>NC_083685.1:21262500-22579285 GCF_033118175.1 Dama dama | reverse complement strand
TTTCTCTAGCTTCGGTGAGCAGGGGCTACTCTCGAGCTGCAGCGCATGGGTTCTCATTGCGGTGGCTTCTCTGTTGCGCAGCACAGGCTCTATGCATGAAGGCTTCAGGAGCTGTGTCCCGTGGGCTCAGCATTTGTGGTATGCAGGCTTAGTTGCCCTAAGGCATATAGAATCTTCTGGAACCAGGGATCCAACCCGTGTCCCCTGCATTGGCAGGCAGAGTCTCAACCACTGGACCACCAGGAAAGTCTAGCATGACTGTTAATAGTTACTATTTTATTCAAGAAAGTGTTGCCAAATCAGTCTCGGGTCCACTCACCAGACACTCAGCAAAGCCCATCTACAAACAGTGGTTTGTGGTGAACTAGTGTTTATCGCAGTCACCAAACAAGGAGAACAGGCAGCTCATTCCCCAAAGACCTGGTCTCCCTGATGACTTTTTTTTTCCCCTTATGACTTTAAAGTCTTTAAAGGCAAAGTGAGGGAGAGGGTCACAGGGTATATGATCTCGGCTTCTGGGCAGAGAGAACCCCATGAAGTTAGTAAGTAAGACAATAGTCTCTTGGTGAGGGATATGGACAGGGAGTGACAAGAAGTCTTACCTCATCACCTCATTCATCCCAAAAACTGGTTGAGTGTCTAGCCTGTTATGCTGTTTGCTAGATCCTGAAGCAGCAGCTGGCACCATCGGTTCAGACAACTAACATTTTAGCAAATGAGACAACAAGCCAATAAATCATCAATATTATTTCAGATGGTAATGCTCAGTTTGAAGGGCAGAAACCAGAACAAACTCTGTGATAGAACAGTGGGTGTCAGGATGCATGCCTACCATGCCCCCTCACTTCCAGGACATACATCTCCCTCCTCTCTGCCTGCAAGTTCATCTGCTCCTTATCCTCATCTTGAGGCAGGATAAGGAGGTAAA
The DNA here is from genome assembly GCF_033118175.1 of Dama dama. NCBI lineage: Eukaryota > Metazoa > Chordata > Mammalia > Artiodactyla > Cervidae > Dama > Dama dama. The sequence continues at coordinate 22,578,357 of NC_083685.1, read as the reverse complement.
TGGGCCCCTTCCTGGGTAAAAGAGATTCATTCCCTGTGGATCTTTACTCCAAGAGAATAGTAGGACAATCAAGAGAGGAGGTTGGGCCCTGCCCAGACCATGTATTTCTCAGTCCCAAAGTCAAAAGACCTCCCTGACCACACATGAAGAGAAAGGCTCCTTGGAGGTCAAAAGAAGAGTGATGCTAAATGGTGCTAACTACCCATAGGCCTCTTTGATGGAATCCATCTTGACTGAGAGATGCATGCACATGCAGGGGAAGATCCTGAAATATACCAAATGTGACTCAGAACCAGGCAAGGCAAAATGGTTGGCCAAAGGAAACTCGGAAGAAATGCCCCATGTAAGTGATTCAAACTGCCAAAAGGGTGCAACTCTCTGAGTATGCCCATGTGTCTATCTACAGGTACTATACTCTTTTCCTCCAAATAAACACTTTGCTTGTTTTACTACTTTCTGTCTTTATGGGAATTCTTTTTCTGCAAAGTCAAAAGGGCCAGGGCCTTGTCACTGACCACTGGTCTAGAGGCTAAGATTCGACTGTCTCACTGCCGTGACCCAACCCAGTTTCTGGCCGGGAACCAAAGCCCTGCCTCAAGTCTGTGCAGGCAGAGATCACTCTTTCTCAGTTCTTGTGTCCTTCCTGATGACCCTGTCCAAAGTGACTGCTAGAACTAAATTCCACAGACTGGCTGGCTTATGAACAACAGACATTTATTTCTCCCAGTTCTGGAGGCTGGGAAGTCCAAGATCAAGGCACTAGAAGGATAGATGGCAACTGAGAGTCTCCTTCTTGGCTCATAGATGGTTGGGGCTGCCACGGGCACAGAAAAGGAGAAACTATTTTCCCTGCAGTCTTCCAGGTTGAGACCAGAGCTGATGCTCCATCACACTTTGGTTGGTAGCTTGGACAAGCTCTTGCTTCCCTAGTGGCTTGGTGGTAAAGAATCCACCTGCAATGCAGGAGCCACAGGAGACACAAGTTTGATCCCTGGTCAGGAAGATCCCCTGGAGGAAGACATGGCAACCCACTCCTGTATTCCTGCCTGGAGAATCCCATGTAGAGAGGAAAGTGGCAAGCTACAGTCCACAGGGTCATGAAGAGTTGGACATGACTGAAGCAACTTAGCACGCACTTTGGGCATTTTTTCCTCGATGGTAGAAGACAGGAAGTCCTGGGCTGGCTAAAAGTTTTCGATCAGGGAAAGGGTGGATTATCCTCTGAACACATTTTTTTAAAGTGTTTTGATCACATCCCAGGAGCTGTTCCATCAACAGAACCGCTGCTCCTGTGTTTCTTCCTCCTTTTGTTCCTCCTCCTTTTGGTAAAGATTTTTCATTAATGGAGTGATCACTCTGTGGAGGGAATACAGTTATGAGAAATCTCAGCTTACTTAACATCTTTCTTTGAAAGTTCAAAATATTACCTCAAATGCTCTCTTTTAATCTTTTTGATTTTCCTTTTGAGTAGATATGTTTCCCCTAGGCTGAATGCATAAAAAGTTTCCTTAAGATGTTGAAGATTTGCAAATACAAGCAATATGTCAATATCTCCCTAGTCTTCCTACACGTTTGTCTTAAAGTTCCCTTTTGGGTTTTTTTTTTTTTTTTAAAGAATCTGAGATCATATTGGCCAGCAGAATGGTCCAGGTCCTTGTTCTACTTCTTATATGAGGTGGGATCTGGGGGCTTCACCAAGGACACATGCTAGGAAGGATTATAAAGACACTCTGAAGAGTGAGGCTGAAACCAAGCAGGACCCTGTGGTGATGGTTTGACAACTCTGTGAATAGACTGAAAACACAATGAATTGTAGGCTTTAATGGATTAATCTGAGTATGTAAATTATGTTTCAAGAAAGCTATTGAAAAGAAAACAGACAAGAAAAGGAAAGAATCAAATATGGAGCAGTGAGATGGGGAAAAAATCAAGCAGAATCTTGGCCAATGCGTTCCACAAGCATTGAACCGTCTATCCACTGCCGTACCACCATATGCTAATGAATCAAGGAAGACAAAGATGTGAATCTTCCCCTCCAAGCACACAGGCTCCCAAGAGTACAGACCTCTTACCCCACAGTGAGTCCACCCAGGTAAGACTGGGATGGAGATGACTGGGATGGAGATAACCAGGAGGCATCACAGCAGATCAGAGGATGGAGTGATGAACTCCGCCCTGGGGAGGAGAGAGCAGAAAGGACTCCCAGCAGGATCATGCCTGAGGGGGCTCTGCAGGCTGTGAACATCCCAATTGCAAAGTGATGGCAGCAGGAAGTAGCAGGGTCCACTGCGGATGGTGTGGGGAACAGAGGAGGGGGAGAGGGAAGCTGGAGAGTCATGTGAGCTGCCACCACCAGGGGCTTCATCTACCAAGATAAGAGGGGTATCTGGTGGTCCAGTGGTTAAGACTTCACCTGCCAACACAGGGGTAGTGGGTTTAATCCCTGGTCAGGGAACTACGATCCCACATGCTTCAGGGCCAAAAGCCCCCAACATAAGACAGAAGCAATACTGTAACAAATTCAATAAAGACTTTTAAATGGTCCACATAAAAAAATAATCTTTAAAAAAAGGGGGGGGAGGGCATCTGATGATACTTTTTTTAAAAACCCAGACCCAGTTGCATACTGCTCTCTTTTGTTTATTGGCCACGCAGCACACAGGGTCTTAGTTCCCTGGCCAGGGATCAAACCGGGGCCCCCTACATTGAGTGCGCAGTCTTAACCACTGGACCAACAGGGAAATCCTTTTTTTCCCCATGTGTAGAGCTCTGTGTGGCCTTTAGACTAGAAATGCAGCATCAACTCTCTGGTTCTCAGTCCTCTGAACCTGAAGGAGGAACCAGACAGAGCTGGACTCCATCTCAGGCCAGGCTGCGAACATCAGGCTACACGCATGGTCACCCTTCCCAATGGACTCTGAACTTTGTGCCCGGTGTCTATAGAAATGGCATACCAATGGGAAATCAGATCCCCCAGGATAAAAGAGCCTCAGGACTTGGACTTGGACTCTCCATCGCCCAAAAGAATATGCTAATTATCTCTGTAACAGAACAAAGTGGTAGATTCCTTTATGTTTATCATGATATGACCACAGGCTTATTGATAGATGTCCACTGTTTATCTAGTCTTGTGACACATGAATCATGGGTTAACTTTGATCGTATCTCTCTCTCACCTTGTCCAGACTAGTTTCAAGGAATTTGGGGAGGTGGGTTTGAGCAAGTACACTTAGGGTATATAAGATTTTCACGAAAACTGGTCGGGGTCCTTGGCTAAGAGGATACTCTGCCTTGGGCCCGCTGGTGTAATAAAGTGCACTCCACTACCTGCATTGTCCTTCTGAGTGAGTTTGTTTCCCGGAACATGTGGCTACAACATTTGGTGCATGGGCCAGGAAACTCCTCACTTTGAGAGACAAGTCCCATTTGGGACCACTCCAAGGCCTTGTGACTTGAATCTTCTGGGGGGGGAGGCACCTCACCCTTCTAGAAGGATTCTGCTTTTCAATGCCCAGACCTTTCACATTAGCAGGTAGTGGACAGCAGCAGGGAAACTGAGCGCTCAGGTGAGGAGGAACCCAGCTGGGAGGGTGGAAGAGGGGGCCTGATCACCCCCCTGGGAGGGACTAGAAGGAGCGGCCACCCACAGGAGCCTGGGACAAGCAGGTGGCGATTGCTTGGTACACAGGTCGACGAGCGTGCTAGGGCTTAGGAAGGGAATTTGTGAAGGTCATTTAGGAGGTGTGTCCACGTTGTCTCAGGGAAAATTATTCCCAGCGATCACGAGGGGATTTTTAGGATAGGGAACTGGTCCTTGTATGCTCATATTCTGCCCTCCCCCAGGAGGTGTCCCATCTGCTGTGAAATTCTTAACCCCTCGGAATTGTCAGGCTAGAAGGAGGGGAATACATAAGTGGGTATAAATTGGCTTTTCCCGAGATGGCCTGGGACATGGGGTATTTAACCCATCTATGTTTTCATCTACGAACAAAGCTAGTGGAGGTGATGGAATTCTGGTTGAGCTATTTCAAATCCTGAAAGATGATGCTGTGAAGGTGCTGCATTCAATATGCCAGCAAATTTGGACAACTCAGCAGTGGCCACAGGACTGGAAAAGGTCAGTTTTCATTCCAATCTCAAAGACAGGCAATCCCAAAGAAAGTTCAAACTACCGCACAATTGCACTCATCTCACATGCTAGTAAAGTAATGCTCAAAATTCTCCAAGATAGGCTTCAGCAATACTTGAACCAAGAACTTCCAGATGTTCAAGCTGGTTTTAGAAAAGGCAGAGGAACCAGAGATCAAATTGCCAACATCCACTGATCATCGAAAAAGCAAGAGAGTTCCAGAAAAACATCTATTTCTGCTTTATTGACTATGCCAAAACCTTTGATTGTGTCGATCACAATAAACTGGGGAAAATTCTGAAAAAGAAGGGAATACCAAGCCACCTGACCTGCCTCTTAAGAAACCTGTATGCAGGTCAGGAAGCAACAGTTAAAATTGGACATGGAACAACAGACTGGTTCCAAATAGGAAAAGGAGTACGTCAAGGCTGTATATTGTCACCCTGCTTATTTAACATACATGCAGAGTACATCATGAGAAACGCTGGACTGGAAGAAGCACAAGCTGGAATCAAGATTGCTGGGAGAAATATCAATAACCTCAGATATGCTGATGACACCACCCTTATGGCAGAAAGTGAAGAGGAACTAAAAAGCCTCTTGATGAAAGTGAAAGAGGAGAGTGAAAAAGTTGGCTTAAAGCTCAACATTCAGAAAACTAAGATCATGGCATCCAGTCCCATCACTTCATGGGAAATAGATGGGGAGACAGTGGAAACAGTGTCAGACTTTATTTTGGGGGGCTCCAAAATCAATGCAGATTGTGACTGCAGACATGAAATGAAAAGACGCTTACTCCTTGGAAGGAAAGTTATGACCAACCTAGATAGCATATTAAAAAGCAGAGACATTACATTGACAACAAAGGTCTGTCTAGACAAGGCTATGGTTTTTCCAGCGGTCATGTATGGATGTGAGAGTTGGACTGTGAAGAAAGCTGAGTGCCGAAAAATTGATGCTTTTGAACTATGATGTTGGAGAAGACTCTTGAGAGTCCCTTGGACTGCAAGGAGATCCAACCAGTCCATCCTAAAGGAGATCAGTCCTGGGTGTTCATTGGAAGGACTGATGCTGAAGCTGAAACTCCAATACTTTGGCCACCTCATGAGAAGAGTTGACTCATTGGGAAAGACCCTGATGCTGGGAGGGATTGGGGGCAGGAAGAGAAGGGGACAACAGAGGATGAGATGGCTGGATGGCATCACCGACTTGATGGACATGAGTTTGAGTAAACTCCAGCAGTCAGTGATGGACAGGGAGGCCTGGCGAGCTGCTATTCATGGGGTCGCAAAGAGTCGGACACGACTGAGCGACTGAACTGAACTGATGTTTTCATCTGCACCTGATCAAGCCCACCAAGGCAGAATGGACTTTAAGGGAGAAACAGTCCTGGACCACGTGGTGTTCTGGTTCAGTCTTGCTGACCAGAAGATGAAGACATGCCGATCCCCCTTCTCCCTCTGGGATCTGGCAGGATTTGGACGGGGTGACCTGGATGACCCCCATACTGGATGACGATGCGCCCGCCGGCCCAGTGCTCCACCAGGACCGGAGGCCGCCTTAATGCCCGATCCAGGGCCAGGTGAAGTTCCTGCAGCAGCCACTGCTCCTCCGCCAGCTCTCCCGGAGGTCGTAGAGCTGCCACCTCGGTTGGCTCCACTCCCGGTGGCAGAAGCCTCTGGCCAACACTTCCAGGATCCAGCTCCAGCCGAACCACCCAAGCTATACCCGCCTCTCCTGGTGAGTACTGACAAGAAGGGGAGGGAGACGTTGGAATTAAGCAGAGACCGCGCTCTGCCAGAGAACGCGCTCTGCCAGAGAACCAGAGGGAACAAAAGAGAACAGACAAGAGATTTGCAGTGCTAGCTGCTGCTCTGGGAAAGTCTATCTCAGGCCCTCCGGAAAACCTCCTCTGCCCCAGGGACAGGACAGTCCTTCAGCCGGTCCCAAGGGAGGCCCCGGGCCCAGTTACAGCCAAACCAGTGTGCCCAGTGCTGAGATTTTGGCCACTGGAAGAATGAATGCCCTAAGGCCAGGAAGAAAGAGGAAACTCCCACAGTTGTGGGGCTGGCTGACTTGGAAATTAAATAGGGCTGCCGGGGCTCAGAGATATCAGGTCCCCGAGAGCCCATGGTAACCTTAAAAGTGGGGGACCAAAACATCGATTTCATGGTGGATACAGGAGCAGAACTGTCGGTAGTAACAAAACCTGTGCCACCACTGTCCACAAAGACTACCACTGTAACTGGGGTATCAGGAGAAGAGATGATTAAATCGTTTTGCCAACCCAGAAAATGTCAGATGGGGGAGCACCAAGTGATTCATGAATTCCTCTACGTTCCTGAGTGCCCAGTACCCCTGTTGGGAAGAGACTTGCTCTCCAAACTAGGAGCACAAGTGACTTTCTCCCCTGAGGAGAGGCCCACCTTCTGAATGGGCTCTATGACTTATTTGTTCTCTCTCTCTCAGTACCACCCCAAGATGAGCAGAGGGTGTGTGAGCCTCCGAAGGAAGAACCGAGTGGGCTGGAAGAACATGAGAGAGCGCTAACTCAATTATTCCCTGAGGTCTGGGTGGAAGACAACCCCACTCTCCCCCAAGACTGGCTAAACATCAAGCCCCAGCAATAATAGAACTCAAACCAGGCACCATCTGGGTTAGAAAGCGCCAGTACCCACTACCAATAGAGGCCTGGGCCAGCATACTGCCCCACATCGATAGATTGAAACAAGCGGGTATTCTATAGAGTGCCAGTTGGCTTGGAATACCTGCCAGTCAAAAAGGAAGAAGGACAGGACTATAGGCCTGTACAAGATCTCAGTCTAGTCAATGAGGCTACTGTGACTTTATACCCCACTGTTCCAAACCCCTACACCTTACTTAGTCTCCTCCCACCGAGGACTAAAGTTTATACTTGCCCAAATCTCAAGGATGCCTTCTTCTGCATACACCTTACCCCAGAGTCACAGCCCATGTTCGCCTTTGAATGGGAAGATCCAGTCGGGGGCACCGAATAACAGCTCACCTGGACTCCCCCACAAGGGTTTAAGAACTCCCCAACTATCTTTGGGGAAGCCTTGGCTTCTGACCTGGACTTATTCCATCCAAAAGAGTATGGATGTTGGCTCCTACAATACATGGATGACCTGCTGCTGGCTGCCGAGACCAAGGAAAAATGCTGGAAAGGGACAAATGCACTGTTCCAGCTGTTGATGGAAGCAGGTTACCGGGTGTCAAAGAAGAAGGCACAGATCTACAAAGAGGAGGTAAGGTATCTGGGGTTTGTTTTAAAGAAGGGCACAAGGTTCCAGACCCTAATTGGGTCCTACATACTGATGGCACTAGCCTGATAAAACAAGGACAACGGCTGTCAGGTTAGCCAAAGAGGAAGTGGCCATCAAGACTGAAAAGGGATGGTGGGAATTGCCAAGTGGCAAATTATTGGTACTGGAGGAGCTGGCACACACACTGGTAAGCCAAACACACCAAGCGACCCACCTAGGCCATGCTGCCTGTTCACGGTTAATGCTGCCTCTCGGGGATTCAGACAAAATCCTCCGGGTATTCAGCTGAAAGGCATGCTGCCCCTTGAACACCTGGTAGTGGACTTCACTGAAATGAAACCTCACCGACACTACTGTTACCTGCTGGTCATGGTATATACGTTCTCGAGATGGGTAAAAGCTTTTCCTACCTGGATTGAAAGAGCATCAGAAGTAGCCCGGTGCCTGCTTAGGGAAATAGTTCCCAGATTTGGATTTCCTACCAGCATTGGATCAGACAATGGCCCGGCTTTTGTAGCTCATTTAGTACAACTGAAGAAGGAATTCACAGGGCCTAGACTCCATCTCAGGCCTGTCCATGCTGATCATGCTCGGCTGCCTCTCCAGCGGACTCTGCAACTCTGTGTTTAGTGTCTGTGGAAACAACAACAGAAGGATAAGACCCCCTCCGGACAGGGGAAATTTGAAGATCGTATCCAGGTTACTCATCACCTAAGAGAACACATACACTAATCACCCCTTCCTCCAGACAGGCCATAAATTTTCTGTACCTATTGGAGTGTAACCTCGAGCTCATTGATTATTGGCTAATTGTTTAACTGTCTGAGCACATGGCACATGAATGATGGGGTTATTGGGATTGTATTTACCCTTCCTTTGTTTATGTAAGTCTCAAGGAATTTGGGGTGGTGGGTTTGGACATGTACATATGAGGTATAAAAGATTTTCACAAATGCTGGTCAGGGTCCTTGGCTAAGAGGAGACTCTGCCTTGGGCCCGCTGGTGTAATAAACTGCACTCCACCATCTGCATTGTTCCTCTGAGTGAGTTTGTTTCCTGGAATGCGTGGCTACAACACAACAAGTAAGCAAAACTTTAAACAGCAAATGGAAACTGCACACTGCATATAGGCCCAGAGTTCTGAGATGGTAGAATGAACCAACTGGACACTTAAAGAGACTCTCCAAGTGGATCATAGAGACTGACTGCTCCTGGGTGGACTTGCTTCTGATGGCTCTGTTCAGACTCAGGATGACCCCACAGTCCCAAGGCTATTCTCCATACGAAATTGTGTATGGGAGGCCCCCTCCCATAATAAAATAGGTGTCAACAAATTTGCCTCAGGTAAGGGGGGGATAGGATTTCGCAGCAGATGGAATTGGGTAAGGTAATAAATCAGGTAACTAAGTTTGTACAAGATAGGGTGCCGTTCCCCTTTGGGGAACAGATCCATGAGTTTATGCTTGGTGACCAAGTATGGGTCAAAGATTGGAAACTTCATTTACTAGTCCTTCGGTGGAAATGCCCTTATACTGTTATTCTAACTACCCCTACTGCAGTTAAAGTTGCAGGTATTGCCCCTTGGATCCATCATACAAGGGTGAAGAGAGCATACCACACAGACCCAGAAAATGCTGAGTGGACTGCATAGAGGGACTCCGCTGACCCTCAAGAGACTACAACCATCCTTAAGAAGAAGGAAAAGAAGATCCCGAACAAGACCCCTTGAGGATGAAGCTGCACAATCAACTCCTGCTGCTTGGTCTCATCAACGTGCACATTCCTACGCCAACTTCCACAATACCTCCAATGGTTGGGTATGTGGGGCTATGCCTCTGTCTGTGATGAATGGACTTCCCTGGGGGCTGTCACCACTCCACCAAGATTTTAAACCACTCTGCTCTTTTCTGGGACACAATCATAATCTCTCCCTGCTCTCTGGGTGTAAGCCAGACCTATAGTCAATAGACTCAGGTCATAGGGTTACATTTGATATAAATGCCTGTGTAACAAAAGCCTAACCTACAACAAGCCCCAGTAAATCTACCTTATTTACATGCTAGGTGGACAAGATCTGTGTTTCAATGGTATGAGTATATTGCTGCCTTATTCGTACCCTCTATAGGGACAACAGATATTATGATTAAAGTAGAGGCCTTGACTAATTTCACAAAACAGGCCCTCCGAGATAGAACAAAAGCCATCCAAGCCTTAAATGAAGAGCAAATCCAAATGAGAAAAATGGTAATTCAAAATAGAATGACTTTGGACATACTCACAGCTGCTCAAGGAGGGATCTGTGCTATAATTAAGATTGAATGTTGTGACTTATCTGGCAATGTATCAACTGCTTTAGATGACATGAAAAACCAGGTAAAAGCAATGTCAAATGAAAACATTCCTTTCTGGACATCAGTCCTATCTTGGGTGAAGAGCAATTGGTGGAAAACTATATTTACCATTGTTATAGTTGCCTTGATAGTTCTGTTTTGTGGACCCTGAATTTTACAATGTATTATGAACTTTGTAACCCAAAGGTTGATGTCATTCTCCCAAATTGGCGGTCGGAGAGCCAGGGTGCAATATATCCCTATGTATGATGCTCGTAATATGAGTTAAGAGCATCAAGAGCAGGGAATGAAGGAGGAAACAGACAGAGCTGGACTCCATCTCAGGCCAGGCTGCAAACCTTAGGCTACACACACGGTCACCCTCCCCATGGACTCTGAACTTTGTGCCTGTGCCCGGTGTCTATAGAAATGGCATACCAATGGAAACCAGACCCCACCCTCCACGCGCCCCACTCCCATAAAAGAGCCTCAGGACTTGGACTTGGACTCTCCATCGCCCAAAAGAATATGCTAATTATCTCTGTAACAGAACAAAGTGGTAGATTCCTTTATGTTTATCATGATATGACCACAGGCTTATTGATAGATATCCACTGTTTATCTAGTCTTGTGACACATGAATCATGGGTTAACTTTGATCGTATCTCTCTCTCACCTTGTCCAGACTAGTTTCAAGGAATTTGGGGAGGTGGGTTTGAGCAAGTACACCTAGGGTATATAAGGTGTTCACAAAAACTGGTCAGGGTCCTTGGCTAAGAGGAGCCTCTGCCTTGGGCCCGCCGGTGTAATAAACTGCACTCCACTACCTGCATTGTCCTTCTGAGTGAGTTTGTTTCCCGGAACGGGTGGCTACAACAGACTCAGGCTGTTAACGCAAGTTCATGTGAGGCCAAACGAATGAGTTTGGAGCACAGAAAGGTTTATTGCAGGGCCATGAAAGGAGATGGATGGCTAATGCCCTAAAAAAGCCTCAAGCTCCCCCAAAGACTTGGCCAGGCACTTTTAAAAGCCTAGTGAGGAGAGGGAGGGTGTTACAGGGTCTGTGATCAGTTTATGCACAATTCTCTGATTGGCAGATGGTGTGGTAACAGGCGGTGTCACAGGGGTTCACATTATCAGTCTTTAGGCTCCAGGAGGCCTGGGGCTATGTGCTCAGGGTCATCAAGTAGTTAACATCTTCTATTTAATGGAGAGTTTTCACATCTGTAAAACAACTGGAGAAATGTGCATCAAATACTGTTATCTAGGTAATTCAGAGCAGAAGAACCTGGGGGAAAAGCCTGTCCTTCTGGGTTATAAGACTAGAACTAACCCATCAGGTCTCCCAGCTTGTGACTCATCCTTCAGATCTTGGGCTTTGCCATCTCTATAATTGTGTGAGCCAATTCCTTATCATGAATCTCTTTATTAATATCTATATGTATATACATATCTTGCCTTAACTCAGACTTTGTTGCTCCCAGAATAAATAAACCAACAGCCAATGAAATGTGCAGAATTATGGGTGATAAACAGGTGTTCCAGTGTGTAGGGGGCCAGGCTGCATGAACAGGAGGCTCAAGGGTGCCTTCAACAGGAGTAAAGGAAATGACATTCTAATCAGATGGCAAATGCCAGCCCCGGGTAATTACAGTCTGCCCCAGGTTCTTCTTAGACTATTAGTACTATGGGGAGTAGTTTGCATCTAAATTAAAATTGGACTTCAAAGAGGCTGGATGAGCTTGCAAGTCTAAAGATAGAAAAACGTGATAGACAGGTTACTAATTACTAAGGAGTTCTATACCAGTGGCTGGGGAGAGGGGGAAAAAGAAATGATGATAATAATAAAGCAGGTCAGGGCACCTGGCAGAAAGTGCAGGAAAACACCATATGAGTGATCAGAAACTAACTTCTGTAATCCATTATTTTTGGTAATATATATTGGATATACTATACATATGTGTGTGATACATATTAGAGATATAATATACATGTCTGTGCTATATATGGCTTCCCTGATAGCTCACTTGGTAAAGAATATGATATATATATATATATATATACGATATATATATAAGTGTATATTCTTATACTGGGGGCTTCCCAGGTAGCACTAGTGATAAAGAATCTGCCTGCCAATGCAGGAGACATAAGAGATTCGGGTGTGATCCCTGGGTCAAGAAGATCCCCTGGAGTAGGAAATGGCAACCCACTCCAGTATTCTTGTCTGGAAAATTCTGTGGGTAGAGGATTCTGGCGGGCCACAGTCCATGTGATTGCAAAGAGTCAGCACAACTAAGCAACTGAGCATGCACATATATTGTATCACTTATTTACATTACTTTGTGAATTAGTTATGCAAATATAGGGCTAAGTAAACTTTCAAAATGTATAATATGAAACTACATATAAAACAGTGTATTTGGGGGAATTCCCTGGTGGTCCAATGGTTAGAACTCCATACTTTCACTGCTGAGGGCCTGGGTTCAATCCCTGATCAGGGAACTAAGATCCCACAGGCAGTGTGGTACAGCCAAAAAAGAAAAGTAAACAGTGTATTTTCACATTTTTTTGTAAAGTGTTTCTAGTACACATGTACAATATACGTTGTATTTAATATATGGTACTATGTGTAGAACATATAAACAACACACAATTTATAGTTGCATTTATTTGCATATATACATTTATATTTAATAAATTACACATACATAGTCTTCTTTTACATCTCATTTCCAAAGTTTGTTTAATTTCTCCATTGTAACTAAAGAAATCACTTCACTAGAAAAAGTCTGAGTGAGCTTAGTAACCACACCACTTTCGTTGAGGGCTTCCCTCTGGTATCTTGATTAGCCATCCAAAATATTTACAGGGTCATGAATAAATAAACCTGTCCTCACCACAGCTTGACATGGCAGGGCAGGATGCTAAATACAGAATCAACTTTGACCTTAGAACCCTAAAAAAATGTCTATTTTCTGTTGCTTCTCTAAAGAGGTGCGTGGGACTTCCCTGCTGGTCCAATGGTTAAGACTCTGCACCTCCAGTCCAGGGGTGCAGGTTCAATGCCTGGTCTGGGAACTAAGATTCTGCAAGATGCATGGTGGAAAAAAAGGAAAAAAAAAAAAGAATTTCTTGAACTGAATAAAAATGAGAATGCAACATACCAACTTAAAAAAAAAAAAGAATTAAAATAAAATAAATAAAAGAGGCACAATTATGGGAAGGAGAAAAAACTCCTGCCTGACTTTAGATCTGACCCAAGTTCTTTACTGATGATGCTTCTCCATTTCCATGCAATTCTGGACATTCCCAGTGTTGTGTTCCTTCCTTAAGGGTTTACCCTAAATCTTCTCATCTGTGAGCAATCAGGAGGGTTTGGAGGACTTGATTATTCATTTAGCTGCATGGCGTGACCACTCTGCAACTGGAAAAATCAGCTTAGAAAATGTGTGAGGACTACTGAGCAGTGTATTTGCTGCTGAATCAAGGGTCCGCTGAGGAGTGCAGGAGAGCCTTAAAGACCTGCCCTAATAAGGATCACATCCATCTTCACCTTCTGCTCTATTAAACCTGGGGGATCGGATACCTGGACGACACTCCGTGTTACGGCTGCTCCTCTTTCCCATGTTCCCCAGATCTCTATACTTAATTCCTTGAGTTTCTCAAGATAGATGACAGCCACAGGCAATATTTACAGCTAATCTAGACAGCTGCTTCAGTGACAGGAATTACAACTCTCTCTCACTTCTGCCCGCCAGGACTAGTCTTATTTGTGGGCCCAGACTGTCTAAAATTTATGTGTATTTCCTTTAGTAAATCTTTATTAAAAAGACGCTCTTTCCTCTGTATTCAGAGGGTGAATTCTTTCTGTTTTATTAAATAAATTTATATAACCTACGTGTCACGTGTGCACATCCCTCTGTGGTATGTGTGTGTTCTCTTGACTCATCCTTGAAGGAGTAGTAAACACATGTGGAAGGGGTTGTCCAGGGAAATAGAAAAGGATCCAGGGTTCTAAGGCGGTCCCGAAAGGGAAGTTTTTTCCCCTGTGATGCACCCTCTTCATGCTGGGTGGGGTTCCACGATGTATGTGCGTGCTCAGGCATGTCTGACTCTTTGCGACCCCATGGACTGTAGCCCACCAGGCTTCTCTGTCCATGGGATTTTCCAGGCAAGAATACTGGAGTGGGTTGCCATTTTCTTCTCAAAGGGATCTTCCCATCCCAGGGATCGAACCTCTGTCTCCTGTATTGGCAGGCAGACTCTTGACCACTAGCACCACCTGGGAAGTCCACTTGGTTCCACTGTAGCCATGGTCAGCTGTACAGCTGCCTTTCTCTTTGGCCACCCTCCACGTTGTAGAGACCACATGACTAGCCTTTTCATCAGGCTGTCCTATCAGGAGAAAAACCAGTCACATGCTACTGGGCCCTTCTTGACATCAGAGCTTCCCATCTGGGCTGCTCCATATTCTGTGGATTCTCCAAGGGCTTCCCATGACTGTGTGCTGATGGTCATCTGCTAATGGTTTATCCTCTCCTCATGTTGTTCCCCCAGGGTAGGACAGGTTGCTGGCCTCTGATAAAATCTCCAGGCCAGTGGTTCTTCTTCTGCTTGCAGATATCAGAAAATCCACTCAAATTGGATTCAGCAAAAAAAGTGGCTCAATGTAATCTGATATAAATAAAATGTTTAGCTCTCCTGGGACCCAGGAATTCAAATGAGCCATCAATACCCAGTTCCTCTATCACTCTTCCTTCTGTGATGTGGCTTTCCTTTTTCAATCCATTCATGGTTCCAGGCTATTATCTGTATGCTTTTCGGAAATTAAAAAAAAAAATTAGCTGATAACTTCGGCAAGAGGAGTTCTGCAAGAAAGAGTCGTACAAATTGATACAAAACACACAAATTGTATTTGTGTATTTTGCATCGATTTGTACCCCTACTGCTGAGATCTTAGGAGCTAAATGACACTGCTTGACCAAACTTTGTAGACTGAGTGATTCCATTGCATTTCCATAGGTGGCGCTAGTGGTAAAGAAAGCCTGCCAATGCAGGAGACACAGGAGAGGCAGATTTGATCCCTGGGTGGGGAAGATCCCCTGGAGAGGGGCATGGCTACCTACTCCAGTATTCTTGCCTGGAGAATCCCATGCACAGAGGAGCCTGGCAGGCTACAGTCCATGGGGCCACAGAGAGTCGGACACGACTGAGCACAAGCTACAGCAAGCCAATATATTCCACTCTCTTGCATCTGAAATGTGCATAGAATTTGAAAATAAAGCCACACTAAAGACAGTCACTCTTACTCCAGAGTCACATTTAGACCTGCTCTACACATCCTGGGACTGGTGCTACACGCTGGTGTTTATTTTTAAAATTGACCTACTTTCCACGCCTGAAATGGGAGAGAATCCACAGGGGCAGTTTGCCTCTGTGGTGTCGGAGAGAAAGGCCGTGGAGCTGATTATGTGGGCGAACACAAAGGTCATGCCCAGATAGCAGGTGCCTTTTGAGTTCTGTGAAGGTATAAAGGTACATCGCAGCCAGCAGGGACTGTGAAACACGGCCGGGAATTCAGCATTCTCTTAACAGCCATGGGGAGACAGAGAGAGAGAGAGAAAGCCTTTCAGGGAAGATCCTTTATTGTCACAGAACGTGCGAAAATAAAAGTCTATTTCACAAAGGTCTGGCCTGAATAAAGCAACACCTTTAAGATAGACTTCAAAACTCAAAAATGTGCAGCAGAAAGGTAGACACCGGTGTATTCAGCAGGAAATGGTATTTTTGAAGAAGACTGATTAATTAAAGCTCTCTCTGCCCTCCGTGAGCCTCTGGCCATCACAGATTTTTTGAGCAATAAAAAGCCATTTCCCTAAGGATCATTCCCAGCTCTGCTAAGAGGAGTGTACCCATTCTGACTGGAGTGTGCAAATAATCTTGTTGTCGGCCACCCAGGCAACAGGAAGGAGCTGGACTGTGCAGAAAATCTGATGGTCATATAGCATGCTGTTCCATTTTTAATTATAGCCACCAAGGCTAACTTTCTCTGGGTTTGGAGATCCTGGTCTCAGAGGGCACCCAGGCTGGCACTCCTTCAGAACGAAATACAAAACCACTATTTTCTCAAATTCCCTTTTATGTGCTCTTGCATTTTGATCAAACTCTGGGATGACAAAACGGAGGAGACTTTTACTAAGCACTCTCTAAAGATGACTCGGAGAATGATCTGTTACCTTTTGGACAATGGAGAAGGAATTCAGTATTTTTATTTTATTTTTTTGATCATCTACAAGGGCACTTAATCACTGGATTGCCATAGTTTTATCATGAGATTAGTTCCTATTTTAATTAGAAAAATGACCTCTGGAGAATGCTTAGGCTGGTAGCAATGGCTTTTTTTTTTTTCTTTTTTGCTTTAGTTCACTGGACATTGGCAGGTGGTAACTCATGATTCCATGCGTGTCTCTTCTTTAACTTTGTTTTAGAAGGAACAAGGTTCTTTATGGTTCCATGTCTGTGGGTAATGCAACAGCTGCTGATTATGCTAATTCCTGCTTACTTGCAAAGAGGCCTGTTTATTTTGTGCCTCTCCAGCTGTCAACAAAGACATTTTAGGAATAATTGCCATATTTAAAGGCAGACTTCATTCCAGTATCCTACTGTGGGCCCTCCCAGCGTGAGGACCATCAGAGTTCTGTATAGAGACCTCTGATATTAGAAGGGCAGGCACAATGATGGGATGGCAGTCTTGGCCGGGTTCCCCATCACCTGTCTCCCTCACCTGTGCGGGGAATGATCTTCACAACAGAATGAATTCTTGACTTGCTTTGCCCAGAGGAGATTGAAATGCTGCACTTGTCACGGGTTTGGAAAAGACCTCATTTCATGGTAGTTAAGGAGGTTGAAGTTTTCATCACTTCATCATTGATGTTTGAGAAAACTTGCTCTCAAATTGGAAATTCCAGCAGTCTTCAGAGAGCCCGTTTTACTGTCTCCAAAGCTTTGACATGCTTTCTCACTTAGTGATCAGAATAAAAAAAACAAGGATTGTTTTTGAGCAAATAATTTTGTTTCTTATCTTCCTTCAAGGTTTTATTTTATTTGTATGTTATAGCCCAGATTTTATTTCATGAGAGAAATAGAGGAATTTTTCAATTGCATATTCTTTTTTTTTTTGCAATTGATATTCTACACAACAAAGAAGAAAAAGGTCAGTAAATGAAAGTACGTTGATCTCCATTATTTCTTTTCCAACCATTGTCCTCTTTCTGCTCAGGCATCTTTTTAGTTAATAAACAAATTGAAATAAAATAGTTTTTGTAGAAGAACCACTATGACACTCCTATCAATGGAAATAGGCCTCCACTCTTGATTAACCAGAAGGCTTATTCAGAACAGAAATTACTCTTAGAGGTAGGGTAAGGGGAGGCATAAACTATTGGATATCAGATAGGCTCAAGGATGTATTGCATGATACTAGGAATATAGCCAATAATTTTGTAATAAATGGAAATGGAAAATAACCTTTAAAACTGTATAAAAATGAATTTTTTAAAAAATTATACTTAAAAGTTTCATCTTAATTTCCTCAAAGCATAATGTGAGGACAAGAAGAATCTAATATTATTTCCTTGGATAAATCCCCCAAATATTCTTCAGGCAAGAATACTGGAGAGGGTTGCCATGCCCTTCTCCAGGGGATCTTCCTGACCAAGGGATCAAACCTGCAGCTCTTACATCTCCTGCATTAGCAAGTGAGTTCTTTACCATTAGCGCCACCTCGGAAGCCCCCCAAATTCTCCATCCCTCAGCAAATGTGCAGGCCTACTGGACTCCAAGGTGGGACTTTATTGCTGAATTCATTTCTTCCGGAGCATCCCCAAGCTCCTTGGACCAGACAATATACAGTAATGTATTCAGTATCTAAGCACTGCTCTCGTGAGCCAGCCTTGTGCTAATGGGGATAACAGGGATTAAAAAACGCCAGGCCCGTTTTTAAAGGAACTAAGGGACAGAGTGAAAAAAAACACAAAGTAAGTAACAGTGGGTCTCAGTCGTGTCTGATGTGGAGTGAAAAGCAGCTAAGAAAGCTTTGGGGCTTAGCCAAGCCTTCATGGTGAGCGTGAATGGGGATAGATGGATGGTGACTCAATCAGTCCTGCCTATGGGATGAGGCCTCCATTAAAAAAAAAAAAAAAAAAGACAGGAAAGGACAGGAATTGAAGGTTTCTTGGTTGCAGAACATAAGAGATTTGAGGAGCATAGCACCCGGAGAGAGCATGGAAGCTCCATCCCCTTCCCCATGGCTTGCCCCGTTCATCTCTTCCATCTGGCTATTCCTGAATTATATTCTTTCATAGGGGATTCCCTGGTGGCTCAGTGGTAAAGAATCTGCCTGCTAGTGCAGGAGCCACAGGAGACACAGGTTCGATCCCTGGGTCAGGAAGATCCCTTGGAGAAGGAAATGGCAACCCACTTCAGTATACTTACCTGGGAAATCCCATAGACAGAGAAGTCTGGCAGTCTACAGTCCATGAGGTTGCAAAAGAGTCAGACACAGCCCAGTGGCTAAGCAACAACAACATCCTTTCATAATAACTAGTAATCTAGTCAGTAAAATGCTTTTCTGAGTTTTGTGAGCTATTTTAGCAAATTAACTGAACTCAAGAAGCGGCCCTTGGAAATCTGCCATTTACAGCGAATCTGTCAGAAGCACAGGTAACAACCTGGACTTGTGATTAGCACCTAGATGGGGACAGTCTTATGGGATCAGATGTTAATTCCAGATAAATAGTGTTAGAATTTAATTGAATTGTAGGACATCCAGAAATTGGAAGATTGCTTGGTGGTGTGAAAAACCACCTTCATACACAACACTGGAATTGGTACTGAAACAAGAGGGAAGTGGGCAGGGCACAAACTTCAAAAGAATGACATCCCCTGGGGGTTCAGTTCAGTTCAGTTCAGTTGCTCAGTCGTGTCCGACTCTTTTTGACTCCATGGACTGAAGCACTCCAGGCCTCCCTGTCCATCACAAACTCCTGGAGTTTACTCAAACTCATGTCCATTGAGCTGGTGATGCCATCCAACCACCTCATCTCTGTTGTGCCCTTCCCCCACCTTCAATCCTTCCCAGCATTAGGGTCTTTTCAAATGAGTCAGCTTTTTACATCAGGTGGCCAAAGTACTGGAGTTTCAGCTTTAGCATCAGTCCTTCCAATGAATACCCAGGACTGATCTCCTTTAGGATGGACTGGTTGGATCTCCTTGCAGTCCAAGGGACTCTCAAGAGTCTTCTCCAATACCACAGTTCAAAAGCATCCATTCTTTGGTGCTCAGCTTTCTTTATAGTCCAACTCTCACAACCATGCATGACTACTGGAAAAATCAGAGCTTTGACTAGACGGACCTTTGTTGGCAAAGTAATGTCTCTGCTTTTTACTATGCTGTCTAGGTTGGTCATAACTTTTCTTCCAAGGAGTAAGCGTCTTTTAATTTCATGGCTGCAGTCACCATCTGCAGTGATTTTAGAGCCCCCAAAAATAAAGTCTGCCACTATTTCCACTGTTTCTCCATCTATTTGCCATGAAACCCCTGGAGGAGGGCATGGCAACCCACTCCAGTATTCTTGCCTGGAGAATCCCCATGGACAGAGGAGCCTGGCAGGCTACAGTCCATGGGGTCTCAAAGAGTCAGACATAACTGATCTGCTAAGCACAGCACAGCACAGCCATAAGGCATGACAAAAACTGGTTAGAATAAACTAGGTCCAAGATGGTGGAAGATTTGACTTCCAGTGGAAGATTTGACTTACAAGCCCATTGTAAAACATTAACATCCTAAATGCACACCCACCAGCACCATGACAGTTCCAAGGCCAACCTTCAAAGATCAAAGAATGGGCAGTGGCCCAATTCCTGGAAATCTTCACCACTTCCTCAAAATAATTGGAATAATCCTTCCACTCATTAACCTATGAAATTAGTCAAACCATAAAAACTAACCATTCCATATTTGGGGGCCTCTCACCTTCTGAAATGGCCCACACTCTGTCTGCGAGATGTATTCTCTCTAAATAAATCGACTTCTTAGCTATTGCTTTGTCTCTCTCTCACTGAATTCTTTCTGTGACAGGACATCAAGAACCTAAGCTTCATTAAGTCCTGAGACCAGGTGTGTGATCTCAGTTAAAAGACCATGGGTTCAAGCCCCAATCTGCCTTGCACAGTTTTAGCACCAGAACTTTACTTGGGATCAGAATCAGAGACAATAAGAGACTCCTGCATAGTCTCTTATTCCCAAAATATAGACAAAATTATCACATTCCCTATTTTTTTCCACTTAATTTTAGAGTAGAGCATTGGGTCCAATTTATAGAATCTTTATTACTAATTAGTATGACATCAGATGGTGATGAAAGAGGATAATACCAGGTTTGCATTCACTTCACGAGCAATCGCTCTGTTTAGCTGATAGTGCATTTCATTTCTTTCTTATCAGTGTAACTCAAAGGTTTGTCTCTGTAATGCATAGATGCCAGATGCTCTCCCTAATTAGTATTTCAAGTTCTACAGTGACCATCCCCAAGCTATGTACATCATTCTCCATTGTGAGAGGCCTTAACTCCTTTCTCCAACCCATGCAAGCCTTTTGTCTGACCTTCACAGCTGCTGGCTTTGTGGACCACCACTTGGGAGGCTATTTTCAGCATCTTCTATTGGATAGCAGATTGGCGCTATCATATGGGCAAATTGAAGCTACATGGATAGCAGGTCCAGAATCCTTGAGACTAAACTTTGAAAGTGGCCCCTTGGTTTCAGGTCATCATAGTGAAAGCAAGCAGGACACTGTGGGTCCCTTCGGGGTACAAATCCTTTCTGTGTCCCCTGTTTCTTGTTTGTAGGAAATAGGCTTTATTCAGCCTGCTTGACCTTCCCTGAGTTCCAAAGGGCAGATTCAAACATTTGCTCATCAGGGGAAGGAGGGGATGGAGAAGTAAAGGAGAATCAGTTCAGAAACAAGAGTACAGCTTTGGGGCAGGGTCCTGGCTCCTCCCAAAGGGGTATATGTAACCCCATCTCTGAGTTCTTCTAAAGGAACTAATGTGCCCCTCATGTAGATGGTAACTACATGGTGAGACCCCAGACTGTCTGAAACCAGAATGCTCAAGATTAAGAGTCCTGGAGCACTGCCCTGCTACCTCACCGCCAACCAATCAGAAGAAAGTCACTCACCCTGCAGTCTTCATCTCAAATTTTGCCTATCAAAACTTCCCCTGAAGACCAATGAAAGGACTTCTCTGGTGCCAGTGGCTAAGACTCCAAGTTTCCACTGCAGGGGGGACCCAGGATTGATCCCTGGTTAGGGAACTAGATCCCCATGCCATAACTAAGGGTGTGCATGCTGCAACTCAAGATCCTAATGCCTCAACAAAGATCAAAGATCCCATGAGTTGCAGCATGCACACCCTTAGTTATGGCATGGGGAAAGACTTGGTGCAGCCAAATAAATAAATCAATAAAAAATAAATATTAAAAAAAAATCAATGGGAGTTCCAGTTTTTTGAGCACTGCTGCTGCTACTGCTGCTAAGTCACTTCAGTGGTGTCTGACCCTATGTGACCCCATAGACGGCAGCCCACCAGGCTCCGCTGTCCCTGGGATTCTCCAGGCAAGAACACTGGAGTGGGTTGCCATTTCCTTCTCCAACACATGAAAGTGAAAAGTGAAAGTTAAGTCGCTCAGTCGTGTCTGACTCTTCGCGACCCCATCCATGGACTGCAGCCTACCAGGCTCCTCTGCCCATGGGATTTTCCAGGCAAGAGTACAGGAGTGGGTTGCCATTGCCTTCTCCAAGCAACCAATTTTCCCGGCTTGTGCTGTGCTGTGTTTAGTCGCTCAGTGGTATCCAACTCTTTGCAACCCCATGGATTGTGGCCCACAAGGCTCCTCTGTCCATGGGGATTCTCCAGGCAAAAATACTTGAGTGAGTTGCCATGTTCTTCTCCGGGGGATCTTTCCAACCCAGGGATCGAACCCAGGTCTCCCACATTGCAGGTGGATTCTTTACCATCTGAGCCACCAGGGAAGCCTGAAAAGACTGGAGTGGGTAGCCTATCCTCTCTCCAGGGGATCTTCCCAACCCAGGAATTGAACCGGGGTCTCCTGCAGTGCAAGCGGATTCTTCACAGCTTAGCTACCAGGGAAGCTTTTTCCCGGCTTAGCCCTGCAATAAATCTTTCTCTGCTCCAAACACCAATGTTTCAGTTGGCCTCACTGTGCATTGGGTACACCAGCTTACGTTCAGTAACGTTGCTGCTCCTGCATCATGAGCTATCAGTAACAAGCTCACCTTCCAAGAAAGAGGAAGAGTTGGATATGGAGGGTCTTCCCTGGAGGCAATAGCACTATCCTTGGCAGACTTGTTTTGTACAAATGTGTTAGCCTTCAGGGATTTTCTCACTTCCTCCTGGGAATAAAGCACATTGCTAATAACAGTGTTTGTATGTCCCTCACCCATCCCTAACCAATTCATATGCTTAATCCCTAAACCCTAATGTTGTGGTATTTGTAAGTAGATGTAATAGAATATGTGCAGTCACTTCAGAAACAGTCCACCTCACCTCCTCCAGTTAAGAGCAATGGTGGATATAGCACAGTGACTAACCCGTGGGCTCTGCTGTCCCCTTGGCCAACATTTCTATTCATCTCATTCATTTCTGCAACAGCCCTCTGTGGCAGGAGTTTTCACCCTTTTTTTTTTTTTGAAGACTGGGAAATGAAATTCCAAGAAATTAAGCCACTGTCCAAGGTCACAAAGCTTGGAGGTGGCAGAGCCTTGAGTCTCACCCAGACTTGTTAACAGAAAATGGAAATGATCTAACTCCGGGATCCCCAACCCCTAGGACATGGACTGGTACCCATCTATGGCCTATTAGGAACCAGGCCACACAGCAGGTGAGTGGTGGGGGAGGGAGCAAAGCTTCTATATTTACAGCCACTCCCCATCACTCGCATCCATCTGGTCCATGAAAAATCTGTCTTCCATAAAACCAGTTCCTGATGCCAAAAACATTGGGGGCTACTGACCTAACTCATTTACCTTCCTCTCCCTCCTGAGAGCCAGAGTCACTCAAGGCCTCTGGATACGTAAGCCAGTAACCACCCTGGGATTCAGTTCTATCACCTGTGGGATAGGACCACAGTAATGCACAGACTCGAATCACTAGGGCAATTAAGAGCATCTTTGCACGGATGCTGGATTCTCCTTTTCTCAACAACAGGAAATCCAGCCACAGGAGCTCCTGGAACTAATACTAGTATAATAATAATGATACCCAGAGACAGAGGGACTCAGACAGGGGCACCCAGGAGCTGGGTGAGTGACACTCCTGCCCATTCGGTTGGGTGAAGCTCATGATGTTGTAACCAAGCAGGACCTTACAGGGCCTTCCTGGGCAGACCCTTCCTCCATATACTTTGCTTTATTTCCTCTCTGAAGTATCTAGATAATAGTATCTGAGACACATTTCCTGGGTTGTTTTAAAGATGTTAAAACCACCACCATATGGAAGAAATTGACTATGGTCACTTTTGGTGACCATGAACTGACAGCCCCGCAGACCCACAGGCACCTAAGGATTATTAACCCCTGTGACATCACCCTATTACCTCCTCAGCAACCAGAGAATTGTGCACAAACAGATCACATGCCCTGGGACACCCCTCCCTCACCTGGCCTTTAAAAATGCTTTGCTGGGACTTCCCTGGTGGTCCAGAGGTTGAGCATTCACCTTGCAGTGCAGAGCATGTGAAGCTGATCCCTGGATGGGGAACAAGGATACCACTTAGTGGTCACCACTAAGTGACCACAGTCACTCCATCCTGTCTGACTCTTTACAACCCCATGGACTGCAGCACACTGGGCTTCCCTGTCCTTCACCATCTCCCAGGGTTTGCTCAAACTCATGTCCATCGAGTCTGTGATGCCATCCAACCATCTCATCCACCACATACCACAGAGCAACTAAGTTCCAGTGCTACAACTACTGGGCCTGTGTGCTCTTGAGCCCATACGTCTCAATTAGAGAGTCCATGAGCCACAACAAATGATCTTGCATGATTCAGGGAAGATCCCTCATGCTGAAGCTAAGACCCAATACAGCCAAATAAATTTTAAAATGCTTTGCTGGAACCCAACAGGGAGTTCACGTGTTTTGAGCATTAGCTGCCCCGGACTCTTTTCTTGGTGCCTGCGATAAACACTACGCTTTCTTTCACTATAACCCAGTGTCAGTGGATTGGGTTTACCGCGGGCAAGTGGACCCCAGTTTGGTTCAGTAACAGCATCTTCTGTATGGGGTTCAGTAGACTCCTCACTCCACCTAGTCAGGGAGCTTTGTGCCAGTCCTTCTGGACTCATGGTGAAGTGTGATAGAAAAGATAAATGGATCTACTCAGGCAGGTAACTTAACCTCTGTGTTCTCATCTGTAGAATGGGTATCAGTGACACCACCTTCAAATGTTTCTCTAAAGCAGGTCCCATCTCTGAAATGTAAATATCAAAGAAGACAGTGCCCTTACCTCCAAGTTTCTGTGGGATGGTAGTAGTCCAGCTTTGACAGGTATCTAACTCAGATGGTAAACAATCTGCTGGCATTGTGGGATACCTGGGTTCGATATCTGGGTCAGAAAGATCCCCTGGAGAAGGAAATGGCAATCCACTCCAGTATTCCTGCTTGGAAAACTGTATGGACAGGGGAGGCTGGTGGGCTACAGTCCATGGGGCCACAGGGAGTCAGACATGACTGAGTAACTGACACTTTCTTTCTTCTCCCTCCCAAGACCACCTCCTGCCATAAAGGTATGGCTCTTTCCTCTGGAGAAAGCCAGTTAGCTAAAGCAGAAGGTCAATCCAGTGATCAAATAAAGTTAGGGCCAACGCCTTGTGAAAAATAGTGTTGCCATGTTCTCTCACTTGAAGACATGCATATAATTGGTTGGCTTGAGACTTCCCTGGTAGTCCAGTGGCTAAGACACTACACTCCCAATGACAGGGACCACGGGGACCAGGGTTCAATCCCTGATTGGGAAGCTAGGTCCCATCCACCACAACGAAAAGTGTGGTGAAACCGAGCTGAAACCGAGCCCTTGTACAGCCAAATAAATAGTTGGATATTTTTTAAAAATCATAATGGATTTTATGCAGAAGAGGGTGAGATTTCTGTTTTCCCAATCTCAGCTCTTAGGCACTGCCCTCTGATGCATATCACATTCTGGTTTAATGGTTATTCAACAACAAATCTGTTTTCTTTCTCTACCATCTTTGTGGAGAGGGTTTTCTAGGTTGGGAGAGGATTTTGCTTTCAATTATATTCAACACACTCCCAAATCTAGGGATGCTCTGTATTAGGGATAAGCAGTTAAATGTTACCAAAAGGAGGAAAATGGGGCTGACACAGACTTAATCAACAATTACTTGACAATATCCAGAAAAAAGAATGAAAAGCTTCAATTTGCCCTTCTATCTTCAAAGCTCCCCCTCTCCCCATCCATATCCTTGCTACAGTGGAAAACAGTGATATTTCACTTTGAGAGGGGAATTCTTCCTTCCATAAACGTGATTCTTAAAAATGCTAACATCTATAAATTAAACGTGCAAAGAAACTTAAAAAAAGTTTTTATTGAAGTATAGTTGATTTATGATGTTATGTTAATTTCTGCTATACATCAAAGTGACTGGGTTATACAAATACACATTCATTTTCATATTCTTTTCCATTATGATTTATCATAAAAGATATTGACTACAGTTCCACATGCTATGCAGTAGGACCCTGTTTTTCAAAGAACTTTTAAAAAAATTACCCTGATCGGTCCCACTCTCTCCCCAAGACCCCAGACCCTGCTAACCTACACTCACCCAACTTCCACAACTGCTTCTCCAACTGCGTGGGGGACCCGCCCCTGCCCGCCCCACAGGCCCCGCCCTCTCCCCTCTGCGCCTGCGCCCTCTGCGGTGGAGGCGGGGCCAATCCGTTGCGCTGGAAACCACGGGGGCGGGGCCGAGAGGAGGCACCACTTCCTCCGAGGACTTCTGGGCACAAGCTCTGCTTGTCGCGAGTACGCGCAGAGGACATCGGCACCCGCAAAGTCTTTGGCATCCTCAGGAGGGAGTGTGGATTGAGTAGGAAATGACACTAGACGATGCGTGGGCCACCTGGCGGCCATGTGGAGGGATAATCCGGCCCGCGCCCTGCGGACAGTGTAGACCCACGCCGGCTCCGGCGGTGTAGACCCGCTCTGTCTCCCCACGGTTGAAGGCCCGCCTTCCTGGGGCGGGGAGGGGTCTCAGACTTGAAATGCAAAGAAGTCGACCCGCCAGAGGTCACGGAAGGAACCGACTTCGTGCACCCGCTTTCCTTTAAGGAACAGTCCTCCCAGCGCACCTTTTCTGAGCGGAACACAAACTCCAGGGCCGGGGGTCTAAGGAGCAAGGCTGGAACTTTCCGAGTTGGGGTCGCTGGCAGAACGCTGTCGTAACACGTTCATTTCGCGTTGAGGACTGAAGCAGCCAAGGTTTTCCCCAGGCCCCCACCTGCCTGGAGCCATATCCGGTGCCTTCCCCTCTAGAGCATCTTGGGAACCGGCCAAGCTCCTATTTCTAGCCCCGTCCGCCCCAGATGAGGTTGCATCTGCCCTGACCTGTTCAAGGAAATAACTCCAGCAATTCTCGCTTCCCTCCCCTCATCTTCAGCTGTTCCCCCTTCTCACACCCTTTTCCTATCACTCCATCAACGTTATCTAAACACTTTTGACAGCACTTCTTGGATCCAGATCTCTGTTGTGTTGAATGCGTTTTGTGTAAAAAATGTCTTCAAGCACATCGACATAGAACCCCTAGATGAGTCTCCTCCTGGGACAAAAAGCTGTTCTATTGACAGAAAAATTGCTTCTGTCACATTTTTATTATCACATTTGTTTCTGATGTTTCTCAACCCCCCTATCTGACAATTGTCAGCATCCAAGGACCTTAGGAAGAGGACCTGGTTGCCATTTTAGCTGAAGCTTTCTTAGAGGGGTTAATTTATAAAGAAACTCAGCAGGTTAATTTATAAAGTAACTCCTAGAAGATAGTCAATCTGAAGTGTGAACTTTTTCATTATATCTCCTATTATAACGTCTTAGTAAAAATGAATTCTGTCCTGTACTTAGGTATTATTAAAACTTCCTTTGCTATATTAAATTCTGCCAAACAAAAAAATTAATTGTACATTCACACATACATGTATATGCAATAATATATCTACTTTTACATATGTAGCCATTAAATTTTGCAAAAAAAAATTAATAAAATAAAAAGTCAGAAATCTACCAATGGTGATGTTTTCTCAGTAAATTGATGGAAGCTCTGAAGCAATTTCAAACCCGGTTTCTAAAAGTCTTGTATTTAAGAATCAGAAAATATCATTAGATAATGCCAAACGGTGACCAAAGCCAAATATTTTGGGTTTTTCTTTCTTACTCAAATCATTATAAGATCATTTTATCCCAATAGTATGTTGTATTTTAACCAAGAAAGTAAAGGGAAAAAAACCTGAAAAATAAACATTGACTTGAATACCAAGTAATTTCACTTCCTTAAATATCTAAGACTGTTTATATAATAGTTTTATCATTTCCTTTGTATATTATCCATTGGCTGTATTTTGAAAAGAAATAGAAACTAGTACAACCACAGAGAAGCTGTGATCCAAGTCCATTTCAGGCCCACTAAGGAGGGAAGAGACATGCTTCAGAGGTTTATTTTATTTTAAATATTTATTTATTTGGCTCCCCCAGGTCTTAGTTGCAAATCATAAGAATCTTTAGTTGTGGCAAGTGAACTCTTAGTTGCAGCACGTGGGATCTAGTTCCCTGACCAGGGGTTGAACATGGGTTCCCCAGCACTGGGAGCACAGAGTCTACCTTATTGGACCACTAGGGAAGCCCCTAGAGGTTTATTTTAGAAATTAATTTGACTCACCCAGTTCTTGCTTTATTTACAAGGAACAGAATCCACTTTGACTTGCTGAGACAAAGAGGGGGTTTATTGGAAAGACACAAGGATTCAAATAGTGACCATTGCCAATAAACAAGACAGCTCCTCCCCCTCTCCTATCTCTAGAGCCTTCTGATCTCTCTTCCTCTACTTATCTCCGACCACCTTCAACTATCTCTTCCCTCCTATAGATGGACTTTCTCCGATCTTTCACAGATGACTCAGCCATGGCCCCTCAACTGTCTGACAGAGACTGAATAGAAAATCTGTGACCCAAGTCCAGAGTCCCAGGAAAGAGGTTCTGAATGGTCTGGCTCTGGCTTTAGCCCTCACTCTGATCTAATCGTCTTGACACCAGGTCAAGATCACTAGACTCACCGCCCACTCAGCAAAGCATGAGGCAGTAGACTCTGAAGGCCGCCAGGCTGGACAGGCAAGTGGAATAATTAAACGTGGTGCAGTACACTTACACAGCTCCAGCGCTCCAGTATCTCTAACTGTACGGGGCTGACACGATGCCCTGGACAAACACAAAATCCTATTCAGGACTAGTTTAGCTTAAAACCAGTCCAGTTACTCGAAGACCCAACCAGAAATTCTGTTAACTGCAGGTGGCTTCCGGCTGGTGATCTGAAGATGGTATCATGTACACAAGGAGAGAGGCTGGTCAGTGACTTCTAGAAACATGTGCTTTTTTATGCTTATTCTTTTTTTAAAAAAATTTATTTGGCCACCTCTGGTCTTAGCTATGGCATTGCATCATGCATCTTTCACTGTGGTGTGTGGACTCTAGTTGTGGCATTTGGGCTCAGTAGTTGTGGTACAGAGGCTTAGTTGCCCCTCCAAGCATGTGGGATCTTATTTTCTCCACAAGGGATCAAACCTGTGTCCCTTGCATTGGCAGGCGGATGCTTAACCATTGGACCACTAGGGAAGTCCTTTCTGCTTAATCTTGACTAAGAGGGGACAACAAAAGATTTATTGGACTGATACTTACTATGCTGTGCTTATACCCCAGAAATTTAAATAATTTGATGAGTAGGGAGATACCCACTTGCTCAAGATATTAAGATGAGACAAGTGTTTATTGTTCTCCTCTTTATCTATTCAAAATACCTTTTGAAGAAAAGATATTCAATGCACATCCAATAACATAATTAAGCAAATTTTTAAAAAAATGATGACCTCACTTCCTCACTGCTTGAAACCCCCAGAGTCTTGAAATCCCAATGAGTGATTTCAAAACTGTTGACTGAGAACATATTAAGTGCAGTGAAGAATTGGGCTAAGTTGCTAGGGAGACAAGGGTCAAGAATTAAGTTATTCTTTCAAGAACTCAGGATTTAGATATCGCCAAATACTCACATAACTAACTCTTGATACAAGGCAGAACTTAGTGGTGGTAGGGTCGAGAGATTAACTAACACGGAAAAATGAGAGAGAGAAAACAATCTGACCTTATCTATAAATTCTTCATTCAGCCATTTTAACAGCTCCTTCTGTATTTGGCTGTGAAAATAAATATGAGATTGGTATGTCCTACACACCAACATTGGGCTTCCCTGGTGGCTCAGAGGTAAAAGAATCTTCCTGAAATGCAGGAGACACAGGAGACAGAAGTTGGAACCCTTGGTCAGGAAGATTCCCTGGAGGAGGAAATGGCAAACCACTCCAGTATTCTTGCCTGGGAAATCCCATGGACAGAGGAGCCCAGAAGAGTATAGTCCACGGGGTCACAAAGAGTCAGACACAATTGAGCGATGGGACATACACACACACATACCAGCAGTCTGTTACATAATCCTGGATGGTGATGTGGAATTTGGGGAAACCTGTCTATGGGAAGGTGCAGGGCTCTCCTAACTGTAATTTATTTCAACCACCTTGACCACAATGACACACTAGAAAAATCAGAAAAATACAGATGTAATTTTCTTCACAAAATACATTTGAGTTTTTTTTAAAAAGAGAATATATAGAAATACAAATAATCAAGACCAAGGTCATTAACAATTTAGCCCCCCAGCAATATTTTCAACCCAGATTCAGTTTGTAGTAATTATATCTTGAAATACCAGAATCTATGCCCAAAATTCAGGTTCTATAAGCCCAGAATCAGTGATATAAACCCATCACTGAAACCTATGATAAAGCAGGTACTTTTCTTTGCCTGCTTGAAAGTGATGGGGAAAAACTGGTCTGGCTACAAAGGTATTTGCTTTACAACCAATCATGGTTTTGCACCATTCATCAAAAATAGCACTTCCAATCACAGAATCTTTTCCAGGGAATGTCCAATCTCACAGCTCAACTATTTACACATCTCAGGCTTGAGGTGATTCATTTCCAGTTGCTTACAATTTTTCTTCTGGATTCTTTCAAACAAAGTCACAAGTTGTTATGGTTTGTTTTTAAATTATGTAGCGGTGCTGCATTATTACTGAATACTCAAGTTTGATGAGGTCATTAAAATGATGACAGTATCAATCACCATAGCAACCAACCCATCAATCCAGAGTCTGATTTATCCTATGGGCTGAAATCTTTTACAGCTCTTGAGAACTCAGGTGCAATGCAAATCAAACATTTAGCTGCTGAAAGAGTTGGAGGCCAGACATCCATCAACTCTGACTGGTATTGAATTGTTGTCAGTAGTCAATAATGAATAGCACAGGCCATTTCTTTGGAACTACCCAGGAGTTAAAAGACCTGAGTGTGTGTACACAACAACTTCACCAGCACGCCTCTATGTCTGTCCTCATTAGACTACATTCTGAGAATTGATTGGATAAGAAGGAAAAGTGCCCACCATAGATAATAATGTTCTCCTTCATTGGTAAATTTCTTTTAAGTCTCACCCATGGAAATGATATCTTTGTCTCCCGGTAATTAATAGGAACCAAAGCAGAGTGAGAAGACAGAAACTAAAACAATGAATTATCACCAGCACCATGAACAAAATGTATAACTAAAAATATATGAGGCACAGGTAGAATACACTTTATCTTGCCCTTCTTTGACAGGCACATAAATCTCTTGTTGCTTCCCTCATCCAAAGCCAAGAGCTAAAAATACGAGATGGCACCTGTGTTGTTAAATACTGTTTTATGCCAGCAGTGACTTGAGGGAAACAGTGTATTTTTGGTTGAGAAGACTGGTCTGTCCCAGCAGAAAACATGATGGGGTGGGTGGGGTGGGAATCTAGATTGGAAAAGCTTTTTCTAAAGTATACCCTGAGTTCAGTCTTTTCTGTATGTGATTGCAGACAAGGACATGATATAAATTATTCGTGGTATAAATTATTCGCTGAGATGCTCTGTTCCCCAGAACTTACTCTGCGTCAGCCCTGCAAATCTTTTGGGCACTGAGGACCAGGAAAATAGAAGCTCAAAATGTCAGACACTGTTGGTCCTGAAACACAACAACTCTTGAGTCTTCTAGGCAGGGATTATTTTTATTAAGTAATCTTATTCCTGGCAGTCCAGTGGTTACGACTTTGCTTTCCAGTGCAGGGGCTGCTGGTCCGATCCCTGGTCGGGGAGCTAAGATCTCACATGCCTTGTGGCCAAAAAACTGAAACCTAAAATAGAAACAAATGTAACAAATTCAATAAAGTCTTAAAAAATGGTTCACATTTTTAAAAATCTTTATGAAAAGGTAATGTTATTCCTCTAAATGTTTAGAATAAAAAACTCTAATGGGATCAGCTAGGTAAAAGATTGGTTCATCCATTAAATGGTTGGAGCTCCTGACACATGTCAGCACTTTTCTAGACTCGGGATTCTGAAAGGAACAAGCCCCAGATTCCTCTTTCATGGCGCTTACATTCTTGTCGAGAAAGTAATAGCAGATATGGGGACTTATTTGGGGTTATATATAAAAAAAGAGAGGTGTCAAGGACAATTCCAAGAAGTTTAACTGTGCAACTCCATGAGTGATGGTGCCATTGAATGAGATAATGAAAACTGTAGAAGATGCGCTGGAAGGATGAGGATTCATTTGGGAGACGTTCAGTTTGAAAAATATTTTATCCATGTAATAGGAGATGTTAAGTACACACTTGGATATATGGCCCTAGAGTCAGAGGGAAGACTCTTGAAAGGCACTAATGAATAGATGGCACTTAAAGCCACAATAGTCAAACCAAATCACCCGGGGAAGGAGAGTAGGAGAAGAGAGCGTTCAACTGAGGCTTGAGAGTCTAGCATTAAGAGTAGGGAGAACGAAGAGGAACTTTTAAGAGAAGTTAGGAGAAATTCAAGAGCAAAAGGTGTTCCCAGCAGTAGCATTGATCAGACATGGCTGATGGCAGGTGAGCATGAGGCGTTCATGACAAGGATGTGTGTGTGTCAGATGACAAGACAGGCACAGGGGATGGGCTTGGAAATGGGGTCTCATTTAGGCAAACAGTCATGCTGTCTATGGACCACTGAGTCGCTGAAAGATGGAAAAATGATAAGAACGCAAAAGGAACAGATAAGTCAGAGGATCTCAGACTGACATACCGGCTTCTCCTGCAGGTACCTCCACTCCACTTGTGAACAAAACACAGCTTTAAGAATATGGCGCAGGGACTTCTTCATGGCCCAGGGGTCAAGACTCCACACTCCCACGCAGAGGGCATGGGTTCTCAGGGAACTGGAGCCTGGTTGCCCTGGAACAGATTGCAACTGAAGACCTCATGTGCTGGAACTAAGACCCAGCACAGCCAAATGAAAAAATAAAACTAAATACTTTAAAAAGAATATGATACACATGGTGGAAAGGTTTTTTGTTTTTTGTTTTTCAATACAAACCCATGTATTAAATGTTTCTTCACTTTTTTCTGGGTGAAAAGATCAAGACCTATGACTTGAACACAGTGAAAAGCAGGGAGTAGAGGGATACTGGGCAGATTTTTATGGGGAGGAAGACTTGAGGCTACGGAAATGGAGATGAGCGTTCACTATATGGAGGGAAGGGCTGAAAAATAAATCAAAATACTGGTGCTTGGGCTTTGAAGGTAAACATTTCCCTTTCAGTGTGGCCTGAGATGGGATGTTTTTCCTCAATCGCATCTCATTTGGCACCTCGCTTCACCCCTGGATTCTTTTTTTTTTTTAGACTTTTATTTTTTTTTTCATTTATTTTTATTAGTTGGAGGCTAATTACTTATTGTAGTGGTTTTTGTCATACATTGACATGAGTCAGCCATGGATTTACATGTGTTCCCCATCCCGATCCCCCCTCCCGCCTCCCTCCCCATCCCATCCCTCTGGGTCTTCCCAGTGCACCAGCCCTGAGCACTTGTCTCATGCAGCCAACCTGGGCTGGTGATCTGTTTCACCCTTGATAGTATACTTGTTTCAATGCTATTCTCTCAGAACATCCCACCCGCGCCTTCTCCCACAAAGTCTAAAAGTCTGTTCTGTACATTTGTGTCTCTTTTTCTGTTTTGCATATTGGCTTATCGTTACCATCTTTTTAAATTCCATATATATGTGTTAGTATACTGTATTGGTCTTTATCTTTCTGGCTTACTTCACTCTGTATAACGGGCTCCAGTTTCATCCATCTCATTAGAACTGATTCAAATGAATTCTTTTTAATGGCTGAGTAATATTCCATGGTGTATATGTACCATAGCTTCCTTATCCATTCGTCTGCTGATGGGCATCTAGGTTGCTTCCATGTCCTGGCTATTATAAACAGTGCTGTGATGAACATTGCACCCCTGGATTCTTATCTCAGAATCCAGGACAGTGACCCAACTTCTCTCTGTTGGAATAGTGACTGCGTCCACACTGCCTTCTTTGAGGAGGAAAGTGGCTCTGAACCAGGACATGCAGCAGAGTGATCACCTTGACAGGATACACAGGACTTAGCCTACGCTAGCGCCCTGAGAGCCTGTGTTGGTGGTGTTTCTGCTGGAACCCTGCCGTCTGCCTCCGCCTTCTCCCACAGAATGAACATCCTCCGTGGGCAGCCAATACTGTAATTAAATGCCAACACCTGGGGAGGGGGCCCAAGTAGCAACACATTAAACGTGGAAGGAGGGCTTCCTGCCTGGAGAACTAATTCCCACCTGTAGATGATTCAGATTCTTCAGCCTGGGTAAACCAGGTTGTTGTTCAGTCGTTCAGTCATGCCAATTCTTTGCGACCCCATAGACTGCAGGACGCCAGGCTTCCCTATCCTTCACTATCTCCCAGAGTTTGCTCAAACTCCTGCTCATTCAGTCGATGATGCCATCCAACCATCTCACCCTCTGTTGCCCCCTTCTCCTCCTGCCATCAGTTTTTCCTAACATCAGGGTCTTTTCTAATGAGGCAGCTCTTCACATCAGGTGGCCAAAGTTTTGGGAAAATCAGGAGGTTTCTTTTTTATTATTGTATTTAATTTTATTGGAGTGCAGTTGCTTTACAATACTGTGTTAGTTTCCACTGTCCAGCAAAATGAATCAGCTATACGTATACATACATCCCCTCATTTTTGGATTTCCTTCGCCTTTGGGTCACCACAGAGCACTGAGGAGAGTTCCCTGCGCCATATAGTAGGTTATCTATTTTAATCACACAGGGGTGCTGTGAATATTAGAGAGAGTTAAATTACAGAGATTCACGTATGGTCCTTTTGTGATAAATGCTCAGTTAACATGGATCTTATTATGATAATGAATATGGCTGTTAAAAAGAAGCATAGTGTGCTGGTTAAAAACACAGTATCTGGAGTTAGACTTCTCAAAGCCAAATCTTAGGTCTTCACCTTACAAAGTGAGTGAACTTGGATGCGTTCCATAATGGCTGCCTATTCCAGGTACCACATTTGTAAACCAGCAATACCACTTCTGGGTATTTATCCTGGAGAGAAGAAAACATGGGTTCCCACCTGTGCACAGATGTTCATAGCAGTTTTCATTGTAATAGCCACAGACCGGAAACAATTTAATGTCCATCAAAAGGAAGGATGAATAAACTAAGGGACAGACTAAGCAATAAAACAATGGTTACTGAACACAAAACAATTTTGGATGGATCGTAAGGGTATTATACTGATTTTTTTTTAAGCTAATCTGAAAAGGTTACATACCGTATGATTCAAATGAACAAACTGTTGCAGGAAGGGAGATCCCTTCCAGGGCCTAAGAGTGGGCTCTTGTCTAACCCTTGGAAATAAATTGTCTGAGGAGACTCACGTGCTGACAAAACAAGAGACTTTATTGGAAAGGGGAACATAGGGGAAGAACCGGAGGGTAAGGGAACCCAAGAGGACTGCTCTGCCACATGGCTCTCAGTTCAGTTCAGTTCAGTCACTCAGTCGTGTCTGACTCTTTGTGATCCCATGGACTGAAACACTCCAGGCTTCTCTATCCATCACTAATTCCTGGAGCTTGCTCAAACTCATGTCCATCGAGTCGGTGATGCCATTCAACCGTCTCATTCTCTGTCATCCCCTTCTCCTCCTGCCTTCAATCTTTCCCAGCATCAGGGTCTTTTCCAATGCGTCAGCTCTTCACATCATGTGGCCAAAGGATTGGAGTTTCAGCTTCGGCATCAGTCCTTCCAGTCAATATTCAGGACTGATTTCCTTTAGGATGGACTGGTTGGATCTCCTTGCAGTCCAAGGGACTCTCAAGAGTCTTCTCCAACACCACAGCTCAAAAGCATCCATTCTTTGGCACTTAGCTTTTTTTATAGTCCAACTCTCACATCCATACATGACTACCGAAAAGACCATAGCTTTGACTAGATGTACCTTTGTCAGCAAAGTGATGTCTCTGCTTTTTCATATGCTGTCTAGGTTGGTCATAGCTTTTCTTCCAAGGAGCAAGTGTCTTTTTATTTCATGGCTGCAGTCACCATCTGCAGTGATTTTTGAGCCCCCCAAAATAAAGTCTGTCACTGTTTCTATGGTTTCCCCATCTATTTGCCATGAAGTGATAGGAACAGATGCCATGGTCTTAGTTTTCTGAATGTTGAGTTTTAAGCCAACTCTTTCACTTTCATCAAGAGACTCTAGTTCTTCTTCACTTTCTGCCATAAGGGTGGTGTCATCTGCATATCTGAAGTTATTGATATTTCTCCCAGCAATCTTGATTCCAGCTTGTGCTTCATCCAGCCTGGCATTTCACATGATGTACTCTGCATATAAGTTAAATAAGCAGGGTGACAATATACAGCCTTGACCTACTCCTTTCCCAATTTGGAACCAGTCTGTTGTTCTATGTTCAGTTCTAACTGTTGCTTCTTGACCTGCATACAGATTTCTCAGGAGGCAGGTCAGATGGTCTGGTATTCCCATCTCTTAAAGAATTTTCCACAGTTTGTTGTGATCCACACAAAGGCTTTGGCATAGTCAATAAAGCAGAAGTAGATGTTTTTCTGGAACTCCCTTGCTTTTTCGATGGTCCAACAGATGTTGGCAATTTAATATCTGGTTCCTCTGCCTTTTCTAAATCCAGTCTGAACATCTGGAAGTTCACATTTCACATACTGTTGAAGCCTGGCTTGGAGAATTTTGAGCATTACTTTGCTAGCATGTGAGATGAGTGTAATTGTGCAGTAGTTTGAGAATTCTTTGGCATTACCCTTCTTTGGGATTGGAATGAAAATTTACCTTTTCCAGTCCTGTGGCCACTGCTGAGTTTTCCAAATTTGCTGGCATATTGAATGCAGCACTTTCACAGTATCATCTTTCAGGATTTGAAATAGCTCAACTGGAATTCCATCACCTTCACTAGCTTTGTTTGTAATGATGCTTCTTAAGGCCCACTTGACTTTGCATTATAGGATGTCTGACTCTAGGTGAGTGATCACACTGTTGTGGTTGTCTGGGTCATGAAGATCTTTTTTGTACAGTTCTTCTGTGTATTCTTGCCACCTCTTCTTAATAACTTCTGCTTCTGTTAGATCCATACATGACTCAGTTTCAGGTTTTATGATGGTAAGGTTAGTTTCTAGGTAGTCTCTAGCCAGTCATTCTGACTCTGGGTCCTTCCTTCTGGTACACACATCACTCACTCAAGATGAATTCTGGGAGTTGGTAGGATATATGGATTAGAGTTTTTTCTCTCTTTTTGTCCTTTCCTGAATTCTTCTGGTTGGCAGTAGCTTGTTAGTTCCACATCTTTACCAGGACCTCCTGTTTGGGATAACTCATGCAAGTGGTTACTGTGGTGCCTGGCCAGGGCAGGTGGTTCCTGTCAATGGTTCCCTAACAAAATTATAGTGATGGAGAACAGGAGTCAGAGTTGGAGAGAAGGTAGACCATAAAAAGTAACACTGGGGAGTTTCCTGGGTGATGGGCTCTTTCTGTTCCTTAACTGTGCTGGTGGTTCTATGAATCTGTAGATATGATTAAATTTTGTAGAACTATTCACATGACTTCCCTGGTGGCTCAGCGGTAAAGAATCTGCCTGCCATACAGGAGCTGCATGAGATGCGGATTCCATCCCTGGGTCAGGAAGATCCCCTGGAGAAGGAAATGGCAACCCACTCCAGTATTCTTGCCTGGAGAATCCCAAGGACAGAGGAGCCTGGCGGGCTATAGTCCATGGGGTCACATAGAGTTGGACATAGCTGAGGCGACTTAGCATGCAGGCATTCACATGCACACACACAAAAACCCACACAGAGAATGCATGTAAAACTGGTAAAATCCAAATGAATTTTAAAGGTCAGCTAAGAGTAATGCAGCAATATTGATTTCTTGGTTTTAATAATTCCACTGTGGTTATGTAAAATGTTATTAGGAAAGCTGAGTGGAATGTACATAGAAACTCTCAGCACTATTTTTGCAACTTCTATGTGAGTCTAAAATTATTTTGACAGTTTTTAAAAATAGCATTCACATAGAATTGAACAATTCAGTAAACAGATGGCAGAAGGTAGGAACCATATTTCTGACTGTGGGAGTGAGAATTTACAGATAAGAAAGAGGAAGACACTGGAATAATTCCTGTGGTAATGGACTAGAGTCAGAGACATCAATACAAATTCATGTGTACTTTCATATAGATACAGATGGCTATGTATAGAAATATTTATTGATATGTGTTGGATAATACAAGGGTTAGTATACACACATATATTTCCTTGTTCTGTCAGCTGAAAGGACTTCAAAGAAATGACACCCAGTAGCAATGAGCACCTCTTGCATCTAGATCTTGGTTTCTAAGATCATTTGTTCAGTAGAAGGAACCAGGGTTCTTTTGAGAAAGGCTGATTCTAGGACTGGAGCATGAAATATACAAGATGAGTCTGGAGCATCTTACAGTGCCAGGAACTAAGGAAATACATTGTTAAAAGTCCACATTGATGGTGGTATGTCCTGGAACACAGGACACTGAAAGAGCTTCCAGTGGTTAAAGTTGGAACACTTGGAGCAAAGATAAACAAACAAAGTAGTATTGGATTGTAACCTGAAGTATAAAATAACTGTCCAGGAGCCTGAGTTGACATAAATAAATGATTGAATACATTAATAAATGGAGAGAAGAGACAAATTTTCCACGCAACAAGAATTTTCCATGGAAAACTTATGTAGATATTCTGCCCTCAAGTAGGATGAGTGTTACCCCTTCCCCAGCTGCTCAGGTGTGGGCTGTACATAGTGATTTCTTTTCAAGGAGGACAGCCTGGAAAAGGAAGGAAACAAATAAACTTACAGCAGAGACCCCAGCCAGGTGATCAAGGTCCGTGTCAACAGAGCTAAGTCGCTTTGGTATATATACCATGTTGGTGGTGTATACCCTTGGTATGACATAATATAGATGACGCTTTACCTTTGTGGTCTAAGTCCCCCAAAATTATAACCCCTGTGTAAACATGAGAAAAGAATATCCAACAAATTCCACTCATGGGTCATGTTGCAAAATACTTACAAAACCATCAAAGTCATCAAAAGTAAGAAAGTCTGTCACAGCATAGAAAACAAACTTAGAGTTACCAAAGGGAAAGGGGGGGTTCCTGTAAGAAACCTGTAATATGAAAATGAATATGGGTACATATGTACAGCTGAGTCACTTCGCTGTACACCAGAAACTATCACAACATTGTATACCAACTATACTTCAGTTTTTAAAAATGAATATGGGAGACTTCCTTGGCGGTTCAGTGGTTAAGACTGCGCTTCCGCTGCAGGTTCAATCCTTGGTCAAGGAGCTAAGATCCAACATGCCTTGATGACAAAAAACCAAAATGTAAAATAGAAGCAATATTGTCACAAGTTCAATTAAGACTTTAAAAACGGTCTACATTTAAGAAGAAAACACAGTGGACATTCATGTCCATGTTTTTTGTTGGACATAAGCCTATGTTTCTCTTGTGTATACACCTGGGAGCAAAAATGCTGGACTCGAAGGTAAGTGCAGGTAAGCTTTCCCAGATCCCACCAAATGAACTTCAGCTTTCACAGAGGCTGCATCTCTCCACAATATTGGCTTTAGATCACCAAGAGTGTTAAGTTCTGAGTTTTTTTCCACTGACTTTAAAACGCAGTAGTCATTGCTCTTGGTAAAATATTGTCTATCACAGCTATGACTCTTTGTGGGCTGCAGAGTAGCCTGGGTACCATCCATCCTGTGTGGATCAGAAGGAGAAAACCAGCCCATCCATTCTTCACTGCTTCCTCTCGCTGGAAATCCTGGTCATCCATTCCGCACAATCGATTGACTCTCTCCTCGTCACTTTATTTTGAGTCTCTATCCTATTTCTACATCACCCAAACATTCGTTCTCAGTGCCCTGTGCTTTGCTACAGAAAACAAAAAGCCCTGGGTGGAAGCAAAACAAAAAGGAAATGAAAGAAAAATCTGCAGACACATCGCATGTGGATTACAATCTTTATAACCTCCCTATTTGGTAATAGATCTCTATCAGAAATCTGCAAATCTGCTGCCAAATGGCCAGAGTTCATGTTCCCGGTGAGCTCAGCACTCCCTGGGGATTTGCATTGCCAGAGAAGATGCCTCATGCACTCATCTGCACCATTAATACATCACGCGGGATGGGACCAAGTGTCTTTCGCAGGCTCACCAACTGCACCGCTGGCTGAGAGCAGGGAACCTTAATTGGTTCTAAAACAGGCAAATTAAGGACATGCTGAGTCTTCCCTCTCAGAGATCAATCCAAACACTTTCACAGAAGCATAGAGATGCTCCTTGGGGTGAAATAAATAATAATGTTAAAAGAAAGTCAAAATATCCCCCCTTCCCACCACAAAAAGCTCAAATCAGTTTCAGTTTCTAATGCTTAAAGAGAAAAATGACATTCTGGTTTTATACAGACTAAAGTCTGCTAAAATATGTCAATACTTGGGGCTTAGCAGAAAGGGTGCAGGGATGTGTTGGCTTAGCTTTGCCACTGCAGCAGAGCTGTGAACACGATGGTGGGGCTGGCTCTGGAGTAAAAGATGTCAACTCTTTTTTTTTTTTTTGGTTGCATCACAAAGCTTGTGGGATCTTAGTTCCCAGACCAGGGATTGAACCTGGGCCCCAGCAGTGAAAGCACCAAGTCACTGGACCACCAAGGAAGTCTCCAAAGATGTCAACTCTTCAAAGACTATAAGACATTCTCTTCTGTCTGGGACTTAGTGGCTATTAATTTAATATAGCAACCCCAGTCTGGAGTGAAATTATTGATACAGTTCATGGGGCTTCTCAGAAAATAGAAATATTGTAGAGGTCTCCCGAAGACAAAAATATGAAAAATATTCTTTACACTAGCTGCTGGTCTCCTATGGCTGTTACCTGAAAGAATACTAAAGATATAAATATTAAAGAGTTCTCCTCCTTTATCTGTACCCTACCCCCTCCATCTATCTATCCCCCTCATCTGCTTATGCAAACTCTGTCAATCAAAAGTGAGAATAATTTATAAAGCTCTTTGTAGATTTTCCATTGAGACAGGGTTGATGCCCATAACATCTGCATTTCTCAAGTCAACCGTAAATAATAAAATGTTATTCAGCCATGAAAAGACAGGAATCGTGCCATTTGTGACACCATGGATGAACCCAGAAGATGTATGTTAAATGAAATAAGACAGACATAGAAAGACAAGTACTGCGTGATCTCATTTATATTGAAACCTAAGAAGTTCAACTTAGAGAATAGACGGGTTGCTACCAGGGACTGAGGCTAGAGGAAAGATGGGAAGACGCTGGTCAAAGAGTAGAAACTTTCAGAATACAGAAAGTATTCTGAGTATTTCTTTCGTTTCAGAAGAAAACTCTTCTTCCTTCAGAACAATGCAGACTTACAATTTCAAATAAATTCTGGGGTTCTAATGTACAGTAGGGTGACTAGAGCTAATAATATTGTAATTCTATATTGTATACTTGAAATTTGCTAAGAGAGTAGATATTAAATGTTCTCCCCCCATCCCAAAAAAAGGTAGCCATGTGAGGTGATGGATAAAGTCAATTAGCTTAACTGTGCAATTTTTTACAATGAATATATCAAGCTATCACATTTTATACCTTTAAATATATGCAATTTTAATTTGTCAATTATACTTCAGTAAGGCTTAGAGGGCTACTGCTACTGCTAAGTCACTTCAATCGTGTCCAACTCTGTGAGACCCCATCCCTGGGATTCTCCAGGCAAGGACACTGGAGTGGGTTGCCATTTCCTTCTCCAATGCATAAAAGTGAAAAGTGAAAGTGAAGTCTCTCAGTCATGTCTGACTCTTCACGACCCCATGGACTGCAGCTTACCAGGCTCCTCCATCCATGGGATTTTCCAAGCAAGAGTACTGGAGTGGGGTGCCATTGCCTTCTCCGTTAGAGGACTAAGAGAAGTTAAATTTTAGGGGGGGAAATTCAGAATTCATTGACTTATTTAATGTACTGGCTAAGCAGTGTGGTTTGTAGGATCTTAGTTCCCAGATGAGAGATTGAACCCTCACCCTTAGCAGTGGAAGCATGGAGTCCTAACCACTGGCTAGCCAGGGAAATCCCCAGAATATTTTACATAATGATAGAATGCTGAAAAAGAACTCC
Organism: Dama dama; assembly: GCF_033118175.1. NCBI lineage: Eukaryota > Metazoa > Chordata > Mammalia > Artiodactyla > Cervidae > Dama > Dama dama. The sequence continues at coordinate 22,536,590 of NC_083685.1, read as the reverse complement.
AATGCACACACGTTGTCTATTTTTATTTAATTTTTTTAAGCATATTCTCTTTTTGAAGGGGCTGGGTCTCAAATGAGCAGATGGGGCATGGTCTGCTGTCAAAACTGCAGAGAGACTGAAAAAGAAACAGGACATGCAGATCTTACTGTATAAAGACTTGCTCGTGACTGACTGACACTCTTGCTGTCTTCTTCCTCCACTGACGGTGACCCTGCCTGACCCACAAGACAGAGAATGAGCAGCTCAGACAGGCATTAAGGGCGACGGCTACACATGGACCGACAGGGCATGGCTGTTGTGAGCTGCAAGGAAAGACACGGAAGAATTCCCTGAGGCCAGCACAGCCACCCAGCTGTGCATGCAAAGGACAAGGCTAGAGGCCAACAGAGCAAGACGGACACAGCAACTGTAAGGTCCACCTTCCCGGGAGGCTCTCACGTCTTGTGGCCAGACATCCATCCTCAGAGGACCACTGTGCCACTTCCTACACATCAGCCCTATTGTTACTAAGGGCTTTCACCATGCTCTTTGATGGAGTTGTCACTGGCCATGTCAATTGCAACCATATCCACTCTATGAGAACTTCAGAGAATGCACTGGAATGACTGCATGCTAAACATGGCTCATACAACTTCTGGAACTAGTCTCCTGTGGGACTGTGATGTCACAGACTCCAGTTACCATTTTCAGTGGTGGTAGGTCTATAAAGGTAATTAATTTTCTTCAGACCCACTTCAGAGTTGGGAAAGTTCTCAGCAGTTCCCTGAAGCTTAGCATCAAAGCTGCCCTCCCCACTGTAGAGCTACCTGATAACTGACATCCCTGGTGTGTAAACTCCTCTGTCTCCATCAAGATCCCAGTGGCTGCAAAGAAGGGACAATTGACACTATCCTCCCAATATAACCCCTCCTCAATACAAAAATCCTGAGTGGTGCACTAGAGCCTTTTCCCAATGCTGTTTGAGGATCTTTAACTCAATAGCTCATCTTTAAGCTGGTTGTTACCAACTACGAACAGGGTTTCCCTTATGGCTCAGACGGTAAAGAATTTGCCTGCAATGCAGGAAATCCAGGTTCGATCCCTGGGTTGGAAATATCCCCTGGAGAAGGGAATGGCTCCCCACTCCAATATTCTTGCCTGGAGAATTCCATGGACAGAGGAGCCTGACGGGCTACAGTCCATTGGGTCAAAAAGAGTTAGACACGACTGGGCGACTAACATTAATACACTAGCAAATACATTATATTATATTATCAGCTTGAATGAAAATGTACCATTTTAATGAAGTCACTGCTATTTGATGTGAGTAGACTTTGGATTTAATCTGAAATGCTAGTCATGGACCCTCTAATTACAGAATCATTTTATCCTCATGAAAATGAAGCTATTAGGGAATGGAAGACACAGAGAAAAAGAAAAGTTATGATGGAAAAAAAGTTGCTCCTATTGAAAAGACTCCAGTCATAATAGGTGAAATTCTTACTTCTAGGGAGATAATTCGGTTGTGGAAATTCTCTAAACATTTGGCCTAAGAAGGAAACTTGGCAAAATATATCAACATTCAGTTGGATGAAGCAGTTGGAGTTTTGATAAATCACAGGTTCAAAAATTTCCCATTTCCATTGGCATTCACTAGAATTAGGCAACTACAGTGTTGACTAATATGAAACTGACATTTTTAACATCCCCTTTTCATACAGAGGAAAGGAGTATTCCAGCCTTGCGTGAATACAGCATCCATCAGCACACAGAGGACATCCAACATCCTTATCCTTTCTCACACCTGAGCTTCAGCTAAACTAGAGACAGGGGGCAGTCTCTGCCCACCTAGAACAGGATGGAGGAGAAGGACCCACGGATATGTTTCAAACCAGTGACCCAGGAGCTTGTTTTCCTGTCTCTTCCTTAGTTAAATACACAATTCCTAGAATCTGGTGTTTAAATGTAAATACCAAGACCAGAACTGAGATATCCAAGGAACGACCACATCCCACCCTGGACTGGGGACTGTTTTATCAGTAATCCGCCTGCAATGCAGGAGACTGCCTGCAGTGTAGACCTGGGTTTGATCGCTGGGTCGAGAAGTTCCCCTGGAGAAGGAAATGGCAACCCACTCCAGTATTCTTGCCTGGAAAATCCTATGGACAGAGGAGCCAGGCGGGCTACAGTCCACAGGGTCACAAAGAGCTGGACACGACTGAGCGACTAAATAAATCACCACCACCATTCAGAAGACTCACATGCCATCCTCTCAGTGCGTCCATGCCTACATCACTCCAAGGACTGCAGGTCTGCATAGATGGAGGAAAAAGAGGGCTTGCTCTCTCCTATAAACTGTACCTTTAAGTCCACCACCCCTCCCCACCAGACACACACATCCACATCCACAGTCTTGACTCTTATCTATAAACTCGGGGACAAATAAAAACTTTCCATCTCATCTTAATAGCACTCTTGTAAATGGTTCTTCTAGCCTTGCAAACAGTGGGAAGACAATAAAAGCAATATTTCTGAGCCAAGCTAGAGTTTTGCTCCAGAGAGAGAAAATTGTTTCTTAAATTGCTTCAGCATTTTATTTATTTTCATAACAGAGCAAAACAATAGAAAGAGAACTATTTATCTGGCCCTTGGATGTCCTGTTTCTTCCCTCTCCAGCTACATTCCCCCAACTTTCAATTTAGATCACAAGGTGGCCCCAGATTGCTTTCCAGTTTCATCTTTTAACAACTGCTTCTGATGAACACTTGATTCTTCTCAGCGCTTCCACCATCTCTCCTTTGCATGGTAGCTTCTGGTTTCTAGAGAGAAAGCAGCCCTTCCCTACTCTGCATCCATCTGGTGCCACTAGGTCTGACCTACACCCAAACTGCAGGAAACCATCAGTTCCAGACCTGACACGCAATGCTGTTAGCAGGTGGGGTTGGGGGAGTCTTTTGTTATAGCAGCCTGAGCTGACTAATACACTCCTCTTGCGTGCATGCATGCTCAGCCTCTTCGTCTCGGACTCTTTGAGACCCCATGGACTGTAGCCCACCAGGCTCCTCTGTCCATGTGATTCTCCAGGCAAGGATACTGGAGTGGGTTGCCATGCCCTCCTCCAGGGGATCTTCTCGACCCGGGGATCAAACTCAAGTCACCTACATCTCCTATGTCTCCTGCATTGGCAGACGGTTTCTTTACCACTAGCGCCACCAGGGACATCCCACACATTCCTGTTAGAGATGTCTAATGCTCTTGGCCCAGGAAGGTGTCCTTTCCTCCCCCAGGGGGAGAGGAATTTTCTTTAATACAGTTTTCCCAGTACCAAGAGTCTTCACCTAAGGGGACTTCCCTGGTGGTCCAGTGGCTGAGATTCCATGCTCCTGAGGCAGGGGGCCTGGGTTCATTCTCTGGTCAGGGAAGAAGATCCCACATGCTGCAACTAAGACTCAGCACAGCCAAATATATACATATATACATAAGTAAATAATATATAATATATATATTTTAATAAGTATTTGGCAATAAGGGCTTTCCCAGTTGACTCAGTGGTAAAGAATCCAGCTACCAATGCAAGAGACACAGGTGATGCAGGTTCAATCCCTGGGTCAGGAAGATCCCCCGGAGAAGGAAATGGCCACCCGCTCCAGTGTTCCTTCCTTGATAGTTCAATGGACAGAGGAACCTGGCGGGCTACAGTCCATGGGGGTCACAAAGAGTCAGACATGACTGAGCGTGCACACACACACACACACACACACACACACACACAGTAATGATGTTGTTCAGTCACTCAGTTGTGTCCAACTCTGCCACCCCATGGACTGCAGCATGCCAAGTTTTCCTGTCCTTCACTGTCTCCCAGAGTTTGCTCAAACTCATGTCCATTGAATTGGTGATGCCATCCAACCATCTCATCCCCTGTTGCCTCTTCTCCGGCCCTCAATCTTTCCTACCATCATGGTCTTTTCCAATGAGTTGGCTCGTCACTTTAGGTGGCCAAAATATTGGAGCTTCTTGGCTTCAGCATCAGTCCTTCCAATGAATATTGGCAATAATGTTGCCAATTCTTAAAAAACAGAGGCTTCACCTATATCCTGGGGTGGGGGTGGGGTAGCACTTACTTCCCTTCCCCTACAAGCTTCAGGGTTTTGTTTTTCCAAGGCATAGGTATTAGGTAGGTTTTGCTTGGGACACTTTAAGAACTTTTAAGAATAGGTACTAGTGACTTCCTTGGTGGTCCAGTGGTTAAGAATTTGTCTTGCAGTGTGGGGCATATGAGTTCAGTCCCTGGTCAGGAAACTAAGATCCCACATGCCTCAGGGCAGCTAGGTCAATCAACTACTGACCCCAAGTGCGACAATGATGGAACAAAATCCTGTGTGCCACAGCTAAGACCCAACACAATCAAATAAAGGAATAAATACTTTTTTAAAAAAAATCACCTGTAATCTCTTAAAAAATAAACTGGCTCTATGACTCACTGACAGCATAAGTGTAGAAAACTTACTAAAATAGATACATTTATAGGTATAACTGAATCACTTTACTATATACCTGAAACTACTAACATAACATTGTTAATCAACATTGTTGTTTAGTCACTCAGTCGTGTCCAACTCTGTGACACCATGGACGTAGCCCACCAGACTCCTCTGTCCATGGGATTTTGCAGGCAAGAATACTGGAGTGGGTTGCCATTTCCTTCTCCAGGGGATCTTCCCAACCCCGAGATCAAACCTGAGTCTCCTGCATTTGCAGGCGGATTCTTCACCACTGAGCCACCAGGGAAGCCCTACTCCAATACAAAATAAGAATTAAAAAAGAAAGGAAGAATGAAAGAAAAATTGTTTATCCTCTTTAAGACTCAGTATCTTCATTGATAAAATGAAGAAAGTCTTTGTTTCCACCTCCAGGATCATTGTGAGCATTAATTCAGATAAATACTCAAAAGCATTTCATACAGATCTTAGCACTGAGAGTACTTACATATTAAGTACTCAGTAAAAATCTATTCTATTAGGAGGATTTTAAAATAATTCACCTACTTCTAACTGCTTCATCTTTTTTGCAATGAGCCAGTGTTTTTTAAAAGCCATTCAGTGCTTATCCACGGCAGGGAGTACCAGGCCTTTGTGTTGTGGCATGCTTTTAATACAGAGCAGGGCTATGTTCTGAGAACAGTGCATTCCTGGAAATGGAAAATAATTCCAAATTTGCATAATTCTCATCTGATCCTCTAAAGAGTAGCAGGGGTATCTGATTATTAGTCAAAGTGTCATTACTACTGCAATGATTGAATTTACACATTTTAAAGTCTACGATTGTAAGTGAATTATTACTTTTTTGGTAGACCTGCTATTTGAAAATGGGCACATCAAGTGAGCTTGTATTAATCTATTGACAGCTCACTATGATGATTAGCAAACTTTGAAGTTGTACCAGCTGTCAAATTCCATGGCAAATCTACCTCTTAACTGATTTTGACAGAGGTTTAGATTCAGGTGGTTTTTTTAAATTTTTATTTTATTTATTTTGGAGGCACTGGGTCTTAGTTGCAGCATGAGGGATCTTTAGTTGCAGCATTCGAACTCTTGGTTGTGGCATGAGGGATCTAGTGCCCTGACCAGGGATTGAACCCAGGTCCCCTACCTTGGGAGCACACAGTCTCAGCCACTGGACCACCAGGGAAGTCCATTGATTCCAGGTTTAAATAACCAAAAGTTATGCTTTAAAAATGTTTTCCTCGTTGCCCCTACACTTGGAAGATATTTCCTTCATCCCTGTTCTGTCACGAAATCGTGTCCAGGAAAAAGAGGCCCTTGGATTCTCACACTCATTCACCAGCTACAGTGACACCTTGAGTCTAACGAAGCTCGGAACTTTCCAGCCACGTGAACTTCCACACCTCGCCTGAGGAAGTTCACTTAGAATCAGTGTGTCACTTCCTGGAGTTTCCAACTGTTTTGAGCAGCAACTTAATCTTTTCAAACAGACACACACATACACACACACTTATGTACAGACAGCCACTTACACACATACACATACTTACACATAGAGACACATACAACACACTTACATACAGATACCCACTTACAGATCTATACCTACTCTCAAACACTCACACATACACACACACTTATGTACTTACAAACCTACACATACACATAGAGATACACATACACACACTCACATGCACAGATACTCCCTTACACATCTATACCTACCCACACACACAGACACACTTATGTACTTACACACCTACACATACACATAAAGACACACACACACTTACATATACAGACACTCACATATCTACATCTGCTTACACACACAGACACACACACACATTTTGACAACTTGAACCCTCCTCTCTTCCTGCCACTATACACTTGAGACTTGTACCCAATGAAGCTCTCCAGAATAAGAGTATCGTTTCACACTTTAAAACTCCCATCTAAAGTTCTAGACATAAATATTATCTAAATTTGCTTAGGGTCTGGGGGAAAAAGGCCTGCTTATACTCTTCTAGTGCGGATGCAAATTGGCTTAACCTTTTGGAGGCCTCCTGACAATATCCATAGAAACTTTCAAGTGCACAACAATCTACTTTCAGAAATATATCTAATTTATATGTTTCACCAGCCACCAAAAGTACAGGCACAAGAATATTTATTGCTGCATCATTTGAGGGAAAATGTCATTGGAGCAGGTGTTTGCATAAAGCAACATCAGCCTTTCAGCAGAAATGATGAATATTTATTTGTGTAGGAACCATGGCCTCATTTCATTCCATCAACAAATATATTTATTAAGGACGTATCAGGAGCCAAGAACAGTGTCTGTCACCAGTGTTACTTCACTCAACAGGACATATATGGTTCCTTCTCTCTTGGAGTTTATCTCTTTATGGGAAGAAGAAGATAATAAACAATTAGCAAAGAAATAGACACAGCTATTCCAGGTAGAGATAAGTACTATGAATAAGATTATAGAGCAACAGAATAGAAAATAACTAGCACTAATGTTGCCAAAATTCAGCCTCTATATACCGGAGCCACATTAAATCTCAGAGACAAGAGTTTTGGGTAAAGCAGAAAGAAATAGTTTCATTGTTTTGCCAGGCAAAGGGGGCCACTGGGGGCTAATGTCGTTTAGACTATATCCTACACTCTAGGGGTAGTGAAGAGTTTTATAGTTTTCTAGGATCAGGGTGTGGTCAGCTCATGGACATTCTTCTGATTGGTTGGCGATGAGGCACTTGGGAGTCAGCATCATCAACCTTCTGGTTCCAAGTGGTCTGCGATCTCCGTGCTTGTGGGCAGCAGACACTTAATTTCTCCCACTGGGTAGGGGTTTCAGTGCCTGCAAAACAGCTCAAAGAACATGGTTCAGAATATTAGCTATAGTTCTCAAGGAAGAACTAACGATCCTTGACTTTGTTTAATGGCTAGCGTATTATTCTTTTGTCTTGCTTTATTGTTTTCCTTTCTTCCTGCATTTTCTCACTTCTCTGACTGAAGTTCTTTGACTAAAGTTTTTCTACAGACGAAAGGCAGGTGGAGGACATGGGTGGGGGTCTATTCTGGGAAGGCCGTGTAGGGTCCTGCTCGGTTGCAGTAAAAAATAATTCACATTAAGGCTAACCAGCAAGGAAATCAAACCAATTAGTCCTAAAGGAAATAAACCCTGAATATTCATCGGAAGGACTGATGCTGAAGCCGAAGCACCAATACTTTGGCCATCTGATGTGAAGAGCCAACTCATTGGAAAAGATCCTGATGCTGGGAAAGATTGAGGGCAGGAGGAAAAGGGGGTGATAGAGAATGAGATGGTTGGATGGACATGAGTTTGAGCAAACACCAGGAGATGGAGAAAGACAGGGAAGCCTGGCATGCTGTGATCTATGGGGTCACAAAGAGCCAGACATGACTTAGCAACTAAACAACAAAAAGGCTAATCCAACTTATATTTTATATCATCTTCTGGTGGCTTGGAGAGCACACCCTGAGATAATCCAGGGCATTCTCCATCTGAACAGTCTGTCAGTGGAGCCAAGATAAAGGGATGGTCATCAGCAGTCAGGGAAGACTTCCCGAAAGAGGAGAAAAGGAATGGATTGTGACTCTGCAAGAATCAAGGATTTCTTTAAAATGTCCTTCAGGCAGAGGAGATCTTATTTTTGTTAATCTAGTTACAAAGCTGAGCTTTTGATTCAGAAATCTTTGTGAGGAACTAGAAATGATATTGTTCAAACTCACTTCTGGTTAAGCTGCCTGCCAGTCACAAATGAAAATTATGAGTTTACTTAAAAAGATGCCCATGCTGTATGCGGTCTTTTTTTTTTTTCTATTTGCATTTACATTTTCATTGATTCCAGGAACACTCCAAATCTTCCAAGATGATTGTGCTTTAATCTTATGAATCTGCTTTCAAATATTGCTGTGTATCAGATCCAGTCTTATAAAAAGATGCTGAAACAATAAGAAGGCAATAATCATAAAATGTGGACATGAGCTCACAATCTAGGAGCAGAGAAGGCTTTAAGCCATAACAGTAAGTCCCCTGCATATGAACGAGTTCCATTCTGAGAGCACATTTATAAGTCCATTTTGTTCATAAGTCCAACAAAGTTAGCTTAAGTACCCAACTAACACAATCAGTTATATAATACTGTGCTGTAATGGGTTTATAATGCTTTTCACACAAACAATACTCTGATAGTTGGATGGCATCACTGACTCAATGGACATGAGCTTGAGTAAACTCCAGGCCAGGGAGGCCTGGCGTGCTGCAGTCCATGGGGTCGCAAAGAGTCGGACATGACTGAGGGACTGAACTGAACTGAATACATTTTAAAAAAATGCAAAAATTAAAGAAAACAGTTTTAATCTTACGATACAGGACCTTGAAAAGTACAGTAGTACAGTACACCAACTGGCTTCCAGGGGCTGGCATCAAGTGAAGAGGCAAGAAGAGTTACTGACTGGAGGAGGTAGAAGAGGTGGGAAATGGTAGAGTTGAAGAACTGTCAGCAATAGGAGACTGAAGGCAAGCTGAAATGTCACTCACCTGATATTGATAGAACACACGCTGGCATCTTTGAAAGTTCGCAACTTGGAGGTTCATACGTAGGGGACTTTCCGTAGTTACTTGTATAAGGACTTATTACCATTCAGTTCAATAGTTCAGTTCTGGGAAGAAAAAGTTCAGTTAAAATGTCTTTTTGGTTAATGAGCTCCAGTGTAAGGAGGGAGTGGGAGATCCAGAGGAGGTGAAAGTCCTAGAAAAACGGGTTTGCCTTCATCTCTCAGAGGCTGAGTCATACCCAGGCCAGGAAATTACAACTCTCTGTCTATTAAAGTTTCTAGAAGCAATAGCAAAAATCACATCAAATTGTAAATACTTACAAATTTATTGTTTTTCAAACATATGCTCCCAAGTAGAACAATAATCTTTTGAGATAAAGTGATATGATTATATATGAGGTCATATGTTGGACAGCAAGGAGATCAAACCAGTCAATCCTAAAGGAAATCAACCCTGAATATTCTTGGAAGGACTGATGCTGAAACTGAAACTCCAATACTTTGACCACCTGATGCAATGAGCTGACTGGAAAAGACCCTGAGGCTGGGAAAGGTTGAAGGCAGGAGAAAGAAGGGGATGACAGAGGATGGGATGGTTGGATAGCATCACTGATTCAATGGACATGAACTTGGGCAAACTCTGGGAGATGATAAAGAGCAGAGAAGCCTGGTGTGCTGTAGTCCATGGGGTCACAAAGAGGTGGACACCACCTGGTGATTGAATGACAACAAATATGAGTTTCAGACTTGGATAAACGTCCTCTCTACCTTCTAGCTTCTCTCAAGCTCTAGACACTTGAGTAGCCAAACCATTAATCTGGTTGAGTTATTTTCACCAAATAAATGTAATTTCAAAAGTGCTGATTAGAACCAGAATCTATAAGGGAATAAATCATCATTAAATTTAAACAGTACCACCAGGCTCCCCGCTGGTCCAGTGACTAAGGTTCCATGCTCCCAGTGCAGAGGGCCCATGCTCAATCCCTGGTCAGGGAACTAGATTCTCCCATGCCATAACTAAGACCCAGCACAGCCAATTAAAAAATATTTAAAAAATAAAATTTGAAAAACCTAACAATACCATCGAAGTGTAAAGACCACAGAACATGCAGTATCTCTAAACATCTGTCTGTGATTGATCCATAGATGAATCAAAAGGGGAGAGGGACTTCTCTGTTATAACCTACAGATGTGTGGTAAGAATAAATAATTGTCACATTATCACTTTCCATTACACCGTCATCCTATTACTCAATGTGGCATGTCAGTTTCAGAAGCACCTCTGTAATCAATTAACAGTGAATAATTTATATTAACAGCTGCTGCCAAGTGTTTCCAGATGCTGTCTCATGGGAGACATCTAGTACTTTTCAAAGGTTGCCGCAGGCCCATATGAGTAACCAAAATCAATATCTAAATGCAGGGGGTTGTCTTTTCCCTTTTCCAAATATAAAGTTGTGATAAGGTCCCTCCGCATGGAAAACAGAAATACCAACTCTTGCCATCTAATTTCAGCTATAAACTTGCAAGACAGGACTCCTGCTTGCTACTGTGTTCTTGTCTTAGTTATGAATATGGCAGTGAGAGCTCCCACACACCCCCCCCCTAGGGGTGGGGCACACAATTCAAGGGCTAATCGTAGGTTATACTTCATCATTTACATGACCAAAGTCACAGGGGGATGCCATTCAAATACATGGGTATCTTGCTTCTCTTCTGAAATGCCACTGAAGGACATGTACACACGTGAGTGCATGCTAAGTCTCTTCAGTCATGTCCAACTCTTCGAGACCCTATGGACTGTAGCCCACTGGCTCTTCTGTCCAGGGGATTCTCCAGGCAAGAATACCAGAGCGGCTTGCCATGCCCTCCTCCAGGGGATCTTCCCAAACCAAGGATCAAACCTGCATCTCTTATGTCTCCTACATTGGCAGTTGGGTTTTTTTTTTTACCACTAGCACCACCTGGGAAGCCCCAAGGACATATACACTTTCCTATTAATCAAACCAAGACTTTACCAAGAAGCCCAAGTCATCACACCATTAAACAAATCAGTTGAGATCTTTTGGAACTTCAGACTCCCATGCACATCAAAACCCATTCATTGCCTCATCTCTTTCATTCGCAAGATGACAGCTCGGTAACAGAGAAAATGTTCCAGATAACGTGTTCAGGAAGTGTCGACGGGCTGACCAAATGCAGATGGCAGATTTTCATGTTAATGAGTCTCTCTCTTGGAGTTAAAAAAAGTAGTTCTGAAGGAGGCGACTTTAGAACAGTTCCGTGTCCTTGCATTACCTGACAACTTCAGGCAAAGGACTATAGTCAACTTGGGCTCTTTGAGGATGATGTAAATTGGAGAGCTTTTCCAAACATGTCAATGATTCTAATTCTGTTCCACAAAGCTTTTCAGAGTGTTCTCGCCCAGTCTCACAGTCATCCTATTTGAGGTGGCTGAGCAGGGGAGGAAAGGGTGAGAAACTCATCAACTCATAATGCTTTTTTTTTCTAATTTATAGTTTTTTGATTTTGGCCATGCTGTGACTTATGCAAGGATCTTAGTTCCCCAATCTGGGATTGAACCCATGCTCCTTGCAGCAGAAGCAGGAAGTCCTAACACTGAACCACCAGGGAATTTCCCATGATGCTTTTTAAATTGCCCTGGGTCATTTCAGATCTGGAATCTAATGTGTTTCTTCCTGCAAAAGTCAGAATAACAATGAGTTTGCATGCACACACACACACACACACACACACACACACACACACACACTGGTGAGGGCAAATTTTCTTTACTGAGTTCACCGATTCAAATGCTAATCTCTTCCAGAAATGCCCAACTAGACACATCCAGAAATAGTGCTTTACCAGCTCTCTGGATATCCCTTAGCCCAGGCAAGTTGACACATCAAAGTAATCATTAGGAACAGCAAAACCCAGCAGCACAGAGACGGTAGATTGGTTATGTAGTCCATCGGCTGGTGTGGAGACAGAAAATCTTACAAGTCTACCCAGAGCATCTTAGTATGTCTTTGTACTTGTTGTACCTCTGTCTCAAAGTGTCCAAGTATCCAGATGCTCAAGTACCTCAAGTATCCAGATGCTTCCTTATATCTTTATCTCCTTCAAATTGTTTAGTCGCTCAGTCCTATCTGATTCTTTGCAATTCCAGGCTCCTCTGTCCATGGGATTTCCCAGCAAGAATACTGGAGTAGGCTGCCATTTCCATTTCCAGGTGATCTTCCCATCCCAGGGATCGAACCCGCATCTCCTGCTTGGCAAAAGGATTCTTTACCTTTGAGCCACTGGGCTTCCCACCTGCCCAAAGACCACTGCTTTATTCTTCTCCTCCAAACTCATCACTTGGCATACTGTTTTGTAAATACAAGTTTGTTGTCTGTCTCCTCTCATTAGAATGTACAAAGAAAGCGGGGGTTTTATCCACTGCTGTAATCCTGGGCCACTTTAAATCATAATCCTTAAATGTTAGAATGGATCAGAATCTCCCAGAAGCTTTGTCATAATGGAGATTTGGGGCTCCCACTCCTAAAATTTCTGATGCAGTAGGTCTGGGGTGGTACCCAAAAGTCTGAATTTCTACTAAGTTCCCAGGTGACGCTGCTGCTGCTGCTCCAGGAACCACACTTTGAGAACCATGACTCCAGAAATTCTTGGCATGTAGTAGGTGCTCAATAAATATTCATTAAATGAATAAATGAATGAACACTCTCTCGTGTCTCTTGCTTACTGATAAACCTCTGTGGGTATACCTGACAACATGTCCTCAGCACAGGCCATCTTTTCTCTGGACCTAAGTACAGGTCATCCCAGGCTTTGGAAGTCAGGGCTCCCTTCCCAGGGTCTTGGTGAAGCCCCTCCCTCACAAAGGTGCCTTGAATCTCAGCTACAGCCAATCATTCCTCTGCAGATGGTTATAGCTCTGTTCTGTCTTTTTAATGCTATCATCAAGATTCCCCTCAAGGAGGACTTTGCCTTTTATGTTCCAAGAGGAATATCATCACCCTGCTCATCATCAGGGAAAACAAAAAACGTCCTAAATATTCAACAATAGAGAAAGAGTTAAGTAAGTGATAGTTTGGCCATATGCTGGCTGTATCATTCAGCCATAAAAATTATGTTTACACAGGTTGTTTTAATAGCTGCAGTAAAATGGTTTTTATATAATACTATAAAGAGTCACGCTGGAATAATATTCTCCTTGAAAGCTCACTTCTGCTGGCATAGGTGTAGGCAACTTGCACTGCAATCGCCCACGGGTAGCAGTGACAGGGAAGCAGCAGCCTGGTAACATGTGTCTTTGATGGGTTTGCTTTTCTTTTTTAAAAATATTTATTTATTTTTGGCTGTGCTGGGTCTTTGTTATAACACGGGTTTTTCTCTAGCTGCAGTGAATAGGGGCTACTCGCTAGTTGCAACGCGCGGCGGGCTTCTCTTGCTACGGAGCACAGGTTCTAGGGCATAGGGCTTCAGGAGTTGAGGGGCGTGGATTCTAGAACACAGGTTCCATGGTTGTAGCACACGAGCTGAGCTGCTCCACAGGCTGTGGAACCTTCCCAGACCAGGGGTCTTTCCCCGTCTCCTGCACTGGCAGGCAGATTCTTTAGCACTGCGCCACCAGGCAAGCACTGGGTTCGGTTTTCTAATTGGAGATGGATGGTTGACTGGATGCAGGGAAAGCAAGCAATGATGGAGAGAGAGCGGCATGGCATGTGTTTTCCACCTAGCCTCTGGACTGGGTTTTTGTTTCTCTATTTCAGGGGTCCCCAACCTCTGGGAAGTAATGCCTAATGATCTGAGATGAAGCTAATGTAATAATAATAGAAATAGGGAGGTGGGAGGGAGGTTCAAGAGGGAGGGGACATATGTACACCACGGCTAATTCATGTTGGTGTATGGCAGAAATCAAAGCAATATTGTAAAGCAATCATCCTTCAATTAAAAATAATAAAAAACAATAATAGAAATAAAAAGCACAGTAAATATAATGCTCTTGAATCATCCCAAAACCACTTCCCGCCAACCCCCGTCTGTGGGAAAATTATCTTCCACAAAACTGACCCCTGGTGCCAAAAAGGTTGGGGACCACTGCTCCATTTAGAAGACAGAAGACCAATTTCATAATATCAAAGCAATAGTTAGCAGTTATTAAGCCCTAACCATATGCTGGGCACAGCACTGTTTTATGATCTATGCATGTATGCATGTGTTAATTACATTTCACTTATTCAGGGAGCAATTATTTCAAGAAACAAATGGAACAGTTTTTATGAAACACATGTGTAGCTGTGGGAACAAACAGGGCTGTGTTCATCATATTCATTCATGTGGATTTGCTAGTTTAAAAAAAAGATCTCTCTCTTGTGACATTTATATTCTGGTTAGGAGGGAAGTGATAAATAATAAGTAAGTAAATTATAAAGAATACTGGAAAGCAGTAAGTGTTATAAAAATACTTAGTAAGGCAGGGCAAGAGGGTTGAATATATCAAGGTGATTTTAAATAACAGGAAAAATATACAAGTAAATTATACCCCTTCTGAAAAATTATAGCTGTTGTCTCTAGGAAGATAATTCTATTTTACTTCAGAGTGGTTTTCCAAATAATCCACAACATGGTATATTAAGGACTTATTCTCTAAGACTAACATTGTTCAGAGAAGCCACAAGACAAAATAGAAATGGTTAGCCATATCCGGGCACAGAATATGGCCCTTCTACTTTCTAGCTGAACCACCATAATTAGCGTTATTTTTTCTCCTCTTTAACAAGGGGAGCTATTTAAAGATTAAATGATACAGCATTTGCTTGTCCATGAGAAATTCTTTTAGCTACAGTTAATAAAACCTGACCACAGTAACTTAAATAATGTGCTGTGCTTAGTCACTCAGTCATGTCTGACTCTTTGCAACCCCATAGCGACTTTTCACTTCACTTCACTTTACTTCCGGGGCTTAATGATATCTGGACAAAAGTTTTGATTTTTTTTGGTACTTTGACTCAAAGTCACAAGATGGCTTCTGCAGCTCTAGCCTTCACAGCCTGTCCATAGCAAGAAGAAAAAGAAAGACAGAAGGGACGGGTTGATGATTAGCAAAACAAATGCTTTTTGCAAAACCCTACAGAAGAGTTCTACTTCTACCACATTGACTAGAATTTGGCCACTGCAACACAAAGATGATCAGGAGAGGGAGTTAAGTAATGGATGCTGCATCATGCAATAACCACTTTTTC
Source organism: Dama dama (assembly GCF_033118175.1). Classification (NCBI taxonomy): domain Eukaryota; kingdom Metazoa; phylum Chordata; class Mammalia; order Artiodactyla; family Cervidae; genus Dama; species Dama dama. Next base: position 22,521,268 of record NC_083685.1, on the reverse strand, counting down.
CCACCTTAAACACAAAAGCACTGTGCCTAGGACATAGGTGTGTGTGTGTGCGCACTCAGTCATGTCTGACTTCTTGCAACCCCATCGACATGAAGCCTTCCAGGCTCCTCGGTCCATGGGATTTCCCAGGCAAGAATGCTGGAGTGAGTTGCCATTTCCCACTCCAGGGGGTCTTCCAGACCTAGGGACTTAACTCGAGGCTCTTGCATCTCCTGAATTGGCAGGTGAATTCTTTATCATTGAGCCACGCGGAAAGCCCATACATAGGAGTCCATCTGTAAATGCTGGCTACTACTATTACCAAATATTTTTAAAGAGTTACGTTTAAAGACAGTTTGGGGTACCATGCTTAAGGAAACACTGTCTCTTTTGGGTATCCCCAGTGCAGCTGGTTACCATTATTATTTTCTAGTTAGCAACACTTGATAATGGGTAGGCTTTGTTCAATGTGCTCACACTCCAGTTTTCATCAGCTGAAGCCATTTTCCCAGGGACATCCACCTGCACTGCTTAGCTGGGAATACTTGGGGTTAATCCACTAGAAGCCAAGTGGTCCCTGAGGACTCCCCGAGGAGATTCAACTCAGAAAGTCCCCCCACTTCTATCACCCAGAGGATCAGCCAACTCATAAACAGCAGTGGGGACAGAATCAGGCTACTAAAGTAAACTGTAGTGTCATAGTCAGCAGATCTCTCTACATCTTTGACACCAACCTGGCCCACACATCATCTCCTCTTGGGTGGAGAGTTGAAGAACCCCTAATTGCCTTCCTGATGGGTCTCACGTCTGTGCTGGAGCAACTGTTTTAAATAATGAAATGAATCATGCGACCCTCCCACTTAAAAACCTTCGAAAACACTGCATTATTTTTTTTAATATTTATTTATTTGGCTGTGCCAGATCTCCCATTTTTGTTTGGGGCATGTGGGATCTTTAGTTGCAGTATGTGAGCTCTCTATTGTGATGTATGTGATCTACTTCTCTGACCAGGGATGGAACCCAGGTTCCCTGCTTTGGGAGTTCAGAGTCTTAGCCACTGGACCACCAGGGAAGTCCCTGCATTATTTTTTTTAATTGACATATACCATCATATTGATTTTAGGTGTACAATGTGATGATTTAATATTTGCATAAATTGTGAAATGATGACTGCTCTGAGTTTAATTTACAGTTAAACTATAAATAGTAGTTACAATTTTTTGTATCCAGTATCTCACATAGTTAAATATTTTCCTTGTGATGAGAGCTTTCAAGATTTCCTCCCTTAGCAACTTTCAAATATACAACACAGTATTATTAATTATAGTAACCTTGCTATATTTTATGTGCCCCAAGTATATTTCTCTTACAACTTAAAGTTTGGACCTTTTAAACTCATTCTTTATGGAATTCCTTAAACACAGATTTTGTCGTAAATGCAATGGGAGAGTAAGATAGGAATTAAAGATTGCAAAATGATTTGTTGTTCAAACTGTCCATGTTAATCCAACCATGTACTATAGCACCTCCCCACAGGATACTGTGAGGGTTCAGACAATCCAGTAAGCATAACAAACTCATTATCTAAAGAACTGATAAAAGCAAGACATAAAATTATGTATATATATTAACATATTATGGTATATTTGTATATTATAATTTAATCATATATATGCATGCATGCTTGTGCATACTAAGTCTTCCGTCTTGTCTGATTCCTTGCAACCCTATGAACTGTAGCCTGCTAGGCTCCCCTGTCCATGTGATTCTCCAGGCAAGAATACTGGAGTGGGTTGCCATGCCCTCCTCCAGGGGACCTTCCCCACCCAGGGATCGAAGCCACATGTCTTATGCAAAGAATCCAAAGAGTAGTCATTGAGGGTCTTCTGATACCCAGCCCCAGCTCACTTCTCATCTTTCTCTGTGGCCACCTCCTCCCGCCCTTGACACAGTCACTGGGGTTATTTATCACGCGGATGCACAGCAACATTCGGCCTCCAGAAAAGGTGGTCTGGTTTTCAGATGCCTTCACGCTCCTAACTGAGCACACAGACTTGATTGACATTGCTGATCGACTTGGAGAAGAAAGAGAAATGGGTGGAGAAAGTTTGGTTTTGGCCGTTTCGGGACGCCTTTAAGCGGGTCACAGGTAGGAGCCGGAGGCAGCTGCCAGCGCACAGCCGGCACCGAAAGCCCAGGAGCCGTGAGCTTTCTCTGCAATTCATTAATCTTGGCAGCGAGGCCTGGATGCTGATTAAGTAGCTAACGCGGGGAAATTAAAGATGCTCCAGAACCTTCGTCTTGGCGGCGTCTTTTCTCCACACGCCAGGGCCGTGGAGCGCCTGCCTCTGCAGGTAACACGGATGTTGCTCCCTGGTCCAGAGATGGATGGTGAACAGATGGAAGGAACTCACTGACGGGGCAGCTCTCTTCCTCTCCCCATCATGATACAAAATTCAGTGTAAGGAGGAATAAATAAAAATCTCTATTCAAATGAAGCAGCAAAGAAGCTTTTAAAACGGCATTCATCAGGTGAGCTGTTCAATAAGCCGGGAGCGCTGCACGGTGGGCGAGAGGAGTACGTGGTAGGGCCCTTGGTGATGCCCTGATGCCCGGAACGGCCTCCATCACCTGTCAGTCCCCGAGCGCTGGGGCGAGGACCTGGATCGTGAGCACCTTCAGCCTCACCCTTCATTCATTTCAGCCGTGCACTCTCTGCCTGGCAGAGAGGAAGGAACCTGCCATACTGAAAGTTATATAGTCGTTGAACTATGATTTCTTGACGCTCTATCAGCTGACAGATAGCAGACCATAGCAGTGAGCCAAGTGGATGAACTCCTGCCTTCACGGGGCTTAATTCTTGTGTAATGTCTAGAAAGAAAAATGGGCAAATAGAATGCTTACATAATACTTTCATTCCTGAAATAAAAAGAGCACAAAGAAGCCACAGAGACCAAAAGAAAGAAAGAGGAATTCAACCAAATGTACTGAGCTTGGGGTATGTATCCAAAATAGGAGAGCTTCTCAAAAAGCATCAGTAGATTAGAGAGTAAGTCAAAGGCTTCACCTGATTTATGAATTTTTCCTCTGGGCTTACAAATTGCTCTTTCTGGAATTTCAGACGCCACTAGTTAGAACCCAAAATGGTGATTCCCTTTTGGGTGATCAATCAGAGTTGTGTGGTCATTTAATTCTGCCTGTTATATACAAATTTCTCTGGGCAAGGAAACAAAAGAGAATTTGTAGGTCAATAAATTACTGGGGATAACTGGAGGAACCAACATTTACGGAATATTCAGGATATTCTAAGAGCCATGATTTAATATTATGAATTTTTAAATCCTTACTCTTCTTCAAGTCAAGCATTCTTATTTTCACTTTATAGTTGAGGAAAATGAGGTGCAAAGAGCTGAAGTAAGAGGTTGAAAGTAGTCTGGTGGCCAAATCAGACCCACAGATGTTTTTGATTTTTTTGATTCTATCATGTTAAAAAATTAGTTACCAAAATTTCAAATACATAGGATTTCATATTTTAAAATTCAGATTTCTCTGAATTTCAGAGATTGCAGAGATCTAAAATTCAGATTATGGCAGGACTGTCATCCCATCTTGCCTAATAAAATTAGACTTTTTCTTTACCTCATACACAAAAACTTACTCAAAATTGAATTATAGACCTCAATGTAAGTTCTGAAACACTAAAGCTCTCAGAAGAAACCATGAAAGTAAATCTTCATGACCTTGGACTAGGTAATGGTTTCTTAGTTATGACACCAAAAACATATGTGACAAAGAAAAAATGGATATTGGACTTCAACAAAATTAAAACTTCTGTTCACCAGAAGACATCACTAAGAAAGTGACAAGACAGCCCTCAATGGGGGAAAATATTTGAAAATCATATTTCTGAGAAGGGACTTGTATGTAGAAGATACAAATAACCCATACCAGGGCTTCCCTTGTGATTCAGCTGGTAAAGAATCCACCTGCAATGCGGGAGACCTGGGTTCAATCCCTGGGTTGGGAAGATCCCCTGGGGAAGGGAAAGGCTACCCACTCCAGTATTCTGGCCTAGCGAATTCCTTGGACTGTATAGTCCATGGGGTCACAAAGAGTCGGACACAACTGAACGACTTACATTTTCATATTCAACACCAAAAGACAACCTAATTTTTTAAATGGGCAAAGAATTCGAGTGAAAAGTTGAATATAAAAAATATTCAGAAATGGTGAATAATCACATGAAAGTTTGCTCAACATCTTTAGTCATTAAGTAAATGAAAATCAAAACTAGTGTGAGATATCATTTTAAATTCAGTACAATGGCTAGATTTTATAAGTTGGACAATAGTATGTATTGGAAAACAAATGGAAAAGCTGAAACCCTAACACATTGCTGGTGGGAATGTAAAATTGTGCAACTGCTTTGGAAAACATTTTGGGAATTCTTCAAACAGTTAAACATAAAGTTACCACGTGACCCAGAAATTCCACTCCTAAATAACACCCAACAGAATAGAAAACATATGTCTACACAAAAACATGTACACAAATGTTCATATCATCATTTTTCATAATAGACAAGAATTGAAACAAAAGGTCCCTTAATTGATGTATTGATAAACGAAGTATGAGCTATCCATCCAATTATTATTATTCCATTAGAATAAAAAGGAATGACATATTGATTCAATGGTGAATTTTGAAAACAATATGCTAAGTGAAAGAAACCAAACACAAATGGCTATCCTATGATTTTGTTTATCATGGTATCATGGTATCATTATATCATTCAAGTCCGTTTATATGAAATATCCACAATGGTAAAATTCATCAAGACTGATTAGTAGTTGCCAGGGGCCAATGGTTGTAGGAGCAGGCAGAATATTCTAACAGGGTGATGAAAATATTCTGGAATTAGGTAATGGTGATGGTTGTACAATTTCGGGAATGTACCAAAAAAACTAAACTGTATCCTTTAAAGAAATGAATTTTATGTTATATCAATTACATTGCAAAAAACCACCATTTAAAAAAAAAAAAACACTGAAAGACATGACTGATAGGTATTTTTAAATCACCATAATTTTTTTTAGATATCATGACAACTTCACTGCTATGAACTTCCCTTTTCTGTCCATTTTGGCCATAACAGGTAAGAGAAGGTTTAAGATGGGGAGAATCCTAATTAATGAGAATTGATCATTGTCCTATAGTCCACACAACTCTAGTCTAGTAGACTGGAAAACTGATGATGCCCACCCCCAACTTTCTGGCTAATGTTGTTAAACTTAACCCAAAACTATGATTTAGTCCCCTGTGCCACTGAAAAGGAGCAGGACTTTCTGGGCAGGAGAAGCAGGTCCTTCTCCCACCCCCATGCCCTCCACCTGCCTTTTGTCTGTGGAAAAACTTTAGCAAAAGAATAAGCTTAATCAGAGAAGTGAGAAGATGTAGAAACAAAGCAAAATAGTCAAAGGAGACCAAATAATGATAGTTTAGTCATTAAGCAAAGGCAACGACCTCTAGTTCCTTCTCAGGGGCGATGGATAATATTCTGAGTCTTATTCGCTGAGCTGTCTTATAGATACTGAAATCCCCACCAGGTGGAAGAAATTAACTACGTGATGCCTAGACCGTAGCCATGACATAAGCTGCCACAACTCCAAGAATCAGCCTCAAAGAAATGGGAACAAACCGACCTTGGAACTGAAGATTAATTGTATTTAAAACAATCAAGAGGTTACCAATCAGACCACTGATGACCAGCTTCAAGAGGACTGTCAGAACTGAGTGTTCTGTTTCTGCATGTAGCCCCCCTCCCTCTGTCCATAAAAACTCTTGCCCACTGATTATCAGGAGGTGGGGGAGAATTCAGCCTTTGGACAAGCGCCCAAACTTCCCCCCACCCCGAATCCCAGTGGCTAGCATCTGGAATAAAGCAAACTTCCCTTTCTATCAACTTGCCTCTTTATTGTCATTTGAGTGGCGAGAAGCCAGACCCCACTTTCAGTAACACGATGGCTAGTCTTTGACATTAGAATATTTTTTTTTAATCATTAGAAATACATCCTCCAGATCCTGACTCTAAAGGGTCTTCTGCCACTGGTTATAACACAGGTGACACATGCACGCTCGTGTTCATTAAAGACGGTCACAGCAGAGCGACTCTCAAGTTTTCTGTCACTGCCACACTTTCATGTGGGAGAAATCCTGGGTAGCCTGTCAGAATGTGGAGCTGGCCTGACATACATTCCAATCCAAATGATAAATCTCCCTGGCATAGATTATAGAAGCTGGTCAGAGATTCTCAGCTCTGGCTGCTCATTATAATCACCCGAGAAGCTTTGTAATAATGTCATCCATCAATTGGGTTTCATCTCACAGGAACTGAATCAGAGTCTCTGGGGCTGAGTCCCAGGCACGTTTATTTTCAAAAGATCCTAAGATTATTCACTCCATTGTGCAGCCATGGTTGAGAAATCCTAATTATGTAAAATCAGCCAAAAGCATACTTGGGCAGTAGATGGATGCAGTTAATACAAGTGATGCATATTTCAAAGTCTTGTTCTGTTGTTAATGTCAGCTACACTCAGTGATGTCATTCTCAGGAAGCTGAATCGATATGGAAAGCCAAGCTACTCATAAGGTTGTCTTTGGGTTTTTCCATTTCCAAGAATTACAGAGAAGACAAAGATAAGGGTTAAAGCTGCCTGACTCAGGCTCCTCCTCTCTCCTGGTGCCTCCTCTAGGTGTGGGGTCTTCTGCAAGGACACCATGGCTTCCAAGGGCACCATCATTTCCTGGGTGGTGAATGCCAGCAAATGCAAGTACTAAACACTATTTTGAAACTAGCTGGTTTTGTTCCAGGGGCTCCAAAGAGCTCTGGTACCATCATCCTTTATGTCTCTGCACAGAAAAGAATTCGGTGAGAGGCAAAGTGATAGATAAGAAGTGATTTATTAGAATAGGATGCTTGTGAAGTTTACAAGTGGGCGAGCAAGGGGGTACCACATCCCAAGAACTTTTTGGGTTACAGTTTTATAATCAAAGGAAAAGTGAGGAGGGGGATTTTCTTTGTCTTTCTGGAGTAGACGCATGCTCCATCATCAGCTCCTCCTCCAGCTTGGGCAGGGAAGTTTTCTGGTCCCTACATGGTCAAGTTAGGTCCACAGATTATTGTTTTTTATGTGTACAGAGAGCATGTCCTACGGATCATTAACTTATTGAGCTCACTGGGCAGGATGTGGGTCTCCTTCCACCATTATTTTATTGTGTGGGGGCGTGTCTTCTGCTTCTGTCGCCCGGCTTTTTGCTAAGGAGTCTGCTGGTTTTGTGGTTAAGCAAACCTGCTTTGCTGTGAGCTATGCTGTGCTTAGTCGCTCAGTCATGTCCAACTCTTTGTGACCCCATGGACTGCAGCCCGCCAGGCTCCTCTGTCCATGAGGATTCACCAGGCAAGAATACTGAAGTGGTTGCCATGCCCTCCTCCAGAGTATCTTCCCAACTCAGGGATCGAACCCAAGTATCCCACGTTGCAGGCAGACTCTTTACCAACTGAGCCACCAAACTGCTTTTTTGAGTAATCATTAACTTTCAGGAGTTCCCCATATTTTTCTACTTACAAACCTCTAGTGGGATTAACTATTTAATCACCTACTTTGTCCCTTTACTCTGTCCCTATCAATTTCATTGAAACAAAATAAGTTCTTTGGACTCAGCCTAAAGATCCTTCACTCCACCCCTTGCATAGAAGTCAGAAATGCATCATGAATGAAATCAACCCAAGCTTGGGCATGTGGGGGAAGGGAGATTTTCCCTTTTCCTTCTCAGTTCTTTTGGCTGGCATTTAAAATGACATAAGGTAGATTACCAGGAAAAAAAAAATCAAAGGTATTAATATTCGCATAGGGAATCCTATAAGTATAAAGAATTCCAAAGACAATCAGGCAAGGTGAGGTATATGTTGACAAAATATTAGTCAATCTAAGAAAGAAATGGAAATTTTTATTTGAGCCAAATTTGAGGATTATAACCTGGGAAGAGCTTTTCAGAAAGCCCTGAGAACTGTTCTACCCATTAGAAGTCAAGATGCAGTTTATATAGATTTTTTTGACAGAGGGCTGTACATGAAATGATGTAGTATTATTGACAGTTTACATAATCCAGATTAAGGTGCCATTATGATGAGTCATGTGACCCCCTTACAAGATCAAGAAGAAATGTTATCTTTTAAGGAGCTGTCTTGTTGGTTCTAGTGTTGCAGGTAGAGGGACCCTTTTCGGGGCCCAAGAGTGGGCTCTTGTCTCACACTCTGAAATGAATTGTCTGAGGAGACACATGTGCTGACAAAGCAAGAGATTTTATTGGGAAGGGGCACCCAGGCGGAGAGCAGGAGGGAGGGAACCCAGGAGAACTGCGCTGACGTGTGACTTGCAGTCTTGGCTTTTATGGTGACGGGATTAGTTTCTGGCTTGTCTCTGACTTGGGGTCCTTACTGGTGGCATGGGCATCACTCAGCCAAGATGGATTCCAGCAAGGAGTATTCTGAAAGGTTAGTAGGACTGGTGTCTCCTCTCTCCTTTTGATATTTACCAAGTTCTTCCAGATGGTACTAGCTTGTTAGTCCCATGTTCCTTACCAGGACCTCCTATTGTTATGATAACCCATGCAGATGGTTACTGTCTCACCTGGCCAGGGGTGCAGTTTTAGTCAGTGTTTCCCCTAACACTACGAGAATATTGCTCTTTGTAGTTGAGCAGGTATTTCTGCCAAAGGAGAAGGTTTTGTGGATCCCAATGCACAGTGTGGGGAGAAGAGAGGTCAAAGGGCAGAAAAGAATTTTTCATGTTTAAAGTTTTCTGATCTTGCCACAAAAAATTCACATATGTGAGTTTTATTCCACATATATGTATATATTCTAGACTAAGGAGAGCAGGTGGGATCTGAGGCTGAAACCAAGCAAGACCCTGTGGGGCCCTCCTGGGCACAAATCCTTTTCAGATCCCCCATTCTTATTCGTGGGGCTTCCCAGGTGGCACAGTAAGAAGAATCTACCTGCTAGTGAAGGAGATACAGGAGATGTGGGTTTGATCCTTGGGTCAGGAAGATCTCCTGGAGGAGGAATTGGCAACCCACTCTAGTATTCTTGCCTGGAGACTCCCATGGACAGAGGAAGCTATCAGATCCCTGAGGTCCCAAAGAGTTGAATGCTACTGAGCACATATTCTTATTTGTAGGATAAAGGCTTCAGCCTCCATGACCTTGCCTGAGTTCCAAAGGGCAGATTCAGACAGATACTAATCAGGAAAGGGAGGGAATACAGAGTCAAAGAAGGAGCAGTCCAGAAACAATAGTGCAGCCTTGGGGCAGGGTCCTGGTTCCTCCTCAAGGTATATACATAACAGTATGAATATACATAACAGTATGCAGAGTTTTTCTGCTGGAACTTAGGCCTCCCTGCAAGTGGAGGATGGTAAATTCAGCCTGAGTACAAGATTCCTGGAGCACCACCCTGCTACTTCACCACCAACCAATCAGAAGAAAGTCACACGCTCTGCCGCCCTCCTCCCAAATTTTGCCTATAAAAACTTTCCCCCTAAACCACTGGGGGAGTTCCAGGTTTCTGAACAAAAACTGTCTATTCTCCTTGCTAGACCCTGCAATAAAAATTTCTCTGATCCAAACTGTTAAGTGTGTGTGTGTGTGTGTGTGATAGTGAGGGGGGAGAAGGTGGGAGAAGTGTGTGTATACAGAGAGAGAGAGAAACAGTTTTCTCTAATTGAATTTCAATTCTATGATGAACCCATAAGTGGAAGAAACTTAATCTCAGCTCCTGCTAACAATTGACTTAATCAATATGGTACCTACTTAAGCCCCTGATGAGGAGTAATTTATAATAAGTCAATACTTTGGTCACCTGATGCAAAGAGCCAACTCATGGGGAAAGATCCTGATGCTGGGGAAAATTGAGGGCAGGAGGAGAAGGGGGCAACAGAGGATGAGATGGTTGGATGATGTCATCTACTGAATGGATATGAGTTTGAGCAAACTCATAGTGAAGATAGTGAAGGACAGGGAAGCCTGGCATGCTGCAATCCATGAGGTTACAAAGAGTCAGACACAACTGAGCAACTGAACAACAATGGCAAGTTAACTGCTTCTGAGCTTTGAACTAAGAAAGATACAGTGATATGTTTCCTTGACCTCAAGTAATGCTAATGTTAAAAATCAACTAGTAAAGGAGGGTCAAAATTCCTTTGGTGTTCCCTTCAATGGTGAGTGATTAGAGTCTTGTACTGCAAATAATCGGAGAAGGCAATGGCACCCACTCCATGGAAAATCCCATGGACGGAGGAGCCTGGTGGGCTGCAGGCCATGGGGTTGCTAAGAGTCGGACATGACTGGGCAGCTTCACTTTCACTTTTCACTTTCACGCATTGAAGAAAGAAATGGCAGCCCACTCCAGTGTTCTTGCCTGGAGAATCCCAGGGACAGGGGTGCCTGGTGGGCTTCCGTCTGTGGGGTCGCACAGAGTCGGACATGACTGAAGCGTCTTGGCAGCAGCAGTAGAAGCAGCAGTGCAAAAAATACTTATCCACCAGAGGACTAGGTACTTTGATAAAATAAAAAAGTTTTGTACCGAATGGCCTGGCCACTTATGTATTCATTTCTCCATGTACTCCCCCAGAACCAGTTGCTCTTTCCTGACAATTCCCTACTTATTTGCATTAGAATTCTTTTTCAACATCAAATGCATTCTGTTCTGCTGGTCATGTGAGCCAAGCTAGACCAATTTTACCCTCCCCGTCACCTTGAGCAGAGATCCAAAGAACAGAATATAGCTTGTATTCCATTTCACTTCAAAAGTGGCTTGTTTTCTAGTCCCTTTGTGCCAAAGAAGCATTAATGAAGTCCCCACTCCCAGTCTCCCTGGGCTGCCTTGATCTCCCTAGGCTGATATCAAGCTCACTAATTCTGAGAATGTCCCAATCTCTGTTCATTAAATCACGTTTTGCTTAAGTTAACCCAAGTTGATTTGCTTACAAAGAAAAAAAGTCTAGTCAGTATACCTCCATATTTAAAAAATATTTTTCTCTGGCTAATATATCTGCTCAGTCAAACCCTGGACAGTCTGAAGAATATATAGAATCCTTGCCCTGATGGAACCCCCAACCAATCATGGATATGGACTGGGGAGATCTCTGTAAAGAAAAAAATAGGAAAGAAATTTTGTGCCATAATGTGGAAAATACTGCATATGTCTTTTTATTTTGAAACATAGTAAGAATAGTTTTTGCATCTTACACACACACACACACACACACACACACACACACACACAGTTTAACACAGGCACTGAAAGCTCTAAGCAGAGCATCGGCTCTGAACCAGAATATCTGGGTTGATGATATACAGACAGTGACAGCATCACCACCTGTTCGTCAAATACGCCTTTCTGATGCTCTTGCTGGGAGCAGTCACTCAGGCTAGCATCTCATTTCCTGTCATCTAGATGGAATCATGTGGCCAAACCTTGACTAGGAAATATGAGCAGATAGTAAGTATCTCAAGATGCAGAGGTGGGAATTCCCTGGTGGTCCAGCAGCTAAGACTTTGCACACTCCCAATGCAGCAGCACGGGTTCGATCCCTGGTCAGAGAACTAGATCCCACGTGCCACAACTAAGAGTTTGTATGCTGCTACTAAAGATCCCACATTCATGTGCGGCAACTAAGACCTTGAGCAGCCACATAAATAAATAAATATTGAAGGGGAAAATTATGCATATGTGCCGTCTCTGCTTTTTTTTTTTCTTTTTTCTTTTTTTCATCTTGTCATGGGATAATATGTCCATTTTAGAAGCCTTGTGTTGAATCTGGCAAAGCCACATATGGAACAAATTACTGCTTAGAAGAGTAAGTTGAATTTTTCTGTAATTTAGAAAAACCACATGGAGGGTCCCACCAGTGAGAAATATACTTCTCTTGAATCTCTTTGTATTTTTAGGTTTATTTTTAAATCTTTATTGAGGCATAATGGATAGAAAAAAACTGTATGTATTTAATGTATATAATTTTGATGGCTATGGCATATGCATACATAAAACATAATACCAGATCATTTCCCAGTGGCTCAGTGGTGAAGAATCTACCTGCAATGCAAGAGCTGCAGGAGATGTGGGTTCGAACCCTGGGTCAAAAAGATCCCCTGGAGAAGGGCATGGCAACCCACTCCAGTATTCCTGCCTGGAGAATCTCATGGACAGAGGAGCCTGGAAGGCTACAGTCTATAGGGGCCGGAAGAGCCACACAGACCGGAAGCAAATGAGCACACACATAACATGATATACCATCACCACAATCAAGGTACTAAATGTATCCATCATAGTGTTGTTTCGTTGTCACAGCAACCAGGATTATCTTCTGTAGCACACTCGGATTCACACCCACCATGACAATTTCTGTATGTTACCTAACTTAGCTTTGGACAATGTGTATAAATATATTCATGCATTCATGCCACATGCATGTACTGAAATCCCATCATTTGCTAAGTATTCTGTACTAGGACCTAGAGGTAAGTCTAGTTTTCAATATTCTAGTATACAGTGGAGTAATAATAGGCTTTCCGTTTATGTCACACATAATATATGAAATCATTGTCACCTCCATTAACCAGTGTGATTCCCAGAACTTTCTTTTAGTGTGTAAAAGGCAGAGATCATTAACTCCATTTCAGGTGTGAGTCCTGAGATTCATTAATGAAGCTCTCTGAGTTTTCTTTTTAAAAAAATATTTATTTATTTATTTTTGGCTGCTGTGGGTCTTTGTTGCTGCACAAGGGCTTTCTCTAGTTGAGGCAAGTGGGAGCTACTCCCTAGTTGTGTTGCGTGTGCTCCTCACGGCAGGGGCTTCTCTTGTTGCAGAGCACAGTCTAGGCACGTGAACTCCAGCAGTTGTGGCTCACGGGCTCTAGAGCGCACACTCAGCAGTTTTGCACGGGCTTAGTTGCTCTGCGATACATGGGATCTTCCCAGACCAGGGATCAAACCTGTGTCCCCTACATTGCAAGGCAGATTCTTAACCACTGGACCACCAAGGAAGCCCTCTCTGAATTTTCCTTTAACAGAGTTAGCAAGAACCAAAATGAAAAGGAACATTTCAATAAAACATACTACTTAGAACTATAGAGATAAATGCCCCAAATTTGTCAAAATAGAATGGGTGCCTCCAGGCAAGGGGAAATGGGCAGATGGGACTGTTTTGTCTTTGTTCTGTTTAAATTTGTCACAAGTCTGGTTGAAATGTATGATTCTTTAAATTATATCATGCAGGACTTTGGGGTTTTTTTTTTTTCATATAGTTAATTTTTACAAATTTTTCTTTACAGTTTTTCTCCCAAATGTCCAGTATCTTTATTTCTTTTCTCATCCACATTGGAACTTTTGGTTTTCCTTTCAAGTGATCTGACATTTTCTAGTTCAGCTTTTTTGTATGCATCCATTTAACACCTACTGCATAACAGGTTGAAGGATATACAGTCAGGCAGTATATATTTCTATAAAACCGTGTGTATAAAAATATAAATCCTGGGGCTTCTCTGGTGAGCTAGTGTTAAGAATCTGCCTGCCAATGCAGGGGACACTGGTTCAATTCCTGGCCTGGGAAGATCTCACATGCCATGGGGCAACTAAGTCCATGCATAACCAGAACTACTGAGCCAGCTCTCTAGAATCCCTGCTCCAGAACAAGAGAAGCCACTGCAGTGAGAAGTGAGAAGCCTGGGCACCCCAACTAGTGTAGCCCCCGCTAGCTACAACTATAGAAAACTCAGCAGCAATGAAGACCTAGCATAGGAAAAAATAAGTAAATCAGAACCATAAGTTCTGGTCAGCACTCAAAGAACCTGCAAACTTGCTGCAGAAAGAAATTGGGAAAACATCTAAGGAACTCTGAGCAGTTCTTATTTTCATGTGACATTTTTTCACAGTTTCTTCTCACTCAGTTTTAGGTCCATCTTAACATCAGTATTTTAACAGATGCAGTGCTTGTTTTTTAGTACTATGTAGGATAACGTTCCCTTTCAGTGGCATTTGGAGTTTGTTTGTTTATGGAATGTGTGATTAAAGATTAAGTTATTGATACACACTCTAATGTGAGCCCAGGGACAGAAGCAGGCAGGAAAAACATCTTCCTAAAGTGCAAATCTAATTAGGCCACCTCTTGCTGACGACTTTCCAAAGGCTCATCATTACCTTCAGGCTAAAGCCCCAAACCCTCAGTGGATAACAAAGTCTGTCATCATTTAGCTTCTGCCTGAAATCAGGAGCCCCCACTCCACACCCACTTGCCTAAGTATCCAACCCCGTCACCTTTCCCTCCACACACCAGGGGAATCATGTAGATCCCAGAGTTTGTGACCCCTCTGCTCATGTTGAAAAAGGAGGTAGATGTCCTCCCCGACCCCGACCCAGAGTGAGCAATTTGAGTTCATTCCCTGTGAAGAAAAATTCAAAATACCAATAGCAGGACAATTGAGAGAGGAGGCTAGGCCTGGCTAAGATAAGAGATGAGAGATCACATATTCCTCATTCTCAAAGTCAGGAGACCTTCTCAACTGCACATGTGCAGAAAGGCTCCTTAGGGGCCAAAAGGGGAGTTATGCTAAGTGATGCTAACTACCCATAGGCCTCTTCGGTAGAATCCATCTTGGCTGAGAGATGCTGATGTGCGCATACATGGGAGGATCCTGAGACTGACCAAATACAGACTCAGAACAAGGCAAATCAGAATGATTGACCAAAGGAAACCTGGAACAATTGCCCTATAAAGTGATTCAAATCACCATGAGGATGCGACTCTCTGAGTTCACTCAAGTGTCTATCCACAGGTACTGTCCTCTTTTCCTCCTCATAAACACTTGACTTGTTTCATTACACTCCGTCTTTGTGGGAACTCTTTTTCTGCAAAGTCAAAGGGCCAGGGCCTGGTCACTGACCCTGGTCTAGCGGCTAGGATTCAGCTCTCTTGCTTCTCTGACCCGACCTCAATCTTTGGTCAGGAACCAAAGCCCCGCTTTTTCTAGGGTGTTGTCCCTGGATGTTTGGCTGGCCTCTCCTCAGCTTGAAGTCCTCCATCTCAAGAGACAACATTTTTTTTAAAAATGATACAAAGGAACTTATTAGTATTTACAAAACATGAACAGACCCACAGACATAGAAAGCAAAGTTATGGTTACCAAAGAAGGGGGTGGAGGGGAGTGATAAACTAAGAGCTTGCTATTAACAGATACACATCACTGCATATAAGATAGATAACCAACAAGGATCTACTGTATAACACAGGGAACTCTACTCAATATTCTGTAATAATCTATAAGGGAAAAATAATCTGAAAATGAATATATATATATTTTTTTCATTTATTTTTATTAGTTGGAGGCTAATTACTTTACAATATTGTAGTGGTTTTTGCCATACACTGACATGAATCAGCCATGGATTTACATGTGTTCCCCATCCTGAAGCCCCCTCCCGCCTCCCTCCCCATCCCCTCCCTCTGGGTCATGCCAGTGCACCAGCCCCGAGCACTTGTCTCATGCATCTGAATATATATGTTTAATTTTTTTTATTGGAGGATAATTGCTTTACAATATTGTGATGGTTTCTGCCATACGCCAACATGAATCAGCCACAAGTGTACATATGTCCCCTCCCTCTTGAACCCCTCTCCCATCTCCCCGCCCCGCCCCATCCCTCTAGGTTGTCACAGAGCTTGGGTTGAGCTTCCTGTGTCACACAGAAAATTCCCGCTTGCTATCTATTTTACATATGGCAATGTACATGCTTCCATGCTAGTCTCTCAATTCGTCCCACCCCCACCTTCCCCCACTGTGTCCACAAATCTGTTCTCTACGTCCATGTCTCCACTGCTGCCCTGCAGATAGGTTCATCAGTACTATCTTCCTAGATTCCAAAGCATGCATTAATATACAACATTAGTTTATATTTTATTATATATTTATTATATGCAAATGTATATAATATGTATATGTATATTACATGTATATGTATATAATAAATGTATATCAAACTGGGATCTCCTGCATCACAGGCGGATTCTTTACCAACTGAGCTATCAGGGAAGCTCATATAATAAAATAATTATATATAAATATTTTATATATATGTACATACACATATATATATATTTCCGAATCATATTGCTGTACATCTGAAACTAACGCGGCATGGTAAATTAGCTATATTTCCATTTTTAAAAAAGAGAAAATGAAAGAGACAACACTTGTCTGTATTGACTCTCTTATGTGAGTTCAATGTCTCTCCTGTGGCTTCAGTGGGAACCTGTCGTGGCGACAGGAGCCCTGCTGTTTTATATAACTGCTGCCCTGAACCATCAGGATGTCAGGGAAGCCATCGGAGAAACAGTTCCTTCTTTGTCTCTTGCCTTCCAGCTCAGAGAAGAGGATGAGCCTTTCCACACCCCCTGGTGAAGGACTAGGAAGTTCAATGCATTGGTAGCTCCCACTTTCTGACATTGAGAGGCTGCTATCCACTAAAAATATGTTACTCATTCTTCCAACTCCAGGTTGTCTCAGGGAAGCAGTTGTCCAGCCTGGGATGGCTTTTGCCCCCCACTGGCATCTAGACAGGGATGTGTAACCAGTTGTCACCAGTGAGGTGTGAGCGGCAGTGATGCAACACTTCTGGACCAAGGTGTATAGGAAATGAGAGTGTCTTCTTCCTGCTTCTTTTCTCCATTCATAGACTCAAAAAACAGAAGGAACTAGGCACCACCTGAAAAGACTTCCAGGAGTTAAGGGGGAAAGAATTCTCTTGTGTCAATCGATGCATTGAGATTGGGGGATTTATTTGCTCTGCCAATTACTCTTACTCCGGGCTTCCCTGGTGGCTCAGACGGTAAAGAATCCTCCTGAAATACAGGAGACTCAGGTTGGATTCCTGGGTCAGGAAGATCCCCTGGTGAAGGGAATGGCTACCCACTCCAGTATTCTTGCCAGGAGAATCCCATGGACAGAGGAGCCTGGTGGGCTACAGTTCATGGGGCTGTAAAGAGTTGGACTTGATTGAGTGACTAACACTTTCACTTTACTCTTATTCTGATTAATACACTTCCATATAAGCAGTCTCAGGGTATCTTTTTTTTTTTCTTTTGTCATTGAAAATAGTTTTAAAATATTTATTTATTTCTTTTGGCTATGTCAGTTCTTAGTTGCAGCTTGCAGGCTCCTGGTTGCGGAGCATGGGCTTCTCTCTATTCCTGGTATGCAGGCTTAGTTGTGGGATCTTAGTTCCCCAACCAAGGATTGAACCTCAACCATGGACAGGTGGATTCTTCACCACTGGACCATCAAGAAGTCCCAGGATCATGGTATCTTTAAGACAACAAAGTCCAAATGTATAATCCAAAAATGATGTTAATTATATAACTCAAAGCTTTAAATGACATGAATAAGATGCTTTCCCTGATTAGATCTGGCTCGTTACTCATTAAATGTGTTCTTCCTCCCCAGGTTTTTACCTGGGGAGGTAAGGTAAGGTTAGGGTGGCTAAGGTTTTTACCCCCAGGGAGATACATACAGTGAACATATTCTTATTTGAGAAGCATTTTAGGAAGGTGGCTTTACAAGTATTAAAACTGACAAGTATTAAAAGCTGATTCTTATTCTGATGGACAGCTCCATGGATTCTCCAGAGACCCCTCTGGTCTTCCTATCCAAGCACAATTTCCTTGGTACCCATATGTCCCATTTCCCCAGCAGCAGCATCTAAACCTTGAGCTCTTTACCCCTGTCTCAGGCAGGATAGGATAGCCTCTTCCAGTTTGCATTTTCTTCCTCCAGCCAGATGCTCCTCTTAAAATCACTCCTAACCAAATTGCTCTGTTGGCTGTGTTGTACTGGGTCCCCAAGATTCACACAACTTTGGAGCCCATCATAGAAGAGCAGAGAAGTCTTTCCTTCTCTCCCCATCTCTGCTGCTATGGGTAATGTGTGTTCCCTTTTTAACTATGTCTGTCCTTTAACAATGCAATGATGCAGTCGCATACAGGAAAATTGTTTCCAAACAACAAATAGGGAACTTCAACTCACAAACTCACCCAAAACTGAAACAAAAGCCATCTTTATTTTTCCATTAGCAGCATGGAGCCTACAAAAAATATTCACCTGACAGATGAATTTGCTGTTTTGATATGTTTTCTTATTTTTAGCATATGTTTTTGACAGATAAGCCATTCAGTTACTTACTTATAGGTGTTTTCAAATTCCGTGATATTTTCCCCCCATTTCAATGGTGTTCTATCATCTTTAAAATTAAAACGTTTCCCCAAATGTAGAAAGAGCATTATTAATAATTTAGCATCCAAGTCAGGTTTTGCCTTGATGATAAAAATAAAAAGTACTATGTATCATATAGGAACTTGGACTTATTTGCCAAGTACACATTTTTTCACAAAGTAGCTTTTCCGGTCATTTAAGAAGTTGAGTTGAAGAGAGTCACATGAAAAATCAGGCTCAGAATGCTCTCAGCTGCCCCTTCCGTCTGCTACAAATTACCACTCATGTTTAACCTTCTCCTGTTTTGTAATTTAGTTGTTTGGGATAAAAGGCATGTCCAATATTTGGGCTCAGTGAAATGAAAGTCACTCAGTCATGTCTGACTCTTTGTGACCCCATGGACTGTAGCCCACCAGGCTCCTCTGTCCATGGCATTCTCCAGGTAAGAATACTGGAGAGGGTTGCCATTCCCTTCTCAAAACTGAGCTCAGTAATACCAAGCTTATTCCCTAAATCCCTTTTTTATTTTATTTTATTCATTTATTTGGCTGTGCCACATCTTAGCAGTGTGGCGAATATTTGGTTGCAGCATGTAGGCCTTAGTTGTGGCATGTGGGATCTAGTTCCCTGACCAGGAATCAAACTCAGGACTCCTGCATTGGGAGCATGGAGTCTTAGCCACTGGGCCACCAGGGAGGTCCCAAGATGATGTATTTGTTACCCAGGACAGGCTACTTCAGGGTGTGATAGGAAACCTAAGAGGCAGGTACCACTGCCCCCAGTTTACAGAAGAGGAAACTGGGGCCTGGAGATGATAAATTATTTTCTCCAAGTCTGTACTTTCATTTGCCTCCCATATAGCAGGAACTGCAACAAGCTTGCTTTTCACAACCCAGTTCCAATTGGTCTCCCAGAGAGATGTGTTAAAAAAAAAAAAAAAAAAAATTCATGGTCACAAATGAAACCAGATGGGCGGGGCTAGAAGAGGGTGATAATCAACCAGACCAGCTGAATTAGTTTCCCTAGGGTTGCCATGACAAAACACTATAAACTGGGTGTCTGAGAACAATGGTCATGTAGTCTCTGTCTGTTCCAGAGGCCAGAAATCCAAGATTGAAGTGTCAACAGGGCCATGGCCCTCTGCAGGCTATAGGAATCAGTGTGTTCCAGCCCTCTCTCCTAGCCTCTGATAGTTGCTTGTCTTACGACAGCATAATTCCTGTCTTCACATGGTCCACTCTCCCTATACAATGTCTCTCTCTCCAGACTTCTCTTCTTTTAAGGTCACTAGTTATGTTGGATGAGGGCCCCATCCTACTTTAGTATGACCCCATTTTAATTAATTACTCCCTTTCCAAGTAAGCTCCCAGTCTGAGGTACTTGAGGTTAGGGTTCCATGGCTAGAAGGTGAGCACTTGGAACAGGCATTTGTTTTCACTGGGATACTAATTTCCTTTAAAAAAGAAAGAAAGAAATTAAAGACTGTCCCTGAAGGACTTCCCTGATGGTCCAGTGGTTAAAACTTTGCCTTCCAATGCAGGGGTACAGGTTCCATCCTTGGTTGGAGAGCTAAGATCTCACATGCCTCACAGTCATAAAACCAAAACACAAAACAATAACAACAAAAACAGAAAAGCAATATTGTAACAAGTTTAATAAAAACTTTTAAAATGGTCCACATCAAAAAAAAAATTTTTTTTAATAATAAATTAAAGACTGTTCCCAAGGGTGTATGCGTGCTCAGTTGGGTCTGACTCTTTCCGACCCTGTGGGATATAGCCCACCAGGCTCTTCTGTCCATGGGCTTTTCTAGGCAAGAATACTGGAGTGGCTTGCCATTTCCTCCTCCAGGGATCTTCCCAACCAAGGGATCAAACCTGCATCTTCTGCACTGGCAGGCGGATTCTTTACTGAGCCACCTGGGAAGTCCTCCTGAGGATAAGTTAGTGCTTTTCATTTTTGTTTCTTAATAAACGCATCATGTTTCCAGTGACTCAAACAAAATTGATTATCTATTTTCACACTATATGAAGCACATAGTAACACTCCCACATGAAAACTGCCAAGGTTTGAAATTATTGGATTTAAACCACACAGCGAGCTAATGGTAATGTTAGTATTGGACTTTAGACTTTCTATCTTGATGGGGTAGAGCCTTGGGGTGGGGAAGGAAATGGCAACCCACTCCAGTGTCCTTGCTGGAAAAGTCCCATGGACAGAGGAACTTGACAGGTTATAGTCCATGGGGTTGCAAGGAATCATACATGACTGCCTGACTGAAGAGGGAGAGAGAGCCTTAGGGAGGTAGGTTTTAGATATAGAAAGGAAGAAAGTGAAGTTGCTCAGTCATGTCAGACTCTGCAGTCCCATGGACTGTAGGCTGCCAGGCTCCTACATCCATAGGATTTTTCAGGCAAGAATACTAGAGTGGGTCGCCATTTCCTTCTCCAGGGGATCCTCCCAACCCAGGGATTAAACCCGGGTCTGCCACATTGCAGGCAGACTCCTTACCATCTGAGCCACCCTTAGAAGTAGAAGGCAAAATTCCTAAGAATTCCTATAAATTTTTCTAGGAAAGCCAGGACCTCCTTCTCACCAGGAAAAATCTGACTTAGAAGGTCAAACCCTCCATCAAGGCAGAAGAGAACCTTAAACCCCCAATTGGGGAGCAGGAAACTCAGGATCAAAAAGCGTCATTGGCAGTAAAGCACTTCTGTCCTGTCACTCGTCCTGACAATGCCTTCTGCGTAACCAACAGCAGTCCTGGGTCTTCTTGCAATTAAAGACATTAAAACTCAGAGAGAAAAAACAAATATCGCATATTCATGCATAGCTGTGGAATCTAGGAAACTGGTAGAGATGAACCTATTTGCAAAACAAAAATAGAGATAAAACACAGACACAGAGAACAATTGTATGAACACCAAGGAGGGAAGGGGGAGCTGGGTGAATTGGGAGACTGGAATTGACATATATACACTACTATTTTGTATAAAGTAGATAACTAATCCACAACTGGGCATTGTTTTTGCTTTAGCTCCGTCTCTTCATTCTTTCTGGAATTATTCCTCCACTCTTCTCCAGTAGCATATCAGGCTCCTACTGAACTGGGGAGTTCGTCATTCAGTGTCATATCTTTCTGCCTTTTCATACTGTTCACGGGGTTCTTGAGGCAAGAATACTGAAGTGGTTTGCCATTTCCTTCTCCAATGGACCACATTTTGTGGTGTTGGAGAAGAGTCTTGAGAGTCTCTTGGACTGCAAGAAAATCAAACCAGTCTTTCCTAACGGAAATTAGTCCTGAATATTCATTGGAAGGACTGATGCTGAAGCTGAAACTCCAATAACTTTGGCCTCCTGATGCAAAGAGGAGGAAAGACCCTGATGCTGGGAAAGATTGAAGGCAGGAGGAGAAGGTGATGACAGAGGATGAGATGGTTGGATGACATCACTGACTCGACGGACTTGAATTTGAGCAAGCTCCGGGAGTTGGTGATGGACAGGGAAGCCTGATGTGCTGCAGTCCATGGGGTCGCAGAGTCGGACACGACTGAGGGACTGAACTGAATAAGAACCCACTGTACAGTACAGAGAACTCTATTCAGTGCTCTGTGGTGACCCAAATGGGAAGGAACCCCCAAAAGTGGGGACATACGTATGCATATAGTGGATTCACTTTGCTGTACCACAGAAAATAACATTGTAAAGCAACTGTACTCCAATAAAAAATAAAAAAGCCCAGTGAATTAGTGGCATATTGTCCAAAGTCCAGGTGGCAGTGGTGACAGGGGAGAGTCATCAGTTTCCTTGTTGTTTGCCCCAGATTAGGTGGTGGGCTTTCTCAGTCCCTACCGTGGAGAGATAACATTATTCGTAAGTGAGAGAGAGCCTGTGACCCTTATGTGTTGTTTCCAAGTCTCTGTGGACACACATCATATTTTCTTCACTGTAACGAGAGAAATGGAAGTTCTGTTTTTTTGGAGGCAAGAGGATGAGAAAAACAATCACTATCACTTTGAGTGCTGTTTTGAAACCCGTACTTTTTGTCTGCTGAGAGTTGAGCTGAAGAAACATTATTTCAAAGCACAAGCCAGAGAGAAATTTCTGGAATAACTAAGTCCTGCAGCTTCCCAGGCTGTGGACCCAGGTATGTATATAAGATGAACAATAAGACATGTGTGTGCTAAGTTGCTTCAGTTGTGTCCTACTCTCTGCAACTCTATGGGCCATAGCTCACTAGGCTCCTCTGTCCAAGGAATTCTCCAGACATGAATACTGGAGTGGATTGCCATGCCCCCCTCCCAGGGATCTTCCCGACCCCAGGATCGAACCCACATCTCTTACATCTCCTGCATTGGCAGGCAGGTTCTTTACCACTAGCACCACCTGGGAAGCCTGAATAATAAGACAAGAGCCCACATAAACAAATCTTTCTGATTCTTCTTTTTCTTTTTGGCCATGCCATGTGGCATGTGGGATCTTATTTCCCTAACCAGGGATTGAACCCTTACTCACTACAATGGAAGTGTGGAACCATAACAACTAGACCACCAGGGTTTATCCCATAACTCCGTACATAAAGAGCTAGTTAGAAAGAGAAGTTAAGCAGGTCATATAGAAAGATGCTCCTCAGGGCTTCTGATGATGAAGCTCATGTGTGTCTTCCTCAGCTTGTCCTTCATAAAGTGAAGTCTGCAACTACTTCTAGTCCAGTCATGAACCTCTGTCTACAGATCATAACAAATAGAGAATTTCCAGAACACCACTAATTTGGGGCCAAAGTGGATCCACCATAAGACATTCGGTCTTTGATCCTCATTCTCAAAGAATAATTTCTCATAAACTGTCTTAAACATTGAAAGAAACACTACATCAACTTGGACAGAAACAAACCCACAGTTCATATAAATAAAACAGTTCATGCAACTGCATTTGAGCAGAAATTCAAGTGGTTCCTACCACTCAAGTTTCACATGTGTCCATTTGCAAATAAGTTAATTACACAGCTTAGTTAAAACAACAACCGAAGCAACTAAGATTTACTTCAATTTAGCATCTCAGTATTCACTTTTTGTGACATTTGAAAGCTATTTTCTATTAAAGAATAGTTGATTTGCAATATTATGTTAGTTTCACGTACAGAGCATAGCAATTCAGTATTTTTGCAGATTATACTCTGTTATATATAGGTTATAACAATATTTTGGGTATAATTCCATGTGCTATACAGTAAATTCATCCTGCTTATCTATTTTATATACAGTAGTTTGTTAATTCCCTAATTTGTCCTTCCTCTCTAAGAGTTATTTTTTCAATTTTGGATTTTGGGGTGATTCTTAGCATGAAAACTTTAAAGCACATCCATAATTTGAAGAAGGATTATACATAAAAGAGTTTTATATTTACTGTTACCTGGTATATTTCATCTACTAAAATATTTCAAAAAGAGAACTTGTTTTTTTATAACATTTTACAGTCTTTAATAAATTCCTTGTAACCAGCAGTGCTGAAAAAATTTTTAAAGCTTTTCAAATACTATTGGTCATTATTAAATTTGTCATAAATTTTCTCTAACTTTGGAAACAAGCCCAGTTGCTAATTTTGCAAGTGATTCATAGCTATCATCTATTTAAATACAACGAGGTGTTAAATCCTGTTAAGTGCAAGTTTGTTTGAGTAAGAAATGATTTCCCTTTAACGACAAGTGTTGAT
This sequence comes from Dama dama, assembly GCF_033118175.1. NCBI lineage: Eukaryota > Metazoa > Chordata > Mammalia > Artiodactyla > Cervidae > Dama > Dama dama. Next base: position 22,497,256 of record NC_083685.1, on the reverse strand, counting down.
TAAACTATTTCAGCGCATCCTCCTGGTCTTGCTAGCCAACATTCTATATGGGCAACACTCCAGTACACTAAGGGAAGCAGCAGAGTTAGAAAAATAACAGAAATGTGTGTTGGAAACATAGAAAGCCATAAGAATTCATACTGCCTTTTACAGCAAAAAGTAAGTTTAAGCTCTTTGATTTGGCTGTGTGTGACTCAAGCAATCAACATTTTTGTGAGGAATTTAAGTTTATTAAAGTCTCCAGATCGGTATTTTGGAAGCCCTGGGGAGTCTGTTCATATGCTCTACGTTTCTGGGACAACAGAGGACAAGATTGTTGGATCGCAACACCGACTCAATGGACACGAGTTTGAGCAAGCTCTGGGAGATGGTGAAGGACAGGGAAGCCTGGCATGCCGCAGTCCATGGGGTCAAAAAGAGTCTGACATGACTGAGCGACTGAAGGGCAACATCAACGTTTCTGGGTGTGACCTTGGAAGAAACGGTGGTGTAAGGATTTCCATTTAAGCCCTGGTGCAGGGCAAGCGCTGATGGAGGTGGTACCCTTGAGTCCACTAGGGGACGCTGCACTTCCTTGCAAATCAACGAATGTAACTTTAAAGTATGTAGATTCCATTTCTGTTCATTTAAGCCACAGAGAATGTAACAAGCATTTATCGCCAAAATCGATGTCCCCCTTCAGAAGAAAGCATCTGGGCTAGCTAGGACATTTTGTGTGGGGCGATCCATTTATTAAGTGATTGAAGGTTCTATAGTCCCAAACAGAGAATGATTTTTTACTTCAAAAACATTGGAATCAACACCGCTATGCTTTTGGAATGCTCTCTATATTTGGAAGCTTTTAAATAATCTAGACAATTCCCTCTTCAGAATTAGGGGATAGAATTCTAACAAGATAAAAGTCACAATACCATGAAAAGTGAAATTTTCAGCCAACTCCTTTTTTCAGTCAGGTCCTTCAAACACGTTCTGAAAAACATTTTATTTTGAAAGGATTGTTGCCTTAACAAGCATGCCTTTCTTGTTAAAGTGGGGCACACAAAATGTATTAATTTCTGCAATAAGACAACAAAAGTGTTTCTTGTATATTAATATTTTTATGGACGTATAGTTGATATACAATGCTGTGTTAATTTCTGCTATACAGAAAGTGCTTCAGTTATACATATATATGTATAAAAGAATATTTTTTTAAAGAATGTATGTATACACAGTATATATATGTAATGAAAAGTGAAAGTGAAAGTCACAGTCTGTGTCTGACTCTTTGTGATCCCATGGACGATACAGCCCATGGAATTCTCCAGGCCAGAATACTGGAGTGGGTAGCCTTTACCTTCTCCAGGGAATCTTCCCAACCCAGGGATCAAATCCAGGTCTCCCAAATTGCAGGCAGATTCTTTACCAGCTGAGCCACAAGGGATGCCCAAGAATACTGGAGTGGGTAGCCTATCCCTTCTTCAGCAGATCTTCCCTGACCCAGGAATTGAACTGGAGTCTCCTGCATTGCAGGCAGACTCTTTACCACCTGAGCTATGAGGGAAGCCCTAGACACAATATGTACATATACATACTATACATACATATGCGTGTGTGCCAGGCCCCTTCAGTTGTGTCTAACTCTTTGTGACCCTATGGACCATAGCCTGCCAGGCTCCATTTTCCATGGGATTTTCCAGGCAAGAATACTGGAGTGGGTTGCCTTGCCCTTCTCCGGGGGATCTTCCCAACCCAGGGATCAAACCCTGCATCTCTTACGTCTCCTGCATTGAAAGGCAGGTTCTTTATCACTAGCGCCACCTGGGAAGCCCATATATACCTATATACATAGCTTTATTCAGTTATACATATATATGTATAAAATATTTTTAAAGAATGCATATGTATATATACACATTTTTTTAAAAATTTTCTTTTCAATTATGGTTCAAATATGGTTCTCTGTGTTACACAGTAGGACCTTGCTTTTTATCCATCCTGTTTATAATAGTTTGCATCTGCTAACCCCAGCCTTCTACTCCATCCCTCTCCCTGGTTCTCTATGTCAATGAGTCTGTTTCTCTGTCATAGATAGGTTCATTTGGAGACACCGAAGGCTTTAATGGAGTAAATGTGGGGCTGAATTGGGGACCCATTGAGGATCAAGAGTCAGAGAGAAATGCAGGCACGGTCAGGTGTTGAGCAGGTGCCTCTGAGTTAGAGGTGCGCAATTGTGTTTCTACTTGCTCCCAGGAGTGCACAGTCCCCCGGTCATGGCTCCAGGATCATAAGGCCTGCCTCTCTCCTTAGCCACTTGCTTACCTGTGTGGACAGGTGTGTGACATCTTTCTTCCCATCAATTCCTCTAACCCTTGAGAGAAAATTTAAACCTCACTTCAGGGCAGTGCTGCCTCAGGATGGAAGAAAACGTATCCTCATGAGAGGATGAGATTGTTTGGCATTTTAGGGACCTCTTTGGGTTTTTGTTTGTTTGCTTTTAAACTGGAGTGTTTTGTTTGTTTCTTTTAATGTTTATTTGTTTATTTAGGGTATGCCAAGTCTTAGCTGTGGCACTTGGATCTTTAATTACAGCATGCAGGATCTAGTTTCCTAACCAGGGATCAAACCGGTCCCTCTGCACTGGCAGTGTGGAGTCTTAGCCATTGAACGACTGATGAAGTCCCAGAGACCCCTTTGTTAATTCTCCAGGGAGACAAAATTACCACCGGACCAACAAACCATTGACCATGACCGGAATCACTCCAGTCAATGGAAGTATACCCTCTCCTTGACATCCATCCCTGCTCATTTACACAGTTTTTTTTCACACCAGCAGCAACTCGCTTACATGATCAGGGCCCCCTGCAAAGTCCACAAAAGCCCAGCTAATTCCTTTCATTTTTTTAAAAAAGAGAAACGCCAACACAAGCTGACAGAAACTGTGGAGTATTGTAAATGTTGACATCTTCTAGATAAACTCTGTCAACAGAGGAAAAACATTGCAGCATAATGGTACTAGTTGTGAAATAATTATGGCATTTACAAAAATGTTAATTTATAGCCACTGCTGATCTGTATTTGGGGAACGAGATGGAAGCCGGAAATGGCTTAATGACCATCAGACCTCTTCTTCCCAGTCTACAGTGGGACTCCTGGCTGTCACGGGCTTCCTTACCTACAAGGCTGAAGTTCTTCACCTGAGGTTCTTGTGGGATGGGAGGTGGGGACAGGCAAATCGGTCCTGCTGGCAGCCCCCTACTCACCCCGTGGAAAGGTCACTTGAATGGATTCATCTTTGGTGGTGATCAGCACCACTTTGGAGTCAGAGAGAATGCAGTTTCATTTCTGCCTCTGATACTTAGCAGGTAAAAGTCATCTTTTAGGAAATTCCAATTTCCTCATGCATAAAATAGAGGAAATTATAGTACCTGGTCCATTGGCTGGTTGGAAAGATTGTATGAGATACAAGATGTAAGTAATTACACTGCTGTTGTCTCTCAAGTATACTTCTCAGTAATCACTATCATTATTATAAAATATACTATTAAAATTTTCCACAGTAATAGCTATTAAAAATAATTTTACTCTGCACTTTTGATGTGAATTTGAGGATGAAGTGCCAATTTGGTTCCAATATCGGGTCCTTGGACAGCACTTTTCATGGAGATAGGACTTGGTGAGTATGGAAACTTGGGGCTAGGGAGAGAAGCATAATAGTCTACCCTCCATATTATGTCTTTAAAAATTGCTACCTGGTCAAAAAAATTTTTTTTTACAATTATCACATTACTTTGCCAACAAAGATCTGTCTAGTCTAGGTTATGGTTTTTCCAGTGGTCATGTATGGATGTGAGAGTTGGACTGTGAAGAAAGCTGAGCGCCGAAAAACTGCTGCTTTTGAACTGTGGTGTTGGAAAAGACTCTTGAGAGTCCCTTGGACTGCAAGGAGAGCCAGCCAGTCCATCCTAAAGGAGATCAGTCCTGGGTGCTCATTGGAAGGACTGATGCTGAAGCTGAAACTCCAATACTTTGGCCACCTGATGGAGAGAGCTGACTCATTGGAAAAGACCCTGATTCTGGGAAAGACTGAGGGCAGGAGGGCACAGAGGATGAGATGGTTGGATGGCATCACCGACTCAATGGACATGAGTTTGAGTAAACTCCGGGAGTTGGTGATGGACAGGGAAGCCTGGCGTGCTGCAAAAGAGTTGGACACAACTGAGCTACTGAACTGAACTGAACTGAATCAAAATATATACCAAAAATGTAAATCTGTTCCCACTCCAAAGTAAATGAATGCCATAATTTTGGCTGACTGCAAAAATGGAAAAATATTTTGTTTGTTATCAAATATAATGCTTCCATAACCTCCTCCCTCTTAATCTCTCTCTCCTTCTCCCAGGCCTTGCCACAATCAATTAAAGCACATTGTCTAAGGTGGGACTCAGAAGTCAATAATTTTCAAAGCCGCTCCACCCCCAACCAGTGACTGTCAGGCAGTTTGAGAACCACTGATATGCAGGTGAGTCTAATGATGCTGAAGTGTGAGCCTGTGACGTTTGTCCTCCCAATTGTGGATGTAGAATTTCTACAGCCTCTTTCCTTACTCACTAGGGATGGACATTTGTGTGAAATGGGGAAGGACTCTGGGCAAATAAAATACAAATGATAAAGACCACAAACGTACTAATTCCTCAAGACCAGGTCATCTAAGCTGACCACAGAGGACCACCTGGGAATCAGTATGCTGCTTCCAAGGACTGGATAATTCAAAGGCCTTTTATCTCAACATTTGTGATTCACAGTAGATGGTGAGTCATTCCTGGAGGCTTTAGTAATGGGTCTCCATCTCTGTGGGATAAGGATCTCTCCAACTGTTACTGTTTAATGGTTACAGAGTTTCTGTATGGGATGATGCAAAAATTCTGGAACTGGATCCATCATACGATGGGAAATTAATTGGTTGGCAAGTGAAAGATGAATTGGGGCAGATACAAATGAACATGAGAAGTCCAGTAAAGAGGCTGTCGCGAAAACCCAGTTCCAGGGCACAATTCTTGCATCTGAAAAGGAAAAGAAACAGATGTCAGGGAGAGTCAGGAGCTGAATTCAAAGGATAAGTTAAGTGACTAGATACGGAATCAAGGAAGCCAGTGGTATCACAAATGACTGTGACTTGACCTTGCTTTCATGTGTTAAACATATAGATGTCTATAGGAAATACGATCAAATAGTCTGAATGAATCACCCAGCCCAGGCATAAAAGAGTCTGGGAAATACAGAACATACCAGAACCTGGGTATAGTTCTTACAGAACCAACATTCCCCAATACATGAAATGAGTGCAGGAGAAACAGAAGATAAAGCCCTGAGAGATTAAAATCATTTAAATAACCTGGTGGTTAACTTTGTAACGGGAGAAAAGGCTATGGATAGTTTTTAAAAGAAGTTCATTAGAATTTTTTGTTTTTTTTCTTTAATCTAGATAAGAATGCCCATGCAAAGTAAAAGGATCCCAGTACTGAAACAGGAGGGAAGAGGGCAGGGCACAATCTTTAAAAGAATGACTTGGCCATAGGATATGATAAAAACTGGTTAAAACTGATGGTGTTGAAGATTGTGGACAATTCAACTTCTGATAGCCCTTGAGCCTTATTATATGCTCTTTTGTAATATATTAACATCTAAATGACACACCTATCAGTGCCAGGACAGCTCTGAGGCCAGCCATGAAAGGCCAAAAAGTAGGTAATGTCCCAATTCATGGAAATCTCTGCCCCTTCCCCCAAATAATTGAAATAATCCTCTCATTAGCTTATGAAATTACCCAGCCCATAAAAACTAGCTGTGTCATATTTTGAAGCTCTCTCTTGCATTCTGAGACAGCCCATACTTTGTTGAATGTGTTTCTTTCTAAATAAATCCATTTCTTAGTTCTCACTTTGTGAGTGCAGAATTCCTCCTGCACTGGGACACAAACAACTTGAGCCTCAGTAAGTCCAGGCACCAGGTGAGTGATTCTAATTAAAAGACTGTAAGTTCAAATCCCAAACTGGGTTTAGGCTGTGTTCAAGTCCCAAGCTGAGTTACATGGTTTTAGATAAGAGAAGCAAAAAGGGAACATATTCTGTGCTTTATTCTTCATGACAAAGTCTAGTGAACAAAATCACATCTATTTTGCCAAGATCAGACATTCAGCTAAAAGGGCAGAAGAAACTCCAATTGCATTCATTGTTGACTAGGTTGTTTGTAGCAGCAAACCTCATGCTGTAAATGCTTAAAGATGGAAAAATAAAGGCTTAATTTGGTTGCTTAGGCTTTTATTAGGCTCAAAATGATCAGTTAGTTTTTTTATTAAATGGTAAAGGAGTGTTCAGCTCCTGCGAACAATCATCTCAATCATGTTGGTTTCTATTTCATCCCATGATGAATAGTAATTAATTACACATTAATCATTTTCATCTTTAGAACCACACCAAGATGTAGGAATACATTTATATATAGCCAGTGATGCCAATGCGATCCTCAATTAGCAGAAAGGGGCTGAAATGCCTTTGGTTTGTGCAACATTGATGGTTAATTGGCGTCTTGTTATGCAAATAAAGCTCCCCACTTAGGAAAAGATGAGAATAAAAAAGTGTTCTACCAATGAAATGGACATTCTCTGTGTACTCCTGTATGTGCCTTTCCAGTTTCTCTTCCATAGACATCACCCTCTTTATTTTAACTGGATGACTTTATTCATGAAGCAGTTTTGGAGTAAGTCCTAAAATTAAGGACTTGTTTATTTTAATAACATTTTGTGCAGACTTGACATCTGGGGAAATTTGGAACTGCTAGTCCCACCCTGCAATAGCTGTTACATCAGCCATGTTTACATCATTCTAAGCTAATGAGTGGGAGGATTATTTCAAGTTTACACTTGGTCAAACTTCACTATGTGTACACAATAAGTCCCCTGCACATGAAACTTCAAGTTTCGAACTTTCAAAGATGCAGACTTGTTACTTAGGGGAATAATCAGGAAAAAAAGTTGGGAAATACTGATCTGATAGAGGAGAAAAATGGGGATGAGGGAAAGTTGCTAAGTCTAATTGCTGCAATAGTTATCATCATCATCATTGAAAATATTGTGTATACATCCCCTGAATTAATCCTTCTAACAGTCTTAAGGAGTAAGAACTGTTAGTTGGGTATGTAGGCTAACTTTGCTGGACTTACAAATGTACTGTCAGAACAGAACTAATTCGTATGCAGGGGACTTACTGTATTGTTATTCATTTCTACGATGAATTTTTGTTTTAATTTGACTCCATGCTAGGTGTTCATTAGGAGTTATGGATGAGGCAGTAAACAAGAGAGCTCTGGTCTCTGATCCTCCAGAACTCAGTGTCTATAAGTTAGAAATAAAGTTGTGTAGTCCCTGATAGTCTCTGATGAGATCTATCAAGATATCTCATTCCCAGAACACTGCTGGAAAGTCAGTATACATGCACTGTTGGATACACGTGTGATAAATGACGTCCAGAACATTAGGGCAGGTGGTCAACATGGGGCTCAGACTGGATGAAGTCCTGAGTCCGAACAAGTGTTCCTCCTTCCAAAGCTCGTTGTCTTGTTGCCTGACAACATACATATTAGGCGAAGAAGGTTCTGCGAGTTCATCTGTGTGATGTCAGGATTTCTGAGACTATCCCAGGGGAGAAATGTGCCAAGCAATGATTAAAATGCAATCATCACCTCATGATGATTAATTCTATTTTCTCTCTCCAGATATTTAAAATAATTTTTATTTTTGACAATTTTTAAAGATTTCACTCCTTTTAGAGTTATTGCAAAATACTGGCTATATTCCCTGAGCTGTCCAATATATCCTTGTAGCCTATCTTATACTCAATACTTTGTATCTCCCTTTCATTCACACCTATAGCTCCCCTCCCAACTTCCCCACTGGTAACAGTTAGTTTGTTCTCTATGTCTGTGAGTCTGCCTCTTTTTTATTTTGTTCACTAATTTGTTGTATTTTTTAGATGCCACACAGAAATGATAGCATATAGTATTTGCCTTTTGCTTTCTGACATTTTACTGAGCATGATGTCCTCCAAGTCCATGCATGTTGCTGCAGATGGCAACATTTCATTCTTTTTTTTATGACTGAGTAATATTCCATTGGGCCTATACACCACATCTCTTTATCCTTTCATGTATTGATGGACACTTAGATTGCTACCATACATTGGCAATAAATAATGCTGTTATGACAGGGTGCATGTATCTTTTCGAGTTAGTGTTTTTGGTATTTTCAGATATATACATGAGGTGGGGTTGCTGGATCATATGGCAGTTCTATTTTTAAGTTTTTCAGGGAACCTCTGTACTGTTCTCCATAATGGCTGCACCAGTTTACATTCCCACCAACAGTGTAGAAGGGTTCTGTTTTCTGCACACCCTCTCCAGCATTTGTTATTTGTGGGTTTTTTTTTTAGTTAATTTATTTTTTTATTCAAGGATAATTGCTTTATAAAATTTTGTTGTTTTTTTGTCAAACCTTAACATGAATCAGCCGTAAGTATACATATCCCCTCCCTTTTGAACCTCCCTCCCATCCTTTTTCTCCACACCCTCTCCAGCATTTATTTTTTGTAAACTTTTTGATGATGGCCATTCTAACTGGTATGAGATGATATTTCATTGTAGTTTTGATTTGTACTTCTCTAATAATGAACAATGTTAAGCATCTTTTCATGTGTTTGTTAGCCATCCGTATGTCTTCTTTGGAGAAATGTCTGTTTAGTTCTTTTTCCCACTTTTTGATTGGGTTGTTTGTTTTTCTGGTATTGAGTTGTATGAGCTGCTTTTATATTTTGGAAATTAATCCTTTGCCAGTTATTTTCTCCCATTCTGAGGATTGTCTTTTCACCTTGCTTATAGCTTCCTTTGCTGGGCAAAAGCTTTCAAGTTTAATCAGGTCCCATTTGTTTACTTTTATTTTTATTTCTGTTACTCTAGAAGGTGGGTCATAGAGGATCTTGCTTTGATTTATGTCATCAAGTGTGCTGTCTATGTTTTCCTCTAAGAGTTTTATAATTTCTGGTCTTACAAATAGGTCTTTAATCCATTTTGAGTTTATCTTTGTATATGGTGTTAGGAAGTGTTCTGATTTCATTCTTTTACATACAGCTTTCCCAGCACTATTTATTGATGAGGCTGTCTTTGCCCCATTGTATATTCTTGCCTCCTTTGTCAAAAATAAGGTACCAATAGGTGCAAGGGTTTATATCTTGACTTTCTATCTTGTTCTTAGTATGTATTTCTGTTTTTGTGCCAGTACCATACTGTCTTGATGACTCTAGCTTTGTAGTATAATCTGAAGTTAGGAAGGTTGATTCCTCCAGATCCATTCTTATTTCTCAAGACTGCTTTGGCTATTTGGGGTCTTTTGTGTTTCCAAGTAAATTGTGAAATTTTTTGCTCTAGTTCTGTGAAAAATGCCATTGGTAATTTGATAGGGATCACATTGAATCTGTAGATTGCATTTGGTAGTATAGTCATTTTCACAATATTGATTCTTCTTACTCAGGAATGTGGAATCTCTCTCCACCTGTTTATGTGGTCTTTGATTTCTTTCATTAGTGTCTTATAATTTTCTGCATACAGTTCTTTTGTCTCCTTAGGTAAGTTTATTCCTAGATGTTTAATTCTTTTTGTTGCAATGGTGAATGGGAATGATTCCTTAATTTCTCTTTCTGACTTTTCATTTTTAGTATATAGAAATTCAAGTGATTTCTGTGTATTGATTTTGTATCCTGCAACTTTTGCTAAATTCGCTGATTAGCTTTAGTAATTTTCTGATACTATCTTTAGGGTTTTCTATGTACAGTATCATATCATCTGCAAGCAGTGAGAGCTTTACTTCTTCTTTTCTGATCTGGATTCCTTTTATTTCTTTTTCTTCTTTGATTGCTGTAGCTAGGATTTGCAGAACTATGTTGAATAATAGTGGGGAAAGTGGGCACCTTTGTCTTGTCCCTGATCTTAGGGGGAATGCTTTCAGTTTTTCACCATTGAGAATAATGTTTGCTGTAGGCTTATCATATATGGCCTTTACTATGTTGAGGTAGGTTCCTTCTATGCCCATTTTTTGAAGAGTTTTAATCATAAATGGGTGCTTAATTTTGCCAAAAGTTTTTTATGTATCTACTGAGATTATCATATGGTTTTTATCTTTTAATATTGAAGAATCCTTGCGTCTCTGGAATAAATCCAACTTGATCAAGGTGTATGAGCTTTTTGATGTGTTGCTGAATTCTCTTTGCTAAAATTTTGTTGAGGTTTTTTGCATCCATGTTCATCAGTGATATTGGCCTGTAGTTTTCTTTTTATATGTTTTTCTGTTTATGTTTTCTTTTTATATGTGTCTTTAGGTCTGAAGTGGGTTTCTTGTAGACAGCATATATAGGGGTCTTGTTTTGTATCCATTCAGCCAGTCTGTGTCTTTTGATTGGAGCATTTAATCCATTTACATTTAAAGTAATTATTGATACATATGTTCCTATCACCATTTTTTTAATTGTTTGGGGTCGATTTTATAGATCTTTTTTCTTCTCTTGTATTTCTTGACTATATAAGTCCCTTTAACATTTGTTGTAAAGCTGGTTCGATGGTACTGAATTCTCTTAACTTTTGCTTAACTGAAAAGCTTTTGATTTCTCCATCAATTTTGAATGAAATCCTTGCCAGGTACAGTAATCTTGGTTGTAGATTTTTCCCTTTCAGAACTTTAAATATATCCTGCCATTTCCTTCCTGCCTGTAGAGTTTCTGCTGAAAGATAAGCTGTTAAATGTATGGGGTTTCCCTTGTATGTTAGTTGCTGCTTCTCCCTTGCTGCTTTTAATATTGTTTCTTTGTGTTTAGTCTTTGTTAGTTTGATTAGTATGTGTCTTGGCATGTTTCTCCTTGGGTTTATCCTGTATGGGACTCTCTGTGCCTCTTGGACTTGATTGGCTATTTCATTTTCCATGTTGGGGAAATTTTCAACTATAATCTCTTCAAAAATTTTCTCATACCCTTTCTTTTTCTCTTCTCCTTCTGGGACCCCTATAATTCAAATGTTGGTGCATTTGATATTGTCCCAGAGGTCTCTGAGACTATCCTCAATTCTTTTCATTCTTTTTCCTTTATTCTGCTGTTCAGAAGTTATTTCCACCATTTTATCTTCCAGCTCACTGATTCGTTTTTCTGCTTCATATATTCTGCTATTGATTCCTTCTAGAGTGTTTTTAATTTCAGTAGTTGTGTTGTTTGTCTCTGTATGTTTATTCTTTAATTATTCTAGGTCTTTGTTAAATGATTCTTGCATTTTTTCCATTTTGTTTTCAAGGTTTTTTATAATCTTTACTATCATTATTCTGAATTCTTTTTCAGGTAGTTTGTCTATTTCCTCTTCATTTACTTGGACTTCTGTGTTTCTAATTTCTTCCTTCATTTGTGTAGTATTTCTCTGCCTTTTCATTATTTTTTTTTTTTAACTTATTGTGCTGGAGGTCTCCTTTTCCCAGGCTTCAGGGTTGAATTCTCTCTTCCTTTTGGTTTCTGCCCTCCTAAGGTTGGTCCAGTGGGTTTTGTTAGCTTCGTTTAGGGTGAGATTTGTTCTGAGTTTTTTGTCTGTTTGCTTGTTTTTCCTCTGATGGGCAAGGTTGAGTGATGTGGTAATCCTGTCTGCTGATAATTGGGTTTGTATTTTTGTTCCGTTTGTTATTTAGATGAGGCATCCTGCACAGGGCACTACTGGTGGTTGGGTGATGCCTGGTCTTGTATTCAGGTGATTTCCTTTGTGTGAGTTCTCACTATTTGCTATTTCTTAGGGATAGTTCTCTGGTAGTCTAGAGTCTTGGAGTCAGTGCGCCCACTCCAAAGGCTCGGGGCTTGATCTTGAAGCCAGGAGGGCGGTGTTCACCAGTGCTGTTATTGCAACTGTTAGATTCCTGGCTTCTCAACTTTGATGTTCAGTGACCTCGGGCAAGTCGTTATCTCCTTCTCTCTAATGCTTTTTTTTGGTTTCCTGACATCAACTAATGAATTCATCTGCCCAGGACAGCCCCTCCAGAGGGAGGTAAATAGTTCCAGGTTCTTAGACCCTATCTGCTAAGTAAATCAGCATTTGTGGTCTTTTTCATGATGACCATTCTGATAGGTGTGAGGTGATATCTCTTTGTGGGTTTTTTTGTTTGTTTGTTTCCTTTGTTTTTTGTTTGTTTGTTTTTATTAGTTGGAGGCTAATTACCTTACAATATTGTTGTGGTTTTTGCCATACATTGACATGAATCAGCCATGGATTCCCTGATGATTAGCAACGTTGAGCATCTTTTCATGTGCCAATCTTGATTTCTCAATATACTCTTTATTCTCATTCTCACTTAGTTATGTTGTGCTCCTTAACTGTCTGGTGATTCCCTGTAGACATGAAATCAGTCATTCATTTCTCTTTGTTACACATCACTCCCCATCACCCCTCTCAGAACTAGGGTTGCCAGGTGACATAATGGACATATGACTAAATTTGAATTTCACATAGGTTATGAATTTTTAGTATGTGCATGCTAAGTCACTTTAGTCATGTCCAACTCTTTGTAACCTTATGGACTGTAGCCTGCCAGGTTCCTCTGTCCATGGGATTCTCCAGGCAGGAATACTGGAGTGGGTTACCATACCCTCCTCCAGGGAATCTTGCCAACCCAGGGATTGAGCCTGTGTCTCCTGCAGTTCTTGCATTGCAGGTGGATTCTTTACAGCTGAGCCACTGGGGAAGTCCAATTTTTAGTCTAAGGATGTCCCAAATATTGCTTGGAAATATACCTATATTAAAATTATTGATTACTTATCTAAAATTTAAATTTAACTAGGGGGTCCAGCAATTTTACTTGGTAAATCTGATCATTTTTCTCTTAACATCTTCCTCCTCCTTTTTCTATGAAGCATGAACGGTGCCTACATCATTATTCTTGTTTTACTTTGTTCTCTTTCTCATCTTTAGAAATCTCAATTGACAAAAGAGCTAGATGCTAGGGAGAAATATTTTAAATAATTTCTTCCTACATTGATTATTTGCACCTCAAGTCTCAAAGGAAAAAAAAATCAGACTATAAAGTACAGGCACAATCCAAGGACCCAAAGCAAAACCTTATTCATTTTCTTTAATAAATAGCAGTTTTGAAAACAGGAATTTATAAGGAGATAATACATTTTTGCAAACCCTAATATTTGAATGCAGGGTTTGATATTTCAAGCCTCAAGAAATGAAATTCTAATGGATAAAAGACAAAAGCTAGAATCCTTTTGTGGAAATATATAATCAGAAGCTTTTGATAATAATAGGGCTTATTGAGATGCTTACTCTATACATACAAAAAGATAAACTTATGAAGGTCAAGGGAACATTTGAGGGATTTTCAGTGGCATAACAGATTAAAAAGATCTCTAAAGTTTTAAGATTATATTGAGCAAAAGAAATAATTAGATTTGTAATAGACAAAAGTGGAGTTTGTTTGTTTTGTCATGCAGCATATGGAATCTTAGTTCTTGGTCCAGGGATTGAACCCACACCCTTTGTGTTGGAAGGGCAGTGTCTTAACCACTAGACCACCAGGGAAATCCCAAAAATGTTTTAAGATAGCCTTCCTTTCTACAGTGGATATAGGGCAATTTGTATCACCATAGTCAGGGTGTGACCCAGCTCCTACCCATCATAATATTAAGAACATAAAAGGGGAATTTATTTTTACACTAAAATAACTAGAATGATTAATTTTGCCTCTCAACTTCCCCTCTGGGTGAAGGGTTGGGGGTGAGGTAGGAGTGGGGAGTGATGTCAGGGTACATAGAAAAGAATGCCAACACTTACATTGATCTCTTAATCAAATACCCTACTTGGTAACATCTGTTTCAGTTCATTACTAGGGAAAAGCAACTTGATCTTGATGATTTTGAGATAGTGAAATGGATGTGAACAGCTGCTAATAAAACAGGATAGCACTCGAAGAATTTTCAAGAAGGGTGAAGTAAGCAAAGATAAGAAAAAGTTATAGGACTTCTCTGATGGTCCAGTGGTTAAGAATTCACCTGCCAGTTCAGAGGACACCAGTTTGATCTCTGGTCTGGAAAGATCCCACGTGCTACTGAGCAACTAAGCCCAAGTGCCACAATTACTGAGCCAGCAAAACAAGAGAAGCCACCACAGTGAGAAGCCCGTGCACCACAACGAAGAGTAGCCCCCACTCGCTGCAACTAGAGAAAGCCTGTCTACAACAACAAAGACCAGTCACAGTCAAAATGAATAAGTAAAAAAAAATTTAGAAAGAAAAATTATGGGAGGAGCAATCATGGTCATCTTTCTTGAAAGGTCTGTTCTCCTAGTCTGGCCCCCTGCAAAATCCAGGTGAAGTTCATGATCTGACCACAACTACAGCTGACCCTTGAAGAATGAGGGGTCAGGGATGCTGACCCTCCAATCCATGTATAACTTACATTTGACCCTCTGTATTCACAAATTCAACCAACTATGGCTTGTGTAACACTCAAGTATTACTTCCCTCCTGGCTCAGGTGGTAAAGAATCCGCCTGCAATGTGGGAGACCTGGGTTCGATCCCTGGATTGGGAAAGTCCCCTGGAGAAGGGAACGGCTACCCACTCCAGTATTCTGGCCTGGAGAATTCCATGGACTGTATAGTCCATTGTCTCGCAAAGAGTCGGACACGACTGAGCGACTTTCACTTTCACTTCACTTTCAAGTATTACTATGGGGTGGAGGTCGGAGTGTGTGTGGGGAAACAGGTATAAGTGGACCTTTGCAGTTCAAGTCCAGGTTGTTCAAGGATCACTTCTGTATTGCATGAAAAGTATCTTCCATAACAGAGCGATGAACCACCTGCCTGACCTTCTGAGCCAGGCCTGGCATGAGATAACACAGAGTAAGCCATCTCTTTGTATCACCCATTGCCCTGGTTAGGGGGCTGCATGCTGCTCAGTCACTTCAGTTGTGTCTGACTCTTTGTGACCCTATGGACTGTAGCCCATCAGGTTCCTCTGTCCAAGGGATTCTCTAGGCAAGGAGACTGGAGTGGGTTGCCATGCCCTCCTTCAGGGGATCTTCCCAACCCAGGGATCGAACCAAAGGCAGGTTCTTTACCACTAGCGCCACCTGGAAAGCCTGAAGGATCATCACAAGATAGTTCTAAGATGAGAAAGTAAAGCCATAAAATTTCTGCAGACATCGAGACAGTGTCCCCCTGTGGATCTATATTCAGTCCAACAAAAACAACCACAAGGGACTTCCCTGGTGGTCCAGTGGTGAAGAATCCACCTGCTAACGCCAGGGACACATGTTTGATCCCTGGTCAGGGGAGATCCCACATGCCATGGAGCAACGAAGCCTGTGCACCCCCACTACTGAAGCTTGTGGGCCCTAGAGCCTTGGGTTCCACTGCACGAGAAGCCACCTCAATGAAAAGCTGGAGCACCACAATGAAGAGTAGCCCCTGCTCATTGCAACTAGAGAAAGCCCGAGCACTGCAACAAAGACCCAGCACAGCCATAAACAAATAAATAAAGAACCAACTGCAAAACTGTTTCAAGTGGTCAAACAACAGGGAGTCACGTCAAGATACAAAATTATCTGCACGGAAACAGGGAGAACAATGTCAGCTCTCAAAGGAGTAGACCATAATTTGGAAGAACAGGATGCCTCATTCTAATGCAAGTCATTTTAGACACAACATTCTAAAACATCCGCACTTCGGGGAAAAAAGCACATGATTATCAGAAATTATTCAAATGGAAGACAAAGCAGAATTGCCTCCCATCCCGTGCTGTAAAAACACAGTAGAGAAGCTACTATAAAAATAGCCATGTGAATGGTTGTTTTAAGCTTTTCACAGCTTATTTAAGTCATAAATTAAAGGCTTTGTCTCAGAGGAAGGAAAGAAGTATTTGCACCAGGACCTGTTCCAGAACGGCTCTGAAATTTACCATGAGGGAGGGTGCTAAAGAGAGCCCCTGGCAGAACCAAGCTGCCCCAGCTGGGTTGGCCAGGGAGAAGACTAGAAATGGAGCAAAGGGTGAAACTATGAATGTGTCTCAGATGAGATGTTTGGATGGCATCACCAACTCAAACTCATTTGCTCATGAGTTTGAGCAAATTCTGGGAGATGGTGAAGGATGGGGAAGCCTGGCGCACTGCAGTTTGTGGGGTCAAAAAGAGTCGGACACAATTGAGTGACTGAACAACAACAGAAAAACAAAAGGTTCGATAAAAGTACTGCTGGGAAAACAGGGGAACTCCCAGCAATGGTCCCTCCTCTGGGAGGAATTCATAGAGCCTTATAAGAGTCCTGACAATCAATGAATTACTTTCAGGACATAATTTCACAATTAGGCATAATAAAAATGAAATGTTCACCACATAAAAAATGTAACAGAATGGAAAATGGCATAACCAGTAAGTGGAGAGAAAGAATAATAGTCTAACTCAAATCATTCTGGAAAAGAGGGGGGACATAGGCATTAAAAAAGCAGAGGGAGCAAGAGAAACAAACTGAAATGTCTACTATCTTAATATCAGGCGACATATCTGTAAGGAAGGAGACCCTGTGCTTGGGAAGATATATGCAGAGGCCATTTGGGGAGAAAACCAAGCTCTTGAATGTAAAACAATCAAAAATGCTTTTAGCAATTCTTCATGAGATGATGGAGATTCCCAGGTGGCACAGTGGTAAAGAATCTGCCCGCCAATGCTGGAATTGCAAGAGGTGCAGGTTTGATCTCTGGGTTGGGAAGATCCCCTGGAGGAGGAAATATCAACTTGCTCCAATATTCTTCCCCGGAAAATTTCAGGGACAGAGGAACCTGGTGGGCTACAGTCGGTGGGGTCGCAAAGAGTTGGACCCAACTGAGCAACTGAGCGCACACACATACACACACACACACAAGTGAGGTGATGAGAGGAATTTATTAGTGATCCTTTGTAAAAACAAGACAAGCACATCAAGTAGAGGGCTATAGAAGGGTGGGAGAGGAACTGAGGCAGCCAGCCTACAGGGCACCTTTTTTCTTTTTTTGATCATGCCCCAAGGCTTGCGGTGTCTTAGTTTCCCAACCAGGAATTGAACCCTCTGCATGGGAAACGTGGAGTCTTAACCACTGGACCACCAAGGAAGTCCCTAGACACCTTACGTGTGTTACAAGGGGTCCATTCATCTGTCTCAGGACTTGGTGGGCAGAGCAGGAGCTGCATGCCAGGCCCCCCAACACTTCCTCCACTTGGCATCTGTGCAAATCTACGGGCAGTGATCATGGTGGAGACAGGAGTCGAATCAACCAGAAGTGGGCTCCAAGGAAAGGCTCCCTGCCTGAAGACCCAGGCTCATGTAAAGCCCAGATTGAAGAGTCAGGGTGTGCTTTCAGCTCCCTGTGAAGTCAGCTGCATTGCTGTGGTGAAATACCTGTCCTGTGACTCCCAACTTCCTCCCATGTTTGGTAGAGTCTCTTGGACTTGAAAATGCTTGACATGAGCAATACTTCTGGGCAAATGGGGCAAGGGGCTGGCTGGTGAGCCTCTGGTCACAGTCGTTCTAGAAATGGAGGGTTGACCCCTAGTCCCACTAGATCAGTGGGCTGCAGGAAATGAGCTCTCTGCTGCAGAAACCTTGCAGAAGTTAGAGTTCACCGCAGGAAGCATAAACTATCCATATTTTAGCAGGCTTCTCAGGGGGCACTAGTGATAAAGAACCCACTTGCCAATGCAGGAGACTAAGAGACCTGGGTTTGATCCCTGGGTCAGGAAGATCCCCTGAAGAAAGGCAACCCACTTCAGAATTCTTGCGTGGAGAAGCCCAAGGAAAGAGGAGCCTGGCAGGTATTAGGGTCTCACAGAGTCAGGCATGACTGAAATGACTTAGCATAACACTGGGGGATTTGGGATGACAACTGCCCATCCATGCTGAGGTCCTGTCAGTTTGCTGAGTAAGGGCTAACAAACATTTTTTGTTTTTCCAGTGACAGCATCCAGAAACTCTGAAGCAATACCCTGGTGCATTTATAAAAGCTGCCATCACCAACAGTGCCGTCTTACCCACGGTCCACAGATTATGCGTGATGGCTGGGCGTCACATCTGCCAGCTGCTTTGCAACTATGTATAGCATCTATTCTATTCTGTGGATGGAACCAACAGCTCAATGCCTCAGAGGGGCTGAGCCCAGAAGGTCCATGCAGGTCCCTCCCCGACCCACTACCCAAGCTGCAACCAGAGTGTATCCCAGGGCTTGGGGGGACCTACTGAGAAACAATATGCTCTTTTTAGCTGGACGTCAGCCTGGAGGAACAGGCAGCCCATGCTGCCCCCATGAGGGAAGATCCCACCTGACAACAGAACATACATAGCAGAAGGCAAGAAATGAGGTTAGGGGACTTCCCTAGTGGTCCAGTGGCTAAGACTCTCAGTGCAGGGGGCCCGGGTTTGATCCCTCGTCAGGGAACCAGATCCCACATACTGCCACTAAGAATTCACATGCCTCAACTAAGACCAAGAGCAGCCAAATACATAAATAAATAGATGTTTTTAGAAAGAAAGAAATGAGGTTAAGAGAAACTCTATTCTGATGAGCCCCTGGGTCTAGTTGAATCTTCAAGCCAAACTCTTCATGAATACTTTAGCAACACAAAATGTAATTTTGTGTTATTTGTGTAAGCCAGTTTGAATTGGATTGACTGTTATGAAAGAAAGAGGCCAACCTGATACATATAAATTCAGGACCATGTGTAGTTAACCTCAGTCTCCCTTCTTTGTAGGATAACATCTACAGCCAAGTGGACATAGGAGCGAGGGGGATGAAAGGGGCCGTGGAGTTGGAGTGGAAGTTTTAGCAGAACGACCAGCCTGAGAACTAGGGTGGGTGTAAATGGGTGGTCTTGTAATCACCACCAAAAAAACATTGTGTCTGCATGGTGCATGTGTGCTAAGTTGCTTCAGGTGTGTCTGACTCTTTTGGACCCTGTGGACTGTAGCCTGCCAGGCTCCCCATTCGTGGGATTCTCCAGGCATGAATACTGGAGTCAGTTGCCTTGCCCTCCTCCAAGGGATCTTCCCTACTCAAGGACTGAACCCAAGTCTCTTACATCTCCTGCATTGGCAGGTGGGCTTTTTACCATTAGTGCCGTCTGGGAAGCCCATTCACGTGGTATTATCCATGAAATAAAATGCTCTATGAAGTTTATCCGTCTCTCCCATGGGTTCATCGTAACTAAACAACCACCTTTTAAAAATATACTATTTTGAAAGAAAGTAATTTTAGTTGCATGGTGAATCACACAGACCAGTGGACTTTGAAAACAGCCTATTCTAAACTGATACACTGGAAAAAAAAACATTTCTAAAACAATTAATACTGAATTAGATTGCATGCCTTGTTTGGGATTCAGTGTGGAAGGTATTTAGACCCCAGAACAGATGACCCATCCCAGATAATCCCAATGGCTCCACCCTCCCTCTAAATGTTGGGCTTCCCTGATAGCTCAGTTGGTAAAGAAACCGCCTGCATGCAGGAGACCCCAGTTCAATTCCTGGTTTGGGAAGATCTGCCGGAGAAGGGATAGGCTACCAGCTCCAGTATTCTGACCTGGAGAATTCCATAGTCCATGGGGTCACAAAGAG
This sequence comes from Dama dama, assembly GCF_033118175.1. Taxonomy (NCBI): domain Eukaryota; kingdom Metazoa; phylum Chordata; class Mammalia; order Artiodactyla; family Cervidae; genus Dama; species Dama dama. The sequence goes on along the minus strand of NC_083685.1, from coordinate 22,477,571 downwards.
TCAGACATGACTGAGCAACTTTCACTTCACTTCACTCCCTCTGAATACTTAACTTTACGAGGGCTTAGAGATCCAGAGAAACCATGTTGGCAAAGCTTCAGAGTTTGTTTGTTTGTTTTTTCTGGGAAATGGGCATTTATTTCTTATACAGGCACACAAACCAAAACCAAACAGTCAATTCAATGCTTGAAAACTTCCATGTCCACAGAAGAAAAATCATCTGGAATGTTAAGGATAACATTCATCATATCCCTAGAATACTGTTTCCTTTTGGCCACACATCAAAAACGTAGATGAAGGAGGGCAGAGCGTGTCACCCCAAAGTGGATCCCTTTGGGATGTTGATAATTTTGAATTAAAGTTACTCAAGAAACAGCTGGTGCAAGAAGGATGTTCTGAGCCTCCTTTGTCCCCCCAAAAGCAGGAAGCATATCTCCCACGTGGGACCTCCCTGGTGGTCCAGTGGCTAAGACTCCATGCTTCCCGTGCAGGGAGCGAGGTTTAATGCCTGGCCAGGTTTTACCAGGTGCCACTAGTGGTAAAGAACCCACCTGCCAGGTCGGGAGACATAAGAGACATAAGGCAGGTTCAATCTCTGGGTCGAGAAGATCCCACTGCTCCAGTATTCTTACCTAGAGTGTCCCAAGGATGGAGGAGCCTGGCAGGCTACACTCCATAGGTTCGCAGTCAGACTCAACTAAAGTGACTTAACACATATGCAAAGAACTAGATTCCACATGCTGCAACTGAAAGATGCCATGTGCCTCAACAAAGACCTGGTGCAACCAAATAAATAATTATTTTTTAAAGAGGAAGAAATAAGGTTCACTAAAATACCCTTCTATTGGGTCAGGCCACTAAGCTTTGGGGATTATATGTTGCTAAAACTAGCATTATTTTATCTAATACAGGACAGCATAGAATAATAGATAGATACCTCCTGCAAACGCAGTATGCCTTCAGTATGAAATTTAGCTTCTGCCTCTAAACACTTTTTTTAAATAAAAAATTTTTAAACTTCAGAAATCATTAAAAGGATATTTCTATTATCTAGAACTTCTAGCATTAAAGAGTTTTGGAAGTTTCTGGTGCTTATTTTTAACCAAAACACCCTCTTATTTATAAGAATGATATTTACAAGAATTTTTATGAGAATGACCACATGAACATAGCAGAAATTATTAGACTAACTTGTCAGAGGAAGTAATATGCTCATATTTCATTTTTATTCTGACAAAAGTTCTTATAAAAGCCGTGTAAACCCCCATCAGGAAAATACATCAGACTCTTTTATTACCTGCATTAATGTTTATCAAAATATTTGTATATTTAAACCTTTTCTTGCTAGAGAAATCCTTTCTTTTCTGTCTATGGAACATGTATTTTATGGTGCATAAAGCCAACAAGAGAAAAATTGATCTGATGCTTACTCTTATATGTGATTTAGTATAAATATGCATGAGTCTCAAATATATAGTTTTTCCTATAACTGCAAGCCCAAGTATTTCTCTCCTATAGGATCCAGGAAAGATTGTTAAAATAGCTTTGTAATTAATCCTTCCCCGTAGATGAAATTTCTCATTCCATTGTTCTCATTACAATCTCCATCTTAATCTCCTATCACATTTCAGGAACCAAAAGAAATATAGTGAAAGGTTGAAGAATGGACCAAAAATCACTGGTGCAGTTAATATGAACATTCTAAGAAGGAGACCTTCTAAATGTAGAAAAGTACTCCATCTAATTTTCTTTAACCTTCTACTCCCTGAACCAAAAGAAATACACTGAAAGGCTGAAGAACTGGCCAAAATCACCTCTATAATTAAGATTAATAAAAGAAAGAGATCTTCTAAATACAGAAAGCTGCTACATTCGATTTTCTTTAACCTTCTACTTGGGACTTCACAGGCAGCGCTAGTGGTAAAGAACCCACCTGCTAATGCAGGAGACATAAGAGATGTGGGTTTGATCCCTGGATTGGGAAGATCCCCTGGAGGAGGAAATGGCAACCCACTGCAGTATTCTTGCCTGGGAAATCCCACGGACAGAGGAGCATGGCAGGCTACAGTCCATAGGATTGTGCAGAGTCAGACACAACTAAAGTGACTTAGCCACACGTGTGCATGCAACCTTCTACTTACTGATTGAAGTAAGTACTTTGAATTGAGGGCAATAATTATTTTAATGCAATTCCCATAGTATCCAACCTGGGTTCAGTCTGCTGGCTATGAGCTCAGATTCTGGATTCAGATGCTCTGGGTATACAACCAGGTACCATGTCTCCCTTGCTCTGGTCTATGCCCTTGGGAAAGGCACTGCAGAACTGCAGCGGCTGTGAGGATCACAGCAATGCCAACAGGGTCAAGTTAAGAGGAACTCAGCTTACAGTTTCACAGAGGAATTAAATGAGACCTTGATCAAGACTTGCCCGAAGGCCACCCTGCTGCTGTTCTTTTTTGTTTATGAGAACCATTAAATTCTCTTGGTTATTTAAGTCAAATTGAGAATGGATTTGCGTCACGGGGAACCACAAGCATTCTAGCCTGTGCAGGCCCACAGCCAACAGCACTTGACCTTTCTGAGAAATGTAGCCTGTTCTGAAGAATGGGCACAGGTTTTACAACATAACTAATTGTGTATTTTCTGTTCGTGTCACATTACGAAGTGTTCTGAACTTTAGGTCACTCTGATTTCACAGAAAAGAGGAACAAGAAAAACGTGAAAAGAAAAAAAATTTGCTCAAAGAAAATAGTAGAAAGTGGGAGTGGGAGGATTACAAACACTTTATGTAAGAAAAGATTGCCTCCCATGTCAGCAGCTGTCCTGGATGTCTTGCCCAGTCTATTTTGTTTCCTCCTAGAGAGGTCCTTCCCACACTTGAAACATTTCCTAATTAATCTGTAGTTTAAAAAACAAACTCCTGAATCTGCATGTGTTAATAGCTGGGTGAAAGGAACATGGATAATGAATGGGTAGAGAGAAAGTATAGTCAAAGCTATGGTCTTTCCAGTAGTCAGGTATGGATATGAGAGTTGGACCTTAAAGAAGGCTGAGCACCAAAGAATTGATGCTTTCAAAATGTGGTGCTGGAGAAGACTCTTGAGAGTCCCTTGGATTGCAAGGAGATCCAACCAGTCAACCCTAAAGGAAATCAACCTTACTCATTGGAAGGAGTGATACTGAAGCTGAAGCTCCGATACTTTAGCCACCTGACTCAACGAGCTGACTCATTGGAAAAGACCCTGATGCTGGGAAAGGAGGAGAAGGGGATGACAGAGGATGAGATGGTTGGATAGCATCACTGATTCAGTGAACATGAACTTGAGCAAACTCTGGGAGATATTGAGGGACAAGGATGCCTGGCATGCTGTAGTCCATGGGGTCACAAAGATTTGGACACAGCTTAGTGACTGAACAAGAGAAAAAATATCTTTTCTAAACTCCCTCTAAATATCCATTAGGAAGGAAAGGATTAGCAGAGGCTTGCAGTCCACTCTCTTCCTTTATGGGGAGCATCTGGGAAGGAAGAAAGAACACCCACTCTCCCTTCTTTCTTTAACTTTTTATTTAGTATTGGAGTATAGCCATTAACAATGTTGTGATAGTGTCAGGCAAACAGAGAAGGGACTCCGCCATACATATACGTGTATCTATTCTCCCCCAAACTCCCTTCCCATCCAGGCAGCCACATAACATTGAGCACAGTGTACTACACAGTAGGTCCTTGTAGGTTATCCATTTTAAATACAGTGGTGTGTATATGTCCTTCCCAAGCTCCCAAACTATCCCTTCCTATACCACTCTCGTTTCTTAGTAAACTTAGGAGATGGCATTGCCAGATGAAATACAGCAAGCCCAGTGACATTTGATTTTTCAGGTAAACTATTTTTTAGTATAAGTGTGTCCCCAATATTGCATGGGATACACTTACATGAAAAAAAACTATTCCTTGTTTATCTAAATTCAACTTGTAACTGGGCATCTTATGTTTAGATTCATCAAGTCTGACGATCTTATCAGGAAACCTTCTGGGAAACACAATAATGGTATTTGCTAGCAAAAGAAACCTTATGAGTTAGCATGATATACTTTGTCTATGATGCATATGGTAAATACATCTGGAATTCATGGGCGTATGAGGCTTGTGGAGACCCAGGGTCCTTCCAACTCATGAGGAAGTGCTCGGCCATCCTCTTCAGCTGGCCAGGAGATGAGGGAAGAAAGAGCGTGAAGGGCCGAGCAGGAGGTAACATGGCCCAGAGCGAGAAATGCACACATCATGTCCCTTTGGCCAGAACAGTCTAAGGATGCTGGGGACATTTTTGAGCTAGATCTCCAGGGGGCCAGGACCATGTCTGGTTACCAAATAGCCAGATTTTCCTGTATGTCTGCCTCATGATCTAATAAGTAGTAGCTGTTCTTTTATTAAGGCTTCCCTGGGGGCTCAGTGATAAAGAATCTGCCTGCAATGCAGGAGCCACAGGAGATGTGGGTTCAACCCCTGGGTCAGGAAGATCCCCTGGAGGAGGACATGGCAACCCACTCCAGTATTCTTATCTGGAGAATCCCATGGACAGAGGAGCCTGTTGGGCTATAGTCCATAGGGTTGCAAAGAGTCGGACACGACTGAAGCGACTTAGCACACACACATTCTTTCATTAGGTGTACAAATTAGATCTGAAAATAATTGCAGACAAGCCCAGACACATGGTAAGCATTGGCTGTTACCATTATTATCAGGTAATTATTTCAAAGAGGTTGTGTGTGAGCCTTTTCTGTAAAGGCAGTGAGCCAGGAGTGGGTCGAAGTACTCCTGGGGACACGTCCCTGGAGGTCCGGTGGTTACGCCACACTTTTACTGTTGGCTGTGCGTGTTCGATACCTGGTTGGGGAACTAACCACATGCTACACAGCATGGTCAGAAAAAGCTCTCCTGAACAAGGAAATGAGTGCAAAACTACTTGACATCATTTTTCTGAAGTCAAATGGATATGAAACATACTCTGTGAAAAGGCAGCTTTCTTGAGCATACAAAGGAGCTCAGATCCAAGATTTCCTGTTTCCTTAAAGCTCTAAGCCATTCCTATGGAATGAGGCTAAAGTATCCTATAGGTGGAGAAAAAAGAATTCAATTCAGATGCTGGAGGGACTTTGGAGGTAACAGAGTATCCCTTCCTTCCATTCTCAAAGGAGGAGAAGGCAATAAAAGAGGTTATGAATGTCTAGAGCTATTGGCAGGAACAGATTTTAAATAACACATTTTGATCCCAAATCTTTATTATAGCAAATGGTAGATATTAGATAAAGATGCCTCATGTATCCTCAATAAAGGAGCAATGGTGCTTTCAACCCATTTGAGCTAGTTAAGCTTTCATGGATTAAAAGCCTTTTAATAATATCTGCTGAAAAGTATGTCTCTCCCAGTTCCATGCAGTAACAAAAATCATTGTACAACCATTATGTGGAGCTTGGACCGGAAAGATAATGGTCTCGGTTTTATAAAGTTGGAGGGAGTGATAGATTATGCCCTGAAGTTTCAGCGGTGCAATTCTATTCAATAAGCATTCAGAAGTTCAAATGTTTATCTGAATTTCAGGACCTGCAGACACACGCTTCAGCCCATTGGCTTATCCAGGAGCAGTTTTATCTCTTTTGGATACTAAGGAGCATGGTCGGGTGGCACGACAAAAGAAAAACGGGGATGGAGAGAAAGGGTCAGAGTTTTCCTGCTCTGGCACATACATCAGAGATGGGAGTGGAAACCAGAGGGTGTCCTGTTCGCAGATGAAACAAGAACCACCCACCCACGGCATACTCCAGCCTCCCTCCCTTGGGGACCCCTAGAGACACCCAGGACCCTGGAAGAGGTGGAGGGCAGTTTTTCAGGGCAGGTCATGTGCAGACGTTGCCCTGCCTTCCCTGGATCCAGGTGAGCGAACATCTATCCAGCTTTGCCTTCTCCCCAGTACCCGAACCCAAGCTGAGAATCTGCTAGGAGCAGAACACTCCTCTAGTGGGGGAAGGAGAGCCTGGGATGAATTGAGAGAGTAGCATTATAATATATACATTGCTATGTGTAAAATAGATAGCTAGTGGGAAGCTGCCATAGAACACAGGGAGCCTGGCCCAGCACTCTGTGATGACCTAGAGGGGTGGGATGGGGGAATGGGTTGGGAGGGAAAAACAAAAGGGAGGGGATATACATATACTCATGGCTGACCCATGTTTGTAGAGCAGAAACCAACACAACATTGCAAAGCAATTATCCTTTAATTAGAAATGTTTTTTTAAAAAAGAACCCTTCTCTAGCAGAATCAATATTTCACTATTCATTAGCTTATTTTGCCTATAAACCAGCTTAATTCAATAAACCCCTTTCTCCTTCCCTCCCTCCTCCCCTTTCCACCTCTTTCTTTCCCATTTGCCCTCAACATCACATTCTCCTTCCTGTATCGTTTGTAGATCATCAGACTTGAAAGTTGAGGGCCTTTGTAGCTGTTGCTAGAAGATCATACAAATGCGTATCCTTTACCAGCATCACTACTCTGTGATCATAAACGCTTTCTGATCTCCATTTCCTCCCAGTATCAGGGACCACTTAGCTTCTGTCTAAAATAACAGATGAAAACTAAAGCTGTAACCTGCCATAGGTCAAGACTCCCTAGCATCAAGATATACACACACACACCCCTACCTGAATCTGGGTAGCGATTTTTTTTCCACCCAGCATCTGATTCCTTTCAATATTCACCAAAGAAACTGAAAAACCTTTGGAGCACTCTGTAAGAAGCTTTAACCTAAATGACATTCATAATGCTCTTTTCCCAAAAGTGTTTTATTTGAGAGAACAGAACGGAAGTTTTCCTCTTTCCGATCAAAATGTAACCTATTTTTGAGAGTATTCTTTACTTCCTCAAGGGAAAAGAGTCTTAACATTGTGGCATAAATATAAGAACAGATTAAAACCATTCCCCACTTTCCTTCAGAGGTCAGGAGTAGTAAATTTATATCCTAGGATAATATATGGGCTTCCTTGGTGGTTCAGACAGTAAAGAATCTGCCTGCAATGCAGGAAACCGGGTTCAATCCCTGGGTCAGGAAGATCCCCTGGAGAAGGAAATGGCAACCCACTCCAGTATTCTTGCCTGGAGAATTCCATGGATAGGAGTCTGGTGGGCTACAGTCTGTGGGTCATAGAGAGTCAGACATGACTGAGCAACTAACACAAACACACAGGATAACATGTGGGCTACTAGAGAAAGGTGTTAGGAGGAGGCAATGGCACCCCACTCCAGTACTCTTGCTTGGAAAATCCCATGGATGGAGGAACCTGGTAGGCTGCAGTCCATGGGGTCGCGAAGAGTCAGACACAACTGAGCGACTTCACATTCACTTTTCACTTTCATGCATTGGAGAAGGAAATGGCAACCCACTCCAGTGTTCTTGCCTGGAGAATCCCAGGGACGGCGGAGCCTGGTGGGCTGCCATCTATGGGGTCGCACAGAGTCGGACACGACTGAAGCGACTTAGCAGCAGCAGCAGCAGCAGAGAAAGGTGTTAATTTCAGTTTGGCAGAAAATTAGGCATCCCTTTAGTTATTGTAAAAATGCAGTCATAAAAATGAATAAGTATAATTTGAACCCAACATTTAGGTTTTAGGGAAGATCTTTAATGGGCAAAATTTGAGGGGAGAGCATCAGGGCATGTGACCTTCCTAAGATTGGTTGGTGGAGAGGTAATAGGTGATGATCCAGTAATCTCAGTCATCAACCTTCTGGTTCCAAGTAGTGTGAGGTATACGTGCTTCTGCTCAGCCTGAAGTCACCATCCTCCACCTAGGTGGGGGCCTTAGTTGCTGTAGAACTCAGAGCTATGTATTAGATTGTTCTGTGTATCCTTTCAGGAGGAACCAGGACCCTGCCCCACGGCTGTAGCATTGTTTTTGGATGGCTCCTCCATTAGGAACTGTTTGAATCTGTCCTTTGGACCCTATAGCCTTTCCCATGAGCTATGTCCTCACCATACGGTGCAGATCCACCAGAGAAATGGGGGTCACTCTACAGCCCCCATCCTGGTCCGCACCCAAGAAGGTAATGGGGACCTTGAGGGCTTCCCAGGTGGTACTAGTGGTGAAGAACCTGCCTGCCAATGCAGGAGACATAAGAGCCACAGGTTCAATCTCTGGGTCAGGAAGATCCCCTTGAGGGGGGAATGGCCACCCACTCCAGTGTTCCTGCCTGGAGAATCCCATGGACAGAGGAGCCTGGCTATAGTCTATAGGGTCACAAAGAGTCAGACACAACTGAAGCAACTTCACACACACATGAGGGTGTGTCAAGACAAAGGTGAGACAGAGGATGTGACAGCAGCCACACACACATTACGACTCAGGGAAATTCACGCAAGGTCAGTTCAGTGCACCTAGTTGGATCGAAAAAAAGAAAGAAAACTTTTCTGTTTAAAGACGGCAACCCCGAGGATTCATGCAGAATGGCAGGCTTTCAGTTTAGCAGCTGCTAGGGGTGGGGAGCAGGAGAAAGTGAGGATGTCAACCTCCCTGTTTGCTTATAGATGATACAGGAAAGACCCTTTTGGATCATCTGTGATTCAGAGGACAGGATCACTCTGTCCTCTGAAGGATAAACCAGAACTCCTCAGAAGTCCCCTTACCCAGGACTTCCCTGCTGGCCCAGTGGTTAAGATTCTGTACTCCCAATGCAGGGGGCCCAGGGTTCCATCCCTGATCAGAGAACTAGATCCCACATGCCACAACTAAGAACCCCACTCACCAAAACTAAGACCTAGCACAGCCAAATAAATTTTTTTTAAAAAGTACCCCAACCCTCCTGTTACCATTCCTAACTGTTACAAATTGAGCTGTGCCCCCCAAATTCATGTGTTGACATTCTAACCACCACCACCCCCCACCCAGTAAAGTAGAATGTGCATTTGGAAATAGGGTCACTGTGAAACAGGGGGGAAGGGGGCACGGCACAACTTTTGAAAGAAAGATGTAGCCTGAGGACACGACATAAACTGATTAGAATCAAATCAGTGCAAGATGGTAGATGAGGACTTCCCTGGTGGCTCAGATTATGGTAGAGTCTGCCTGCAATGCAGGAGACCTGGGTTCAATCCCTGAGTCAGGAAGATCCCCTGGAGAAGGAAATGGCAACCCACTCCAGTATTCTTGTCTGGAGAAATCCATGGACAGAGGAACCTAGTGGTCTACAGACCATGGAGTCGCAAAGAGTTGGTCACAAAGAGTTGGATATGACTAAGTGAGTTTCACTTACAAGATGGTAGATGAGTCAACTTCCACAAGACCTTAAGCCTCTGCATAAGCTCACTGTAATACAAAAGCGAGATAAGTGACACACCCACAGGTACCCAGCGGGTTCCAAGCTGACCATCAGGATCCAAAAGTGAGCAGCGGCCAAATTTCTGGAAATCCCTGCCCCTTTCCAAAATAGTTGGAAGAATCCTCCCACTTACTAACATATGCTACCCAGGAGGTTCAGTGGTAAGGAATCTGCTTGCCAAAGGAGATGTAAGAGACATGGGTTCAATCCCTGGGTTGGGAAGATCCCCTGGAGGAGGGCATGGAAACCCACTAGTATTCTTGCCTGGAGAATCCCATGGACAGAGGAGTCTGATGGGCTACAGTTCATGGGGTTGCAAGGGAGTCAGACATGACTGAGCATGCATGTATGCTTTCATTAACCTATGAAATTACTCAGCCCATAAAAACTAAGCCTACTATATTTCAGGGCCTCTCACCTTCTGAGATGGCCCACACTCTGTCTATGGAGGGTGTTTCTCTCTAAATAAATCCACTTTTTATCCATCACTTTGTCTCTTTCTGAATTCTTTCTGTGGCAAGACATCAAAAAACTGAGCTTCATTAAGTCCTGAAACCAGGTACATCACCTCAGTTAAAAGACCATGAGTTCAAGCCCCAGTGTGGGTCACATGATTTCAACTGGAAATGCAATAAGTTAAGACGAAGACATGAAGAACAGACTTGTGGACAGAGGTCTGAAAGGAGAAGTTCAGACGAAATGAGAGAGTAGCCTTTAATCATATACATTAACATGTGTAAGATTAGATAGCCAGTGGAAATTTGCTCTATGATTCAGGGAGCTCAAAACTGGTGCCTGTGACAATCCAGAGGGGTGGGATGGGGTGGGAGGTAGGAGAGAGTTTCAAGAGGGAGGAGACATACATATACCTATGGCTGATTCCAGTCAATATATGGCAGAACCAACACAATACTGTAAAGCAATTATCCTCCAATTAAAAAATAAATTTAAATTTTAAAAAATGTTTAAAACAAGACTAGGACATGCTGGAGCAGGTTAGGCCCAGATGAGGTATCCAGGATCCTGGGCTGGCCCCACTGCTCTTACACAGGCTCAGAATAAAAACTGACTTGACACTAGAAAGATCAGGAAGAGACTTGCTGTCCATGTAAACAAATAAATGTGGTCACCACAACACCTGTGTATTCCTCTTCTCTGAGCGCAGAGGAGACACCCGCTGGGAAGATTTTCTTCCTTATTTCCTTTCTCAGAGTTTCCATGCTTCTCTCTATATAGGACTGTTTTGTGCTCAGACCTATCAATACACACTTAATTTCTTTTTATTTGAGTATAGTTGATTTACAATGTTGTGTTAGTTTCAGGTGTACAACAAAGTGAGTCAGCTATACATATACATATATTAATACATACACATATATTCACACATGTAAGTATATATACATATATAAAAGATTCGTTTCCCATATAGATAATTACAGAGTATTGAGTAGAGTTCCCTGTGCTATGCAGTAGGTCCTTATTAGTTATCTATTTTATATATAATAATGTGTTTAGGCCAGTCCCAATCTCCCAATTTAACCCTCCCCGCCCCCACTTATCCCCTGGTAACCATAAGTTTTCTATATCTGTGACTCTATTTCTGCTTAATACACACTTTATTTTAATTATTATTCATCTCCCCTAGGTCAGCAGTCAAATCTTCTTCATCCTCCTACCTCTTGTACTTAGTATAGAATCTGGCATATTAATTCATCCATTTATACATCCAGAAGCTTTACTGCACACCTATAATTCTTGACCCCAACGTAAAAGCTGGGAATGTAACAGGGGATGAAATTGGACCCACCCCAGGAGGTCACAGTTTCAGGGGGGAAACAAATTCCAGTCAACTCTTCTTGTAAAGGTATGTAAAACAAGCCCTGGGCAAAGGCAGAGCTCTGTGGTCTGGTCATCACGTAAAAGAGTGTGATGGGATCAGAGCAACAGAGAAAATCCACATGGTTGCCTAAGAATGTAAAATAGCGTGGCTTGACCTGCTTTTGCAGAATCAAAGCAGGTTCCCTAAGAGAGTGGAATTCGAGATGGGATACCTGGAGGGTGAATAGGGGCTAACCAGCTAACAGCAGGTGAGGGACGTTTGGGACACAGGGAACCCATGAACTAAAGGAAATGGAAGAGGTGGGCTTGCGGCTGGGCTGTGGAAGTGCAGGGGCGCCCAGGGTGGGTAGGGGCTAGAAGATACCTGGCTTTGATGGAAAAGTTTTTTAAATACTTGCTTTTATTCTAAGAACAGCAGAAAGGCAAAGTTGGTAGGGGGGAAAGAATAGGATGAGATTTCCATGTAAAAAATGATCCCACTGACTATAGCACAGAGAACAAATTTGAGGGGCCTAGACGGATGTGGGGGACTAATTAGAAGGTTCCAGATGATGAAGGGGTGTTAGTTACAAGTCTGGGGGGAGTGAGTGAGAGAGAATGAAATGGGGAGCAGGGGGAAAAATCATGAAAATGGGGGGATGCAGAAAGGTCCATACGTACAAAGATGCCCGTTTAACTGAATATATGGTAGGTTACTATCGTAGGCGCCTGTTAGTTCTCATGAGAATTACATGGATGAGAAGAAACGGGTGAACAAATGAAAGAATTTAGTGAATTTAAGCAGATTTCCTTACTGCTGACATCAAATTTTTATATCCTGGTGGTCCTCATGAGTCACTTAAATAAGATATTATTTTAAATTTCTGCCCAGTTATTGGCTATGAAAGTATTTGTTTTCTCAGAAGCCCCTTCTTTTTTGGCCACAATGTGGGGCTTGCAGAATCTTAGTTCCCAACTAGGGATCCAACCCAGGCCCCTGGCAGTGAAAATGTGGGGTCCTAAATCCTGGACCACCAGGGAATTCTCAGAAGCACATCTCTTAAGAAGTGTTTATACAAAACAGAATCGGGAACTCTACCCAACTCTCTCATGTTGCAGGAGGGGAAGCAGGAGGATCTGAAGAGGAAAAGGTTTCCAAGTTCTCATTCTGGGAGCAGAGTCAGAAGGAGCAGGTTCAGCATCATCACTTTTAAAGGGGGGGTCGTCGCTAAGTCATGTCCTACTCTTTACAACCCCCACAGACTATTGCCCACCAGGCTCCTCTATCCATAGGATTTCCCAGGCAAGAATCTTGGCATGGGTTGCCATTTCTTCCTCCAGGAGATCTTCCCAACTCAGGGATCAAACCTGAGTCTCCTGCATTGGCAGGCGGCTTTGTTACCACTGAGTCACCTGGAAAGCCTTTTAAAGGGGTAGTGTGGCTTCATTCTAGCCCTGGTACTAAATCCCCTAAGGATCCAGAACTGAGCCTTTGGAGAGTCACCCCTCTGCTCAGGACTACTTCTGCTTTTGGTCATCACCACCATCCACCTGCCAATAAGACCAGCCTTTTCCTCCATCCGAAACAGATTGCGTCCTGCCTGAAAAGTCATTCCAGAGCCCGTCATGGTTCAGCCCTGAGATGCGGGCTGTGACTTTTCTGCTCTTCCCTTTTGTGCTTCAAAGTCTACGGACACTCTCTCCAAATACCCCCTCGAGATGCCTTGGCATGTTTCCGAGTGGTAACAAAGCCATTGCCTGTCCCGAGAGCTGCCTTTTCTGTGCTGAAATAAAAAGGAACCAAGAAATAAGACTTCTGAGAAAGTACAAGAAGAAAAAGAGGCTTGCCAATCCCGGAAACCGTCATTTGAATTTTGCACACAAAAGATCCACATGGAGTTCTCAGAAGGCAACCATGAAGGAGAGAAGGACAGGAGGAAACACTCCCAGGAAACAGAATGCAACATCAGTGGCGTATGTTTGAGTTTTTCTTTTTTCTGGGATGGGTTTTTTGAGTGAAAGAGCTGTAGTTAATTATGGGCAACCTCCATGTTCCAGAAGAAGTCAATGGCAGTGGCCTCGGTGTTTATAATGGTGGTGGGCAGCCTGCTGGAAATTGACAAAAGCTGATCATATGCAGCCTCACTTATATTTTTTAAAAAATATTTATTTATTTGGGGCTTCGTAGTGGCTCAGCAGTAAAGAACCCACCTGCCAATGCAGGAGACAAGGATTCCATCCCAGGGTCCGGAAGATCTCACACGCTACAGAGGAACTAAACCCACGCACCATAACTACTGCGCCCAGGAGCTGCAACTCCCAGAACCTGTGCTCTGCAACAAGAGAAGCCACCACAATGAGAAGCCCTCAAACTGCAAAAAGAGTAACCCCTGCTCTCCACAACTGGAGAAAATCCCAAGCAGCAGTGAGGAACAAGCACAGCCAAAAATAAATACATAAAAATTTTTTTAAATATATATACTCTCGAAGGGAATGTTTAAAACATTTTATTTACTTGGCTGTGCCTGGTCTTAACTGTGGCATGTGGGATCTAGTTCCTCAACCAAGGATCAAACCCAGGCCCCCTGCACTGGGAGCCCAGTGTCTTAGCCATGAGACTGGGGAAGTCCCTCCTCCCTCCTTTTATATACCAAGGTCAGCAAGTTTTTTTCAGGAAATGCTCATATGGGAAATATTTTTCACTTTGGGAGCCCCGTGGTCTCTGTTGTCCTAGTCACACAAAAAGCAACCACAAAGGATACAAACTGTATCCACAGTTTGTACCACAAAGGATGACTTGCTGTGTTCCAATAAAATGTTATTTGTGGACACTGAACTTAGAAATCAAATTTTTTACTTAAAAAAATTTATTGAAATTTAGTTGGTTTACAATATTGTGTTAGTTTCAAGTGTATAATCCAGTGGCTCAGTTACATATATATACATGTGTAAATATTGGCGAGGGCTTCCCTGATAGCTTATCTGGTAAAGAATAACTTGCAACGCAGGAGACCCTGGTTCAGTTCCTGAGTCAGGAAGCTCCCCTGGAGAAGGGATAGACTACCCACTCCAGTATTCATGGGCTTCCCTGGCACCTCAGATGGTAAAGACCACCTGCAATGCCTGAGACCTGGGTTCAATCCCTGGGTTGGGAAGACCCCCTGGAGGAGGGCATGGCAACCCACTCCAGTATTCTTGCCTGGGAAATCCCCATGGACAGAGGAGCCAGCAGCCTAGAATCCACGGGGTGGCAGAAGAGTCAGAGACAATCATGCAACCAAACAAGAGACAACATATATAAATATACAGGTATATCTTGTTCAGATTCTCTTCCCTTATAGGTTATTACAAAATACTGAGTAGAGCCCTGTGTGCTATACAGTGTCCTTGTTGTTTATCTGTTTTATATGTAGTGGTTTGTATGTGTCAACCCCAACCTCCTAATCAAATGTTTTCCATGCCATGGAATATTCTTTTGATTTTTGCCCTTTTGATCTGTCTCACTGTGGTTCTTTCTTTATATCTTTATTGTAGAAACTGTTTTCTGCTCGTCTTCATGTCACTTTCATCAATAATTGCTCTGTAAATTGCTGTAATTTTGTGGAAGGAAAATTATATACCAGTGGAAGGAGATGAGCTGAGGGTCTTCTGACTCTGCTATTGTGGCCATACCCCAGCTCCTTAGTTTTATTGCTCCGTAAGTGTATCACCCTATACATCACAGTCTCCCTGGGGGAGTGGACCAGGTCTGGCTTATTTACCAAGGCATCCTTGGCACTGGCAACATCCAGCTCATGGAAGATGGTCAATCTCTATCAAGCAGACACACGAAAAGCAGTCCATATACATAGGATACTGAGCATTTGCAAGATTGAATTTCAGGACTTCAGTGGTGGCACAGTGGATAAGAATCCACCTGCCAAAGCAAAGGACATAGGTTCGATCCCTGGTCCAGGAAGATCCTACACGCCCGTGTGTCACGACTACTGAGCCTGCGCGCAGTTAACTGCTGAAGCCCAAATGCTTAGAGCCCGTACTCCACAACGAGAGAGGTCACCCGAATGAGTAGCCCATGCATCACAATGAAGAGTGGCCCCTGCTTACCGCAACCTGAGAAAGTCTGAGCAAACAATGAGGACCCAGCACAGCCAAAAATAAAATAAAATAATAAAATTTTTCAAAAAATTGAATTTCAAACACATGCATCTGAAACTGTGAAATAAAATGGTCCATCTTTTCTCTAAACACAGTTTTTCTAACTACATTTAGCCCTGATGCTGTCAATTTTTCCCCGAGTACCAACAGCTATCTTTGATGTCTTTTACTTCTTTTTTTTTTTTTTCTTTAACTTTTATTTCCAACTTAAAAAAAATTCATGTCTAGTGAGTGAATGCACATTTACCAAACAGGAATAAACAGATGTCTCTCATTAGTACAAGATGGCTTTCATCTTTTGCACAACTTTAATTTTATTTTCCCGTTTAATGTTCATCAAGAGATCGTATGGAATAAAGCCTTCAGACAAATAATGCAATTTCACAAGTTTCCACTTTGGCAAAACTTGCAGAGTTTAGACAGAGGACACTGCAGCTGCCGTTGTCAATCCGCTGGGGGACCAAATGAGACACGATGCACAAGGAAACACGTCGCCAGTAACAGTAATGAAAACAAGACAATATCTGTGTCATTTGAGATTTTATACCCAATGTTGGAAAGTGCTGGGCATTTCCTAGGTAATTATTAAATATTTAGCAATGAACGAATCAAGAAAAAAAGAAAGAAAAAGGCATGTACGTTGTATTTTGCTTTCCCTCTCTTCTTAGTCCATGCATATCCTAAATAATTTTGCTGTTACTGTGATTATTCTTACATGTTTTAATTTTTTTTTTTTTTGGTCAGAACCACCTCCAGGAAGATTGCAACCCTCAGAAGTCCACCCTGACTTCAGTGCCTTGAAGCTGAATATTGGGCAGGATTTACAGAAAAATGACTGAGAAATGGATAGGACAAGGGCAGAAAGGCAAGGATCACAGGGACCGGCTGAGAAAAAGCTAAGGTTTGGGGGTAACTGGGGCATAAAGAGGAGTAACTAGGATCGATGCATTCCGTAACAACGTGTTAAGCTACAAGTAATAGAAAACCCAGTGTTATTTCTTTATTCCATAAGGATATTTATTATTTAGTAAGAAGCACTGCAGAGCAGGCAGAATTGGGTCAACAACCCAAAGATATCATCAGGGCCCCAGACTCTGACCCCCATCCTCAGCACACTGGCTTACGCACAGAATTTGGAACCACATTGTATGGAGACGGCTGTCATATATCCAGGCATTGCATCCTCATAGCAAAGCCCCAATGGGAGGGAAAGGGGCAGAGAGGGGACGTCTAACATTGCTTTTCCTTTCATTAGAGAAGAAAAAATTTCTTGGAAAATGCCAGCAGACTTCATAGTGTACTTCACAGTGGGTCCCACGATTCATCCCAGCACCACTGATGGGCACAGAGGGATGGACGCCCGTGAGTGGCTCAAACCAATCAAGAACTTCCTGGGCGGTCCAATGGTTAAGACTTCACCTTCCAATGCAAGGGGTGCCGGTTTGATCCCTGGCTGGAGAACTAAGATCCCACATACTGTGCAGCATGGCCAGGAAAATAAAAATAAAATAAAATAAAAATGAATTAATTAATTTTAAGAAAAAAATCAGGATCCATGCTTGGGACTAGGTGCCCAGCAAAATACTACTCATCTGAACAAAACTGGGCAAAAACCCAACCACATCAGGGACTGGCAGTTTCCCTAACAGGTCTAAGTTATTCTAAAGACTTTTAGAATACTAATTCTGGGAGAGATGGTTACAAGCTAATAAAAGTCTCCAGTGGTACTCAGAGGGAGCTCACATAACACAAAATTCACAGCAAAGAAGTGGTCCCCTCCCCAGTTCTTTTGGGGGATTATTTTTTTTAAGTCTTTATTGAAGTTGTTACAATATTACTTCTGTTTTATGCTTTGGATGTTTGGCTGCCAGGCATGTGGGATCTTAGCTTCCTGAGCAGGGACCAAACCCGAAGCCCCCTACATTGGAAGGGGAAGTCTTAACCACTGGACCGCCAGGGAAGTCTCTCTGGGGGATACTCTAGTATTGTCTCCCCACTATGTTTGCTGCTAGTTTCTTAAGTTTCTTTCAAACATGCACTGGGAATTCCCTGGCAATCTGCTGGTTAGGTCTCTGGGCTTTCACTGTCAGAGCACAAGTTTGATCCCTGGTCAGGAAACTAAGATCCCACAAGCCACATGGTGGGGCCAAAGGAAATAAAAACAAACAAACAAAAAAAAAAAAACAATAAAACCACGTACTCATTTCCCTTTAAAGCAAATAGGAAGCGGGCATTAGGATCACCTCTGATATGTTTTCCTTTCACTGTATCTATTTTCATAATTAGGAGCTTCCTGGGTAGCTCAGCTGGTAATGAATCCACCTGCAATGCAGGAGACCCCAGTTCGATTCCTGGGTCGGAAAGTTCCGCTGGAGAAGGGATAGGCTGCCCACTCCAGGGTTCTCTGGCTTCCCTGGTGGGTCAGCTGGTAAAGAATCTACCCGCGTTTCGGGAGACCTGGGTTCGATCCTTGGGTTAGGAAGATTGCTAAACCAGTATCAGTTTCCCATTCATAGTGTTCACATGTGGTTTCCTCTGTAAATGTTTTTATTCGAGCAATATATTTTAAAAGGAAAATATTATTTAATGAACAGTGTAAATGGCACAGCAGGTATGATCATCATAAGGATGTCACATAAAACACTGAAAATCAGCAATCTGGGTGAGAGAGAGTAGGAGAAAAATTTGGGGGACCTCCAACAGCCTTTAGAGTAACTTACCTATTAGGCCACTCCAGTACTCTTGCCTGGAGAATCCCATGGATGGAGGAGCCTGGAAAGCTGCCACCTATGGGATCGCACAGAATCGGACACGACTGAAGCGACTTAGCAGCAGCAACAGCCGCAGACCTATTAGGGGAACGGAAGCTGCATTCACATTAATTTAAGGAAAAAATCAACCAACACCTAAGATAGTATCGGGTCTTGTTTGCCCCCGATGCCATCCTGCCTCTCCAAATAGACCCCAAACAGTCCCAGGGTTGTTGTGGATTCCTGTCTGGACAGAGAGCAGGCTGCTTTATTACTCACTGAATGCCACGTGGCCACGTCTCCTGGAGAGCTGCCACGATGCCGTTTGTTTCTGTAAAGAAGCTGAAACTTGCAAGGTCATGATTCAAGACACATTGATTTTTGTCCTGAAATCTTGACTTCTAATGACCGTGGAAGCCACAAGCTGATACATTTATGTCAGTGATGTGTGATTTATATTTCAATGTTGTTTCTAACTAAAGCAGTAACTTGAGTTACAGGAAAGTGCTCAGTGGCCAAAGTCCCTGTGAGATGACTGGGGCGAAGGGTGGATTTTTTTTTTTTAAACTCATGAGGGTGACAGATGAATGATTTTACTTTAATTAAATTTTTATTGGAGAATAGTTGCTTTACAATATTGTGTTAGTTTCTGCTGGACAGCAAAGTGACTCAGTTACACATACGCATGTATCCCTTCTTTTTTGGATTTCCCTCCCATTTAGGTTACCAGGGAGTACTGAGTAAGATCCTCTGAGCTATACCCTATGCTCTCATTAGATGTCTGTCTGATACATAGTATCAATAGTATATATATGTCCATGGCAATCTCTAAATTCATTCCTCCCCAACTTCCCCCAGCTTGGTGTCCATATGTTTATTCTCTGTGTGTGTCTCTATTTCTGTTTTGAGAATAAGATCATCTATCCCATTTTTAGGGGCTTCCCTGGTGTCTCGGATGGTAAAGAACTCGCCTGCCATGTAGGAGGCCTGGGTTCGATCCCTGGGTCAGGAAGATCCCCTGGAGGAGGAAATGACAACCCACTCCTATATTCTTGTCTGGAGAATTCCACTGACACAAGAGCCTGGCAAGCTACAGTCCATGGGTCGCAAAGAGTCAAGACACAACTGAGCGATTATCACTTTCACTTTTCATACCATTTTTCTAGATTCCTCATATATGTTTTAATATGTGATATTTGTTTTTCTCTTTCTGACAGATGAATGATCGACATCTGGGAAGGTCAGAGCTCAGGCATGCAGGGAAATATGGGGAGAGGTCAAAACCCTGTTCAGATAGAATGTCAGGGCCAAGGAGAGACCTGCCAATAACACTTGGTATTATCTTTCCTTCCGTCTCCACAGGGAATCCTCCCAGACTTCAATCTTTGGAAGTCTCCTGAGTACCACAGTGTGTAACAGAGTGTGAAGTGAACTGGCAAAGTGCACCACAAAATAAGCATGTTAAGCAAGAGTGTCATTTTCTGCAGCCAGAAAGGACTCCAGTACACGGCTTCACCTCTCTGTCTAGACAACTTGTGATTCTCTTCATCTCAGATCTGCAGTTTTGAGCCAAAGGCTAAGGATAGATTCTTCTGGAAAAATTTTTGACAGATCCCAGAAAAGCAGCATGTGACAAGTGGCAACTAGTGAAGGCAGGTTCCAATTGCCTTTTTTTGGTGAATATTTATGTTCCCTTTTTCAAAGCAAATGAGTCCTCAGAGAAGAAATACATCAGAACTTCTTCAATCCTGACTCTGTGAGGATGGAAAAAGTTTAAAGGATTAGAGGTGTGAAAGAGAAACACAATGTTTTTACTGTCAAATTCACATGGAAGATAATTTAAATAACGGACAAACATCAAAGCTCAGCATTTTACACAATAGTGACTAATAAATAAGAATGAAGTGTCGTCGTCTCATCAGACCTGAGAATTTTGTTGTTTTTCCTTTAAGAGTTTGCAATAAAAATCTACCCGTGACTCATATTTGTCCTGTTAACTTGGATACATTTTCTTTAATTCATCAGATATTTTCTTAAAGACATGGCAACTTGCCTCATCCTAGTTATCATGACTTTCAAATTAACCACATCTAAACCAGTGGGGTTTGTGTAATTCTACATTGACGGGTTAGCTACGCTGATGAAAAATCACAGGAGGATTTTCAATGTTGTGTGTGTTTTTAACTGAAGTATAGTTGGTGTACAATATTATATGTTACAAGCATACAATATATTGATTCGCCATTTTTGTAATTTATTTATTTGGCTGCATCACGTCTTTTTTGCGGCATGAGGGCTCAGTTGCCCTGCAGCATGTGAGATCTTAGTCCCCAACCGGGGATCGAACCTGCATTGCTAGACGGATCCTTAACCACTGGACCATGAGGGAAGTCCCCACAAACTTTTTGGTTTTAGGGTGTTTTTTCTTTTTATGATTTTCAATTTTTAAAGTTTGTATTTCACTTATAGTTAGTATAAAATATTGGCTGTATTTCCTGTGTTGTACTATATATCCTTATAGCTTATTTTGTTCACAATAATTTGTGCCTCTTCATCCCCTCCGTCTTGCCCCTCCCCACTTCCCTTTCCTTATTAGTAACCACTAGTTTGTTCTCTATTATCTGAGTTTACTTCTTTTTTGTTTAATAACTAGCTAGTTGTAATTTTAGATTCCATATATAAGTGACGTCATACAGTATTTCCCTTTCTATGGCTGACTTATTTCATTTAACATCATGCCCTCCAAATCCATCCACATGGTTGCAAATGGCAAAATTTAATTCTTTTTATGACTGAGTAGTATTCCACAGTGTATATATGTGTTATACACACAGCACATCTTCTTCATTCATTCATCTGTTGATGGACACTTAGGTTGCTTCCACCTCTCGGGCTGCCATTACCAAGCTCCAGCTATGCCCTAAGGTAATCACAGCTGTGAGTGCGACCTCTGACCCCACTTTATGGATGGGCATGGTCTATACGAGGACACACATTGGACACAACAGAGTCATGCTCCCCCATCACCAGTCACCTTCTTCCCAGGCCCAACAGTACCCCACCCCAGGAGAACTATGAGGGTACTGAGTCCCCCCACCAAGCATTGGGCCATTTCATCCACCTGTCTGGGGTCAGAAGCTGAAGCTTCCAGGACATAGACACTCTTGATCAGCCTCCCACTGGGAAATCCCCAAGGAACCCCTGGTGCCCTCCTTCCTTTGGTGCCAGCAGAAAAAAACTCAAACCTTGCAGACTCCCAGCCCACACGGGACCTTCCCCGGATCCCACCCCATAGCCTCCGGTTGATTTGTGGACATGTGTGTGTGCTCAGTTGTGTCCGACCCTTTGCCACCCCACAGACTGTAGCCCACCAGGCTCCTCTGTCCATGGGATTTTCCAGGCAAGAATACTGGAGTAGGTTGCCATTTCTTCCAGGGGATCTTCCTGACCCAGGGATCAAAACTGTGTCTCCTGAATTGGCAGGTGGATTCTTTACCACTGAGCCACCTGGGAAGCCTGGAGACCAAGAGTCCAGATCTTTATATGAGATCACTGGAATTTTAAGGTGCAACCATGCATAAATTATTTCTGCACATTTTGACCACAGCAAGTCAGGGTGTTGGATTTGGGCCAAGCCCCCACCCTGATTCTGCACATCAAGTCTTTTTCCTTCTGACTGATGGATGAAGGCCCTTCTTGAGGACCATCCCTACATCCCACCTCATCCCCTGCTCTACTGCTTTTAAATCCCTTCTCCTGCCTCATCAGACCTGAAGATGCTCCGAGAAGGAAAAGGAGGCAGTGAATCAGTATTCAAAGAAGATAATGACCAGTAACAGCTTAACCAGTAACCTCTCCTTGGAGGAACCAGGATTCAAAGGCTTTTTCTGGGGCAGTGATGCTCTGATTGCCCACCAATGACCCCATCTCCCTCCTTGCTAGCAACTCACATCTCATAATAGATGCTGATACTGAGTCACTTTTTGAGACTCTTTGGAGATGACATGCAATCCGATGTCGGCCAAAGGAGACTTGAGAGGACACTGATGGAGTCTTCTGTAATGTTCCCTTCTCAACAAAAAGAGACACACACAGGATGCTTCACCTCTGTTGAAGCCAGGCCTCTCCTTTCCATTCCCCTCCCCAGAACTTATCTCCTTCCTGCCTTTAAATTTAATGGATAAGGATGTGATGCTAGGAGCTCTGACAGCCACCTTGTGGCCATGAGGAGAAAAGTCAAAGAATCAACTGAAATGCTGAGGAGGCGTCTTGGTGTATGAGATAATAACCCCTCTGGTTTAAAACTTTCCAGCTGAAGATTCTATCATTTGGCACTAACACAGGGTAGATCTAGAACGCCAGAGAAACTGAGATCCTCTTTGTGAAATTTCAAGACCCACAATAAGCATCAACATATGAAGACTATTTTCTGGGGTTGGGTGTATTCTTTCTCAAAGCTCCAACCAAAGGTACGGCATGGCTTATGTCTCTTTATAAAATTAACAGGAGCACAATTGCCCTGTATTTTTTCCAAATGTTGTGAGTCTAAGTAAGTGCTGGGGTGTGTTCATACAACCCACTCATGAAAGTGGATAAACACCTCTGATGCTTTTACTCACAGTTCAGAGCTCTGACCTAGATTTATGGGACAAAACCATGGTGTGTGGAATTTAATTATAGGGGCCCAGCAATCTGGCCGACTTCTTTCCATCCCATGTGAGAGGTACAATCTTCCCCCACCACCATCTGCCAGAAAATCACAAGGAAAATATTCAAGGGAAACTTCCTTTTGTCAGTCTGGCAAGTGACCCCACAAAAATCTCCAAGCCCCCTTAGCCAACTGTGAATACAAATAATTGCTTTTCAGTTTGGAAACATTCATCCTTGCTCAGAACCCAGGCTGACAGCAAGCCTTAGACATTCTCTGAATCAGAACCCCCTTTCCCCAGCCGAGTCTTCTCCGGCATTCCCTGTGGACTAATGCAACCATCGGAAAGCTATCCATCTTAGTTTCACTGCCTGATAAGAGTAGAGATGTCATTAAACAGTCCCTCCATAACAGACCGGCCAGATATAATTTAAAGAGATTAAATGGGTCCAACTTTAGACATCTGTAGAATTAACATCAAGGTGCAGTATCAAAATAGAAAATGAGGCCCAGCCAATCCCATGCCATCTCTCAACTGAGCATCTTCTCATCACCCCCACGATGGTCCACATGTGTGTTTCCTCCAGCAACGGGGCATTAGAGATAACACTCTCACCTCTCCCTTTAAATAGCAGTTGGCAGGCTCGCTGTCAGGCAACCTACAGGAGGGAGCCTTGTTGCTTCTCTCGGAGATAATCTACAATAAAATAAGGACTGAGACTTCCCTGGTGGTCCAGTGGTTAAAACTCCACACTTCCACTGAAGGGGGCACAGTTTCCATCCTTGGTCAGAGAACTAAAATTCCGCCTGCCTGGGCAGTGTGACCATTTTTTTTTAATATATTTAAAAAAAAAAAACAATAAAATACACAGCATGTGCACAGTAGTCAAATGAAATTTCAATTAATTCAGAACTTGCTCCCGAATTTCCCAAGACTGTTTATGATCATGAGCTCTCAGGGCGTTGATTCCTCCAGCTCCTGGTATCACGCTAAATGGCCTGCATTGAAAATGCTGATGGGAGGAAAATGTATTTGTGCTAGACTGCGGTTTGTCTCTGTGGTTTCAGGACCAGAGGAAATTGCATAATCCCCCGCTCCCAACCCCAAGGCCTCTTCTCCCTCCCTCCTGGTTGAGGGGGGTGAAATTGATGCATTTTGCATCCATTTTTAGAGCAGCATGGGAAGATTCTCAACTCAAGGGAGTTTGTGGTTTCCTTCATTTGCCTCTTTGATGACAACCCAGTGCTTCCTTCATCCAAAGCATTTCATGAATGGCACAGGAGAGATGATGAATTATCTGTCACCCTTTGCCCTCAGCACGACATCTTCGCTCTCCTGCACCCAGGGCAGCCAGGGCTCATCCCTTGTGAGTTCTGGATCAGCCCCAGGGATCAGAGGATGGAGTCCCACTCCAGCAATTCTGCCAACTCACAGCACCCTTGCTGCTCGATTGCCCCACCTGTAAAGGCGATGACACCTGTGGTACCCACACCAAAGGTCTTGCAAAGACCAAATGCAGTGAGGCGAGTGAGGCCTGAGGAGGGGTAAGAAGCACCTCCCACTGTGAATTAACATCCCTGACCTCCTGTGGTCGTGACCATGCAGTTGTATGGTCCCTGGGGGAAGACAGAGCCCAGCTCAGCAAGGCTGCCGGCTCACCAGGATGGACGCCAGGGGGCAGGTGGGACAGAGGAGGTGACACAGTGATTCTGCAATTGTGACATGGGCTATGCACGTCTTCTCCCAACCCCTCACGACCTCAAAGCACAATGCTATTTTTTTTTCTTTTTCTTTCTTTTTTTGGCCATACTCGGCAGCATGGCTGATCTTAGTTCCCCAAACAGGGGTCAAACCCACAACCCCTGCCCTGGGAGCTAAGACTCTTAAGCACTGGACCACCAGGGGAGTTATTTTGTCCTCTCCTGCCCCTTTCAAATGTATGAATTAGAGAAAGCAACTGTATTGTGAAGTCACTGTGAAGTGACTGAGCACACACACATGCATGTGAACACAAATGCCTTTCTTTTTTCACTTTTTTTTTTTTCCAAAAAATTTTTAAGATTTTTCATTGGAGTATAGTTGATTTAAAATGGGTCAGTTTCTACTGTAGAGCAAAGTGAATCAATTAGACATATACATATATCCACTCTTTCTTAGATTCTTTTCCCACATAGGTTTTTACAGACTATTGAATAGAATTCTCTGTGCTAATCAGTAGGCCCTTTTTAGTTATAAGTAGTTTATAAATAATAGTGTGTGTATGCGTCATTCCATTCTCCCAATTTATCCTCCCCTCTGTTCCCTGCCTCTCGGGTAGCCTTAAGTTTGTTTTCTACATCTGCTTTTTAAATAAGTTCATTTGTACCATGAATGTCCTTCTTGAGGGCAGGAATTTTGCCTCTCTTTTCCCACTCAGTGTTCTTGCGTTTTCCTCTCCTCAAAGCTTCAGTATCTACCCCCCTTTCTCCTCAGCTGGGAGCCATACCTTCTCTTTTACTGATGAAATGGACACAACCAAGGAAATAGAGAAATGCCTGGCTTGTGGTAGATGCTGAATTAGCACTTGTTCTATGAAAGAGAAGATTAGAAGTATGGTATCATAAAGAAAATATGGGTTTCAAAAAACTTCCCTGATGGTGCAGTGGCTAAGACTCTGCACTCCCAAGGCAGGGGGTTAAGGTTTGATCCCTGATCATGGAACTAGATCCCACATGCCGCAACTAAGAGTCTGCAGGTCACATGCATGCATGCGAAGTTGCTTGAGTCGTGTCTGACTCTGTGCAATCCTATGGACTGTGGCCCACCAGGCTCCTCAGTCCATGGGACTCTCCAGAGAAGAATAGTGGAGTGGGTTGCCATGCCCTCCTCTAGGGGATCTTCCCAACCCAGGGATCGAACCAATGTCTCCTGAATTTCCTGCATTGCAGGTAGATTCTTTACTGCTGAGCCCCTGGGGAGTCCCTTGCATACCACAACAGAGATCAAAGATGGCTGCATGCCACAACCCAGCACAGCCGAATAAATAAATATTTCTTTGAAAAAAAATTTTTGAACACATTCCTGATCACTGTCTCCTGTAACCAAAAACAAAAAAACCCCCGAGCAAACCAAAGGCATAGGTAAAGAGGATCTTCAGTGTCTTTCCTGACAATAGCAGGATGGAGTCTGGTTCTAAGAACCTGGCCAGCGAGAAACGATGCTGCTCTCGCCAGAGTCAGGATGAAGACAAACTGGTCTCAAACAGAGAATGCTCCAGCTCCCTCCATACTGCAGTGATGGGAGGACCTCACCAGGACGCCCCCCGTGTGATACAGAGCTCATCTTCACAATCAGTGCTGACCCCTGAGACCTGCTGAATAAAACACTCATTATTATTATTATGGTTATTTACTGACAGACACAGCAGTTGGAGAAAAACACTGGACTCACCATTGTGCTCATCATCAAAATGCCTCGTTATGGGAAAATGTTCCCGAATGGTGCAGAGGGGCGACCAATCTATCCAGCTTTCGTTCCGTCAGCGGAAAACGAAGCTGGTCGAATTGGAATGACGTGAAAAGAAGTTTATTTTTCTCCTGCCAAGGTTGCAGTTTTCAAGAGCCACAAATGTTTCCAAATCAAATGTTGGATGAAAACATTTGCCACCCAGGACACGCTGGCTGTGGATCTGCTGCTGAAAGCAGTTTAGGTGCTCATGTGCGGTGGAGAACTACATTCATTAGTGGGGCGCCATCCCCATCATAAGGGGTCACCTGGTGGCGCATTGGTAAAGAATCTGCCTGCCAATGCAGGAGACGCGGTTCAGTCTCTGGGTCGGGAAGATCCCCTGGAGGAGGAAATGACAACTCACTCCAGTATTCTTGCCTGGAGAGTCTCCATGGACAGAGGAGCCTGGGGGGCTACAGTCCGTGGGGTCACAAGGAGTCAGACTCGGCTGAGTCACTAAATAGCAACAGTACAACTATCCCCGTCATGGCCCTGGGCTTCCCGGAGTCACTTCCTGCTCCAAGTCGCCAGGAGACCCAGGGTGTTGTCACTCGGCCAGCGGGGTCTGGTGTCCTCTGAATGCCCATCTGGGGCGCAGACTGCCTCTGGACTGGCAGGGGAATTCAGCTCTACTAACTGGTGGGCAGCACAAAAGCGGATATTTTCTCCCCAGTGTACCACGAGGTTTCCCAGAACCTGCCTGGGCAGCACACACAGGAGCAAGCTCCGCTCCCAGAAGCTGATGGATTTCATCCTTCAGGAAATACGAGCAAAATTGACAAGGGTGCTCCTCCAGGAGATCAAAAATTGGAGGATGAGTCTGAAAGCTATCAGTATTGAAAGCCCCTCTGCATCGTTACAGCAAGAACTTTCCTTTGACAGACACAGGGGAGGATAGAGGGCTGAGCAGAGAGCCTCCGACCCCTCCGTGAAGGAAATCAGAACAAGAGAGAGGAAGAGAAAGCAGCCAAACAGGGGAAGCACCAAGATCCAGCAACTTCTCTTGAATTTCCCTCTTCCCAGGGGAAATTCGAATGGCATCTCACTGTCCCCCAACTTCTGCCACATTGCTCTCTGCTTCTGCATCCACTTTAATCCCTGATTTATGAATAGAATTAATAGAAATCAGTCAGGCATGTCTGTGCCTGCAGTGCTGTGTTCAACAACAGATGTTTCCCAGGGTAATTACAATAGGATAATAACAGAAAAAGTGACTGGTCAATAGCAATGGATCATGAGCACTATAAAGACCAG
This sequence comes from Dama dama, assembly GCF_033118175.1. NCBI lineage: Eukaryota > Metazoa > Chordata > Mammalia > Artiodactyla > Cervidae > Dama > Dama dama. Next base: position 22,450,097 of record NC_083685.1, on the reverse strand, counting down.
GGATTTCACCAATAACACTGTCAACCAAGGAGCTGAGAAAATAGGTGCAGTTCTAGGGCTGGAACCACTCCTGAACTTCTCTCTCCTGGTTCCCTTCATGGGAGATCTATGGTGTTAACTGGGGTGGTCTTTATATTCCTGGTTTATGCCCTTAATATCATTGGTGCCTCCTTGGTGCTCATCAACACTGGGTTCAAATTTGACCTTGACATTCCCTTTCCCCACGGCAAGAATGCTGTTCCTCTCGGTCTTCTGACAGGGTTCACTGATCACCATTTCCAGTTTAATCAAGTGCTCTTGCCACCCCCGCTCGGCAACCACAGCCAGCCACTTGGACTGAAGGTTTGCCTGGATAGACACCACCATTTCACCCAATGATGAAGCAGTAACTGAAAAATCCTTGGGATGACAAATGTTTTAAAGCCAATCCTTCCAATTTCCTGTACCTTGGTCTCCACCAGGAAACAGAGGTCAAGAAGCAGGTCAAGAAGCAACAGTTAGAACCGGACATGGAATAATTGACTTGTTCGAAATTGGGACTGGAGTATGTCAAGGCTGTGTATTGCCATGCTGCTTATTTAACTTCTGCGCAGAGTGCATCATGCAAAAAGACGAGCTGGATGAAATTCAGTGTGTGAAACTGCTGGGAAACAGAGGAAGTAACCTTATTCATTGTCTCAGTTGGTCCTGCCAGACACACACAACTGGGGAAAACCAGTCTGAAAGATGCAGGAGGCATTTTTCCTGGAACCCAGCCTGTGGTCCTCCCAAGTAACAGACTGTGCAGTACAGTTTATTTGTTTGCTTGATTTCTTCATGTTATCCTGACCTGGTTTTGAGGTATTTGTTAAGGACAGTCCATTTCCCCTTCTTGAGCAGCTGATTAAGAGCCCCCCACCACAACTCAGCCACTTCCTTCCCTTATGGGTCTCCCAGCCACAGTGTACCTCCCTTGGTGCCCTGGACCAAGGACCACATAACTCAGGGCAATCTCTATGTCCCTAAAACTCACAATATTATTCAAATTGCCGATCCACGGGGGAGAGCTCAAAACTTAGCTACTCCCACCCTGCTGGTTTCTCCTACCCCCAGCTTCTGGTCCATGCCCCCAGGTGCAGCCCCCTGCGTGGCCATGCTGACAGCTTTCTCACACAGTTTAACTGGAAGTGGGGTCCAGCTGCTCACCACTCAAAAACCAATAAAGAGGCAAGTTTGGTGGAAAGGAAAGTTTGCTTTATTTCAGGCCAGCAACTGGGGAGGGGGGCAGACTTCTGTCCAAAGGTCAACTTCCATCTCCCCCAACCCTGACAATCAGGGGGCAAGAGCTTTTACAGACAGAGGGAGGAGGCTGCCTACAGAAACAGCACAGTTAGCTCTGACAGTCCTCTTGAAATTGGTTATCAGTAGTCTGATCAGCGTCTTCTTGATTAAGAATGCTTCATCTTCAGTTCCAGGGTCAGTTTGTTCCCATTTGCTTGAGGCCAGTTCTCAGAACTGTGGCAGCTTATGTCATGGCTATAGTCTGGTCATCATGCAGCCAATTTCTTCCACCCAATGGGGGTTTTTTAAATCTACAAGACAGCTCACAGGATATGGCTCAGAACATTATCTCTAGCCCTTGAGGAGGAACTATGCCTGTGTGTCTCCCATTCCTGGAAGTTTCCTAAGTCTTCTAGTAATAGCGGTGGCTGCCTTAGTGAGTCTATGTGATGTGTGTCTGGAACTGCTCTCATAGCAGCCCCTTGACTATGCTTAATGACTAAACTATTATTATTTAGTCTTGTTAGGCTGTTTTCCTTTGTTTCTGCATTTTTTCACTTCTCTGATTAAGCTTGTTCTTTGGCTAAAGTTTTCCCACACGCAAAATGCAGGCTGAGGACAAGGTGGGCAGGGTGGCAAGGACCATATGTCTCTGCTCCCTTTCAACAGGAGCTGCAAATTACAGACTTCTGCCTTTCATCTGTCTGAGAGGCACTGTGTTACATCCTGCTGTCAGAAGGATCTTTGAATCTTATAAATCACTGTCAGTATTTGGGGTCTAGAGGTCCAGCCTTCAGCTGTCTCCCCACTGTGTAACCCAGCTTGTTCCTTGTTCTGCTTCTCTGTCTTCTCCTGTATTCCTCGAGCAGAATTGGGGTAGACCAGGGCTTACTCTTGACTCTGACATCCATGGACGCAAGTCCTCATGCTTGTATAACTACATCCCTGGGCACCCAACTCCCCTCTCTTCAGGGGCTGTTACGAGAGCAGGTCCAGACGCACAGCACACAGACTCACTAAAGCAGCCAGCACTGTTGCTAGAAGCCTTAGGAAGCGTCCCAGAGCGGGGGGCACACAAGCACTCATTGGCCCCCCACACGTGCCAAGGCACTGGAAACAGGACACAGAAGCCAAATGCTTCCATCAGGGGATCTTAGCAGGGGATTGAGAGCAGATAAAGTTGGACTCAGGTCCTGCATTCTTAAAGCAATAAATGTAGGCCTTTTGATATTACCTCCAAAGAAAGGTACACGCCTAGTGACGGAGCAAACAGCCCTTCTTCACACCACTGAAAACTTCCATCTGCATTTCCTAGACTGCGCTGGGAATGATGTTCCCAAATCCTCGAAGTGTCTTATGCATTTTGTATTATACCTTTTGCAATTTAGAAAGCATTTGCTTATTCAAATGTGAACACTGAAAACATACCACATATTCAGAAATTCCATGTAGACTTTAATTGTATTAAGCAAAGAAATCTGGGGGCGGGGGGAGGAAAGATTTTTAATTGGCCTGTCCTCTCTTTAAATCCGGGTTTGATTCCTGGGTCGGGAAGATCCCCTGGAGGAGGAAATGGCAACACACTCCAGTATTCTTGGCTGGAAAATCCCATGGACAGGCTCCACCATGGAGCCTGGTGGGTTACAGTGCATGGGGTCACAAAGAGTTGGGCACGACTGAGTGACTAAACCACCACCACCACTCTTTAAATCAGAGGCCCTGATGTGGCCAAGACTCTTGTCAATAACCTTGGAAAAGGGCCTGTGATCCGCCAAAAGTTAAAATTTCAAGCTGAATTCTGGGTCCTTGAGCAGGAGGTTCATAATTTGATTATTATAATTAATATATTATAGAATTATATATAAATTATAGAATTATATATTCTATATATAAAAATTATTATATATAATAATATATATAATATATATAATAAACATTATATTCTATATATATAAATTATAGAATTATATATTAAACTGTATATAAATTATAGAATTTTATAAATTATAGAGTTATATTAAACTATAGAGAAAATTCATTATTAGAAGTGGTGAGAAAGGGCAGAACATAAAACAAAGAAAAAGACAGAGGAAGAGGAAATATAAATTATATAAATTATAGAATTATATATTAAACTATAGAGAAAATTCATTATTAGAAGTGGTGAGAAAGGGCAGAACATAAAACAAAGAAAAAGAAAGACAGAGGAAGAGGGAAAAAAATGGAAAGGACAAGGACACATAAGAAGCGGGGTAGACTGCTCTGTGAGATTAGAAGGGACTTCATCTCCGGTATTGCAGACCCTGGTGCGCGCTCACTAGCAGGACCTGGCCCGGCGCGGTGCATTCCTTCCCATCGACGCCAGAGGGCGCGCCCACGCAAGCCCGCCCCGCGCGGACTCCGGAGACGCTCCAAGCGGGCGACAGGGGGCGCTATTATAGGGCCAGAGGGAGCCTAACCGGGACAGGGGAAGCCGGGACACCTTCCTGGGGCTGGTGGGCTGGGCAGGAGGGAGGTTTTCCCTGTGGACCAAGAGGGAGAGACCCCACCTCCAAATCCCGAGGGCACCGTATGCTTTGGGGAAGCTAGAGGGAGCGTTGCAGTGAGCTCAGTGACCGTTGTAAAATCGTCTCTCTTGATCTCTCAGAGGCAGGTGTTCCTGGTTTAGAACCTCAGCTCTTCTGTAGCTGCGTGAGACTGGAGAAGGGATCCACCTCTCTGAACCTCAGTTCCCTCCACCCCTAAGTGGGAATAATGACCATGCCCAGATGGCACAGCTGGGGCGAGATTTAAATGAGACCCTGCGCCACTAGAGCGACCAGGTACACACATATGCAACAGGCACGTGAGCGCCCAATCTGCTTTGAGATAGATTCTGCTCATGAAGAGAAATGTGCACTTTGCCTTAAACCAAATACTGACTCTGCACAGCTAATCAGCCTGAACCTTATTCCATTATTTGTTCATGATTAGATCTGGCCATTAATCCAATTTTCCGGGTTTAGAATTAGACTTTAACCCTGAGCTAAGCAGAGTCGTTCTCTGCAGCTCTGACAACTTACCTGGCAACAGGACACCTGGTGTGGTGAAGGGTGCCTCCCCGTTGGCCTCAAGGATACCAGGAGCTAACGCGACAGGTGGCAAAGGAAATCTAATTTCCCCCCAAGCCCTAAGTAATTACAGAATGTCACCATAGCCTGAATATTTACCCAGAAGAATGCAACAATGTGATGACTCCCGATCCGCCCCAAAGCTTAACTGTCATTTAAATAGGGCATGGTATTTGCAATATTAATTTCATTATCTTCTACCTTCTTATCATTATACATCTCAAGCATCACAGAATACATTTGCATGTGTAAAGAATCCATCATCATTGTTTCTCTGTGGCAGAAATGGCTATTGGTTTGATTTCTGGATCTGAGCATCAGGAAAGTCATGGGATAATGTGTTTTTGCGTCAAAGCTTGCTCAGTGTTGGAGAAAAATACAACACGGGGGTTGAAAAGGAAGCCGGACAAGGTGGGCATGTCACATCCATCACTTGTGATACATTCTTGATCTCTGTGTGGTTTGATAACTCCTTCTGCTCCCAAGTCAGTCACTAGAATAGAAGTCCCTTCAGAATTCCCCAAATTTCAACCCGGGTCACAGCAGGAACCTTGGACCTGACTGCAAAATTCTCAGGCTGGAATTGCTATTACTTCTTTCAATTGTCTTGATTGTGGATTTTTATCAGGGAACATGTGGACCTCCAGGGAAGTCCTGGGACATCCATTTTTAATGGAAGAAACCAAGACCCAAAGGCAGACATGGTCTTCACTTTAAAAAATAGAGGCGGGATTCACCAAAGCAGCTTGCCTGGAAATTGACAAATCGCCGCATTTTCTGACAGACATCACTTGGACTTTCTAGTTGTCTTATTTTCACTCTTCTTGGCCTTCAAGTGATGGAGGCACTTGAAGACAATTCAGCTTGAAGTGTCTCTTCTCCTCAACCTTTAAGAAATTCGCTTTGCATGATCAAACCTCCATTCTGGAATGTCCTGGTGAAATTGTAAGATGAACCTCTCTGCAAAGTGTCACCTCCACTCTCTGATACACTTTGTGACCTCTGGGTTTCCCCCCACACTGTGGGACAACACAGGCCAGGGTGTAGAATAATGGGCTGCACGGCCTCAATGCCTGCTCTCAAATTTCAGATTTGTTACCTGCCTCTGTTGATCTGTATTAATGTCTAAGCCTCAATTTTCTCAATTGTAAAACTCAGAGGTAAATAGGATCTAAGTTATCAGGGAGGATTAAGTTAACATCTGGCAGCTTGCATCATTATTAATATAAGTATTCTGAATGTTCTTCTTCCTTCAAATGTCCAGACAAGGCTTGAAATATCCCCCAAATGTGCAGTGAGATGAGACAGCCGGCACAGAGTGTGACGTCAAGGGTTGTTCAGACGCCCTGACCTGGCCCCAGTGCTCCACCACGGGACCAGCAGGGATGCTAAAGGTGACCTGCAGGTGCTCATTCAGGACTGGATGGTTTTAATCATGACAGTTATGTGCTGAGTCCAACTGTTGACTAGACATGGTGTGTACACAGAAGGAAAATGAGGTGAATTAATATGGACCAAGGTGAATTAAGTATCAACCATCTTGTCTCAGCCCATAGTGCTCAACCATTGCCCTACAAGAGAGGGATATCTCTCTCCATTTACAGACGGAGAAACAGATCAGGGAGAGCAAGTCACGTCCAATGTTCTGCACCATCCATGTGACCACGTCTAGATTCACAGACATGGTTTTCTGATGCCACAGTCCATGGTGCTTCAAAACTCACTTCCCACCACTGGCTTACCCTCTTCTGGGTTTGGAATATTCAGACCCAGGGCACTAGACTGTCCTTCATCCTATTCAGTCCTTCCTCATTCGATTCCCAAGAATAACCAACCTCATGTTCATTCATTGTCTCAGAAGCCACCACTTCCATGACATCTCAGCAACCTTCCTTCCTCTGATGCCCTGCAGGCAGAGATAGTTTTCACAGGTGTCTGGCCTGCACAGGTACATGTGACCCCAGGCTCAGAAGGGTCCCATGGTTGATTTAATGCTCTGGTGTCAACCATCTTGAAATTCTTAACCATTTTATCTTTGAATTTGTGTTTGTAAAGGAAGTCAGAGGGAACATCAGGCCACTCGTGAGAGCAGAGAATGTACATGCAACTTGTGTGCCTGCTGTTCCCTGCCACATGTTACACCCATGATACCAGAATGTTGGTAGATCCATCTTCAACTGGCAAGCAAGGGCACTGACCAAGCCTCTCCCTCACTCTCCTTTTGAACCTGAACTTGCTTTGAATGCAAAAAGAAGCAGTGTGCTGAGAAACATAAATGGTCAGAGAGCCCTACTGTGGACCTGCCGACTCATGTTTCCTACATTAACCACCCGCTGATCCTCGAAAGGATGCCCCAGAAGAAAGGAGAAAAATAGACCAATGTGGCATTCCTTTTCTTTCCAGCCCTCCTTTACTCATCAGCAAGCTGAAGGGAGGGGTTGTTCCTAGAATATGTGCACCTCGAAATGTGAAACAATAGCAGTCAAGCCGGTCTTGTGCAATGCTTACACTGTGCTGGCAAGAACAGAATACATGTGCACTTAAAATCTATAGGATACAGATCTTTTCAATTTCACTGCCTTTGCATACAAGTTAAATGCACTGGTATTTACGTTTAGAACTGACCTTACCAGTATAAAGATTAATGACAAAATTTGTTTCCATCCTTCACGATGTCTGTTTACTTAGAAGAGCATTAAAGAGCAAATAAGAAGCATCATAAGTTGAGAGAAAAACCACAAGAAAAATCTTAATATTTTATTACCTTGATACTCTTATCTCTTTTTTTAAATCCCACCTGCAGAGTATGCAGCCACTGTGTCCACAAGGCTGTGTGTTACATTCTCAACTTACACTGCAATCGTGACCCCATTCTCAACAGTAAGGCCAGTACCTAATCCATCTTTGCAACACCACCAGCAACCAACATGAAATTAAGTCCATGCTTTTATTTGCTTCTTCTTTTGAATTTAGAATGAGGAGGTGGGAGTGTGTGTTTTCACCACTGGATTGAGAAATGGAGATAGTAAGCAGGAAACTAATCACACAGCTTCTGAAAATAACTTTTAAGTTTGGTTTCCACTTCTCCATCACAAATAAATGTACCTTAAAAATCCTTTAAAGGGCCTCTTGGCTCTACACAAAAACATGCCCGTCAGTGGGAAATCTCTCATCCCTGTCAATGGGAAATCTTTCCACTGCAAATAAGAGAAAACTGGGCTTGAAATAAAAATAAAGACAATGTATTGATTCACATAAAGATACACGATGCACCTCAGAGCAGCTCTGTCCAGCAGTTCCCAGTATTCCCGTGGCCCTGATGTTCTTCTCTTTCTTGTGCTTCTTCTCCACAGTTCAGCTACATCCTCGTCACACCCACCTCATGATCACAAATTGGCTGCCATCAACTCCCAGGCACAGGAGCGTCCTCATTTATATCTCTTTTTCCAAGTGTGTTTACAGGGCCTGAGCTGGCAGAGGTAATTCTAGATCAACTTGGGTCCATATCTGTGACCAACGTTGTTGTTGTTGTTCAGTTGTTCAGCCACGTCTAACTCTTTGTGACCATGGACTGCAGCACACCGGGTTTCCCTGTCCTTCACTTTCTCCAATACTTTGCTCAAACTCACGTTCATTGAGTTGGTGATGCCATCCAACCATCTCATCCTCTGTTGCCCCCTTCTCCCTCCTGTCCTCAATCTTTCCCAGCATCAGGGTCTTTTCTAATGAGTTGGCTCTTTGCATCAGGTGGCCAAAACATTGGAGTTTCAGCATCAGTCCTTGACTGGAGATCTTATCTGAAAATTAGGTCAGTGCAGAAGAAAATATATCTGAGAGACGAAGACAGAGAAAGAGAGGGTAGGATTCAGAGTCCTAAGAATATTGATTGAGCAGCTGGATCAAACTGTACCTGAAATCATATCCTTGACTTTTCACATACAAGTGCCAGTAAATTCCTTGCTGACTCTTTGGAGTTTTTGTTTGTTTGTTTTGCTTGCTTGATAGATCTCAGTTACTGTCAATCAAAAGAATCCTGACAATTATAGAACTCATCCATTCAACCACTCATTCATCACACAGTCCTCAAGTACTCTTCTGTATCAGGCACTGGTCTCTGCTTTTTGGAGCTGCAATCCAGAGAGAGAGGATATACCCAAAGCAAACCTGTGGAAGTCTCACAAACCTATTTGTGAGACTCTGGGCATGTCACAGACAGCTTGGGCATATCATCCCCATGAGCCACCTGCTGGTTTCAATTGCTAGGAGCCTAGTTGGAAAGAGAGCTGCAAAATGCCTAGATAATATACAAATTCAGGTAAACCCCTTACACTTACATGTTTAATTCCCTGCCCAACATCACATCTAAAATCCATAGGGACTTCCCCGGTGGTCCGGTGACTGGGACTCCGTGCTCCCAATGCAGGTGGTGCAGGTTTGAGCCCGAGTCAGGTATATAAGATTCCACATGCCTTGCAGTGCAGCCAAAAGAAAACGCATAAAATGATATGTCTATAAATCACTTTCACTAAATACAATATTTTTTATACCAGGGCAGTAGAGAGAGGAAATAAGTCTAGCAGTTTAAATACCCAGTTCTCCATCGCTTCTACCAGGTTCTGCATTGGAATAGCGGGAACACAGGAGCCTTTTGATGAAAGCTCTCATTGAAGCCCCTCCAGATAAAATTCACGTCTGGTGTGTATGTTTGTTTTTCCCTGCGTCTCTGTGCTTTCTCTTGGTTCACAAGAGCCATCAACCCATTCTCTGAAATTTCTAAACTCTTAAATAAATGGACTTCAATAGAAGACACTGATTCTTTCCTCCTGATTCTACATCTTCTGAGACGTGTGGCTGAATTTTTTTCATGCCTTTTGGGAAGTTTCTTTATCCCCAAGTTCGTCTCCTCCTGTAATTTTCTGTGCAGTTTCAACACATGCTGTTGGTATAATTCAAGCTGCATTTTCATTTTCTACCAAAGTTTAAATTTTTCCCTTTCAGAGCATGCTTTCTGACTACAGAGATGCTAGTTCCTGTTTGAAGAGTGTAATTGAATGCCGAGGGCTTTGCTGATTTGATTTCCTCCTGGTATCATGTATATTTCCTAACTTTCCCTTGCACTAACTTAGCTGCATAAAGCGTGGTTTCTACAAAGCAGCTTTGATATGATGAACTGTTTTCTGATTCATTTTTTGTATCCAGGCTGCCACTTCTCATGGAGCTTCTTGGGCAGCAGATGGATCCACCATTTTTGGCAGGTTTTATCAGAGATGAGCTGACCCTCACTCTTACAATTCCCTATATGCATAGAGTTGCTTGAGTATTGTTCTGTTCAATCCAAACCTTCTCTCTTATTTTCCCCCCTTCTGCTTCCTGTGAAAGCAGGCTAGACTTTCCTGAAGCTCAGCATTTTCATCTGAATCATTCACTGATGATATCAGAAGCTATTGCCATGCATCCAAAAGGGTTTAACTGCTTGAGATATTTTGCTTTCAGCCACTTGAGACTGGAGATAATCTGCTTTTAGGGATAATAGCTGTCCTTGAATATGAGCTATAAACAGTTGAAATGAAAGGTTAGTAGGCTCCAGGTCTAGTTCTTTGAGAAGGACTACTTTATCCTCAGATATGGACTTGTTCATGTTTGGATCACTTGCTGCTGATTTAAGCATCTCTAACTTGTTTGAAGAAAGTGAAAGTTGCTCAGTCGTATCCGACTCTTTGTGAACCCATGGATTGTAGTCTGCCAGGCTCCTCTGTCCATGGAATTCTCCAAGCCAGAATACTGGAGTGGAGCCTATCCCTTCTACAGGGGGTCTTCCCGACCCAGGAATCAAACTGGAGTTTCCTGCATTGTAGGCAGATTCTTTACCAACTGAGCTACTTGTTCAAAGAGGTAACCTCAATCGAAGGCAACTTAAGGTCTCCATAAACTGTAATCAAGCTAAGCTTGTCACAGAATTCTATAATATGTTTTATCTCATATAGAAAATCTTCACGCTACCATTTTTTTTCCTTTCTTAAAATGATGTATTAATATAATCAAAGCAGTTAGTACTATTTGCCACCATCTCCCAAGAAAACCCCAACTTGGGTCTGTCTAAGCCCTTAGACAACATCATGCTACCTGCTCAACTTCTCCAGGACCAGTCATGAGCAACAGAGTATGGCAGTCAGTGCTGAAGGGCCTTTTGGTGGCCAGTCCCCTGCTGGGCCACAGCAGACCTCATGGAACTCCATGGAATAGTCCTCTTGGACCCTAATCAAAAGCCTGACCACCAGGGAGGACCATCCATGAGGCTGAGAGGAAGCCAGCGGTGCCATTAAGAAGTGTGATCTCTGGTCTTCCCTGGCAGTCCATTGGTTAAGACTCCATGCTTCCAATGCAGGGGTGAGGGTTCAGTCCTTGGTCAAGGAACAAAGACCCTACATGCCTAGTGGCACCACCAAAAAATTAAAAAAAAAAAAGAAAAAGTGTGGTCATGGTCTGACCTTTCTCTGCCAAGGCACACACATGATGGAAGAAGTGGAAATGAATAAGGATGCTTGAAGCCAGAGGTGATCAGCTCGTGCAGGTCCCACAGGAAACCAAGAATACCCAAATTATGTCAGTCTGCCACCCTCTGCACCTGTGGCTCAGGGTGTCAAGGTGGGACCCTCTGCAGGGGACCATGTGTGTGGCATGTCACTGTCCCGAGCTGTGACATGGCGTACGCACCATCCCCCGCTCCTTCCTTTCTTCATTTCAACTCTTCCTCCAGCAGCAACAAAACCTGGTCCTGCCAACAAAGCTCACAGAAATCTCTCTTTCCAAGTTTCCTTGTTTTGCGTTGTATTGCTTTTTGGGCAGAGGGAGGGGCAGGGATGGAAGAGGGTGGAGCAGAGCAATGCTGAGACTGGGATAAATCTGGCCGCAAGGGTAAGAACAGAAGCAAAAGGGGCCTCATCAAGGATATTTGTGATTTGCTCACTTTGTATTTTTTTGAAGATTCTTTTCACGACATTGTTTTGGATATAATTTGCATATAATTAAATGGGCACGTCTTGAGTATATAATATAGTTTGGTGAATTTTTAAGTTTTTATTTATTTTTCATTTTTGCCTACCCTGGGTCTTTATTACTGAACTCAGGCTTTCCCTCGTTGCAGAGAGTGGGGGCTATTCTCTAGCTGGGGTGCATGGGCTTCTCATGTTGCAGGGGCCTAGAGCTCAGCCTCAGAAGTTGTGGTGCATGGACTTAGTTGCCCTGTGGCCATTAGAATCGTCCCGGACCAGGGATGGAAACTGTGTCCCCTGCATTGGCAGGCAGATACTTAACCAATGGGTCACCAGGTTCACCCTAGTTTAGTTAGTCAACACACACCCCAATAAAGGAAAAAACTGCACTGATTTCTATCCCCAGAGACTTTTTTTTTAACCTGTTCTTGAATTTCATGTAAATGGAATCATATAGTCAGTACTCTTAGGTTTTGCTTCTTTTGTTTGGTTAAGTCCATGAAGCTGCATAAAACAGAAGCATGTTCCTATTTTGAGTAGTATCCCCTGTCTGAAAAAAGATACAATGTTTATCCATTCTCCTGTGGATGGCAGTTTGGATTGTTTCTATTTTTTGTGTGCATTATGAATAAAACTGCTCTGAACATGTCTTCCTGTGAAATCATGTTTTTATTGCTCTTGGATAAATACCAAAGAAGGCTCTTCTTAGCTAATATGTTAAGTATATGTTTAACTTAATCGGAAACTGGCAACATGTTTCCCAAGGTGGTGATAGTGTTTCTCAGTCCCTACTGACAACGCCAGAAAAATTTTACCCACATCTTTGCCAACACCAGCTGTTTCATTTTTTTTAATATCAGCCATAATAGATGGTGAATGCTCAGCATACTCAGTTGCTAAGTCATGTCCGACTCTTTGCGACCCCATGAACTGAAGCCTGCCAGGTTCCCCCATCCATGGCATTTCCCCAGCAAGAATACTAAAGTGGGTTGCCATTTCCTTCTCCAGGGGATCTTCCTGGACCAGGGATCGAACCCTGGTCTCCTGAACTGGCAGGCAGGTTCTTTACCACTGAGCCACCAGGAAAGCCCGTGATAGATGGCATGCACTTGCATTTCGTGATCGTTGAAACTGACATTTCCCTGATGATAAATGGGGAAAGTTACTCATTCTTGTGCCTGTCACAGATCTTCCTTTGGGAAATTTCTGTTCAAAGTTTTGACCCATTTTCAACTGTGCTGTTTGTCTTTTGATGGCGCTTCAGGCACTCTTTGTATATTCTGAATATAAGTCTCCTGCTCTGAGAATGTTTTCTCCCACTCTGTGGATTGCCATCATTATTTTCATAATGATGTTTTTTGAAAAGCAGGTTTTTTGGTTTTGATGAAGTCAAATTCATTGACATTTTGCTTACACTAAATAATCTTGTGACTTGATTAAGAAAGCTTTGCTGACCCCAAGGTTGAGAGAAAAACATTCTCCTATGTTTTCTTCAAGAAGTTGTAAATTCTAGTTTTTATATTTAGGTCTATCAAGGTGTATTGAGATGTATTTTAGATGCATCAAGGTTTAGGTACAGCTCAACCTTGAGAGCAGTAGTCTTTTCTTTTCCTTTTTTTTTCTTTCTGGCCTGGCTGTGGCTTACAGTATCCTAGTTCCCTGAACAGGGATTAAACCCAGGCGCTTGGTATCAAAAGCCAAGAGTCCTAACCACTGGACCACAAGGGAATTCCCTGAATGCATTATTCTGAGTGATAGAGGTCAGTCACAAAACCCCCATATTGTGTGATCCCATTCCCATGAAATGTACAGAAAACCAGAAATATACACTCAAAGTAGATTAGTGGTTTCCTGGGCCTGTAGGTTGGAGAACTTGGGAAGTGACCTGGTGGTGGGTACGGGATTTCTTTTATGCCTGATAAGTATATTCTAAGATTGATTTTAGTGAAAGTGTGAATATACTAAAAGCTACTGAACAGTACCCTTTAAATGAATTAATGGTGTGGGAGGTAAATAATATCTCAATACAGTTGTTATAAACAAATATCAAAGAACAAGTAAAAGCAGCTGATTTCAGTTTTCTAATGTGAATGTCATCTTAGTGTTTGGGTCAATATGAGACAGATTCATTCTTATAAAGTGGATTTTTAGGAACTCCCCTGGCCAACCAGGGGTTAAGACTTTGCCTTCCAATGCAGGGGCTGCTGGTTCGATCCCTGGTCAGGGAGCTAAGATCCTACATGCCTTCTGCCAAAAAACCAAAACGCAAAACAGAAGCAATACTGTAACAAATTCAATAAGGACTTTTAAAATGATTCTCATCAAAAAAATCTTTTAAAAAATGAATTTTTATGAAAGAATTTACCTTCCTTACCTTGCTTAACTTGAGCAGGACCCAAAGTTTCTTGGGCTCAGCAGCCCCTAGAGATCCCTCACTTATGGATGGTGTTGTGATAAGTCTCAGGTCCCAAAGCTTCCCTGATTACAGATCTGTATTTTAAACACAGCAAGGAATGAGTCAGCTCAAAAGCGAAGCAGCTGTTCTAAAATCACTCAGCCCTCACCTCCATAGTTGCCCAGTCTCTTACCACATCACTACCTTTATTTCCTGAGAACACTGGCAACGTAAAAACAACATAGAATCTGCATTAATAGTATTGCTAGATTGCTCCAAAGAAGGGTCTTTCAAAGTGTACAGTGCAATCCATTAGAGTTTTAATAGGTTTTAGGCAAAACTAAGCAAATAATCAAATTAACGAATAACTTATTAAAACGGAAAAAAGAAAACTAAAGTGAGTAACTTATGGAAAATGAGGTTGAGGAATCCTTGAAATACGTGAAATGTTTCTTTATAAGCAGACTTCTCAAAACCTTAAATGTAGTCTGAAAATTTTCAAGGGGGAGGATTAAAAAGCATTTCTCATGGTAGGATATATTCTTGAAATGATTTTTTTGTGTATGTGTGTATATGTGTTTAATTTTTTTAATTTGTTTCCCTTTTCCCCACCATCTGATCTGGCCAACTTTCTTTATTGCAACACACTTTGCACCAAGAGGTTACTGCCTTACAACACAAACTTGTCTTGTTGATCGTGTGTGTGTGTTAGCTGTTTAGTCATGTCTGACTCGTCTGTGACCCCCATGGACTATAGCCCAGCAAGCTTCTCTGTCCATGGAATTCTCCAGGCAAGAATACTGGAGTGGGTTGCCATTTCCTCCTTCAGAGGTTCTTTTCAACCCATGGATTTTACCTGGGTCTCCCGCATTGCAGGCAGACTCTTTACCATCTGAACCACCAGGGAAGCCCTAGCCCAACAATACTTTTTTCATTTAGAACTTTCCAGAATTTGGGCAGCTTATGCCCAGATTTCCCAACTTTAGATGTCTATGAACAGTTTAGAGTAAGGAGTATCTTAGCATGCCAGACCCAAATCTAGAGACCTGTGTGTATCTGGTATGTCTTAAGTTTGCTTTTTAAAAAAAAGTTTATATATTTTAATTATTTATTTAGTTATTTGCCTGTGCCTGGTCTCAGGTGCAGCATGAAGAAGGACTGAGTTCCCCAACCAGGGATCAAACTCAGGTCCCATGCATCAGGAGCTTAGAGTCTTAGCCACTGGAAGTAAAGTGAAAGTCGGTCAGTCGTGTCCAACTCTTTGCGACCCCATGGACTATACAGTCTGTGGAATTCTCCAGGCCAGAATACTGGAGTAGGTAGCCTTTCCCTTCTTCAGGGGATCTTCCCAACCCAGGGATTGAACCCAGGTCTTCCACATTGCTGGCAGATTCTTTACCAGCTAAGCCGCAAGAGAAACCCAAGAATACTGGAGTGGATAGCCTATCCCTTCTCCAGGGGATCTTCCCGACCCAGGAATCAAACCAGGGTCTCTTGCATTGGAGGCAGATTCTTTACCAACTGAGGTATCAGGGAAGCCCCCTTGGCCACTGGACCAACAGGGAAGTCTTCAGGTTTATTTTTAAAAAACAACTAGGTCACATCTCTTATCTGCTTTGCGAGGATCCTGTTTCATGGGAATCATCATTCAAAATCTATGCTTGGCCATGAAGCTCCCCCATCCCACCAGGGCCCCTTGACCCTGAGGGTCTAAGCACGTGGATCTTCCTGCCTTGGCATGTTCTGTTCCCTCAACCTGGTACACTATTTCAATTCTACCTACCCATAAGGACCCCACCTCAAACCACTACTACCAGCTCCCTCTGTTCCAGAAAGTATCAGGGACCTGCAGACATGGAGTTTTAGTCCCTCTTTGCTGAATCCATGGCCCAGGAACAAAGTTAACACTATGATCCTTTCACTTCAGTTCAGTTCAGTTCAGTCACTCAGTCATGTCCAACTCTGCGACCCCATGAATCGCAGCACGCTAGGCCTCTCTGTTATGTTAATCAAATGAGTAGTTATTTTGGCTTTTCATGGGTCATTTCATATGAGTGGAAATACTGTCTTTGATGTGGAAAACAATCTGGAGTTTTCTTGTTTTGTCCTGTAATTTTATGTTACTATAAAGTAAAGCATATTGGTGGTTTTAGTATCTAGAACATTGCAGGCTAAGGTAACATAGGTTTTTAAAAGAGTATTTAATAATTTTCCAACTACAGATTCATTATTACATGTAGTCAGATAAAATGTGAAGTGATAAAATGTATCCTTAATTTCATAATTTACTAATTGGTCTCTTAAGGCTTGTGTCTTCTCCGAACCCACACCTCATCATCGGGAAGAGAAAATTCCAGATGGTTGGTTCCTGGAAATAGGGTTCTCTCAAGGGCTCAGTAGAAACCTCCTATGCCACCCGCCTCGCCCCCCCACCCCCCACCCCAACCATCCCCAAAGTACTTCCACCTAGAGATATCATTCCAAGTCATCTTGAACATTTATGATAAAATCATGTGTGAATGTGACCTGTGATTCTTTGATAAAATTATTATTTCACCTCTGAAAATATTAGCTTAAAGCAACTCATTGTTAATTACAATTGGCTACATATCTTGGTGATCACCATCCCACCTTCAGAAATTCTCGGAAAGTTATCTCACCTGTGAATTGTTTTCAAAAGTCATGAAAATTTTATGGGTTCTAAACTTCTCAATGAAACTAGCATAATATTGTCTCACAGGCATTTAAATGCGCCTATAGTCATTTTGGGTTTGGTAATTTCCTCTTTGTACTTGAGAGTCTGGGTATGGGGATTAGGACTGCCCTAGGGCCAAGGCGGGTCTCCCGAGGTCATATCTGGACTTCTGATCCTCGCATTTTGGACAGGAAGTTTGGAGCCTCCCTGAGAAGCAGCCAGAGTTTAGGGTAGAAGACCTCATTAGTATATTAGGATATTAGGATCCTTTGGTTTAGTGAAGCTCGTGTTCCTCAAAAGAACTTTAAGGGCTAGCAATTCCCAATTAAAAGGAAGGAATCTCTCCCCTGGGTAGATCTAACCCATGTGGAGTAACAGTGACAATAATTATGTTCCATTCCTTGTCTCTCTGATCACCTTCCCAAAGCACACAGAAAGAGATGTTATTCATCCAACTGACAGACTCCACAGCCTGTACCATACAAATTACATTCTGATTCTTGCTGAAAGAGACAAAGTTCCTAGGTCAGAGACGGTCTTAAAATTCTGGTAAACTAAAAAAAGAAAAAAATACAATCTCCCCCTGTGTTTTATGAAAAAATAAAACTATTAGGAAGTATCAACGTCAATACTGTTGCTAATCTTGCCATTTAAAACAAAACTATCTGGGACTTCCCTGGTGGTCCAGTGGTTAAGACTTCACCTCTCAGCACAGCAGGTGTGGGTTTGATCCGTGGTTGGGCAATATCCCAAATGCTGCACGGTGCAGCCAAAAAATAAAGAAAGAAAAAATAAATTTGCCATGCTTTTCTCTAATTCTGAAATTCTCAGCCAATGACTGTCCTCAAAACCTTGAAGACTGCTGCAGAACATAAAGACTCCTTAATATCTTCCTCTGAACAACTATTTGAGGATGGGATAATTTCTTGGAGTCTACCAATGGACTGTTTTACTATGACAAGGAATCATCCAGAACGTTTTATTTCTTCACTTTCAAATAGTTCGGAAGTGCCTTTACAGGTACATTAAATACACTGTGGAACAGATACAACAGATCATACTGGAAGCCGTGGGTACTGTGAGACAGGTTCATTACACAATCGAAAAGGTATAGAGAAACAGTGTTGTAATGGCATGCTCTGTTTATAATAGCTGATATATACCAGGAAACAAGAATCCAACTCAGAAAAATGGGAAAAAGAAGATTACATTTTGTTTTTCAGATGTCTTGAAGCTACCCAAAAGTGCAGAACCGGCTGGGTGGTGTGGGTTCGGCCCCTGCCTGTGTTCCGCAGCTCAGATCGGATCCACCCAAGAAGAATCCGGGGCTGGGACCAGAAGGCTGAGGATACAGATTTAAATCTTGAGCAAGAACCTCCCTGGTTAAGGGAGGTTAAGACTCCATGCTTCCACTGCAGGGGATGTGGGTTGGATCCTTGGTTGGGGAACTAAGATCCCACATGCCACGTGTTGCAGAAAACAAAACAAAACACCATAAGTGGTGAGCAAACAGTATGCCCTTCAGACACAAGCAATAGATAAGCAGCAATGAAGAAATGGTTTGCCTCTGGAGACTCATGTGGGTCCCTCCAAGAGGATGGATCTGCAGTATTATACTCAAGTGCAAGGGAGTGTCTTAGAGCTACTTCTCTTTTCCTGGCTTTGATCACTTCCTTATTTCATGCTCTACTCTTAGCCCTTATCTTTCTTAGTTTGGGTGTTTGCTTTGACCTGCAATGATGTGTCTAGAACATGGACTGTCATGGGGGCCGGGCAATGGCTTGGGTTTTAAATTAATGTCCTTGCTAGAAGTCCAGAAAAATTTCTCCCAGTGGAAGACAACTACAGAAAGGGAATCCCTCACTCAGTGGTCTGTGACCAGAGGAAGCACTTGGATAGCTCTGTCTGCCAGTCCTGGCATCTTTCAGCACATGGGCTGGTGGTGCTGAACAATTCACTGCTTCAGAGTAGCTGGTATGATAGATAGCAGATCCAATGCAAATTTACAGATTTGCCCTGTGGAATAGTAAATTAAACCAACCAGAATGGCAAATTAAATTGTTAAGAACCTGGAGGCATGTGACCCTTGCCAGCCTAAAATATTTATGGGAATAAAGCATGCTCACACTATGTGGGAATATAAGGGTAAAATGGAGATACTACAGTGATTACAGCAAGGAGAAAAAAGGCATATTCTTCAGGAAAGCAACTCTAAGTGAGGAAATGGCATCATATGGGAAGTGTCTACCCTGGCATTTTGGGTTATTTCATTTGGTGACTCAGATTCCTCTAAAAGAGGTAACTATAAACTAGATTATTTCAGCTCCAACCTTATCATGAAAAAATAAAACGCTGTCCATGTTCTTTGGAGGTAAAGAAAGAAGTGTCGGGTCACAAGTGACTTAAAGCATCTTAGAGAAGTAATGCTGTCAAAGGGGTGGAAAGGTCAACATCACATGGACCCTGAATCCCAAAGCAACACCCATCTCTCTGTAAAGTGCTTTCTTCCAATGGGCAGCATAGATGTATAAACTGACCTCAGTTCCTGCAACACCTAAAGAGACTGCAGTCCTCAAGATAAAAGTAAAGGTTTCATCGGAACAACTGACCTCCAATACTCTGGCCAACTGATGCTAAGAGCCGACTCACTGGAAAAGACCCTGGTGCTGGAAAAAATTGAAGGCAGGAGGAGAAAGGGGCGGCAGAGGATGAAATGGTTGGATAGCATCACCAACTCAATGAATGGACATGAATTTGAGCAAACTCTGGGAGATGGTGAAGGACAAGGAAGCCTGGTGCAGACAAAGAAGCTGTAGTCCATGGGGGCTCAAATAGTCAGACATGACTTAGCAACTGAGCAACAATAATTTGTAATGTGACGATGTCCAGTTTGTCAGTTGATGACATTGTTGCTTTCTTATGAGGAGGATAATTACCCTATCAGACTGGAGTTGTTACTTGTCACTTGGAGAAGGGGATAATGGCCTGATCATCTTGACTCTTAGATGTGGCTACAAACACTGCAACTGGGTTAGAATGTCTCTGCACATTTTTGAGTTTAGAAAAAAAAAAATGTTTAAAGCAAACACAAAACACCTCTGTAACTGATATAAATCATATCAAACCATAAAGAAACTACCTCTGTAACTGATCTAAATTGTATCATATCATAAAGAAATTACCTTGTAACTGATTTCAGCTGTATCAAATGATAAACTAACAGGTATTAAGCATTTCCATATCAAATGTTGCAAATGCAATGTTTGCATTTTGCACACACAGAAATCTAAATCTAAAGGGTTTATTCTTTACTAGCCTCATTTCAAACTTTCTTTTTTCATTCTTTTTCAGAAACTGACTTTACTAAGCAGCATACACGCACATTAAGATCTGAGAAGAGGCTTTGGGGGCTATGGTTCCTTCCTCCTCATTCCAGGAAGACGAGTGTGCTGTTAGTGGGAAACAACCACCCAAAGTGTGATGGGGTCAGTGGCGGGGGGGAGTGGACACCTGGGAGAGTGTTCAGGCTCATTTTTGAAACCTGCCATTCTGTAGATTTGATTTCCTGATTGATTTCCAATCAATTTGATTCCAAATCAGTTTCCAAATTGATTTCCAATTCCCAGGTTGATGCTTCATTCCTCTAATGATAGTCTGTAGGGTCCAGTGAAAGATCATGCTTGGGGTGGGGCATTTATTAGGACATGTCAAGTTACTGCCATAGAGACACCCCTTTTCATCCTGATAACGAGGAGTGACATTTGCCAAAATGCCACAGACGATGCTGGCATTGTCAGAATGGGTACACTCACCACAGAGAGCCATAGGGACTTGGCAATGCGCCCATCAACCTTTCAGATGAGACACCATCAACCTTCCAGGAAGAATCCCCGACTCTCTTGTGTTTTTCTTATGGGTCCAGAGCTCTGCCAGTTCTAGGCCCTCAGCACCCCAAGCCTCTGCCCCAAATATGGACACATAAGTGAGTCACAGACAAATAAAGACCAAAAGGAGGAAGACAGCAGGGACTGATGCACTGCCTGTCAGCACCAAATCCGATACGGTTTGACACTGGACAGGGACCTGAGAAACAGGAGTCCTCCTTCTGAGACATCCGAGAAGAGGTGTGCCCCTATTGGCAACTTTCAAGAAACATTTTCTTTAGGTTTCCATTTATTGCTGCATCAGAGGTATTAAAATCTCTGGCTAAAAAGAAAAATACATGAGTCAAATCATACAGCTGCTGCAATTAAAAGAGAAAAATGTGGATAAAATAATGCAACCACTGGAGAATGTTTAAATGTTTATTTTCATGTTAAAAAGGATGAGTTACCCTGCGGTTAGAATATACCTTTATGTTGAAAAACAAAGTCACTTTATTTCTGAAATAGTTCTGGGAAAAAAAGAAAGAAAAAAGGAAAAAGAAATCCAAAAGTAAGGAAGAGTAAGATCAAAATGTTCTGGCAGATTCCATCCACAGTCCCAACAGAAGCCATGCCCTCTAAAGGCTGCATCTCAAATTCAGTGCATTTCGCGATGTCGGGTTCTGATGTTTCCCACCATCAGTTCAGATATTTCTGAGTGGGACGTCTGTACATTTAAAAGCTACAGCTTTGCATGCTTTTATTTGAAAAGGTATTTATTCCAACACACCTTTCAATGTTTCAGTATATTGCCTATATTACATACAAAAATATCTGCTACCCATATTTGAGCATAACTTTTCCACCACCCATACTGTTCCTTTACATAACAGGTGACACACGATACATTACACATAATACAATTTTGAGGGAGTAGATGGTTGCTGGGTTTATTGACCACCTATCTTGTCATTTGCAGAGACTAGAATGGAGATCTGAGGCTGTTTTTGAGTTGATGAGAGTAGAAAGGTGATGAAGGAAGGATTCAGACAGAACCACCCTCTGTGGTCAGTGGAGTTGGAATGAGTGGTCTTCCCTGACAGAGACTTTACTGTGGTCCCAACGTCCCAACATTGGGAAGACATTTTTCTAAAAGAGTGAGACAAGAAAGCTGATCAACATGCACAATTCCTAAAACTTAAAATTACCCTGGTACAAAATACTTCTTCCTCGGAAGTGGCAATGGGACAAAAGTTAATCCATTATTTTCTCAGCATTAATTTTTTATAAATAAAAAACTCTCTGCCTACAGTCTAAGCATGATTACAGCCTGGGAATGCAGGCTGGCTAGTGTGCAACAGGAAACCCCCAGGGGTCACTGATCCTCTCTGGGCTCACATGGAGTATTCTGAGGTCAGTACCTTGTGTGTTCTTTGGGGAAAGTTTCCGGGGAAAACTTCCAGTGTCTTTTCTTTTTGTTTTCTCTCAAATGTAACACTGCAGGTTTAAACTCCAATAATGTTGTGTGGCAGCTGCTCCTTGATAGCTGTGCGCTGGCCTGGAGACAGTAGTTTCACATCCTCCATGGTTGTAGGTCACCTGGTCCTCACATGGCATCTGAATTGCCCCTTGTGTGATTCACAGAGCTCATAGCCTGCTGTCCCCATTAGAGGCTGCTGGTGTCTGCCTCAGGGGGAGCCTGAGCACCCCGTTTTTAAGGGAGAGAAAGGGATTCTATCTATCTCATTTATTTCGGGTTATTGACACCAATGCTTTGCATATCTCAGCCATAAAAACCTGGAAAATCCAGGCAAATGCATGCCTCCCCGCCCCATCCCCCCCGCCCAGAGAACCGTATTTCAAGGCTTAATAATTTACACCATTCCCCCCATTCTAGTTTAAATATTTTGGAAGTATAGCTCCTAATTGTTTTAAATTAACCAGGTTGGAAACCAAGCAGATATAACACATGGATTCTAGTCAGTAGGAAGTATTTAGAGCAGAAAGAGCTTCAGTGAAATTCTGTTCAGCTGAGTAGTTATCCATGCCCAATCTGAGAACAACTGACAGTGTTGATTCCCTCAAATAGCTGAATTTCTGGCTCTTCATTATTCAGACACACACACATGGGTATAAGTATGTATGTGTGAATATAGGGAAGTGTGTGTTGTGTGGTAAAAGGGACCCTTCCCCTGAAACCTTCCATTTGATGTTTGTTTTGAGCTGACTGAATCTCAACATAAGCCAGCACAGGTGCTTTATGAAGCCTGCATCACTCTGGGGGACGCCAGCTTACCCACAGGAGGCAACTTCAGGACCACGGTCAGCTCCCAGCCCCGTTGAGAAACCAAGGGAAAGTGAAAGTCACTCAGTCGAGTCCGACTCTGCGACCCCGTGGACTGGAATTCTCCAAGCCAGAACACTGGAATGTATATCCTTTCATTTCTCCAGGGATCTTCCCAACCCAGGGATCAAACCCAGGTCTCCCTCATTATAGGCATATTCTTTACCAACTGAGCTATAAACCAAGGGTTCCTTCTAATTCTCCCCAGTGTGCTCTCTGCATCACATCAAGCACTCAGGCCATAGAAGGTGGCCTAACTTGTATGCTCCTGGATAAGGCTCCTCAGGACAATGGTAGGCTCCTCTTCTCCTGAATTCTTCCCATGGAAACTCACTTTACCAGTGGGAGGCAGCCTGCTGTGTGTGTGAGACACTACCTGTATCAGTTGAGGTTCCTCAGTTTTAGAAACAAAACCCCTATTATGTCTGGACTGTCAAAGGGAAAGAAAATTGACACTATCTTATAGGGGGAGCAGGACTCATATGGACAGCTCTGTTTCCATAGCATGGAATTCTAATTCCATGAATTTCTCTCCAGCCCTACACAGTTGGCTTTGAGCGACCCCCCCCCACCAAGCCCTTCGAAAAGCAGAAGCAGCTTCCTTTGGCTACCAGAGCAGCTCTTCCCACAAGATGTCAGCCATCTCTCTGCAAACTCCTTTGGAAGCCAATACCTGGGTCTCCTGATTTCATTTCCCAATAAAACTGGAAGATTTGGGCAACCTTACCAGCTTCAGTTCCTAACCCCCATTTTAAACACAAGAGCAACTGAACACCAGCCCCTGGAGGTCAGGCAGTGCATCACTGGTAACTTAGGCATGGTTTACAAATGTACTGTAGTCCTGTGGGTAAGAGACACAGGGAGAATACTATGTCTGCCATGTCACAGCTGGAGGAGGCTGGTTGTCATGTTCCCATCCATCCTAAAAGAGAACCACTGAATCACACCCTTGTGAACAGCCCAGTCATCAGCCATCGAGAGTCAAGGAACAGTCTCAACACCTCCGACAGGTCCTGGCCATTTTGGGTCATTAAAATTCCACTTCTCTGAGATGCAAATGGTTCAAGAAAGCTTGGAATGAGGTATACTCATCCAATGTCTGTTTTTCCAGCTATCACATCCTAATAAAATGTTGCCATAGTTTCCTAATCTGAATTTCTTGCTTTGCTTGAGACCAGGCATGCTGTTCTTTGAAAAACATTATTTATTTAAAAATTATGCAGGAATCATGCAAAATTTCTCTCTCTCTCTCTCTCGCTTGCCATTTTAATTTCCCAATACCTATAGTTTTTCATCACAATTGATTCTCAAGCTTCCGGAATAGTCATTTATTTTATGAATTTTGGGGAGAAAAAAAAAACCATTGCTTTTCTTGATTAATGTACACCCTGTATACATTTTACCTCTGCCAGAGTCATGACTGGGGATATATATATATATGTGTGTGTGTGTGTTTATATATGAGCTTTTTTGGTGGTGGGGTGGAAATCGTTGAATGGGTAGATTTCTATGTGTTACTAAGTTGAAACATCATTCCACTTACTGTTCTAATAAAGTTTTGCTCTGGGAAAAGAAAAGTTTGGTCTGAAGGTACTTTCTTTGCAATTTCCTTTCTGTGCGTATCATTTCTAGACCTTGATTTCAGTTTGGATAACAAATGGTGTTGACCACAAAGCATTAGTATCAATACAACTATTTTGAGGACTGCTTTGCCCTCGGAAATGCACTCCAAGAAGGAGGTCCTCATGACTCCTGCAAGCAGAAGATAAAAGGTTCACAGTTCATAATTTTTCTCCAAAGTTTTTAAGCATCATGTAGAAAACTGTAAAGAAGATGGCCCCCCCTCACAGTACATTAACATTTTAAGTAAAATCCCATGTCCCTATCTGAGACAAGAAAGTTCAATCACAAAAAAGGAAAGACAGCATGAGGATTAGCCTCTTAGCTATTGCCCCAAGTGATGAAGTGTGGAAAACTGGAAAGACCCTGAACTCCCGCACAGACACCTAGGAAATAACAGGACACGGCAAATCATGGGGACTAAAACTCATATGCAAATCAAACAGGTCTCAGAGAAAAGAATGAAATCTCTTGTCTTCTTGTTTCAAAAAGAATTGCAGAGGTCAAAGGAACCAGGGGCGAGTGCAAAGATATATAAAAATAATGAGCAATGCTCGTAACAAATATGGGCGGCTACATTCAGCATCTTTCAGGTATGTCCAATCTCAGGCCAAGGGCAAGAAATGTCCACTGTGCTTTAAAAGGTCTAGGAGTAGAAAAATCAAACCCAAGTCTTTTCTAATTCCACACGGCTGTTTTGCCACGAGATGATTAACAATGTCTGTGGGGTCAGGTTTATTCTACTGGAACTGAGCTAGTACCAGGCAGCAGATAAAATCATTGTCTTAGAATTTTTCTAGGACCCACACGTGGCCGATTCAGAGACACTGCCTAGCTTCAAACCCAGCTGCCTTTGCTCTCTCTGATACCTGCTTTGAAAGGGATCCCACTAGACCGCCACAAATGAAGCTCTGTTAAATCATCCCCTATTGCTGATCAGACTCACGGCTCCACCATTCAAAAAACAGAAGGCATAAAGGTGAATACAAACATGAGAAAGGAGTTCACATCTGGTCCTGCAGCCTCTCCATGTAGTCTCTGAAGCCCTGGGACTCCCCCAGCCCCATATCTGGGCAGACCCACTGGATGTTGTCATCACTGTCAAACAGGATGGAGTTGGTGTAGGGGCCGCCGTCCTCTGGGAGGATGGTGGTGTAGGAAGTAAACTTGACCCTCTTCCTCTTGGGGCCTGTGGAACTCAGAGGGTCGTTTTTCATGTCTTTCTCATAGACATAGTCAGAAGGTCTGAGCAGCTGACTATGGAAAGTCTTCTGGGAACCGCCATTCAGAAGGAAGTTCCTCTCCTCGAACTGCAGCCCCCTGTCAATCATGGTGGTGCACTCCTCCGACGGGAGGGTCACGTCCACCGGGTTCTCTAGAAGCTCCACGTCGTTCCCCAGCCAGACCCAGTCATGGGAATGGGGGATGTTGCCTTGCTCGCTCACGGCGAATCTTTTGTGTCTGTATTTCCAAGCAAATGCCACACAGTTGATCAAGAAAACCAAGATGGCCAGGCAGAAGACACAGAGCAAGGCGTACATGCCGATCTCCAGGTCGGTGAGCCCCCTGGAGGTCACTGTGAGGTCACTAGGATTATGGGGTTCCGGTGACTTCCCTTGAGTGGGGAAGCTTGTGAAGGCATCTGGACCACCGCTCTTGAGCATCTTTTTATCTTTTCCTTCCATGGGAGACTGTGGGGTTGTGCTTTTGTTGGTACTTTCCTCATGGCCAGCAGAGGCGCCATGTTGGAACCACTCCTGAACTGCTCTCTCCTGGTTTCCCTCACGATCTATGGTGTTACTGAGGTGGTCTTTATATTCCCGGTTTATGCCCTCAATATCATTGGTGCCTCCTTGGTGCTCATCAATACTGGGCTCAAATTTGACCTTGACATTCCCTTTCCCCACGGCAAGAACGCTCTTCCTCTTGGTCTTCTGACAGGGCTCACTGATCATCATTTCCAGTTTAATCAAGGGCCCTTGCCCTTCCCCCTCTGCAACCACAACCGGCCATTTGGACTGAAGGCTTGCCTGGACAGACACCACCATTTCATCCAAAGATGAGACAGTAACTGAAAAATCCTTGGGATCGTAAATGTCTAAAGGTGTCACCGAACCATCGCTGAACAAAATCCAAGAACTGACGATGGCCTCCTAAGAGAAATGAAACCAATGCATTATGTTATAATCAGGTTCCTTCAAAACTTGCAAATGTAAATATGATTTTTCTATGTAATATGATTTAAACATACAAACTGAGAATTAATTTCTATGCTTTATCATTGTGAACAGCTCTTGACTTGCCTTGAACTGGCATGAGCCATAAGCCACAGCCCTACTAATGTAAGAAACAGACAATATGCTTTAGCAAATGCATTAAAGTGTATTTTACAGTCACTCCCCTACATATGAATGTTCGAGTTGCGAGCTTTCAAAGATGCAAACGTGTGTTCGCATGTCCAGTCACCCAAGTCAGGTCCTGTATCTGGCACGTACTGTCGTGTGCATGCACCCTGCACAAGCGGGTGTGCTCTGGTGGCCTTCACGGCGCGGTACTGCATAGAACACAGTGGGACGGCGTCTTTATTTCAAGTCCAGGGTGTCTGAAAGCAAGTGTGAAAGCAGCGGCAGTGGCGTAGCTGGTCCTGTACAGTACGATTAAAAATGTTTTCTTTACTTTTTGCTTGTTTTTTATGTATTATTTGTGTGAAAAGTATTATAAGATGACTGCCTTACAGTACTATATAGCCAACTGTGTTAGTTGGGTACCTAGGCTAATTTTGTTAAACTTAGGAACAAACTGGACTTACGAACACACTCTCAGAAGGGAACTGGTTCGTCTGTAAGGGACTTACTGTAATTTACCACATGCCAGACAACAGAATTTGACTTTGACCCTTCTAAAACCATTCTGAAAGATCAAACAGTTTATCTGAATCAAATTCAGATGCAACTAGTCAGGCGCCTGCTCAAGAGAATATTGCTTTGAACTTTCCTTATTAGGAAGTCAATGCTGACAAAGCAAAACATGCACTGGTTGGACATGCTTATGGAAGGATGCATCATAAGACTGGTTTCCTTGAAAGGCACAGTGACCTGGTATCTTTATCAATGACATGTCAAAGTTTAAAGAGGGGGAGAGTTTGAGAGTTGGCAATCATTGTCAACAGTGGTGATTGGATGCCTATTAGCCATGCTTGTTCAAGTAACTGAAATGAAATTTCCAAGAGTCAATAGGCACCTGCTTGGGCAAAAGTAAAAATATGGGAGCCTTTGGTCATGGTCTATCAGCAGACAGTGTCTAAAACAGGTAAGGCTGCTCAAAAGCAAGAAGAACATATGAGAAAAATGTGTCTAAGCCATTGAGTACTTTTCTCAGAGACAGGACAGACTGGATAAGAAATAGGTAGAAGCTTCAAGAATCACCAGTCCCAGTTATGAGTGCTCTATTTATCTCCTTTACAAGATGTGACAGAAAGAAGAGGTCCCAATTGTCCACCGACAAAAGGACTCTGGAACCTTACCTGCTGTGGGGCTTGAAGAACATCCTGCGCAGCTGCTGTTGAGACGATGGCTCTTTTGTCCAACCTGTGAGGCTGCAGGGAGAGAGACAAGCCGGCCACCAGTTGAACACCCAGGTCCGCAATAGTGACCCGGTCATCCAGGACGGTCACGGTCTTTTCAGCCAGGATGGAGTCAGAGAGAGGTGACAGGACCTGCAGAGTCAGTGAGAAACCTCAGTGTCTGCTCCTCACACCATTCAAAACTCCTGAACTGGTGTTCCCACCAAAGTGTTCTCCTAGTTTCCTGTGACATGAGTGTATGTAGCGAAATTGTGTATGTAAGCAAGTCATGAGTGTGTGTGTGCTAAGTCATGATCCTGTTCAATTACGCTCTCCAAGTGAAGGAGTTTTAAGTACAAATGTCATCTTGGCCCATTTTTCTTTCCTTTGATTCATATCATGATAACAGTACTGTATTTTTTAAGCTTGATTTAATTTAGAGGTAATAACTAAAAATTGCCTACCTTGGTACTGGGCACCAAAGACTGACATTTTTCCAACAAATAATACTTAGTTGTGAAGATGGAAGAATTGCAGTAAAAGCTCTTTGAAAGGTTGGTGCTCAGCCATCTCTTCCTACTCCTACTCCTTCCAGTGAGCATTAGATGTTCACTATGGACCACTCAACCCTGGAGAAGGGCATGGCAACCCACTCCAGTATTCTTGCCTAGAGAATCCCATGGGCAGAGGAGCTTGGTGGGCTGTAGTCCATGGGGTCCCAAAGAGTCAGCCACGACTGAGTGAGTAACACACATACTCATGGACCACTCATCACCATTTTGTGGGCTGCCGTGTCATCCCTGGATAAACCAGGTGAGCAAGGTGGGAAAGAGAATCTTACTCTCCTAAGCCATTTTTCTTAATAGTCTAGCTTGCAAGCAGGTGGTGGTGGTGGTTTAGCCACTGAGTCGTGTCCAACTCTTGCGACCCTATGGACTGTAGCCTGCCAGGTTCCTCTGTCCATGGGATTTCCCAGGTAAGAATACTGGAGTGGGTTGCCATTTCCTTCTCCAGGGGATCTTCCCAAGCCAGGGATTGAACGCTAGTCTCCTGCACTGGCAGGCAGATTCTTTACCACTGAGCCACCAGGGAAACCCTTGAAATGAGGAAAGAAAGAAAGAAAGTGAAGTTGCTCAGTCGCGTCCGACTCTTTGTGACCCCAGGGACTGTAGCCTACCAGGCTCATCTGTCCATGGGATTTCCCAGGTAAGAATACTGGAGTGGGTTGCCATTTCCTTCTCCAGGAGATCCTCCTGACCCAGGGATTGAACCCAGGTCTCTCACACTGTAGGCAGACACTTTACCATCTGAGCTACCAGGGAAGTGTCAAATAAAGATGCATATCTAGTGGGCAGAATTTCTAGACCTGTCCCCCCAAAAAGGTTCTGTCTAATCTCTCAAACCTGTGAATATGATGAGAAATCAGCCTCCCAATTATGTTATAGGATATGGCACAGTTGACCTTAAAATAGGGAGACCATACTGGGTTAGTCAGGTGGGTCTCATGGAATCACACGAGCCCTTAAAATCAGAGTGCTTTCTCCCTGACTGGTAGAAGAGAAAGTCAGATTCAAAGAGTGAGAATCTGGTGGTGGATCTGCTCCGTGAGGAGCAATGGAGGGAACTCTAGGAGCAGAGAATGACCTCTGGCTGATAGTCCACAAGGAAACAGAGTTCTCAGTCCTGCACCACGAGGAACTGCATTCTTCCAGCAACCTGAGCCAGGAAGCAAACACTTCTTCAAAGCCCCACATAAGCCCAGCCTGACCCATACTTTGATCGCAGCCTTGTGGTACCCTAAACTTGGTACCCCAAGCTCACCTGGACTCCCAACGTTCAGAACTTCATGCCGGGTGCTGTTTGATTGATCTGTTACACAGCAACAGAAGAGTGATGCAGAATGTAACACTGAATCCAGCTTTGTCAAAAATTGACTTGGCCAACACCTAAAAATCTGACTTGAACCATGAGCAGTAATTTTTTAATTTGTTATTTAAAAATATGCTGCATTCTTTCTGCAGAATGATCCTGTCCACTGGCTAGAAAACAGTTTTACTGTTACTATAGTAAAGTGGAGAGCGGTTTTTATTATTTTTAGTGCAATACGTTTTTAATTTTTTTTTTGGTCCACTGTTCAATGTAAAACATAGCTAAATGGTTAATGCTCAAGTTGAGGAAAATAAAACTAGCTTTCACAGGTTCTACTGTCTTCTGTTAGTGACACATAAAAA
Organism: Dama dama; assembly: GCF_033118175.1. Taxonomy (NCBI): domain Eukaryota; kingdom Metazoa; phylum Chordata; class Mammalia; order Artiodactyla; family Cervidae; genus Dama; species Dama dama. Next base: position 22,420,025 of record NC_083685.1, on the reverse strand, counting down.
GTAAAGGGTCACATTAGGGGAAAGATTGCTTAGACTGTGTGTTAAATTTAGCTTTGGTAAAAGAAATGAGATATTTTTTCTCAACTCTCTAAAAGGAAAACATTTTTCTTTGATTATTCTTCGAGGTTTTTATTTGCTACTCTAGACAATAAGGTTTGAAAATGACTTTGACCTTCTTTGGGGAAAATACAATATAATTTTATTATCATTACTTTACATTTTTCAATTGTTCTATGAACTTTTGTGAATTCTATTGTCTATTATAAAAGTATTCATTTATTTAGTTAGTAGCATGGGGTCTTAGTTGCATCACGTGGGATGTTGGTGTACACGGACTCTCTAGTTGTGGCTAGCGGACTCTGGAGCCCACAGGCTTAGTTGATTCAATTTTACTGGAATTCCAGTTCCCTGACCAGGGATCGAATTTATGTTTCTTGAATTGCAAGGTGGATTCTTAACCACTGGACTATCTGGGAAGTCTCTTTAAAAAAAAATGTAAAACAAAATTTAATTTGAGTTTGAACTGTTAGAATTGATGAACCCTCTATCACTGCCCATAAATCTTTGATGCATGCGTACACACGCTGTCCTCCAGCATCCGCCTGGACACTTATCAGCACAGACCAGGGTTGCGGGAGGTGGCCAGGGCTGGGTGCCTGTACCTGCACAGTGGTGATGCCCGGCTCCCGGCCCACCAGGGTCCTGCCATCCTGTATCTGAGCAATTCTCGGCTCTTCCACCTTCATGAAATCCATCACGAGGTCGGTGATGTCAAACTGCCAGTCAGGGCCCAGCATGTAGCTCAGCTGGCCCGAGTCGGGGGACTCGGCCACAAACTGGGTGAGGACGCGCACGAGGGCGTGCTGGTATTGCAGGGAGCACCCTCTCCCCTTCTTCTCCTCATCCTCCTCGTCTTCACTGTCTCGGGTAGGCCTGGGACACACACACACACAGCAGAGCCAACGTCATCCTGGGGAAGAAGGGTCTCCCCTACCTCCTTGTCCAGATTCCCTGTGACTGTGATGCTTGGTGTGAACTGGATTTTCTTCCTGCCAGGGTTGCCTACCAGCGGTCACCCACCATCTGCCACTTCTTTCACTCCCCGGACCCTGTGCGGTGGTCACTGAGCGTCACGTGTGCTACCACAGGCTCGGGACACAGGAGCCCAGCACGGCCCCGCCTCCCCCGCCCAGCGCTGGGGGGACCAGCACTGCCCAGGCAGAGATGGCACCTTTGTCCTATGTCCTGGAAATCTGCAATTTCCTCATGAACCCCTGTGCAGGGATGATGCGGAAGGTGGGCTGCAGGAGGGAACATGAGGTCTGGGATCATAAGAGCCCTGTGTCGCCAGTGGCCACTCCCTCCTGTTGGCCTTGAGTGAGTGGTCAACCCCTACCCAGGCCTGGGCACCTCCCTTGCGGGTGGAGATGAGAATGATGCCCCTGACATCCTGCAGATGAGCATGAGCTGTAAGCCAGGTGTGACGACACCCAAGGTGGGCCCCTGTGAACCGTCACCTGGATAAGGGCCCTTTGATCTCGCAGAACCAGCTTTCTCTGAGCTCAGAGCCCTAAAGTGACCAGAGTATGCCTCCTATCTCCCACCCACCTGACCTAAGTGACTGCCGACCTGCAGAGCTGCTAAAACAACTGAAACACATCTGACACCTGCATCCTGACTTCTCCTCCTTCCTCAGCACCCCGGCCCTTCCCCCTGTCCTGACACAAGTTCTCCTCCACTTGCCTGCCCATGACCTGCCCTGAGAAACCCTCTCTGGCTTGGCCATTCCATAAACTTCCCCTTGAGATGAACCTGTCAAGCGTCCCTTATGAGAGGACCTGGTTTGGTGGCTGCTGACTGGTCTGTGGCGCCCTCAGTGGACAGGGTCTTGTGTCAGGGGAGAGAGGGGCAGAGACTCACATGTCCCGAGTTAGACTATGTGCCGGGTCCTGCCTTACATGCTCCTGTAAAGTGAATAAATGCTATCTTCAGAATTCTGACTGCTGCAGGGTGTATCATTTCACTGAATTCTTGGAACAACTCTATTCAGTCACTCTACTGTCATCTCCAACTTGCAGATGAAGAAACAGGAAGAGAGAAGTTAAGTAACTTGTCCAAGGTCTCACAGCTATACATGGGAAAGTGAAAGGTTGCTCAGTCGTGTATGACTCTTTGCAACCCCATGGGCTGTAGCCTGCCAGGCTCCTCTGTCCATGGAACTCTCCAGGCAAGAATACTGAAGTGGGTAGCCATTCCCTTCTCCAGGGGATCTTCCCAACCTAGGGATCGAGCCCAAGTCCTCCACATTACAGGCAGATTCTTTACCATCTAAGCCACCAGAGAAACCCCAAATGTGGAAAAGCCAGGGTGAAAACTTAGTGGCCTTATTCCAGAGTTCACAGCTTAGCCACTGCACTGTGCTCCACTAAGGATGGTTGACATTTACAAGCAGAAAGCTGAGAATGGATAATGCAGGAAAGAACACTAGGGTAATGGGGAATAGAGCTATTCCCTAAATGCCAGGCCTTGTGCTGTACGCTTCTTATGTGCTGCATCATTTTATTGAATCCTAGCAACTATTCTATGAGGTAGATAATATGACAGTAAACCCACTATATACGAATGAGTTCCGTTCCAAGAGTGCATTCGTTTAAGTTCGTTTGTAAGTCCAGCTATGTTAGCCTAGGTACCAAACTGACACAATGGGCTATAGAGTAGCTTACTGTAATCGGTTTATAACACTTTTCATGCAAATAATTCATAAAAACAAGCAGAGAAAATAAAGAAAATATTTTTAATCTTACAGCATAGGACCTTGAAAAGTACAATAGTACTATGCAACAGCTGGTACTCCTTAACAATATCAGCTACATCACCACTGCTTTTATGCTTACTTCCGGACCTCCTGGGCTTGAAACAAAGACCCTGTACTACTGTACTCTATACAGGAACAAAAGCTCAGCCACCTGTAGAAGGTGTGCCCATGTGACAACGCGTGCCAGACACGTGAACTAGTTTACGGGACTGGACTATGCGAATGTGCATTGGCATCTTTGAAAGTTCACAACACAGGTGTTCGTATGTAGGGAACTTACTATATTATTCCTATTATAATTTTCTCCTTTCAGAATAAGGACCCAAGTCAGATCTGTCTTAACTCTGTTCCTGTTACTACCCACTGTAGATGCAGTTTTGCTGGAGCCTGGGTCCCTGAGGACGTTTTGCCTCAGATCCAAGCCCTAGGAGCCTCAGACCCACAGCCCCCTCTGAGGGTCACCCCCTCACCCTGAGTTCCTCACCTTCGATTGGAGGCCACCGGGATCCTCCATCCTTTGATCTGACTCAGCTCCGTGTCCGAGATCTCAACCTGCAGGGGGAGTCTGGGCACCCAGACCGTGACCTCTAACTGGGAGGTGAAGTGCTGGTGGGTGAAGTTCACGATCGTGTCCACTTTGCTCTTCATCTCCTTCCCATTCACAAAAATCGAATCACAGCCGTTGGAGACCTTGGGGGAGGGGACAGGACCGCCAGATGCAGCAGCAGAAAAAGTTCATGTGAGACCTGACAGTAAAAGTTCATGAACCGCAACAGCTCTGATCTATGAGGCCCCAAGACAACCAGGAGAACGTGGCTTGAACAAAAGGTAATTTGTAGGCACTAATTGGTGACAATACTGATAAATAGACTCCAGGAAAACCACTCTGTATTACAAACTACTGACAAGTAAAACCATAAACATAATTTAACGGAGTTTCATAACCTTTGTTGCCTTTTCTGTGTGTTTTTTTCCTTTTCCTCACCTCCTTTATGTACTCAAACCACCACTAATCAAACCCCAGGTGCAGCATATTTCACTAGTGCGCCCTATCTGAAGATGTTTAAAAGGTATCCATATGTTACTAAAACAACACTTCATTTGAGCTGTAAAGGGGATTTTTTTTTTTTTTCCTGAAAAAACCAAGAGAGCTTTGCACTAGATTAAGACCCTTGTAGAAATACACTCATGAAATGCATCAGTAACATGGATACAATCTTTTGCCCCATTACGTTTTGCATTAATTTTACGGGATGGAGATGAGGATGTGGCATTCTGCTATGGACTTCTGACTCAGCACTCGGGGCAGGCACCCTTTTAACATGATGCATTCGCAGGTTAGGTATCAGACAATGTAAGCCCCCGCGGCACTTCACATCTTCCGGAGAAGCAAGGAAAATGTTGATGGCTTTCTCTCCTAGACCATCAGAAGAATGAATGTCTTTTACGTATCTGGATGGGGAGGGGGAGGAGATCACTTTATGGGCAGAAGACACAAAAGCAACAATCAGTTTAGCACAGAATCACAAAACTGCCAGGGGTCTGCAACCTCCTTTTTACAGATGAAGAACCTGAGGCCAGCCACGTGATGTGTCACTGGCTCAAGGTCACACACTACTTTTTGGGATACTGGCCTGCTGGCAGTGGTCCCCAGCTCACCTGGAGTGCCACCAAGAGGCCTGTTTCCCAAGCCACAAAAGAAGACTCACTCAAGACCTTCTCTTCCTCACCTGAATCGGTATCTGCGACCCAGCCTCCCTTCCCACCCCAGGTGCACAAGTCCAACTGCTTCCTCCATGTGACCAGGTGAACGGCCCAGAGCAATGCCAGCAGTATCAAGGTGCAAACTCTAAGAGCAAACCTCCACGTTGTTTGGGAGGTATCATCACCACCTGTCCTGTCCCCCTAGAAAAAGGATATGAATGTGTATTTGCTTCCACAAGAAGGAAAAGATGAGCTTGGTTCACTGTAGGGTGAAATCAAAGACTGAGGAGAAAATAACTAAAATGATGCTTACATCCTTACATCAGAACCTCAGACACAGGCCCCTGTCATTGCCACCGCACCATGTCACCACATCTCTGGGAATCTTTAAGCAGAATTAAGCAAGGCCAGTAATAGGAAGGTGGGATGAAACCACAGTGACACGAACCTGACAAGCCTGGGTTACAAAGCAGTGAACAGGGGTACTGATGGGTAACTACGCATCAGGCTGAGTTCATTCGGGGAGTGCTTTCCCACCCTGTCAGAGCTTAGCCCTCCAGAGTCCCCTGACCTGCAGGCTCCACTACTCCGAGCAGCAAAAATTCTGCCCCCAGATGGCAGTGGAAAGTGGCAGCTAATGCGTCTCTCCCCCTGAAATTCCAATGGGAGTTGAAAAAGATATTTCCATCACTTTTCAAAGTGTAAAAGAAGCCACTTCGCCTATCTCTCTCTCTTTGTCTGCTTTACTTCCTAAAGGAGAGAAGAAAAATGATGAACCAAGCAAATCAGCTGTCTTTTAAGGCATGTTTGAGGGACATAAATCTGTATTGTTGTGCCCAGGATTGTAATGTGAGCAACCAGAGTAAGATTTTCAACTAAAGCAGACAAACGAGTGGAGAGCCGTGTTTTTATTTTAAAATCCTGTGAGGCTGACACAATGCCGAGCCAACTGCCCTTCCATGGGTGGCAGATCTGTTCTAGAGAAACTTCTGCCTTCCCTCCAGAGCACTGCAGTGTGAGACATGCAATAAGACCCCTAAACATCCCTGGACTCAGTGGCAGTAGCAGACCTATCTCAAGAGAACAAGGTTCCTCACTGACAAGAACGCTGCGATGGATGCATTAGGGTTCTGCCCTCACCTTCTCCCAGCTCAAGTGGGCCTCACCCATTGCTAGAACTTTCCCCAACCTACCTCCCTCCAGTACAGACCTCAACTCTCCTGAATCTGCAGGATTATTATAACCTATGTGAGATGCACGTATGTGTGTGTGTTTCCTCTAGAAGGAATGGTTTAGTATTTGTTAATTCAGTGTTTGCAGGGACTTTATAGGACATAACTAGTGTAACTAACAAGAAACGACTGCAGTAGGGATCTCTTATGGGTATAGGAACTCACTGCCTGTGAGGTTCTTCCTCTTCTCTGGAAGCATTAATATCCACAATAATTGCATGTGGCGGGCATCATGATCCTCATTGCACGGAGACTGAATCCAGTGTTGAGAAAGGGAACATCACTTCCCAGGGTTTTACCTATGTGTGTAATGATGCCAGCCAGCTCCCAGGACTACTGATACCAGGCTGGGTGCTCTTTCCTCTGCCTGCTCATGCCAGTCCCCTCTAGAGACTTCCCTCACTACACAGGACAAAGTCCAAAATCTTGATTACAGCTTACAAGACCTAGGGTCATGGTACTTACTTATAAGACCTAGGGACAAGCCAACTTCTCCAGGCTCCCTTTGCACTCCTCTCCCCGGCCCCTGCACAGGCTCTTCCCTCATGGGTCATGGGTCTTCTCTCCCTGGAGCTCTCCTGAGCTTATCCCCAACTGAACACCTTGCCACCATCTTCCCATGACTGAATGACTGAGATCTGTTTGTCATTCATGTCTGAGGCAGATATAACTGGTTGTCTTGGGCCACCCAGTCACACACCAGCACCCCGGCCCCATCACACACACACACACACCCCTTCCTCTTTTCTGTCCAGCCATTCATAAGAACAGGGCTTCCTTGGAGGCTCAGTGGTAAAGAACCCACCTGAGAAAGCAGGAGACACAACAGGAGATGTGGGTTCGATCCCCGGGTCAGGAAGATCCCCTGGGAAAGGAAATGGCAACCCACTCCAGTGTTCTTGCCTGAAAAATCCCACAACAGAGGAGCCCAGCAAGTTACAGCCCGTGGGGTCGCAAAGAGTTGGACACGACTGAGCGATTGAGTACCACACTACATTAGTTACTCTGGATTGCTCTGTGCTGTATTTTATAATCTGCTTTTCAATATTTATCACTCTCTGAATGCTCCTGGTTACTTTTTACTTGTTTCTTATCTGTTCTCCACCTGAAAGTAACCTGCTTGAGGCCATGGACCTGTCTCTTCTCATCTACAGTGTCTCTACTTCTAGCACAGAGATGACATATAGAAAGTGTTCAATAACTAGATGTTCAATGTGATTATATCACCAGTTTCCTCTGGGTCCCATTCATTCCTCTGCTCCATGAGTAGCCTGAATCTGGATAAGAAGGGGGATGAGGTGATGTGCACCAGGTTATCACATTAAGGATATCATGAGAGGAGGCAGACAGGTAGAGGAAACCTAGTCCAAATGCTCAGGAAGTTGAGGTCAAAAATCTGATAAATGTGGATTTCCAGGGATGAATTTGGCCTTTAGGCTAGGAACCGAAATGGAGAGATCTCTGAGTCATGTCACATCATAGAGGCATGTGTGTTGGGGAAGCAGACAGACAGACAGTGCAAGGTAAAGATCAGAGTCAGGTTCCTACCACTCATCGTAAAGATACCTTCAGGGCTCTCTGAGGCCCTGAAGCAACACCAAATGCTGTGTATTCTAATGTAAGAAGAGCTGAGGACGGGAATGTGAAGACTGAAAACGACGATTCGTGTCATGTTAATCTGCGAGCATGGGCCAGATGACTTGCCAATGTCATCGTAGGAAGGCTGCCTCTAGAGGTTCATTGTTCTACTGTCAAATTACACTTCTGCAGTTACAGTACTTTAGAGTAATAGGGGCAAACAGGGGTCTCCTAGTGTAAATAGTTTTCCTTTGGGGATCTTGTAAAATACACCACTGGCTTTGTTTTCTATTTAGAAAAGAAGCAAGAATTGAGTCTGTGTATCAGCACCCTCCCTCTGAGTCTGCCACACTATTGACGTATCTGTGTCTACACCATAGAGGCTTTATAAGGCTTCTCTCCTGACCTCTCCCCCCACCTGGAGAAATGAGTTAGAAAGAAAAAAAGTCACACAGTCAAGAGTAATGGCTGCAGTCTACCTCCTCAACAACTTGGCAAGAGCAGTTTAAGAAGTGTAAATGGTGTTTGTTTAAGCTGAATAAAATAAAGGGTGCCTTCTGCAGTGCTATTTATAATGAAAATAAAAATATTCTGTATGAAATGCCTAGTTCAATAAATAACAGTGCACACAAATGAAACACCAGGAATCATAAAATAAATTTAAATAAAATTTAAGGAAAGGGAAATATAATCAGGAAATAATATTTAGTGAAAAATGGTGGAGTTAAAATTATATGGACACACTCATTCTAATTTTATAAATATATGTTATGTGTGTTTGTGCATTACTGAAGAATAAAAAGATCTGAGTAATGGGAGGAAAGCTATACAATCAAAGAGTATGTTTCTCACAAATCATAATTAATGCTGAATTCCATATGAAGATAGGCAAAAAGGAAGCATGTAAAGAAAAAAACATCTTTCAATTCAATTGTCATCAAATCAAACATTTTGTATTTATTACCAAGTTGAGCAAGTGCATTATGTCTGAGGAGCAGCGGGTACTCAAAAAATATTTAGTTGACCTTGAGGGTTTATATCTCTTTCTATATGTCATCTCTGTGCTAGAAGTAGAGACACTGTAGATGAGAAGAGACAGGTCCATGGCCTCAAGCAGGTTACTTTCAGGTGGAGAACAGATAAGAAACAAGTAAAAAGTAACCAGGACTGGAAAAGGTTAGCTTTCATTCCAATCCCCAAAAAAGGTAATGCCAATAAATGCCAAAGAAAACCAATAGCTATCATGTATTGAGTGCTTACTAGCATCATGCATTTTTTTTTTAGAACTTTACATAGGATGATAGCCATTGATTCCTCTGAATACCCTGTTCAATAAGTGTTATGTCCCTATATTATAGATGGGGAAAGTAAGGCCCAGGACAGGCAGCTCCTGCAGGGATCACAGCTGGTGACAGGGCAGAGGTCCTCTGAATGGGGGCAGAGGGCTCCTCACATTGTGTGTTACCCTCTTCATGCAGCCCACAGAAGGACCTGATTGGGAAAGACAAGACCCAAACACACACACTGGGACTTTTTTATGACCCTTACCGAGGTATAATTTAAGTTCAGTGCACAGCATCCATCTGGAGGGCACAGCTGGATGAGCTGGGTGGTGTGTGCACCACGAAACCACTCCCACACTCAGACACAGAATACTCCCACCACCCCAAAAGATCCCTGGTGCCCCTTCTGGGCCCATCACTGCCTCCACGCTGGCCCCAAGCCACCAGTGATGTGTCATTAAGCAGGAGGTATGGATTAGTTCAGACTAGCCTGATAGTTAGTCCTCAAGTCCAGGGTGAGGGAGCTGGAAGCAGCAGCTTGGTGCCTCAGACTGAAGGCCAGCAACCTGGCTCCTCATCCAACTCTTCCCCTCATGACACTGAACAAGTCACTCTCCATCTCCAGGCTCCATTGGTAAACCCAAGGGTACCTGAAGTTTCCAGCTCGTACACCCTCCCATCCTATCAATGAAGGATGGAAAGAGCAAGCTTGGAGTCCCGGTGTTGTGTGACATAGCTTTTCTCTGTCACAGACCCCTCATCTGTAAAATAAGGATAAATCATTCATTCGTTTGATAAATATGTATTTAATGTCAGTGAAGACCCAGGAACTGTCCTAGGTGCTGAGGATAGAGTGATAAACAATACAGTCCCTACTCTTATGGAGCTGACCGTCCAGTGGAGGAGACAGACAAACTTGACACACATAGATATAAATGCAATACTAGAGATCTCTTCAAGAAAATTGGAGATACCAAGGGAACATTTGGTGCAAAGATGGGCACAATAAAGGACAGAAAAAGCAAGGACCTAACAGAAGTGGAAGAGATTAAGACGAGGTGTCAAGAATAAACAGAAGAACTGTATAGTAAAGGTCTTAATGATCCAGATAACCAGATGGTGTGGTCACTCACCTAGAGCCAGACATCCTGGAGACTGAAGTCAAGTGGGCCTTAGGAAGCATTACTATGAGCAAAGCTAGTGGAGGTGATGGGATTCCAGCTATTTCAAATCCTAAAAGATGATGCTCTTAAAGTGCTGCACTCACTATGCCAGCAAATTCGAAAAACTCAGCAGTGGCCACAGGACTGGAAAAGGTTAGTTTTCATTCCAATCCCCAAAAAAGGTAATGCCAAAGAATGTTCAAACCATCATACAATTGCACTCTTTTCCCATGCTAGCAAGATTATACTCAAAATCAGATAGCAAGATGGGCTTACAAGGAAAATCGAACAAGGTAAGAAAGCAGTGATGACAGGACTTCCTGGCGGTCCAAGGGCTAACACTCATTGCCTGCAAGGCAGGGGGCCTGGGTTTGATCCCTGGACAGGGAACTAGATACGACATGCCACAACTAAAGGTTCTGCATGCTGCAATGAAGATCGAAGATCCAATATCCACAGCTAAGACCTGGCACAGCCAAATAAATAACTAAATAAACGTAAATATTAAAAAAAGAAAAACAGTGAGAGAGCCCAGTTAGAATTTTCTGTTCTGTTCCATCCCATCCCATTCTACTTCACTCCACTTTGCTCTGTGCCATTTCATTCCAGTCCATTCTATTCCTTCACTTTTTACAAAATGCTGGTGAGAGCCCATAAAAATTGGCCCTTAATCTGAAAAAAATCCTGCACTTGGGCATTGTGGGAAAGTGATTCTCTACCCATTTTACAGATGAGGAGACTAAATCTCAGTTAGGTCATCTAGCCAGTAATGGAGGGCCAGGGTCCCAAGCGACATATTCTGACCTGACGCTGTCCTTTTCTTTTGGTCAAATAGTTGCTATAGTAACCACTGATCCCCTCGCTATATTCAGTTCATTCTTAGGTTTCACTTAAAGAATTACTTAAAGAATCAAGAATAAGGAGCCTGGTTTATCTTCTGCTTGATAAAAATCAAAGACAAAATCATGTCAGCCACATTCCAGTTTCAGTTCAAAGATGCAGTCAGCTGAAAAGAGCACTTCTCCCACCTTTACCAAACTGCAAATTAAAAACTTTCCTTGGCGGTTGGTGGTTAAAACTGTGCCTTCCAATGCAGGTGGTACAGGTTCCATCTCTGGTCAAGGAGCTAAGACTACATGCCTCTGGGCTGAAAAACTTGAACATAAAACAGAAACAGTATTGCAACAAATTCAATAAAGACTTTAAAAATGGTCTACATCAAAAAAAAATCTTATAAAAAATAAAAACTTTTCTCAAACACATCAGAGAACTGCTAATGCAGGGCTACAAACTAACCTGGAATCTAGAGAAAGACACATGCACACAGGGAGAAAGAGAAATGAAGTGTTTGCTTCCCCAGGGTAGACTCTGCTAGATGCCATATAAGCCAGAAAAAAGAATCCAAGTGACAAATTGTAGTGACTTAAGAAAGGCCCGGTAGGGGCTCATGTGAGAGGGTTGAGCTTTTACAGCCTGTGAATACACGGGGAGCTTGTGCCCACTGGCTTGCTCTGTGAATTCCACCAGCTGCTTAGGGAAAAGCCAGCAGTAGCCCCGGGGCAACTCTTGCCATCTTTGGCTCAGGAGGGGAACCACTGTTACACACTCCCATTTCCTGTTTCCTCTACAAGGCAAAAGTCTTAGCCTTCAGGCCAAAGTGTAATCAAGACTGCCATTCAGAGCCCTTAGGGGATTCTGTTGTAGCTAAAGGAATCAGTTTGAGTTAAATTTAAGCTGCTTTACTAAAAAGAGGCCTGCATCATGACTCTTGCAAAGAGCTATGTGCTTGTGATGACTAAGTCACCTCATTAAAGTTTATCCAATAAGATTTATCCAATAAGATGCTTTAGAACAGGGAATTCCCTCGCAGCCCAGTGGTTGGAACTTCACACTTTCATTGCTGAGGGCCCAGGTTCAATCCCTGGTTGGGGAACTTCATGCTCGGGCTTAGTTGTGTCCAACTCTTTGTGACCCCATGGACTGCAGCACACCAGGCCTCCCTGTCCATCATCAACTCCCGGAGTTTACTCAAACTCATGTCCATTGAGTCGGTGATGCCATCCAACCATCTCATCCTCTGTCATTTCTTTCTCCTCCCACCTTCAATCTCCCCCCCCCCCCCCCCCCCCCCGCCCCGCTAGTTTGTGGAAAAATTGTCTTCCACAAAACTGGTCCCTGGTGCCAAAAAGGTTGGGGACTGCTGCTCCAGGACACAACAGTGCTCCCGTCCCCAGGGTTTCCCCAGACTATGCTAGACTTCCCTTGGTCAGAGGCATCCACTTCTCTGAATCATAGCTGTCTATCCCTTCCCTTCAATAAGTAAACATACCATCTTGATCATCTTTTTTCCCCCTAGAACATTACTGAATTGGGCTTAACAGCACTGTGTGACTCTGAACAGGTAACTTAATCTGAGTTTCTGCTCTTTCATCTGTTTTATCAATTGGCCTTCACCTGGACAAATAGAGCATTTGCCTATAAAATACCTCATTCTTTTCTTAATGACTCACACAAATGGTAGTTGGGTTTTAAAGTTAACTGAAGCAAAATTTGCAACTAACCAGTATTGCACAATAAAATCCCTATTTTCATTCACTAGGCACAGAATGTATCATTTTTATATAAAGAATATGCACAGTAACATGTATGCATATGAGATATACATACACACGTGTGTGTGTGTGTGTGTAGCATATAATTGCACAGATGGGCAGTATATGCATATGTAACTCTCTGCCCAGAACTCTTGAGCAATTTATAATGTTGGTTCTCTCTGTGTACTATTATCACCTACACTTTTTATAAATGTATTTTCCAGTTCTTATAACATTTCATTAGTCAAGGGTTTCTCAGTGGCCATAATTCAGTCTCTAATATCTTCCTGAAGGCCAGAGGTTAATGACACCATCACCAGTGATTTGCTTAGCCACCAGAAGAAGGCATCACACGTCTCTGGAAGATGTGGAGACCAGTACCACTGTGCCTGTGTGCCCCACAGGTTATGACAATATATAGTGATGAATACATGACCAGGCAGAGTAACGAAGGTAATCAGTTAAAAGATGCACAATTTCTACCCGTATATGTGTATATGGATACCTGGGAAGGTAAGCACACAATGTTATTTGGGGCCAAATGCATATAATTGTGGGGCTTCCCCGGTGGCTCAGACGGTAAAGAATCTGCCTGTGATGCAGAGACCCTGGTTCAATCCCTGGGTTGGGAAGATCCCCTGGAGAAGGGAATGGCAACCCATCCCAGTATTCTTGCCTAGAGAATTCCAGCATGAAATTGAATTCTCAGGAGTTAAACTATTCATGTGCTACAGCTCCATGTCCTTTCGGCCCCTTGTACAATCATGAACACAAAGCCGAACATCAGAACTGGAATTCCCTGGTGGTCAGGTGGTTAGGACTTGCTGCTTTCACTGCCCAGGGGCCTGGGTTCAGTCCCTGGGTGGGGAACTGAGATCCCACAAGCGACCACCACCACCGAAAAACAAAACCAAGCATCAGAACTGAAACCATGTAGCAGCCCACTGCCAGTGGTGCATGTTGCTTACACATCATTCTGTGGACTACTATAAAAAACGAAAGGGTGCTAAGTCGCTTCAGTCGTGTCTGACTCTTTGTGACCCTATGGACTATATAGCCTGCCAGGTTCCCTTGCAAATACAATACTGGAGTGGATTTCCATTTCCTTCTCCAAGGGATCTTCCTGACCCAAAGATCGAACCCACATCTCTTATGTCTCCTGCATTGGCAGGTGGGTTCTTTACCACTAGGGCCAAAAAAATGAATATGCAAAGTCAAATTACTCTCATGAAGATTTCCAGGAGACAAGTCCATGGATCCTGACTCAAGGAACCTTCTGTCTGTCCACATATGTACGTTCATAGACTATGAGTTAATATATGAGTGCTTACTTCTCTGCTTCTGAGATCATAAAGCAAGTCTTTTGAGGACAAGCATGCTGCATTACTCAAGTCTCTGCAGCCCAAGTTCATGGCACAGGGCCCAGTACCTTGTAGATGTACAGGAACTGCACAGAATAAATGAGAGATGAAGTGCTCCGCTCATATCTGCTCATATCATACAACAGTAACGGGCAGGTCTTGTGAGCCTCTCCCCATCCATCATGTCCAGCACCACACTGAAAGCCTCCACTCTAAGGAGACTCCCTCATTCACTGTCGAGGTCTGATCATGAGGCTTTGCTCTCAGACTCATTTATTCTTATTAATCCTCTTTTCATGCAGATCAATCTCATTTTCCTAGTCAGATCACGGCTGGGACTTGTCAGTTCTTCATCCCTCCAAAGCAATGTGCCCAGCGCCCAGCCCAGAACTGACTGATTATCCAGTCCTCCTAGCAAGGACAGATCTCAGGGCCAGTGTGGGCAGAATGGAGACCATTTCACATCTTTCCCTTCCCAGCTCATCCAAAACACACTCTTCCTTATAGAATCTTAAAGTCTTGGTGCTACAGAGACCTCAGAGAATGCAACTCTGCAGCCTGGGGAGGATGAGGATCCATCTCAAAGGTACAGAGAGCTCGCAGAGAGTCCGAGGTTAAAACTCAGTGATGATACGCACTGAGGTCCAAGCAGGGCTCTGAGGACACAAGCAGACCCAAGTCCCTGCCCTTGAGAAGGCATGAGTGGAGAAGAGAGGTGCCTGTGCAAAACACTGTCAACAACAGCGACTGTTAGGACAGCAGGATTTGTATGGTGTTTACAAGATGCTCAGGCTTCGCTGGCTGCCTCAGGTTCACCGACCTTCAGCTCACCTTCATCTGAGATGCCCGGGACACTCCTCCGCTGCAGACCCACTGATGCCCTGTCAACTACAAACTGGCACTTGCCAATGGCATGTGCCGTCCACCTCTGTGTGAGCTTGCTAAGTCGCTTCAGTCACATCTGACTCTGTGCAACCCTATGCCCACTAGGTTCCTCTGTCCATGGGATTCTCCAGGCAAGAATACTGGAGTGGGTTGCCATGCCCTCCTCCAGGGGATCTTCCTGACCCTGGGATCAAACCTGAGTTTCTTATGTCTCCTGCATTGGCAGGCAGGTTCTTTTACCACTAGCGTCACCTGGGAAGCCCGCCATCCAACTCTACAAGTATTAAATCGTGCTGTTGCCAATATTCAACACCGCCTGAAAGGAGTTCAGGGTGGAGAGCAGAAATGAGGCACTCTGTATTTTGGGGAAAAACTGGCAGGACAGGTCTGATAGTTAGATATTTTTCAGGAGCCAATTTTATGAGCCCAATTCTTGTACCTCCTCATATCTAGAAAAGCACTAGAATCTTTCATGATGACGACAGTTCCTCATGACTAGCTGCAACCTTCTAAAAAAAATGTGTGTTTGATTGCATGTATACCCCCTTCACCAGAATCACACTGGTGATTTTGACCTCCCCCCGTACCCCGCCTCTTTGGAGCAGTTTCTCAGAGCTATCTAAGGTGCCATCTCCCAGGCTACAGTCCTCATTTTGCCCCAAATAAAACTTAACTTGGGACTTTTTACTTCATGAATTTTTTTTAAAGCTGACACCCGCTTCCATCCAACTTCATGTTCCCCCTCATCAGTCAAGCATCACCACTCCACGACTGCATTCTGCTAGTCAGGCTGCTTCCATGAAGAAATAACAAAATTCTGGCTCTTTTCCACGAGAAGAAAAAAAATCCCCATCTGAAGCATATTCGACAAGGTTTGATTCTACCTCGACAGACAAATGCTTCCAAAACTGTGCCCCTTATCAAAACCACACCAGCAAATTAGGCCCAAGATTACGGTTTGTTGTAAAGTTTAGCATACGCTTCTCTGGGGAATGTTTTCATTTTAGCTTTGTAGCCCTCGACATTGGGAGATTTTTTTCAAAGCACCACCAACGCTTGTGAGTTTAGGAAAAGATCCAAGCGCTTCCTATGCATCAAACGGTGGCCCGCGAGGGATGAAGAGCTGTTTATCTGGTGAGAGCCCAGCATATGGTGCTGCTCAGCCTCCTGTACCAGCTCGGACAGCAGACACTGAACCTGGTGGGGAGAAGCATGCTGAATGAGGTTCCATTGGCAAAGGGGCTAGAGTCACAAGCTTAGGTGTCTGGGGATTGCACAGCAATTAGTCACATAAAAGAAAGGCATTTTGGCAGGATAAGCATATTCTCAGGGGAATGAGAAATCTGCAGGGTTTGTGTTTTCCAAACTGATTTTGAAAGTACTTCTGAAGATTTCCCTGAGAAACTTTTGTATCAAAGCATGCTGTGAATTGGGGACTCAAGGTATAAAAAGAAGTAGTTGAGAGGTTTTTTTTGTTTTGTTTTAAGTCTCTGAGACTCCAGGGGAAGGGAAAAAGAAAATGCCAACAATGACCTCATCACCAATTCCTCCAAAATCTGAATGTGGAAAAGACGGAGGTTGAAAGCCCCAACCTAAGATCTGGCAAAGACAGGACTGGCTCAGCGCTGCCAAGAAAAGGCTGGGTATCCAGACTTCTCAGAGGAGATTTCCAGAGAAGGATGGGCGACTCAGAGCCTAGCCAGGCTGAGCCAGTCACAGAGGGAGCAGTGAAGCGCAGCAATGCCTCGGTAGCACAGAAGTCCCTGGAATTCATCCCCCTGATCATCTCGCAGTCCTTGCCAGTGTGACATGGGCTGATTAAAATCCTGGATATAAAAATTTCCAGACTGGTAACAAAACACAGGAGCCCCCATGGCGAAATGACAGCTGTTCTTAAATGATCTGCCTCATGAAAACCTCTACCTACGTGAGCAATAAATTACAATACTTGCATCTAATACACTAATCTAATACATCTCAATACAACTTATTTATCTAAGATATTTGTAATAGAATTCAGTTTATCCATATAATTCACCCTTTTTTTTTTTTTCAGCACAACTAGCCTGGGATGATGGAGCTTCTCTGGAGGCTGATGGGGGTTGACACAAAAATCCAAACCCTCTGGGCCCAGGGAAGTGACATAAACGAGGAAAGGAGGTCTTCTCTGAAAGACAGAGAACTCGGGGGTTGTGAAAAACTCGAGGGAGCACCCCAAGCCCAGCTCAAAAGGGGTCAGCTCCCACTCCCCTGAGCCTTCTGCTGCCATGCGGGAATGTCAGGGCTGTGTGTAGAGATCTTCTGACTTTGCAAGAGAAATGGAAGACCCAGGGTTCAGTGAAATTTACTAATGTTTGAATGCTGACATCTAAGAATACATTTTAAAAGTACTTTGCTCTGTGTGGAGACTTGTCTTGGGGACTGTATTTGCCTCAAAGCTTATCATTTTATGGGATTCCCAGGCAGCTCAGTGCTAAAGAATCCACCTGTCAATGCTGGAGACTCGGGTTTGGTCTCTGGGTTGGGAAGATCCCCTGGAGAAGGAAATGGCAACCCACTCCAGTATTCTTGCCTGGAGAATCCCACGGACAGAGGAGCCTGGAGGACTACAGTCCACGCAGTCACAAAGAGTCAGACATGACTGAGCACCCATGCACTATTGTTTTATGACCTTTGGCCTAAGGACATCCTGATACAATGATAGTGAGGCAGGAGATAGACAAGCTCCAGGCTAGATATTTACAACTCGCCTCCTGTTCACAACTCCTGGGCTGAGAAAAAGACAGGCTCCAGGTTGGACACTCACTACCAGTCCCCTGTTTACATTTCTTGAGGTAAGAGACAGACGGGCTCCAGGTTACCTTTTTATGACTGGACTCTTGTCTACATTTCAAGATCTGCACTTCTATACAAGAAACAACAACAGGAGTGGGGTGGATAACCAGACATTGGGTACAAAAGAGAGGAGCCAGACACTATTAGGAAATCAAGAGGTCATACATTTTCCATGCTTGGGGCAAGGGAGATGCTACATGTGTGAAAAAGTCTCCCCAGGGTCAAAAAGGCAGGGGATGCCAGACCATAGTAAGTCTTGCTATTTTCCTTCCATATGCCTTTGCAATGAAATCCATCTTGACTAAGAGGTGTGTGAGCACACCCAGGGGGACAGTCCTGAGACAAATTAGCCAGGGAGTCAAAGAAGATGGCGCTTTCCAGATGGTACAAGTGGTAAAGAACCCACCTGCCAAAGCAGGAGACATGAGAGACACAGGTTTGATCCCTGGGTCAGGAAGATCCCCTGGAGGAGGGCATGGCAACCCACTCCAGTATTCTTGCCTGGAGAATCCCATAGACAGAAGAGCCTGGTGGGCTAGTCTATTGGGTCACAAATAGTTGGACATATCTGAAGCGACTTAGCATACATGCATGCAAAGAAGACGACTGGGCAAGAAGAAGACAGAGACCTGGAAGATTCCTCCCCTTAGAAAGGATTTTAACTTCCCAAAGGCTTGACTCAAGCAACTCTCATGCTGAGTTCACCCATGGATATTTCCACATGTACTCTGCTTTTCTAATAAATAATATACTTTCCTCTATACCTTCTGTTTTCTTGTCTGATTCCTCCTTTTGGGGTAGACTAGGATTGGGATTTAGATTCCAGCCACTGGCCCCTGTCATTTAGCAGTTAGGATTCCTGGTTTCCACCCAGGCAACCAGGGTTCAATTCCCAATCAGGGAGCTAAGGTCTTGCTTCCAGCTGCTACTTACTGCTACATGTCCCCGAAATCAATAGGATGTAGTGCAAGGGCACAGAAATACTGTGTTTTGTTTCGTTTTCCTCCAATATATCAGATTTTGAGGTCCATATCATGGCCTCATTAGCATGCTCCTCAATTCTTATGAAAACATTTGCTAGTTCCCCCACAGGCTTTATCAGAAGTAGGAAATAGGTTTGTCTCACTTGTCACTACAAATCACTCCATAGTGGCTGCTCAAGGGACCTGTGCTCAAGAAGTTGGGGCTGTAGAAGGAAGGAGTGGGGGGATGGATTAGTGATGTCTGGATTGGTGCATGCTAGGGAGTGGGGTCCTACTACACGTTTTGTTTATTCTATATTATTTACATCCTATTTATGAAACCAAAATCCTTTGGCCCAACGTCCTTGACCAAAGTCCCTTCTGTCTCAACCTGGACCAGAGTGCAAGCACTGGTATCAAGGTGGAAAATCCTTCAAGATTCTCACCACTATTCTGTCACTCAAGAAGGCTGTCAAAAGCACATGGAGGGACTTCCCTGGTGATCCAGTAGTTAAGACTTCGCCTTCTAAACCAGAGGATGCAGGTTTGATCCCTGGCCCACAGCTAAGACCTGATGTAGCCAAATAAAATCAAAATTTAAAAAGTTCTTTTTTAAAAAAGCCACATGGAAATCCACTGTCCCCATGAGTGGGCTTCAGACACACAGCCAGTCTCAGCACACGGCCGTGGACTAATCTTCCTACAACTGTGCACATAGGAAAAGAAGTCATCAGAGTATAACCCAAATAGTTATCAAGTGTCAGACACAAAGGATGTCAGGAAGTCATGGATGCATTCACCTCTCTGAACACATCCCTTGAGGAGTGACATGGCCGAAATCCTTGATGATGGAAACTGCTCTGGCGTCCGGAGCATTAAAAGATAACTACATTAAGGCAA
Source organism: Dama dama (assembly GCF_033118175.1). Classification (NCBI taxonomy): domain Eukaryota; kingdom Metazoa; phylum Chordata; class Mammalia; order Artiodactyla; family Cervidae; genus Dama; species Dama dama. The sequence goes on along the minus strand of NC_083685.1, from coordinate 22,400,713 downwards.
TTGCTTTGGGCTGGGGCCTTTCATTTTAAAAAGAGCCTGTTAAACTGAGCTTTAGAAGTGGTCAAAAATATCTGAAATATTTGAAGAGGGGTCCTTTAAGAAGGTTAAGGCAACTCTGCAGGGAGAAATAGGAGTCAAAAGCAGAGCTTTGAAATCTGAGATTGTCTCTTAACATTTCAAGTTAAACCTGAAATGTTTTCTTGGCAAACTAATCCAAGAGCAAGATAGGAGGAATACACTGAGTATAAGAATATAAATAATTGTTTCCCGCTGAAAGCCCATTGATTTTGAAAATGGATTAGAAGAGATAAGATAAGAGTCCATCTGTTTAATAGGCGGCCACATAATCCAGTGGTTTCCCAAGTGGTGCTGTGGTAAAGAATCCGCCTGCCAGTGCAGGAGGTGCAAGAGATGTAGGTTCAATCCCTCAGTCAGGAAGATCTCCTCGAGTAGGAAATGGCAAACCGCTCCAGTATTCTTGCTTGGGAAATCTCATGGACAGCAGAGTCTGGTGGACTACAGTCCATGCGGGTCACAGAGAGTCAGACATGACTGAGTGACTGAGCAGGCAAGCAAACACACGTAATCCAGACCATCCAGTCCCAGAAAAATCCCATTCCGTTGTTACTGGCTGAGACAGAATTTGTATTTCCACCAACTGCTAAAGGCAGAGTTACTTTCCCGAAGTCCATATCGGACTAGGGATAAGTATCAATAAAACAGTAATAAACTGTTCGTGCAAGACACCTGCATATTCAGGGGAAAATGTGTGAAACTCTCCAAAGATTTTTCTCATTCATGCCCATCAAGTCTGTGCTGTACTAGTCGCTTTTGGCCAAAGAAGTTAGTTCTAGCTCTTCTTTGTTGGATTTTTTTTTTTTTTATTAAACATTAAATATTTATTTGACTGTGCCAGGTCTTAACTGCAGCATGTGAGGTCTTCCATCTTTATTGCAGCATGTGGCATATGGGATCTAGTTCCCTGACCAGGGATCAAACCTGGACCCCCTGCATTTGGAGCACAAAATCTTAGCCACTGGACGATCAGGAAAGTCCAGGGATTTCATTTTATGTTCACCAGTTCCTAACATAAGTAAATTTCCCTCTACACATTTGAAATGTTTAAGAGAAAAAGAAGCTACAGTTTAATCTTTGGAAGATAAATCTTAACCTCATGATCTGCATAAAAAATGTCAATGTGCAGATAATCTCAAAGTAGAGGGGAGAACCCTGCCCCTGAAATAAGCACCCTAACCACTCCATGGTGTGATCACTCGCCTAGAGCCAGACATCCTGGAATGTGAAGTCAAGTGGGCCTTAGGAAGCATCACTACAAACAAAGCTAGCAGAGGTGATGGAATTCCAGTTGAGCTATTTCAAATCCTGAAAGATGATGCTGTAAAAGTGCTGCACTCAATATGCCAGCAAATGTGGAAAACTCAGCAGTGGCCACAGGACTGGAAAAGGTCAGTATTCACTCTAATCCCAAAGAAAGGTAATTTCAAAGAATGCTCAAACTACCGCACAATTGCACTTATCTCACACGCTAGTAAAGTAATGCTTAAAATTCTCCAAGCCAGGCTTCAGCAATACATGAACCATGAACTTCCCAGATGTTCAAGCTGGTTTTAGAAAAGGCAGAGAAACCAGAGATCAAATTGCCACCACCCTCTGGATCATCAAAAAAGCAAGAGAATTCCAGAAAAACATCTATTTCTGCTTTATTGACTATGCCAAAGCCTTTGACTGTGTGGGTCACAATAAACTGTGGAAAATTCTGAAAGAGATGGGAATACCAGACCACCTGACCTGCCTCTTGAGAAACCTGTATGCAGGTCAGGAAGCAACAGTTAGAACTGGACATGGAACAACAGACTGGTTCCAAATAGGAAAAGGAGTACATCAAGGCTGTATATTGTCACCCTGCTTGTTTAACTTCTATGTAGAGTACATCATGAGAAACGCTGGGCTGGAGGAAGCACAAGATGGAATCAAGATTGCTGGGAGAAATATAAATAACCTCAGATATGCAGATGACATGACCCTTATGGCAGAAAGTAAAGAACTAAAGATCCTCTTGTTGAAAGTGGAAAAGGAGAGTGAAAAAGTTGGCTTAAAGCTTAACATTCAGAAAATTGAGATCATGGTATCTGGTCCCATCACTTCATGGCAAATAGATGGGGAAACAGTGGAAACAGTGGCTGACTTTATTTTGGGGGGCTCCAAAACCACTGCAGATGGTGATTGCAGCCAGGAAATTAAAAGACGCTTACTTCTTGGAAGGAAAGTTATGACCAACCTAGACAGTATATTAAAAAGCAGAGACATTACTTTGCCAACAAAGTTCTGTCTAGTCAAGGCTATGGTTTTTCCAGTGGTCATGTATGGATGTGAGAGTTGGACTATAAAGAAAGCTAAGCACTAAAGAATTGATGCTTTTGAACTATGGAGAAGACTCTTGAGAGTCTCTTGGACTGTAAGGAGATCCAACCAGTCCATCCTAAAGGAGATCAGTCCTGGGTGTTCAAAGGACTGATGCTGAAGCTGAAACTCCAATACTCTGGCCACCTCATGTGAAGAGCTGACTCATTGGAAAAGACCCTGATGCTGGGAAGGATTGGGGGCAGGAGGAGAAGGGGACGACAGAGGATGAGATGGCTGGATGGCATCACTGGCTCCATGGACATGGGTTTGGGTGGACTCCGGGAGTTGGTGATGGACAGGGAGGCCTGGCATGCTGCGGTTCATGGGGTCACAGAGAGTCGGACACGACTGAGTGACTGAACTGAACCTAACTGAACCACTCCAATGGCGCTACTGCTAAGTCACTTCAGTCGTGTCTGACTAGTGTGCGACCCCATCCCTGGGACTCTCCAGGCAAGAACACTGCAGTGGGTTGCCATTTCCTTCTCCAATGCATACAAGTGAAAAGTGAAAGTGAAGTCGCTCAGTCGTGTCCGACTCCCAGCGACCCCATGGACTGACTGCAGCCTACCAAGCTCCTCCGTCCAAGGGATTTTCCAGGAAAGAGTACTGGAGTGGGGTGCCATTGCCTTCTCCGCCAATGGGGCTAAGTTCCCTTGAAATTGGGAAGCTGTCTGTAAAGCCGAAGCTGAGAGCCCAGACTCAGAGTCAAGCTGCCCAAGGTCAAACCCCAGCCCTGGCACTTACCAACTGGGTGACCTTCATTTCTGCAACAATAATTCAATGCCCTGTGCATCACTTCTAAAGTTTATTCAAATGCATGAGGAGGGACACGTAGGGCTGCAGCGTGGGAGGTACAGACTATTTAATATAAGATAGGCTCCAGACTTCCCTGGTGGTCCAGTGGCTAAGACTCCATACTCCCAACGCAGGGGCATGGATTCAATCCCTGGTTAGGGAACTAGAATCCACATGCCACAAGTAAGAGTTTGCAATGCTGCAGCTAAAGATCCAGTGTCCTGCAATGAAGATGGAAGATCCCTTGTGCCCCAACTAAGACCTGGCACAGTCAAATAAATAAATAAAAATTTTTAAAAAGAGAGGCACAAGGCTGCATTGTACCACACAGAGAATATAGCCAATGTTTTGTAAATGGAAAGTAACTTTTAAAAATTGTATAAATTTTTAAAATTTTTTAAATATATTGCATTAAATAATTTGAGTTTCTCCAGGAAACTCAATGAATTTGAATATAAAGCAGATACATTCTGCCCATCATCAAAACTCCTGGTAGGAGCCGAAATTGCAAACTCAGCTCCAAAACATCAAGGATAAATGTGCCAGGAGACAGAGGCACTGGGGCCATAGTTAACCCTACTTGATACTGATAATACAGTCACAGACCCAAGACCCCAGTGAACCACCAGGACCTTGCCCTCAGCAGGGCTTGATGGAGAGGAGAGGTGAGAGGTGGCCCGCAGAGGAGAAGGAAGCTTGCAGGCGTGTTTACTGAGGGAGGAAGTCGGTAGGCTCACAGACCTACTCTGGCTCATTCCAGGGTTTCTCCGCGTGACGCCAAAACAATTCCAGAATGTTAGTTCTTCATTAGAGATGCTAAAGACAGAAAGGAACAAAAGATCTAATTAATATTGAAATCAGAGTGATGCTGATGGAACAAAAGGTTGGGGATGTAGCAATAGCTATCCTCTGGCCAACAGGAAATATATGACACATCTCCCATCAGGATGGAACAATAAAAGTCCAAATTACCAGCATAAAGAAGGACAAAATTAGGCAATAACATCCAAGCTGCCTGACGACTTATTCTTAGCTGCCTGGCTCCTGGTGATGGGTGAAGGGAAGGAAATTCATGCCCAGAAATAGAGGAACAGTGTTTTCTGGAGGAATGTTTGCCAAGTGTCGCTGAAAGAGACAGAAATGGGCTTAAACCACTCTAGGATTTCTCTCCATCTCCTGATAAAATTAGGATCCATCTGAGGGTTTCTCTGGAAGCTTGTTGGAGCCCATGGCAGACAAGGACCCTTTCAAGGTAAGTCAGTGCAGAGAGACTGCTCTGAACCCACTTCATCACCATCATGGGGTCCCCACAAGGTCCTCAACCCCACTCTCACCCGTGACCAGGCCCCATCTTTCATTAGCGAACCTGCTCCTACAGCGCAGGACACATGGAGAAGGTGAGAATGCCAGACCCCAGGCAAAATGCATTTGCCTCTCTCTTTCAACTGGATGATGTGCGAACATTGAAAAGTCACATCAAGCATAAAAATCTGGATTTTCAGAAACATCTGTCTTTAATTCTGTCTTTAAATGAGAAGAAGTAGGAAGGGACTGTTTATCTACTTTTCCGCACCATACATTTGGACACGAAATGGACTAATATTTATGCACAACCTAGACACTTAAACTTCTCCAGCCTCAGTTTTCTGGGCTGTAAAATGGGATAATATTGGGACCTACTCTGTGGGGCTGCTAGGTACACTGGAGGCTGTAATGTGTTTAAAATCAGGGAACAGAGTCTGGCATAGTGTCACCATGGGCTGTGGTGGTTGTCACTGCTCCTTCTAATAGACCCTTCAGGGCAGGAGGAGAAGTAAGACATGGACCTGCCCTCAAGGGGCAAGCCTGCCACCCGCACAAGGACACACAATGCACTGAGTCCCTACACACATGTCTAAACAGGGGACAGAAGGCGAAGGCTGCAGCATGAGGCGGGGGATGTGCGCTGGAGATGCAAAGCAGCAGGAAGAAGGTGGCAGCACAGGGCCGGTGCACCTGACCCAAGTCCAGAAGACAACCACGCTTTCTCCAGATACAGGAAGTGGCGAGGGTTGCTGGGCCCCGGAAGCAGCACGAGAATAGGAAAAGATGCACAAAACCACACAGAGGAAGGTAGAAATGAGACAAGGGGAGAAATCAAGTCTAGATGTATCTCTGGATACACCTTCATATCAAGTCATCATGGCTTCTTTGGTTGCATGTCAATGTATTAATATTTCTCCCTTTTGGCTTAAGATAGTTGGATTTGCATTCCTATTGTTGTTTTTGTTTAGTAGCTCAGTCATGTCCAACCCTTTGCAAATCCATGGATTGTAGCCTGCCAGGCTCCTATGTCCATGGGATTCTCCAGGCAAGAAAAACTGGAGAGGGTTGCTATTTACTCCTCCAGGGGATCTTCCCAACCCAGGGATTGAACCCAAGTCTTCTGTGTCTTCTGCATTGGGAAGCCCTGAATTTCTATTACTTGCAACCAAAACAAAGCAAAGCTTACCAATGCAGGATTTCGTCCCAGGCCTGCAGATCCCACTATCTACCACACCTGTCCAATCCCCTCCACCTGAATCGTTATGTCTCTGGTTCAGTGGCATCAATTCATACCACCTCTCTAAGGATCATGTTCAGGACATGCCCACCCTGCTACCTCATGCCTCTGTGAATCCAACCACTTAAGAAAATCAGGTTACACAGAATTTTGCAGGGGCTACCTGATAATCTAAGAAATGCAGTTGCTCTCTCAAAGCTTCCTGCATCGTCCAGAGGTGACATTGGGCTCTGTTTAGTGAACCCACATCAGCAGCAGAAAACTTTATGTTTTATTTTCAACAGCATATCCGCTGCCTACCCTTGCCCTTTGCAGACCAAGTTTGGAAATAAAGACCTTCCCTGGGGCAGAGAAGGCTTTAAAATGTTAATTCCCTTTTATGAGGCCTTTAGCATCTCATTATTGCAAGTCCAGCTGATACCAGAAGGCTGGAAACTTAATTATTGCAGCCAAAAGTTGGAGGGTACCCTCTTCAAGATCAGCATGAGTTTACATTGATTTCTCTCCAAGCGTGAAAGAGTTCATCCCCTGCTGGTGACGTATGCCAGGCTTCTGTGGTTCTGGAGACCACAGCTCGCTGACAAACAATACAACTACTGACACATGAAAACAGGAGGCCATCACTTAGTCAGGAAGATAGACGTTCAAAGATTAAATCATAATTACAACATGGAAATTGCATTTTTCTTCCTTCCTCTGAAGACCTTTAAAGAAACTTAGCAAAGAACAGAAAATGTGTTGTTTCTGAAAGCATGTTGCTGCTGCTCAGTTGCTCGATCATATCCAACTCTTTGCGACCCGATAGACTGAAACCTGCCAGGCTCCTCTGTCCATGGGATTTCCCAGGCAAGAATACTGGAATGGGTTGCCATTTCCTCCTCCAGAAGACCTTCCCGACCCAGGGATCGAACCCGTGTATCTTGCATCTCCTACACTGGCAGGAGGATTCTTTACCACTGCACCACCTGGGAAGCCTTTCTGGCAGCATAAAGACCCCCAGAGCTGTCCGGATCTTAATTTTCAGAATATGTCACTTTACATGGGGGGTGGAATTGTGACCCCAAAATGATACATGCATGTTCTAGCCCCTGGCACCATGAATGTGACCTTATTTGGAAACAGGGTCTTTTAAACATACTTCTTTATTTATTTTATTTGATGTGCCAGGTCTTAGCTGAGGCACCTGGGAGCCTCGATATTCATTGCAGCATAGCAGACCTAGTTCCCCAACTGGGAAGTGAGCCTGGGGCCCCTTGCTTTGGGAGCTTAGAGTATTAGCCACTGGACCACCAGGGAAGTTCCTGGAAACAGGGTCTTTGCAGATATAATTAACCTAAGGATCTTGAGATGAGATCATTCTGAATTAGGATGGCCCCTAAATCCAATGACAAGTGCCCTTACAGGAGAATAAGGTCACACAGAGACACGAGGGCAAGACATGTGAAGATAGAGGCAGAGACTGCAGGGATACGGGTACAAGCCCAGGAACACTTGGAGCCACCAGAGGCTGGAAGAGGCCAGGAAGGATCCTCCCCTAGAGCTTCTGGAGGAAGGGAGGCCCTGGCCACACCTTGATTTCAGACTTCCACCCTCCAGAACTGTAAGAGAACAAATTTATGTTGTTTCAAGCCACTGAGTTTGTGGGAACCTATTATGGCAGCTCCAGGAAACTAATACATGTGGCAAAGAGACTGCAGACGTAACTGAGAAAAGAACCTTGAGATGAAAGGAGTATCTGGGTCCATGGTCTCCAACCTTTTTGGCACCAGGGTCCAACTTCATGGGAAATAATTTTCCATAGACCAGGAGTGGAGGGGATGGTTTTGGATGATTCAAGCACATTATATTTATTGTGCACTGTGTTTCTAATCTAGTTGCTGCTGATCTGATAGGAGGTACCGGTTCTGGGACCCAGAGGTGGGGAGCCCGGAGTTGGGTTATCCAGGTGATCCTAAAGGTCCTTATTAGAGACAGGCTGGAGGGTCAGAGTCAGAGAAACTAGTGATGATGGTGATGATGGAACTAGTGGTCAGAGAGAGAGAGAGAGAGAGATTTGAAGATGCTACAGTGTTGACTTGGAAGAGGGGGCCATAGTCAGGAAATGCAGGCAGTCTCCAGAAGCTGGAAAAGGCAAATAGATTTTCTGCTAGAGCTTCCAGAAGCAAGGTAGCCCTGCCAAGCAACCCATTTTAGGGTCCTGACCTCCCATCCTATCAGATAATAAATGTGCATTGTTTGAAGCTACTAAGTTCATGTTGATTTGTTACAGCACCAAGAGGAAATGGATACATAGGCCTTCCAGGTTATGAGGATGGAAACAAAAGTCTTTCAAATTCAGAAAAAGTCAATTATCAACTGACTTCATGATAGGAAAGCCATAGGAATGATACTTCGAATGATACTTTACTACTAGTTCATAAAGGTGCTCCCCATGGGGTCAGCATTTGAACTGACATCACCTGTCTGAAAGCTTACCAACCCCCAAAACTCACTCGCTCTGCATTATTTTTATTTATGTTGAGTCCAAGTAGTTCCCTTTTGACTTCCACTCTTGGAATCTAAAAAGTACAAATCTACTCCGTATTCCAGAGGATGGTCCTCGAAAGACTTCAAAAGAGCTGCCATATCCTCCTCTTCACCTCTCCCTGGGCCTTTTCTTCTCATCACCGGGCTCAACACTCACATTTCCTTCAATCATTTCTCCTGCGGTTTGATCTCAAGGACTCTCAGCCCCTCAGACACTGTTTGACAGAACACGATCCAATTTCCAGCTTTCCTCTTATGCCTAGAAAGACATGGAATTCTCTATCAGAGTGACAAGTGACATCTATCATCCGTAACTTATAGAGACCAGGGGATAAGAAATAGCTCCCTTACCTCTGAAACCTATCAGAAAACCAACAGCACAAGTATAGTGAGAAATCACAGATGTCCCTCTGCCTCTGTCAGGGAGATGAGAAGGAGGGTTGGAGACTGTGGTGATCTGGGGGCAGAGGCTGACACACAGGGGTGTCTGTTGGTCACTTCCAGGTCGAGGGTCACAGGGAGCAGTGTGGGCCCAGGGCTACCTGACCTTGTGAGTTTCATAAGAACCTGGAAATCCAGATGTCTATGTCATTAGCCAATTTTTACAGGGTGGCAGCGAACTAAATAAGCACAGGCACACCCCTGAATCAGATGCAGCCTCCAGTCTGCCCACCTGGGACCTCTGTTCTGGGGTCACACACCCATTAATGCCAACAAAAATTATATCAATCTGTGGCAGTCTCTTCAGACAGGTGGTTCCACAGGGAATTAGAGCCATGACCTTGTAACACCTTGTTCCACAGGGAATTAGAGCCATGACCTTGTAACACCTTTTAATCAAGTTTAATCTGTAAAAATACTGAATCATCATGCTGCACACCGGAAACTAATATCATATTGTAAACCAACTATGCGTCCATTAAAAATACAGTTGGTTCATCAGATCTCACTGTGAACAAAAGCGCCACAGTTTCTTGCACACACACACACACATGCACACACAATTAATACACATTTTCTATTTTTGTTTTTAACATGGAAGTAGTTGTTAGCTTACAATGTGACATTGATCCCTTCCAATCTTGCCAAGGTTCCAGCCCTTCAAAATCCTTTGTTCTCAGATTCAGTTGCCCCAAAGTCCCAAGTCAAATAAGCCAATTGGACATCACCACAATTGACACTTTTCTAAATTCATTCTTTCTCCCTTACCTAAGTCACCATCCCAACACTCAGAATGTCCATCACGTGATTCTCTTTGGTGAAACCCGCACAGCTCTCCCTGGGGAGGCACACAGAGTCTCCTGGACCATGAAGAAGTGACAGAATGATCCTCCACAGACCAAGGGTATCTCTCAAGGAACATCCACATCTTTGGGGTGCCCCTGGGTGATGCTGAGGCCAGAGGACAGCTCTGAGGATGACACTGTACACCTTAGTGTTGTGACAAAATGCACGACAAATATTGACACGAGAGCTGTGACAAGTGCATCACAGCCATTTAATGAATCCCCCTCCACTGACCCAGGCCCCGGAATCTGCAACAGAGCCTGGGCTCCCCTACAGAAAAAACATATTATGGCAGCCCTGAGCTTCGTGATGTGCACGCTCTGGTTTGCCAAGATCAGGCCACAATTTGCTAGAAGAAAAATCCCACCTTCATGTGGCCACAAAAGTGATAGTTGAACCAAAAACTACTGCTTCCCAAAGCAATCCCTCTATCAGGTAGGACAGAGGATAATCTTAGTATATTTCTGGGAAGGGGAAGTAACCAAGTATAAGGCAACAATGGGAACCATGAACTTGGCCTTGCCTATGTAGGGTAGAGCTCTCCAGGACAGGAGAGTGAGGGTCCTGCCTTGGGGGGCTCCATAGCAGGCTCTCAGGAAGGGATGTGGCTGAGGGGACTACAAAGCTGAGCCATCCGTTGGAGCCCATGGTGGCATAATCACACAGATGCCATCTCTAGGAGCCATCACTAATGTCTCCTTTCTGGAATGATGGGGAGGGGGATGGTAAATAACATGTGTTGTCAAAGGCAACCAAGGACAATGAATCAATATTTTCTCATTCTCCGCAGATGAATTTGTATGACTTGGCTCAGATCTTTCTAGAGTCTGAATATAGAAGGCTTCAGATTCATTTAATCAAACCTGCCCATGGAGTCCAAGACCTGCCAGGATTAAAGATTAATTTTTTCTTAATTTTAATTAGAACGCACATCAATTCTTCCTTATCAAAAAAGCCATCTCTGGCTTAAGGCATAGCTTCCTGCAGGTCACCATGAGAAGGAATCAAGCCCTCCCAGATCTTGTCCACCACAGGGAAACCCTTGCAGGATTTTCTGTCCATCTCAAAGTTCTTTAGATGAAGACCAAGTTTCATTCAACTTCTGAACAGCAGCCAGTAGAATGGAAAGAAGACAGAATTCAGCATTACTGTGTTTTTTTAAAAAATTAATGAAGACACAGGACCTAGGAGCTCTCTTAGCAGCTTAAAGGAGAAAGGATCACTCTAAAGATGGAAGTCCTTTCTCCTGGGGTTCTGAGCTGCAAAAGGAAACTGCCAACCAGTGAGCCAAGAAAAAATTGGCAGAAACTCTGAATTCAGTGATTCAAACAGACCCCTGCAAAGAATATGGGGAAAAAAAAAAATCATGGGCTGGTTCCTGGCTGAATTTGGAGCCATAAATCCAGCTAATTGGATGGAAAATGCAGCAGAAATAATCCATGACCTGATTCTCCAAACTGTGAGCTGTGTCCCACTGATTCCCCAGTGAAGTTGGGGACACATGGATGGACTTTTTAAAAAGTTAATCATTATTTATTTTCATGTATATTAAGAAAAAATTAGTACATCAAGCTGATGGGTTTTACAATGGATTTTATTGTCTTCTAGTGAGACATTTAAGATATTTAATGTTGAAAAAGTAAGGCATTTAAAGAAAATATGTTGAGTAAATTACATTATTTGGCACAGGAACTTGGCAAAAATTGAGAAGATGGCAGGTAGATTGCTAAACTTCGGAAAATACTGTTCTATGAGAAAAAGAAGAAGAGAGGCCCCTTCCTCCATCCCGGGGGAGGGAAACAGCACGCCCAGATGCCTCTGATCCCAGGCGAGTCCCTGTCATTACTCACTCCCTCCTCAGCATCCCCATTGCTCCCTCCTCAGCACCCTTATCACTCCCTATCAGCACTCCCATTGCTCCCCATCAGCATCCCCATCATCTCCATCAGTACCCCCATCGCACCCCATCACTCTATCCTCAGCATCCCCATCACTCCCCATCAGCCTCCCCATCACTCCCCATCAGCACCCTCATCACTCCCTCCTAAGCACCCCCATCGCTCCCTCCTCAGCACCCACACTGCTCCCCATCAGCATCCCCATCACTCCTCATCAACACCCTATCACTCCCTCCTCAAAACCCCCACATTGCTCCCCATCAGCACCCCCATTGCTCCCCATCAGCACCCTCATCGCTCCCTCCTCAGCATCCCCATTGCTCCCTCCTCAGCATCCCATCACTCCCCATCAGGATCCCATCACTCCCCATTAGCATCCCCATCACTCCCTCCTTAGCACCCCCATCGCTCCCTATTAGCACCCTCATCACTCCCTCCTCAAAACCCCCACATTGCTCCCCATCAGCACCCCCAATCGCTCCCCATCAGCACCCCCATCACTCCCTCCTCAGCATCCCCATCACTCCCCTCTCAGCACCCCCATCACTCCCCTCTCCCTCTCAGCATCCCCATCACTCCCCATCAGCACTCCCATCACTCCCTCCTCAGCATCCCCATCACTCCCCTCTCAGCACCCCCATCACTCCCCTCTCAGCACCCCCATCGCTCCCCATCAGCACCCCCATCACTCCCTTCTCAGCATCCCCATCACTCCCCTCTAGCACCCCCATCACTCCCCATCAGCACCCCCATCACTCCCCTCTCAGCATCCCCATCGCTCCCCTCTCAGCATCCCCATGGCTCCCTCCTCAGCATCCCCATCGCTCCCTCCTCAGCACCCCCATCGCTCCCCATCAGCACCCCCATCGCTCCCCATCAGCACCCTCATCGCTCCCTCCTCAGCATCCCCATGGCTCCCTCCTCAGCATCCCCATCGCTCCCCATCAGCATCCCCATTGCTCCCTATCAGCATCCCCATCACTCCCTCCTCAGCATCCCCATCGCTCCCCATCAGTATCCCCCATCACTCCCCCCTCAGCATACCCATTGCTCCCCATCAGCATCCCCATTCACGTTCTGCCCTTGGGAGCCTGGGATGCTTAGAGCAGCCGTGTGACAGAACGGGAAGGAAAGGACCAAATGCGCATCTGGAAGTAAAACCCGTTGTACCTTGATGACGTCTTCATCCGCAGACCTGCATTCCATAGCCTCTGAAACGTCCACCACCGAACCATCCTCTTGAACTGCCACCACCTTGACGGGAACTGAAACAACCTTTCCAGTGAGAATGGCCGTGTTCAGAACCTCCGAGTCCTGCGAGAGAGAAAAGAGGACTGTGTCAGCCACAGGCACGCCCGTGAGTCCCAGGAGGAGTGACCATCAAGCTACCTCCGACCTTAGCAGTTGCTCTACAATTTAAAAAAATGTCTGTGCCCTCCACACACCCCTCACACACAGCGCAAGCGTCCTTTTTGATACTGGCCAAACCTTTGGTAAACGATGCCATACTTCCAGAGCTTATTCACATAGTGAACACAGCCTTCATTTTAGTTTCAAATTAGGAAAGACAGCAGCACACAGAGCAGAAGAGAACTGGAGGCAGACTGTAAGCCTCCACACTCCTGAGATGATCACCAACCTGAGATGATCACCAAGATCGCCGTCTTTCCTCAAACCACTAAGCACCCCCAGAAATTTCCCAGCCAAGCTCAGGTATCGTGAAACCAACACCATGTTAATTTCTCTCCTCCTCTGACATCACTCAAAGTTTTGTAGGTTCTGTCTTCCTAACTTATCTCCCATCTGTCAAATTCTTTATTTTTTTTCCTTTTTTAAATTGAGGCGGCACTGGGTGGTGAGGGGGCTTCTCTAGTTGTGGAGCACTCCGGCTCCGTAACTGTGGTGGACTGGAGTTTTAGTTGCCCAGCCTCAGATGGGATCTTAGTTCCCCAGCCAGGATCCAACCTGTCCTCTGCATTAGCAGGCAGATTCTCAATCACTGGACCACCAGGGAAGCCCCCCCATCTGTCAATATCCTGTCAACCCCAGGATCAATTCCTCCATGGAAGGAGAATCCCCCCACTCAGTAACTACCACTGGCCCCTAACTGACCTTCCTGTGTCCACAGTCTTCAGAGCAGTTGGAAATTTTTTTTTTTAAGTTTTAATAGAATTCAGATAATTTCTCTCCTAGATTAAAACTCTTTGAAAGCATCCTAGGGTTCTTAAGATGAAGTCCAAACTCACAGATGTGTAGGGACCTGACCTTTGTCCACCTCCCTAGTTCCCTCTTGCCCCATTCCTGCTGTCCGTCATCAGTCAAGCCTCACAGAGGTCTTTTCTGTTCTTCCAAGAGTAAACCCCATTCATGCCTTCTGCCCTTACACACGCAGAGGTCTCCAACCCCAAATATGCCTCACTGTTGCTTCCATCCTTCATGGACATCCTTCCATGTCCACTTCTTTGGAGAAATGGGGCTTTTTCTGCCAGTTACAGTGTGAGTTAGCACTGTATTATCATCTGTTGTAGCATCTAGTCTGTCCTGCAAGGTAATAACCATAGCTGTCACTGTATATTTATTTTGTGTTTACGTTTTAATCTCTGGCTACTCATTAGGTTGTGAACTCCCCAAGGGTCCCGCTCTCCTATCCATGAATGTGACTTGGATGGTGCTGACCCACGCCATTAAATCAGGCTTCACAAATGAGCAGATGAACCAAATGTGGTCCATCAAGGTATTCTAGCCCCATGTCCAAAAAGACTGATTCAAGAATGAAACCCAAAGGAAATCAAAGACAACAGTAAGAAAAAGAAACAGATTCCTGGGAAAAATTTCTGGGTTCCTGAATCTGGCTACATCTGTGTCTGTTATCTTTGGAAATTTAGAGATACAAAATAAACTATTTTATTTAAGCCAGTTTTAATTTGAAACTGCAACTGAAAGTCTTGACTAGTACACAAGAGATTAGACACCATGTTGGGTTCTAGGGAAAGAGAAAAGATAAAAATAAATATCAGTCTCTACCCTGAAGCTCACAGCCTTTAAAGACACTATAATAATTTTCCCAAACTGGGTTTCAAGGTAGGTGATTTTATGTTTCATAACAAATCACAATCAATCTTCAGAGCTTGTTGCTTTTATTTCAAATATATTTGCAACCACATTTCCTTCTTTAGCTTTCTCATGTGTGGCTGAGATTTTTGCAACCATGTTTTCCAGTGTCCACCAACAAACAGCCTTTCAAAAATCCCAAAGGCAGTTTCTACCTGCCTCTGGCACAATGAGAAAGCAATTTGTCTTGTTAAATATTACATTTAAATCATCCCCTGGTGCCAGAGATTGCTAAAAATTCACCACCTATCAAAATGCTCCTCTTTAATTCTGTTCCTATTAGTTCCAGCTCTAGGTTTTATGTCTTGAGAGCATATTTATATTCCTTTATGAAGATAAGTTTCCATTAACATGGCACATTAGTGTGGCATCTATAAAAATGGCAAAGTAAGGACATGTGAAAAGTCCTCTGTGAAAGAAATTTAAAAATTGGCCAAAAAAGTAAAAATCCACTTTTTCAGAACTCGAGAAATAAAACAAAGGCTTGTGCAGCCAAGAGAGCATTTATTCAAGAAAAATGGCTGAATCTTGGTAAAAACAGAATTTCGTGGCGTTTTAACTTAATTTACTCCCATTCCCTACTGTCCAGCTCAGTAGTAGCTTTGAAAAATGACAGCCCACTTTCACAGAAAAATACCACTATCTGAAAGCCATGGAAGACAGCAGATCAGGGATGGAGATCTTTCAAAACTTCATTCCCAAAGAATTGCCGTTACTTGACTTGTCTGGTATTTCCTAGAAAATTTCATTTGCAAAACTTTTTGTATCTGACCAGACTCTGAGTTCATTCTCTAGATGCCCATCAGCAGACGAATGGATAAGGAAACTGTGGTACATATACACCATGGAATATTACTCTGTGAAAAGCTTTTTACTAAAGGTATTTGTTTAAAGCAATTACAGGCAATTAGTTAATTTCATAGCTAGCTGCCTGAAGCAGTGGATGACAGCTGTGACAAACAGCAGACTCATCAAAAAGTTTAATAAGAAAAGATGAGGAACAGAATTGCCAGAGGGGCTCTGAAATGCTAACACATATTCTGGGGAATCTGTAAGACCACGCTTATACATAGGACTGTGTGCATGCCCAGGAAGACCTGAGAAGGCTCTCAGCTCTTGCCCCTGGTTGATTTTGACATTATAGAGAAGCAGGAAGTGAAAGCTACGGCAGAGCTGTCTAATGCCTGACTGAGGATTGAAAGTGTGTCCCAACACATTCAAAGAAACCCTTGTGGGATTTCCCTGGTGGTCCAGGGTTTAACCAGGGGTTAAGACTCTGCCTTCTAATGCAGGGGGTGTGAGATGAATTCCTGCTAGGGAATTAAGATCCCACATGCCATGTGGTGTGACCAAAAATCAAAAAATAAATAAAATTCTTTAAAAAGAGGCCCTTGGTAAAGATGGTGACACTTTGATTCCAGATGCCTAAGGAAATCCCTGTCCAATCGTTGGCTGACCACCAAGCTAACCAAACAAAGAATTCAGTGGCCACATGCAACAAAGAATAGAAACTTTAAAGAATTTGTTCACAAGAGTCATTAAACTACTCCCACAACAACTACAACAAACTAGGGAAGGGCAGCAGCAACACAGATGGACCCAGAGGCTGTCATACATAGTGAGGTCGGAAAGAGAAGGACAAACACCATACGATGTCACACATATTCAGTATCTTGTATTATAATAACCTATAATGGAAAAAATCTGAAAATACATATGTATAATTGAATCACTTTGCTAAACATCTGAAACTAACATAATGCTGTGAATCAATCAAACTTCAATAAAAAAAATTTCTTATCCATATGTTAGGTAGTTAGAATAGGAAAAAGAAGTGCAAAATGGCAGTGGCTAAAAGACAAGGAAGGGAAAAGCCCGCCAAAATAGAACTAAGGAAGATCCGAGGACCGGAGTGAGGACCTCAGGTAGAACAAACAGCACTCCTGGTTAGCCCCATTTACATAGGGCAAGCTCAGGGGGAGGAGGAAAAAAACATAAAAAGAGGAGCCAAAGGGCGGGGGGGTCTCTCTCTTCTCTTTGTGTCTTTTGGGTCGGCATGCCCTCATGCCTTGAGGATGTATTTTCCAAATAAAACTGAGCTGCAACATGGAGCTGTAACACTGATCTGCCCAAGAGCTGTGACACGGCCTATCCGAGGGCTTTAATGCTGGTCCATCACTTCAAATTTTTGTTGTGATGAGACAGAACCAAGGAAATTACACAATCCCCCGACACATATATACATATCGAAACAGAATTTTTGTGTAGATCTCAAGGAAAAGTTAATGGGCTTAAGAAAACATCTAATGATTTCTGAAAGCTTCTCATCTATTTTTTTTTTTAAAGAATAAAACTCCATTGTTTTCAGCTATGAAAATCTAGGAGTTGTATATAACTTTTCAGCACATTATTCTGACTATATACTCTCAGACTAAAGATAAAAATAACTGTAAACGCATATCGAATTCTAGTTAGGTTTGTTTTCCACAGCAGTATGGTTTAGCAATTCCAAAACTGCTTCAGTGTACTTTGCTGCTGCTGCTAAGTCACTTCAGTCGTGTCCGACTCTGTGCAACCCCATAGACGGCAGCCCACCAGGCTCCCCTGTCCCTGGGATTCTCCAGGCAAGAATACTGGAGTGGGTTGCCATTTCCTCCTCCAATGCATGAAACTGAAAAGTGAAACTGAAGTCGCTCAGTCGTGTCCGACTCGTAGCGACCCTGTGGACTGCAGCCCACCAGGCTCCTCTGTCCATGGGATTTTCCAGGCAAGAGTACTGGAAAGTGTACTGTAGGATGGAGCAAATAATGTATGTTGGATAATGAGAGCCAGGTTTCTCATTGCTAGAGAAGTTGAGTTTAAAAATGGAAAGAAGAGTGAACTGTGTGGTCATGAGTCAGAATTAGAAACACCAGCATGAACTCCTGGGAAATGCAGGTGTAGGTATGTTTATATGTATGTAAATGTAGGTATGGGTATGTAATATGATTTTTCTAGTTCCATTCACTGAGAGAACTTAGATACAGACAATGATGGCTTAACAATCAACACCTAGTAAAGTGATCCTTAAAATTCTCCAACCCAGGCTTCAGCAATACATGAACCATGAACTTCCCAGATGTTCAAGCTGGTTTTAGAAAAGGCAGAGAAACCAGAGATCAAATTGCCACCATCTGCTGGATCATCGAAAAAGCAAGAGAGTTCAAGAAAAACATCTATTTCTGCTTTATTGACTACGCCAAAGCCTTTGACTGTGTGGGTCACAATAAACTGTGGAAAATTCTGAAAGAGATGGGAATACCAGACCACCTGACCTGCCTCTTGAGAAACCTGTATGCAGGTCAGGAAGCAACAGTTAGAACTGGACATGGAACAACAGACTGGTTCCAAATAGGAAAAGGAGTACGTCGAGGCTGTATGTTGTCACCCTGCTTATTTAACTTCTATGCAGAGTAC
Organism: Dama dama; assembly: GCF_033118175.1. NCBI lineage: Eukaryota > Metazoa > Chordata > Mammalia > Artiodactyla > Cervidae > Dama > Dama dama. Next base: position 22,382,671 of record NC_083685.1, on the reverse strand, counting down.
ATCATGAGAAATGCTGGGCTGGAGGAAGCACAAGCTGGAATCAAGATTGCTGGGAGAAATATCAATAACCTCAGATATGGAGATGACACCACCCTAATGGCAGAAAGTGAAGAGGAACATAAAGCCTCTTGATGAAAATGAAAGAGGAGAGTGAAACAGTTGGCTTAAAGCTCAACATTCAGAAAACTAAGATCATGGCATCTGGTCCCATCACTTCATGGGAAATAGATGGGGAAACAGTGGAAAGAGTGTCAGACTTTATTTTTTGGGGCTCCAAAACCACTGCAGATGGTGATTGCAGCCATGAAATTAAAAGATGCTCACTCCTTGGAAGGAAAGTTATGACCAACCTAGATAGCATATTAAAAAGCAGAGACATTACATTGTCAACAAAGGTCCATCTAGTCAAAGCTATGGTTTTTCCAGTGGTCATGTATGGATGTGAGAGTTGGATGGTGAAGAAAGCTGAGCACCTAACAATTGATGCTTTTGAACTGTGGTGTTGGAGAAGACTCTTGAGAGTCCCTTGGACTGCAAGGAGATCCAACCAGTCCATCCTAAAGGAGATCAGTCCTGGGTGTTCATTGGAAGGAGTGATGTTGAAGCTGAAACTCCAATACTTTGGCCACCTGATGTGAAGAGCTGACTCATTGGAAAAGACCCTGATGCTGGGAAAGATTGAAGGCAGGAGGAGAAGGGGACAACAGAGGATGAGATGGTTGGATGGCATCACCGACTCAATGAACATGGGTTTGGGTGGACTCAGGGAGTTGGTGATGGACAGGGAGGCCTGGCATGCTGTGATTCATGGGGTCTCAAAGAGTCGGACATGACTGAGCAACTGAACTGAACTGAACCGAGACCGAGACTTTAGTTCTAAACATCATTCTTCAAGAAAGGAAACAGGTCCTTAGAGAAATGGGTGATTCTAGGACTGAGGGTCAGAAAGTACCCAGACAATGAGCCTAAAATATATTGTCCACCCAGAAGGTAATAAAGTGATCAAAACAAATATCAAAGGACCCAGGGAGACAGCTTGAACGGCTTCCAGTGGCCAACCTGGAACAATTTTATAACACTACAAATAACTGTAATTGCCAATCATAATAATATAACTTAATATATATTATATATAATATGTAACAAGCTATTGAATCCATACTGATATAAACAAACAGAGAAGAAAGAAAACCTCACCCATGGGGTAAAAGTCCAACTAATACATGTAAAAAAGAATGATGAAATTAGAATATATCATCAGGCAACCACCATTTATTACTATCATTGTAGGAATCATACAATCATACATGTATTGATGCTACTGATGATTAAAAGTATGATAAGAGAGAGGATATTCGTAGAGTGTCAATGTACCTCTGTGTAAGAGACTTATTCATTTCAAATAGAAAAAAAGTAACCTTGTGATACCGAAAGTTAGATACATCATATTATCTATGTGATCAAAGATAACATCACTACGGTTTTTACAGTAGTCATGTATGGATGTGAGAGTTGGATGGTGAAGAAAGCTGAGCACCTAAGAATTGATGCTTTTGAACTGTGGTGTTGGAGAAGACTCTTGAGAGTCCCTTGGACTGCAAGGAGATCCACCCAGTCCATCCTAAAGGAGATCAGTCCTGGGTGTTCATTGGAAGGACTGATGCTGAAGCTGAAACTCCAATACTCTGGTCACCTCATGTGAAAAGCTGACTCATTTGAAAAGACCCTGATGCTGGGAAAGATTGAAGGCAGGAGGAGAAGGGGACAACAGAGGATGAGATGGCTGGAATGGCATCACCGACTCCATGGACATGGGTTTGGGTAGACTCTGGGAGTTGGTGATGGACAGGGAGGCCTGGCATGCTGCGGTTCATGGGGTCACAGAGAGTCGGACACGACTGAGTGACTGAACTGAACTGAACTGAATGAGATAAAGAGATGTCGTATGTCCTGAAGAGGAAGCAACATTTTCTGAAGTGCTCTCCTCTCCACAAAAAAAGTGACTCTAATAATAAAGAAACAGCAGACAAATCCAAATTATGAAGCATTCTACAAAATAGCTGGTCTGTATATTTCAAGTATATCATAGCCTGAAAGACAAAGACTGAGAAACTTCCACAGTAAAGGAAATTAAGAGACACAACAAAGGTATATGTGATCCTAGATTAGATCCCCAAAGATAAAAAAATACATTTATTTTACTTTAATAAGTGTTGGTGGGACAATCGATGAAATTTGAATAAGGTCTGGGGACCACGTAGTTCTTAGTATCAATATTAATTTCCTGATTTTTATCATTTCACTCTATTTATAAAAAAAGTTTGGGGAAAATTCACACTGAAGTGTGTACAGATAAAGGATCAACATGTGTACAACTCTCAAATATTTCATGGAAACAGTAATAATGTGTGTTTGTGTAAAGAAAATGTTAATATTTGGGGAATTTTGGTGAAACTATTTGGAAAATGCATTTATTCAGACTCACAGAAAAGTTTTTTTAATTTTTTTTTTTTTGGCTGTATTGTGTCTTATTTGTGGCAAGTGGGATGTTAGTTCCCTGAACAGGGATTGAACCCTTGTCCCCTGCGTTGGAAGGCAGATTCTCAAGCACTGGACAACCAGGGAAGTCCCTGGGAAAGTTTTAAATAATATGAAAATCCAAAAGAGCCAACAATAAAAACAAATCAGTGAATAAAGATAGAAGATGTGATAAGTGCCTAATGAACATAATTTAGGACAAATAATTTCCTTAAATACTTAGATCTAAGTGTCCAGCACTGTGATAAATGATTTACATGCATTATCCATTCATAATAATGCATAATTACAACAAACATAGTAAAATATGAATTAACATCTAATTACAAAACAGCAGTACAGAGTAGAATCTGGTACATCATAAACATTTGATAAGTATTAATTGCTCTTACTAATCTCATTTAATCCTCAAATATCCCTATTGAAGGATTACTATTTTCATTCTTATTTTACAAACAGGGAAACCAAAGCTAGAAGTTCAGTTCAGTTCAGTTCAGTCACTCAGTCATGTCCAACTCTTTGTGACCCCACGGACAGCAGCACACCAGGCCTCCCTGTCCATCACCAACTCCCGGAGTATACTCAAACTCATGTCCTTTGAGTCGGTGATGCCATTCAACCATCTCATCCTCTGTTGTCCCCTTCTCCTCCTGCCTTCAATCTTTCCCAGCATCAGGGTCTTTTCAAATGAGTCAGCTTTTCACATGAGGTGACCAGAGTATTGGAGTTTCAGCTTCAGCATCAGTCCTTCCAATGAACACCCAGGACTGATCTCCTTTAGGATGGACTGGGTGGATCTCCTTGCAGTCCAAGGGACTCTCAAGAGTCTTCTCCAATACCACAGTTCAAAAGCATCAATTCTTAGGTGCTCAGCTTTCTTCACCATCCAACTCTCACATCCATACATGACTACTGGAAAGCGTTCCTCTATTTGGCCAGAATCACTCTTCTGCTGAGCATCCCAGTTGAGGATATGAACCAAAGCCCGCTGCCCAGGCTGCCTTGTCAGCTCTACTCCCAGCCCCTCACCTGTAGGATAGAGCTAACAATCCATTTTTTGGCTTCACTCAAAAGCTTTAAGGATATAAGATAGATTTGTAAAGGCTTTGATTTTAAAACTTATCAAAAGATGTTATACAAATGTGAAGATTACATTTTAGTAGAAACATCCAAGTAGCCCCAAAGCCCCAAGCCATGACCATGTGTGACTTCTGGTATGTTCCATTCCAGCCTCTCCCCCAGCTTATAAGGTTCTGAATCACACTCTTCCAACCTCTGGCCCCTGGCACAGGGATGCCAGTCTCTAAACAGGACTCTGACCCTATTCTGTGTTCAGACACCTTGACTACTGACACCTAAAACGGCAAGACAGGTGTAAACTTCGCTCAGAGACAAGCAAGATGTTGGCTCCAACCGAAGGGATGGTTTTCAATCCCACTGTTGTATTATATAACTCTGAAATCAGCCCAGTTCTTCCCCTCTTGATGGCTATTTTTGGATTCTGACCATTTATTATCCACAAAGCAGTAAGTGATTTCAAAACCCAGCTCTTTGTGAATCCCTGACTAACACGAGGATAGTTATCTCAAACAGGATAGCACTCAGAGAGGGTCAATAAAATGTGTGTCTGTGAAAACACTCTCCAGGCATCTTCTGGGTGGGAGCTTTGAGGGAAGAGGCGGAAACAATTTGGAAGTAACTTCTATCAGGCATCACCTAATGGCCAGGGCAATCTCATTACACCAGGCAACCAAGAGCATGAGGTGGAAAATGCTACTTAATGTACATGATTAGGGGCCACATACAGGGAAGATGGTTTGTGCAGTGGGTCTCACAGTCATGTTCATCTCCAGGTCTGACACAACAGGATACCAGTGGGGGAATCCCTACATCTTCATGTAGGGAGGGAGGTTCTACAGGGAATGGGGACTGAATCAATTAAAGCCAGGAAGAGACTAAACTCCATGGGACAGGGAGCAGGTTTCTTTTCTTCCTGTGACCCTCCTGCACTGCCTGGGGTGCTGGAAGATTGCAAATGTAGCTGAAGCCTTCCAAAGATGTGAGAGTTGGAAGCAACCTAGATGCCCATCAGCAGATGAATGGATAAGGAAGCTATGGTACAAATACACAATGAAATATTACTCAGCCATTAAAAAGAATTCATTTGAATCAGTTCTAATGAGATGGAGGAAACTGGAGCCCATTATACAGAGTGAAGTAAGCCAGAAAGATAAAGACCAATACAGTATACTAACACATATATATGGAATTTAAAAAGACGGTAACGATAACCCTATATGCAAAACAGAAAAAGAGACACAGATGTACAGAAGAGACTTTGGGACTCTATGGGAGAAGGCGAGGGTGGGATGTTCTGAGAGAACAGCATTGAAACAAGCATACTGTCAAGGGTGAAACAGATCACCAGCCCAGGTTGGATGCATGAGACAAGTGCTCAGGGCTGGTGCACTGGGAAGACCCAGAGAGATGGGATGGAGAGGGAGGCGGGAAGGGGGATCAGGATGGGGAACACATGTAAATCCATGGCTGATTCATGTCAATGTATGGCAAAAACCACTACAATATTGTAAAGTAATTAGCCTTCAACTAATAAAAAAAAAGATGTGAGAGTCAAAGAGAGAATACACAGCCTGGGAACTGAGCAAAACAGAGAGTAAGAGAGAGAAAGAGAGAAAACAAAGAAAACACCTAAGTCTGAAAAAAGCCAGACAGAGAGGGTGCGACAGCACACACGAAGCTTGGAGACACAGAGACAGTACTAGCGACAACGAGGGAGGTAGGCAGGGAGGCAGACAGAGCAGAGAGATTAAGTTCCACCCTCAGGCTTTCCTGCTTCTTCCGTTTCCCCCAGTTCAGGTGGGTCCTGCTTATTCACACCTCTCAGCTCCAACACTGAATAGTAATTATATGTGCTTTCTCCAATTCATTCCTCTACTTAACTATTAGCACGTCCTTAATTATAACTGTAACGTGTAAATAGTGTTTCTTTGTTGTCTGGGGCATGGTGGAGGAGGGGGACCTTCTCAACCAACTTGAGCTACTTGTGTTAAATTAAAATTTAACACAACTTCCATTTGCCAGAAACCCAGCAAGTAAATGACATCTATTCAATTAAAATTGAAACCAGATCTGATGGCACTAGTGAGAAAAACTGTTCCTGAGGTAAAGCTTAGTGCTGGGGCTTTCCTGGAAGTTTAGTGGTTAAGATTCCATACTCCTAATGCAGGAGGCAGGGGTTCAGTCCCTAATCAGGGAACTAAGATCCCACATGCTTCACAGTATGGCCAAAAACAAAAACTCCAAAAGATTCTGACACCAAGAAATTTGCGAAGACCAACCACACCTCCTCCCTTTTTAGTATAATAGAAGCCTGAATTTTAACTCGGGTAATTTGGTTCTTCGGGACTCTCATTCACCATCTTCTCAGTCTGTGGACTTTGTGAAAAAAGCCTCTATGCTTCGCCCCAACAATTCATCTCTCTATTTATGGACCTGTCATGTGGCGAGCAGTATGAGGTTGGACTTGGTAACATGTATACCTTACATATTTCTGCTTGTTTAATTCACAGAGCAAATCTGTGAGAAGGAACTCTCATCTCCATTTTGCAGATGAAAATGCAAAGGCACAAAAAAATACACTTGAATTTCTATTACTACAATTTTTGACTAATAGAGTAAGCATCTCATTATACTGTAGAGATTATACTACTAAACCCCAGAAAACCTCACTCTTGAGTCTGCACCCTTATCCACTGTGTTATTAGATTAGTAAGAATAATATCAACAAGGACCCAATATATAGAACAGGGAGAGATCTAAGGCAAAACAAATCTGAAAAACTCTCTTTATATATATATAAACTGTATCACTGTGCTGTACATCTGAACTAACAACACAAAATATATATACATTAATTAAAAATAAAAATAAGTAAACACATAAATAAACTTTAACATGAACCACAAAAATAGAATAATAGCAATATGAAAATCATAAAACACTCCATGTCAGTAGAATGCTGAGCACTTAACGTGTTCTGTCTCATTAATACTAACAGGGAGGGTATTTTTTGACTCTTCTCTCCCCTGCACTATTTCTACACATTATTTCATTTTATAGAAAGTACCACAAATTGGAAATTTTTTTAACTCCTTTACTTGTTTATGACCAACCTTATTCATTAAAGCTTAATTCCTGGGCTTCTGTTTCCACTAATGACCCAGAATTGCTCCATCTGCTGAAACTAGAAAATCAGATAAAATACATAAAACAACTGTCAATTAGAAAATGGGTAGAAATTATTTTTTAAAAATAAGATGAGTCCCTTGATTATCATAGGAAGATAAATTCAAATAAAACTCTACAGTTTCATTGAGCTGAGAAAACAGAAATTAGAGTTCAGAGAGGTTGAAGCAACTAGTATTTGTGAGGCAGGTTGTCAAAGACAAGGGGCTGCTGTACAGAGGAAGAATCTTTGAGACCTGCAGGGGGGCCCTGGGGTCTCTGACTCATGACCTCGTCCCTTAAGATCCACAGGGGCTTGGTTCCAGCATCTCCCCTCCCCAGGGTACCAAAATCTGTGGATGCTCAAGTCTCTTATATAAAATAGCAGAGTCTTTGCCTATCAACATCTTCTCATGGATGTTAAGTCATCTCCAGATTAAACTTATAATACCCAATACAATGTAAGTGTTATGTAAGCAGTTGCTGATGTGCAGCAAATTCAAGCTTTGCTTTCTGGAAATTTATGGAATTTTTTTTTCAAATATTTTTCATTTGAGGTTGGTTGAATCCAGGGATATCGGAACTGCAAATAGAGAAGGCTGATTGTACTCGTCTGTGCATGCAAGGCCAAAGAGAAAATTTCAGAAAGCAGTAAACTGAACAATTCCAGAAATCACATGGAGGTAAAAAGAGTCCACGTCCCCACCAGCCAGACTGGAGAGTTTGCAGTATAAGAGGCACTGGACAGAAAATTTGGAATGGTCAAGCCAAGACAGTAGGGCTAAAGTACCCAAGTAAAGGCTGCTCTTGATCTTCCCTAACAAAGCTTAAAGGCAGCCTCAAATGAATCAAATTTATCTGCAAGAAACTTAACTGGGTTTCCCTGGTGGCTCAGTGGTAAAGAACCCACCTGTCAATACAGAAGACATGGGTTTGATTCCTAATCCAGGAAGATCCCACATGCCTTGCAGCGACTAGGTCTGTGTGCCACAACTACTGAGCCTGTGCTCTAGAGCCCAGGAGCCACAACTACTGAAGCCCACGTGTCCTAGAGCCTGTACTCCGAAACAAGAGAGGCTATTGCGATGAAAGACCCATGCACCACAACTAGAGAAACGCTCGCGCAGCAGTGAAGATCCAGTGCAGTCAAAAACAAATAAGTAAATAGTATTTTTTTTTTTAAAAGAGCCATGTTTCCCAAGTTATTTATTTTTTTAAAAAAAGAAACTTAACCGCATGCCAGAACAAAGTCAGCACCATTTAAAGGAATGTAGCAAGACCCGGCACTCAACAAGGTAAAAGTCACCATGTATGGAAGGAAATCAAAAGGTATCAAAGTAGGACTTCCCTGGTGGTGCAGTGGGTAAGAATCCGTCCACCAATGCAGGGGACACAGGTTTGACCCCTGGAGCAACGAAGCACATGTTCCACAACTACTGAGCCTGCCCTCTAGAGCCCACAGTCTGCAACCACCGAAGCCTTTGCACCTAGTCTGTGCTCCACAAAGGAAGCCACCACAATAAGAAGCCTGCACACAGCAACAGAGAGTAGCTCCCACTCACTGCAACCAGAGAAAGCCCATGTGCAGCAATGAAGACCCAGTGCAGCCAAAAATCAAATAAAAAAATATTTTTTAAGACGTGTCAGGTAACCAGGAGGAAAATCAATCAAAACAAAAGACTCAGAAATTGTGAAAATGATGGAGTTATGAATATGGGGTGGGGGGATTATACACAGAAAATATCAAAGTTAAAAGACAATGGAATGATTATTGAGTGCTTACCCAAGGTAAATAAAAACTTATACCCTACAGTAACATAGAAGATTTATTCATAAGAGCCAAAAGCCAGAAACAAGTTACATATCCATTAAATGGGGAATGGATAAACAGATTATGGCACAGCCATATGATGGAATAATATTTGGCAACAAACCACTGATACACGTGAAAATGTGGATGAACTGCAAAACAATAAGGGAAGTCATATATACTGTATAACTCTACTAACTTAAAACTCTGGAGGAAAACAAAAGGCAAAATTATAGTGATAGAAGGTAGATCAGCAGTCACCAAAGATGTGGTAGGGAAAGTTGGTTACAGAAAGACAAGAAGGAACTTTGGGGGCTGATGGAAATGTCCCATCTCTTCATTGTGATGGTGGTGACCTAGTTACTCCTAAAACCTATCAAATTATAAAATGAGTTTTACTGAACATACACTTTATCCCTCAAAAAACATAGCAAAAAACTAGATTTCATTTTCTGATTGCTCGTTGCTGCATCCCTGGTATTTATCTTTATGCAATAAACAGTTGTTAGAAGAAAAGCAAACGAATGAGAAAGGATTCATCTGGGTCCATTTTCCAATGGTCAGTCCACTGCTGACCCTACTGTGTGAAAGAACCAAAGTCCAAGGTCCAGGAAGTTCCTCACACTGCAGCAGCTGGTCACGTGTCACATACTGTCTTTGGGTGGATAAAACTCATACACTCTCTTAACAACTCACTCACGGGGTTACCAACTTCCCCTTTTCCCACATTTCCCTCTTCTACCCACTGTGGCATAATGGTTCCAAGCTGGGCTGGGGAGCCAGACCTCCTGCTCCCCATCTGACCTATGTCCCTTGGGAAAGTCATTGAAACACATTCAGAGTCAGTGTCCTTATCTGTAAAAGGTGGTCAATAACTATACCTATGCCTCAGAAAGTAGCCATGAGGTTTAATTAATGTAACACATTTAAAACATTTGGAACACTGCCTGGCCCTTGGTAGCTGCTCAGTGAAACCTAGTTACTGGTTTTATTACTTCCATCTTATTTTTTTTTTCACGGAGAAACTTCACTCTTCCTTCAATACCCTACCAAAGAGTTGTCCCCTATGCAAAGCCTCCCCAGGCAACAGTCCCCTGTAAAAAAAAAAGTTGATTTCTCAAACATGTCCCAATAGTGCCTTATAAATGCATCCTCTTCATGCTGGAGAAGACTCTCCAGAAAAATCCTGAATATTCACTGGAAGGACTGATGCTGAAGCTGAAGCTCCAATAAATTGGCCACCTGATATGAAGAGCCAACTCATTGGAAAAGACCCTGATACTGGGAAAGACTGAAGGCAGGAGGAGAAGAGGGTGAAAGAGGATGAGATGGTTGGATGGCATCATTGACTCAATGAACATGAGTTTGAGCAAACTCCAAGAGATAGTGAAGGACAGGGACGCCTGATGTTCTGCAGTCCACGAGACTGCAAAGAGTCAGACATGATTTAGTGACTGAATAACAACAAAGAGTTGTCTCCTATGCAAAGCCTCCCCAGATGACAGTTCCCTGTAAAAATTAACAGTTTCCTCAAATATGTCCCAATAGTGCCTTATAAATGCCTCCTCTTCATGCATGGTTTCCTAGTTCACATGGTTATCTCTTGGATATGCTTTTGTGTGTGTTTTGAATGCTCAGAATCTGACATCAGCCTGAAGTCATTACAGATGTTTGAACAAACTTAATAAATACCAATTTATTTGGTATTTACCGGAACTCTAGTCTACACAGGATGACTTGGGAGAAGTGTAAAGTAGAAAGTCACCTCCTTGGAAAGACAAAATCTGAATTAGTTTTATAGGCACTTTAACCCTGAGTCCTCCTATCAAGAAAACTCACTTTGGAAGAACTTATCTAAGAAATTTCCATGAACTCTGTCTGGTAAAGAAGAGAAGCCCCAAGTTATCATAAGCAGACATGACCCAAAAACCCACATTTTTTTCTCAAGGCATTTTAGAATTTCTAAAGGCTGAAAGAACTCAATGAAAATTACATCCTATTCTCTGTATTTTCCACACTGAACCTGACAAGAGGAAATGTATGATGTCAGGATAGAAGCCATTCTTTCAATCTATTTGATAAATTATTCACCATCTTTCCCTATGTAAATAATTAAGATTAACATGTAAAACAAGCAGTTTACTATATTAAAATTCAAAGTCACTCTGAAGTGTTGCCCCAGCATTTACGAATTAATGTCCCAGGACTCAAATTAATGGAACTGCTGGCTGCAAACCTATTTTTGCTTTCCTAGTTGTGTTATATCAAATCCAGCTGCCTTATCTCTTTGCCAGAATCTTTAAGACCATATTGGGCTTGTATTGTTTTCTAGTGCTGCCATAACAAATTACCACAAACCTGATAATTTAAAATAGCAGGAATTAATTCTCTCACAGACCTATCAATCAGAAGTCTGAAATCAACATTTTGACAGGGCTACGCTCCCTCCAAGGCCCTAGGGCAGGACTCTTACTTACCTCTTCCAGCTCTGGGCAGCTCTAGGCACCCCTTGGCTTGTGGTTCAGTTCAGTTCAGTTGCTCAGTCGTGTCTGACTCTGTGATCCCATGAATTGCAGCACGCCAGGCCTCCCTATCCATCACCAGGAGTTTACCCAAACCCGTGCCCATCAAGTCGGTGATGCCATCCAGCCATCCCATCCTCTGTTGTCCCCTTCTCCTCCTGCCCCCAATCCCTCCCAGCATCAGGGTCTTTTCCAATGAGTCAACTCTTCGCATGAGGTGGCCAAAGTATTGGAGTTTCAGCTTCAGCATCAGTCCTTCTAATGAATATTCAGGACTGAATTCCTTTAGGATGGACTGGTTGGATCTCCTTGCAGTCCTAGCATCACTCTAATCCCTGCCTCCATCTTCACATGGCCATCTGTTCTGTGTTTCTTCTCTGAATCTGTGTGCCTTAAATCTTGCTCTTTTTCTCCCCATAAGAACATTGGTTGCTGAATTTACCAGCCAAGATAATCTCTTCTTGAGATGCTTGATTTAATTACATATGCAAAAACCCTATTTCCAAATAAGGTCACAATAACAGGTGGGGGGGGTCAGAACTTGGACATATCTTTTTCGGAGATACTCTTCAATCCACTACCTGGCTTGTCTCCTGTTGCACTGTTGAGTGTAGAAAATAAGGTGACCAGCCCCAACCTTTGTGTTACAGGGAAAACAATGACAAAACTCTGGCCCTCACCTGTATTGAGAAAAGTTCAAACTTTCTCATTCTTTAACAAACAAATCCCTCACTACTTTGGGAAAACCAGTAGGGTGGGTTTTTCCCCCACTTTCATAATAAATTCAAATTGCAAAACAAGCAATTGTCTATTGCCTACACCCCCTTACCTCTAAGCAGGAATCATTATATTCAGTACACACACACCCTAGAAGATCAAAAAGTTTCATTTTTGCTTTCAAAGAATCAGAAAACAATGCTGGGACATTTCTAAGAGAGAGAAGCAGTATTAACTCAGCTGTCTGCAGAAAACCACTTTCCACTGTGTGGTGCAGGGGACTCAGTCAGGTTCAATCCCTGATTAGGGAACTAAGATTTCACATGCTGCAGAGCAACTAGGCCCACATGTCACAACCACTGAGGCCAAGCACTACAACTAGAGAATCTGGTGTGAGGCAATTAAAGATTGCACATGAGACAATGAAGATCTCATGTGCCACAACTAAGACCCGATGACATCTAATAGATAAACAAATATAAGAAGAAAGAAAGCCGCTTTCCACACCAGTGATGTCAACGCACACACTTCACTAGCTGGGACACCAGGTCTAAGCAGATGGAAGTTCTGAGATGCTGTTGTGTAACCCCATGCTCAGGTTATGCATGAGCAGAAGGTGACCAAACAGTGTGAATGAAGAAGTGGCTGGAGGCTCTGCCTGTCTCCTCCAGAAAAGAAAAATAAGCATAGTTACGAATTTTTGTTTGTTTTGTTGTTTAGTTGTTCAACAGGGAGCAATTTCCTTCAGATTTGCTTGTGCATACAAATTCTTCTCAATTCCTTTTGAAAGGGGTTCCCTAGACAAGCAGTTTTCAGTATTTGATTTGAGCTTATCCTATTACTAGACAAAGAAAAAAAATCTATGCCTTTACTTGACACTTCAATTAAGGAGCTGTTTTTGATACTGGGAAGGTGGGTGAAGCATGACTTAAGCAAAGAGACAGTTACTGAACCCAGTAATTTAGAACATGCAATGTTCACTGAAGCCCAGAGGTAATCTAATTCCTACATTGATATGTCATAATGGATTTTGGAAATTATTTTTGAAGTGCCATCGAAACCCCAAAGAGAGACAGAACAGAGTGACTTATTATTCCAGGAAGGATACTGGCTATGCCATAGCACTGGTACCCAAGTCAGCTCTGATTCTCTTCCATCCTAGGAACTTGACCACTGACCCCTCTCAGCCTCTGTTCTTCCCACAGGGCTGATGGCCATCTCCTTACCGAAATGCAGCCTGGGACCCAGGTCTACAGCCAATCATTTCTCCTGCCCCAACCATTGGTTCAAGGACTGGCACATGATCCCTGGCTGGTCCAATCAGATCAGGCTTCTATAACTTGTAAAGGTAGGCTCCTGGCTGATCCAAAGCCTTTACAGACTCTGTTGTAAGCTTCATTCCATGCCTCTGAATTGAGACTGACTTCCTTGTGTTGTGTGTAAGAAGGTGGCAGGAAATGAAGTCCTTTTCAGTGACTTCTCACAAACGGAGTCAACCACATGCTCCCCTCTCTTATCATTTGCAGGTAGACTCTGAAACAATGTAGTCAGTACTGGCCTAAATACAGTTACTGCCTAATTAAGAGAGGGATCCTCACTTAGGACATCAGTCTCCATTAGAGACCAAACCAACACTCTCATGCATAACAGAGCCCTGGGGTTACCGCACAGTAGGCTCCAATCAATTTTTTCTCCTAATTACACTTGACAGTTCCCTCCCCTGAAAGTAATTGTGACTTCACTTCCATAGCACCCATGCCATTCATACCACCTTTATGTCAAGAAATTCACAGCTTCCCTGGGAGGTAAGCAGGGAAGTTAGGACCATTTCCATCATACAGAGGAGGAAACAGAGTCTCCAAGAGGGCACCTGGCCTGCCCAAGGTCTCAGAACTGGTTATGAAATCTTCCCAGAACAGGAACCTATGCCTTCTCTTCTGGGGTGATATTTCTACTGGGGCACTTTTGTAATTACTTATTTCAGTAAGGGAATGGGTATATTTGCAGTGTAGCACTGTAGTTAAGAGAATACTGTGAGGTCTTTCTTGACCTGGAATCCTGGACCTTCCACTTCCTGAATGGACTTGGATAAATGATTTATTTTCTCAAGATCCCACTTACTGAATGTCTGCCTACTGGTTCTAGCAATTACTGAGGGAGAAGGGTTAAAACCTTCAATTATAATTGTAGATTTATTTATTTATCCTCTCAGCTATAAAAGTTTTTGCTTTATATATTTTTGAAGCTTTGTTACTGAGTGCCTACAGGCTTTAAAATAGAGAGGATTCCAAACATGAAGACTGGACTCCATAACCTCAGCAGGATGATATAGATAAAGGTTGCAGATAGGGATCTCAAATGCTTATTTTCCTCAATTGCCGCATGCATCTTTTTGTCATAGTGAAATTGACTATCATGCCTCCTTCCCCTGAGACTTTGTCCATGGAATTGCTCAGAGGGGAAGTTCTGAATTGTAACAGGAATGATTCTGCTCATCCAAAAAGACTGAGATGGATAACAATTCAACTCAATGTCTTATATCTTCACAATTATCCTCTCAAGCACTCCTTTTTTCTTCACAGACACTTAAGTTAAATGCTTCAAAGCATGTGTTGACAAATGTTTGACAACATCAAAACAATGGCTTTTTAAGGAACAAAGCCCAATCCTTTTTCAAAGGAAAGAAACTTTCTGTAATGGTAAACAATCAACCCCATTTTGACATGCAGATGCCTGAATTTTCCAGTGAGGAAACCACAGAACACTGAACTTGCTAGAAACCTAAGAAATCAACTCTTCCACTCCCCAGTCATGTTGCCAACATTGTCAAGAATGAAAATATGTGGTGTTGGCAAAGAAGAGACACAACAGATCCTTTCATATGCTGCTGATGGGGATATGGGCCTGGAAATATCATTTATAATTAACAATCCACTGTTCTTAGATTCAGCAATCCCAGTAATAAGGATCTGTAAAAAGTTACTTGTTGCACTACTGCTTGTAGTGCAAAAATGTGAGGTGAGAAAGAAAAGGAAGGAAGGAAAAAGGAAAGAAAGAGGGAGAGAGAGAAAAGGAGGGGGGAGTGGAAGGAAAGGAAAACAACCTAAATGTCTAACAAAAGAAAATTGATTAAATAAATGATGCCCATCCTATGGGCATATTATGTGGCTATTAAGGAGGAAAAATGTTTGGGGTCTCTATAAATCGGCCTAAGGATAAATCATGATATTACAAAGAAATATGCATAGAATAACTTCATGTTTCTTTGTAGCTTTATTCTTATATCTTGCAATTTGAAGGAAGGGACACTAGCAACCAGTATCTAGATCTGCCCAAGACAGCCCTGTAGGTGGTATTTGGGGAAGAGAGTAGAGAAAGTCATCTGTATTCCTTGAGACATTGCTTTAGGGACCACAACCACTCCTGTGTTCAGCCACTGGTACCCAAGCAGCATTCCCCAAACTATGGCCTTTCATGCATAGCCCTTAAATGTTTGCCATCATCATGTGCTGTAGTCAATATTTCTTTGACTCAACTTACATTTTATAGGATTTTTACTTAATCATATTTTTAAAAAGTGTTTTCTTTTTAAATTTATTGAAGTATAGTTGATTTATAATCAATGTTGTGTCACTTTCTGGTGGACAGCAAAGCAATTCATATATATATATATATATGTGTATATATATATTCTTTTTCATATTTTTCCACTGTGGTTAATCACAGGCTACTGAATACAGTTCCTGTGCTATACAGTGAGACCTTGTGGTTTATCCATCCTACATATGATAGTTTGCACGTGCTAATCCCAAACTCTCAGTCCATCCCTCCCTCACCTCCCTTCTCCACAGCCACAAGTCTGTTTTCTACGCCTGTGAATTTGTTTCTGCTTTGCAGATTAGTTTATTTGTGTCAAATATAAGTGATATCATGGAATTTTTTAAAAAGATGTTTTCTGTAACATAAATGGCAAGGGTCAGCATTACATGCCACAGGTAGAAAGAAACAAAACTAAATATTCAGAGCTGGAATATAACCTTTAAAATTGTGAATTACTATGTTGTACACCTGAAACTTATATAATATTGTATATCCACTGTACCTCAAACCTAAAAAACAGGTAGTCCTCACCTTGCAAAGTTCCACTATGCACAGATGTCAATTACCACAGTTTAGTTAAATATCCTGAATCTCCCCTAAAACACGGTTCATTTTTCAGTTACCAAGATCTCCTCTATTCACCCGAGTAAATGTACCAAGTACAAACTT
Source organism: Dama dama (assembly GCF_033118175.1). Lineage (NCBI taxonomy): Eukaryota > Metazoa > Chordata > Mammalia > Artiodactyla > Cervidae > Dama > Dama dama. The sequence goes on along the minus strand of NC_083685.1, from coordinate 22,366,570 downwards.
CTAACCAGCTCTTTAAATTTGCCAGCTCTTCAGCTCACAAATCACTACATAAACAAACAGATGGATATCATGATGAGTGACCAATTACATCAATTACTTCACAGTCTGTTGGTGACTGATAACTGCATCTGTTATTCAGTTCATACCCAGAGAGCAAAGCATGAAAGTGTGCTGTTTCCTTGTCTCTCAGTGATAAGACCCCCTGCCAAAATGGATCATCAAAAGGTGGGATGGGCCAACAGAGATCAAAGTGCAACACAGAAATGAAAAGCACTGATGCTGAAAGTAAAATGAAAATAAAATGTGGATGGAATCATAGAAGAAATACCTGGGTGATGGGGGCAATGTTGACACTATCAGAGTCAAGAAACTAGAGCTATGCAGTTAGAGGAGCTTAATAAAGGCGAATATCAACATAAATGAAAAAAGTAGTTGTAACAAAGAGATCAAAGATGCCACAGAGGAAATGACACCAGCCAACCAATCCCACATTAAAAAATTTCAGAGATCTTTCACAACATTGAAAGTGCAAAGGATAAAATGTGAGAAGCTGATTCAAGACCTAATGAGCGTGACAATCTGTCAAAGCATGGAAAAGATGCTCTCTTCAAATCCTAAGTCAAACAAAGAGAAGATAAATGCTGCTCAAACTGCTCTTGATAAGTTTTATACAAAGAAATAAAACACTTTCTCAATGTTGCTACTGTTTTAAATTACCAATGTACCAAATCAATATTACTTTTACTGTCTTTTTTCATTTCCCTATATATTTTCTAATCAACAATGAGAGTGTTTTTAATGTTCTGACAAAACTTTTTAAAGGTCACAAAACAAACACAATTCCTCCCATTGATTAATAAGATTGCTTTGCACGGTTTCAGTCTGCTGGGTCATTGACATGGTCTGACACCACCCTGCAAAGCCAAGGCTACCTGTAATTAAAACAAAGTGCTATTATTAAATGACATTTGGATACTGTTGCCTGTCCAGGGATTTGGCAAAAAACTCACTGTTTTCCTAGTAAAAATGAGCAAATTCCTAAAGAACTGTTAAAAAATAGTAGAATCCAAGTGAGACTCAGTTCTTGACCTAATCAAAGGTTGAAAGAGAACTGAAAGGAAATCATTTTCTCCTTATGTTATTCAGTTTTATTTAACATGCTGTTCATGTCCTATGTACACTCACCTTACTTGTTGGGATGCGTCTCTAGGAAGCCTTCAGCCTTCACCTTTCCTTCTACAGACCCTCCTCTCCCCCACACTGTCCAACCTCACCTACCACCATGGTCCCCATCAACCTTCAGAGCCTCCCCTGGGCCCTCAGCAGACCTGCTCACCCCCATCCATTATATGCTCCTGTAACAACACCGCAGACTTGCCCGTTACAGCACCTGCCACAACTGTGATCACATAATCAAGTATGTCCTTGGTTGTTTCACAAGTGACTTCCTGGTTAGGATGGAAGGATGATGCTTTTTGCTCCTTTCCCTCTTCACTGCATCCTACAGGCCTTGCCCTGGGGCTGACATATAATAGATGCTCATTTAATATTTGGTAAGTGTTGACTGGGGCTTCCCTCATAGCTCAGTTGGTAAAGAATCCACCTACAATGCAGGAGACCCCAGTTTGATTCTTGGGTTGGGAAGATCCCCTGGAGAAGGGAGAGGCTACCCACTCCAGTATTTATAAGCTTCCCTGGTGGCTCAGATGGTAAAGAATCTGCCTGCAAGGCAGGAGACCTGGGTTCGATCCCTGGGTTGGGAAGATCCCCTGTAGAAGGGCATGGCAACCCACTCCACTATTCTTGCCTGGAGAATCCCCATGGAGAGAGAAGCCTGGTGGGCTACAGTCCATTCGGTCACAAAGAATTGAACACAACTGAGAAACAAGTGTTGAATGAATAACAAGTCTGGATAATTGCAGGAAATAATACATGCCCTAAAAAAACATTCAGTGCAGAAAAACTATTGTTAATCCACAGAGAGCTTGATGCAAATTAAAAGATGGTACCTCATCCATCCCTCAGAAAATTATGATAATATACCGATTTTGTTAAAGCGAGGCACTTAACTGCCATCTGCTATACAACTGTCCTACTTAATTCCCAACTCTGAAATGTCTGGGGTGTGGATGACATGGCTGTGGCCATGCCCTTGAGCAGTATGCAACCTGGACAACCTTACTTGCAGTCCTAAGCATGCTCAGGCTGGGAAGCCACTCGGCAGGAGTGAAGTCTGAATCCTCTTCTGCAGCCTGGATCACCACATGCCCCTCTCCCAACCTCTCACAGAAGAGTATGCCCATCACACCCCAGGAAATCCAGTTATTTCCATCAACTGATACATTTCAGAATCTAAAACCACAGTATGACCTAAATCAAATCCCTTATGACAGTACAGTGGAAGTAAGAAATAGATTTAAGGGACTAGATCTGATAGACAGAGTGCCTGATGAACAATGGACAGAGGTTCATGACACTGTACAGGAGATAGGAATCAAGACCACTCCCAAGAAAAAGAAATGAGAAAAAGCAAAATGGCTGCCCGAGGAGGCCTTACAAATAGCTGTGAGAAGAAGAGAAGCAAAAAGCAAAGGAGAAAAGCAAAGATATACCCATTTGAATGCAGAGTTCCAAAGAATAGCAAAGAGGGATAAGAAAGCCTTTCTCAGCGATCAATGCAAAGAAATAGAGGAAAACAACAGAATGGGAAAGACTAGAGATCTCTTCAAGAAAATTAGGGATACCAAGGGAACATTTCAAGCAAAGATGGGCTCAATAAAGGACAGAAATGGTAGGGACCTAACAGAAGCAGAAGATATTAAGAAGAGGTGGCAAGAATACACAGAAGAACTGTACAAAAAGATCTTCATGATCCAGATAATCACAATGGTGTGATCACTCACCCAGAGCCAGACATCCTGGAATGTGAAGTCAAGTGGGCCTTAGGAAGTATCACTACGAACAAAGCTAGTGGAGATGATGGAATTCCAGTTGAGCTATTTCAAATCCTGAAAGATGATGCTGTGAAAGTGCTGCACTCAATATGCTAGCAAATTTGGAAAACTCAGCAGTGGCCACAGGACTGGAAAATGTCAGTTTTTATTCTAATCCCAAAGAAAGGCAATGCCAAAGAATGCTCAAACTACTGTACAATTGCACTCATCTCACACGCTAGTAAAGTGATGCTTAAAATTCTCCAACCCAGGCTTCAGCAATACGTGAACCAGGAACTTCCAGATGTTCAAGCTGGTTTTAGAAAAGGCAGAGGAACCAGAGATCAAATTGCCACCATCTGCTGGGTCATCGAAAAAGCAAGAGAGTTCCAGAAAAACATCTGTTTCTGCTTTATTGACTAGGCCAAAGCCTTTGACTGTGTGGATAACAATAAACTGTGGAAAATTCTGAAAGAGATAATAATACCAGACCACCTGACCTGCCTCTTGAGAAACCTATGTGCAGGTCAGGAAGCAACAGTTAGAATTGGACATGGAACAACAGACTGGTTCCAAATAGGAAAAGGAGTACATCAAGGCTGTATATTGTCACCCTGCTTATTTAACTTATATGCAGAGTACATCATGAGAAATGCTGCGCTGGAAGAAGCACAAGCTGGAATCAAGATTGCTGGGAGAAATATCAATAACCTCAGATATGGAGATGACACCACCCTTATGGCAGAAAGTGAAGATGAACTAAAGAGCCTCTTGTTCAAAGTGGAAAAGGAGAATGAAAAAGTTGGCTTAAAGCTTAACGTTCAGAAAACTAAGATCATGGCATCCGGTCCCATCACTTCATGGGAAATAGATGGGGAAACAGTGGAAACAGTGGCTGACTTTATTTTTTGGAGCTCCAAAACCACTGCAGATGGTGATTGCAGCCAGGAAATTAAAAGATGCTTACTCCTTGGAAGGAAAGTTATGACCAAAGTTATGACTAGACAGCATATTAAAAAGCAGAGACATCACTTTGCCAAAAAAGGTCCGTCTAGTCAAGGCTGTGGTTTTTCCAGTGGTCAAGTATGGATGTGAGAGTTGGACTATGAAGAAAACTGAGTGCAGAAGAATTAATGCTTTTGAACTGTGGTGTTGGAGAAGACTCTTGAGAGTCCCTTGGACTGCAAGGAGATCCAACCAGTCCATCCTAAAGGAGATCAGTCCTGGGTGTTCACTGGAAGGACTGATGTTGAAGCTGAAACTCCAATACTTTGGCCACCTGATGCAAAGAGCTGATTCATTGGAAAAAACCCTGATACTGGGAAAGATTGAGGGCAGTTGGAGAAGGGGACGACAGAGGATGAGATGGTTGAATGGCATCACCGACTCGATGGACATGGGTTTGGGTGGACTCCGGGAGTTGGTGATGGACAGGGAGGCCTGGAGTGCTGCAGTTCAAGGGCTCACAAAGAATCAGACACGACTGAGTGACTGAGCTGAACTGAACTGAAAACCACAAAAAAGAATTTCAAATAGCATGAAATGAAATGAAGCAACAAAGACACTGCTCTAGAAGCTTATGTACAATCTGAGGTTAAACCATTGTCCAAGAAACAGGTACAGAGAACCTTATAGAGAAATAAAGTAGTGCCATTTCAAGAAAAGGAAGCAGAGAAAAGGGAAGGAGGCCCATCTGGTGGGGTCTCTGCAAGCACAAGGAAGGGACTGGGAGCGTGATGAGGTGGTTTTGGACGTGTTACTTTTGGTTTTCTTACAATGAGATTACATCACAGCAGGAGTCTCAGGGGCCCTGCTCTCTCGGGACCAGAGCTTGGAAATACACGGACAACATGAAGTAATTTTTTAAAAAAGGAGCCAAGGACTTTTCTGGTGGTCCGGTGGCTAAGACTCTGAGCTCCCAATGCAAGGGGCCCGGGTTTGATCCCTGGTCAGGGAACTAGATCCCATATGCAGCAACTAAGAGTTTACATGCTGCAACTAAAACTCTTGGATGCCACAATGAAGATCAAAGATCCCACATGTCACTACTAAGGTCTAGCATAGCCAAATAAAATAAATAATTTTTTTTTTAAAAGAGCCAGATAAAAGGTGGGGCCACATTTACCTCATCAAATCTCAGTCTAAATGACGGCTCTCTCCATCTCTGCTGAGAAAAAAAACCCAGTCCTCCCAGGAGACCACCGAACCGCCAGAGTTCCAGTCACTGGCTGGAACCAGTCACCCAGACTGGATTCTTCTCTTCATTTCCATTTCTGTGGGAAGTTGAAGCTATTCAACATTTTCATCAGGAGCTTAGAGCCCGCACCAAATAGAGTGCTATGATCTAATAAAGGAATCATTATTTTTTTGCTCATAGTCATCTGTGAAGAAAATTATACAGGTTATTTTATCAGATGGTGTTTTAAATGAACTTGAGTATACATAGATAATGCAAAGTGACAGGAGCTATTACCGAGAGGAATTCACGAGAAATTGAGAGGTTATTTCTCCTTCGCATGTAGGAGACTGGAGTGAGAGGCAGAAAAGAAAATCATTTGTCCTCTTGTGGCAAGGAGGCAGAAGAAACAGTGTTCCAGTTCTCAGCCCAGGCTGCAAGGCACTGCATTTATTTCTGCTTGTCCTCTATTTTATTACTGATTTTACTGAAATATGGTTGATTTACAATGTTGTGTTAATTTCTGCTATACAGCTAAATGATTCAGTCTTACATATATACATTCATTTTCATATTCTTCTCCACTATGCTTTATCACAGGATATTGAATATAGTTCCCTGTGCTATACAGTAGAACCTAGTTGTTTATCCATCCTCTATATACCAATTTGCATCTGCTAATCCCAAACTCCCAATCTATCCCTCCCCACCTCTCCTCCCTCTTGGCAATCACAAGCGTGTTTTCAAAGTCTGTGAGTCCTTTTCTGTTTTGTAGGTAAGTTCATTTACGTCATATTTTAGATTGCACATAGAAGTGATATCTTATGGTATTTGTCTTTTGTCTGATTTACTTCATTTAGTATGATAATCTCTAAGTCCATGCATGTTGCAGCAAACGGCATTATTTCATTCTTCTTTATGGCTAAGTCTGCTTGCCTTCCTGTGTGTCCATTGCAGCCATGAAAAGAACAGAGCTAGGCTGGTCCCAGAAGAAGGATGAGACACGTGGCCCAAAGGTACCCCCTGCAACCACCCTAGCTGAACTGTCCCCTGCAAGCCCAATCACCACAGCTGTCCAGCCACTACATAAGTGACCCTAAATGACTATGGTTTTAAGCCACTGAATTCTAGGGAACTTTATTACACAACAGCAGCAAACCAGTTCAACTATAAATTTTTTTTAAAATGGAAAGGGTAAAAAGTAAAATAGGATCATCTCTTGTTAAAGACTACATAGATGCACAGAAAAGGAATTAGAATTAGATGTGTCACAACACACCTCTAGGCAATGGGGAAAAAAAGATGATTTCATTTTCTTCTTTATAAGTGTCTCTGTTTCATGAATTCTCTTCAATGAGAAAAAAATATTGTGAAAAGTGAAATTATTTGCCTGACTCAATTTCCTCATCACTTATATGAAAGACACAGAAAAGAGGTTTCATTCTGTGCTAGAAAAGCAGTTTAGTGGAAAGGAAATACGCCCTTGAATCAAAACCCGGGGCTTGGTTTCTGACCCCAACCCAACCCTTCATCTGCCTACAAGATACATCTCTGAGCCACAAAGCAGTAAAATGAGATCAAGGCATTTAACAGGATGGTTTTAAGGATTAAGGGTGGAAAATGTACACAGAAAGGCCATATAATGGTAAATCAGAGTAACTCAGCCTCTAGGTGTGAGGTCTAAGAATCCACATTTTAAAGTAGCTCCCTGGGCTTCCCTGGTGGTCCAGTGGTTAACAATCCACATGCCAATGCAGGGGCACAGGTTTGATCGCTGGTCCAGAGAGATTTCATATGCCACACGGCAACTAAGCTTGTGCATTACAACTACTGAGCCCGTGTCCCCTACAGCCTGTGCTCTGCAATAAGAGAGGCCCTTGTGCAGCAACAAAGACCCAGGGCAGCCAAAAAAAAAAAAAGTTAAAAAATTTGGGGGGTTTTCCAGGTGGCGCTAGTGGTAAAGAATCCACCTGTCAATACAAGTGACATAAGAGACGTGGGTTCGATCCCTGGGTCAGGAAGATCCCCTGGAGAAGGGCGTGGCTACCCACTCCAGTATTCTTGCCTGGAGAACCCATGGACAGAGGAGCCTGGTGGGCTACAGTCCATAGGGATTGCAAAGAGTTGAACATGACTAAAGCAACTGAGCACACACATACAAATAAATAATTTAAAAAACTAGCTCCCCATGTGATCTCGAAACTAAAAGAGTAAGAATCTTCAGTCTAAACCATCAAGCATATGAAAAAGAAATGGTGTGATTAGTTTTTGGTGTATGTTATACTCTAGCAAGGCTTAAAGATAATCATGCTTTCATTCACTGAAAAGGTAGCCTGAAAGGACCCTGGGGAAACATATTTAAACATGATCAATCAAATAAGAATTGGTTATGGGAAATAAAAATTAATGTCTCTTGATGTTAATGTTGTTATTGCTGTTTAGTCATATCCAACTCTGTGACCCCATGGACTGTAGCCCGCCAGGCTCCTCTGTCCAAGGGAATTCCCAGGCAAAAATAGTGGAGTGGGTTGTCCCGCCCTCTTCCAGGGAATCGCCGCAACCTAGGCACTGAACCCATGTTTCCTGCAGTGGCAGGCGGATTCTTCCCCACTCAGCCACCTGGGAAACCTTGATGCTGATACTTAACCATATATGGTAATATATCAGAGTCCAGTCAGGAGACAGAAACCACATCAGTCATTTGATCAGGAAAAATTTAAGATGGAAATATCTCTTTTCTAAACTTTTTATTTTATATTGGAATATAGCCTGCTAGGGTGCTTCCCAATGGTGCTAGTGGTAAAGAAGCCTCTGCCATTGCAGGAGACATAAGAGGTGTAGGTTTGATCCCTGGGTCAGGAAGATCCCCTGGAGGAGGGCATGGCAACCCACCCCAGTATTCTTGCCTGGAGAATCCCCAGGGAGAGGACCCTGGCTGGCTACAGTCCATCGGGTTGGAGAGAGTCGAACACGACTGAAGCGACTTAGCATGCCTGCACATGGCCTGTTAACAATGCTGTGACAGTTACACGTGGACAGCAAGAGGACTCAGCCATACAATTACTTGTATCTATTCTCCCTCAAATTTCCTTCCCAGATGGAAATTTCTACCTAACGAAAGGTGGGTAAATAAAAGAACTCTAGAGAATATAAGAAGGCAGATGTCAGCTCTAGAGACCAGCTCTAGATCTGAGGGAGGGTGTCCAAGAAAGGATTAAACATGAAGAGCACCCCCTCCCCAAGTCTCCAAGGCTGATTCAGACACTGCAGAGGGTCTGGCTGCAGCCCACTGGCTGGTAGAGATTGTACTGAGTGCCATGGGTAAGGTGGTCCCCAGTAGGTGAGCAGGAAATCACCCACCTGTGAGTCAGTGAAACTCCCTGGAGAGTGAGTATCACAGGGTCTTTACATGCTGCCGGGAGCTGTACCACAGGGGATGAAAACAAGACCATATCGTAGCTAGAAAGCCCTGTCCCCTGGTACATCTTGCCCTGTCTCTTCAGTGTCCACTTCTGGAAAAGCCCAATATTACACCATCTGACAAAAGCAAAAATGTTTGCACAGTCCAGCTCCAAGAGGGCAAGGCAGGCAGAGAAGGTCAGAGTAGGAGCTGATGGGCAATAAAATAAAAACTGGCATAGGACTTGCTAAATGTTCTTAAAGGTTCAGGAGCCTTTGTACTCTGAATTTCCCTTCATCTCTTAATATAACAATATGATACTATTTATGATGTTAACTTTCTCTCTTCTGGGTGTTCTAAATCTATGATCACTCCTGGGCATATACTCAGAGAAAACTATAATTCTAAAAGACATGTGCACCCCAATATGCATTGTAGCACTACTTACAATAGCCAGGATATGGAGGCAACCTAAAGGTCCATCAATAGATTAATGGATAAAAAAGATGTGGTACATATGTACAATAGAATACTACTCAGCCATTAAAAGGAACAAACTTGTGCCATTTGCAGAGACGTGGATAGACCTATACAAAAACAAATATCATATAGTAAGACATATATGTGGAGTCTAGAAAAATGGTACAGATGAATCTATTTGCAAAGCAGAAAGAGAGACACAGATGTAGAGAACAAAGGTGTGGATACCAAGGTGCTAAAGGAGGGAGGGGAAATGAGAAGATTGGGATTGACATATATACACTGGTATGTATAAAACAGATAACTAATGAGAACCCAGGGAACTACTCAATGCCCTGTGGTGACCTAAATGGGAAGGAAATCCAAAAAAGAGGGGATGTGTGTGTCTGTAAGGCTGGTTCACTTTGCTGTACAGCAGCAACTAACACAGCGTTGTAAAGCAACTACACTCCAATAAAAATTGTTAGAAGAATCTATGATGAGTGAAAGTGACCTATCTGAAAAGGTTTCCTAAATGGTTACACTAGTTCATTTCAGCAGAATCTGAATTTTTAAGAAAAGAGATGAAAACAGAGATGTTAAGGAATGTGCTTAACATTACACAGCAAAATAGGAATGAACTAGAAAGTAAAATGTAAAATGTGTCTCCCAGGCCAGTGCTGAAGACCTTCCATCATATCTGGGATCTCTAGATCAACATAGTAGAGTGACCAAGTGTTCCTGGGGGATTATAGAAAGCTCTGGGCCGTGTTCCCATTGAGCAGAGGGTGGAAACCCATTGTCAAGGAGGGCTGTTGCTGACCTGTTTCCCACCTTCTCACCTCAATGAGCAGGAACAAGCGCAATTAGCTCCTATCTATGATGCCTGTGCCATGTACAAGAAAGCTCTCCAAGAACTGTTTGACTGAAAGGCAGGCTGAAACCTAAGAGTGTAGGGGGGTCCACAGAGCCAGGAGGCAGACTCGCTGAGAATCAATAGCCCTCACTAATTCCAGAGATTAACCCAGAAAACACCTGGCAACTGTTTCAACACATTGCTTATCGTCGCAACAAGCATAATTAATCTCCACAATGATAAACAATATATCACAGCAGAGGACAAAGTCTGTCTTAATGCAGTGATGTTTTCAAATATAGCTGATACCCAATCATCTCTTCTGAGAAACTTGGGACTAACCATTTCCCATTATGTAGAGGCAACTTTAAAGGGGATGTTGGGTGATGACAAATGTAGCTGCTTGTCAATTCTTAATTCCTAACTCATGAGGAATTCCAGAGTCCTCAAACTGTTTTCTCGCAGGGCAACAGAAGGAATTAGCTTGAGGGCTCCCCAACAAAAAGGACACTTGCAATTCCGCTCTTTGATAATGTCTCAGCACTGTTCCTGGTGTATGCCCCATTCCATCCTGCCTACACCTCTGCAATAACTGCACAGCAGATCTTCAGAACTTGTTCATCTTGCGTAACTAAAATTTTATACCTGTTAACTGCCTGCCTGCCTGCATGCATGCATGTTCAGTTCTGTCCAACTCTTTTGGACTGCATGGGTTGCAGCCCATGTAGGCTCTTCTGTCCGTGGAATCTCCCAGTGGGTTGCTATTTCCTACCCCAGGGAATCTTCCCAACCCAGAGATCAAACTTTCTTCTCCTGAGTCTCCTGCATTGGCAGGTGAAGTCTTCACCACTGGGCCACCTCAGAAGCCTCCTAAGTAGCAATATCCCATTTCCTCCTCCCTCCAGCCCCTGGCAACGACCATTCTACTCCCTGTGTCTAAGAGGTTGGTTATTATAGATTTCGCATCTAAGCAGGATCATGCAGCATTTGTCTTTCTGTAAACAGCTTATTTCACTTCACATCATGTTGTCCCGATTCATCCTTGTCATTGCATATGATAAAATTTCCTTCTTTTTTAAGGCTATTAAAAAATATTCCATTGCACGTGTACACCACTTTATCCATTCATGTGTCAAAAGACATTTGTTTCCAACCTTGGATACTGTGAATAGTGCCACAGTGTACATGAGAGTGCAGGCTTCTTTCTGAGACCCTGTTCTTTGTTTCTGCTTGCCTTGTTTCTATCTTTCCTCTCTGGGTTTTATCACTAACGCCTAGTCTACTGATGTTAGGGTCTTTCCTTCAGATGTAAAGATCATGATCCAACTGGCTCATGCTCAATCACACTGCACTTTGGGGATTAGGGTGAGGGAGATGGGGAGAATGAGCCCCGTTCTCCTGTCCCCATTCCCCTCTTTGCTCTCACACCCACTGCCCACCCATTCACATGTGAACACAGTCCTGCAGGAACTGACGTCAAGCTCCCTGACCTGTGGCATTGGCAGCATTGTTGCAGGTACCGTGGAGTTTTATAAAACGTGTGACTGTGCGCCTGTCCTCAGGAGGCTGATGATTCCAAAGAACCCGTGGAGCTTGGGGCTAGGGGCTGGGCGAGTTCCTGGCTGTGACTCTTGCTCTTTCCCTGTCTCCATTCAACTGGGAAATGCAGACTGAAGGCCTTCTCCCTGGGGACAATGCCTTTTTATTACCAGCAACTTCTCTTTGGCTCTGACATGTAACCACCCGGGTGGCTGCCCGTCACCACCTCAAGGAAGACGTGGCAGGGTCAGCCCCACCTCGAGTTCCTGTTTCTTCTCTCCTGCAGGGCCAGAGGAATAGAAGGTCGGGGGCCAGCCCACCACGTGGAGGCAGAAGCAGGGCAGCTCGTCCTGTGTGGACACCCCCAACTCCCCGCACAGCTGTCTCTACTATGGGATCTCTGGGCAGCCCTGGGGGACCACAAGGAGCTCGGAGGTGGACGTGAGTCCCAGGCAGAGCTCAGCGTTCTCCAAACTAGACCGCCTTCCATCCAGTCCGATTTCCCTGGATAGGACAGTCCCTGAGGCTGACTCCATCAGCGAGCTCCCCTCCTGCAGAGAGAGAGCAGGACCTCATAACCTTCACCAGCCAAGGGTGGGCATCTCCCAGGGTCAACGCTCGTTCTGCAAAAATGGGAGAGGGGGAGGGTGGGGTGGGTGGCCCGAGGTCCACAGCGCCCCGTCCCCCGGTCTTCTCTCAATGCCATGCTCCTTCTCTCAGAAAAGAACCAGCAGCTTCCCCTGCTGAGTCTAAATCAATAAAGGCACAATTATTCCACCCAAGGATGTCAGGGTTTTAACTTGGTCTTTCATTGCAGGATAGAATATTTTGTCCTTTGTTAAAGCAATTTCACACAAACACACACATTTCTGTTCTTGGGCAGAAAGCCTTTGCTGACATCACCAGTGCCAAGAACTGTCTTCCTTATCCGTCCCAGCTCCCACCCCAGTGCCTGGCACACAGGACTCTAGCAAGTGTGTGAAGGATTGACTGACAACCTACCCCTTAAATCTGAACCACGTTCTACAGTTTCTACAGAGTGTTGGGATTATGGTGGACCAACCATCAGACTAATCTCATTTATCCTCTAGATCACATTAAAATGGAAATAAAGGAATAAAAACATTGTAGTCCACAGCAACAACAGAAAAAGACCATCAGCAGATAACAGACCCGCACCATCTCTGAGGATGGAAAGAAGCAAGTGGCTGGGGTAAAAGATGAAGCAAGCAAGACTGGCTTCCCAGCATCAGAGTTAACAAAAGAGACACACAGGAACCAGGTTCCACAGAGGTTATCAACGTTACAGACGTTAACAATGTAAAACTTACAAAACCAATAATATCCAGATGGGGAAATGGCAAGAAATCTCAGAGAGTTATTCCTTCTACTTTCCAATTAAAGAGTTGACATCACTGGCTAAAATTGTGTTGTGGAAGAAATAGAGGTGGTGTGGTGATGATGGTGGAGATGACAAGTAGCATTTTTAGTAATACTAATAATAATGATAATAATAGTTACAAGCCTTGGTATGTTTTCTTCTACAAACTTTTCTTTCTTAAATTACCAAGGTATTTTAAAAATCAAATTTTCTTGTCAGCTAACGTTTTTTTCTTGTTTGTTTTATGAAATACAAGGAGTCTACTTCTTTGTCTTCTTGCATCTATAAATAAAAAGGAATTTAACACTTTCGCAAATAAAATACAGCCTAGAGTAGGATTTTGTTGTTATAAAATATGGGGTCCAACCACTATTTATCCACCAGCCATTCCTCTGGCCGTGGATTCGTGGATGTGACCCGTCTGGAAAGATGATTCTCTAATATCACTGATGTCATACAGGGGGCGCTGGGATTTGCCCTTTTTTCTGTTTTAACACTTATTGAATACATATTATTTAAAAGTAAAATGATAAAACCTTTCAGAAAAAAGAAGTCACACGCAGGCTTCATTCAGCCGCAGGGCAGGCGGTGGTGCTGGCGGGGAGGCAGCACCTTTCCAAGAGGCCGGATGCTGTGGACCAGGTGTGCACCAGGTGAGTCTCAGGTGCTGTGCTGAGCGCTGGGTAGGGCCGAAGGAGGGACCTACATTCCCATAGTTGAAGCCAACCGGGACTTCAAGGTGAACAAATGGCCGGGTAAAGCCGTAGGCGGACGGGGAGAACACTGGGCCAGCGGGGCAGGGGTTCAGGGAGCCTGGGGGAGGGGAGCGCAGGGCTTGCGTGGTCACGAGCTGGTCGGTCTGTGCGCTCCATCTAGTGGGCACCCCGGGGACTGCCGCCCGTGATCCCCTCTCCTCGGAAAAAATTCAGGTCAACCATAAACGCCATCTTGGCAGTTTGCAAAATTAAAGCGGTTTGGGAAAAGGTGTGCTGGACTCCGCACTAAACTATGCAAAAAAAAAAAATGCATTGAACTTTAACTTGCCGTTTCTCTCAGGAAGATTTAATGTACAGCTGGCATGCCCTGGGGGGAGGGGAGCGGCTACAACAATTAATTAGAGGCTGCATCTATGCCCATGGGGGCGGGGGGGGAGATGGCTAGTGCCACCCTGTTAGGAAATATTTTAATTTCATCACTATTCTTAAGTGTCTCCTGTTTAAGCACGATGGAATTCTAATGAAAAGAAGCTGATAACATCTATCATATTCTTACTTTGTAATAAAAACTGAATATAATGTTGCCTTATTGAATCCTCAAAGTAACCTGTTGAGGTTGCCCTAGTGAGAATTTTAGTACCCCTTTTACAGATAGAATGACTGAGGCACCAAAGGCAGGCTCAGGTCACAAAGCTTAAGGAAATGGCAGGGTAGATTTTAGTTGTGGCACTTTGACGTCTCTCAGGCACACAGTTCAGTTGCTCAGTCGTGTCCAACTCTTTGCAGCACAGCAGGCCTCCCTGTCCATCACCAACTCCCGGAGTTTACCCAAACTCATGTTCATTGAGTCGGTGATGCAATCCAAACATCTCATCCTCTGTTGTCCCCTTCTTCTCCCGCCTTCAATCTTTCCCAGCATCAGGGTCTTTTCAAATGAGTCGGCTCTTCACATCAGGTGGCCAAAGTATTCACGCCTCCACATTTCCCCAGCTGCGGAGAAGGGGTTGTCCCTTCACTGACCAGGACAGAGGCAGGCAAAGTCTTGGTTTGCAAGGACGCTGGTTTGTCATTTCCAAACAGGAGCCTCAGAGGTGGCCCCTGGAAGTCAGTACCCACAAACGCTTGCATATCCCCAACCCCACATTTTGATAAATAATCCAGTTCACCCACCAATAGGAAAAGAAGTTTTTCCAAAAGAAATTTACTTCAGAATACAGCCTTTTGATGATTTTACCACCTCTAAGGGCATGTAAAACAGAAGCACAAACCCTTCACTTAATCGCTCTCAATTTTGTCATTCAGGGCTCGTTACCCAACAAAACAGAACAATTCCCAAGCAGGAATCTTTGATGAATGCGCTGGCCGACAGACGTTTTTGGTGAGATAGGTCATAAATATTCATGGTATTGACGCAGCCTTAGAAATTTGTCATGTCACATTCCTGCAACAGAAACACCCAGACTTCTATCACTTTGTTCCTTCAACTGACAGTCACCAGTTTCCTTCCTAGACTTGCTTCTTGGGTCTGTTTTTCCTGATCATCTTCAGGTATTGTATGTCAGCCAAGTTTCACCAAAAAAGACACAGATCAAAGGAACCAAATATCTTAATGGGTTTCTTCCTTCTCCTTTTCCAGTTTACTGACTCCATTTCATTCCTCAAGAACAAATCTTTTTATATTGTTATTTTTTTAAGTCAGTTAGGAAATGATAGAGCATCTCCATCGAGCTACGGGGCAATTTTGGAGATAGGTTCTCTGAATAGGCTCGTTGGCATCACATGCTTGGCTGTGGGGAGTTGACCTGCATCCCACACTTTAGACAGACGCATATGGCAGCACTTACAAAGTGAATGTCTTCAGTCTTATCTGACCAAGATGCTTATTTCTGGTTATTTGTAAAGTACATCCACTGGACATACCTTCAGCTGGACAATTTAAAATTACTCCTTTCAGCTGTGAACATGTTGGATCAGTCAGGTGAAACTGTGTCTATATAACCAAGGGAACCAAGTTTGCCGACCATCCTGTTTTTCTTATATGTAAGTAAGGCTCGAAGACAGAGCTGAGTCAGGTTTATTCTGGATTCCCACAGCAAGGTGTTCTATGCAATCTCCAACAAGTAATTATACTGACAGATTTGTTTTGGTGGAAGAAGGGGGACTCGGGTCTTCTGGATGGACTTTTGAAGTCAGGCTTCCACAAAAAATACCCTTCAAAGGTACTGGAATCTCTTTCTTGTCCTGGGAAATGAAGTTTAATCAACACTACTGAATGTGAACACTTTGTAGCTGAGTTAATGACTAAAGACCTGATAGCTTTTAGAGTCATCATCCAGAACGTCCAATCTCACTGCAGATGCTGAAGGTGTAGGACGTAGCTGCCCCAAATCCCATACAGATCTTAGTGGACAAGTCCATGGCATATGTGCACCCCTCCCCCTTCCTGCCCTATAGTGGGCTAAATAGTGTCCCCTGCCCCCAATTCATGTCCACTGAAATCTCAGAATGTGACCTTATTTGGAAAGAAGGTCTGTGCAGATATAATTAGTTAGATGAGGTTATACTGGATGAAAGTGGTGAAAGTCACTGAGTTGTGTCCAACTCTTTGTGACCCCATGGACTATACAGTCTATGGAATTCTCCAGGCCAGAATACTGGAGTGGGTAGCCGTTCCCTTCTCGAGGGGATCTTCCCAACCCAGGGATCAAACCCAGGTCTCCTGCATTGCAGGTGGATTCTTTACCGTCTGAGCCACCAGGGAAGCCCAAGAATACTAGAGTGGGTAGCCTATCCCTTCTCCAGCAGATCTTCCCAACCAAGGAATTGAACCGGGGTCTCCCGCATTGCAGGCAGACTCTTTACCAGCTAAGCTACCCAGGAAGCCTGGTGTACTGGTTGAGGGGTAGACTCAAATGCCATGACTGGGTCCTTATAAGGAGGGGACATGCAGAGATGCTGACACATGCACAGAGGCTGAGAAGGGAGTGATGTGGCCCCAAGCTAAGGAACAACTGAAGCTGGAAGGCCAGGAGGAACCTAGAATCTTCAAGCCATCAGAGGCAGTTGGGCCCGCTGACACCTTGGGTTTGGAGGTCTGGCCTCCAGAACTATGACAGAATCCATCCCTGTTGTTTTAAGCCATCCAGTTGCTGGTAATTCTTCATGGAAGCCTCAGAAAACTAATGTAGCTTGCAAAACAGACTACTGACTGATCACCATCCTCATTCTCACGTCTAACAGCCACTGCCATTTGGCACATGATATAAAACCCACCTTCTACCTCCAAACCAGATGGAATTTTTACAAGAGGCATGGTAGTAACCTCTCTCTGCCCACCCTCAAAAAAAAAAACAAAAAAAACAAAACCATGAGAGAGCGAGAGAAAGAAAGAAATGGAAACCACCTAAATATTCACCGGTAGGGAAATAGACTATGGATAAGCCCACAGCAGGATATTATAGAGTAATTTTTTTTAAATGAGTGAGGCAGCTCTATTCATCTGGGTACGAAAAAGCCTCCAAGACATATTGTTGGCTGTAAAGAATGTGATACTCAATGCAATGCCCTTTGTTTTCCAACACAGCCATGCAAAAAAAAAAAAAATCATTTGCTTTCTGCAGCCAGGTATCTGTGTACGAAGGTAGATACAAAGTCTTGGATGAGAAAATTAAAATGATAAAACATAGTTCATTCAGGGAAGAGGGTTGGAATTGCGGGTAGTCAATGAACACTTGAGCCTTATCTGTAAGGTTTTAGGAGGGTGCATTCAAGCCCTCTTGAGATTTTCTTTTTAAGTTTTAAATAAAACAAGACAAGGGACCAGAAAAAACCTCATTGATAAGCTTTCAAAGCTTTCTGAGTTACACTCATGACTTAATTACTTAAGACCCCCTAGTGGGTCCCCCTGGGACCCCAAGAGGCCCAAAAATGCCTGCTGGACCTTCCCTGGGGGGAACCATCTCTCCTTAGAGCCGGCTCACGGCTGGAAACTCCCAAGACAAAGGCTGTCCTCTCTGAACCCTAGGCCACATGCAAGCCAATAAGCAAAGGAGAAAAACACCTGCAGAGGGAGGGTGAGAGACACTCCATGAGAGAAAGCAGGAGCTTCACACGATTAAAGTCCCCAAGTGGTTGGCACCATCAGGACAGTCATCCCAGGACAACAAGGGCGTACAGAGTGCTTGGAGTTTCACCAAGGCAAGTGGAGTGAACTGCCGTCATTGGGGCAGCAGCCTGAACCCTGATGTCAAGGGAGCACAGTGCCAACAAATCATACATTAAAATGGTTTCACGTGACTCTGTCCTGGGTGTGTGTGTGTGTGTGTGTGTGTGTGTGTGTGTGTGGCAGTGGGGGCAGGGGGGTGGTGAGCAAGAATCAGGAAAAAAAAAGAAAGAAAAGCATATCTTTCAGAAATGTAGCTTTCCCATGGGCCAGCTGCAGTCAAAATATTCACCAGCCTGGGCTTCCCCTGACATGCACCGCCCCCCCTCCACCCTCTCCCATTATGAAAACTAATCTCTACACATCACACTGGTGTTCTGTCTAATCCAACGACCTCAAAACAACATGGGACCAGAAATCCCTTCTATCCTTCACTGTGTGCGCTACTCTTCTGAGCTAACTGCCACCACTTCTATTTCTGATGACTAACGTAATGCCAGGCTCTATTCTGAGAAATTCCCACATGTGACATCACCACAATCCTGGGCCAGTTTCCTGATGGGGAAACTGAGTCACCGAAGAACACTTAAGTCATTCCCCCAAGGTCATGTGGCTGCTAAGTGTCAGAGGCAGGATCTGAACCCAGATCCAGAGGCTGTGTTCTAACCACTGCGTTGCTTGACACTGAGTGCCCCTCAGGTCTGAGTGTGCCATCCACTCAGATCAGTTTGAAGCTCTGTTGCCTGTGAAACAGGGATTAAGAAGTCTGAGTTGTCGCTGAAGAAAAGGAGCCCAGGGTCCCTGCCCATTATGACTGTCACCGATATCCTTCTGGTCCATGTCCAAGATGGGCGTGGAGCCTGGGGAGTCTTTTCAAAGGGAAACTTGTGCCACAAACACACACACCCACAAACCCAGCTCCACAACACAACTAGGTGTGCACCTTGTGGCAACTTATTTATTATTATTGTTCCTCAGTTTCCTTATCCACATGATGGGATAATAGTACACTTATAAGATTGCTGTCTAATGAATTAATACATCTAATAGGTCAATAACTTTCCCCGCAAATATATCTGCGTCCTGATCCCAGAACCTGTAAATATGTGACTTTACAAGACGAAGGGGCTTTGAAGACTCCATTGAGGTAAGGATCCTGAGATGGGGAGAGTGTTCTGCATTGTCCAGGTGGTCCATTGTAATCAGTCCTTATAAGAGGGAGGCAGCAGGGTCTGAGTCAGAGAAAGAGATGTATGATGGAAGCAGAGGTCAGAGTGATGTGCGCTAAGTACCGTGGGCACCTCCAGAAGCTGGAAAGGGCAAAGGACAAATCCCTAGAGCTTCCAAAATAATGCAGCTCTGCTGACACCTTGATTTTGTCCTGCAGACCCATCTCAGACTTCTGACCTCCAGAATTGTAAGATACATTTGTCTTGTTTAAAGCCACTCTGGGCTTTCCAGGTAGCACTACTGGCAAAGAACCCGACTGCCAGTGCAGGAGACATAAGAGATGTGGGTTTAATCCCTGAGTGGGGAACGTTCCTGGAGGAGGGCTCGGCAACCCACTCCAGTATTCTTCCCTGGGAAATCTCATGGACAGAGGAGCCTGGCAGGTTACAGTCCATGAGGTCGCAAAGAGTCACACAGGATTGAAACGACTTGGCACGCATGCACGCAAAGCCAGTCTGTTAATGGTAATTTGCTATAGCAGCAAGAGAAGACTAATATAGACACTGAGAACTAGACACTGGAAGACCCATGAAATGTCATCTGTTACTTCCAAGGCCTGGAAAAGCTGCCCCTGGCTTCCTCTCCAAGCTCATCTCTCTCCAGTGCCTTTCCCCAGCTGTCTGCATCCCAGCAGCTTGGCCTTCTTTCAGTCCCTCAACTTAAACAAGCTTATTTCCATTTGAAGATGCACACTGTTCCCTCTATCTGCAGTGCTCTTCCTCCACAGCCTTCTATAGCTGGTTCCTCTTGTCAGTTAGTTCTCAGAGCAAACATCAGATCCTTAGACAGATGTTTTCTTGATCACTTGACACTGTCCACTCCCATCCCTGTCTCTTTATTCTATGACCCAGCATAAATTTCTCCATAGCATGCATCTGGTGGTGGTCAGGCATCCACATGCACCACATGCACCACATGCATCTGCAGTGGTCAAATGTACTTGTTTCTTGTACTCTGAACTCTCTTCTCCTAGAATGCAAGGACCCAGAGAGCTGAGACTGTGTGTATCTGTTCATCACCATTCACCAGAACACAGAGTAGACACATGAATATTGTTTGCAATAGAGAAGTATTTGTGCCCAAGCCTTGGCATAAAGTTTTAGGTCAATTTGGCTAAAAAGGAGTCTGATTATCTCTTGCTTTTTCCTAGCCTGAACCTCTGTGTCCAGCTGCCTAGAAACTCATCAAGTGTGTTCATTTTTGATTCCAACCTTTTTGAAAGATAACTTTTTTTTAAATCTGCATGAGTTGAGCTGGGCTTTTTAGTTTTAAGAACTATAGTAGAATGGTGGGCTGCAGCCCTAAACGCCAAGCCACCCCTGGAAAGAAATCTCTAAGCTCAGAGCTGGGTAATTGGACAGAAAACCAGAGAGAAGTGAAAGACAGTGAGAGACATATTGGGGAGCTGGGGGTGGGGGAGAAAAGAAAAAACTCATGCTTTCATAAAGAAAAGAAGAGAAGGGAAGGGAAAGCGGAGGCAGGCAGGATAGGGAAGCAGAAGGGAAGGGAAAGAGGCACAGTTAGCATTTCCCCAGGTGACTGCCCTCAAACAAAATGCAGATCACTGCTGATGCAGATCATCCCCATCTATCTAGCCTTCAAGAACTAGATGATCCCAGTAGCTCAGATTACAGCATGGGATTCAGTCCTTCATTCAACAAATACTAAGTGTCCCAGGCATTGTTCTAGGTACTGGGGACCCAGCTGTGGACAAAACTGACCAGAAGCCTACAGTCATGGGTCTCTCCTTCTGGGGAGGAAGATAGATGATAAATCCTAAATCTCAAACACTGATAATATCTATGAAGAAGATCCATGAGGGTGAGGATGTGGACAGAGGGTGATGAGCAAGGGGACAGAGAGCCAGTTTGGTCACTGTGGTCGGGGATGGTATCTCTCTATCGGTTGAACCAAAGAGAAGGAATCAGATGTGGGGAGATGGGGCAAGCATGTTTTGGAGGAGAGAGAAGAGTCAAGAACACAGATATGGGAGTTGCAGAGTTAATTGTAGGATACAGGGTTTTATCTGCAAGGATCTCACCCCTGGTACCCAACTTGAGTATGGATGATAGAAGCACCCCCAGAATGTCCTGAATCACTGAGTGTGGACCCTCTCTCTTTGGTTCTAGACAGGAAGGTCAAAGCAGTGCAGAATGCATTTAAACAGTTCCAGTGTGGGGAAGGGTATTAGGAATATGGTGCTCCTGGGGTTTATTCCTGGGACACACCAGCACCATCCTTTAAGGTTCTGGAACCTTGTCCATGACCTTGTTCTCAGATGTGGCCCCTGAGCCTGGTCATGAATGGAGCTTTGGCCAAGCTCAGAGGAGAAAGCTGGTCACCCACAGGCCAGAAACAGAAACATAGCTGGTTTCATGGACTCTGGGACCCTATCCAGGTTCAGCTGGTCAGTTCCCAACAAGGCTCTTTCTGTCCATATACATTTTAGAGTTTTCCAATCCCTAAGCTACGTGGCAACTCTCAGGGCAATTGACCAGCCACTGTCAACTGGTCACTCAGCATAGACTCAGAGCAGCTGTTCCCATCACACATGCCTGATGGATTTCAACGCAACCATCTTCTCTCAGGAGCACTTGGTCCTGAGATGGATACAGGATGAGACAAAAAAAAAGAAAAAGAAACACAGGTTCTCCAGGACATGGTTCAACAGCATTCACAAAGGAAAGGGATTTATGCAGCAAACTTTGAATAGTTTTTAAGGAGGCATTAAAGGCAAGCGGGTAAATAAAATATAATTTAAGTGCATTTCCCTTGTTCAAACAGCTTCATCTGGTGCATAGAAAACAGCAGATTACAAAATGCTCATTTTTTTAATATTAAAAAAGTACTCAGGGAATTCCCTGGCAGTTCAGTTGTTAGGATTTGGGGCTTTCACTGCTGGGAAGCCACTGCTGGGTTTGATCACTGGTGGGGGAACTAAGATCCCACAAATTACACGGCAAGGCAAAAAAAAAGGCCTTAAAGAAAACATCTTTGTGACACTGATTCTGCAGCCTGACATCTCACCATTGCAAGTGGGACGATGCCCACAAAGGAGGTCTGGCTGACAAAGATCTCGGAGATGACCAGCTCCCTCGGGGCGTCCTCCACAGGGTACTCCACCTGCCAGGTGATCTGCTGGGCGCCGGACAGGCCACTGCTGTTGTCAACTCCGAAGTCCACTTGCAAGATCTCGTAGAAGGAGCCATTTGTTCTGGAAAACAAACACACATGGTAAAGTGCAGTTTAAAACTGAGATTCAGCAGAATGTCAAGCACGAGATGCCTTGCCACATTCCTCTTTGTCAAACTGAAGAAGGATCGCCAAGTTCAACAAGTCACACAGCAGTGTCGATAGAGCCTGATTCACAGGCTGCCACAGATGACCCACACCTCAGAGTGGATGCACCATCCGTCTTCAGGGCTCTGTGGAAAGCTGACCGTCCTTCCCCGAGGGAGCAGATCAGACCGCGCCACATCTCTGGGCACTGTCACAGCTCTGTCCTCCCCAGCCCCGCGTGTGCCTCCACCATGATCCAAGGGCCACACACAGGACGTGGCCAAACCCTTCATCCAGGGCCACCATCACTCCAGCCCTGAGACGTAGCCTGGATCTGGCTGCTTCTATTGCTACTTACCTGTGTGTCTGTGGACCTGTGGTTCAAACTCTGAGCTTTAGAATTTGGGAAGAACATCGGTGACTACATGGACTTGTGGGAGCATAATGAGACCAATCTTGGGAAAGGACCCCACAACATGCACGGTTTGTGATATCAACTATAAGCCACACAGTAAGGGACCATGGTGGACTCTTCATGTCCACCTGAAATGGGATGGGATGGGATGTAATATAAGAAATCCCCACCTGCCTTCCTTCACGGAGTTACAACATGGTACATATATTTGGAGGAGGGGGAGAAAGTGGACAGGGCACACAAAAGTGAAAAGGAGAAGTGCCATTCTCAGCACCTTTCGACACAGGGAGAGCCTCTCATCGCTGACATGAACTCGTAAATTATAGGCTGACTCCTGTCCTGACAGGAGAAGTTACTGAACAGAAAGTTAAAAAGCCACCCAGCATGGGATTCGTGACTTTCTTCCATAAGTCTGTGTCTATCATCCTGAATCTAGCTGTACCTGGATCCAAGGAATGTTAACAGCAAGTGTGACTGATTCATAGCTCCTAAAACCTCAGTCACTCAGGTGTAGAGATTCTTGCCTAGCAGAATCTCCTATCACGGACAGCTCCCTCCCACTGAAAACTTTAGGAGGGGAGAAAACCACAGTATTGACAAAATAGCTATCGTAAATTTGTCCTTTAAATCTTCCCTCTAGCTCCTTGTAAGAAAGACAAATATCATATGAAATTGTTATACATGGAATCTAAAAAAAAAAAAGGTAAAAATGAACTTGTTTACAAAAACAGAAATAGAGTCACAGATACATAATAGAAAACAATCTTATGGTTACCATGGGAAAAAGGGAGAGGAGAGGAGGAATAAATCGGGTGATTAGGATTGACATATACTCACTATTATATATAAAATGGATAACTAATAAGAACCTACTGTATGGCACAGGGAACTTCACTCAATACTCTGTAATGACCTGTATGGGAAACAATCTAAAAAACAGTGGATATATGTATAACAGATTCTCTTTGCTGTATACCTGAAACTATTGTAAATCAGCTGTTTTGGTGTTCAGTCACTAAGTCATGTCTGACTCTTTGCAACCCTATGGACTGCAGCACTCCAGGCATCCCTATCCTTCATTATCTCCCAGAGTTGGCTCAGACTCATGTCCATTGAGTTGGTAATGCCATCAATCAACCGTCTCATCCTATGTCACCCCCTTCTCCTCTAGAGTCCTCAGGGTCTTTTCATCAGGGTCTTTTCCAATGAGTCAGCTATAACCCAATAAATTCACTTTATCCCAATAAAATTTTTTTAATTGTGGAAAATTTCTTACATGGGGGGAAATAAAAATTAAGTAATGTCTATAACCTGACTTACTTACAAAATTACACTTAGAATTAAACTGAAGCACCATTTTTTTGAAAAGTGGATATACATGACACTGACCTGTCTGATGTGGAATTCTACCCCAAATAGCACTACATTAGAATTAGTCATGCCTGACATTTTTTCCACTTAGCCAAGGGTTTAAGAAACTCTCTGCTATCACTGTGTGTGACAGAGCGGCCATTTAAATTGAAGTATAAACGTATCAGGGCTTTCCTGGTGGCTCAAACAGTAAAGAATCTGCCTGCAATGAAGGTGATGTGGCCGGGTTCAACCCCTGAGTCAGGAAGACCCCCTGGAGAAGGGGATGGCTACCCACTCCAGGATTCTTGCCTGGAGAATCCCATGGTTAGAGAAACTTGGCAGGCTACCGTCCACAGGGTCGCAAAGAGTCAAACACAACTGAGCAACTAGCACACACACATAAGTGTATTAACGTTACACTGCCAGGGAGTCCCAGCTGGCTGGTTGTGGGTAAATCATCAAGTATCTATTTGCACACGTTGTTTTCCACGGGGAAGGGAATATGTGTTGGACAAAGGACTGGCCTCAGGAGAGGATGGGAGTGGGCTCACATGGGAACCCCCTAACAGGTGCTCCCCTGTTTACTGGGGCACTGCCAGAGGGACTTCAGAATCTAAGGGACCTGGGCACTCAGTTCTTGGCTTCAGTCACCCCCCCTTCCCAGCCGCCACACTCCAGCCTAAAGTCACCTCTCTGATCACCGGGATGCTCCACTTATCGGTCAAGTCTCCTCCTGCAAGAGATGCTCGGCCTTATCAGATCAGATCCTTGATTTCTCTCTGGGCTCCTCTGTGCTTGTAACCAGATCTAAGGAGCTGCTTCTAATGCCTCCTGGGTCTCAGCATTCAGTAAACCTCAGAAAAACTACTGCCAAGAAAGTGAAAATCCAGCACTAGAAGAAAACGAACATAACTCTCTCTGTTGCCAGCAGTTTAATCCAGCTAAATCCACACTCTGGCCTTGGGGTACCAAAGTAACCAGTCTTTGGGCAAAGGGGGTAGGGTCTGTATGGGAGGGCTGCCCCCCTTCACTGTGCTGTCCCCCTGCAGACCAGCTATACGAACCTGCCTAAGTCCAGGTTAACACGAATGGATTGACAATCCAGTCAGTCATTTCACACACAGATTTTTAAGTCATTTCCCTGAAACCAAAGGAGAAGGGTCTTTTACTTTCAGGCAGCTGGCATGCCTGGTAATAAGTCCATTGCTATGGAAATGGGTTTATAACTATTAATTTTACCTGCTCCTGATCTACTCTTTTTTTTTTTTCTGATCTATTCTTGATAAGCCTTTCCATTTAGGAAAGTGCTCCACGAGTCTCTCAATTTAATAATTAGCCACTGCCTTTGGGGAATTGGGATCAGCGAGATATTCATTAGATAATTTTCTTTTACCTGGGGTGGAGGTGTGTTTGTGTGTGTGTTGTGTGTGTGTTTGGAGGGGTCAAGCAGGAACACTGCTTGGCTGCTTCTCCCCTCTAGCTAGAACACAGCCTCCTCCCAAAAGGACTTGCTTCACAGAAGTTCTATTTCCCGTGGAAACTTGTCCTTTGATAGAAGTTTAAGCCTCCTCCGTGGGACCATGGGACCCCTGAGGTGAGGCTGAGACACCTTTTAAGTGCACAGTATGGCTGCAGCTCAGCCGTGCCAGCAAGAAAGAAGGGGAGGAGAGATGGGAGCAGGGGAGAGAGACGGGACCCAGAGCAGCAGCTGGTCCCCAGGAACCACATCCAGCACTGTCTCAGCAGATCCCTCGTGATGACAGTAATGGTTGTTTTGCAGAAGGAGGTAGGATGACGGGAGGCGATAGGAGGACAGGGAGGGAAAGAGAGAGAAAGAGAAAGAAAGAAGAAAAGAAGGAAAGAGTGTTTGAAAGCCTGAACTGTTCTCCAGCACGTTGGACCATTTACTTAAATTATTTTTCTCCCTACAAATTTCTAGATAATTCTGAGCTACTGGGCTGAGATGCTTTTGCCACATGAGTTCTTTCTAGAAATGGGGCAAAAGGCTGTCTCTGGTCTCAGGGCTTCTGTTTTTTCTTATGAATCTATTTCTAGGCATTATTTTAAAAGCTGACCAAAAAAGCAAGGGAAATACTGAACAATGATCACATTGAACAAATGCCCCAGGATAAGCCTGATGGTTATTCAACGTAAATACGAGACTAAAGCCTGACTTCCTCTCTTGGCTGTTCATGTCACCTGCACAACAGTGCACCTGTACTCTGCTGTTCTGACTATGGCAGCGGGCATGGTGCCCGGAAAATGGTAGGAGTTCCCAACATATGTGTTTAATTCTCTGAACACACTCAAAAGACCCAGTAGGATACCCTGTAAATAGGGGGCGGGGGGCAGTTAATTTGCATTCTAAAGTTACCAGTCAGCTGGGTTCTGAGACGCATGTTCCTGCCTGCCCAGTAAGTATATTTATATACTCTGCTTTGAGAAGATGTATCTGTCTTCACTACCAGAATGTAATCTTTAAAAAAAAAGACTTTTATTTTTAGAGTAATTTTAGGTTCACAGCAAAATTGAGGAGAAGGTATGAAAGTTTTCCCCATCTACTTCCTCCACCTATACATGCAGCCTCCTCCATTAAAAACATCCTCCATCAGATGGTACATTTGTTACAGTGAATCTACATGGATACATCATTATCACCCAAAGTGCACAGTTTACATCACAGTTCCCTCCTGGTTTTGTATATTCTATGAGTTTGAACAAATGTATAATGAAAAGTATTCATCATTACGGTCTCATACAGAGTATTTTCACTGGTATAAACATCCTTTGATCTCTGCCTATTCATCACTCCCTCCCCAAATCCTGGTCACCACTGATCTTTTCATTGTCTCCATAGTTGTGCCTTTTCCAGAATGTCATAGACTTGGAATCGTATAGTATGTATCCATTTCAGATTGGCTTCTTTCACTGAATAATATGCATGTAAGCTTCTTCCCTGTTTTTTCATGACTTGATAGCTCATTTCAGCACTGAATAATATCATAATACCTGATTATGTGGATGGACCACAGTTTATTTATTAATTCACCCACTGAAGGACATCTTGGTTGCTTCTAATTCTTGGCAATTATGAACAAAGCTGCTATAAATATCCATGCACAGGTTTTTGTGTAGGCATAAGTTTTTAATATGTTTAGGTAAATACCAAGGAGTGCAACTGCTAAATTTTCTAAACATAAGTTCTCAAAGGTCAAAACCTATCATAACACCATGGTCACTACAATCCCTGGCATTTTCATTATTCAGTGACATTTATTAAGCACTGAATATGTGTCAGCCATGGAGAATTCACTGATAGACAAAATAGATGAGATTCCTCTCTTAACAGTCAAGTAAATAAACAAATAAGGTGAGCCCATGTCATGATAAATGCCATCCTAAAAATAAGATAGAAGAATGAAGTTTCTTTTTAAAAAGTTAAATACTAAAAAAAAAAAAAGTTAAATACTTATTTTTCAATTTAAAAAAAATTTACATTTATACCACATGACCCAGCAATTCTACTTCTAGGTGTATACCCCAAAGAAATGAAAACACTAATTCAAAAAGATACATGCACCACAATGCTCAAAGCAGCATTATTTACAATTGCCAATATGAAAGCAACCTAAGTATCATCAATAGATGACTGGATAAAGGAGGAATAAAATGGAATACTACTCAGCCATAAAAAAGAATGAAAATGCCATTTGCAGCAACATGAATGGATCAAGAGATTATCATACTAAGTGAAGTAACTCAGACAGAGAAAGACAAACATATGCCATCACTTACATCTGGAATCTAAAAAATACAACAAACTAGTGAATATAATAAAAATGAAATACCTAGACTCATGGATCTAGAGAACAAACTAGTGAGTACCAGTGGGAAGAGGGCAGAGGGGAGGGGCAATATACGGTAGAAGAGGAAGAAGGACAAAGTATTCTGTATAAAATAAGTTATACGAATTTACTGAAGAGTACAGGGAATATAGCCAATACTTATAATAACTATAAATGAAGTATAACCTTCAAACATTGGGAATCACTTTAGTGTATACCTGTAACATATTGTGCATCAACAAAGCTTCATTTAAAAAATAAAACATAAAATGTTAGTTTTCATTTTAAAATAGAATATAAATTAAAACAGGAGACAATGAAAAGTGTGTCCAGGGAATGCCTCTGTAAGGAGCTGACATTTGAGCTGAAACCTTAAGGATGCTTAACAGATCTTTAGCAAATGTTTGCTGAATAAATGAATAAATCTATTTTAAGCTTTAAAAAAAATCATGGGAAACATTTATCCCAGAATCATCAGCATGAACACAAGGTGCTAACTGAAAAAGAGCATCCTTCAAGCCTTTGTTCAAATATTCAGATTTTTCTGTAACAGCTTATAGAAGAACCAGAAGAAACTTTCTGGCCAGTTGAATACAACCCAGAGACTCTTCTGACCATCCCACTAAAAATGTCATCCTCCTTTCCTGCGATTTTGATCCCATTATCCTGCTCTAAATTTCCCACAGCTTTCACTTTATAACCTGTAAGTTATTCATTTGTTACGTTGCTTCTCTCTCTCTCTCTCACACACACACACACACACACACATGAACACAAACAACAGGAAAGTAGGGATTTCCGCCCGTTTTGCTCACGACTGCGTCACCAGCCCTTAGAACACAGCCTGGGGCAGAGCTGTGCGCGCTTAGCTGCTCGGTCATATCCGACTCTTTGGAACCCTTTGGACTGTTAGCCTTTCAGGCTCCTCTGCCCATGGGATTGTTCAGGCAGGAATACTGGAGCGGTTTGCCATTTTCCTCCTTTGGGGGATCTTCCTGACCTAGGGATTGAACCTGAATCTCCTGTGTCTCCTGCAATGGAGGCAGATTCTTTATCCACTGAGCCATTGGGGAACCCTGGGGCATAGTTGGTGCTCATTAAATATCTGTTGATGGAATCTCTAAGTATCAAACACCAGTTTGAGCAAGACCTCAGAGAAGAAAGTGTGCTTAGGAAAACCAGAGAGGCTGTGATACGGTCTTTAGAGGAGAGAAATTGGCAGGTCAGGGAAGGCTTCCTCGTAGAGGTAGCCTCTTCAAATATTGACTCAGTCCAATATTTGAAGAATGGGCTCAAACAACAGGCAACTGCTACAGCCCACTGCTCAGGGTCCTTCATCACACCCTCTTTTCCCTCCAGACTTCCTTCCCACTGTGACTCCCCCTCCCCCAACATCAGTCATCCCAGAGAGGAAGGGGGCAAATCCCTGCTCACCAAACCCATCAATAGGGCAGAGGGTCTTTAGTTCATCTCTCTGCCTGTCACTCAGCCCTTTTCATCATGACCTCATGGTTGGCTCTCAGAATCTAGCATGAATAAATCATATCTTTCTGCAATTTCACAAAATTCAGGCATTGCCCCCGCATTTCTGCTCTCTCCAAAGAACTTGATGTGGAAAAAATGTTTCAGGTTGACAAATCAGGGTAGCTAGCAGGCAAATGTCTAAAAATATTTTAAAGCCCCTCATTTAGAGCAGGGACTTTTGGACTCAAAACCTTCTCTCCTCATTGGTTTAATTTCAAGACTTCTCCTTACATTGCTATCTAGAATCTTGAAAAAATCCTAAGACTGTGTCACCTGGGAATAGACCAAGAACAGGGGTTCTTTTATTACATTTCTAGCTGACTAGGAAAGTTAAATAGGAAACCCAGAGGTGTGGTACCTGGGTGCATGTGGTCAGGGCCGTATTTATTGACCACCTCCACTGTTGTGTTTTCATGAAATTTGACTTGGTTGCTAATGTTTTTCAAGGCAGAATATTCCCACCAAAGAACTGGTATTTTTGGTCTCTTGGAAAAATTGGAAGCATAGACAACATTGTCCCACATTCCGATGTGGCAATCATCAACTAGAACAGCAAGATGCTGTTCACACAAAGTGGATCAAAGACCTAAGAGCTAAATTTATAAAAAGTCTTAGGAGAAAACATTGGCAATAATCTCCGTGACTTTGGTTGAGGCAGTGGTTTCTCAGATAAAACACCAAAAACACAAACACACAAACACAGAAGAAGAAACAATTTAAAACTTTAGTGCTTCAAATTCTATCAGTAAAATCAAGACATTGTATAGAATGGAGGAAATATTTGCAAATCAGATATCTAATAAATAATCATTATCCAGAATTATCCAGAATATATAAAGAGTTTTTACAACTCAACAATTTAAAAAGCAACAATAACAGCAATTA
This sequence comes from Dama dama, assembly GCF_033118175.1. NCBI lineage: Eukaryota > Metazoa > Chordata > Mammalia > Artiodactyla > Cervidae > Dama > Dama dama. The sequence continues at coordinate 22,336,417 of NC_083685.1, read as the reverse complement.
AAATGAGGCAAAGTATTTGAATAGATGTTTTTCCAAAGAAGATGTAAAATGGCCAATAACCACATGAAAAGATGCTTGATATCATTATCCATTAAGGAACTGCAGATCAAAACCACAGTGAAATCCCACGTTAAACTATTAGGATGGCTGCAGTCTTTTTTTTTTTTTTAAAAAGGCAGACAAGGGAGGAGGGATAAATTGGGAGATTGGGATGGACATATACACACTACTACATATAAAATAGATTACTAATAAGGACTTACTGTATAACGCAGAAAACTCTACTTAACACTCTGTACAGTCTATAAAAGAATCTAAAAAAGGGAAAATGTTTATGTGTAACTACTTTGCTTTGCTGTGTACCTGAAACTGACACCACTGTAAATCAACTATAAACCAATAAAATTTTTTTTAAAGAAGACAAAAATATGTGGGCAACAATGTGAAGAAATTGTAAACCACATGCATTGCTGGTGAAAATATAAAATGGTACAGCTAATTTGAATAGTATCTTTGCAGTTCCTCAAAAATTTAAACATAGCATTACCACATGCGCTGGCAAGTTCACCCCTAGGTATATATATAAATCTATGCAAGAGAAATGAAAACGTGTATTCACATAAAAAGTTGTACACAAGCTGTCCCTGGTGGCTCAGTGGTAAAGAATCTGCCAGTGCAGGAGACACAGGTTAGATCCCTGACCCAGGAAAATCCCATTTGCCTCGGAGCAACCAAAGCCCGTGTGCCAAAACTATTGAGCCTGTGAGCTGCAGCTACTGAAGGCTGTGTGCCTAGAGCCCGCACTCAGCAACAAGAGAAGACACAGCAATGAGAAGCGTGTGCACCGCAACTAGAGACTAGCCCCCTCCTCACCACAACTAGAGAAAGCCCTCACACAGCAACAAAGACCCAGCATAGCCAAAAATAAATCAATAAATTTTTTTCTTTAATTTTGCACAAATATTGATTGTAGCACTATTTTTGATAATGATATGCAACATTTATCATGGAAAAAGCTCCAAAGTCTTCAATTAGCTAAACATGAACTGTCTTTTAGTGAGCTGTCTTACTGTAGGTTTTCTACATTCCAGGAACTATGCTAGGAACTTGAACTTCAGTACATCATGCAAACCTCACAGCAATGCCATGAGGAGGATACTATCATTAACAATCTTGAGTCATTTCTGCTCCGGTTGCTGAAGGGGCCACTCCACTCAGCAACCCTTGGTAAGGTCAGCAGAGATCAGCTAGGCACCAAGAAAGAGAAGCATTTTCCGTCCTTATCAACCTGGACTGTCCCTTTGCTTTCTCCCTCCCCTCCCTCTCTCTCTCTCCTCTTGGGTCTTCCTTCCTTTCCTCTCTTTCTCAGTCTTCATTCTTTTCCCTTTCTCTTTATCCTTCTTGCAGGTAAGTCAGTCTGAGCCATAATGCCCTTCAGAAACACAAAAGTTGCAAAATTAATACCAAAGTTGACTTCACTTCTCTCCACAGTAGGTTTTCTTCTTATAGTTTAATGTCAGGGAATACTTCATTTGGCATCATGGAACACAGCCTTCCTCTCTTCCGTCTTTTCTCAGTGTCTTTGTCTCTCTCTTCTATGATGAGCAAATTTCAATGTTAGGCCAGACTGTACCATTAGCTATGGATTATTTTTTCATTTGAATATGATTTCAATATACATTTATGAGCCTCTAATAAACGTTCTAAGAACAGTGCGGGCTTCTGTTCACTGGCGGGGCCACAGTACAAACCAAATAATATCGTTTCCCCCACAGGCCTTATAAATTTTGTTCAACTCTTCCTATGAATTCAGATAAGTTTTGAGAAGAAAGGAGCATCTAACAAAACACATTAACCCAGACTAGGGGATTTAAGGAACTTGTTCTTTTTGAACTCAGATCTAGTGAAGGAATTGAGAGGAGTTTTCCAAACAGCAGGGAAAAAATGTTTGCATTTTCTATACCTGCAGCCTCTCTTTTAAAGTATATATTTATCTAATCTTTCTGCTCTCACAGGTTGCAAGCTAGATCTTTAAAACTGGTGAGAATATACATGAAACATACCAGCAATTCTATTCCTATTCCCCCCTCAATCTACAGCTCTAAAATTGGAACTACTTAACTGTGTAGGTTAAACACAAAGATGCACGTGTGCTCACAGACACACAAATAAAATAATGGAGCTATGTAAAAGGAAGAAGAAAAGGATTAACTGAACTATCAGGGTATGTAGCATTACTTTTTAATTGAAGTATAACTGATTCACAATATTGTGTTAGTTTCAGATTTATAGCAAAGCAATTCAGTTACATATTTTTTCCGATTCTTTTCCATTATAGTTTATCACAGAATACTGAATATAATTCCCTGTGCTGTACAGTAAATCATTGTTGCTTACCTGGAAAACAATCTGAAATGTGTGTGTATGAATGTCTGAATCACTTTGTTATATACCTGAAACTAATACAATATTGTAAATCAACTAAACTTCAATTAAAAAAAAAAAGAAAGCTACCATTGTCCAACTCTCCCAGTTTATTCTCCTTCTGTCAAATCTCCAGTTCATTTTTCTGCAGTAAATACTCACAGAAACTCTTTTTTTTTTTTTTTTAATTTATTTTTTATTAGTTGGAGGCTAATTACTTCACAACATTTCAGTGGGTCTTGTCATACATTGACATGAATCAGCCATAGATCTACACGTACTCCCCATCCCGATCCCCCCTCCCACCTCCCTCTCCACCCAACCCCCCTGGGTCCTCCCAGTGCACCAGGCCCGAGCACCCGTCTCATGCATCCCACCTGGGCTGGTGATCTGCCCCACCATAGATAGTATATATGCAGTTCTTTTGAAATATCCCACCCTCACATTCTCCCACAGAGTTCAAAAGTCTGTTCTGTATTTCTGTGTCTCTTTTTTTGTTTTGCATATAGGGTTATTGTTACCATCTTTCTAAATTCCATATATATGTGTTAGTATGCTGTAATATTCTTTATCTTTCTGGCTTACTTCACTCTGTATAAGGGGCTCCAGTTTCATGCATCTCATTTGGACTGGTTCAAATGAATTCTTTTTAATGGCTGAGTAATATTCCATGGTGTATATGTACCACAGCTTCCTTATCCATTCATCTGCTGATGGGCATCTAGGTTGCTTCCATGTCCTGGCTATTATAAACAGTGCTGCAATGAACATTGGGGTGCACGTGTCTCTTTCAGATCTGGTTTCCTCAGTGTGTATGCCCAGAAGTGGGATTGCTGGGTCATATGGCAGTTCTATTTCCAGTTTTTTAAGAAATCTCCACACTGTTTTCCATAGTGGTTGTACTAGTTTGCATTCCCACCAACAGTGTAAGAGGGTTCCCTTTTCTCCACACCCTCTGCAGCATTTATTGCTTGTAGACTTTTGGATAGCAGCCATCCTGACTGGAGTATAATGGTACCTCATTGTGGTTTTGATTTGCATTTCTCTAATAATGAGTGATGTTGAGCATCTTTTCATGTGTTTGTTAGCCATCTGTATGTCTTCTTTGGAGAAATGTCTGTTTAGTTCTTTGGCCCATTTTTTGATTGGGTCATTTATTTTTCTGGAATTGAGCTTCAGGAGTTGCTTGTATATTTTTGAGATTAATCCTTTGTCTGTTTCTTCATTTGCTATTATTTTCTCCCAATCTGAGGGCTGTCTTTTCACCTTACTTATAGTTTCCTTTGTAGTGCAAAAGCTTTTAAGTTTCATTAGGTCCCATTTGTTTAGTTTTGCTTTTATTTCCAATATTCTGGGAGGTGGGTCATAGAGGATCTTGCTGTGGTTTATGTCAGAGAGTGTTTTGCCTATGTTCTCCTCTAGGAGTTTTATAGTTTCTGGTCTTACATTTAGATATTTAATCCATTTTGAGTTTATTTTTGTGTATGGTGTTAGAAAGTGTTCTAGTTTCATTCTTTTACAAGTGGTTGACCAGTTTTCCCAGCACCACTTGTTAAAGAGGTTGTCTTTTTTCCATTGAATATCCTTGCCTCCTTTGTCAAAGATAAGGTGTCCATAGGTTCGTGGATTTATCTCTGGGCTTTCTATTCTGTTCCATTGATCTATATTTCTGTCTTTGTGCCAGTACCATACTGTCTTGATGACTGTGGCTTTGTAGTAGAGTCTGAAGTCAGGCAGGTTGATTCCTCCAGTTCCATTCTTCTTTCTCAAGATTACTTTGGCTATTCGAGGTTTTTTGTATTTCCATGCAAATTGTGAAATTCTTTGGTCTAGTTCTGTGAAAAATACCGTTGGTAGCTTGATAGGGATTGCATTGAATCTATAGATTGCTTTGGGTAGAATAGCCATTTTGACAATATTGATTCTTCCAATCCCTGAACACGGTATGTTTCTCCATCTGTTTGTGTCCTCTTTGATTTCTTTCATCAGTGTTTTATAGTTTTCTATGTATAGGTCTTTTGTTTCTTTAGGTAGATATACTCCTAAGTATTTTATTCTTTTTGTTGCAATGGTGAATGGTATTGTTTCCTTAATTTCTCTTTCTGTTTTTTCATTGTTAGTATATAGGAATGCAAGGGATTTCTGTGTGTTAATTTTATATCCTGCAACTTTACTATATTCATTGATTAGCTCTAGTAATTTTCTGGTAGAGTCTTTAGGGTTTTCTATGTAGAGGATCATGTCATCTGCAAACAGTGAGAGTTTCACTTCTTCTTTTCCTATCTGGATTCCTTTTACTTCTTTTTCTGCTCTGATTACTGTGGCCAAAACTTCCAACACTATGTTGAATAGTAGTGGTGAGAGTGGGCACCCTTGTCTTGTTCCTGATTTCAGGGGAAATGCTTTCAATTTTTCACCATTGAGGGTGATGCTTGCTGTGGGTTTGTCATATATAGCTTTTATTATGTTGAGGTATGTTCCTTCTACTCCTGCTTTTTGGAGAGTTTTAATCATAAATGAGTGTTGAATTTTGTCAAAGGCTTTCTCTGCATCTATTGAGATAATCATATGGTTTTTATCTTTCGTTAATGTGGTGTATAACATTGATTGATTTGCGGATATTAAAGAATCCTTGCATTCCTGGGATAAAGCCCACTTGGTCATGGTGTATGATTTTTTTAATATGTTGTTGGATTCTGTTTGCTAGAATTTTGTTAAGGATTTTTGCATCTATGTTCATCAGTGATATTGGCCTGTAGTTTTCTTTTTTTGTGGCATCTTTGTCTGGTTTTGGAATTAGGGTGATGGTGGCCTCATAGAATGAGTTTGGAAGCTTACCATCATCTGCAATTTTCTGGAAGAGTTTGAGTAAGATAGGTGTTAGCTCTTCTCTAAATTTTTGGTAGAATTCAGCTGTGAAGCCATCTGGTCCTGGGCTTTTGTTTGCTGGAAGATTTTTGATGACAGTTTCGATTTCCTTGCTTGTGATGGGTCTGTTAAGATCTTCTATTTCTTCCTGGTTCAGTTTTGGAAAGTTATACTTTTCTAAGAATTTGTCCATTTCATCCAAGTTGTCCATTTTATTGGCATAGAGCTGCTGGTAGTAGTCTCTTATGATCCTTTGTATTTCAGTGTTGTCTGTTGTGATCTCTCCATTTTCATTTCTAATTTTGTTAATTTGGTTCTTCTCTCTTTGTTTCTTAATGAGTCTTGCTAATGGTTTGTCAATTTTGTTTATTTTTTCAAAAAACCAGCTTTTAGCTTTGTTGATTTTTGCTATGGTCTCCTTAGTTTCTTTTGCATTTATTTCTGCCCTGATTTTTAAGATTTCTTTCCTTCTGCTAACCCTGGGGTTCTTCATTTCTTCCTTCTCTAACTGCTTTAGGTGTAGAGTTAGGTTATTTATTTGGTTTTTTTCTTGTTTCTTGATGTAAGCCTGTAATGCCATGAACCTTCCGCTTAGCACTGCTTTTACAGTGTCCCATAGGTTTTGGGTTGTTGTGTTTTCATTTTCATTCATTTCTATACATATTTTGATTTCTTTTTTGATTTCTTCTATGATTTGTTGGTTATTCAGAAGCGTGTTATTTAGCCTCCATATGTTTGAATTTTTAACAATTTTTTTCCTGTAATTGAGATCTAATCTTACTGCACTGTGGTCAGAAAAGATGACTGGAATGATTTCAATTTTTTTGAATTTTCCACGACCAGATTTATGGCCCAGGATGTGATCTATTCTGGAGAAGGTTCTGTGTGCACTTGAGAAAAAGGTGAAGTTGATTGTTTTGGGGTCCCAGAAACTCTTTATCTAACTCACACCAGCTCATGATCAGTCCACCAACCCACTGCCCTATTTTCCAAACACAGAAAAAAATGATATTAAATTCCTCTTGTTTTTTCCATTTTTAAATATTTCAAAGCACCTCACAGAGTGGTGTAAGTGACCTTATTTTTGCTTACCAACAACTTCCCAGAGTGGAAAACAATAAATCTTGATAATGAGCAAACAGTGCAGGCACCTCCACTCTCTCAGCTGCCAGATCCTGGACCATTTCTCACACTAACAACTCACCCTCACTTCCAGCTTATTTGATTTTATCAGCATCACTGTGACAAGCCCGGAGACAGCAAAGACAATTGCCACAATTAATTTTTCCCCCTCTGCCTCTGTCCTTCTGACAACATCCCAAAAACCCTTGCAGGAAGCGACAGCCCAGAAATCATCTCCCACCGACTCCCCAAATACGGCTCCTCAGAGTCCTCTCTCCGTTTCTTCCTGTTACCAACTTTGAGCAACATTCTCGTCATGTGCAATGACTCGTGGAATCCAGTGCTGTTTGGTTTTTTCCCAATTTTTATTTTATAAAGGAGTAGAGTTGATTAACAATGCTGAGTTACCTGCAGGTGTATGGCAAAGTGATTCGGTTTCACATATACATGTAACTATTCTGCTTCAAAATCTTTTCCCACTTAGGTTGTTGCAGAATACTGAGTAGAGTTCCCCGTGCTGTACAGTAGGAGCTTGTTGGCTATCTATTTTAAATAAAGTAGTATGTACCTGTCAAATCCAAACTCCTAATTTATCCCCTTCCCCCCATCTTTCCCCTTTGGTAACTATATGTTTGATTTTAGATTCCACACATAAGCAATATCATATAGCATTTGTCTTTCTCTGTCTGACTGACTTCCCTTAGCATGATCATCTCTAAGTCTATCCATGTTTCTGCAAATGGCACAAAGTTACTTGTTCCCTCATTGGTCCTCCAGGGAGATAGTGTGGGCATCTGTGAGCCTGAACATGAATGACTCCTTGCCTCGTTTTTACATCAACAGAGCACTTTTTGTCCTCTGTTCTGCCTCTAGAACGTTTGATCTCTGACCCACAGAAGAGGAGGACTCTGGTCATTCTCTCCCTGACAATGAAGCACTCACTCAAGGAAGTGAGTTTGGAAGCAGTCCCAGAGTCCTGCCTGATCATGGTCATCACCCAGAACCATCCTCCGGTGAGTACAGAGGGGAAGGAGTGAGCTACGTTCAAGAATCAGGAACAGGGCAGCCATGGCTGAGGGCAGTCAGCAGGTACAAATAGAGCCTCCGGAATCCACCAGGAGTCTGACTCCAGGGGCCGCACTGGAGGGAAAGTAAACATCACATTCCCTCAATCATTCATGCTGGTACGTTTATGAAGAGGACCATGTCCCTGACTCTACGCCAGGCTCACTGGCTATATATACAAGCAGAGTCCCACACAAAACTCTAATTATCTTTCAAAGAGTCTGCTTCTCAGTGAAAGCCTTTCTCCTGTCATGTGGCACCGGATTTCTCTGCACCTAGACTGGAAAGGGCCTCATTAAAAGCAGAATCTTCTGCTGCCTAACGGGCAGGTTGGCTCCTCCAAGAAGAGCAGCTGTTAATGAGGCCGGGGTCCCTGGGTCACACCCGGAGCCTGCTGGTGAGCTGGGCTCCTCCACGTTGCTCTGGAGGGCACCCATAAGTCCAGTACACTGCAGGCCACCCTGGTCACCAGGGGCCAGCTGACAGCTGCAATCAGAGCCAATTTATCCCCAGTCCTGGTGTATTCCCTGCTGAAAAACGGAAGTAGCATCCTGCCCAAAGGATGACACTGGGCTCCCCATGAAGGCGACTGTGACAGTCAGATGATTGGAGATGTGTTCGTGGCCAAACCAGCAAAGATCAGGCCAGAGACAAGCTGCCTGCAGAACGCTAGATCAGAAGAAAGCTCACATTCCACCCACAGCATCACTTAGAGACCACAGACATTGTTTGTAAATACTAGGAGGACTCACGTCTCTCAGAGGGGTGGAGTCAGAAGGCACAAGAATCATGAGGTTTACAGACATAGAGAACAGACTGGTGGCTGCCAACAGGCGGTGGGGGGAGGAGGTTGGGGAGGGACGGATTGGGGGGTTGGGACTAGCAGATGCAAACTGTTATATAAACAACAAGATCCTATTGTGTAGCACAAGGAACTATATTCAATATCCTGTGACAACATAGAGGACAATCACCAGCCCAGGCTGGATGCATGAGACAAGTGCTCGGGCCTGGGGCACTGGGAAGACCCAGAGGAATCAGGTAGAGAGGGAGGTGGGAGGGGGGATCGGGATGGGGAATACATGTAAATCCATGGCTGATTCATGTCAATGTATGACAAAAACCACTACAATATTGTAAAGTAATTAGCCTCCAACTAATAAAAATAAATGAAAAAAAAAAAAGTGTGGACACTGAGGGGGAGAGAGGGGGAGGGGGATGAATTGGGAGATTGGGATTAACATGTACACACTACTATGTATAAAGTAGATAACTAATGAGAACCTACTGTACAGCATGTGGGGGAAAAGGAAGGTACACTCTGTTTGTAGGACATGTATTAAGTTAACCTTAAAAAGGTATTCCAATGCACATTAGGTGCAGACAAATACTGTTTGATTCTACTTGTAAGAAATACCTAGAAGAGTCAAATTCATGCAGTCAGAAAGTACACTGGTAGATGTCAGGGGCCAGGGGCTAGCAGGGAGGGAGGGGGAATGGGGAGATGGTATTTAAAGATGACAGAGTTTCAGATTAGGAAGGTGAAAAATTTGGGAGATGGATGATGGTAAGAGTTGTACACCAATGTGAATGTAGTTAGTGCCACTGAACCGTACAGTTAAATATGGTCAAAATAGTATGTCTTATATCATGTGGCTTTTAATACAAAAAAAAAAAAAACCCATTTAAAAATATCTTGTAATAAACCATAATGAAAAAAGAATATATATATATATGTATGTATGTATTACTGAATCAGTTTGTTATAAGCAGAAGTTAATGCATTGTAAGTCAACTATACTTTAATGAAGTAAGTTTTTAAAGGGAATCCAACCTATAGCCTGGACTTGTCTCTCAAATTCCAGACTCTTACTGAACCCCCTTTCAGCAGCTTCAGTTAGGGATCTAAAAAGCATCTCAAACTTGACACTGAACTCCTGCCCTTCCCAAGCCCAAACCACCCCCACCATGTGCTCTTCCCCATCAAAGACAAGGCCATCCATCCTTCCAGTTACTCAGGGCAAAGCCTTGGTCATCCCAAGCACTCCCTCTTCCTTAGTCGCCCAATCTGGGCTGTTCAGAGAGCCTGTCACTTCTATCTGGGAAATATATTTTTAAAATACCTTCACTTTATCATGCCTACTATACCCACAATGGCCCAAGCCATTGTCCCTTCTTGCCTGGTTATTATCACCTCCTAAATGATTTGCTTCCTCCCTCACCCCCAGCCCTCCACTCTGGTCTCTCTACATAGCAGCCGGCATACTCCAGTTAAACCAGAAGTCAGATACATTCACTATTAAAAATCCTTAAGGAATTCTTATCTCATTAGCATAAAAGCCCATCTCCTTGCAAGCATCTATAAAGCTTTATACAACCCGACTCCCCAGCCTCAATGCCCATTATCCTCGTGAATATCTCTGCTACCATCATCCCCTCAGGCACTCTGTCTGAGCCACACTGGTCCCTCACTGTTCCTCCAGCACTAGGCATGCTGCTGCCTTGAGGTCTTCCCTCTGCCTCTCCCTTCTACTGGACCCTCTTCCCTGTGACGTCTGTAGAGCTTACCCCTCACCTTCAGACCTTGCCTCAAAAGCTGCCTTTTAGGGGACCCTTCTGAAAGACCCATGCCCTACATGGGCCAGCCCTCTCCCCCTCCCCTGCTGTTTCTAACCATCAGACATACTCTATTTACATACTTTTGCTGTGGACTGTCTCTGTCTCTTAGATTGTAAACTCAGTGGGTGCAGGGACTTTTCTCCATGTTTCCTGCAATACCTAAGAAAGTACCTGGCCCAGAGGTACTCCATAAATTTGTCATGAATGAATGAATGAACTGTGACCCTCAGAGTCCATGCTTCAACCGTACACTTCTTTGGCTTCCTCAGAATGTAATATCTGGATCTTTGGGAATTTCCCTGGTGGTTCCAGTGGCTAAGAATCCGCCTTCCAGTGCAGACGATGCAGGTCGAGGAACTAAGATCCCATATGCCTTGGGCAACTAAGCCTGTGTGCCACAACAAAGAACCAAATAAATAAACAAATATTTTTTAAAATCTGGATGCTTGTGTGGGAGGCCCTCCAGCCCATCCCTGGCTGGGTCCATCCATGTGTCACTCATTCTTACTCTTTTCCAATGTACACATTCATCTTGGGCATCTTCATAACAGAATCAAGAAAGACTGGACTTTCTGAGTTTCAGCTTTCCTGACTAGGGCCTTCCATCAATCTATAACTCATAAAATAGGAAATTCACACAGCGTTGCTCTCTGTGACCAAGTGTCTGCTTCTTTTGGTCACTCCCTACATTCTTCGGGTAGCTGGATACTTTCTGCAGAGTTTATAGGTGTCAACTGTGAGACTATTAGTATGATACCGACTTCTCAGCCATGACTGGACATGGAATCACCAGTGTTACTTTTTTTTCATTGTGGTGAGAACATTTAACCGGAATCTACCTTCATCACAAATTTTATGTGTACAATACAGTACTGTTAACTATGGGTGATGCTGCACAGAAGAACTGTAGAACTTACTCACCTTGCATCCGATGCAAATGTTTTGAAGGCAGGTACTGTTACAATGGACTTAATAATATGTAAGGATCATAAGGACCACATTTCCAAGGAGCATCACAAATGATAATGATTACCAGTTTCATCTAAGAAGGTAAAATATCTACTTCAGGTTCTAGCATTCTTAAAGCAAATGGCAGCTCCAAATACCCTGAAATTATTTCAAAATCACAAGAGCAAACCAAAAAATTAAAGACAGGGACTTCCCTGGTGGTCCAGTGGTCAAGACACTGAACTCCCAGTGCAGGGGGTCTGGGATCAATCTCTGGTCAGAAAACTAGATCCCACGTGCCAAAACTAAGAGCCTGCATGCCACAACTAAGACAGAAAGCAGCCAAATTAAATAAATAAGACAAGCCAGACAGACAGACAAACAGACACTCCGGGGTGTTCAAAAACAAACCCAAACAGAATCTCTACCCTCATTAACCTTGAAACTGAGTAGAGTTAAGAGAATTCTACAAATAGATTGACATTCAGAATGCCATTTGGGTCAAAAATCAGATTAGAATTCCTGTAACCTTCAATTTACCTGGCAGCTTTTCAATAAATGTCAGCTGGGCAGAAATCCAATGGAAGTGATTTGCAGGCCCCTGTAATTCCCACGGTGTGTAAATCTCCGTAAGTGAGGAGCTCTCCTTCAGGAAACAAGAATTCTCCTGTCGCTGATTAATTAAAACCCAATGATCCCATCACGTCTCCTACTTGGCCCATTGTATTAATTACAACAGCCTCAAAAATCTTTCTTATAGGCCAATTACTCTATAGTAATTAGCTCTTAAGTCAACCACAATTAGAAAGGATTATGTGCATGTAATTTCTTCCACTTCTCCTTTAATAAATATATGTATTCAAGCACTCCTGAAATTCTTTACATAGAATTGATCTTAACCTGTTGTATTTTAAGAAGGACTAATTTGATCCAGAAGAGTCAGTATGAACCAGAATCCTGCATGAAGTAAAACAAAAAAAGTGGTTAAAAGTTGAAATTTTTTATTTTTTGGTCTCTCAAGGATGTTTGTATACCCTGTTATGCATGCATGCTCAGTCATGTCAGACTCTTTGAGACCCTGTGGACTGCAGTCCTCCAGGCTCCTCTGTCCATGGGATTTTCCAGGCACAAATACTGGAGTGGGTTGCCATTTCCTCCTCCAGGAGATCTTCCTGACCCAGGGATCGAACCCAAGTCTCTTGTGTCTTCTGCATTGGAAGGCAGATTCTTTACCACTGCACTACCTGGGAAGCCTCATAACCCATTACAGAATACAAAAATAAGATGGTCTGAGACAAGGGAAGACCTCCATGTACGGGTTCCAGGGATGAGGACTTTGAGTTCATGTGGGTTCACGTACCAGCACCTTGATCTTGCCCAGTGCTCACACTACATCAGTCTCCTTTCCCACCTCTGCATGTTCTCAAGGATTGAAAACTACTCCAGATAATGATGAGATCCGATGGAAATCAGCACAGGTCAAACCCTCAGAGGAAGACGACCTCTAATTGGCCTGAGACTGGGATGAAAGGTGACACCTGTTGCGGTGGCTGAGCCAGGCTGCACTAATGAGCTGCTCTGCGGCCGCGCGATGGCCATTCAGCCAGCTGACCTCTGGCATCCTGTATGTGTCCCCGCGCGCCGTCCACCACCGGAGCAGGGCACACCCGCTCTGGGAGGCAGAGCACAGCTGGGTGAAAGGCTAGCCTCAGAAGCTTCAAGGTCAGTGTCTGCAAAGTCAGTTTCTTTGAAAACTCCACCCAGTCTAAAGCCACGGTTTGCTCTCTCTGGTGTACACCAACTGATTTCACTCTCCCGAGAAATGCTAGGAGTCTGGGGACCACGCTTTCTGAACACAATGAGAGCATGTTATTGGAGGTTTGTGAGTCTCTAATGGGAAGCAAACATCTGAAGTTAGCATTGTCCCGGAATATCAAGATCAACGTGCCTAGGAAGAAATAAAAAGAGGTCTGTACTCAGTCTCTAATTCCACCAGAGTTTTGCAAACTTATGCTCTTTGGCTGGGTCTCAACTTCTGGACTGTAACTCAATCATTCAAGCATTTGATAAAATGTGTTTGAGCATCTCCTGGGAGCCAACCTCTATTCCCAGCACTGGGATCAATGGGAGAAAAACAGTTGAGGCTTCTGCTCTCCTGGAGTTTTTATTCTGGTAGAAAGAACTGATTACAAAGCAAATATGAAATTAAATAACACCAGTATTATAGTGAATTTGATAGTCATTAGTGAGCTGCTCTAAACACTTTTGGGGTACCCCATTTTCTGGACACAGGAGAGAAGATTATACTTCCAGCCCACTTGAGGTTGGATGGAGCCTGTGTGTCTCCCTTCTGGGCAAGTATTTAATCAACAGTACAAGCTTCTATTTCAAGATGAGGTGCTATTTCAGCTGCCTTTGAGATTATGATGGTCAGAGTCCCCAGAGCTCATAGCATGAGTGAGAAATAAATCTTTGGTGTTTTTTAAATATAACTTTCTTTTATTTTTTAGCAATGCTGTGTGGCATGTGGGATCTTAGTTCCCTGACCAAGGAGGGAACCCGTGCCCCCTGAAGTGGAAGAACAGAGTCTTACCCACTGGACCACCAGGGAAGCCCCAAACCTTTATTGTTTTAAACGACTGAGATTTGGGGGTGGTTTGTATCACTGCATCATCCAGCCCATCCTGGCTGATGCAGAGATGAAAAGAGCATGCAATCAAGTGAGGAGAGGGACCATTTGGACAGAGTCGTGAGAAGAGATATTCGAGACTTGAGATTCTGGTGATGGAGGAAATAGATCAGTGTTGCAGACAAGGGGGACACAGGGTCAAAGGCTCTCAGTTGTTAATAAGTTTGCCACGCACAAGCACCATGTCCTACACACACACAGGCACTCAGCTGCACACACGCACAAACACCGACACAAACTCAGGGAGGGAGTGATGAGCAGGAAGCAGAGGGTAAGCAGGCTTCCCAGCAATAAAGAATCCGCCTGCCGATGCAGGAGATGCAGTTTCAATCCCTGGGTGGGGAAGATCCTCTGGAGTAGGAAATGGCCACCCACTCCAGTATTCTTGCCTGGAAAATCCCATAGACAGAGGAACTTGACGGGCTATAGTCCATGGGGTCGCAAAGAGTCAGACACAACTGAGACGCACACCGCCACTGCCCTGTGGTCCATCTACAGACACTGTCACGGCCCAGCCTTCAGCCCTGAGAGCGAGTCAGCAGTGATACAGGCCCTTTTCATAAAACCTCACACATCCCATCAAGGGATGGGTCTTTCCAGAAACCAGCGGCAAGTGTGGACCCCACCCCTGGCTACAGAAACCCAACCCCATCCAGTTCTCTATCAGCACAAAGTAAAAGAAAAAATTCTGACCACTGAGACAACCAGAGAAGTAAGGATGCTCCGGTTCCACAGAGGGGTTAATTTTCTCTCTGAGTCAAACTCCTGAGCCTAGGTGCTTCATGGCAGTGCCCTGCTGGGTACCCAGTCCATGCAAAGCACTGTGCCAGGACCTTAGTCACGTCAGTCTCACAGTACGGACTTCCCTCGGGACTCAGGGGTGTGCCTTCAATTCACCTTCAATGCAGGGGCCACGGGTTCAACTCCTGGTCCAGGCAGATCCCACGTGCTGCAAGGCAACCAAGCCCGTGCACCACAAGTACTGAGCGCACGTGCCCTAGGGCCTGTGCTCCGCAATAAGAGAAGCCACAGTGAGAAGTCCGTGCACCACAATTACAAGGCAGCCCCCACTCTCCGCAGCTAGAGAACGCCTGTGTGCAACAGTGAAGGTCCAGCACAGCCAAAAATAAATGATAATAAATAAATGTTTTTAGGAAGTCTCACCCTGGCCCTCTGAGAGAGGCTCTATTGTTGCCAAGTCACACGTGATGGGACAGTCTCAGACAAGTGAGTGACTTTCCCACAGAATCACAGTTAGGAAGTCATAGAACCCAGGATCCAAACCAATACCTGGCTCCAAGGTCATGACTAGAATATGCTTGTAAGGAAAAGAGCTGAGGCCTGATCCATGATATGGTCCACAACCTAAAGAAAGTCTGCACTCACAAACAGAGGGTGGTCTTTGTAAAGCACAGAAAGAAATGGGGCGGAGGAAATTGGAAACTTGATCTCTGTAGAGAGGAGATTCTGAGCTCCAAGAATTAAGTTCTCAGACTCTAAAGAACTCTTGCCTGAAAATGGAGGTAAGAGGATGCAGAAGAGGTGACGGAGGCAGGGAGCAGGGGAGAGAATGACATATTAGGAGGCCCTAGAGCCAGCCAAGGAGCCAGACTCATGCCCTGGACCACCCAAGGACTAGAACCAAAGCATTTGGCTCTTTGACTTTGATATCTGATTAGGCTAATTTAAGCCCCTTCTGTTTGCAACTAAAAATGTTGATATACATCTGACTGCATTCAAGTCTATCACGAGAAGGAGATGCAGTATTTATTTCATGATACACAAGTAGCATTATTCTACTTGCCTCATAATTTCAACTGTGGTGACTTTCCACTGGCATTTAGCCATGTTTCATCTGATATGTGGGGAGAGCCAAAGACGGCAATAAATCAGTATCAAGTGCTAGCAAACCTCTTTTCTTAAAATCTAATACTGCCTTCCATGGGCAGCCGGACCTGAATGCAGGTAGAAAAACCTCCTTGCATGTGTGCATGCTAATGTTGCTTCAGACGTGTCCGCTTCTCTGTGACCCTATAGACTGTAGGCTGCCAGGTTCCTCTGTTCATGGGGTTCTCCAGGCAAGAATACTGGAGTGGTTTGCCATGCCCTCCTCATGAAACCTCCTTAAAATGCTTAAGTTGCTAACATAATGACGCATCTCCCAGCCCTGTTGTATAAGCTCATCTTGAAATCCAGGGAGACCATTTCCAGTTCTTTTTCTCTGTTTCAAAATCTAGAGCCAGTGGCTAGCATCCCATCATAGTTCAACAAGTGAAGAACCCACAGAGTTGAAGGTAAGGCAATTTCAGGAGGCCAGGGACTGGGTTGTTTCAACTCAAATGGCTCAAAATAAATTCAACATCTCTCACAACTTCTCAACCACCTTGTACTTCAAAGCTTCTCAACCACCTTGTACTTCAGGCACGTCTCTTAAGCAACCACAGCCAAGTATTAAGTTTTTTTAAAAAAGGACTTCATATTAAAAGCGAAGACATATTCAAGAACCCAGCATGAAAGGAAAGCCCAACATCCTTCCAGCCCCAATATTATTCAAAATTCAGTAACCTCAATGCACGTCCAATCCACCCAGTGTCCTCGGCAAGACGTCAGCAAGCCCAGGCACTCTGCCCACTGTCCACACAATGATGTCTCAGGGTTGTTGCCTCGTGCACCTGGAGTGGTCCCAGCAGGAAGCAGGGTTCCACTCGTACTGGTTTAATGGAATAGTATAGGATGAAGGGATTATTTGCAGAGGAACAAACAAGGATATGAGCAATAACAAGGGATGCTGAAAAAACCAGAGGTGAGCAAGAGCAAAAAGTTGTCACCTCCCGAGTTTGAAGGGATATGGGGGAGGGAAGAGAATGGTGTTACTGGAGCCCCATGAGAGCTGGAGTCATGGATGGAGGGCCACCTAGCAGGAGCTGTAGCCCTGGGATTGGAGGGGACCATGCAAGAAGGACTTTTTCTTCCTGCCCTCTGGTCTCCCACTAATGCCTCCCACTGGCTAAGCCCGGCCAGGAGCCAGCAGCAAGGGAGCCCAGGTGACACGATCTGTTGGCATGAACTCCCAAATCACACAGCAGAGACATTGGAAGATGGACTGCTTGAGGGCCAAGAGACGATAAGTGGAGAGCTTGTCATTCGAGGTTCTGTCTGGTAGTACCCCACAATCCTCCAGATGTGTCCCCCTCCAGATGCCTATTATGGTGCCAGCTCTGCAGAGGCTGAATTCATCTCCAGCACTCTCATTTCTGTTTCCAATTATGCCGGACCATGAGAGAGATTCCAGGGGATGCTGGAGGGCAGTAGGGAGGCATATAGAAATATTGATCCACTGCAAGTTTTACACGTTGCAAACGTCTTCCCAGATGTCTTTCATACCTTAGTTTGAGCCAACGGACCTAAGACAAAATGCCTCATTCTAGAATGCTTCAAGCAGTCTGGTCAAGGTCCTCACAAAGGAGTAAACTGCTCTGCATGTAATTATTGTCATGATCGCAGATTTCCACCTGCAGAGACGGGATTTCTCTATCCCTGATACAGGTCTCCTCCCTTTTACTGTCTCTCAGAGCTCACGGTACTCTCATTCACAGAACCTCCTGCCATCTGAAATCAGGTTTTTATTTAACTTAACAGGTTTATGCTTGTCTCCCTCATTTGAATGTAAGCTTCAGAAGGGGAAAACTGTGTTCTTTTTATTCACATCATGTCTCCGGGGAACACGGCGTCAGCACCTCTCAGGAGCTAAGTGAAACTTTTGCACAACTGAATGGAGGACAAATGGGGACCAGAGAAACCTGTGCCACCTAATTTTCTCCAACGGCTGCCCCATCCATCGAGGCCGGCTGAGCAAGGAAAGCAGGGATGCTGACAGCAGGATCATGAGAGCCCTTCTGTCCCCCAGGAGAGTCCCCACTGCCTCCAGGATCCCAAGGACCCCAACACCTGCCCAGAGCATCACTTGTAAGCCTGATCTGCATTCATAAAGTTCTGGCTGCAGGTCCTCTCAAGGTCAAGAAACTGCAAGGGATGATGGGAGATGGATTTGGAAAGACCATGAGGGATGTGAGGGCACATGATACCCAGTAACAGGAAGTAGGCAAAACAACAGCCCACATTCACACCGATGCTGCCAGAGCCTCAGATTTGAACTGAACATAGAACAGTTTTCACAGATGACCAAAGACCCCATTTACTCCCCAGTAACATGAGATGAGGAGGGAGAGGGAGCAGGGTGCTCTCATAAACCCTTGGAAACTCGGGTCCTCATGACCGTGAACCACTTCTACTTGAAAGGGTTATTGGTGATGAAATGTTCCCCCTTTCCAAGAATTTTCCTGAAAATCCAATCTATTGACTTGGTTTAACTGTCAATCTGATACATAGCTTTGCAGACTTCTTTTTACCCCAACCCTGTTTCCCAGAGAAAGAGATTGACTTTTCCATTTCTGCTCATTAAAAGTGATCTGTTTTAGACTCACAGACCTAGAGATTGAACTTATGGTTACCAGTGGGGAAGAGCAGGGGGTCGGGATAGTTAGGGAGTTTGGGATCGACATGTGCATACTGCTGTATTTAAAATAGATAACCAACAAGGACCTACTTTAGAGCACAGGGATCTCTACTTGATGTTCTGTAACAATCTAAATGAGAAAAGAATTTGAAAAATATACATGTATATTAAAAAAAAAAGTGATCTTGTTTAAATATTGTGCTATGTCTTTCAAGGAGGCCTCAGATAAAAACAGGAAAGAAATTTCTCAGTTGTTGAGGCACTGAGAAAACTGGTTGCATTTTCTGCCCATGTCAGGCCCTGCAGTTGAGTCAAACAAGCAAAGGTCTATTGACCCACTGAGTCAGTTGGTCACACGGCACCTGGACAATGGGTAAGTTCAGTGGGGTCCACATGGGTTGTGGCCACTCACAATAGGTTCTCCTACAGGTTCACAGGTATATAGGCAGCCACGATGCAGAAGGTAGAAGGTTAGGTACTCAGCTCACAATTCTTGAAGAGGTACCATCTGAGACCTGTGTATGAACAGCTCACAGCGAGCATTGCCTAAATGTGCAGAGAACATGATGACAAAGAGGGAAAACCAAACTACCCTCAGTAAGTCAAGGATTTGAGAGGAACTTGACCAATGCAATCCTTACAAGCTCAGGAATTGTGTTCACTCAGACAAACCTACCTAGGTTCATGTTTACCTTGGAAGGCCTTGTATTTAGTTATTTATTGCCACATAACAAATTAACCCAAATTTTAGCAGATTAAAACAATAAACACATTATTTCACAGATCTTGTGGGTCAGATATTAGGGAGCAGTTGAGCTGAGTGATCTTTTTTAAAAGCTTTTTGATTTTATACTGGAGTATAGTTGATCACCAGTGTCATGTTAGTTTCAGGCATACAGCAAAGTGATTCAATTACACGTATACATGTATCTATTCTCTTTCAAATCCTTTTCCCATTTAGGCTGTTACATACTATACAGCAGAGTTCCAGGGTCACTCATGAGATTGCAGTGAGGATGCTGGGTGGGGCCACATCCTCTGAAGGCTTGACTGGAGCTGGAGGAGCCACTTCCAAGACAGCACCCTCACACGGCTGTTGGCTTCAGTACATCACCACACAGACCTCTCCAAAGAGCTGCTTGGGTGTCTTTATCACACGGTGACTAGCTTTCCCCAGGATGCAAGATCCAAGAAAGAACAAGGAGGAAGGCCTTCTACCACCTGGTCTCGGAAGACACACACCATCACTCCCACCATATTGTACTCTTTAGAAGAGAGTCACTAAGTCCTGCCCACACTCAAGGCGAGAGAGATTAAGCACCACCTTTTAAAGGAAGGAATGTCATGAGAATGTGTGTACCAGACTTCCCTGATGGTACAAGGGTTAAGAGTCCACCTGCCAATGCAGGGGACATGGGTTTGATCCCTAGTCTGGGAAGATCCCACATATCTTGGAGAAACTAAGTCTGTGTGCCACAACTACTGAAGCCCATAAAGCCCTATAGTCTGTACTCCACAACACGGGAAGCCACCACAATGAGAAACCCAAGCACTGCAACAAAGACTCAGTGAGGCCAAAAATAAAATAAATAAATATTTTTTTAAAAGAATGTATATACCTATTTTAAAACTACCACAAGCCTACTGAGCAGACATCAATAAGAGTTGAATGTGGAACTTAAGAGGCAAGACAGACTCAGGTTTGAATTTTCCTTTCATCGTGGGTTACCTTTGCTTTAACTCCATCATACCTCAGGCTCCTCATCTGTAAATGAGGATAATAACACCTGTATTGTCTAGTATTTGTGAGAATTTAACTAGGTATAAAGTATTCAAGACCGTGGCTGGCATACAGCAAGAATTCAACTCATTTTATTAATATTTTAACTACAATTTAGCATTTTTTTTACATGTTAATCTCTGGTGCAACACTACCCCATCAATATCACTAATATCATTTTATTGTTGTTCAGTCGCTAAGTCATGTCTGACTCCTTGCAACCCCATGAACTGCAGCATATCAGGCTTATCTGTCCATCACAATCTCCCTGAGTTTGCTCAAACTCATGTCTATCAAGTCAGTGATGCCATCCAACCATCTCACTCTCTGTTGCCCCCTTTTCCCCTTGCCCTCAATCTCTGCCAGCATCAGGGCCTTTTCCAATGAGTTGGCTCTTTGCATAAGGTGGCCAAAGTACTGGAGCTTCAGCTTCAGCATCAAACCTTCCAATGCATATTCAGAGTTAATTTCCTTCAGGATTGACTGGTTTGATCTCCTTGCGGTCCAAGGGACTCTCAAGTCTTCTCCAACACCACAGTTCAAAAGCATCAATTCTTCGGCACTTGGCTTTCTTTACGGTCCTACTCTCACATCCATACATGACTACGGGAAAAACCATAGCTTTGACTATACAGACCTTTGTCAGCAAAGCAATGTCTCTGCTTTTTAACACACTGTCTAAGTTTGTCATAGCTACTCTTCCAAGGAGCAAGTGTCTTTTAATTTCATGGCTACAGTCACTGTCTGCATTGACTTTATCATAGATGGGTTTATATAGTTAAATAATAGATAATTATTTGTTTAAATGTATAACTCGTAAGTTTTAAGCATCCTACAAATAACAACATGATATAAGGTCGCTGATGTCTCCAAGACATTTTGAGTCGTATTGTACTAGGACAAAACCAACGTCCAAACTTCATGAAGGTTTATAGGCAGATTCTGCCTTCAAAAGATGCCAGAATCAATTAAAGGTTATACTTTTGTCCTCTTCCATCTAGGACAATTCCTATTGGCTGCCTCTTTTCTTCAAGTGGAAATAAATCAGAAAATCATGACTATGATATTATAGGAGCATGGATTGACCCAGGCATCAAGAAGCCACGTTTCTTATGTGATACTAATATTTCACTGATAGCACATACTTTTACTCTATGCCAGCTGTGTGACCATGGGCAAGTCTCTTAACTCTCTTAGCCTCGATTTTCTAAACCATAAATGAAGGTACTGAATACCCGATTTCAAATGTTCTGTCAAGCGCTAACCATCGCCGGCTTCTCTGAATTTGTCTCTGGATGATATCTGAGATTGGATAACAAGAAAGCTTTTGCAGACAAACCCAGAGACAATTAAAGGGATGGTTCCATATGCAAATGATGATTGCAAATGTATTTCTTGAGAAAAAAAGTCTCTCAGGACCAACATCTGGCCAAAAAATGCTGATTAGTATACATATGCTTAAATGTGTTAAAAAACAATTTCTTCAATGCAGTCTTGTTCTTCATACTAAGATCTACTGAGTAGACTAGAATATCATCCACAGACAGTGAGAGTGTTGTCCCCTTTCTTCTAATTGTATCAGCTAGGTTTCTCTGTGAAATGAAGCATCCCAAACTTAGTGGCTACAACAACGACCAAAGATCCAGCAGCTGGCCACCAGCACAAGAGCGAAGTCCGAAGTCGATAAAAAGAAGTATCTAGTTGAGCCCGACCAACATTGCAGACACACATAATTACACACTAAGTAAATGGTTGTTATCTTCGACAGTTTCATTTTAGGGTGATTTGTTTTGCAGCAAAAACTGATACATAATCTTTATAATTTGTTTCTCCTCCATGTGTTATTTTCTTGGCTAGACACTTAGTACACTGTCAGCCGTGATTCTGAGGCACTTCCTCTTCTTTTGTTCTAACTCTGATTTCCTATTAAACATAATGTTTATGGTAGAGTTCTGAAAGATACTGTCTATCAAGAAAGTTCCTTTCTATTTCTACTTGGCTAAGACTTTTTGCATAAATTAAGAGCTAAAATAGACACTGCTCTCATTCTGTAGGCAATGAGCAGCAGCCCCTTCCAGACAAATGGAAAACTTCTTCCGGGCAGACCACTTTGGGAACATATTGAACAGCTGATGATGGCAGAGACAAGACTGAGACACGGGAAAGTGATTAAAGAATAAGACACACAATAGTCAAGTGATGAATAAGAAAGATATAAGGTCAGGTTCAACAGAAGTTCAGAGAAGAATGAGAGGTTGATGTTCAAAACAAAAGGAAGGAAGGCAGGAGAAAAAAAGACAGGAAGAAAGGGACAAAGGAAGGAAGGAAGAGAGATGGGGGGAGGGAGAAAGAAAGAAGGAAAGAAAAGAAGGAAGGAAGGAAGGAAGAAAACAAGCAGTTCCATGAGATGAAGACACATAAGAGTGGAAAATGGCAAAATATACTTGACAAGTGCATCAAGGCAGTACCACACATTGACCTCACTGGCTTTTCTTCCTGGGCACATAGAAAGGCTACACTTGCCAGGCTCCCTGGAAGCCCTGTCTCTGCCTACTGACCAATGAAATATGGGGAGAGGTAACATAAGCTACTTCCAAACCTGGCCTTTGAAAACACCCAGTGAGATGTTCCAGGGTTTCCATGGAAACTTCTAAAGATGGCATGGCAACAAGCACAGTTTCCAGATGGCATAGCATAGGACAGAAGCAGTGCCTGACCACTGCTTGGACTTGGACATTGCTACCTGGATGTAGCTCAGAAACTCCATCCAAGCCCTGTTGGACTGTTATACCACTGAGATACAGGGTTATTCGTTACAGCAGCTAGCATCAATTATCCTAACAAATACAAAAAGCTATGATGAGCAGTGTTCAAAGAACCCAATACCTGGACTATCCCACTGAATTCCTTAGAGACTAGCCACTCTGTGCTAGACCACTGGCTTCCATTTTTAAAGACAGCCTTCATTTTTGGAGCTGAGGAAGAAAGAATCTTATTGATTTTCCTGTGAGGAAGAGAGTACCTGTTGTAACAAATTTACTTCCACCAAGGCTGCTGAACAATGAGATCACGAAGGATACGCTAAATAGTATTTCAAAAGAAAAGGTAGAAAACAGACTGAGGCTTTCTGTTCCCAAGCAAACTGGGGAGTCAGCAGACCAGGTGATGGAATTCAGACCTCCTGTGCTTTCCACATAATCTCAAGACAACGACAATAATACTATAAGGAAGAACAGACAAGGCCACTCAGGGATGCACAGTCTTTGGGAAACTTCAGATTGCTCAGTTCCCACTCCAGCCCCTTAACTTTTTTTTAACTTAAACTTTATTTTCTATTGGAGTATAGTTGATTTACAATGTTGTGTTAGTTTCAGGTGTACTGCAAAGCAATTCAGTTATATGTACACATATATCCATTCTTTTTCAGATTCTTTCCCCATTTAGGTTATTGCAAAATACTGAGTAAAGTTCCCTGTGCTACACAGCAGGTCTTTGTTGATTATCTATTTTATATCTAGTACTGCGTATATATACACACTACATACTGCCTGGTGGCTCAGACAGTAATGAATCTGCCTACCAAGCAGGAGACCTGAGTTCCATCCCTGGGTTGGGAAGATCCCCTGGAGAAGGAAATGGCACCCCCTATCCAGTATTCTTGCCTGGAGAATTCCGAGGACAGAGAAGCCTGGCAGGCTACAGTGCATAGCGTCCCAAAGAGTTGACACGACTGAGCTACTGACACTTTCAGTGTGTATGTGTTCATCCCCAATTCCTGATTTATCCCTCCCCTCCACCCACATGTCCCCACTGGTAACCACAAGCTTGTTTTTGAAGTCTGTGAATGTGTTTCTGTTTTGTAAATAGGTTCATTTGCACCGTTTGCTTTAGATTCCACATATAAGTGACTTAGTTTGAGAAAGCAAATTGAAAAATAGTTGAATCAAAGGCAGTACCCTGCTACTTATATTTCAAAACAATGCTGATAATCTTTTTTAAGCAAAACTTCTTTCTTCCCTATAAGCTACAATATAAAATTGCACTGTATAGTAGGAAGTCTAAGTGGGGTGACATCTGGCATTCTTTACCTTCTGATCCTAGCATTTAAAAAAAATTATCTATTTGGCTGCTCTGGGTTTTAGTTGCGGCACACAGGATCTTCAGTTATGGCATGTGAATTCTTAGTTGTGGCTTGTGGGATCTAGTTCCCCGACCAGTTTAAAGAATAAGATTGAGGGACTTCCCTGATGGTCCAGTGGCTAGAACTCCACACTTCCAGTTTTGGGGCTCAGGTTCAATCCCTGGTCCGGGAACTAAGATCCCACAAGCCATGAGGTGCAGCCTAAATTAATTAATTAAAGAATAAGATTGACAGATGAGACAATATTGACAACAGAACCTTAAAGTGAATTTCTTGGAATGCCCTCCTCTGAGGTCTTTAGAAATACCTTTGTCCCTGGCCTTCCTGGGGCTTCCTTGGTGGCTCAGATGGTAAAACATCTGCCGGCAATGCAGGAGGCTCAAGTTCAATCCCTGGGTCAGGAAGATCCCCTGGAGAAGGGAACGGCAACCCACTCTAGCATTCTTGCCTGGAGAACGCCATGAACAGAAAGAGTCAGACTCGACTGAGCAACCAACACACTGGCCTTCCTGAAGCTCATTCCTTTGGTGGATCTCTGAATTTCATGCACTAATCTAGTATCTTCCCAATAAATTATATATTTTTTTTTACTCATGCCTGGTTTTCTATTCTTCCCAAAACAATGACTCTTGTCTAGTTCAAAGTAAAAATTTTCACCCAGACCTCAGCTAACAAAAAGACAGATACCAAAGTACCTGCTGTTTCTCAGATACCAAAGTACCTGTTGCTAAAAAAAAAAAAAACCAAAAAAAAAAAAACAACAACCAATTAACAGAACAAAAATTCTTTTATCTGTGCTTTAAAAGGAAGCAAATTAAAAATCTAAAATATCCAGATAGAAACGTTTAATCTTTACCCCCTCAGACCCTCAATAATTGGTCAATATTAACTAAAGTCAGATCAATAGAAGAGTTTCAGTACCAAAAAATATACAAATTTTGTCTGAATTAGAAGAGAAAAAATTTAGGTTCTTGGGGGAAAAAATAAAGGAACTTTCTTAAGAGAAAAAAACCAGGTGAAAGCTTGCCCAGTCATGTCCAACTCTTTGTGATCCCCTGGGCTGTAGCCCACCAGAGTCCTCTGTCCATGGGATTTTCTAGGCAAGAATACTGGAGTGGGTTGCCATTTCCTCCTCCAGGGGATCTTCCTGACCCAAAGATCTAACATGCATCGCCTGTGTTTCCTGAATTGCAGAAGGATTCTTTACTGCTTGAACCATTGGGGAAGCCCATAGGTGAAGGAGAGTTAATTAACTTAGCTTAAAGCTCTTCAGTGGAGAAGGAAATGGCAACCCACTCCAGTGTTCTTGCCTGGAGAATCCCGGAATCGGGGGGGCCTGGTGGGCTGATGTCTGTGGGGTCACACAGAGTTGGACACGACTGAAGTGACTTAGCAGCAGCAGCAGCAAAGCTCTTCAGAATTCGTCCCCATTAAGGAAGGGAGTGGATTGAGCACAAGGGAGAAAATCTGTACCATAAATCAAGCATTACTTGGCTATCTGTGCGGCTCAGTTTTCTCCAGATAAATTTTTTAAATTATGATAAGATCAGTTTTGAGTTTAAATCTTTTCGTAATCCATTCATTTGCCTTTACATGAAAGTGAAATATACTGTTCTTTTAAAAAGGGATATATATATGTATATGTACACCCAGGTTTGATTCAAAACCCAGTGAGAAGTAAAGTGTGCAGTAGATGAAGACACAAATTATCATTTGCGTGGAGCTGATGAGAGCCCAGTTCTAACAGAGCTGGTCTTAAATCAGGATTGCAGTAATGTAGTCCTGCACCTGATTACAAGTATCCAGGCATATTTTACTGAAGTATACTCAGCACTCCATATCTAATAGGTTGTCATCCATTAACAACGACAGATTTGGCTAAAGAGGAAGATTCTGCTTTATGATATTTTTTGCAAATCATTGCTCACCCTTTGAGACTCAACAATGCAAATTAGCCTCAGACTCTGTTCCAATCTCCCGTGGAGCTGCATGTCTGTGAGAAAGACCCACTCTACTTCTAGGAAGACCTGTCCCAGCTGGCATTCAAGCCCAAGAATTAGGTAGATATTATTACCATGATTATTATGGGGTTTCCCTGGTGGCTCAGACAGGAAAGAATCTGCCTGCAATGTAGGAGACCCGGGTTCAATCCCTAGGTTAGGAAGATCCCCTGGAGGAGGAAATGGCTACCTACACTCCAGTATTCTTGCCTGGAGAAGCCCATGAACAGAGGAGCCTGGAGGGCTATAGTCCATGGATCACAAAGAGTTGGACATGACTAAGCGACTAACACTACTACTACATTTTCAAAAGGCCATCCTGGAAACAGGCTGGCATTTTCTCAAAAACTTAAACATACACATTGTTGTAGAGCTGAAACCAACACAACATTATAAAGCAATTATCCTCCAACTAAAAATTATAAAAAAAAAATTTTACTGTTAAACATAGAATTACCATATGAACTAGCAACTCTTCTACTAAGTATATATACCACCCCCGAAAAAGAAAGCAGGGACTCAAGAAAATACTAGCACACAGATGTTTTCTTTTTATTTATTTATTCTTTTGTGGCCACGCAGTGTGGCATGTGGGATCTTAGTTCCCTGACCAGGGACAGAAGCCACTCTCCCTGCAGTGGACGCATGGAGGCTTAGCCACTGGACCGCCAGGGAAGTCCCCCACACAGATGTTTACAGCAGCCCTGCTCCCATAGCCATGGGGCAGAGACAGCCTCAAAGTCCACCGACTTAACGACTAGATGAGCAAACTGTGGTGTATCCACTCAACAGACCACCATTCAGCCGTAAAAAGAACGACATCCTCATCCACACTACACTGTGAATGCATCTCAAAATCACTGAGAAGTGAAAAGAGCCACACACAAAGGTCACACATTGTGTACAGAGCCATTTATATGAAACATCCAGAAAAGGTGAACCCACAGGGGCAGAAAACACTTCAGTGATTCCCAAGGGCACGGGTGGAAAATTGGGAAGCAACTGCCTAAGATGTTTCACAACTAAATAGAGAAGCTGGTGACACAATCTTGCCAGTGTGCTAAATGCCACTGAGTTGTTCACTTTATTTTTATTTGTTTATTTATTTTATTTGCTGCACTGGGTCTTCACTGCAGCATGCAGGCTTTCTCTAGTTGCAGAGAATAGGGGCTACGCTCCAGTTGCGGTGCACAGCTTCTCACTGCCATGGGTTCTCTGGTTGCAAAGCCTAGGCTCGAGGGTGTGTGGGCTTCAGTAGTTGTGGCATGTGGGCTTAATTGCCCTGCGGCCTGTGGAATCTTCCCCAAACAGGGACTGAATTGGTTTCCCCTGCGTTGCAAGGTGGATTCTTCACCACTAGAATACCAGGCAAGCTGTTCACTGTGAAATGGCTAACTTTATGTTATGCGAATTTCATAACATAATGAAATGAAAGATAATAACAATTTACCAAAAAAGTCAATCCTGTTCATTTTAAAAATATATAGGCTCATACTATCAAACTTGTCTTCCTTAAACACTTTTTGACCTCCCCCTACTCCCCAGACATTAACTCAAACACATTGTGTTTTAATTACAAGGCACAAAAGTAGGTGACAAGGCTACATATCTAATTAATGTCAACATAAAAACCAGAGATAAATTCCACAGTCACTTTTTTTTTTTTATTAGTTGGAGGCTAATTACTTCACAACATTTCAGTGGGTTTTGTCATACACTGATATGAATCAGCCATAGAGTTACACGTATTCCCCATCCCGATCCCCCCTCCCACCTCCCTCTCCACCCGATTCCTCTGGGTCTTCCCAGTGCACCAGGCCCGAGCACTTGTCTCATGCATCCCACCTGGGCTGGTGATCTGTTTCACCATAGATAATATACATGCTGTTCTTTCGAAACATCCCACCCTCATCTTCTCCCACAGAGTTCAAAAGTCCCACAGTCACTTTTATACTCAAGATTGGTAACAGCAATCTTTACACAACAGAAAAGCTTAATTGATGTTTCAAGTGCTTCCTTAATGTTCTAGAAAGAGGAAACGTGACCATGTACGTCTCACCATCACAAAGAAAGTTGGAGGGAGAACTCACTTATTTCCTCTGCCTTGCCTCTTAGACCTGCAGCTATGTTTTTTAATTAATTTATTTATTTTAATGTGAAGATAATTACAGTATTATGGTGGTTTTTGCCGTACATCGACATGAATCAGCCACAGGTGCACTTGTGTCTCCCATCCTGAACCCCCCTCCCACCACCCTCCCCACCCCATCCCTCTGGGTTTTCCCAGAGGACCCGCTTTGAGTGTCTTGCTTCATGCATCGAACTTGCACTGGTCATCTATTTTACATGTGGTAATATACATGTTTCAATGCTATTCTTTGGAATCATCCTACCCTCACCTTCTCCCACAGAGTCCAAACGTCTGTTCTTTACATCTGTGTCTCTTTTGTTGCCTTGCATATAGGATCGTCATTACTTTCTTTCTAAATTCCATATATATGCGTTAATATACTGTATTGGTGTCACTCTTCCTGACTTACTTCACTCTGTATAATAGGTTCCAGTTTCATCCACCTCATTAGAACTGACTCAAATGCATTCTTTTTATAGCTGAGTGATACTCCATTGTGTATATGTATCACAACTTCTTATCCATTCATCTGCCAATGGACATTGCTTCCATGTCCTAGTTATTGTAAACAGTGCTAGTCTACACCTATTTTAAGGGAGTAGGCATCTTGAAACATTTGGGTATATAAAATAACAAAATAAAATACCATAATAATGATGGTGATAACAATGCCAGTCATACCACCCTAAACAATAGCTTCCATTGATGAATTGCTTATCAGGCACTGTGCCAGGTGGCTCCATATGTACGTTATTTTTTTTCAAACTTTCAAACTTCTTTTTCAAACTGTCATACAGATGAGATGACATCTATCTGTCACACACCAGAGCTTCTTAAGAACGCACTTCTCCCTGGCTCTGTCCACACTGGTTCAGATGGGTCTGATTCCACCTCTTGCTCCATCCAGATGTGGCCAGTCAGAACCAACTTCCAGGACTTGACTTGGAGTTATGAGAACAAACGTCTTTCCCAGGGAAGTTGTCTGAGGCCAGGAAGTAAGCCCAGAACTGATGGATGCCCTCTACCATACCCAGAGGAGAGCCCGCCTCAGGGTGGCACCATCTTGGGATCCACAGCACCCAAAGACTGGCAATGATTGTGTCCTGACGGCAGCATGGGTCCCTCCTGATGCAGCCATGCCTGAAGCCAGACCTGCCCTGTGCTTATCAGTCACGCCAGACAATTGTTTTCCTCTGTGCTGCCGAGCTGCAAGCTCAGGATTAACTAGAACTGGCAGGGAGAGGGAAGGTGCCTACCTCATCTCAGCAAAGTGGACCAAGATAGTCTTCCTCCTCTTAGCTTGGTTTATGTGAGGATGAACACTTAGAGAAGTACAGGAAGGCAGCATGATAAAACAGGGAAAATGACTCCCAGAGAAAGATGTTGCCTCAAAACAGCCAGGCATCCAAATCGTTTCCTTATTCTGACACATGAACAAATCAGCAACCCCAGATTGGGACCAGAATCTCCATTCATGACCCGGGTGTCTGGATTTGCTCCCCACCCTCATTTCCAAGGGGCTTCCCTGATTGCTCAGTGGTAAAGAATCTGCCTACATTACAGGAGACACAAGAGACGTGGGTCAATCCCTGGGTCGGGAAGATCCCCTAGCGGAGGAAATGGCAACCCACTCCAGTATTCTTGCCTGGAAAATCCCATGGGCAAAAGGAACATGGCAGGCTACAGTCCATGGGGTTGCAAAGAGTCTGACATGACTGAGCAACTAAGCATATCCTCTTTTCCAAAGTGACATGAACTAATGATTCCACTGAGCTATGGCTCATAAAGAGTTCAATGGTTCAGGAACAGAAACCATGAGGGACATAAAGAAGAAAGTATTTGGACCCTGGGTTATTTGGATGCTCCAAGAGGCAGATGCTAAAATGGAGCTGGGAGTGAGGAAGTTGAGAGTGATAACCTGGGAGAGAGATAAGGAGGAGGGAACAGGATGGAGCGGGGAGAGGCTCCAGACTGCAGAGCAGATCCGGAAAAGGCTCATCTAAGCCAAGGTTTAGAAAAGATCCTGATGCTGGGAGAGACTGAAGCCAGAAGGAGAAGGGGATGACAGAGGATGAGATGGTTGGATGGCATCACCAACTTGATGGACATGAGTTTGAGCAAGCTCCAGGAAGCCTGACGTGCTGCAGTCCACGGGGTCGCAAAGAGACGGACACGACTGAGTGACTGAACTGAAGTGAACCCAATGTTTAGCTCTGGAGCAAAGGCACCTGGGAGACAAGCCCAGCCTTGAGCAAGGATGACCAGAGCCCAGAATCCCTGTGGTTCACAGCTGATGGCTGGGGGCTGCCTGGGGATAGAGCAGCCTCAACTCAGCTCTGCAGCCCAAAAGAACCCTGAGGGCTGTCACACACTGTGTTCCTTGCAGCGAAGGGCAAACCTTTCCTAAACACTGTTTGATTCCACTTATACAAGAATACCTAGAATAGTCAAATTCACTGGATCCAGAGTACACTGGTAGATTCCAGGGGCCAGGGTGGGGGTGGGGAGGGGGAATGGGGACCTAGTGTTTAATGGGGACAGAGTTTCAGTTTAGGAAGGTGAAAAAGTTGGGAGGTGGATGATGGTGAGATTTGCACAACAGTGTGACTGTCGTTAGTGCCACTGAACTGTACAGTTAAATGTGGTTAAAATAGTGTGTTTCATATTATGAGACTTTTACCACAGTAGAAAAAAGACAGACAGTTTTTATAAAAAAGAGC
The DNA here is from genome assembly GCF_033118175.1 of Dama dama. Lineage (NCBI taxonomy): Eukaryota > Metazoa > Chordata > Mammalia > Artiodactyla > Cervidae > Dama > Dama dama. The sequence continues at coordinate 22,305,394 of NC_083685.1, read as the reverse complement.
AACTCTTTCCTGAAGAGAGATGGAGCAGTCCTACTGCATTGTCACAGATCCAGGTGTACCATACACAACGTGGGAGTCTAGCTCTGCCCTGGTGACCCCAACAAATGGAATGTTCAACCTGCTCGTGCCTTTCGAAAATGGTCACTGGAAAGCAAAACAAATGGCATTTTAATGTGGAAGACTTACACAGCCTCCCTGCCTTGAATATGGCCGCTCTTGGATATTTTCTTCTGTGTTCTCACAACACGCAAGAGAAACTCTTGAAGGATGCGGTTTGGAGGCTCATGCACCAAGGTCTGGGGAACTAGGTTTTCATCTTGATTCCAGCATCCTGCACACAATTCTCTCTTGGAGATACGAGAAAGACTACGTTTCTTTTATAGCTGAACACATGCCCCAACTAGGAGGCAGTCATTTCAAAAACCAGTTGCCTTTGAAGGATTTCTCTTGAAACGCCACAAATAAAACTCAGCAGCTCACCATTTCAGGAGAAAAAGACACTACACTGGATGATGGGAAACCTGGGGCCAAGTGGAGACTACATCCTGAAAAACGTCTGCACAGCCAGTGAAACAATCCAGAGTGAAAAAGCAGCCTACAGAATAGCAAAAAAATATTTGCAAACCATATATCCGATGAACAATTTCCAGAGTATATAAAAGATTCCTATAAATCAACAATGAGAAAAAAGATAATAATTTGATTTTTTAATGAGCACAGGACTTGAATAGACATTTCTCCAAAGAAAGTACACAAATGACCAATAAGCATATGAAAAAATGTTCAACATCAGTAATCATCAGGCAAAGGCAAATCAAAACCACAATGAGATACCACCTTACTCCTATTAGAATTTTTAAAAAGATAGGAAATAAAAATAGCAAGCATGTGGGGAAATGGGAACCCTCTCCATTTAAACTGCTGGTTGGATGTAAAATGGTGCAGTCCCTATGGAAAAGAGTACAGAGGTTCCTAAATTTTTTTTAAAGGTACTTAAAAAAAAAAAAAGAATAAAGATCCTTGATACTTAAAAAATAGAATTACAATATCACCCAGCAGGCGCACTTCTGGATATATCACCAAAATAACTGAAAACAGGATCTTGAACAGATATCTGCATCCCTGTGTTCATTGCAGCCTTATTCATAATAGCCAAGAGATGGAAGCAATCCAGATGTCCAGCACTGATGGACGGATGGTAAAGAAAATGTGGTATACATGTACAATGGAATTCAGCCTTTAAAAAGAAGGAAATCCTGTCATATGCTACAACATGGATGAAGCTTTAGGGCATGACAATAAGTGAAGTAAGCCAGTCACACAAAAAAGGCAAATACTGCATGATTCTACTTATATGGGTATTTAAATAGTCAAACTCTCAGAAACTGAATGTAGCATGGTGGTTGCCAGGGTCTGGAGGGAGGGGAAAGGGGGAGTTGCTGTCCACTGGATATTGAGTTTTAGATTTGCAAGATGAAAAAGTTCTAGAAATCTGTCACACAAAATACATATAGTTAACATTACTGTGTTGTAGATTTTTAAATGGCTAAGATGGTCGATTTTAGGGTATGAACTTTTTTTTACAATAAAAAACAAGAACTAAAGAAAATGCATCGGCTCATATGACAGAATATTCCAAAGTGAGCAGACTGGATCTTGTGCTCAAATAATATCATCAAGACAGAATCACTCTCTACTGCTTCATGTTGACCCCAGGTTCAGCAGCGGGTGTTTGGGAGTCCTGATCCCATCATCCTTCTCTGGCAAGCTCAATGGAAAGAGAACCTCATTTTCCAAACTCTTCACACAAAGGCCCATGAATGGAGTCTCATTGGCGAGATTTGGGTGACATACCCAAGCCTCGATCACGTGTCTCGAGGGGTGAAATCACTGGAGGGGCCAGGCCCAGGATATGTGGCCACACTGGGAACAGGGAAAGGCATGACCCCCACCCTGAACAACCCAGACTGAGTGGGAAGGATGGCTCCCATGACACAGTAGGGGTGCACTTGCCAGAAAAATGAAGAAGAGATGCTGGACAAGGTAAAAGCTGTCATGGTTCCCCTCAACTAAGAACATCCAACAGAGGAAAAGCAGTAAAATTATGGTAACTACCTGGACAGATATTTGCAACACTACAGAGGCATTTATAAACAGTGTGACAATACCAAAAGTTCTTCTGACAGAATGAATGGTAAGTGATTCTATTCCTGCACAGACATCGAGAAGAGACGTGTGGACACAGAAGGGAGGAAAGGGGAGGCTGGGATGAAATGGGAGATTGCGACTGGCAGATATACACTACCATGTAAAACAAACCGCTAGTGGGAAGCTGCTGTATAGCACATGGAGCTCAGCGCAGGGCTCTGTGATGACCTAGACGGGTGGGAGGGAGGCTCAACAGGGAGGGGGTATGTGTATAGCTACAGCAGAGACTAACACAGAATTGTAAAGCGATTATCCTCCAATCAAGAATAAGTCAATTAATTAAATAAGTAAAAATTTTTAAGTGCATCATTTTATTGTTTTAATTTTTATTTTATATTGGAGTATAGTTGATCTACAATGTTGTGTTAGTTTCCATTAAATATGCACCTATTCTTTTTCAAATTCTTTTCCCATTTAGGTTATGACAGAAAATTGAGTAGAGTTCCCTGTGCTACACAGTAGGTCCTTGTTGGTTATCTACTTTATATACAGGAGTGCGTATATGTTAACCCCAAACTCCTAAAAAAGTGCATCACTTTAGGCAAAAATGCTTGTGTGTACAGGTGTGAACTGGTAGAGATGGTCCAATTATGTCTACGGCTTACCTCCTGTGTACCAGGTATTATGCAAGCTGTGTTCTGTACACTCACTCCTTTTAAGAACATGAGAGAGTAAGACACTGGTTGTACTGTTTAGAAAGGCTGGAGTATAGGTCTATTTCTTCTGTGTTATTCATTTGTTTAGCTTCATTGTACTGTTATATAACAAAAGAGAAATCACTTAATCATAAAAAAAAGAACAAAACAATATCCAGGATGCACACTGCTCTCCAGCAAATGTGGTAGAAACTTAGACCCCTAAGAGACAAGTAAATCTTCCCATGGTGCTTATCATAGTTCTTAGTTTGTGTTTATTTGTTCACTTCATTAGCTACCCAAGGAAAAGAGGAAACTTTTAAAACAATATTTCTCCAGCTTGCCTGCAGTTACGTGATATAAAATACCCTTATTGTGTCGAGGTATAAGCTGCAACCTTTGATAAAGTTAAAAAATTACCAAATCATTCCAAAAAACACAAAACTCTCCCCCCCAAAAAAGAAAACACAACAAAACCCTAAGGTGTTAGCTTTCTTGATACATATACAATAACTACAAAAAAAAAAAAAAACAACTCACTTAGAAAAGGTGTTAGAAACTTACTGCTCAATGAACCAAATCCATCTGTTATGAAAATCCCACAAGCTCCTCAGTCTGACAGCCAAAATTCCCTGAAACATAAGCCCTCACCATGACCTTTTGGCCTTTCACACACCATATTCCCAACAAACAACTCCTGGAATATCCTTTGGGCTTTTCCACCTCCATGCTTCATCCCATGCAGTTCCTTTGATCAGAAATTATTTTTCCTACCATCGCCACATGTCAAAACCATCCTTCCAAAATGCATCAAGTAAAACTCTTCTGGGCAAGAGACAGATATCAAAGTTAAAATAGTCTAACACAAAACAAACAGACATTCATACCCACTAGGATGGCTTTCACTCAAAAAAAGAAAATAACATGTGCTGGGGAGAAAGGGAAGAAATTGCAACCCTCACACATGGCTGCTGGGAAATGTGAAATGGTACAGCTGCACGGGAACACAATTTGGTAGTTTCTCCAAAAGTTACCATAGAATTACCATAAGACATAGTCATTCCACTCCTAGACAGACACTGAGAGAAATGAAAAGATACATCCACACAGCAGGATTCTAATAGAGAAAGAGCGAGAGAGAGATGTTTGCTTTCCCCACAGTAAAATAAAAGTCTTGGTTCTAGGACTTCCCTGGTGGTTTAGTGGCTAAGACTCCATGCTCCCAATGCAGGGGGCCCAGGTTCAATCCCTGGTTAGGGAACTAGATTCCACATGATGCAACTAAGAGTTCACATGCCACAACTAAAGATCTCGAATGCCACAGTGAAGATCCTGTGTGCTGCAACTAAGACCTGGTGCATTTAAATAAATCAATAATATATTTCTAAAAAGTCTTGGTCCTGGTGTTGGGTGGAACTCAATCATAAGCCCAGCCCCGTGTCCTTACTGTGGGCAGATACAGGAGCAGCCTCTGAGATGTTTTCTTTGACCCACTGGGTAAGTTTGTTAGTTCCTTCTTAGACCATCCCTGTATCTCTATTTTAGCACAGCAACTTCATTTGTTTAGGTGTGTGTCCTCCATCAGAACCTAAAAGGCAAGGTCATGCCCCCCACCCATCGCTTTCCTATGCCAGGTCCAGACTGATGACTCATTGTCACAGAAATACACAAACACGTGGGTGTTTCGTGGAAAGCTGTCACAGGCCCCTGTGGAAGGTTCAGCCCCTGCACAGAGCTAGGATGGAGACAGTTTGCAGCTCCAGGTAGTACAGCCTCTGTTCTCAGAATCTCATAGTCCAGCACATTCTTCCTTTCTCCTCAATGACAAAGAACCTCATTTTCTACTTCTGTCCACTAGCCTGTGAGATTCTCAGAACTCCCCTAGTCTGGGCACAGAGGAGGCTGTACTGTATGAATCATGTAAGCTGCTCTGGAGAGCAGAGCAGTGATGCTCAAAACAGGGAGGGAAGCCCCACAGAGGGGGGTCCGGTTACCCTGGTGAGATCTACTCATAAAAGACTGTATTCTGTTATCCCTTCCCCACTAATGATGAGCAGAGTGACTTTCTTCATACTGCAAGCTGCTCTCTCACCACACAGATTTTCACAAAATACACCACTGGGCACTCAGTTCATTAAGCAGCTTCACCCTGGCTGCAGTGGGTATGTCTACCGATCAACCTAGAACCTAACCTCACCTTGACAAACAGTGGGAGTAGCCGGTTGACCAGACACCCCTTCAGGTTAGATGAACCAATGGACCCTGGAGCAATTGATCTGACAAACTGACAGTAATATATGAAGGGTAGTATTCACTGGAAATGGGGTTAAGAGAGAGAGAGTCTATCCATCCAGGTGGGACTCCCTGGGTCAGCAGGTCCTAAGGTAGTTGGAAGCCAGGCCCAGGCCTTCCTGAAAGGCTATGAAGACTCTAAGACTATTAACTCTTTATCAGTGTATTGAGAAGCATACGACATTGTCCGTGAGTAGTTCATTTCTAGATACCAGATAAAGACACACAAAGGCATAATGTACTCATAGGAAGAATTAGTGCCTTGCTGGCTGAAGACATTAATTATTTAGTCACTGCCTTGTTCTCTTAATCGACTTCATCAGTTAGAATAATATCAACATTAGTTAGAAGTGCCAGCACTTTTCATCATTGGACCTTGCTGGAAATAATAGATGAATTAAATTGCATACTATGTTTCAGGCAATTTCTGATCATTGGGAGAGCAGGGGGAAATGTGAATCTACAAGAGGTTTCTGCAGAAGGATTTTCTTGTTTCTTTGCCACATTCATATCAAGGGGCCAGTACAGGCATGCCTCAGAGACACCGTGTGTTTCGTTCCAGACCACAATAAATGGAGTCATGTGAATTTATTGGTTTCCCAGTGCATTTAAAAGTTATGTTTGTGGGACTTCCCTGGTGGTCCAGTGTCTAAGACTCCATGTTTCTAATGCAGGGGGCCCAGGTTTGACCCCTGGTCAGGGAACTAGATCCCACAGGCCAGAAATAGAGACCCTGCAAGCCCCCACTACAAATAAATATTTTTAAAAACAATAAAACAATAAAAGTTATGCTTACACTATACCATAATCTATTCAGTGTACAGTAGCATTATAACTTAAAAAAATATACACCTTAATGTAAAAACATTTTATTGCTAAAAAATGTTAACCATCACCTGAGCCTCAGTGAATCAAAATCTTTTTGCTGGTAGAGGGTCTTGCCTCAGCGTTACTGGCTGCTGACCAATCAGGATGGTGGTTGCTGAAAGTTAGGGGTGGCTGTTGCAATTTCTTAAAATAAAACAAGAACAAAGTTTGCCCATTGATCAACTCTTCACAAACGATTTCTCTGTTGCATGTAGTGCTGTTTGATAGCGTTTTACCCACAGTAGCACTTCTTTCAGAATTGGAGTCAATCCTTTCAAATCCTGCTGTTACATTATCGACTAAGTTTATGTAATATTCTAAGCCCATCGTTGTCATTTCGACAGTCTTCACAGCATCTTCACCAGGAGTAGATTTCATCTCAGGAAACCACTTCTTCGGGACTTCCCTGGTGGTCCAGTGTTTAATACTTTGTATTACCAATACAACACTTGTGCAGGGGGTACAAGTTCGATCCCTCTTAGGGGAACTAAGATCCCACATGCCATGCAACACAACCAAAAATTTTTTAAATGGAATTGTCACTGATTCCATCATTTCTCAAAAAGAAAAGAAGAAGAAAGAAAAAAGATACCCCCTTCTTCACGCATCCATAAGAAAGCAAGTCCTCATCTGTTAAAGATTTATCATGAGATTCCAGCAATTCAGACACCTCTTCAGGCTCCATGTCTAATTCTAGCGTTCTTGCTGTTTCCATTACATCTGCAGTTGCTTCCTTCACTGAAGTCTTGAACCCCTCAAAGTCATTCAGGAAGGTTGGAATCACATTCTTCCAAACTCCCGTTTATATCGATATTTTCACCTCTTCCCATGAATCACAAATGTTTTCAGTGGCATCTACAGTAGTGAATCCTTTCCAGAAGGTTTTCAATTCACTTTGCCCAGATCTATCAGAGTCTATCTATGGCAGCAATACACTTAGTGTATTTCTTAGCGAATAAGACTTGAAAGTTGAAATTACTCCTTGATCCGTGGGCTGCAGAACGGATGCTGTGTTAGCAGGCATGGAAACACACTGATCTCGTTGTACATCTCCATCAGAGCTCATGGGTGATCAGGTGCATTGTCACTGAGAAGTAATATTTTGAAACAAATCTCTTTTTCTGAGCAGTTGTTCTCAATGGTGAGTTTAAAATGTTCAGTAATGGGACTTCCCTGGTGGTCCAGAGGCTAAGACTCCATGCTCCCAGTACGGGGTATGCAGCTTTAATCACTGGTTATGGAACTAGATCCTGCATGCCACAGCTAAAAGATCCCATATGCTGTTACTAAGAGCTGACACAGCCAAATAAGTAAGTAAATAAATAAGTATCTTTGAAAACTAATAAAATAAAATACTCAGTAAACCATGTTGTAAACAGTTGTGCTGCTTTATTGTTCCATTTGTAGACCAGAGGCAGTGTAGATTGAGCATAATTCTTAAGGGCCCTAGGAATGGGAAACGAGCACCGGCTTCAACTTCAGGTCACCAGCTGCATTAGCCCCTAATGTGTCAGCCTGTCCTCTGAAGCTCTGAAGCCAGGCATTGACTTCTCTAGCTATGAATGTCTTAGACTGCATCCTCTTCCAATAGAGGTTTCCTTCATCTACATTGATTATCTGTTGTCTAGTGCAGCCACTTTCATGAGTTATCTTAGCTAGATCTCCTGGATAACCTGCGGAGGCTTCTGCATCAGCACTCGCAGCTTTCTCTTGCACTCTATTATGGAGACATGGCCTCTCCCCTTACACCTCCTGAACCAACCTCTGCCAGCTCTAAACTCTTCCTCTGCAACTTTCACCTCTCTCAGCCTTCATAGAATTGAAAAGTGTGACCCTGGGTTAGGAAGATCCCTTGGAGAAGAGAATGGCAACCCACTGTAATATTCTTGCCTGGAGAATCCCATGGACAGAAGAGCCTGGAGGGCTACAGTCCATGGGGTCACAAAGAGTCGGACAAGACTGAGTGACAAACACTTTCACTTTTACCCAATCACCTAGTTCCAGAGCTGAGACTCAGATCCAGGACCCTTTATTGTCAGTGGGTCAATCTTTAGGACTCCTGGAAACAGCCTTAATTGGGATTCTTTTTTTCAATTGGAGTATAATTGCTTTACAATGTTGTGTTACTTTCTGCTGTACAGCAGTGTGAACAATCAGCCATACCCATAAATATATCCTCTCCTTCTGACCTCACCCCATCCCACTCACCTGGGTCATCAGAGCACTGCGCTGAGCTCACCAGGCCATGCAGCAGCTTCCCACTAGCTATATGCTTTACACGTGGGAATACACGCATTGCTACTCACAATTTGCCCCACCGTCTCTTTCCCCCTCTGTGCCCACATGTCTGTTCTCTACATCTGCATCACTATTCCTGCCCTGGAAATAGGTTCATCAGTATCATTTTTCTATATTCCACATATATGATTAATATATGATGTTTGTTTTTCTCTTTCTGACTTCACTCTGTATGACAGACTCTAGGTCCATCCACATGACACTTAATGCTGGGATTAAATCATCCTGATGACATGGAGACATACAAAGACAGTAAAGATGACAAGGAACAATGGACTGGTTCAAAATTGGAAAGGAGTACATCAAGGCTATATATTGTCACCCTGTTTATTTAACTTATATGCAGAGTACATCATGTGATATGCTGGGCTAGATGAAGCACAAGCTGGAATCAAGATTGCTGGGAGAAATACCAATAACCTCAGATATGCAGATGACACCACCCTTATGGCAGAAAGCAAAAAGAAACTAAAGAGCCTCTTGATGAAAGTGAGTGTGAAAAAGCTGGCTTAAAACTCAACATTCAAAAAAATGAAGATCATGCCATCCAGTCCCATCACTTCATGGCAAATAGATGGGGAAACAATGGAAACAGCGACAGATTTTATTTTCTCGGGCTCCAAAATCACTGTGGATGGTGACTGAGGCCATGAAATTAAAAGATGCTTGCTCCTTGGAAGAAAAGCAATGACAAACCTAGATAGTGCATTATAAAGCAGAGACATTACTTTGACAACAAAGGTTTGTATTATAGTCAAAGCTATAGTTTTTCCAGTAGTCATGTATGGATGTGAGAGTTGGATAATAAAAAAGGCTGAGCCCCAAAGAACTGATGCCTTCAAACTGTGTTGGAGAAGACTCTTGAGAGTTCCTTGGACAGCAAGGAGATAAACTCAGTCAATCCTAAAAGAATTCAACCCTGATTATTCATTGGAAGGACTGATGCTGAGGCTCCAATACTTTGGCCACCTGATGCAAAGAGCCAATTCATTGGAAAAGACCCTGATGCTGGGAAAGACTAAAGGCAGGAGGAGAAGGGGACAACAGAGGATGATATGGGTGGATGGCATCACTGACTCAATGCACTTGAGTTTGAGCAAGCTCCAGGAGTTGGTGAAGGACAGGGAAGCTTGGCATGCTGCCGTCCATGAGGTCACAAATAGTTGAACACAAATCAGCGACTGAACAAGAACAACAAAGATGATCTGCTTTTACACAGTCAAGTCTTGAAACCCAGAAGGAGATGAACATTCAGGCGTTTCCAAAATACAATGATATCATGTCCAAAAGATAGTTTGGAAATGTTCCTCTTTCATAAATGACACGGGCACATTAGAAAATCATTTCAAACCAAAGGGTATGGCCAAGTCTTGCCAATAAAAGTGAGCAACGTCTCATTAATGAGACATGGTGACATGGAGAAACACCACCCTTCTTTTTCCCAGTAAAACTACTGTAATTAAGCCAGAGCATTGCCTGTGTTATTAAGCAAAATAAATAATTACAGCATGTCCCTGAGGCTCATTGCTAAGCTCAGCCTTGGGCTAAGGCTCTCACATTAGGTTCTGAAATCCATTTCAGAACTCAGGTGCAGGGTGACTGAGTAACTTGCACACCGCAATTACCACGCAGACCAAAGGTGTCCGGTGTCCCTCAGCCCACACAATGCAATGATGGCTGGTGTCTGTTCCGACTGGCTTTAATTCTGCAGATCAGAAAGGGAAGCGATGGTTACTTTCTTCCCATCCCCTGATCCCAAAGCTAGTGAGGAAAGGGAGCCGGCCCCAGGCAGACATCTGATATTCTGGACTGAATCAGAGAACAGCCCAGAGTCCAAAGGTCACCTTTCACCTCACAGCTGCCCAAGGCTCACTGATGTCCTGTATCTCCCAGCAGAGGTGACCTCTGGCAGAGAAGGAATTCACCGGTTAATCTTTTTTTTACCGTTAGCACTAAGTCAGTCTTTCAGATGGACAGATATTAACAGTGGATTTCCTGGACCAAAGAGGAAAGGAACCCCCACCCCCACCCCTCCATTCAGCATCCTTCTAACTTTCCCTTCCGGCAGAGAGAGGCCTTGAGGTGAGCTATGGATCCCGAACTTCCTTTCAAACCAGGAAGGGTTGAGATTGCAAGGACACTGCTACAAAGTAACTGGCTGTTTCTCTTGTTCATTTTCTTCAAGTGCACACTCATGGGTTTCCAAGGACAATCAGTGCAGGCAATCACAATCATAGATAGAGAAAATGCAACAGAAATAAAATGTTATACATCAAAGATGTGAGAAGTTGTCAGTACTAAGATAGTAAAATCTATAAACAACTAACAGAGTGTTTATCTTAGTAAAGAGAGAAGAATTTGATCCCGAAATGCACATCACACTCTGAGCCCACCCCATCACCATCCAATCTATTGTAGCAATATTTTAGCACCAAGGATGTAGCAACTCAGACCACAGGGCAAGCTCCCACTCCAGTGAGGCTCAGCTAACAGAGGACTATGAATATTGCACCTTAAAAATAACCTGTCACTAATGAAAACCCTTTTGCTCACAGGTAAGATTTGAATTAAGTTGTCCGGGTCAGAAGAGGATTGGAAATGTTGTCAAGTGGAAGTTTTATTTAGCTCAGAAGACATTCAATGCTTTCAGTGTACTTAATACTTGGGAGATCAATTCTGACCCTGAAAACTTTAAGTTGGAATCATTGGATCACAAGAATCTCGACTAAGGCTTAGAGCTTTAACGTTATGGGGACCAGTGAGCCTTCTAGAGGGAAACTTCATTCTTGGGGCCAAATGTCATCCCTAAGCATGGCTAATCAACTCATTAACATGGGCTTGTGGACCTTGGACATGAGGCTCTGTGGATGGTTCAACAACAGCAAAAATACCAACATAATAATATAGACCCAAAGTTCTCAGGCTGCTGACTGGGCATCAGCCAAGCTGACAATCATTTTTTTAGGTGATAATCATCCCTAGGAAAGTCAAAGAAATCTTTTTCATTAAGAAGTCTTAGACTTCCCTGATGGGAAAGTGGATAAGAATCCGCCTGCCAATGCAGGGGACATGGGTTTGATCCCTGGTCCAGGAAGACTCCACATGCCTCGGAGCAACTAAGCTGGTGCAGCACAACTACTGAAGCTTGAGCACCCTAGAGCCTGTGCTCTGCAACAAGAGAAGCCACCACAATGAGAAGCCCATGCTCTGAAATGAAGAGTAGCCCCCACTCACTGTAACTAGAGAAAGCCCATGAGCAGCAACAGAGACCCAGTGCACCCAAAAATAAATAATTTTTTTTTAAAAAGAAGTCTTTAGAGAAATTTCACCCATGATCAATGTGTCAATACCCACTCTGGGTTTAATGAGCATTTGGAAACAATACCCATCCCCCAACCCATGTACTCTTTCCTTGGGTGACACCAACTTATTGTTCAGGTCTCAGTTTGATGTCCCCTCTTCAAGAAAGCCATCTCTGAAAGGGACCTCTCCTACATGGTTGGTGGGAATGTTAACTGGTACAATCATTATGGAGAACAGTATGGAAGTTCCTTAAAAAACTAAAAATAGAGCTACCATATGACTCACTCCTGGGCATATACCTGGAGAAAATAATTGAAAAAGATACATGCCATAATTTGAAAGATACCATAGTTTGAAAAGATACATGCACCCCATTATTCACTGCAGAACTATTTACAATAGCCAAGACATGGAAGCAACCTACATGTGCATCGACAGAGGAATGGATAAAGAAGATGTAGTACATGCATACAATGGAATATTACTCAGCCATAAAGAAGAATGAGATGATGCCCTTTGCAGCAAGATGAATGGAGCTAGAGATGATCATACTAAGTGAAGTGAGTCAGACAGAGAAAAACAAGTATCATTTGATACCACTCATATGTGGAATCTAATTTTTTAAAGTGATACAAAAGAATTTATTTACAAAACAGAAACAGGTTTACAGATATCAAAAACAAATGTATGGTTACCAAAGGAGAAATGTGTGGGGCCGGGGGGTGAATCAGGGGCTTGGGATGGACACATACACACTACTAAATACAAGACAGATAGCCACAAGGACTTGCTGTGTAGCACAGGGAACTCTACTCAATCATCTATGATCACCTATATGAAAAAAGAATCTGAAGAAGAATGAATATGTGCGTATGTATAACTGAATCACTTTGTTGCACACCTGAAACTAACACAACATTGTGAATCACTATAAGTCAATAAAATTTAAAAAAGAAAGTCACAGAAGTTACAGTAAAAAAAAAAAAAAGGAAGAAAGCCATCTCTGACTTCCAAAACTCTATCAGACTTCTCGGTTTTACACTCTCAAAGTTCTAATATTTCTCCTTCAAGATCATTTCTCATAATTATACTTAATTACCTGTGTAATTGTTGAGAGTCCAGCTTCACTGCCAGGCTTGTCAGAAGCTGTCCCTTTCTGCCTGTTCAGCATAGATGGACACAGCACATAACCCAGTGAATGAAAACAAAAATATTTATGTATTTATTTATTTCAATTAAGAAATGAACTATTATCTACTTAGGGATAAAACTGGCTAAGAGTCTTGGTTTACAAGTTTTAAATTTTCTAATTTTGTTGGAGATCCAAGTGTAGTAGACGTGTGAGATTTTATCTAGGGCTTCTCTGGTAGCTTAGACAGTAAAGAATCTGCTTGCAATGCAGGAGACTGGCTCCCTGGGTCGGGAAGAGCCCTTGGAGGAGGAAATGGTAGCCCAGTATTCTTGCCTGGGAAATCCCATGGACAGAGGAGCCTGGTGGGGTATCGTCCATGGGGTTGCAAAGAGTCAGACATGACTGAGTGACTAAGCATGCTAAGCGTATTCCCTAGAACACAGGCTATAGGACGCGTGGACTTCAGTAGTTGTGGCCACATGTTTAGACCAGATAACTCAGATACCCTTCAGCTCACCTGAAATACCAGGGGTTGTGTGTTAGCCGGGCTAGGACAATCAGTGTGTTCCATTTCATTCATCACAGTGATCGGTTCAGAGAGAGACACATGACTCCAGCTGGGCCAATGAAACATAAGCTGTGATTTTTGTTGGAACCACTGGAAAAGAGAAGTACTCATGGTGAAAAGATTGCACTACTGAGAGGGTGAAAGCCTAGAGTTGCTGCAGGCCATTTGTCACCCCAATGGAAATGAACAAAACCTAAACAAAGTCCAAAGGAAACCAATCCTAAAGGAAATCGCCCTGAATATTCATTGGAAGGACTGATGCTGAGGCTGAAGCTCCAATACTTTGGCCACCTGATGCGAAGAGCTGACTCATGGGAAAGACCCTGATGTTGGGAGAGATTAAGGGCAATAGAAGAGGATGACAGAGGATGAGATGGTTGGATAGCATCATCAACTCAATGGGCATGAGTTTGAGCAAACTCCAGGAGATAGTGAAGGACAGGGAAGCCTGGCATGCTGCGATCCATGGGGGTCACAAAGAGTCGGACAAGACTGAGCAGTTGAACAACAACAACAAAGATCCAGCTGTGGCTGATGTGAGACGTCCCCTTGGATTTTCTTATCCTGTGAGCTAACTTGTTTTCTTTATGCATTAAGAGGTGGGTTTCTGTTGCTTGAAGAGAGCCTCACGTAAAATACGAATGAAGCTAAGGACCCTGAGGCTGGTGTATTTTCCATCAAACCACCTCATGCACAGAATCAGAGCGAAATGAATTCAAAACCCAGTTGAAGAGGGTTTCTCAGAAGATGATGTTGGAACTGGGCTGGCCCTTGAAGGGTGGAGGAGGTTCGGAAGGACAGAAAGAAGAGGAGGACCTGCTGGAGGTCCGAAGACGTGCACAGAGGAAGGGAGTGGGACCAGGAGTGAGGAAGGGGCAGGGGAGAAGCGTCCCTGACTTGGTGAGATGAGTGGGGTGGCGCAGTGGGCAGACCTGACAGGAATCTGTCTGGATGTGAGGCTTAGGCTGGATTTTGAGATTCTGGAAAGAAAAAAATAAACACATAAAGTTAAAAGCACCTTCAGCAGACAGTGGAAGAGGGCCGCTTACAAAGTTCATGAACAGGTCTGAAGATGTGCTGCCCATCACGGAGCATTTTAAATTTTTATTAATTTGTTTATTTTTAGCTGTGCTGGATCTTTGTTGTGGTGTGTGGGCCTTCACTGTGGTGGCTTCTCTTGTTCCAGAGCATGGGCTCTAGGGTGTGGGCTTAGTAGTTGTGATGTACAGGTTTAGTTACTCCGCTGCATGTGGGATCTTTCTGGACCAGGGATCAAACCCATGTTCCCTGCATTGGCAGGTGGATTCTTAATAACTGGACCACTGGGCAAGTCCCTTTCATAGTGTTTTAAAGTGACATCATTTCAGGAATTCCCTGGTGTCCAGTGGCTAGGACTTCATGCTTTCACACCCGGAGTCAGATTCAATCTCTGCTTGGGGAATTAAGAGCCTGCAAACTGTGCATCATGGCCATAAAAAATAAAATAAAATAGCATCATCATTTGAAAATTGAGATGCTTCACATCAAATTCAGATGTGTGTCTTCTCTTGAAACAATCAATAGGAGATGCCCCGAAGTTTCAAGGACCTCCCAGCTTTTCTGTCTTGGGTGTAGTCAGGATCTCCTCCCAGTGAATGTGCTCATTTCATTTTGATATTATTCCTCACTAAGATCAGCTTCCTGATGGCCTTTATCATTCAAATGATTAAGGAAGCCCTTTGCAATAAATAGTCTCATAACTCAGATAGTTCCATTGGGGAGAGACCCACGCCCCTTCCCTTCACTTCATTAATGAAAAACACAGGAGATGTAGGAAAATAAGGAGACAAAAATAACTTTCTGGGAGGAGCTGAATTTTAAAGAGCTTCTTAAAAACTTCCAAAATGAAAAGCAACAAGCATGATGGTCCATCATCTTCAGAAAGAGTAGCATTAAAAGATGACAAAGAAGGGCCAAGATTAGATTTCATGAAAATTTTCCAGCTTCTTGCCTGGGAAGAAGAGGTCAGTAGCTAGTCATCAAAAGAAGTGGTTTCCAGGATTTCCCTGGAGGTCCAGTGGTTAAGAGTCTGAGCTTCCAATGCAGGGTATTCAGGTTCAATCCCTGGTCAGGGAACAAGCTTCCACATGACATGTGTCGTGACTGAAGGGGGGAGAAAAAGGTGATTTCCCTTCAAATTCAGTGTCAGTGACATGCACCAAAGATCCTAGTGCCTGTGGTCTCAGATGAACTCAGTTTTATTTCATCATTTGACTCTGGGCTATGGCTTGAGAACAGAGGAATGGCCCCTGATTCAAAAAGAAACAATATAATACCCCAATGGTTCAAAGAGAAATAGATTCAATTGGAGTAGAGATGATGTGTTTGGTTCAAGGAGAAAAATTAAGATGCATTCCTAGTAGGTTTAGAAAGATGTGCCTTGGTCAGCAAGACCCCTGGATCAGTAGATGAGATAACAGAGTCAGAGACTGCTGAGAACTGACCCTACCATGACCTCCAAGGTGACTTGAGCCAAGAACACAGTTGGTGTTTCTTCAAGTGCAGAAGAGGATCCCTCTACAAGAACTAAGAGGCAGTCTTCAAGGCAGCCTCAGTCTTAGCCCCCCTCCTCATGTTAATTTGCATGAACCCATGGAGAGTAGTAACTAGCATGAGCCTGAGGATAGCTGTGTCTAGCTGGCTCCACACAGGCACAAGATTAACAGGTGTTCTGAAAGGGGCTATGCAGTGGACAAATGCTGAAGTCCTGAGAAGATGCTGGGATCTCACCCAGATCGAGCTGTAAGGCAACATCCTTAGTATATCAATGGCTGATGTGACCTTTGAATGTGCAGATAATGTAAACCTTCGTGACTCCACATAGCCTCATCTGTATGTTGGAGGTGTTACAGTGAAGAAAGAAGATAAAAATAACCTGGTGAGCAATGATCCTCCTGCTGGGTGGCTTTGTGAACAGGACTTTGTTGTTGTTCAGTCGCCCAGTCATGTACAATTCTTTGTGACACCATGCACACCAGACCTCCCTGTCCCTCACCGTCTCCCAAAGTTTGCTGAAGTTCATGTCGATTGCATCAGTGATGCCATCCAGCCATCTCATCCCCTGATGCCTTCCTCTCCTTCTGCCTTCAATCTTTCCCAGCATCAGGGACTTTTCCCGTGAGTCGGCTGTTCACATCAGGTGACCAAAATACTGGAGCTTCAGCCTTAGCATCAGTCCTTCCAGTGGGTATTCAGGGTTGATTTCCCTTAAGATTGATTGGTTTGATCTCCTTGCTGTCCAAGGGACTTTCAGGAGTCTCCTCCAGCACCACAGTTCGAAGGTATCAATTCTTTGGCGCTCTGCCTTCTTTACGGTCCAGCTCTCACAACCATAAGTGACCACTAGGAAGACCATAGCCTTGACTATATGGACCTTTGTCAGCAGAGTAATGTCTCTGCTTTTCAGCACACTGTCTAGGTTTGTCATAGCTTTCCTGCTGAGAAGCAATCATCTTCTGATTTCATGGCTGAAGTCACCATCTGCAGTGATTTTAGAGCCCAAGAAGATGAAATCTGTCATTACTTCCACCTTTTCCCCTTCTATTTGCCATGAAGTAATGGGGCTGGATGTCATCATTTTAGTTTTTTTAGTATTTAGTTTTAAGCTGGCTCTTTCACTCTCCTCCTTCACCCTCATCAAGAGGCTCTTTAGTTCCTCTTTGCTTTCTGCCATTAGAGTGGTATCATCCACATATCTGAGGTTGTTGATGCTTCTCCCGCCTATCTTGATTCCAGCTTGTAACTCATCCAGCCCGGCATTTCTCATGCTGTGCTCAGCATATAGGTTAAATGAACAGGGAAACAGCAAACAACTCTGTCGAACTCCTTTCTCAATCCTGAACCAACCAGTTGTTCCATCACGGTTCTAACTGTTGCTTCCTGACCCACATACAGGTTTCTCAGGAGACAGGTAAAATGGTTTGGTATTCCCATCTTTTTAAAAGCTTTCCACAGTTTATTATGTTCCACACAGTCAAAGGCTTTGTTGCAGTCGATGAAACAGAGGTAGATGTTTTTCTGACATTCCCTTGCTTTCTCTATGATCCAGCGAATGTTGGCAATTTGAAAAGGACTTTACCTGCCTCTTCCTGTTGGTCCTCCCATTTCCAGCATCCACACGGGTCACCCCAATGATGCTACCCACTGCGACAGCAACTCAGGGCAGGACTCATCTTCATCAGGATGCCCAGTTCAGCCACTCTTAGAGGCAGGCATCCCAGACAGCTGATGCTTTGAACATAAGTCACCTCCAGAGGGGGCATG
Organism: Dama dama; assembly: GCF_033118175.1. NCBI lineage: Eukaryota > Metazoa > Chordata > Mammalia > Artiodactyla > Cervidae > Dama > Dama dama. Next base: position 22,287,789 of record NC_083685.1, on the reverse strand, counting down.
CTCCTGGCACAGTCCATGTCAGGATCTGCACTCAGCTGCTCCAAACTTGACTGTCCCTCAGCTCTGGAGAATCTTCAGGAATTACACAGCTCACAGCTCCCCAGTCCCTGCAAGGTCCCACCCAAACCAAGTGACCCTGGCTGGCCTCCTGGGGGTTCCTGCCCTCATGGATCACAGGTGTGTGCTGCTGGTTTAATGTCTGAACATAGTCATTTCATGTATTTTGTCCACGTTTCAACTGTTTGCAGAGGGAGGGCAAGTGCAGCCAGTGACATCACATGGTCAGAAGCTTCGAACTACCCTTTAAAATAAACACACATGTGGGACTTCCCTGGTAGCCCATTGGTTGACCACGCCTCCACTGCAACGCCTCCACTGCAGGGGCCACGGGTTTGATCCCTCGTCATGGAATTAGGATCCCGAATGAAAAAAAAAATCCTGATTTCTATCAACACCTAAAATAATAAACAATATTTAAATAAATAAATAAATACATGTGAACCAGGGAGTTCCTCCCCAGCCTCACCCCACGGCCCACATTTTAATGCCTCCGTTCTGGTCTCGCACATGGAATCTGTCTCAAGTCCTGTGGATCCTGGCAGACTCCTCTCTGAAATCTCTGCCCTCCTCCCTCCCACTCATCCAACCTCACTGAAGGAGTCTCTCAGCGGGCCTCTGCCCTCCGCTTCCCACAAGCATCGTCCTGAGACACCCCTGCCATACTACTGCTGCGTTCAAACCCCACCCCGGCTCACAGCCAACCTTGCTCTTCCTTAGGAGGACATACCGATCATCTCTTCCCCACCTGCCTGTCTAGACCCAGTTCCGGCTCCTCCCATTGCTTGTGCCTGCCTGTGCACACCTGCGGGCCTTTGAACATGCTCACCTGGACATGCATACCTGTGGGCCTTTGAACCATGCTCACCTGGACATGCACACCTGTGGGCCTTTGAACATGCTCACCTGGACATGCATACCTGTGGGCCTTTGAACCATGCTCACCTGGACATGCACACCTTCGAGCCTCTGCTCGCCTCTCCCCTCTGCCCCACAATGCTCTCTTCCAGCCTTGCCCTTGGAAAGCCCCCAGCAGCTTCCCTGTCACCTGTACAATCCTCCCTGAAGCCAAATCAACTGTCCCCTCCTCTCTCTCTGACTCTTCCCTTGCATACATCACACAGCCTCCATGACCCCTAGTAGGTGGAGGGGCACCTGCCTCTCCTCTCAGGATCGCAAACATTTTGGAGAGCAGGAACTGCATGTTATTTCTTGATTCCCCTGCTCCTGCAAGCATCCCACCCACGCTACATGCTCACATTCCAACTGAACTGAATCAAGCCCTGGCAAGCAGCAGAAGCCGACTGTGATTGATAGACACACCAGAGCACCCCGGAATACAGACCCCAATTCCAGCTCTTAGCACGGGGGACCATTCATTCTGCACCCCACGCAGGACCCAGAGTGGTAGAAATACAACGGTGAAGCCGAGTTTGAAAGAAAATGTTCAAGCCAAGTGAAATCAGGAGGGAAAATATAGTCATGGGGGTAGAGATGGATGAATCCCTGAGAAGAACAGGAGGAGAGAGTGGGAGCGGAGGATCTATTTCCTGGCAGCTCCTCCTATGTTTCAGCCTCTTGTCACCATGCATATGCAGCTGTATTATCAAGCAAGAGAATAAAAAAGTCTCCTCTGAGTTGCAAAACACACATGAACTTCCTTAGCACAGGCTGCACAAGGGCAGAGCCGACCAAGGGCACGTCCCAGCCCAGACCTGCCAGCAGGTGGAGGGGAGGGGACAGCATGGGCTGATGGTGGGTCTCCGAGGTGAGAAAAAGAGACAGTCATCAAGGAACTGGAGTAGGGTGGGCCTGGGAGAAAGGTTCTCGAGCCAAGAAGGCAGAGATTTTTAAGGAGGAATTTAAAAGTGTGTATTTTGCTTCAGAAATTATAAATAAAATTCTCAGATACAGATTTGAGGGTCCACAGGAATTTCTGAAGTGACAGCCTCTGAGGACACAGCGGTGAATAAGCCACCGTCCTTTCCCTGGAGGAGCACAGAGAGACTGTAGGGGAGAGGCACAAGAATAAATACAAGAGGATGCAGTGTGATGCATGGCGTGGCTGAAACAGACACGAGACACAGGAGGGGCTCACAGGAGGGGGTGTTAGCAAGGAGACTGGAAAACAAAGAAAAACCTTTACTTCTAACATCCCCGCAGCCCTGTCAGGATCCCCCACTCTCGGATCACTTTCACAAGGACACATTTTTTGACTGCTCCCTGGGAACAGTTTTAGGGACATCAGAAAAGTACAGTTAGGAGCACACAGCTGGCAATCAATAAATGCAGATTTAGGGGCTTCCCTGGTGGTCCACTCCAGGGAGACTCCAGGCTCCCACTGCTGGGGGCCCGGGTTCTATCCCTGGTCAGGGAATTAGTAGATCCTGCATGCCACAACTAAGACCCAGCAGAGTCAAATAAATGAGTATTTTTTAAAAATAAATGCAAATTTAACTGACGTGGTCTAGGGATTCATCCTGATCATCTTCTCAGGAAAGCCACCTCACCTTTATAAATCAGAAGTTGACCCCAATTCATGTTCTATCACCTAGGATGCTGAGGCCATAAACCACTCCAAAGCTGAAAGTTGCTGGAAAAATTAGTTTATTTCTCATGTGACAGGTCTGGCAGGGACTGGCCGGGTGCTCGACTCTGCAGATCAGCTAACTGTAGCCCACAGGCCAAATTCGGCCAGCCTCCCACCTTTGCAACTGAAGAGTGATCGGAACATGGCGTTCTCATTTGTTTACTGCTTCTCAGCTGATTGTGCAAAGCGAAAAATATTTACTATCTGGTCCTTTATAGAAAGGGCTTCCCTGGTGGCTCAGCGATAAAGAATCCGCCTGCAATGCAGCAGACGCAGGTTCGATCCCTGGGTTGGGAAGATGCCCTCCACTCCAGTATTCTTGCCTGGAGAATCCCATGGACAGAGGAAACTAGTGGGCTACAGTCCACGGGGTCACAAAGAGTCAGACATGACTGTGAGCATGCACACACATCTTTATAGAAAAAGGGTGTTGATCCCTGGACTACTGCCTGTCATTTGACTCCAGGACCAATCACCTGGAGAAGAGTTCCAGAAATTTCTGCAGCAGTAAATAAATTCTCTTGCATGAAATTACATGTGAATTACACACAACTCCGCTCATGAAATAGCCAGAAATGCCACATGGCTCTACCCCACCACAGAGGCTGAAGGTGCAATCAAGTTACTGATGAACTACAAGAGTGACCACATACTATACACCTTCAGATTCCTTTTTTAAAAATAAAGAATTCCAGGGACTTCCCTGGCGGTCCAGTGGTTAAGACTTCGCCTTCCAGTGCAGGGGTACAGGTTCAGTCCCTGGTCAGGAAGCTAAGATCCCACATGCCTTGCTGCCAAAAACCCAAAACATAAAACAGAAGAAACACTGTAACAAATTCAATGAAGATTTAAAAAATGGTCCACTTCAAAAAACAACAACAACTTGAAAATAAAAAGAATTCCACAAACCTAGAAAACAATCTATCTCAGGCAAAAACCATATATGGACACAATCTGGTCCAGTGGCCTTTTCAGGAAACTCAGAAGACAGGTCAAGCAAGAATAAGAACACCCCTTCAAAAAAAAAAAAAAAATCACAGAAACACACACCTTTCTCTGATTAGAAATTTTTTCTTATTCAAACCTCCTGGCACTCACATATCCTTGCAAATTTCTCTCAAGCCTTTTCGGAGAGTCTTCATTGCCTTTCTGCACTGGGCACAACTTCAAATCTGATTTCCTTTAGTCACTAAGTGCAAGCTGTGATTCCCACAAATGTCCCTAAGTGACAGGCTTTATCCCTGTGAGCACTCTGATCTTGCCTCTGAACTAAGCCCCCTGTTCCCAAGACAACGTTTACCACCAGCGCTTATGGCTCTCAACTTTCCTCTCCTCCCCTCCTTTTCTGTCTCCAAGCCGGGTCTTTATTCTCTCTCCTTCCATCCCTCCAATTTCCTTCCACCCCACTGTCCCCACTCCTGAAATGTGTACTTGCCTCATCACCACTTCAGACTCTCCCTCCCGACCCCCCAATTAGGAATCACTCCAGAATTCCCTTGAACCATCAATGGCTGTTTGTTGCAGTCTCTTCAGCTCAAACCGCTTATTTCTTCTTTTAATACATAGAGCACCTTCTGTTCAAACTGCTGGAGGGCCTTGGATGGTGAGGTGTCTTTTCAGTTTTTAATGAGTCCAATTCAGTGTAGACTCATTTTAAGATCTACATTTAAAGTTCTCTTATTAGCTTCACGGAGGGCAGGGGGAAAGTAGCAGAGCCTGGCATTTAAAATTTCACTTCTTAACCTAAAGATATTTCAGAGTTTCCATCGTGATCAAAAATGTGCATCAAAGAAGACACCATATCCACTTAATGAGAAAAACAGCAAAGGAGATAGCCAAGTATTCAAATGCAGAGTCAACAAACTGAGGAGTTTAACAAGATCACCCAGAATGGAATGGTTTCTGTCTCCTTACAACTGTATTTATAAATGTTTTCCTAAGAGATAAATAAGCAGATTTTTGGATGACAGAAATGTTTTTTCTTCTAAGCTTTAGGCAACATGTTTGCCTTCTCAGCTGTATCTTTGCAAATGCCTATACAAAAGACCTGAAATTCCTGAAGAGTCCAAGTTATCTGCTGGCACTTGGCTTCAAAACAGAGGGAGTGCTCACCCAGTCCCCCTCACATCCCATGGGGCGCTGGGAATGACCACAAACATCACACACACACACACACACACACACCCATACACACACACGCACACATTGTTTTATGCAGAAAACCTCCCGCTGCCGTTTTTCTGAACAACTGCTGCCTTGAATAGGCGTATGATGGAAAACTGAGCCTGCAAAAAAAAAAAGCCAGTATCCTATCTGACACTTATTATTTTAGATGCCACATCAAAGTTAGAATGCAGTGCTCCTTTACTGTTAGGTTGTCATCATAAGAACTCTACTGCCTGCTTCTGAAAACACAAATTTGGCATTCTCAACAGGGCACCATCAGCCTAGGTGGGGTCCAAGCCAGAACCCAGAAATCTCTGTTCAAACAAGCCCTACTTGAAAGCTCCATTCAGCTCTCCAGAGCCATGTGCAGAAGCTAAACAATAGTAAATTCAGCGAGGACAAGAGATGTCTTCTGTCAGGTCTGGCCCTGTTCCGGGGGAAGGGGATTAGGACAAGCTGCCCAAACAGTAATTAACAAGACAGGGACAACCCCAAAGGGCAGTGAACTGGCTGAAGCCAGCGAGGTCTGCACACACCAGGCTGAGAATTCCTGCGTTGTCTGGGGTTTGGTGACAGTCACCTGCCCCAACTAACAGGCAGTTTAAGAAGCTAATGTGCATTTGGAATCTCCAAGAGTAGCATATGAATAGAGAATACAATAGGAGGCATTTTCTCAACGTATTTTCCCAATGTATCCCAAATGTTTCATGGACTGTCTCTAAACAGACTCATCTACTGTATGTGGCCTTTGGGAAATAACTATGCCAGAGAAGGTTTTCTATGTTTGTTTCATTTTACTTTATTTCCTTGGTTTTCAATGGGTAATTTACTTTCAGGCCAAAGGTCTTAAGCAACACTGATACAGATCTTTTAAAAGAAATTAGCTTCATCCTGCTAGTGTTATAAAAATAGGAGAGCTGGAAAAGAATTTCGAGATTGCAGACTATTGCTCTCATTTTAAGGTAGGGGAAATTGATGCTCAAAGGAGAAAATGTTGGTGCGTGGGTGGTGGCCAAGATTCCAGTGTTTTCCCTGATGCTCAACCCAAGGTTCTGTCATCATTTTATGCTACAGCTTCTTGTCATCATTAGAGGAAAAAACTAGAAAGAAGGAGATGTGATGGGAAAAGCAACTTCTTTTGCAGCCTACAAAAAGGTCACCAAATGCTCTTATTTAGAATTCATACCACAAAATCTGAAAGTGAAATACAAGCAGCAAAAGCTCACAATATGTGACTGAACAACAACAACAACAATTTAATGTTGGATTGTATATCTATGTAAAGTGTTGAAATGCAAAAAAATAGCAGGATTATTAGGAAAATTATGGGCGACAAGCTTTAAGATTTTGGTGTAAGGGTAAAATGCCAAGTCATAGATCATAAGATGGTAATTTGACTACCATAAAATTTTAAACATATGCAAGACAGAAGACTCCATAGAAAGTGAAGGGACAGGACAAACTAAAGATAATATTGGATACATAAATTAAAAATTAATATCCAACTTACAGAATGAGCACCTATAAATCAGTAAAGAAAAATCAACTCAGAGCCAAATGATATGAAAAGAGATTTCCCAGAAACGGAAGTGTAAATGACCAATAAACATATGAAAAGATGTTCAACTTTGCTAGCAGTCACTGAAATGAAAATCATAACAATAAGAAGATATTGTCACTCATCAAACTGACATTATTTAAAAGACTATATAATACTAAGCACCGAGGAAAGAGAAGTGAAATGAGAACCCTCATTCATTGCTGGGAGAGTACCCACTAGCACAGCAATTTGGGAAAATAATTGGCTGCTTCAAAATATTAAAAACATGTAATCCTCTAGATTTAGCATTTATATCTCCTGGAACTTTTTCCAGAAAAGCACTTAACATATGTTCATAATGAGATATGTGCAAATACAATTAACCCACCATTACTGGTGGCTCGGCAGTAAAGAAGCCACCTGCAATGCAGGAGACGCAGGTTCACTCCCTGGGTCGGAAAGATCCCTTGGAGAAGCAAATCGCAACCAACTCCAGTATTCTTGCCTAGGAAATCCCATGGACAGAGGCGCCTGGCAGGCTACAGCTCATGAGGTTTCAAGGGTCAGACATGACTGAGCAACTAGACCACATGGGAAAGAGAGAAGGTCTGCAAACAAACTAAACATCCACCACTGTGGGAATGGTTAAATAAGCCAAAATATATCCCAATTATTGACTCTTTTGTAGCAGAAGCAAGTCAAAGATACATGCATCCCATATACATTTTGCAGCGTTATTCACAGTAGCCAAGACATGGAGGCAACCTAAGTACCTATTGATGGATAAGTGGATAAAGAAGATGTGGTATATATATGCAATGAAATATGATTCAGCCATAAAAAAAGGAAAAAATCTTGCCAGTTGCAATAACACAGATGGACCTTGAGGGCATCATGTTATGTCAAATGAATAAGACAGAGAAAGACATACACTTATGATATCACTTATATTTGGAATCTAAAAAACAAACAATTAACAAAAACAAGCTCATCGTGCACAGAGAACAGATTAGCAGTTGTCAGAGGTAGGGGTGGGGTAGGCAAAATGAATGAACGGGATAAAAAGATATAAACTTCCAGTTATAAAATGTGTATAGGTATATAATATACAACACAGAGACTATTGTTAATAATATTGCATTGTATATCTGAAGGTTGGTAAGAAAGTAGATCTTAATAATTCTCATCACAAGAAAAAAAGTTTGTAACTGTGTTGGTGACAGATGTTAACTAGATTATGATGATGATCAACTGCAATAATACAAATGTCAAATCATTAGGCTATATGCTTTAAACTCATATAATGTTACATGTCAATTATATCTTCATTTTTACAATAGAATCATGCCAGAAGACCCCTGCTTTCAGTAATATATGTGTGTGGTCATCCAGTTGTGTCTGACTCTTTGCAAACCCATAGACTGTAGCCCACCAGGCTCCTCTGTCCATGGAATTCTCCAGGCAGTAATACTGGAGTGGAGAGCCATTCTCTTCTCCAGAGGAACTCCTGACTCAGGGATCAAATCCAGGTCTCATGCAAGGCAGGAGGATTCTTTACTGTCTGAGACACCAGGGAAGCTGCTGCTTTCAGTAATGGTTGCCCAGATAATCCCAACCAGCTCTCCAGCTGAGGACACAATCAAAGTTGCTCAAAATATAACAGTGACTTCATATACACTATTAATACTAAGTATAAAGTACTTAACTAATGTGAACATACTATATAGCACAGGGAACTCTACTCAGCTCTACCTAAACAGGTAGAGAATCCAAAAAACAGGGGATTATGTGTACCTATAGCTGATTATGTGTACCACAGCTGATGGTACCTAAGCTATGACCAACCTAGACAGCATATTAAAAAGCAGAGACATTACTTTGCCAACAAAGACCTGTCTAGTCAAAACTATGGTCTTTCCAGTAGTCATGTATGGATGTGAGAGTTGGACTATAAAGAAAGCTGAGTGCCAAAGAACTGATACTCTTGAACTGTGGTGTTGGAGAAGACTCTTGAGAGTCCCTTGGACTGAGAGGAGTTCAAACCAGTCAATCCTGAAGGAAATCAGTCCTGAATATTCTTTGGAAGGACTTATGCTGAAGCTGAAACTCCAACACTTTGACCATCTGATGAAGAACTGACTCCTTAGAAAAGACCCTGATGCTGGAAAAGATTGAAGGTAGGAGGAGAAGGAGATGACAGAAGATGAGATGGTTGGATGGCATCACTGACTGAATGGACTCAACAGACATGAGTTTGAGCAAGTTCTGGGAGCTGATGATGGACAGGGAAGCCTGGCATGCTGTAGTCCATGCAGTCGCCAAGAGTCGGACACGACTGAGTGACTGGACTGAACTGACTGATAGCTGATTCACTTTGCTGTACAGTATAAACGAACACAACACTGTAAAGCAAATATACTTAATATAAAAATGAAAACAACAGACAAAAATATATATTAATATAATGATGACTTAATGAAGGCACCAGAGAAACAAACAAAAATATGAAGAATTACTACACCAGAATCCAGGAGAGAACAGAGGGCCAGGAAGATGAGCCTAGGACTGGAGGTATCATTCCCTCTGTGGGCATTTGTCAGTATCAGAGGAGATAGCTGAGGGGCTGAGAGTTTTGACAGCCTCACGGGGCTGGGGCAAATACTGGAGCCCAGAGCTCACAGAAGGGTGGAGGCCTAGGGAATCTACACACTAAACTGCAATCTCAAAGAAACCTACAGTCAAATTCAAAAGACTCAGATTAGCAGAACAATTTTGAAGCAGAAAATGAAAGTTAAAAGAGTTTATACTACCTAGTTTCAAAATAATCAAGATAATGTGGGCAAGGAGACATATAGCTACAAGGAACAGAATAGGCAGTCCAGACACAGACTTGCAAATATATAGAGTAAATGAATTTTCAGTAAAAGTAGCAAGGTACTTCAATGGGGAAAGAATTTTTTTCAATAAATGTGCTGGGGGGAGAATTGGCAAAAACATAGCGGAGAAAGGGCTGGTTGGAGAGGAAGAGGGAAGTAGATCCAGAGAGAGAGAGACAAACAGAAGAAGAGAGAAATAAAAGGGAAAACAAGAGAACCAGGGCTTTTACCTTCTGCTCTGATGAATTATAGACCTAAACCTATAAAACTCCTACCAGGAAATAATGTACAAAATCCTTACGACTTTAGGGTAAAATTGATAGGACACAAAGACCATGAACCATAAAATTAAAGATTGATAACTTGGACTTCATGACAACTTTAAAACTTTTGTTCTTCAAAAGGCATTGGTAAGAAAATAAAATGATAAATCAGAACAGAAATTTTTGCCAATGTGCATCTAATAAAACCCTAGTATCCAGAATATAAAAACAGCTCTAAAACTTAATAATTAGAAAGGAGTTAACCTGATGTTTTTCTAATGGATAAAGGATTTTGACAAGCATTTCAACAGAGATGATAAATGAATGCTAAACAAGCACAGGAAAAGATCTTCAAAATATATAGTTATTCAATTCAGTTCAGTTCAGTTCAGTCGCGTCCGACTCTTTGTGACCCCATGAATCGCAGCACGCCAGGCCTCCCTGTCCATCACCAACTCCCGGAGTTTACTCAAACTCATGCCCATTGAGTCGGTGATGCCATCCAGCCATCTCATCCTCTGTCGTCCCCTTCTCCTCCTGCCCCCAATCCCTCCCAGCATCAGGGTCTTTTCCAATCAGTCAACTCTTCGCATGAGGTGGCCAAAGTATTGGAGTTTCAGCTTCAGCATCAGTCCTTCCAATGAACACCCAGGACTGATCTCCTTTAGGATGGACTGGTTGGATCTCCTTGCAGTCCAGGGGACTCTCAAGAGTCTTCTCCAACACCACAGTCCAAAAGCATCAATTTTTCAGCACTCAGCTTTACTCACAGTCCAACTCTCACATCCATACATGACCACTGGAAAAACAATAGCCTTGACCAGACGGACCTTTGTTGGCAAAGTAATGTCTCTGCTTTTTAATATGCTACCTAGGTTGGTCATAACTTTCCTTTCAAGGAGTTATTAGGGAGATGTAAATAAAACCACAATGAGATACCCTTATATATACTAACTAGAATGGCTAAAATTAAAGACTGATAGTGCCAAATGTTGACAAGGAGTGGGAGCAACTAAAACTCTCCTATACTTCTCCTGGAAGTATAAAATGACACAATCACTCTGAAAAACAATCTGGCAGTTCCTTATGAAATTAAACATACACCTACCATATGATCCAGTGATCCTGAGTATTAACCATGTGAAATGTGAACATTTTTCCACACAAAGATTTGTATACAGATGTTTATGAGAGCTCTATTCATAATAGCATGAAACTAGAAACAACCTAAATGTCCATGAACAGGCAAATAGATAATAAATTCTATCTCTACCAGGGGGAGGAGAAGGAATGGCATATTAATACATGTAACATCATGAATAAATCTCAAAACGTGATGCTAAGCAAAAGATGCCAGACACATCTTTCCATCTATATTAAACTGTAGAAGAGGCCAGTCTAAGCTATAGAGATGGTAACCAGGTCAGTGGTTGCCTAGGAATAGGGGCAGGGAATAGGGAAAACTTTCATTGTCATGGTAACGCTATACATCTTGCTAGTGGTACTTATTAGTCAGGTGAATAAATTTGTCAAAACTCATCAAAATGTACATTTAAAGTGGGTGTGCTTTATTGTATCCAAATTGTACTTCAAGAATTTTTTATTTTTCAGAAAGCAGCTACAGAAGAAGGGAAGATTACCTTGAAAATAAAAATAGTTAGACTGACAGTAACTTCTCAACACAAACGATGTAAGCCAGAAGACAATATAAGGATATAATCAAAGTGCTGAAAGAAAATAACTGCCTACTTAGATTTCTATTGCCAAGTAAACAATTCTTACAGAATAAAAATAAGATAATAGCATTTGCATACCAACAAAAAATATTTATGTGGAGCAAACATTACTAAATAAAATAGTAACAAAGGCCAAAGTTATCCCAGTTTTTTGACTGATTAGACCAGGCCCATCAGATTAACCAGGGTCATCTCCTTTACTTAAAGTCAACTGATGATGAAGGTCAAACACATCAACAAAATACCTCATAGCAATACCTAGATTAGTGATTGAACAACCAGGAGCTATAGGCTAGCCAAGTTAATGCATAAAACTGACCATCACAAGTATTAGCTAATACTTTCAGAGAAGCAATTTTCCAAAGCATTGAATAAGCCTTTAAAATATCAATATCTTATATCATCACTTCTGCAAATGAACCTAAGAAAAGAAGCTAAAAAACAAAGCGTTATTTAGATGAGAAAACTATTTAGAAACAATCTAACTGGCCCCATTCAAGAAATTAAGTAAATGATACAATACTTGTCTGAAGAAACAATGAGAAGCTATTGAAAGGCTTACAAAAAAGTTTATAATTATATTTGTAAATGCCTGTGATGAAATACTAAGTCAAGAAATGCAGGAGAGAAAATTGTTTTACAGAATGTAATAAATTTGGAGAATAAGAACATTAAGTAGAACTAGGAAAAAATGCTAACAGTGATTCTTCATACTTTCTGTTTTTCTGTTTTCTGACAATAACCTTGCATTACTTTTCACATTACACAGAGTGAAATAAAGAAGAATGTTCCATGCAAACCACAGATGTCTGTATAAAAGAGAGAAGTCATTCTGGTAATTAGGAGTGTTTTGTCCTATTACAGACCCCAAGTCTTTTGTACGTAAATAAGGTCAATCAATGACATACTCTTATCTTTAAGAGAAAAAAGGGGGAGAAGACTAAAAGTGGAAAAAAAATGACACTTTCCTCAACCCAGCAGAGATCCCAAATAGAAAGGACCTTTTCCGACATAGTTACCTTCCCAAGTCACTGTGAAAGTAACTTTAATAAATTACCAAGGGAAAAAATATACTTTCACCAGCCTTGCCCTTCCCAATTCAGCTCAATTTCACGGTGCACGACTGCCTTCTATTTTATTGTCACTAAGGCACCAGAGAAAACAAATAGAATAAAGACTACCATTGTTAGCAGACGTTTTGGAAAAAACAAACAAAAAAATTTTTCTTTCTTACAGTTCCAATGGGTTATTTAGTTTCAGTGGCATCTGTTGACAATGAAAAATGTAACCACTGTAGCTATAAATCTCCTTTGGTTGTAAATGTTTAATTATAATGTTTCCATTTCAATTTAAGATAAATCCACTTTCTATCTTAAGAAAGAACTGTTCCCAAGGAAACAGAACAGGGGGAAAAAATCCACAGCAGTGATTGTTACCCAGCCCCTCTGAAACTCCTCTAAAGCAGAAATCCAGTCAGTCCTTCCCAGCAGGTTACCAACAGGTAACCACAGAGGAGATCAAATCAGCACCCCTATTCCATCCTCAGGAAGTTTTCTGGCTCCGCTGGAGTTCACGGAGAAACAGATCATGCTACACTCCCTCCCTGCATCACATAAGGCAAGTTTCCAGCCACAGACGCTCAAAAACGTTTTTCCCATAGACCTGAACTTACAAACAGCCCGCTCTCCCACCACAGTTGTAGCTGGTGGATTTCTCTAGAACCGCAAGGGATAATATCCACCGCAGCCTGGGTCTCCTGCTAGGGATGGGGTAAAGGAAACCCAACAGAAGCCCATTCTCTACCTCGGAGAAGAAAAATAATAAAAGTGCCTTGAGAAGCATCACCCAGAGATGCCACTCAGAGACTCCTGGTTCTGATCATAATTATAGATGAAAATCTGAATGTAACCCCAGGTAAGGAGAAACTGGACAGTCGGACCCATCCCTCGGGCTACTTCTCACAACTCAAAAAGATCTCTCAGTGACTGAGATTTGGCAACTGCAGAGCAGGGGCCAGCTTTGACCCCCCAGATCATCTGCATTGGCCCACTCACTCAATATGTGTCGAAACTTAACTTAGGGTCTGGAGATTTCATAGAACGGGATTTATGTCTGTGTCCAAAATTCAACCCTACTTGCAGAATAGACTGTGATTTTACGAACAATGATCAAAAGTTGCCTCAGAGAAACACCTCTCCTCTGATCTCAGCTCAGGTGGGGTGGAGTTCCTTCAGGAGCATTTGCTCCTTGTTCCTAATTAGAACTTCTATCTTTCTAAGGAGATCATTTATTGAGGACTTACTCTGTCCCTGGCTCTGTACAAAAATTTCAGACTATTATCTCGTTTAGTCCTCACAGCACACCTCACAGTAAGCATTGTTCTCTTTCCAATGTCACAGATGAGAAACCGAGGAACAGGGAGATCGAGTCACCTGCCTGAGGTCACACAGCTAGGCAAGGACAGAGCCTGGATTTGAACCCAGATCTGACTCCAAAGATTGTCAATGACTGGGGTATTTACTTCCCTGAAGACAAATCAGGCAAATTCCCGAACCATCCCCAGTTCATAGGTAACATTCAGATTCCCAATCTTAGGCACGCTGGCTGCCATGAAATTTGAACAACTGTCTGCTATTTCTCTATTTCAGACATCACCAGCTTGGTTTTCCCAGAGGCAGTAACAGCACACAGATACCAGATTTCACAGCTATTTTCTCTCCCCAAATACCTTCTAAACCTCCGGTCTTTCTGCTTTTCGATAAATCATGATCCAGGCCCCTAGCAAAGCTACTGCTTTATTTGCTGTTGCCTTTGAAACAAGTAAAAGTGGAATCCAAATGGGTTTCTAGGGAGAAAAACAGAACATACCTTGAAATTCTCTTTAAGGATCAATCCAATTTCATTTGCCTAATTGTGTATCTGGGGTTAAGAAAATCAGTTTTAGAGGAAAAAAAAATCTTCGAAAACACTGCATTTGGATTCAAGTTTTTACAGTGGATTTTTTTAAATTGAAATACAGTTGATTTACAGTATTATGTTAGCTTTCCGTGTACAGCAAAGTTTTACATACATACACACACACACACACACACACACACACACACACACACATATACTCTTTTTCAGATTCTTTTCCCTTATCGGTTATTAAAAAATATTGAGTATGGTTTCATATGCTACACAGTAGGTCCTTGTTGGTTATCTATTTTATATATAGTAATATGTGTCTGTTAATCCCAACCTCTTTAGGATGGATTTCTGCAGAAGGAGGAAACTGTTAAGAGAGCATTTACAAAGGCTAGGCTGTTCTTTCTATTTCACTTTATTTTAATCCCCACAGTGAGTCTACAAGGAAATTCCCATTCATAGAAGAGGTTCAGAGAGTTTCTCGTCTGACTCAATTCACACAGCTGATCAGAAATGGAGGAACCACGATGGAACTCAGTTCTCTGCTTTCAAACCCCAGGCTACACCTGCCTCTAAAAAAAACCCCTTTTCCCTGGATCTGAGAGATTCTTTCCAGATCACACTGGGGGCTGCTTCTGCCACAACCGGATGGTGGGTGGTGTGCAGGGGATCTCAAGGCCAGAAGGGCCAGCAGACATCCTCAGCGGGTGAGATCCGCTCCGGTGAAACATGCAAGTGTGATTCTCAAAACCAACATTCAGCTTATTTGCATTTAGAAAGAAACTCTGTTGAAATATCCACCCTTTTATTGGTTCATTACACTTTTAGTATCTCTCTCTTCTGTGCATCACAGTGGTACAAAGGTTTATTTCTAATGGGTGTTTTAAATTGTTTCCTTCAACCTGGAAATCTTATTTTTTCATAGCAACCATACAGGAATCACTATGTCTGTCTTGATACAGAGGTGAATATAATAATACTAAATCCGCAATACTTACAGGTCACTTGCTCTGTGCCAAACTCTGTTGTAAGAGGTTTAGAAAGATAAAATAATTTAATCTTACAACAGCCCTACCAGTAGATACAAAATTTTCTCTAAAGTTGAGGAAATGGAGGCTCAGAAGTTCAAATAACTTGTTTACAGTCACATACCTAATAAGTGGCGATATCAAGAAACATTTCCTCAGAGAAGAACATCACCATGCGCTTAACAATAAATGCCAATAGCCAACCTCAGGGTGATATTGCAATTTATAGTAAGAAAGATGTATTTGGTCTCCTTCTCTGTTCCTAGCACAGAGCTCCTAAAATCTTTGGACTTCCTAACTGATGAGAATAATAAAGGTGACTTTTGTTCTGTTAGTGAGGTGACTTTTAGAACTCACTTGAGGATGGTGAGGATGGTTGGTTACCAGGGCAACCAACTATGTGACCGGAGGGTTGGAATTTTCAGTCCAGCCCCCCGACCCTGACCTCCTAGGAAGGGAGAGAAGCTGGAGGATGAATCACTTGCCGATGGCCAATGATTTGTAACCATTCACGCCTATGTAATGAAGCTTCCATAAAAACCCAAAAGGACAGGGTTCAGAGATATTCTGGGTTGGTGGATATCTGGGGAGAGTGGTGGCCTAGAAAGAGCATGAAAGCTCTGCCCCCTTGCCCCATACCTTGCCCCTATGCATTTCTTTCATTTGGCTATTGCTGAGTTACATCTTTTATAATCAACAAGTAATCTAAGAAGTAAAATGTTTCTCTAAGTTCTGTGAGCTACTGTAGCAAATCAATCAAACTCAAGGAGGAGGTCATCAGAACCTTCGATCCATAGCTAGTGACTCAGAAGCATAGGTGACAACCTGGACTTGGAATTGGCATCTAAGTGGAAAAGAGAGGGCAGTCTTGCGGTATCTCACACTGACTCTAGGTAGACAGAGGCCGAATCCAGTTGAATTATAGGAACCCCAGCTGGTGCAGGAACACTGCTCAGTGGTGGGAACCACCCACCCCCACAACACACACACACGCATTGGAGTTGGGTTCAGAACCTTTATGCAGTGTGGAGCAGATAGCAGGGCGTGGAGGGGACTGTGGCAAACAGGAGAGCACAGCCCCCTTGCAAGCTGAACGGCCAAGGCAGCACGGGCAGCTGTGATCTTTCGATACCAGACTGACTTCATCTTAACAGGACTTCCAACTTCCCCAGAGAAGCCAGAAATGTGTGTGTGCAGCCAACTCTCCTCATTTCTTTTTAATGTTGGCCCAAACTGAAGGGAAAAAGAAAACATTCAGCAGGCCACACAAAATAGGTTCAAGGTTTACCAATTTGCCACCTGTATTTAGGAGATTCCAACGGACCCGATGCTAAGTACCAATAGTTTATGTCTATGCAGTTGAGGGGACTGCATAGGTGGGACTCTTGAAAAGAAAGACACTGCTTTGCAACTGTCTAATCAAAGGGAAGATATAAGGGGCCTTTATTAACTGGAAAATAACAGTGCACGCTAGTGCACTCAGCATCAAAGTGTATCGAATTCATCACTGCTGTTTTTATTTTTTGAAAATCATCAAATATCATTTTCTTTCCCTTTATAGCAAGATCCAAGTGACAACCGATCCATCAGCTTATCGGCTGATGTTTAACTACAGCATTTTGCATTCATTATTTCCTACTTAAATCATTCTTTGAAAAAGAGGAATAACTTCATCTTGCCTCTTGACAGCAGAGAAATTAAATATCAAGACTTTAAGATGAGTGTTTCCCAAACCAAACACCAACAGCAGATGCATAAAATTAACCCAGAAGAGCATCAATCCAAAATAAGACAGATAGGAACAAGTTTCTGAAAAACTCCTCTCATTTCCAAAACTTAAGAAATTTCTAAACTCAGACACAATGTGCTAATTGGTACAACCACTTTGGAGAGCCATTTGGTGACATGAAGAAAGTTGAAGACATTTACACCCAAGGAGGCTGCAACCCCATTGCTAGGACAGACTCTGGAGATTGGGCATCCCATTTTTAAAATCTGGTCCCCAGTAAGGAATAAATTTTGAATTACAACTCAGAAAAATCATACACGAAGGACACTAAAGTTACACAAAATAATATTTTTATTATTTTATTATTTTTATAATATTTCTGTATAATATTTTCTGTATTAAATGCTTTGGACTCTCATATTTTCTATTTTCTATATTTTCTATTCTGTGCTAATCTATTCAATTTCTCTTTTTTTAAATATGCTTGTCACTACTCATTAACAGTCACAACCCTCAGTTTAAAACCACTATCCCAGAGGAACTGGTGCAAACCATTAAGATTGCATGCACAAGAATGGGCATTAAAATCTATAAGAGCAAAAATTTAATTTAGGAAATGTTGCACTGAGGAAAAGAGGCAAGTTGCCTTGATCCTGATAGCATGATGTCATGTACATAGTTTTAAAACATGACAAACACAGTTCTAGGGAACTGTACCTGTCTCAGTCCATTTAGGCTACTCTAGCAAAAATGCCACCTACTGGGAGGCTTATAAGCAACAAAAAATTATTTCTCTCAGTTCTGGAGACTGGAAGTCAAAGATCAGTGTGTCAGAAATCCCCTGGCTGCCCAGTGGTTAGGCTCCATGTGGGATCTTCCCAGACCAGGGACCCAAACCGGGTCCCCCACACGGCAGGTGGATTCTCAACCAGCAGTGTGCATGTGTGGTCAGTTGCTTCAGTCATGTCCAGCTCTTTGTTACCCTGTGGACTGTAGCCCGCCAGGTTCCTCTGTCCTTGGGATGCCCCAGGCAAGAATACTGAAGTGGATTGCCATGCCCTCCTCCAGGGGATTTT
The DNA here is from genome assembly GCF_033118175.1 of Dama dama. Taxonomy (NCBI): domain Eukaryota; kingdom Metazoa; phylum Chordata; class Mammalia; order Artiodactyla; family Cervidae; genus Dama; species Dama dama. The sequence goes on along the minus strand of NC_083685.1, from coordinate 22,269,821 downwards.
CATAACCCAGGGATCGAACCCAAGTCTCCTGCACTGGCAGGTGAGTTCTTTACCACTAGCGCCACCTGGGAAGTCCTCTTAACCACTGGACCACTGGAAAAGTCCTTAGAGTCTTTTTTATAAGGGCACTAATACCATCATGGAAACTCCATCCTTATCTGATCTGATAAGGATCTCCCAAAGGCTTCTCCTTCTAATACCATCACCTTGGAGATTAGGATTCCAGCAAATATACTGCAGAGGCAGGGTGTGTGGGGTGTGGGGGAGACAAACTGCTTTGAACCAAAGCAGTATCTACAAAATAAAATTAAGTGAGCACTCACAAGAAGGATAAGCGTGTAATTCAAAATAGTGGTTAAATCTAAGGAGGAAAGAAGAGGAATACAATAGGGATAGTTTGGTCATTTGTTTTTGCTTGTTTGCTTTTTGTTTTGTTTTTTGACCGTACTATGCATCTGAGAGATCTTAGTTCCCCAATCAGGGATCCAACCCACACCCTGGGCGGGGAGAACACAGAGCCCTAGCTACTGAACCGCCACGGAGTCCCTTTGCTTTTGTTGTTTTAAGCTCTACAGCAAATTTGGGGAAATATCAAAGCGTGACAAAGCTATGCAGTAGATAGGGGGGTATTTGTTACAATAGTCTCTATATTGTCAAATAGGTTTGCAACTGTTCTCAGAGAAAGAAAAGTAAAGGAAAACAACTTGTCCACTTAGAGAGCAGAGAGCGGTCAGCTTCCTTGCTCTCTGGACAGCTACGGTCCCTCTCTGTTAAGGGGTGGCAGGAAGTCCAGGAGGTGAGGTGTTCCTAACAAGATCATCCTTCCTTCCTCACGCAGTAGCACCTGCTATGCACTAGGCATGGCTCTGGGGAACAGTGAGGCCACATGAACAGACACACAGGTCCTGTAGTCCTGAAGCCCGTGGATTAAGTGCAGTTAGTGTCAGAAGTATAAAAGCATAGCAGCAAGAAGAACTCCAAATACATTTTGCAGACAGTCCCCCACACGACAAGGGACCATGACTCCTACCCTTAAGTGTGGGCTGCATTGTAACTTCTTCCAAAGAGGATGGTGTAGACAGAAGGGCATGGCGTGGCTTCACAGCAGAGAAACCCAGCAAATACTGGCTGCAACCGGTGACCAAGGTCAATATCAACAGTGACGAAGGATTTGGTCACGGGTACTCTCAGTATGATGTGATGAAACTGCAACTTCACCTCTACAGTCTGCCTCCCAAAACTTTTAATCCCAGCCTAACCAGGAGGGGAGAAACCAGGCAAATTGCAATAGGGGGACATCCACAAAATACCTGATCAACACTTCCCCCGAAACTGTCAAGGTCACAAGTACAAGGAATATCTGAGAAACTGTCATGGCTAAGCAGATAAGATGACTAAATGTGATGTGGTGTCCTGGTGGGATCCCGGGATAGAGAAAGGACATTAGGTGAAAATCTTTAAAAATCTGAATTAAGTATGGAGCTTTGTTAATATTGGGTTGGTCAAAAAGTTGGTTCAGACTTTTCTTTAAGATGTTATGGAGAAACACGAACTAACCTTTTGGCCGACTCAGTAATAACATATCGATATTGGCTCATTAAATATACCAAATGTAACATACTAATTCAAGGTGTTAATAATAGAGGAAACTGAGTGTGGAGAGGGTGGGGAGTTTCTACGCGAAATTTCTTTACTACCAGCTCAATTTTTCTGTAAATTTAAAACTGATCCAAAACATAGAATGTAAAGTAAAAAGTAAAAAGCTAACAAAAATAAAGACAAGAAAAAAGAAAAGAAAAAATAAAGTCTACTAATAAAAAGGTGGATCATCTGGTAAGACGGAGGAACGTCTTCATGGGTGGAAGGCTGCACATCCCTCCTGCACTTAGCGTCAAGTGGCCTTAAGTAGTTACATTTGGATACAGATGTCAGAATATGGAGCCATGTTGCACCTGTACCCACGGAAAGCAACAGAGGACACTGGCTATGGGACTGGATAAAACCAAATCAAACATCCTTTCAAAAGGTTTCTAGGACTTCCCTGGTGGTCCAGGGGTTAAGATGCCACTCTTCCACTGCCGGGACATGGGTACAACCCCTGGTCAGGGAACTAAGAGCCCACATGCCTCATGACCAAAAAAATAGAGGGAAAAAAGACACAGAGGTTTCTGCTCATACAGGAAAGGAAAGGAAATCAGGAAAGGAAAGGAAAGGAAATACCTACCTTTTCTGTAGGTATAAAGGAATTGATGCTTGGTTGAGACAGTGTTAAAAGAACACTCTCAAATCACAGAATATTTTCTCCAGGAAACAATGAAGGGGTGGGGGGAGCACTTGAAGGTTCATTTGACTGCTTTTGTCAAAGACTTGCACCAGGTCTGAGGAAGGTTTCCTGGTTCCAAAGGTCAGTTTGGTCAATGACATCTATAATGTCATCATAATAAATATGTCAAAATAAGTAAATAAATACATCACAATAAAGACATAAAGAATGATTTAATGGAGCAGCTGGGGTTTCTAACAAATACCAGCCTGAAAAGTCAAACAAAGAGTCATTCCCAAGAGCATGAACTTTGCAGGTTTCCCTCGGTTAATTTCATCAACCGCCAGTCAGAAATTTGGTGCAAAGGCTCTGATCTCAGACCACCATGTGGGCAGACCTTTGGAAAGAAAGCCTCCCATTTCCTCTGACTCAATTTCTGCCTGCATCAGGGAACTACAGAAGTCAAATCCCACAGCAGAAATAAAATCGCACTCAGTAAGAAAGGGCACGTCTAAACCTCAATGATACTTGAGTGTCTGAGAGAAATTCTATTCTGGATTTCTGTTTCACGACGGACCTATGATGCATGAAGCTGGCAATGCAGTAATCAAGGCTGAGCTTCCTGCAGCCTTAAACAGTATCGCTTACATTAGGGATTTGGGGAGGCTACCAAAATCCCGACCAAGTGTTGACCTTTGGCAGAATTTCTCTTCAGCACCTCCCTCTTCTCTTTTTCTCTGGTGCTGGGAAAGGAGTCTTGGGCTTAGAATGATCTGACATATATTTGTCGAGTGCCTACTATGTGGCAGGCACTCTTCTAGGATCTTGAAGTCTGGGTTCATATCCCAGCTCCGCTAGTCCTAGCTCTGTGACTGTGGACCCTTAAGATCTCTGAGACTCATTCTTTCCATCTGTAAGTGTGGTTGGTTAGTTGTGCTACCTTCTTCAAGGAGATATTCTGATAATTCATGGAGATAATATATAGCATAGAACCTAGCACACAGCAGGAGCTCAGTAAGTGTTGCATTTAATAGAATTTGCTTGCAATACCCCTGAGAACTCCTCCTAAATTGGCACCTCTCCAGGATTATTCAAAGTGGCCCCATCCAGGTCTATCCTCCACAGATGTTTCATATTCTCAGACAATTCAACCACTATAAAACTTTGCATTAAAGGACATTATGTATCCATTCCTCTGTTGATGGACATCTAGGTTGCTTCCATGTCCTATGTATTGTAAATAATGCTGCAATGAACATTGGGGTATGTATCTTTTTGAATTATGGTATTCTCCAGGTATATGCCCAGGAGTGGGATTGCTGGGTACCTATATACAACGGAATATTACTCAGCCAAGAAAAAAAAAGAACAAAATTGTGCCATTTGCAGAGATTTGGATGGATCTAGAGATGGTCATACAGAGTGAAGTAAGTCAGGAAGAGAAAAACAAATATCATATATTAACACATATTTGTGGAATCTATATTCCACATATTTGTGGAAAAACGGTATAGATGATCTTATTTGCAGAGTAGAAGTAGAGAAACAGAGAACAGACATGTGGATTCCAAGAGGGAAAGGAGGGGCTTGGATGAATTGGGAGATTGGAAATGACGTATAAATACTGTTGCTACTATGTATAAAATAAATAGCCAATGAGAACTGGCTGTAAGGAACAGGGACCTCTACTCAGTGCTCTGTGCTGACCTAAACGGGGAAGGAAATCAAAAAAAGAGGGGATGTGCTCGTTTCGGCAGCACATATACTAAAAAAAGAGGGGATGTATGTGTACCTGTAGCCGATTCACTTTGCTGTACAGTGGAAACTAAGAACAATGTAAAGCAGCTATACTCCAACAAATTTTTTTCAAAAACATTCTTGAAAATGAATACAATACAGTGTTAGTATTATATAAAGAATGGTTTAATAGCCGCCTTCCCAGACATGTTTACATTTGAATTTCCACTCATCCTTTAAGGGCCCATTCAAATGTCACTTCCTCTGAGAGGCCTTTTTCCTCCATTGAATCCTCTTCTTTGTTCTACTGCACTCGGGCTCTTGTCTTAAAACTGTGCAGAGCACCACCTACTGGCTGAGTTTGCAGACCTAGCCTCTGTCTCTGGCACCAGAGTTCCCAGCACCTTGTGGGAGAGAGAGCCCTGCTTCTAAAAGACCGTAAAAAGTCAAAAAAAAAAAAAAAAGACCGTAAAAAGTCAAGCCAGTTGTTTAGACTTGCTGAGACAGGCAATGGGGAGCCACTAGGTCATGATGAAAGTGGTATTTTAAGATTACTCTGGCAGCTGGTAACAGAATGGATTAGTGGAGAGAGATCACAGACAGAGCGGCCATGAGACAGCCACAGGGAATTTCTAGGAATGAGCCGGCATACCACCAGGAATACGTTCCTCAGTCAGTGATGCCCACCTGGTCAGCAGGAAGACTCAGAGGCGTAAAGTAGACATATTTTTTAGCAACCACACCTGAATACCCAATTATAAGAGTTTCTGTTCTAGGACATCCCTAGTTGTCCAGTGGTTAAGACTCTGCACTTCCAATGCAAGAGGTGTGAATTTGATCCCTGGTCAGGGAACTAGTATCCCACATGCCTTACAAACAAAAGATGTTTTTTTTTTAATTAATTTTTTAAATGTTTTAATGTTTCCATTCCAAGCCAGCATACTGAGAATTAGGAAGACTTCTTAGTTATCTAAATGTAGCCACTTTGAAACCTATTAACTTATTCCCTACATGGTATCACTACTGAAAATGACTATTTGATTAAGAGAATGAAGACAAGCCTCAGAGAAGGAGAAGATATTTACAAAGCACATAACTGTTAAAGAGTTGGTATCTAAGCTATACCAAGAACTCTCAACACACAAGAAGAAAAAACAGCCCAATTTTTAAAAAATGGGGTACAGATCTGATCAAACACCTCACCAAAGAAAAGACACAAATGGAAAGCAAGCACATGAAAAGATGTTCCACATCATATCTTCTTAGGGAGTTGCAAATTAAAACAGTGAGAAACCACTACACACCTCTTAGAGTAAAATCCAAAACACTTAACAACCAAATAGCCATGAGGATACAGAGCAACAGGAGTTCTTATTCATTGCTGGTGGCAATGCAAAATGGTGCGGCCACTTTCAAAGACAGTTTGGCAGTTTCATACCAAACCAGATGTACTCTTACCATAAGATCCAGCAATCACACTCCTTGGTGTTTATGCAAAGGAGCTGAAAACTTAAGCCCAAAAAAAAAAATACACACACAGATGTTTATGGAAGCTTTATTCCCAGTTGCCAAAACTTGGAAGCAATCAAGATGTCCTTCAGTAGGTGAATGGATAAATAAACAGTGGTTCATCAAGACAACAGAATATCATTCAATTCTGAAAAGGAATGAGCTAGCAAGCCACAAAAAGACACGGAGAAACCTGAAATGCATATTACTCAGTGAAAGAAGTCAACCTGAAAAGTCTACATTCTGTGCAATTCGACTTTATGACATTCTGGAAAAGGCAAAACTAGAAGGATAATAGCAAAATCAGTGGTTATCAGGGTTTGGGGGCAGGAAGGGAGGGATGAATAGGTAGAGCACAAAGGAGTTTTATTGTAATGAAACTATTCTGTATGATACAAGAATGACGGATGCTTGTCATTGTTCATTTATCCAAATCCAGAGAATGTATGATACAAAGTGTGTGCTGTCTCTTCAGTCGTGTCCGACTCTTTGTGATGCTATGGACTGTAGCCCGCCAGGCTCCTCTGTCCATGGGATTCTCCAGGCGAGAATACTGGAGTGGGTTGCTGTGCCCTTCTCCAGGGGATCTTCCCGACCCAGGGACTAAGCCCGCATCTCCTAAGTCTCCTGCACTGGCCGGCGGGTTCTCTATCACTAATGCCACGTGAGACGTCCCTGTGCAATACGAAGAGTCAACCCTGATGTATATGGCGGACCTTAGTCAACAAGAATGCATCTTTATCATGCTAAGTGCAGTGAGACAGAGAAAGCCAAATGGCATACGATATAGCTCCTATATGGCATCTAAAATGTGACAGGGATGAACTTATTCACAAAACAGATGCACAGACACAGAAAACAAACTTATAGTGACCAAAGGGGAATCGTGGGCAGAGAGGGGTGAATTAGGAGTTTGAAATTAACAAATACAAACTACTATCCATAAAATAGAAAAGCAATAAGGATTTACTGTATAGCAGGGTGAACTATATTCAATATCTTGTAATAACATATAATAGTAAACAATCTTAATATATATACACATACACATATATGAATCACTTTGCTATACATCTGACACTAATACAATATTGCAATTCAACTCTACTTCAATTAAAAAAAAAAACAAAAACCTCTATGGCTTAAGAGAAAGTGAAGTCACTCAGTTGTGTCTGACTCTTTGCAACCCCATGGACTGTAGCCTACCAGGCTCCCCTGTCCATGGGATTTTCCAGGCAAGAATACTGGAATGGACTGCCATATCCTTCTCCAGGAGATCTTCCCAACCCAGGGACTGAATTCAGGTATGGCTTAAGAGAACCAAGGTTTAATTACCACTCGTGCTACCTGTCTTTGCCAGGCCAGCAGGGGGCGCTGCTTCTTTCTATCACTGACAAAGACTCTCACTAACTAAACCTAAGTCAAGATCTCTGAGCCCTCCCTCCTCTGGACCATGGACTTATCCTTGCCACACCCATGTAGCCCAATTATAGCAAGAATCCTAAATCAGTTTAGAAATATCCCACCCCATCCTTGATACCTGATCACCCTCCATCTCCAATTAAATTCCTCATGCCTATGCTAGACATCTGATCGCTCTGGTCTGCCCTCAGCAAGAACCTGGTTTGGTCAGTCTCATAAGAATCCCTTACTCCCAATGTCTCCTAGCAGTTTGCCATCTACCGACCCCACGCCCACTCTGTTTCTTGGCTTTAAATCCCCAGCTATCTTTACAGCATTGGGAATGGAGCCCAATTCCACCCTGAGGGTCTCTCTTCCCTTGCTGAAAAGGTCTCTGAATGAAGTCTTTCTCCACCACCTTAACCAGTCTCTTTCTTTAACCAGTAACTTTCTTTAACCAGAGGAAAGTTGGTTCTGGTTCTCTCTGACACCTCTCAGAAGCCAGGCTGATGGGTGGGTTTTGACAAAGCCTTTTTATGTGTTCTGCTCACTCCCACACCATCCCTCCAGCTGGAGCACTTGACTTGAAAGAAAATGGTGACTAGATTGGGCAACACAAAACCCAACAACATTGCTGCTAAAGTCATAACATAATAACTAAAACAAAAAAACTAAAGACAACAAGTGGGAGAAAACATTTGCGGTTAAACATGAGAAAAATTGTTAAATTTCACCAGAAACAGTCAATGCAAATTAAGCCTACAAGAAGACAGCCATATTTCAACTATCAAATTCTCTTTTTAAGGCAATGCCCAGCATTGGCAAAAGAATTGACAGCTGGGCGTTCTTACATAGATCAGGCAGGAAAATTTCACAAAAGCTTCAAAAACTTGAAACGCTGTCATGTCTTTTGAACCTACCCATTCACTTCTAGCTTTCTCCCCCAAAGTCTTACCTACAGGAATATACAACTTCGTGTTTTTAAAAAACGAATTTTAAAAGGGAGAAAAATAAAACAAAAATGGCCAGCAGCAATACCTTAAAGAGGAAAAAAATGAAACGTGGTAAATTAATAGAATACACTTCTATAATATCAATAGAATACTGTACCACTTTTAGATATTACATTAAAAATTAAAGGTTCTGGGACTCCCCTAGTGGTCCAGTGGCTAACACTCCATGCTCCCAATGCAGGGGACCTGGGTTCAATCTCTGGTCAGGGAACTAGATTCCCACATGCTGCAACTAAGAGTTCACATGCCTCTAAAGACTGAAGGTCTAGCATGCCACAACTAACACCCACGGCAGCCAAATAAATAAATAAAAATATTTTTTGAAAATTATAGTTCATTGAAAGGCCCCATTAATCTTGAAATTGTTAGGAAAAAAATGTTTATATATGCATATTTGTATTGGCTGCGGGGGTGGGCACGAGTACCTACCACTTTTACCAGTTTTTCACCAGTGAAAGTGAAAGTCGCTCAGTCATGTCCAACTCTTTGCGACCCCATGGACTATACAGTCTATGAAATTCTTCACGCCAGAATAGTGGAGTGGGTAGCCTTTCCCTCCTCCAGGGGATCTTCCCAACCCAGGATCAAACCCAGGTCTCCCGAATTGCAGGCAGGTTCTTCACCAACTGAGCCACCAGGGAAGCCCAGGAATACTAGAGTGAGTAGCGCATCCTTTCTCTAGCGGATCTTCCCAACCCAGGAATCGAATGAGGGTCTCCTGCATTGCATGTGGATTCTTTACCAACTGAGCTATCAGGGGTTGATAATTATTTTTATGGTTAAATATCTAATGACATGAAAAGATGTTGCCATATATTTTTCTACAATATTATAGAAAACAACAGCTTTAAAAGGTAAAGAAATTCAACAATTGACAAAAGTCATATATTTTTGTACACTCATATACCCATAAATCCGTATGAGTATATACAAGTAGACTCATCAAAATATTAACAGTGGTTACCTGTGAATCATACACTGGTTCAGAGATGACTCTTATCTTCTCTGTTTTAATAAGTATTTTCTACAACCAAACATCTATTACTTTTGAAGTAAGAAGCTTTCTATTACACTTAGGCTGAAACTGGCCAGCAGCATAAATGAACAAAGAGTTTCCCACTGGTTAGCAAAAGAGGTGAAATATTTTTAGAACATTTTTTTCCCTTTTCTTTCACTCGTCTGATCCCTTTTAGGGGGAGGGGAGGAGTTCTCCATTTCCTATAGGTGAATTCTGTTGCCACTTTCTAGAGAGGATTACAAACAACATGCTGCATTTTTATACATCAAATCTTGGTTTTGAACTATTTTGACAGCTGGTACTTAGAGGTCGCCAAGTGTGCAGTAACAAACGTTACTGTAAATCCAAGAATTCCATATTCTAAGTTCCATTATTTTCCAATCCTAAAATTGTTTTAAAAAACAAGGTACCTCTATCTTTTGATGGTGCTTAAATTCATTAATATTTTATTTTTTCCTGTATCCCTGGCAACACATTAAAATAACCTGTGGAGGGACTTCCCTGCTGATTCAGTGGTTAAAAATCCACCTTGCAATGCAGGGGACGTGGCTTCAATTCCAGGTCCTGGAACTAAGATCCCACATGCAATGGGGCAACTAAGCCCGCAAGCCACAACTACTGAGCCCACACACCACAACTAGAGAATCTCTGTACCACAACAAAAGATCCTGCATGACCCAACTAAGACCCGATGCAGCCAAACAAATTAATAAATGTTTTTAAATAAAAATAATCACCAGGGGAGGTTTTTTGTTTTTTGTTTTTAATAGTAATGCCTGTGAACCAGTTAGGGCTGAGGTTTAAGGAATATGTGTTTTCAGAGACTCCCAGGCTATTCAGATACACATTCAGGACTGACATGCCTTGACTGATTCATTCACCAAGTAGTGTCATTAAGCCCCTTGTATTTGTTTCCCAGGGCTGCTTCAACAAATTACCACAAATGTAATGACCTAAAGCAACAGAATTATCACAGTTCTGTAAGACAAAACTCCAAAACCAAGGTGTCATCAGGGTCTCCGGGGGAGGACCCATTCATTGCTTTTTCCAGCCCCTGGTGGCCCCAGGCTTCCTTGACTTGAGGCCGCATCCCTCTCATGTCTGCCCCCATCTTCACATGGGCTTTTCCTCTGTGTGTCGATCTTAGAAGGACACATCATTGGATTGAGGGCCTGCCCAGATACTCCAGGATGACGGCCTCATCTCAAGATTCCTTAATTACCTCTGTAAAAACCCTTTTTCCAAATAAGGTCAAGTTCACAAGTTCCGGGCGTTCAGATGTAGAAACATCTATTGAGGGACCACCCTTCAGTGCACTCTGGTGCATATTTCCACATTGTAGATGGCTTGCTAGTGCTGTGGGTGCTGCTTTCTACTGAGTTTTCAGTCCATTTGGGACAAGAGAGCTGAAAGCAGGGGAAGGAAGGAGGATGCTCAGAGTGTGCACGGCATGGGTGTGTCCCCAGGCCTTGCGCAGAGCCCAGGGTCGTGGACAAGAGCGGGGACCCAACGGGCAAACTCCATTGGCTACTTACTGGTTCTGAGACCTGGGGAGATCATTTAAACTATACCTCAATTTACACATCTATTGATTGGAAATGACAATAGTTTTTAGCCTACCAAGGCTCTAATATTTCTGATTTTTAAACGTGTGTGTTCCCTCAAAGACTTACAATGGTGCTGGGCACCTAATGAGAATGATACAGTTTTTCAAGAAATTTTTCAAATGAATAAGGAACAAACAACAAAACTACACAAAAGTATCCTCAGAGACACTTAAAACATTCCATGTGTTTCAGTAAAATATTTTACAGAAGGAAAGTAACCAACATGAACAAAATCTGGTGGGAAAATCTACTCAGAAACAGAGGCAACTGTGACCATCACTGTACTGTCTTTCTCCCTCCTCCCCCTCCCCTTCTTCCTCCTCCTCTTCATTCTTCCTCTTCCTCTCCTTCCTATTCCCCCCTCTCCCTCCTTCTCTCTTTCTCCTCCTCCTCCTCTCTTTGTCCTCCTCCTCCTCCTTCTTCTTCTCCAACTTGAATAAGGCACTTTAAGTACAATAAAAGATTTAGCCTGGTTCATGTTCCATGGAGCCATAAAGTGACACATGACATTTATGTGGTCAGAGATCACATAAACTGGAGATGACTTTTCCTCTCTTACCTCTGTTTGTTCCTTAAGGTTTCCACTGCTCAATTTCACAACAAGCAATGAGTTAGCTGAGTTAGTAAAAAGGGTAATCCCTTCTTCTGCTCAACTGGTTATAATCATTTCTGGATTAGAGCAGGTCAAGAAAAACTCTTGAAATATTGGATCCAAATGTTCAAACATGGTAACACTTCATGGTAAACATTTACCTTTGAGGTCGATTTCTCTTTCAACTGGGTTACAGTCATGTGAGGTGTGTCTATTTCTTTCAAGAAATCTATTTTAGGGTTTGTCTTTCTTTCCTATGGAGACTCCTGTTTCCATGGTGCACTCCTAAGAACTTGTCTCTGTCCCAACTTTCAGACAAGGATGAGTTCTGCAATGTGGTTTCTGACCATACAAAAAGTGGCAGCCTATTTTCTCCAATGTTTGGGTCTCAACAGTCCGATGGAAACCATTGAAGGGACAATCTCACCTCAACGTAGCTGGTTGCACATGGTCTCCATACCAAGAGTCCATTTCATCCAGCTTTCCTTTCCCTTGGTTTTGCTTTATCTCTTCTGAACACTTTCAAATTTGCTTATTTTTCTAACCTCTTTTCTCCTCTTTGGGCAATGCAACTGTTTATCTTGTGGTTTTCATCTTTATTACTCATATTTCCTCACAATGAGTGTTCATTAATATTTTAAATTAAGACCTTTACTGCCTTCCTTACCGAGCCCATCGAATCTTCCTATATGACACATTTTTAATTCTTATCACAGAACTTCAGGCAGTGTGTGCATTATATCCTGTTAAAAACCTATTCCACCCAAGGTTGTCACAATTCAGAGATTACAGCTTTCAGTGGGATGTTTCGTTTAGGGATATATTCATAGATTCACTTTGTTAGCCCGGCAAACACAGTCCATGAGCTTGTATTTCACACCTCATTTGATCTCACAATTCAACAAAAAAAAAAGTATAAAAAGAAGCAATTATTTATTTAGATTATGGAATGGATTTTAGAAGGATATTAGATAAGCATAAATTGTCATGCCAAAGCAACAGTCCTTGTCCTTCTAACATCCCCAGGGAGGTCAAAAATGGAAAGTGAAGAAAGAGAAGAGGACGGCAGAATGTTTGATAATTATGTAACTCTGGTTATGTAAGGGCTTTTTTTTTCTCTTGTAACTTTATAAATCTCTTCTAAAGAGAATGCAGAATTGATTCTCTCAAAACCAAAAGTGATAACCACAGCCTGTGCTTGTCCTCCAATTTAAAACATCAGCACTTGATCAGTCCAATGCTTCAACCAAATCAATTCCATGTGCGTAAACTGTGGAGATGGCCATTTGAGACCCACACAGTAATTTCTGAGGGTGTACGTCCAGGCATTCCACTGGGGCTGCTCCAGCCCAGCAGGAGGGTCCAGCATGACTTCCTAGCCACTTCTTGTTTCTACCCTCCCGTTTCGCCCCAAGAACCCTCTCTCATACTCGAAGTCCAAGTCATTCGGGTGGGTCCAGCCATCCCCTACTTTTACAACTGGCTGCAGAGATTGATTCAGGGTTAGTACAAGATCCACATTACTCCAAGCAGAGCCAGTGATGAGCAGCCCCAAGACTTGTGCTGGACACCATGGGACAGAACATGTTCTCCCTGAAGAGGCCAAGCCAGCAGGATGGATGCTGGGAGCTGCCAGTGGTCAACTCGCCACCAGGAGGGACAGCCTGCTGGAGATGATGCCAGAGGAAAGACAAGGAGACAGGTTGCTAGGGATACTGCATCCAGACACTGTTGGTTCTGGTCCCCGCCTTGAACTTTTTCACATGCTCCTAGGAGCCCTTTTTGCTTGGACTTCATTCATGCAGTACCTAAGGGCATCAAAGCCCACCTGAATAACACCCCAGCAATCAAGAGGAAGCCATCCAGTGGAGTCAAAGCAGAAATTAAGCCACAATCCTTGACAGGTCCCACTTTAAAGAGTGTGCCAAACACGGCTAGTTGACCACCCTTCTTCCTTGATAGCAAAGACCTTCTCCCAGTACAAAGCCTGAAAATAATAGCAAATATTCACTTTCCCAGACTGTGCTAATTCTTGAGCAAAGGCATGGAACCCACTGCTTACTGATGCTATCTAAAAGGAAGACTTGAAGGGAAAGTCGTCTTTCCAGTTGGAAAGGTCTTCTCTTCCGGCAAAAAAAAAAAAAAAAAGACACATGAGGAGAAGCCCCCCTCCCGTCCAGTCTTTGTATACAACTAGATAAGTTTGTGATGTCTGGAACTGCTGCAGCCATCTTGCAGCCATGAGAAAACAAGCTGGAGGATGACAGCCAACAAACTGGACATGATAGAGTGGAAAGACAGAACACACATCAGGGTGACACAACTGTGCTGCTAGATTAACCAACCACGGAAACACCTACCTGCAAACTTCTTGTCACATGAGATCACAAAATCCTACTGTACAGGCAGCCATTTTAGGTGGGAATTCTAGCACTTGCAACTGAGCCCAAATATGTAAATCCCAAGTTCTCTTCATGTATCAACTCAGGATTCACGGGTGTTCAGATAGCAAGTAGAGATTTCCAGGGAAATCATGGGTCAGCTGAGGTCTCAGACTAAAGTTCTGCCAAGGGATGTAAAGTACAATATCCAGAATGTTGGTTTGGGAGTGAGAAGCACCCAGATCCCTGATCAATACCCCTAATAGAAGGCTTTTAGGTCACTCAACTAGAGTCTCTCTTTCCTTTTGAAAGAGATCTTCAAAAGCAGTCAGAACAGAGTTCTAGCTGAGGTTGGCTGAGGTCACCCAAGAGGATACAGCACTCAGCCTAGAAATCCACTGGAAAAAGCAAATTCCACCCAATCTCTCCATTTCTCATACTCCCACCACTAACTCCCTGATTCATTCACCAAGTGCTCCTTCGGTGCCCAACATCATGGACCTCAAAGTGTTTAAAAACAAGAAAAGAGAGACTTCTCTGGCAGTCCTGTGGATAAGACTCTGCACTTCCACTGCAGGGGATGTGTGTTCAATCCCTGGTTAGGGTAAGATCCCACATGCCCAACAGTATAGCCAAAAAAACCCAAAAACCAAAAACAAGAACAAAAAGAAAGAGAACAGATTATGACGATAGAAGGTAAGTAAGAGATCAGAAGGGGGCTCTTTGCCAACCTGAGAAGCTGGGTCTCATCCTAGCTGAAGGGGGAGCTATTAATGGCTTTAAACGGGCGGGAAGACTTCCCTGGTGGTCCAGTGGTTAAGAATCCACCTTGCAATGCAGGGGACTCAGGTTAAATACCTGGTCAGAGAACTAAGATCCCACATGCTGCAGGGCAACTAAGTCTGCACACCTCAACTACTGAGTCTGTGCACCACAATTAGAGAGACGCCCTCAGGCTGCAACTAAGCCAAAATAATCCAGCCAAAATTAAATAAATATTAAAAAACAAACAAACGAACAGGGAGTATGGCATAGCCAGCACTGCTCAGTCAAAAGGGAAGAGAAGACAGGCAAAGAGAGCGTAGAAAAGGCTACTGCCACAGGCCTGAGCTCATTCTGCCTATTGGGAGCCCAGATGCAATATTATTAGCAATGACCTCCCTCTGCTTCCCAGGTGAGCTCAGCACCATAAAGCCCAAGGCTGGTACCCGAGCTGGAGAAGAGCCGCCAACGATGTGAAGTTGACCTAACTTCATATTCTGAGCCCATACGCCAATACCCAGGTGTGACATCTGCAAAACAACCACCTTTCAGCACTAAGAGACAATTACTAGACAGCTTAGAGCCACCCTACATTCGCGCATTAAAAAAGTAGGTTTCCCCCTTGCCTCTTAAATCATTTCTATTTTACCCATTTCATTCTTCAGTTCTTCGCTGCCAACAGTAACAATAATAAAATTTTAAAATAATGGTTATCAAACCCTGCACCATGACAAATGTGAGTGCAGGTAATTTTTGAGATTGCCAACCTAATCAGGTCATTGATGTATAAAGAGCATAAAGGATAAAGCCTTCAGCCAGCATCACATCCCATAATGGAGCCATTCAGAAGCTGCAGGACGGAGCTGCACTGATGAGCTCAAAAGAACACATCGCCCATTAAATGCAGAGGCATTGCTTTATTTATACACACATTATTTTGCTATCAGCGTCTGCAGCCATCCCCAACAAAACGGCTGCCGAGGTGCCTTGAGGATCCCAGCGCTTACCTGCTCCGTGTGTCCGGGTGATGGCCCACGCACGTGAGGGTGGCCGTGGTCTGAACGCTGTCGTTATCTATTTCTTCCTGGACTGCCCACTGGTCCTCGCTGCTGACTCTCACTGCAGTTATTTTCACACCAGCTGCTGCCTTAATTCTGTGGGGTAGGAAAAAATATATATGACCATCTTAGTTCAAAACAGAGAGTAAAAACAAGGAGCTAGAACCGATCTCTCCTTTCCTCTGGGAGATGCAGGAAAGAGTGCCAGTAAATGGCTTTCCTTCAAAAACTAAGAGTCTTGTTATTTTTTCAAGTGCCCCGAAGTAGGAGCTCCAGTGTTCTGCCACATGGTGTTAATTTTCTGTTTGATCAGTGTGTTAGGAACCAGATCACTTTCTTCTTCAGGGGCCCTGCAGGATGGAGACAAAACAGACGTGTCTGGCAGGCACGGATAGGATCTGGGGGCAGGTTCTTCCCTGGGGGTGGACGAGGAAGGGTTCTCATCAAGTAGGAGGGTCTGAGAGGCTGCAGGGGCTGTGCCAGCTGCAGAGGCTCTGTGGGAAAGAATGCCAGGGCCTCACTGGGCATTTCTCGCCCCCCACTGTCAAGGGCACCTCCTCATGTGCTCCGGGACTTTCTCCAGACCCTACAGCCCAGCACGTTCACTCACAGGCATAGGCACAAAAGAAATGCATGTGTTTATTTCCCCAAAAGACCTGCACAAGAAAGTTCACAGCAGCGGTATCGTATTAAACCCAGTAAGGAAACGGCCTACATTGTCCATCAAAAGCAGAACTAATCAAATACACAGTCACCCAACGGAATGAGACAGAAATGCCAAGAATAAACAGTGTAGGACCACACAAAGCTACATGGATGCTGTGTTAGTCTCAGATGTACGGCAAAGCAAATCAGTTATACATATACCCCCCTTTATTAGATCATTTTCCAATATATGTCATTACAGAGTACTGAGTAAGAGTTCCCTGGCCATACAGTAGGTCCTTTTTAGTTATCTATTTTATATACCCTAGTGTCTATGTGTCAGGGCTTCTCAGGTGGCGCTAGTGGTAAAGAACCTGCCTGCCAATGCAGGAGACATAAGAGACACGGGTTTGATCCCTGGGTCAGGAAGATCCCCTGGAGGAGGGCATGGCAACCCACTCCAGTATTCTGGCCTGGAGAATCCCATGGACAGAGGTCTGGAGGGCTACAGTTCATAGGGTCACAAAGAGTCAGACACAACTGAAGTGACTTAGCACACATGTGTATGTCTTCCAATTTATCCCCCCCCCTTTTACTCCCTTGTAACCATAAGTTTATTTTTGACATCTGTATTTCTGTTTTGTAGATACATTCATTTGTAGCCTTTTTTTTTTTTAGATTCCACAAACCAACTATCCCTCAATAAAAAGCAAAAATAAAATAGTGGAGAAAACAATTTAGGAATAAATCTGTGTATACTAATTGACATCTCCAAACAGATATCAATTTAATATTTATTAAAACAAATTTAAATCAATTTTTAAAATACTACATGGATGAACCTCCTATATTTGGAGGTTGAATGGCAGATGCCAGATGTCAAAAAGCACACACCATATAATCCCATTTACAGAAAATTTGAAACAGTTAAACTCATCTGTGAGGCTGAAGTTATTTAGCATCAGTTGCCCTTTGGAGCAAACAGCTGGATGGGTTCCCCCGGGGGGCTTCTGGAGCACCTACAATGTGTGTTTCTTCTTTTGGGTGCTGACTGCACTATGGGTTGTGAAAACCCACCCAGCTGTGCTCACGCATATGTAGTTTTCTGTTTGTTCCATGTGGACTCTTACGTACACTCATAATCATTCAGTTGATAAAGAATCTGCCTGCAATGCAAAAGACCTGGGTTCAGTCCCTGGGTCAGCAAGCTCCCCAGGAGAAGAGCATGACAACCCACTCCAGTATTCCTGCCTAGAGAATTCCATGCACATAGGAGCCTGGCAGGCTACAGTCCATGGGGTCGCAAAGAGTTGGACACGACTGAGTGACTAACACTTTCACTTTCATTCGGTATAAAGTTCCAAACAAAGCAAGCAGATTTCATGTTGGTAACAGGAATGTAAGTCAAGGCCATGGAGAACTTTCACCCTTGGACATGACTTCTCCACTGTCCAAGCTCAATGGGCGTTCCCAAGATGAGTTAGACCATTGCCGCCCTTGACATACCTAAGGGCTTTCCCCCCAAACCTCCACCACCCCTCGAGGTGTTCAGGACACAGTGTAACCTGAGGCTTTGACCTTGTCTATGATAGGGAAGCGCCTCGGAGTCCAGATGAGCATTCCTCCCTGTTGGTCCAATGACAGGTGACAATCCAGCAGCTATGGACAAGCAAGAAAGACACCTGGACTGCAGGCCAGACCCCACTCAGCAGAGACAAGAGAGGACAGAGACCCATAGCCTCCCCATCTCATTCTTCTAGGTCTCTCCAGCCCACAGCGTCTGCCACCTTGTAGGGCAGAAGAAAACTTGCCCGGTCAGCCCATCTAAGTGTTTGTGTCTTATACTTAAGCCATCCACTTTAATGGTTTGGTTGTCCACACAGTGGAAGTGCAGTAAAGGATGAACTTTGCCCAAAGAGAAGATGAGTCTTTGCCCTCAACTCTTAGGAGGTGACCTCTAAGCCCTTGTGGTGTTCTACCTGATTAGAGTATCTTTGTTTACCTGGGAACCCTGGGTCATATGGTATCAACTTGACCTCTGGAGGGACTAGAGACTAAGGTCAACCAACTAGGCATTCAAACATATCTGCATGACCAAGCTCTGCACATCAAAGCCTCAATGAGTATCTCTAGTTGTGGTTGTGGGTAAGTCAAATCTCTCTGTCTGCTTGGGAAGGCATGCAATGAGAACTCTGAAATCATCAACGCCATGAAACAATTTTCTACCACAGATTATCCACCCAGTTCTCTAATATTAAGGAGACTGTCTTGAGTTCCAGGTGCTATGTATGAAGCATCAGGACATACAAAGATGGACA
Source organism: Dama dama (assembly GCF_033118175.1). NCBI lineage: Eukaryota > Metazoa > Chordata > Mammalia > Artiodactyla > Cervidae > Dama > Dama dama. The sequence goes on along the minus strand of NC_083685.1, from coordinate 22,251,517 downwards.
AAGTTCAGTCCAGACCAGTGAGTATCCAATGGTTTTGGTACAGACCAGGGAATGACTCATCTACCACCTGACCCATCATACTGTAGAAAAAGACTTAATAACAAATGCCAAAATATCTTCGGCACCTTCCATATGCCGAGCTGTCTGATACCTTTCATCATTCAATTCAGTTCAGTTCAGTCACTCAGTCGTGTCCAACTCTTTGCAACCCCATGAATCGCAGCACGACAGGCCTCCCTGTCCATCACCAACTCCCGGAGTTTACGCAAACTCAAGTTCATTGAGTCAGTGATGCCATCCGGCCATCTCATCCTCTGTCATCCCCTTCTCCTCCTGCCCCCAATCCCTCCCAGCATCAGGGTCTTTCCCAATCAGTCAACTCTTCGCATGAGGTGGCCAAAGTATTGGAGTTTCAGCATCAGCATCAGTCCTTTCAATGAACACCAAGGACTGATCTCCTTTAGGATGGACTGGTTGGATCTCCTTGCAGTCCAAGGGACTCTCAAGAGTCTTCTCCAACACCACAGTTCAAAAGCATCAATTTTTCAGCATTCAGCTTTCTTCACAGTCCAACTCTCACATCCATACATGACCACTGGAAAAATCATAGGCTTGACTAGACGAACGTTTGTTGGCAAAGTAATGTCTCAGCTTTTTAATATGCTATCCAGGTTGGTCATAACTTTCCTTCCAAGGAGTGAGCGTCTTTTAATTTCATGGCTGCAATCACCATCTGCAGTGGTTTTGGAGCCCCCCAAAATAAAGTCTGGTACTGTTTCCACTGTCTCCCCATCTATTTCCCATGAAGTGACGGGACCAGATGCCATGATCTTAGTTTTCTGAATGTTGAGCTTTAAGCCAACCTTTTCACTCTCCTCTTTCACTTTCATCAAGAGGCTTTTTAGTTCATCTTCACTTTCTGCCATAAGGGTGGTGTCATCTCCATATCTGAGGTTATTGATATTTCTCCCAGCAGTCTTGATTCCAGCTTGTGCTTCTTCCAGCCTACCATTTCTCATGATGTACTCTGCATATAAGTTAAATAAGCAGGGTGACAATATACAGCCTTGATGTACTCCTTTTCCTATTTGGAACCAGTCTGTTGGTCCATGTTCAGTTCTAACTGTTGCTTCCTGACCTGCATACAGGTTTCTCAAGAGGCAGGTCAGGTGGTCTGGTATTCCCATCTCTTTCAGAATTTTCCAGTTTATTGTGATCCACACAGTCAAAGGCTTTGGCGTAGTCAATAAAGCAGAAATAGATGTTTTTCTGGAACTCTCTTGCTTTTTCGATGATCCAGCGGATGTTGGCAATTTGATATCTGGTTCCTCTGCCTTTTCTAAAACCAGCTTGAACATCTGGAAGTTCACGGTTCACGTATTGCTGAAGCCTGGCTTGGAGAATTTTGAGCATTACTTTACTAGCGTGTGAGATGAGTGCAATTGTGTGGTAGTCTGAGCATTCTTTGGCATTACCATTCTTTGGGATTAGAATGAAAACTGACCTTTTCCAGTCCTGTGGCCACTGCTGAGTTTTCCACATTTGCTGGCATATTGAGTGCAGCACTTTCACAGCATCATCTTTCAGGATCTGAAATAGCTCAACTGGAATTCCATCACCTCCACTAGCTTTGTTCGTAGTGATGTTTCCTAAGGCCCACTTGACTTCACATTCCAGGATGTCTGGCTCTAGGTGAGTGCTCACACCATCGTAATTATCTGGGTCATGAAGATCTTTTTTGTACAGTTCTTCTGTGTATTCTTGCCACCTCTTCTTAATATCTTCTGCTTCTGTTAGGTCCATACCATTTCTGTCCTTTATCGAACCCATCTTTGCAAGCAATGTTCCCTTGGTATCTCTAATTTTCTTGAAGAGATCTCTAGTGTTTCCCATTCTGTTGTTTCATCATTAATGCATGTAATTCCTACACCACCTGTGAGGGTAGGACTTATACTCCCCTTCAAGGAAACTTGAGCTGTCACAAGACAGGCAAATTTATGTGGGTGTGGGCAGCATAGAGAAATGTCATATTCTGCCTTAGCCCTAGAAGATAAAGAAAATTAGTGCTTGGACAACAAAAGATGCATACATTCTGGTTACTGGAAATTTACCAGCCAAAATATTTACATTTACTAATGTTAGAGTTAACCAAACAACTCACAACAAGGAAAGTGCTCATGAGGAAACTAAACCAGTGATCATTCAAAAGCATGAATGGCTGCAACTCTGAAGTCAAAATCATCTATGGACAATAGTGTCCTCTTGTTTAAACTGTCCTCCTCTCCAAATACCGAAGGAGGCACAATACTAGGAGCTGCACGCACCCTGACACTGCTCAAACATTTTGTTGGATTGTAGTAACTAGAATTTCCTGAGGCCACGCCCATGGGTCAGACCCTTTTCCAGGAGCTTTACCTAAACTGTCTTGTGCTTCGCCTGTCTGAACGTTCCATCTCCTAAGAGCACTATGAATGGGGATTGTTATTTCAGGCTCACAAATTAAAATCTGTGACACCAAAAGCCTACAGAAAAGGGCTGAAATTGAAAGCCGATCCCACCACGGAAGCAGAATCCAGTCTGCCCCTCTGGCAGCTACACCTAAGACACAAGAGCCAGTGTTCATTCCAGGCAAGCCAGGTTGGGTCCTAGCCCCGCTGTTCACTTTGTCTGTCATGCTGAGGCCCCTCCTCTCTCAGGAGAGGGAAAAATAAGGATGGGTGTTGTGGTTGAATAGGGTCCCTCAAACGTTCAGATCCACCCAGAACCTCAAAAGGTGACCTGATCTGAACATAGCGTCTTCACTAATATAATTAAAGGATCTCAAGAAGACACCCTCCTGGGTTTAGAATGGGCCTGAACAATGAGTGGTGTCTTTATAAGAGAGAAAAAGGAGAAGACCGAGATACAGGAAAGAAGGCAATCTGAAGGCAAGGGGAGATATTGGACTGATCTGTCCTCAAGCCAACAAACACCAAGAATGGTGGACAACCCACCAGAAGCCAGGAGAGAGGCAGGGAATGGATTCTCCCTAAGAGCCTCCAGAAGGAAACAACACTGCCGACACCTTGATTGCGGACCTCCAGCCTCCTAAGCTGTGAGAGAGCACACATCCGTTGTTTCAAGCCCCCCCAGCTTGTTGGGGCAGCCCTAGGAAATGAATACAGTGACCATGTCATAACACTGATACACAGGCAGAGAGATAATAACAATATAACGTGCTGGCATAGAGGAAGTGTCACATACAAGGATATATTACATTATATTACTTTCTGTGAATAAAGAAGGAAATTAAGAAACTTAGTTGCCTGGGTAAACAGACGCTGACACATTAATAAAACAAACTTACAAAATAAACAGCACTATATTCTTTTTAATTTTTTAATTTTATATTGGAGTATAGTTGGTTGACAATGTTGTGTTAGTTTCAGGCGTACAGCAAAGTGATTCACTTATACAAATGCATGTATGTATGCGTTTTCAAATTCTTTTCCTATTTAGGTTGTTACATAATATAGAGCAGAGCTCCTTGTGCTATACAGTAGATCCTTGCTGGCTATCCATTTTAAATACAGCAATGTGTATATGTTAATCCCAAACTCCCTAATTTTCCTTTCCCCTGACTCTTCCCCAAGAGAAATATATTCTAATTATCTGTGCTTTGGATGGCTGTGAAATACCAGGCATTCCTGCCCACCTAGGAAAACTGGATGCTCCCAGAGACAAAGGTCAGGGAGACGATGGAGTTAGTGATGATGACAACGAACCAGTTGTAAGAGTTTGGATAAATCACTGAACATCTGTGAGTTGGTTTCCTCATCTACAAAATGTGTGTGATAAGAATATCAACCTATAATGCTGTTATTATGAAGGTTAAGTGAATCACTCAATATAAAGTGCTTAGAAAAACACCTGGGACAAAGAAATTGATCAGTGTTATCATTAGGATTTTTCTCATCATGAACTATTGCATACTCTCCAGGGATCATACACTTAGGCATCCAGTCCCCTCCCTACGAGATGTCCTTCGAAACTGCTCTAAGTCTCCATGCAGGACCCCAACCACCTCCTCTTCAAATATGATTTCTCTGATCTTACTCTTTTTCCTTGGCAGGAAATTCCTCTCATATCCCAAGATTGGGCAAACCCTCCATTTGCCACAGAAAATTCATATATATAAATATATATATATATATATATATATATATATAAAGGTTACTGTAGAGAACATTCAACCTTTGGGTTCCAAGGACATCAGTGTACACCTAACAAATTTTCTGAAATTTTCTGTGATTGCAGTTGACCAAAGAAATAATCCATTTCTGGTTCATATCTAATTAAATATCTAGAAGTGAGGCCAGCTTTAGAAGTGACTCATCACAAAGGTTTAAGTGATGCCTCCAGTTCCCTAAGCACTTGACTCTGTTCAGCTCTCACATATGTGGGTTTTAGCACTGACAGATTCTCTTCTAGTGGTCACAGTGTGGCTGCAACAGCTCCAGATCTCACACCCTCATCAACAAAGGAAAAGTAAGACTCTCTCAAGATTTTGTTCTTAACTCCAGAACAAAATCCTGGAGCCAGGTTTTCACTGGTTGAACTTAACTGAGTATTCAACCTCGGACCTATAACTGTGGCCCAGGTGGGTGAAAGGACAATGCTCAATGGTTTGGCCCATCAATGACCATCCCACACAAGGTAAAATTAACCCCATCTGAACCACCAGGGAGGGGTTAGCAGGTAGTGGCTGCCAAAAGGAAATTCAAGTTACAACAGAAAAAAATGGATGGTAGGAATCAAAAACACAAGCCTGAAGCTAAATTATTGAGGTTCTGCCTCTCTCCTACATAGAAGTTATAAAATTGTCCCTAAATCCTAGTTCTCAGTCCAAACCTTTCCCAATTTTAGATCCTATTTGTTACAACAATCTAAGCCCAGAAAAATCCATGTCTTGAATATTCATTAAGTTTGTTTTAGAGAAATATTTTTAGGCTTAGTGATATTCTTAACGCTTGTTATTTAAAAACTACAATAATCTAAACCTTGTGACAACGATCAATGGTCTCAGCGCCGTAATGAGTTTGAGGGATTTGGGGGCTGATCAAGGGAAAGATATGACCACAAGGAGGCAGTAGCATGCAAAAGCTTTACCCGGGCAGAGATCTGATAGGTTTGCATGCTACTGCAGGAGTCCCTCACAGCCTGAGATCCTCCAAACTACATGGGGGCCACGAGCCAGAAGGGAAGGAGGGCAGGGAGCCCCAGGGAGAGGAGAATCAGAGAGGGAACTTAGGTGTCACTAAGCGGGACGGTGGGAAAGCTCCAGGTCAAACAGCTCCAAAGCACCACTGCGGCTTGGAGTCTTAAAGCTACAAGGTCTATCGCTAACAGACGTTGGGAACAGTTTCGCAGGGCATGCAAAGCAAGCGAGCTCCAAATGTCTAATATAACATGCTTATTTCAAGTACATTTAAAACAATTAGATGTGTAAACAATTGAGTCTGACTCTTAAGCTAACAGGTCCTAGTCTACTGTGAAGAAATAAACAATACAAGGACCAACCTAGAGGGATCACCTCTGGTTCATTTATATAACAACTATCTCCTGACATTCACCAAAAAAAAAAAACACTTATATTTCCATAGGGTCTTCATTATACAACTATTTGTTATCTGTGTTCTCCAAGTTACATGATTACATAGAAAAAAATAACATGGCAAGCTGAGAAACTATTAGATGAACTGAGGCTTCAAGAAACCAATCCCCACTCTCACTTGGTGTTTGGATGACTGTGGCACCAACTCAGCATCTTCTGTCTTTTGGGAAGTGGGGTCGGACCCTGCTGATTGTCAGCTATAAGTATAATGCCAATGCAATGCAAACCTATTGCAAAGTGTAAATGCCAACCTTGGAATATGAAGGACTGACAAATGCCAAGCAAGCCACTGAGAAAAAGGACCCAGCAAAGGATCCACCCCCTTCAAGAGATACCTACTGACAGTTCACAAGTGAAGATGGGGACATCAACGAGAAAAGAGGTAAGTGCTTCAAAAGAGAGCAGCTCGAGAATCAAAGCAGAGTGAAGCTCTTAGGGAAATTGGGGAAGCCTTGAAATACTTCCGCTAAGCTGGTCCTTTTTGAGATCCTACTGACAACATCAAGTGTGAAATGAAAAATGCAACACCATGCAATTCTATAAAATTGAAGGGGAATAACAACAAAAAGCTGTCAAGAGGCAATGAATGCATTCTTCATTCTGGGCAGCACCGAAAGGGAATTACTGGATTTTGTTTACTTGTTTATCTTTACTTCATTTCTCAAAGAAGAAGAAAAATTCCAATCAGGTTTCGTTTTTCTCATGACTTTCTATATGATTTTATGTTCTCATTTTCAGTGGATTAGTTTCCATTGGCCAGATAGTCTCGAATTAAAGAAAAACTTTCCATAACACACTTGTAGTTTTAAATGTCAATGCTCTGAAAAGTGCATATTTTACGTATGTGAAATATACTAACATTCTCTGTTGGCGGGGAACTGACTTCCTCATAGCTCCTAAAACAGCACATGACTTCCTGCCTTTAAACCTTTGCTCATGTTGTTCCCCTCACCTGAAAAGATCTCCCTTGACACCCACAGGACTCACTCCCTCATCTCCTTCAGGTTCCGGCAAATATCTCTTTGAGCCTTTCCCAAACCACCCCATCTAAAATAAAGCCCTATCTAGTACCCACAGACTTTGATTCTGTTGTTTATTCTCTGTCACTCCTGCTGGATGGAAGCATCAGGAGACTGGGTAGAATTTTTTTTTTAATATTGTGTTTCCTGCTTTATCCATTGTTCTGAGAGCCATGCCAGGGAAATTGGAGGTGCTTAATAACTGTTGGCAGAATGAAAGGTCTCTATCTAACCACCTATCTCTGAGTGCTCCATAAATATCAGAACTTCAGGGCTGAAAATGCCCAGTGAGAGGCAAAAACTATCAAAAGCAGGGGACAGAGTTTAGGCATGAGAATCCCGTGGACCAGAGATTCTTAGACTCCCAGGCCATCAGAATCACCTAGTTACGCTATCTCGACCCCACCTCCTAAGACTGTGACTCACTACATGTGGAGCGGAACCCAGCAGTGCTATGTTTTTAAACAGGTTGCCATTCCGATGCAGGTGGTCTCCAGAACAATCCTTGGATAACAGTGCTTGGGACACATTTCAGACAATCACATTCTGTCAAGGAGAGTAACGCCAAGGAACATCTGGTGTTCAACTCGCTTTCTGAGATAAGCCCAGCCCTGGGTGCTGCAGTACTTTCAGGATGAGCTTCAGCAAAACTGTAAAGATACTTTTAATTTGGATTCTCCCAGCAAACCACTTTCTCTGTGATAAATTAACCACAGAGAGAGGCATGAAGCTCCCACTAGGCACCTGAAGACTGGCAAAGGCAGGCTCTGCTGAGAGCTTGTTGCAGACCATGATTTAACCTTGGGAGAGATTACAGGACAGGGGAAAGAGTCAATGCAAGGAGCCTGCCATGCTCATGACTACAGAGCAGGTGGGGCTCCCTCCTGTCCAGGTGGCTTACACTCATGGGGAAAGGATTCTAAGGATTAGATACTTTTGGTCTCGGTCCTAAAGAGAGCAGGAGTCAACTTGAAGGACAAACAAACTACCCGTGCTGGAAACCCTTCAGAACAGAGTCCTAGAAGGCATGGATTTCAGGTCTGAGAACAGGCACATGCAAAGTGGGGTTTTAATTCCAGTGAGAACTTCCCCAAAGCAACACATGCTGATTCCTGAGGAGCTATCTCCTATCTCTTATCTCACTATTTAACCTTTCACCTAAGAAAGCTAAATTCATAAAACTATACATATAGCTTTTGACAAATTGGAAATTTGATGAATTGCTCCCTTCTTTTACACTTCCTATGGCGTTGAGATAAGTATATCCAAAACTCTGCCTTAGCCCCCAGACACCCAAAACCAGCAAAAAATGACTGCCTCCAGCCTAGGGCATGTCTTACTTAGCCACTTACTTATTTACTTCTGGTCCATACCAGGTGCAGCAGACAGTGGAGTGGTCCACTATGAACCGGGACTCCAGGTGATCACTTCTTTTAGAATCCTTTCCCCCTTGAGTGTGGGGAGGGCCTGTGCTTCCTACTAATCAGAATAGCATGATAGAAGTGATGAAATGTCATTCCATGGTTCCATAACATTTTATAGGACTCCATCTTGCTAGCGGACTCGCTCTACAGAATCTTCTCTCCCACGTGTCTTCAAAGGAGTAAGCAGCCATGTTGGGAGACCCACGTGGTGAAGAGCTTGGGTAGTCTCTAGCAACTGAGGACCAACAGTCAGTAAACATCCAGGGTCCAAAGTCCTACAACAGCAAGGAAATAAACCCTGCCAACAAACCAGTGAGTATGGAAGAAGATTCTACCCCAGTCGAACCTCAGATGAGAATGCTCGTGTTTAAATCTAGGATCCCCAACCCCCAGGCCACAGGCCAGTATCAGGCCATTAGGAAATTTTGTTCTATGGGAGCCTAAGATTAATTAGGAACTGGGCCACACAGCAGGAGGTGAGGGGCAGACAGCCAGCAATCCAGGGAAACTCATCTGTATTTACAGCCACTTCCCACTGCTCTCATTACCACCTGAGCTCCGCCTCCTGTCAGATCAGCAGTGGCATTAGATCTGGTTGTTGTTTAGTCACTCAGCTGTGTCCAACTCTTTTGCGACCTCATGGACTGTAGCCAACCAGGGTTCTTTGTCCACAGGATTTCTCAGGCAAGAATACTGGAGTGGGTAGCCATTTCCTCCTCCAGGGGATCTTCCAGATCCAGGGATCAAAGCCGCATCTCTTGCATTGCAGGCAGATTCTTTATTGTCATAGGAGTGCTTGAATCATCCTGAAACCGTCCTCCCCACCACATTGGTCTGTGGAAAAACTGTCTTTCATGAAACTGGTCCTTGGTGCCAGAAACGTAGGGGACTGCTGATTCAAAGGAGTATGGCCAGGGATGCCAAATGCCCTGCTGTGAACAGACTAGTCCTGCCCCACTCTGGATGCCAATAGTCCTCCCACTAAAAAAACACTGTAGGCACCTGATATTCAGCCTCCTAGAGATAATATCCCCACCACCACCTGCACACATGCCTGGGATTATCTTTCCCTGGCAAACTGGACCCCAGGCCGAGCTCCAGACACTCCCTCACTACTCTACCCTTGGTCCCATGTGAAGCGTATGCTCATTTTTCAGCATTAGTGGACAGAAGGGGAAGCAGCTCCCCTGCAAACTCTGGATGTACTGTGTCACAGCCACGAAGCCAGTACCTGCCACAATTTCAAGTCCTTTATTGTCCCACTATGAGGAATAGAGTCTGTTCATCCACTTCACTTCTTTGTAAAGCCCCCAGTGCTGCCTCCCACCATGAAAACCAGTCCCCCTTCAGGTCACATTTAAACATCTGACAAGAGGAAACACAGAAGGCTTTATCCTCAGATTCCCAACCATTGTCTCAGATCATCATGTCCCACGGAGTGAAGTTAAAGACAGTGTGTGCCTCTCTGAAGCAGAACTGTTCAAGACACAATACAGAAACACACACACACATGTGCACACACACACACCATGAGCAGCACGTGGCAGGGGGCAAGGAGGCTGTTATTTTCCCAGAGCTCAACAAACGGCTTCTCATGATCCAATTAGTAAAGTAATATTGTTTTATAGGAACCTAGGACTAGTCAATGTACAGCAATTAGGAACCAGAAATGCTTTTGAAATGAAGGAATTGGGAAAGCAGGTAAGTTGGACTCAGGGCTTTGGAATTCAAATGTGGCCAGGAAGTATTTGATTTAATCTACAATCTACATACTGTTTATCTATTACATGTCAGGCATTAACCACCTACTATGTGCAGGAGAAATACACAGTTCTAAAAACAGACAGATGGAATATGAAGTTAAGACTACTTTCTGACTTAAAGTTTGGGCTCTAAGAAAGAAAAAAGGACACTTAAGTTAACACACACATCTTAAAAATATGGGGGAGGGAAATGGACTCCAGCTCTGTAACCTTGGGAAAGTCATTTAACCTCTTTGTGCCTCAGTTTCCTCATCTGTAAAATGGGACTATTAATACTACTACTACCTCACAGGGTCATTGAAAGGATTAAATGGAGACAGTGTATACAGAATTCTTAGAACAGAGTTTGGCATACAAGGACTATGCAGACTTCACTGTAGTGACAAGAATGCTCAGATGCTGACCCTTTCATAAGCCAACTCAGCTCTAAATGCTGACATTTCCAAGAGTCATCCCCTTGGTGGTAAAATGCTTCAGAAACAGTCTGAGAAATGTAGAAAAACTGTTGTGAGAATTGTCCAACAAGCTCCCAATCCTGGTCATCTGATCCACAGGGGACCAGAAGGTGTACAAGGAGAATCTACCCAGCATTCACCGCCTCTCCTGGTGCAGGGCACCTACCTGAACTTCCCTTGGGATCCACTTAAGCTCAGTCCAGGTGCCTCAGGGTAGGCTGACCCCACACTCGGCTTCAAGGGTTGGTATGCTGTAGCCAATCAAAGTGTTATGTCCTCCTGGACAGTGATTGGTCCAAGGAGGAAGCATGTGCCTCAATCAAAAAAATCAGGATGTCCCATCCCCCTGACCATAATTGACTGGCCCACAAATGGACATGTCAGCCATAAATTTTCAGGGAGAGTTGAGTCCAGCTCTCTTTTCGCTAAGCAATAAGTGTTCCAAGAGCCCACCACCTGCCTGAGAATAAAACCAACAGGAGAAAACAAAGGCAATAGGTAGAAAGAGATGGCTTCCTGGTTACACTAAGCATCTGGATCCAGTCAGACCTGAGACTGTCTTTCAGTTACATGAGTCAGTAAATTCCCTTCAAGCCACTTTGAGTTGGATTTCTTCTTTTAATATTTGCATTTGCAAGTGCACTGACAAAAACAGCCAGGACCTGACATTTCTACCACTCAGAGGACCAAATAAAATCCTCCCAAAGTTCACAGATGATACACAAAGTTACCACCACAGATGGCAGAAGGATGTTCAATATTTCAACCATCATTGTAAGCACAGAAAGCAAATATTAAACAAAGGGAACCTACAGAAACAATCAGAGATCCTCTCCCTTTGTGATATCCATCACTTCAGAATAAATATTAATAAACAAACTTAAGGTATAAAATTCAATTCATAACTCAAAAATAACCTGACCTTTTATGGAATTAAACCCACTTTCTGTCAAGCCTGCTATTTTTTTAGAATGTTTGATGATAAAAATCTTCAAACGCCTAGTAAAGAATCATTTCATTGTAATAATTTAAAGCATTTTGTGAGCCACTATGAATTTTTTGTCTCCAACCTGGACACAATCAAGGGATCAACCTGGCACACTGGATATTTCGTCTCCATGAAGACTTGTCATTAATTTTCAGTAACTTGGTATTTCCAGCTCCTGAGAAATAAATACACACACACATATATACATACACATCCATTTCCCAACTTCATCTATCATCTAGAATATAATGATCCACAAAGTGATTGTTTACAAACAGAACTTTCCAAGTTCCAAGTGATCACCTGAAATCACCTCTTAGAAGTCTCAAAGGAAATCAAACTCAATGCATTCAAAACTGAACTCATGATCAACTCAGCCAAAAATAAAAATAAAAGCCACCTCATTCCTCTTGCCCCCTTTGAGAGAAGACCACTCTCTTAGTACAGGATGCTATAACAAGACACCACACCCTGGGTGGCTTAAACAACAGAAATTTATTTCTCACAGTTTTGGAGTCTAGGAAGTCCAAGACCGAGGTGCTGGCAGATTCAGCTCCTGAGAGCTCTTCCTGGTCTGGAGATGGCAGCACTCTTCCTGGCTTGCAGATGGCTGCCTTCTTGCTGTGTCCTCACGTGGGAGGGAACAGAGGGGTGAAGAAAGCTCTCCTGTCTCTTCTTGTAAGGGCACTAATCTCATCTGCGAGCTCCACTCCACCCTCATGAACTAAGTACCTCCCAAAGGTCCCATCTCCAAATACCATCACACTGGGCATTGGGAATCCCACATATCCATGCAGAGTGGGGAGGCAGGGGGACGTGAAAATTCAGCTCATAGCAACCAGCATACATCAAATTGCTCAAGCCAGAAACCCAGGGATCAACCTTGACACCCTTCTTTCTATAATGGGCTCTCATGTCCGGTCCATTAGCAAGTCCCCTGCCATCGTCCTCACCATGGTAAGCACTCTACAACCACTGCTAGAAGTCACAGAGCAAGCAGGATGATCTCTCCAAATCCCAAGCCATCAAAATGCGAAGCCTAAAACTCTTCACTGGCTACCAACATTGTTATTAAAAGTCCAAAATCCCACAAGACCCTGCATGATCTCAACCATGATTGAGAGATCATCAAATTGCCCAAAGGAGGCAGTGGATAGGCTATTAGTTTTGTGGCTAAAAGCACAGACCCTAGAACCAAACTGTCTGGATTCAAATCCTGGCTCTTCCATTTATCTACTCTGTGAACAACTAACCTGACTGAGCCTCAGTTTTCTCATCTGTAAAATGGGAGCATAGTAACCATCTTATACATGTCATGGGAGGATTGAATTTTAAGCACTTAGCAGGTGCAGTTTTCTCTTTTTAGGATTCTGGCTCTGCCCTCAGAAGACACAGATTTTCCCCACATATGGCTATACTCACTGGTCTCTATTTCTCCCACAGACCATTTTGCTAGCCTTCTCTTCTTGTCCAGTACTGACAGAGGCTGATGGCTGTGCACAGCATCTCTAGAAGCCCTGTTGTCCTCCCTCTGGCTTCTGGCTGGGTTCAACCAATAGAAGGTGCAGCAGATTGGATGATGAGAGGAGAGAGGCTGGGATATTAATACCCTGGCTTCTTCCTGCTGGTGATAGTGGCTGAGTTTCCTGCCCTGTGAGCCTGGCTCCTGTGGTCCCACCCTGTCCCACAACCTCCACTCTCACCGGGTTCTTGCGATTCCTTCCCTGCTCTTGGGCCAGTTACTGCCTTGGCCCTATCCCCACTTAGTCAAAGCCCCCATGAAATTCTCTTTTGGTTACCAGCTCTTTCTCATCTGAACCCCAAATGCTTCAGGCCTTTGCAAAACTCTTCCTGATGACTGAATTTTTTTCCTCACACCATCGCCCACCTCCAACAATCCAGTTCATTCCTTTCCATCCTTCAGTTCTCAACTGACACCTCCTCTGGGAAGCCTTCACAGGTACACAGGACAGGATTCCTTTTTTCTTTTATTGTGCCTTGACTTTTCCCTTCCTAGCACTTATCACAGCTAATACTAAGTAATTATGTGTAAGTTTCTATATACATCATGGTCTTCAGACTCAGACTCACCCCAGCAGAGACCACATCAGGTTTGTTTTGCTCACACCCCCCACTTCCTAAGCTGCTTCGCATGCATGTCAGGTACTCAGTGCTGCACTTGTCGAATTCACCAATCACACAGTGAAGTGCAGCCAGTCCCTGCAATTGCTGTGACGGGCTTCATCCAACCCAGGAAGAAACAAAGCAGTGATGTCCAGGCCAAGCCACTTTTGCTTCTAAACCTAAGACAGGCGCGCCTGAAAGAGACCTGTGCCCGCCATCTCTCTGATGCTAAGTGAAAGTGTTACTCGTGTCCAACACTTTGCAATCCCATGGACTATAGCCCACCAGGCTCCTCTGTCCATAGGATTCTCCAGGCAAGCATACTGGAATGGGTTGCCATTCCCTTCTCCAGGGGATCTTCTCAACCCAGGAATCGAACCCAGGTCTCCTGCGTTGTAAGCAGATTCTCTACTGTCTGAGCCACCAAGGAAGCCAAGATGCTAAGACGGTTACTAATTATGAAACCTCTCTAGTCAAACTTCATGCTGGCGCCTCTGTGGCAACTTTGGCCACCGAGGCTGGCTGAGGGGCAGGGAAGCTGGCATGGATTCCAAGGCCTTGAGACTAAGGGTGACCCCACTCTCCCCTGTCACTTACAGTAGCAGCTGAAACGGCACCTCATTTTCGGTTACCCTCCCCAAACGCCTGCTGAGGGCTTTCACACGTTATCTCATTTGTTCCTCATGAAAATCTGCGAAACTGCTACAGAGAACAAGTCACACGCCCACAATCACACAAGTGGGCAGACACAGAATTAAGGCCACACTCCTGTGGTCACGGGTCCCAGCCCACACAGCTCCTCCTGCAAGGACGCCAGCCAGACTTGCCCCTGCTGGCTCTGCATCCTCAGGGCTGTTTGTCAGGTGAAGTGTTCCAAACCTCTCCCAGGGCCCCTTTAATCCAGATGGAAACTGATGGGAAAAGCTGTGCCACAGAGGAGTTGAGAGCATACCTCCAGACCCCAGTGCCCAGGTTCAAAGTCAAGTGTTGACGCTTTCTATCTATGTAACTTAACACTAATTATTTTAGCCTCTTCAGACCCGTTCCCTGTCTGTAAAATGGGGATAAAGTGTCCACTTGGAAGGCAGCCTTGAATATTAAATGCATGAATGTATTTACACCCAAAGTACAATGCCTGACCTGGCTTATAGCAAACAAGTATGAATCACTCATTCTGTGTGCCTTCTAACCATTAACAGCTTAACTGTCCCCATGAGATAACTGTTAGCCTCAGGGTAAGGTGGAAATCTTATTCCACTTCATTGCACTCCCCACCAGTCCGTGGATGGAAGGGAAGACCCATAATGGGTATGGGTCCACGAAGTCATTATTTTCTTTACTTTCTAAAACTCAAATTAACTTTGATTCTCTATGTAGCCAGACTGATTTAAAATATAAAAACTGAAGGACTTCCCTGGTGGTCCATTGGCTAAGATTCCACTTTTCCAATGCAAGGTGCTCAGGTCTGATCCCTGGTCAGGGAATTAGATCCCACCACGTGCTACAACTAAGACCTAGTGCATCCAAATCAATGAAAAATTAATTCATTAAAAAATAACTGAAAGTAGTCTTGCCTGAGATTTTCTCCTTCCCTCCCGGAATGGAGGAGGACTGGGATTCTGTATATGGACAAAGATGGGAGGGAGCAGAGGGCTATGAGAACCTCTGTCCTTCACCTGCTGCCCCTGAGATATCCATCATGGCAGCTCCTGTCGCTCCTTGGGTCAGAGGTGGGAGTGGGGGTAGAGGGGTGGCTCAGCTACTTCTCTGCCAGCCTTGGAGCTGGGAATCTTCCAGAAGGCTACCCCTGTCCCAACTACTCTGACCCATGGTTGTAAACTCAATTGCCCTCAGGGATCAGACAGGTTTGAAGGTGAGTAGCTGGGCAGGTAGATACTACAGTGAACAAGTGACTAACTCACTTGCCCCAACCTAAGGGGAAACCGGTGAGGAACCTCTGTCTTCAACTCTGCGAAGGAGACCTCCAGTAACAAGACCTTCCATCCCTGTAATTTTGCCCAGTATGTAACAACTTGGTATCCACTGAAATGCAATGGATCTGCAGCCCCAAGGCTGCTTTGTGGGAAGCATTCCCAGAGGAGTTTTTGCTTTCTCTCCACCCCAGGACAATGTTTCTGCATTTACACAGTTCGGGAACACAGTCTCCCAAGGCCAAGACCACACTGACACAGCGTCAGACACATACACCCACACATACACACACAAACACATACACTATTTTGCAGTCAAGTCCCTGTTTTAATCCTGCTGTGACAAAAAGTGATCCATTAGTTCAGATCCTATAGACACAAAGGAAGCAGGGTAACACATCAGTTACCTACAGTAGTAACTATGTGAGCATCAGAGACCAGGGAGACAAAACTCCAGGTGACACTGTTCTGCTTGGCGTCCTGCCAGGGCCAATTCTGTCCTCTGCACACAGACCAGAGACACATCTGTTCTTTAGAGAATGAACAATCGGAGAACCCAGCTGCGTCCCTATCTTCTAGGCTCCTATATTTCTAGCTGTGTTTGTAAAAGAAGCTACAATGTTACAGAGACTTGGAAAGTGAGAAGCAACCATATTTCTTAATCTTCCTTTCAAAAATGAAACTTTCTGTGCCAGGGACCACAAATGTACCCTGAAGGGGAAAAGCAAGTACCGTAAAGAGACCAGATTTCTGTCTGGGGTATTCAAACTCATGGATAACACAGCCGAGGATGTTCAGAACTGTCTTAGGCAAAGTCTCCTCTATCCCACAGGCTCCTTAACTCTGTCATCTCTTCAGAAATATCCTTCAGAGATGGATTATAAATATTACATATCCATGGTGTAGAGAAAAGGGGACCCTCCTACACTGTTGGTGGGAATGTAAATTGGCACAGCCACTATGGAGAACAGTATGGATGTTCCTTAAAAAACTAAAAATAGAACCACCATATAATCCAGCAATACCACTCCTGGGCATATATCCGGAGAAAACTCTAATTAAAAAAGATATATGCACCCCAATGTTCATAGCAGCACTATTTACAATAGCCAGATTTTACATGGAAGCAACCTAAGTGTCCATCAACAGATGAACAGATAAAGAAGATGTGGTACATCTATACAATGGAGTATTACTCAGCCATAAAAAAGAATGAAATTTTGCCATTTGCAGCAATATGGATAGACCTAGAGATTATCATACTAAGTGAAGGAAGTCAAACAGAGAAACACAAATGTCATATGATATCACTTATATGTGGAATCTAAAACATGACACAGATGAACTTATTTACAAAACAGAAATAAACTAATAGACATTGAAAACAAACTTATGGTTACCAAAAAGGAAAGGGAAGGGGGATAAATTAGGAATTTGGGATTAAAAGATACATACTACTATATAAAAAATAGATAACCAACAAGGGCTTACTATATAGCACAAAGAATGGTACTCAATATTTTGTAATAATCTGCAATGGAAAGCAATCTGAAAAATAATATAATATGTATATATATATATGCATATATATGAATTGCTCTGCTGTACACCTGAAATTAACATATTATAAATCAACTATAATTTAAAAAATACTACACATCCAGAGGCATACAAGAGAAGAAGTCCCAGGTCACAGCTGGAGATTTGTCTCAAACTTGGATAACAGTTCTCCATGTGATACTAGCTAAGTCATGACACTGCTTGGTATGACACCAAAACTGCACTTCCAAGGTACATCCATCTGGGGAATTGTTCTCACCTCTGCAAAAGCAAAAACTCAATCAGATAGCACTAGATCTGGGAAAACGCTCCCCTTTTCTGCTCCTCTTAAAGCCAAGATTATCCCCAACTTGGAGCGTGGCACTCGCTGCCTGTGCCCTCTCAACTCTCCCAGGGCTCTTTCTTTATGCCTGTCTCACTCAATTCAGCCTCTTCACTTACTGATGTACCTTGCCGAGTGTCCACAGGCATTTCAAACAGCAATAAACAGGTCATTAAGTAGAGAACAAAAGGCAACAAAGCATTAAGAACAAACAGGCAGAAGCAAGCAGAATCTACTAATTTGCTCCTGTGATGGGCATTTTTTCATTAGCCAGCAGTGCTGCAAAATCACTTTTAACACACTACTCCCCGACTCAGAAGATATCAAGAGCCCCAGTGCTGAGCCATGTCCAGACCATTCTTGGCCAGACATTCTTTCTCCTCACCAGCCAGCTGACCTTCCCTCCTTTCCCCCATGGGTCCATCTGGACTTGGCTCCATTCAAAATCCTCAAGTACTCCAGTACTTGGCTTGGCTCAGAAAATAGGAGCACCATAAACACCAGAACACCAAGAATTTATCTGGGCCACCCCTATGAGGATACAGCTTCACAAGGTCAGAGAACTACATCCCCCGCTACTATAGAGTGAGTGCAATATCAGTACCAGGCAAATGGAAAGCACTCAAACACCTGTTGAATTAATAAATGATGAGGGACTTCCCTTGCTGTCCACTGGCTAAGACTCCGAGCTCCCAATGCAGGGGTCCTGGGTTTGACCACCAGTCAGGGAACTAAATCCTGCATGCTGCAACTAAGACCCAGAGCAACCAAATAAATAAATATATTTTTAAAAATAATGAATGAATGAATTTCACACAAGAGAAATAATATGTGACACTGATCTGCCTCCCATGGGTAAATGAAAAATATACTATTAAGACCTTGGCATTCATACATATATATGTATGGCTGAGCCCCTTTGCTGTCCACCTGAAACATCACAGCATTGTTAACCAGCTATATTCCATTATAAAACAAAAAGTTTTTTTAAAAAGACATTAGGGTTCGTTGGAACCTTGTTTAAATAAATTGCTCATAAAAGTAAGGTAAAATATAAATAAATAAATTGCTCATATTTCCTTTAGTTGCCAAACCTACTCTAAAGTACAGGAAAGTCACAACAATAAAAGCATTTTTCCCTGGGAAACTGTAGCCTTAGAGTTACATCAGGTCTTGTTGAACACAAATTTTAACAGCATCTGCTCTCATGTGCCCTAGAATATTCTGTCCCATTACTAAAAAGGCTCCTTCTGGACAGAAAGTGCAAGGGGCATTGACCACTACCACCTTAAGGATCCACCACGCAGCCTCCAGCTGCCAAGCCCCTTGGCAGGATGGGAAACAAGGGGCTCGGGGCGGGCGGGGGAGCGTGGCCTCTCTTGAGAGTCCAGAGAAGGGAAGCAAAGAGGTGGGGATCAGGTCCCCTCCACCCTTGGACTTTCAGCTCTCAAGAGGCCACAGACAGTTTTGTTTTATTTTTTTTAAGTGACAAAGGGGAGGGCTTAATTGGCGGCTTCAAACTCAATTTTTTTTTTTAAATTTTATTTATTTACTATTTTATTTCTGGTTGTGCTGAGTCTTTACTGCTGCGGGAGATTTTCTCTAACTGCAGCGAGCAGGGGCTACTGTCTAGTTGCTGTGAGCAGACTTCTCATTGGGGTGGCTTCTCTCCTTATGGAGCACAGGTTCTGGGGCGTGGCCTTTGAGTAGTTGCAATTCCTGGGCTCCAGAGCACAGGCTCAGTAGTTGTGGCTCACAGGCTTAGTTGCTCTGCAGCATGAGGGATCTTCCAGGATGAGGGATCAAACCTGTATCTCCTGCATTGGCAGGCAGATTCTTCACCACTGAGCCACGAGGGACGCCCACACACAGTTTTTTATCCCATCAAATGTTGTCAGGAAAGAACAGAGATAAAGACCAAGCTTTCATGTCACCAAATTTTATTACAGAATTCTTACACCTCATACAGTTTTAATGGCTGAAATTAAATATTAAAAATAATGTTTATTTTTAATAATGCTTTTAGGATGTGGGGCAAACACCTCTACATGAGAGGGCACATAAGAATATTTTAGGTGATATGACAAGGACTTGATACTAAGTTGAAAAAAAAGAGTTCCTAATCTTTATCAACCACTTTGATTAAATCGGTGGAAAGTTCCAGTTGAGTGTTTTAATGTCTTTAACCTCTTCTGACACTTGCAAATCTTCCCCTTTAAACAAAGAAAACTAATGACCCCCCAAATCAAGGCATTTTAGAGCCTGCCACCTTCTAGCTTGAATATTACAACACTGGCTTTCATGCATAATTATTATTACAGTTGCCTTCTCTTTATAGCAAAAGATGCTGGTTTTTCCATTTATAGAAGAGATATAAAGCTCCTGTTTTAGGTCAATTTAGTAAAAATACGAGCTGATTTAAAGAACTGAACATCAGTACTGCTGTTATACAGGGCTTCACAGGTGGCAGGCACAGTGGTAAAGAATTCACCTGCCAAAGGGGGATATTCGAGAGACTTGGGTTAGATCCCTGGGTAGAGAAGATCCCCTGGAGTAGGAAATGGCAACCCACAGCAGTATTCTTGCCTGAAAAAGCCCATGGACAGAGGAGCCTGGCGGGCTACAGTCCATGGAGTCGCAAAGAATCGGACACAATTGGGGAACTCAGAATCACACACACACACACACAGAGTGAAACAAACAATGAAATCAGATGGGGAAAAGACAATGCAAATGCCCAGTCTCTTTGGTCAGGATTCCCGAGGTGATGGGTTTATGTGATAAACCCATTCCTGCCATAGCTACATGTCTAGTTTAATGTGAACTAGAAAAATAGAATAAAGCCAGAAACTCAAGAGATTGATCTTCCACCTTAAGGGAGCAAAATAACATTTTCTTTAGAGATAAATTTATTTCCTCCCCCCAGTAGGTATTAATTAAAATGACATTAGTTAAGGGGAAAAGAGTTCAGGGTGGTGGGTAAGTATGGGAAAACTGAATCCTGGGAAACACCAGTTCCAGGGATGATATGGACCAGCTCTCACAGGCAGCCTCACACCCTGCATGGTCACGCTGCAGCTGTACCCAGGTGTATCCGAGCTGCAGATCAAAGAGCCATTTTCCACCACAAGAGGCAGTCTCCCTGTCTGGCTCAATTCCGCTAAGATGAGAGCAGAGGTATCTGAGAATTTCACTCCAGGGTGGGTTTGCTCAACAGCTCAGATGAAAGAAGGAAATATATCTCTAGGAGGAATCAAGCTGCTCAGAAGGAACTGAGTTTATCTTCAGTTGTCAAAGCACTCCACTGGGGAACACACAGCCTCCTGCCTTCACCTGTCTATGTCTCCTCCTGTCTCTGCCACTAGCGAACAGCTGAGAATGGGAAGCCACAAACAGAAAGGATTTTCAAGCAAAGATGAGGCAAAGAAAACAGATTTTTCAAGAGCAAAACACCCACAGCTACCACAAATTTAGACTGAGCTAGAAAAATCTGAAACACATTTCAAAAACAATATTATCAAATTGGGCTTAATGGAATTTCTGGGCATCTGATTACAGCGATCTTACCACCCATGTAGGGGAACAACATCTAAGCCACTCTAACAGCTTCATGATTAGGAAAAGTGAGGGTCAGAGAAGTGAAGTGATCTGAGTAAGGACCTAAAGAGCCAGGACCAGAACTCAGATGCCCAACTGCTGGCTGTCTTTTCTCTCTGCCATTCAATGTCATGGGTCATTAAGAAGACAGCAAGAATGCACCTTCTTCATCCTCTTGCACCAAATGTCCTGCTAAGAATTATTATCCAATATCCTGGGACCATCTCTTGGAACGAAAAAGATAAAACCTACTTGAGATCATTTGGTTTTATATTTTTCATTCCGAGAGATGAGCCCAAAATATTGAATGATAATTCTTAACAGGACATTTGGTGTAAGAGGATGAAGAAGGCGCATTCTTGCCATCTTCTTATTAATAATAAACTATGACAATGGATGGCTGAGAGAAAAGACACCCAGTAGTTGGACATCTGAGTTCTGTTCCTGGCTCTTAGGTCCTTACTCAGATCACTTCACTTTTCTGACTCTCAGTTTCTTAATCATAAAGTCATTAGAACAACTGAGATGTACCCCAACTAGAGGCTTCCCTGGTGGTGCAGTGGTAAAAGAACCCACCTGCCAAGGCAGGAAATGCAAGAGACTCAGGTTCAATTCCTGAGTCAGGATGATTGATCCCTTTGAGTAGGAAATGGCAACCCACTCCAGTATTCTTGCCTGAAAAATCCCATGGACAGAGGGCTACAGTCCATGGGGTTGCAAAGAGTCAGACATAACTAAGCAACTGAGAATGCATGGATGATATTAACTAGAAGAATAAAGATACTAAACTGCACTGAGAAACTACATTTGCTTTTGAAGAACAGATTAAACCTATCCTACTTTTGTCTCTGTTTTAAGAATCTAAGGATACTGGGGGTACAATGAAAATTATTTATGTTTGCTATAAAACACTAACCGAAAAAGTCAAATACTCAAGGAAGGGAGCAAGTAGAGTTCTTGGTTTGCATGCAACAGAAACCGCATCCGGCCAGCTTATGAGAAAGAGATTTATAGGAGCAAGACTGGGCATCTCATAGAATGAAGGAGAAGGCTGAAAGTCCAAATCCAGAAATGGGCCCAGATCCAGGGCAGAGAGGTGGCAGGACTACTACAGAGACCATTTGACCAGAATTACCAGACCCCACCCCAAGCATCCACTTCTGCTGGCACCAAACATCCAACAGGCACCTGTGATCTGTAGTAACTGAGCTTCCCACGGGCATCCGGAGAGAATCATCCTCCACAGGAGATACACACACACCATCTGTGGACCAGCCAGCAGGAGGAACCCACCACTGTGCCCAACCCAATGCTTGTGTGAACTATGCATGAAAACACTCACACAAACATACACACACACACACACACACATGTACGTGCACACATATACACGTATGCACAGGCAAACAGAGCAGACACGTGTGAAGCACCCCTCCTCAACCCTGCCCCTCAGCCCACCCAATTTCAGCACAGCCGTGGTAGACAGCTCCATGTGCCCCTGCCAGTGAACAACCTTCACCAGCTTGTTCTTGATGTTTTCTCCCAGTTACCTCCCCCAGGGAATATTCAACCAGCTGGGATGGAAGTCAGAAGATAAATGCTCCAGCCACCCCATCTTCCAGGGGGACAATTCTGAGGCAACTTCTGCACAGTTCCAAGGATGGATGAAGTCCCCAGGGGCCCCTCAGTGCATCTTTATCACCCCTTCCTCCTTCCCTGCTCCAGTGTCCCCACCTCACATTTCCAGTGCCTGCCATCACCTCCCAGAAGTGAACCACCTGGGCTCCAATTCCTTGTCTCAGGATCTGCTCAGGACCTACATGCTCACTTACACACTATGCAATGTTCTTCACGGAAGGAGGGTAGGCCTTGGACTTGCAGTGGGTTGGAAGTTGTTGAAATATAAACCCCTATTGTCCTATCAGACCCACCTATGACTGCCCTGAGCTGGGACAGAGTTGAGGCTGACTTTGGTTTGGGACACAACCTGTGCTTAGCGGCCAGGCTGACACATAAAATCAGTGCCTCCCTTTCTCTCTCCGTATCTCTCTCTTTTTTAAAAGTTTTTATTTTTTTTTTTAAGTCCTTTTTTAAAAGACCATTTTTTTTAAAGTCTTTATTGAATTTGCTACAATATTATTTCTGTTTTATGTTTTGGTTTTTCCGCTGCAAGGCATGAGGGATCTTAGCTCCCGACCAGGGATCAAACCCACACTTCCTGTATTGAAAGACAAAGTCTTAACCACTGGACTGCCAGGGAAGTCCCTCTCTCCATATCTCTTGAGCCAATAAGAATCTTGTCAGGAGACCAGAGCACTTAAAACAGAAGAAATGTAGGTGGGAGGGAGGGGTGGACACAGCCATCTGGACACGAGCCACATCATATCACATGAGGCCCTGCAGGTCCGCCTGCTTATTCTCAGTGCAGTGCAAAGCCATCAAAGCAGGAGGTGCGGATGACTGGCACGTGTTGAGGGCCACTCTGGTTGCCATGGGGAAAAGAGATGTGTGGGGCAAGAGAGGAGACTGGGAGGCCGGTTAGGACAGGATAGTGCAATACTCTCCACGTCAGAGGGGATGGTGGTATGCATGGGGGCAGTGGAATTTGAGGTGGAAAGAAGTGGACAATTTCAGACTATAGTTTGGAAATAGAACCAACGGAAGGGTGAATTACTGTATCTGTTTAGCCTCTAGAATCAGGACCTTAGCTATAAATGGCTTTCTATGTAACAGTTCTTTTGTAGGAAGGAGTTTTCCTTTAACGCCACACAAGCAAGAATAGGAGACTAAACAAGTGAAACAAAGACATACATACATACGACATACACACGTACATAAAAGCAGAGGGAGTCTAATTCAGGGAAGGTGTGACTCCCTTACATGTATCTGAGAACTTCAGTCAAGATTCGCACAGGTTTGGGACTGGCATGTACACACTGCTCTATCCACACTGCTGCTGGTGGTGGTTTAGTCGCTAAGTCGTGTCTGACTCTCGCGGCCCCATGGACTATACCCCTTCAGCTCCTCTGTCCATGGGGTTTCCCAGGCAAGAACACTGGAGTGGGTTCCCATTTACTTCTCCAGAGGATCTTCTTGACCCAGAGATCGAATCCATGTCTCCTGCATTCCAGGCGGATTCTTTTACCAATGAGCCACCAGAGAAGCCTATATACACACTGCTGCTGCTGCTAAGTCGCTTCAGTCGTGTCCGGCTCTGTGCGACGCCACAGACGGCAGCCCACCTACTGTATATAAAATAGGTAACTAGTAAGAACCTACTGTGTAGCACAGAGAACGCCACTGAGTACTCTGTTAATGGCCTAAAAGTAAAAGAGTGGATACATGTATATGTGTGACTGATTCACTCTGCTGCACACCTTACGTTAACACGACATGGTAAATCAACTATACTCCAGTAAAAACTTTTTTTAAATAAATAAAATAGATAACCAACAGGGATCTACTGTCTAGAACAGGAAACTCTACTCAATTCTTTGTAATAACCGAAATGGGTAAAAGAATTTGAAAAAAATACACTTTACTGCATACTTGAATCTGACACAACATTGTTAATCAGAACCTCTTGATGAAAGTGAAAGAGGAGAGTGAAAAAGTTGGCTTAAAACTCAACATTCAAAAAACTAAGATCATGGCATCTGGTCCCATCACTTCACGGCAAATAGATGGGAAAATAATGGAAACAGGGAGAGACTTTATTTCCTTGGGCTCCAAAATCACTGCAGATAGTGACTGCAGCCATGAAATTAAAAGACGCTTGCTCCTTGGAAGAAAAGCTATGACCAATCTAGACAGCATATTAAAAAGCAGAGACATTACTTTGCTGACAAAAGTCCATCTAGTCAAAAGCTATGGTTTTTCCAGTAGTCATGTATGGATGTGAGAGTTTGACTATAAAGAAAGCTGGGCACAAAAGAATTGATGCTTTTGAACTGTGGTGTTGGAGAAGACTCTTGAGAGTGCCTTGGACTGCAAGGGGATCAAATCAGTCCAGCTTAAAGGGAATCAGTCCTGAATATTCATTGTAAGGACTGATGCTAAAGCTGAAGCTCCAATACTTAGTCCACCTAATGCGAAGAACTGACTCATTGGAAAAGACCCTGATGCTGGTAAAGATTGAACGCAGAAGAAGAGGACAACAGAGGATGAGACAGTTAGATGGTATCACCAACTCAATGGGCATGAGTTTGAGCAAGATCCAGGAGTTGGTGATGTACGGGGAAGCCTGGCATGCTACAGTCCATAGGGTTGCAAAGAATTGGACACAACTAAGAGACTTAACTGACTGATACTCCAATATAAAATGAAAAATTTTAGAAAAAGATTAGTGCAATAGGAAGCTTCTAGTCCCCTAGGCTAGAAGGACGGAAGGAAGAAGTCATGGCCCCAGAGCCAAGAGGAGTCACTTGAAGATGATAGAATCACAGAGGGCTCATCAATCAGAAGTGCAGCTGCTGCCAAAGACACCATAGCTGCCCAGGGCGGAGAGGACGGCGGTGGAATACCCCAGCTACTCCTTCCCCTTGGCCCTCCAGTCTTCAGCCAGCGCCCCCAACTAGCTGCAGGCAGCTGAAGGGAAGCTGGGACCCGCAGGGTCAGCCCTCTGTGATACAGGCAGAGAAAAGGAATATCCAAGACTGGATCTGAGGGCAAGAGCCAGGCTGGGGGATCAACCCACTGATCCCTTTGGTGCCTGGAAGGACAGGCTGAGTTCCCCACCCACTGTTGTGAGTGGAAGGCTGGCTCCCCAAAGATGCATACCCACAGAAGTTTTGCACGTGACCTTATCTGGAAAAAGTAATTTGGTGAGGATCTCAAGACGACATCATCCTGGCTGAAGTCAGGCCCTAAACCCAAAGACACATGTTCTCATCAGAGACAGAAAAGGAGAAGACCCAGACAGTCTGCAGAAGGGAAGACCACGTGAAGGCAGAGGCAGAGACTGAACCCGTGTAGCCACGAGCCAAGGAGCGCCTAGCATAGCCTGCTACCACCAAAAGCCGGCAGAGGCCTGAAACAGACTCTCCCCTGACTATCCGGAAGGAACCACCCCGCCCACACCTTGACTTCAGCCTTCCGGCCCTGAGAACTGAGAGAGAAGACATTCCTGCTACTAGTTTAAGCCACCAAGTTTTCAGTGATTTGGTTGTGGCTGCCCTAGGCAACGAACACACCTATCCACCTATCTTCAGCTTCATTTTTTTCTGTTCCCTGGCAAGTGCTTCTTTACAAGTGGAAGATAAATCCTCAATCAGGAAAAAAAAAAATTAAGGAACAAAACAGGCATGCAGAACTTCTGTCTTTTATATGATATTGTGACCTGGAAAACCCTCGTCACTCAAAACCCCAAATTACATGTGTTTCTCTCAGTATGGCTTCACCTAGGGAGTGTGTTTGCTTCATTCATGATGGAAAGTCATCTGTTGAGCTTTTCCTTCACATGGTGACCAATTCGTCCCCCCTTTCATAATGGGCTCTGCTCACTCACAAAGCCATGTGCCATCTCCTCCTTTTTTCTTTAAATTTATTTGGCCACACCAGGTCTCAGTTGTGGCACATAGGATCTTTAGTTGCAGCATTTGGGATCTAGTTCTCCAACCAAGGATTGAACCCAAGTACCCTGCATTGGAAACACAGAGTCTTAACCACTGGACCACCAGAGAAGTCCCTGCCACCTCTTTCCTAACTAATTGGCTAAGGCACGGTAATAGTTTCCAGTTGCTGCTGTAATAAACTGCCATAAAGTTAGTAGCTTGAAATAACACAAATCCCATCATGTTGGAAGTCAAAAACCAAAAATGAGCTAAGATCAAGGGCTGCATTTCTTCTAAACAGGGATTTGAACCAGTCTTCCTTGCTTATTAGTCTACACTTCTCCACGATACCACATGGCTTCCTGAAATGAGTGAAAGCTGAAAGAAGGGAGCTACACTTATGTTCTGATGTTGTTCAGTCCCTAAGTTGTGTCCAACTCTCTGTGACCCCATGGACTGCAGCATGCCAGGCTCCTCTGTCATCCACTAGCTCCCAGAGTTTGCTCAAATTCATGTCCATTGAGTCGGCGATACTATATAACTATCTCATCCTCTGTTGCCCCCTTCTCTTCCTGCCTTCAGTCTTTCCTAGCACCAAGGTCTTTTCCAGTGAATCAGCTCTTCACATCAGGTGGCCAGAGTACTGGAGCTTCAGCTTTAAAGTATCAGTCCTTCCAATGAATATTCAGGGTTGATTCCCTTTAGGATGGACTGATTTGATCTCCTTGCAGTCCATCCACCTTTCCTATCCTGTTTAATCACACTATAAATCTCATCAGTCTCCTGATCACAACAGCAACATCACTCCCAACTGGGCTACCCACCACTCCATACTCAGTGTTGTCATCTGTACTGGATCAAGAATACCATTCCCCCTCTTCTCCTCATATTCTCATTTATCCAAACTGTAACAGCCAAAATCAAGGGACACCTCCTTTTCCAGACTCCCTAACGACCTACATTTCAAAACATTCCTGAAACACCCATCACATCCAGCTTTGTCAGTTTGTATGTGTGCATTTCATCCCCCAAAGAATTTTGAGATCTTTGTGGGTGAGCACCCCATCTAGGATCTCTTGGTAACTTCTAAAACACTAGCTTAGAAGGTGCTTAATGAATGGCTGATAGTCAGAATCCAAAGCAAGGAGCTAGGACTGCAGGCATATGCAGAAGAGATGCTTATTAGAGAAAAGTATTCCTTCTACATCCCTAAGGGGTCTATCCAAGTCAATGAGGATCCTTTAAGCATGTTCATGATGTCCCCTGAGATATACTAGGGCCTACATAAGTGGAAAAAAATTATAACAAGGAAAAAATAATCATTAGAGCTATGTGTCAGACCCTGTTCCAAGCTATTTTTGTATATTAATTTATTCCTCACAGTAGTCTTGTGAAGTAGGTGTTATCCTCAATTTATAGAAGGGGAAACTAAGGCATGGATACACCTGAGGAGTGACCTTACTCCTTGCTCAGTTCTCAAGGCCTTCTTAGGTATGATCTCCCTACCCAAACTCTATGTCACCTCTGCTTTCTCCCAAACTCAAATCTACCTCATAAATTCTCTTGACCTATGACCTGGGCTTCCTCTGGGGCTCTCCCTTTGTTTCAGTTGCCTCTTGATCTCCAGGGTAAGCCCCATCCTGAGTCAGCCCACCTCTGAGAACCCTCTTTATTTTGTACCCTCAGGGGTGCTCCCATCAGCCTGAAGTAGGCATGCCCTCTAGAAAGACAACCATCACATCCCACCTACACACCTGCACAGGTGCTTCCCAGCTGAGGCACACAGACAGCAGATCAGATTTTGTGGGCAGCAGCACTTTGACCACTTGTAGTAATTCCCACACACAGGGTCTGGATGTGGCCCAGGGATCAGATTTTAGCAGCCTCCTCCAAGGCATTCTGTTGCCAGTGGTCCCCAGAGCACACTGGAAGAAATTTCAAGAGACAGATTTTCTGATGACTTAAAAGGCTGGTCACTCAGTCTTATTCTCCCCTCTCCCAGCAGAAAGGCACTTATTTACATAAATTCTGCTTTCAGATGATTTTGAGTCCTACATTTTAAGCATAGGTGCGACTACAGGCATCAGTTCAGCTCCCTGGGGCCTGTGCCAAGTGATCCTAATTTCTCTGTGTGGACCGCTCAGCTTCCCTGCTCTGTGATGGACATCCCAGATCAGTCTCAGCCCTCAGAAGGGGCAGGGGATACATTCACCCTCTTAGAACACCTCCCTCAACCTGGGCAATTCACCCCTGCAGGTGACTCCCTCCAGACTCATCACATGGCCTATAAGAAGTGGTATCATCCTGTCATTTTAGAAGGGAGACAGATGGGATAGGAAGAGTGTAAATAGCCCATGTTCCACTCAGCTGGCCACTGGTGAAGAGTTGCCAAGTGAGGGGAGTGTAAATGTCCACCTCAGAGCCAACTTCTGAAGCCAGGGGCTTCTGAAATGGGAAAGGCATTAGAAAGGCTTGGCTGAAACCCCCCAAGGAGCCCCAAAGGAGATCTCCTCCCACGTGTTTCCCTATTCAAACTGAACCCTGGCAGGAAACATCTAGAACCCAAGAGACGAACTTATTGGTTAAAACTCAGTTACAAATTAAAGATTTAAAATTTAAAAAAAAAAAAAAAAACTCAGTTACATTCTAGTTACTCCCAAAGAAACAAGTTATCAACCAACAACTTCCCCAGTCTGCAGGCATCCCCTCAGTATGCCACACTCTCTTGCTAAAGTACCATCTGTATTAATTCTTACTTAACATTTTCTTTTAAAACTTCTCACTGCCTTTATACAAATTTATCTGGGAAAGAAGCAATGTATCAGCACTTAAATGGAAAAAAACAGTATCACTTTCCATAAAGAGAAGAAATCTCTAAAGTAAATACAATAAAAACAACATTATTGAATTCTAGCCAGCCACTGCTGCCTACTGAAGACTCCCAACCTGGGTTGTGGGCTCACACTGTTCAAAACAAAATCAAAGTCAGCCACAAAGGAGATGAGCAAGTGGTTAGAGATGCAAGGGACTCTGGGGCATCAAACAGAGACTCTCTCCTTGACTGACTGAATCACAATAGAAACAGGATGCAGAAGGAATCCACTCTCACCGGGTAAACTCAACATTGTGCTCAGTCACTCAGTCATGTCTGATTCTTTGCGACCCTACGGACTGTAGCCCATCAGGCTCCTTTGTCCATAGGATTTTCCAAGCAAGAATACTGGAATGGGTTGCCATTTCCTCCTCCAGGGGATCTTCCCGACCAAGGAACAGAACCCACGTCTCTCGCATATCCTGCATGGCAGGCAGATTCTTTACCACTGAGTCACCAGGAAAGCCCAAACTTAATGCTACCAAGCACCTATGTTTGGAACTTGAAAATCTACACTCATCTCAGGGGGTAGCCTGAAATAATTTTTCCCCTGCATTTGTGGTTCCCAAAGTATAAGATGCAGACTGATTTTAGGTGTATTCAAGAGGAGTTTAAAGGGAAAAGTCATTCCAAAACCTGGTCACTTTGGAGAAAGTGAAACAACAAAATTAAGAACTCATGGGACCATGGAAGGCGAGTGAATTCATGTGTGAGTCTAACCAAAGATTCTAACCACTTTCTCCGGACTCCAACATTACTATAGGAACAAGAGGCACTGGCCAGTCAGACTCTGAAACCAGGTGTGACAGACCGTGATGTATGCACCTTAAAGGCAGCCAGTGCCTGCTCACCCACCCCAGGTCACTGATTATGTAACAGAGCTGACATCCACATTCCTGAGTTACCAATTTAATTGCTTTATGTCAGTTGAGTTTCTTTCAGGATAAAAGCAAAGAG
Source organism: Dama dama (assembly GCF_033118175.1). Lineage (NCBI taxonomy): Eukaryota > Metazoa > Chordata > Mammalia > Artiodactyla > Cervidae > Dama > Dama dama. The sequence goes on along the minus strand of NC_083685.1, from coordinate 22,221,300 downwards.
GTGTTCCTCTCTTCCTTGACTAGCTATAATTAACTCCAGAAATATTCGTCCTCTAGCAGTGAAATGGTCTCTTTATAGTCACCTGGGGAGTCACAAAAAGAAGGATCGGCACTGGATTCTGAGATTGAATAATAAGGCAAGGCAAGGTACTCCTTCTCCTGTGAAAACTCCCCCCATCTCCTAGTCTTTGAGTGACTGTTGCATATTTAAATAAACCCGGCCATGGTGATCACAGATTAGATTCAGAGTCTGAGACTGAGTTTCTTAGAGAAAGCAACAATGAGCTGGATTATTCATACGCGCATACCCACAGAGGTGGCCTTTTTTGTGTATCTTAGCTCAAATATTACAGCACATTGTGTGCTATCCAGTTGCAGTCCAATTTCTGACACAATTTCCATAATAGCAAAATTTACATACAGATGGCAAATAAATAAAACCTTTCTGCCGCTTGGTCTGCCGTTCTTATGGTCAGCAAATCCTATTAGGGACTTTATTAACCTGCTCAGTGATGGAAATGTTATATCTGATCTTATGGAGTTCAGCTGTGCAATCCAGTCCTGCTACAAAATGAAATTTAACTCTCGACATGCAACACGAAACCACCAAAACTGAAGGATTTTTTTTTCTGTAGGCAGTTGGAAATAGCCACTCTTTCTCATTTCTCACTTGAGCCACAAATGGTCTCTTTTTTGCTCTCTGTTTTCTTGAACAGCACATAATTGCAATTAGCCAATGAGCCCAGAGGGAGACAAATGGACCAACACAGCCAAGCAGGAGAAAAGACACCCTGACATGACAGAAAGAAAGAGCAGCATGGGGGAGGGGGGTTCTGGAATGGAAGAGGCATGAGAATGGCTTGGCTGAAACCCCGGAGAAACCCCGAAGGAGGTCTCCGTCCACGTGTTTCTCTATTTCAAGTTGAACCCTGGCAGGAAACATCTAGGACTCAAGGGACTAATTTATTGGTTAAAACCAGCCACCTTCTACATCGACACGAGGAAAGAAATGTGTTTGAGAATGAGCTGAGAGCTTCACCTCTCTGCAAATTCTCATGAGAATCCTGTAGGATCCTGAAGAATTTCCTGTGTCCCAGGAGAATTTACATAGAAACATCATCTCTGATCTAAGAAAGATGAGGCTCCAGGGAGAGGACATTGGGGAATAAGAAGGTCTCGCTAAGACCTTTTCTTTTGCCCTAACAATGTTCTTCACACCCACGGTTCAGAGCAAGATCCTGGTGGATCAAGCAGTAGCCTCAATAAATCAATCCAACCTGAAGATAAAAATTTGTGGCCTTGAAGATCTCAAAATGATCATGAAACAGAATGGAAAACACGAGAGTCATGAAGGAAAGAACGAGAATCAGAGACTGTGAGAAATTTCTGAATCTCCACCTAATTGTATTAAAAGTTATTTGTTTTCCATTGTAGAGCACTGGGGGCTTCCCAGGTGGTGCAGTGGTAAAGAATCTGCCTGCCGAAGCAGGAGATGCAAGAGACGCGGGTTTGATCCCTCGGTCGGGAAGATCCCTGGAGTAGAAAATGGCAACCCTCTCCAGTACTCTTGCCTGGAAAATTCCATGGACAGAGGAGCCTGGCAGGCTATATAGTCCATGGGGTTGCAAAGAGTCAGACACGAATGAGCAACTGAGCACACACATTATAGAGCACTGAATCCGTTTTCTAGGGGTACCATAATAAAGTATCAGACTAGGGGGCTTAAACAACAGAAATTTATTTTTCAGAGTTCCGGAAAATCTAGATATTTCAAAGTCCGAGATCTAGATGCCACCTGGGATGATTTATTCAGAGACCTCTCATCTTGTCAACGGCCAGCTTCTCTGTGTCCTCACATGGCTTTTTCTTGTATGTACATCTGGTGTCCTCACCTCCTCCTCTCATAAAGACACCAGTCATATCAGATTAGGGTCTGTGCTAATGACCTCACCTCACCTCTTGAAAGACTCTGTCTCTAAATACAATCAGATGGGGGTAGTGGTTAAGACGTCAACATGAGTTTGGTGGGGACACAATCAGGTCCGTAACAGGTATCCACCCTCATAAGCTAACTGCTGTATCTGGAATGTCAAAGTGTGTTTGTTCCCCATTTACTGAGCCCCAGCTACAAGCCAGGCACATGTCCTACATGAAGCCAACATGCCAGTGTGGGAGAAACAGACAAGAAATGAGTGCACAAATAAGTTTGGCTTATTTCACGACATGATAAGCACGAGGAAGAAAAGAGGCTGGAAAACAGGGGCATGGATGGGACTTCCCGAGTGGTCCAGTGATTAAGAATCTGGGATTCCACTGCAGGGGCATGGATTCCAACCCTGCTCGGGGAACTAAGATGCCGCAAGTCAAGAGGTGAGACCAAAAAATAAACAAATTTTTAAAAGGGGTATTCGAGATAAGAAGGTGGGGAGGGGCCAGCCCTTTTCACCATGGGGAAACATTCCAGGCATAGGGAACAAAGAAAATGCCCTGGGACTTCCCTAGTGGTCCAATGGTTAAGATTTCATGCTCCCTGAGACAAGTGCTCCAGCCTGGTGCACTGGGAGGACCCGGGGGAATCGGGTGGAGAGGGAGGTGGGAGCGGGGATCGGGATGTGGAATGCGTGTAAATCCATGGCTGATTCATATCAATGTATGAAAAAACCCACTGAAATGTTGTGAAGTGATTGGCCTCCAACTAATAAAAAAAAAAAAAAAAAAAAAAATTTCATGCTCCCAATGCAGGGGGCTGGGGTTCAATCCCTGCTTAGAGAACTAAGATCCCACATGTCACTGCCAGAATAAATAAATAAAAAGAGATATTAAAAAATTAAAATGGTTAACTTTATTTTTAAAAATTCTCTGAACTGGAAGTAGACATGGTGGTTTCTGGGAACCAAGAGAAGGTATAAGCAGTTGAAACGTGGTGGGAGATGAGCAGACAGAAGAGGACCAGGTCTTTACCAACACTCAGTCCACTCTCCTCATATTCTTTCCTGCTTCCTCAGGTCACAATCAAGATCGCCGCAAATCTGTAACAGGACAGGTACCATTTTACTTTTCACCTGCCATTTAACCCAATCAGGATTTCATGTACTGTGTATAAAGTATCTACAACTGTGATCCTCACCAATGCAAAAAGGGCATCTTTATTTCTATTTTTTCCTTCTGAAATAACATCGCTGAACATTGATCCTGACATCCCAACCCGAAGGACAGGCAGAAAGCTCCTTCAGCTAAACGAAGGATGTTTGATTTCCCATTTATAGGGAGACTGCCCATGGATTTATGAAGTAGCAGGTGCAACTGCATTGTTGTCAGTGAAGAAAAATCATTACTTGGGACCCTGGAGGTAAGTGGCAAGTTTTCTTATTCTGAATTTCAAATTTAATTCAACTCAAGGGAGATTTCATGAGCTTTAACAGGCTACCGGTCCTTGCCAGGAACACAGACTGCCAAATCAGCAGTCCCCGACCGCAGAAGTGCATAAGCATAGACACTGACACAAATTCAGTTAATTGCGATGTTCTGGGATAAAGGCTTGATCAGAAGTGTGAATAAAATACTCCAAGAACTTGGAGGAGTGGCTGGTGAACTTCCTGCAAAAAGTTTTGTGGATTTAGATCACTCAGGTAGGAAGAAATGCAATTAAACATTCATTTAACCTTAAAATTGTGGATTATAGGTCATACCATTACATAATTCATTATCTTTCTCCATCCTGGCTTTATGAAATGTATCTAAATGACAGCGAATGGTAGTCAGTCTTACCATAACAGAAGTAGAGACTATCTTTTAATTTTTTTACTGAAGCAACAGAGAAATGAACAGTACACTACACTTTTATTGGGAATCCGATGAAGTTGGCACCAAATAATACTCCACCAAACAGCATGAAAGGATCAAAGAGTGCAGTTTGCATCTCTCTTTAGTACCTCCCGTTTGAATCTCTCTATAATTATTTACTGTCCAAGTCATTGGCAGGCAACTACAAAACGATGAAAGAGCAAACTGAACCAGCTTCACATTAACAAATCACATGGATCAGACAAACTGTGCACACAATTACTTATTTTTTAAAATAAAATTCTCAGCCACCCTAAAGTGAGTTTTAGGAAACTTCCCTGGTGGTCTAGTGGCTGAGACTCTGCGCTCCCAGTGTGGGGTGGAGTGGGAGGAGCTAGGGCCCCAAGTTTGATCCCTGCTCGGGGAACTAGATCCCACATGCCACAACTAGAGATCCTGCGTGATACAACTAAGACCCACCACAGCCAAATAAATAAATAAATAAATATTTTTAGAAAGGAAAAAAAAAATTCAAATAAATGAGTGGTAAAGGTAAGAAGGACACCCAATTGTGTCTCAGAAACCTACAAGATACATAGGAAGTTCTTTCAGGCCCTGGGAAATCAAACCACCAGGACTTTGAACTTTGTTTCAGCATTTAAACACATACAGGCTCCTTTAGCTTTAGGGAAAAGAATTCTCCTGTTACCACAGGTCCCCTACATTCATCAAATCATAGGTGGCAGATGCTGCTAGTTGCTAACCCAGTATCCATCTTCCATTTCTTCCTCATCAAGAAAACTCTGATTTGAGGTGAGGAGACTGGCAGTATGTCCAGTTAAACACCTACAATTCCCTACTCACTATGGACAGATTTGAGCATTAGAACAGTTTGGCCATTGAACGTTAGTCAAAAGGTGTTGATTGATGCTTCTGGGAGAGATCCCTAAAGTGGGGTAGACTCGGGTGCACATGATTTTTTTGCCCTTCTCTCTTCCCTTCCTTCCTTCTGCATAGAATGCAGATGTGATGGCCACCACTGCAGCAATCATCCTGTGATAATGAGGGAAAGGCCAAGGGAATCATACTATCCTTGATGCTCTGATATCCTTGATTCACCAGACAGATACCTACCTGTGGAATTTCTTGCCTTTCCCTGAATCTATTCCTGTCTTGGTGAGGTCAGTGTTCTTTGAGGTTTCTGCCACATGTAGATACCCTTTGAATCGCTAACTAATATGCATCACACCCCCAAGTCCCTGCAATCTAGCTTTTATCCCTAGGAGTCAATTAATCATCTTATTAAAGTCACCAATGACTTCCAGATATAAAATGCAAAGGGTAATTTCATTTCCTGGCCTGATTTCTCAGCAGCATTCACCTCTATTGACTCTTGTTTCCTGTCTCTTCTCTTGGCTTGTGTAATGTCACATTCTCACATTTTTTCTGCTGTTTCTCTGGCTGCTCTTCTGAAGATTCTCCTCTGTTATTTATCAAATGTTGGAGCCCTTCAGGACTCAGTCACAAGCCCTCTTTTCTTCTCAGCATTTTTACTGAGAAAATCTCATTTTCCCCAAGGCTTCAATTATTAGGATATGACTGCCCAGAGACTTAAATTTCCATCTCCAGAAGAGACATCTATTTTTGATTTTCAGACTCACATTTCTAACTGCCCTTTCCACCTCTCCATTCAAACATCCAATTACAATATCTGAAAATAACATTTCACTAGATAAATTTGATAGCCAAATAGAAAAGACAAAGGAAACATTCAGTGAACTTGAAGACAGGTCAAGGGACGTTACCCAACGTGAAAAGAACAAGAATAAAGACAGTAAAGACTGGAAAAAAATTAATAGAGCCTCAAGCAACTGTTTAGACAATAGCAAGTGATCTAAATTATAGCCCATAATTGATGTGCAGAGGAGTAAAAGAATGAGAAAGAAAAAATCATTTCAATAATTAAAGCTGAAAAGTTCTCAACGTGGATGAAAGACACGAATGCACAAACTCAAGAACAAAACAAACCCAAGACAAGGCAAGCATGAGAAGCTCATGCTTCAACATACTGTGTCAGCTGAGCTTCAACATACTGTGTCAGCTGAAAGGCAGACACAACAAGCAAAAGGAAAACAACACATGCCCTACAGCTGAACAATGCCATGCATGGCTGTCTTCTCACTCCCAACTAAGAAGGACAAAAAAAGAGTGAAATGCTTTTGAAGTGCTGAAGGAAAAAAATAAATCTACTAACCCAGAATTCTATAAATAGCAAAAATACTCTCTGAGAATGAGGATGACATACAGACATTTTCTGATAAAAGGAGTTCATTGCTGGAAGGTTTGCACTACAAAAAACTTGCAAGAGAAGTTCTATATACTGAATAGAAGTAGAACCAATAAAGACTTAGACCCCCCAGAAGGGAATGAAGAGCATCAGACATAGTAAACATCTGGATAAGTGCAAAAGGCTATTTTATTTTTTGCTTTTCCCTCAATTTTTTATAATACACAAAATTATTTAGGGCAAAAATTATAATATTGTCTTCTAGAGTTTTTAACATATTTCTATGTAATTGTCTAAAATAACTTTAGCTTTTAAGGGCACAGGTGGTTAAATGAACCTACTATCTATCTATATTTTATGGGAAATGGTGTGTGTGTGTGTGTGTGTGTGTGGTGTGTTAGTCACTCAGTCATGTCCAACTCTTTGTGATCCCATGAACTGTAGCTCGCCAGGCTCCTCTCTCCACGGAATTCTTCAGGCAAGAATGTTGGAGGGGGTAGCCATTTTCTTCTCCAGGGGATCTTCCTGACCCAGTTATTGAACCCAGACCTCCAGCACTACAAGCAGATTCTTTACTGAGCCACCAGAGAAGCCCTTATATTTTGTGGGAAATGATACATGAACTTAAAGTAGACTGTGAAAAGTTATGTATATATTGCAATCCCTAAAGTTATCGCTAAAAGTATAATGCAAGTGAGTTTACCCTATAGAAAAGTCAAACCAGAATTCATTAAAATATTCAAATATCCCCCAAACAGACAGAAAAAGAAAAACAGAGGAACAATAAGAGAAGCAAATAGAAACAAATAATAAAATGATGATTCTCAGATCTAACCACATCAGTTATCACATTAAATATTAACAGAATAGCCTCTCTATTTAAAAGGCTGAGATCATCAAAATAAATAAAAATACAAGACACAATTATATGCTGTCTACAGGAGATATATTTTAAGGATAAAAACACAAATAAGTGAATTTGGCAAGGTTGCAGAATACAAGTTCAATACATAAAAGTCAATTGTGTCTGTACAGACTAGCAATAAAAAAAAATGTCAAAATGAAAATAAAATCAACAACTCCATTTATAATACTATTAAAAATAAAATATTAAAAGATAAAGTTACCAAAGATGTACAAGACCTGTACACTAAAAATTATAAAGTATTTCTGAAGAAAATTAAAGACGGTAAATAAATGGGGAAATATATCATGGTCATGTATCAAAAGGTTCAATATTGTTAAGATGGCAGTTCCCCATAAATCAACCTAAAGATGCAATGCAATCCCAGTCAAAATCACATGAACACTGAATTCTAGCCAATGATTCACTCACTTAACTATTTAGAGGAATGTGAATAAATATTTGCAGTTTGCTCTTCAATACATCAAATAATAAGATGAATTCATGGATGGATAGAGGGATTGACAGATGGACCAATACATGATAAAGCAAAAACAGTAAAATAGTAATGGCAGAATCTAAGTGGTTGGCATGTAGAGTCTTACCATAAATTTCCTTCAGCGTTGTTATATGTCTGAATTTTTATATAAAATATTAGCAAAAGCATAATTATGAAATATTTCCAACACCTAAAAGAGTACGAAGAATAATAAGTTAGTGTTAGTCCTTCAGTCCTGTCTGACTCTTTGTGACCCTATGGACTGTAGCCCGCCATGCTCCTCTGGCCATGGGATTCTCCAGGCAAGAATACTGGAGTAGGTTACCATTCTCTTCTCCAGGGGATTTTCCCAACTCAGGGATCAAACCCAAGTCTCCTGCACTGCAAGCAGATTATTTACCATCACCAGGGAAGCCCACACAAGAAAAATGAACACAATACACCCGTAACTCCCACCAACCAGATTGACAAATAAAACAAGTTCCCTGCCTGCCTTCAACCCACCTCTGTTGATGCTGGTGCTTATTATGTTCATGCTTATTTTACGCACCTCTGGAGAAGGAAATGGCAACCCTCTCCAGTATTCTTGCCTGAAGAATCCCATGAACAGAGGAGCCTGGCAGGCTACAGTTCATGGAGTCGCAAAGAGTCAGACACGACTGAGTGACTAACGCGCACACGCACACATATTTTATGCACAGACTACATATGAATGTATTTATATACAACAAACAGAAACACATTGCATGTTTTTAAAACTGTATCCCACTGTAAGTCTGAGCTGGCAAAAATTTTCCCCTTAGCCTTAGATTTTAGAGACTTTTTCAACAATTATAGCACGAATTCATTTCTATACTTGCAGAGTATTTCTCTATAGAAATATTTAGCTATTTATTTATCCATTATTTATCCATTCTCCTCTGACTGATATTTCTGCCATGTCATCTCAAGATGTGGCCTCTCTGAGTATAGCAACAAGGGGCTCAGGTTCTCAGAATGGAATGACCTGGGTTCAAGTCCTGACTTCATGGCTTCCTGTTCCTTGAGGAAGTCACCTAACTTCCTGAGCTTCAGCTTCTTCATGTGACAAGTGGGGGAGGTCCTCAGTGAGGAAAGGAAGAAAAAATAAGGTGGATGGATGGGAAGCACTTAGCACAATGTCTGCCTGATACAAACAGGTATTGATACTCAGTAACATAAAAAATGGGACAGCCCCAGGGTGATGGCCAACCCCATTTGGCTCAGGCCCCATCAACACTATCAGGCATGAAAACTCCTAGCTCTCCTTCATAGAGTTAAATGTCTGAAGAGGAGAGTGACCTCACAACATGGCAACCAGATTCTCACTTTCACTGAGGGTAGCATGTCAGGCAAACCTTCAAAGGTAGTTAAGTAGCATCCAGAGATCTTCCTTCATCACAACCCCACCAGCTGACTCTCCACTGTGCCCAGCAGGGGCCCAGCAGGTCCCAGGAGGGGACTATTCACAGACATGTGGGCAGGGCAGAGAGGGATGCCTAGGGACAGTGATGTACTGCAGTGCTGGCAACAGTGGGGACCCTTGTTCAATTGAGATGGAATTCTTAAATTTATTTCACTTTAGTGAATTTAAATTTGAAAACTGATACTCAATTGTCAGAAATTCTATAAGTATGTTTGGAACAAGGTGGACCTGTGTATCTACTGTTATCATCCCCAGTCTAAAGGGACGAAAGCAAAGTGATTACTTTATAAAATCCAGAATTACAGGAGATGAACTGCCAACAATTGCTATAGCAACAGATGAAGGGGTATAAGCAAACCACAGTCTAGCCAGAGGGCAAAGAGGGGGACTAGATATCTTGCCCCATCTCTCTCTTTTGTTGTTTTGTCTCCAGATTCTGCCCAATGCCTGCCACTGGGCAGACCAAACCAGATGATGGAGATACATATGCATGCACACACATACAGAAACTATTAACCAATGAAGTTTCAGCTGCCAGAGTGGTAATGATATGCACAACACTTTCCTGGATGTGATGGAGCTACACCCTGTGAGTATTGCGATCGGCAAGACAATTCCCAGGAAGAGGGCAACCCTTAGCAGGAAGAAGAAAGGTCTTGAGGCTGGGTGCCAAGGCCATGCAAGGTCATGCACCAGCCACCTGCAGACAAGCAGCTCCACCACAAATACCTGCACAGGGGAGCAGCGGCCGAGACTGCTGGCACTTGCCACACTCCTTATGCCCACAGGCAGGAGTCTGTTCCAGAGAGGAGAGGGCAGTCTGGGTTTCCTAGTCTATAAGACAGCTTTGAAAATAACCACCTCAACCTCTTAACACGACTGCCAAGGTTAAAGCAACAAAACATCAAATGTAGCTTGGCACAAGCTAAGTGTACATCAATTTTTTGGCCACCACCCTAACCTAGGTACACTCCAGTTTCTCCAAACTTGTGACCTAAGATAAAGTAATCCACACAGGTCAAAATCTCCTTTTGTTGGTTTTTGTTTTGTTTGCTTTGTTCATTTATTGTTTTTTTTATATGCCACATATGAGTGAAAACACATAGATACAGAGAACAGAGTAGTGGTTGCCAGAGGGGAGGAGGGCAGGGAGGGGGACACGGGTCGAGAGGATCATCATTTAACAATGGATGGAAACTAGGTTTTTGGTGGTGAGCAGAAAAATATAAATTAAAAAAATCCCCTTTTGAACCTTCACACACTATTGTTGGAAATGTAAACTGATGCAGCCACCATGAAAACAGTATGGAGGTTTTCTCAAAAAACTAAAAATAAAACTAAAAATGTGACCCAGCAACTCCACTCCTGGGTACAATACCTGAAAAAAACAAAAACACTACTTTGAAAAGACACACGCAGCCCAGTGTTCATAACAGCATTATTTATGATTGCCAAAGTATGGGAGCAAGCTAAGTGTCCAGCCACAGGTGACTGGATAAAGAAGACATGGTGCAGATACATAGTGGAGTATCATTCAGCCATAAAAAAGAACAAAGCCTTGCCATTTGCCGCAACATGGATGGATTCACAGGGCATTATGCTAAGTGAGATGAGTCAAAGAGAGAAAGACACATATTACATGATATCACTTATAATGTGGAATCTAAAACATACAACAAACTAATGAATATAACAACAAAAAAAGGCTACAGACTCACAGATACAGAGAACAAACTAGTGGTTACCAGTGGGGAGAGGGATGGGGGAGGGCCAATTTAGAGGGGAAAAGGGTTATTACATGAAATCCTATGTGTGAAACTTTTAAAAATTGTAAGCTCAACATTCAGAAAACTAAGATCATGGCATCTGGTCCCATCACCTCACGGCAAGTAGATGGGGAAACAGTGGCTGACTTCACTTTTTTGGGCTCCAAAATCACTGCAGATGCTGATTGCAGCCATGAAATTAAAAGATGCTTACTCCTTGGATGGAAAATTATGACCAACCTAGACAGTATATTAAAAAGCAGAGACATTACTTTGTCAATAAAGGTACATCTAATCAAGGCTATGGTTTTTCCAGTGGTCATGTATGGATGTGGGAGTTGGACTATAAAGAAAGCTGAGCACCAAAGAATTGATGCTTTTGAACTGTGGTGTTGGAGAACTCTTCAGAGTCCCTTGGACTGTAAGGAGATCCAACCAGTCCATCTGAAAGGAGATCAGTCCTTGGTGTTCATTGGAAGGACTGATGTTGAAGCTGAAACTCCAATACTTGGGCCACCTGATGCGAAGAGCTGATTCATTTGAAAAGACCCTGATGCTAGGAAAGATTGAGGGCAGGAGGAGATGGCTGGATGGCATCACTGACTCAATGGACACGAGTTTGGGTAAACTCCAGGAGTTGGTGATGGACAGGGAGGCCTGGCATGCTGTGGTTCATGGGGTCACAAAGAGTCGGACACGACTGAGCTGAACTGAACTAAATAGAATTTAAAGAATATTTCTTACAATTAAAAAAAAAAAAAAAAACCCCACAGCAAGATCCTCTATGACCCACCTCCCAGAATATTGGAAATAAAAGCAAAAATAAACAAATGGGACCTAATGAAACTTAAAAGCTTTTGCACTACAAAGGAAACTATAAGTAAGGTGAAAAGACAGCCCTCAGATTGGGAGAAAATAATAGCAAATGAAGAAACAGACAAAGGATTAATCTCAAAAATATACAAGCAACTCCTGCAGCTCAATTCCAGAAAAATAAATGACCCAATCAAAAAATGGGCCAAAGAACTAAACAGACATTTCTCCAGAGAAGACATACAGATGGCTAACAAACACATGAGAAGATGCTCAACATCACTCATTATTAGAGAAATGCAAATCAAAACCACAATGAGGTACCATTATACTCCAGTCAGGATGGCTGCTATCCAAAAGTCTACAAGCAATAAATGCTGCAGAGGGTGTGGAGAAAAGGGAACCCTCTTACACTGTTGGTGGGAATGCAAACTAGTACAACCACTATGGAAAACAGTGTGGAGATTTCTTTAAAAACTGGAAATAGAACTGCCATTTGACCCAGTAATCCACTTCTGGACATACACACTGAGGAAACCAGATCTGAAAGAGACACGTGCACCCTAATGTTCATCGCAGCACTGTTTATAATAGCCAGGACATGGAAGCAACCTAGATGCCCATCAGCAGATGAATGGATAAGGAAGCTGTGGTACATATACACCATGGAATATTACTCAGCCATTAAAAAGAATTCATTTGAATCAGTTCTAATGAGATGGATGAAACTGGAGCCCATTATACAGAGTGAAGTAAGCCAGAAAGATAAAGAACATTACAGCATACTAACACATATATATGGAATTTAGAAAGATGGTAACAATAACCCTATATGCAAAACAGAAAAAGAGACACAGAAGTACAGAACAGACTTTTGAACTCTGTGGGAGAAGGTGAGGGTGGGATGTTTCGAAAGAATAGCATGTATATTATCTATGGTGAAACAGATCACCAGCCCAGGTGGGATGCATGAGACAAGTGCTCGGGCCTGGTGCACTGGGAAGACCCAGAGGAATTGGGTGGAGAGGGAGGTGGGAGGGGGGATCGGGATGGGGAATATGTGTAACTCTATGGCTGATTCATATCAATGTATGACAAAACCCACTGAAATGTTGTGAAGTAATTAGCCTCCAACTAATAAAAAATAAAAATAAAGCTAAAAAAAAAAACAAAATACCTCTGTAGCTAGACCCCTCAAGCCTGTGACATTTATACTTGCTCTCTACCAGCCTCCATGGGAGCTCCCTGACTGCAGTGAACTTGGGGTGGAAAGCCAGGTAGAGATGGGGCTAAGCACCATGTACTAATAATGGAAATACACTCACTGAATGCAGCTGATGACTTTTGGAACTAGTTAAACACTCTGGGCAGGTTATGGTTTGTTTGGGAACTAATTGCCTACCTTCTTTCTAAGTTCTGCTGAAATCTAGGCTTGATCTGCGCTTTGACATTGCCGGATTCAGAGCATCTGTGTCTATGCAGAGTGTCCTCAAGGGGAATCTGAGTTTCCTTTGGGGAAAAAAATTAATAAAGCCTGAATTTTGGGCACCACCTGAGGTAATATCACCAAACAGGTTGCTATTGGCTTTTTTTAAGCTTTAAGATTTTTTTAGTGTGGACCATTTTTAAAGTCTTTATTGAATTTTTGTTACAATATTGCTTCTGCTTTATGTTTTGGTTTTTTGGCTGCAAGGCATGTGGGATCTTAATTCCCTGATCAGGGATTGAATCCACATTCCCTGAAGTGGAAAGCGGAGTCTAAACCACTGGACTACCAGGGAAATCCTCCCATGTTGCTATTGTTTTAAGTGTGAAAGTGAGCACTAAGATTAATTTTTTTTTAATTTTCTTTTTCTTTCTCTTTTTTGGTCATGCGATGCATCTAATGAGATTTTAGTTCCCCAACCAGGAATTGAACCTGGGCCCCCAGCAGTGGGAAGTGTGAATGGCAGTCATCTCAAAACCCTTTGGACCCCCTAAGTGCATAGAGCATCTTCTTTCATTTCAGCAGAAAAAGTGTAGTGGCTTCTATGATGACTAATTGCTTCTGGCTCACTTCTTAATATACAAATAAGCAGTGATCAAGAAGAGCCAAGATTCTCCTGTAATATTCATTTCTGATTCATTTATTTAAAAATTACTGCATTTTAGGCAAGAATCATTGACAGATGCTAAAATTCATGGGCAAAAAGTACATGAAAGATGTTGACAGTCACTAATTATCTTCCCAGATGTTATTATTACTAATTACAAAAGGGAAAATCATACTTGTAGTGGAGGAAGTGAAAAGATATCACTTTAAGAAGGTAACCTAGGTAAATATCAGTGGTAATGAGACATGTCAACATTACATGCCTCCCATACAACAGAGAGAAGGACAAGCACTTCACTGAGATTCCTACCAAATACACACATCCTCAATCTAATCATGAGAAGATACGAGAAAAACCCAAATTGAGGAACATTGTCAAAAATAACTGGTCAGTATTCATCAAAAACATGAAGGTCATGAAAGAGAGAAAAAGCCAAAAAAAAAAAGACCAAAGGTCAGAATTCATCAGACTAAGGAGCTATAACAACTCTGGGCAATGTGGGATCCCAGAGCCAAAAAAGGATGCTACAGAACAGCAGGCACTTTTTCATAATGTCTGTAGGTTAGTTAACAATATTACAGCCATGCTAATTTTCTGGTTTTGATATTCACACTGTGGCTATGTGAAAAATATTTGCATTAGGGAAAATCTCCGTTTTCTGCAATTTTCCTATAAATCTAAAATCATCCCAAGACAAAAAGCTTTTTAAAACTTAAAATAAATGAAATGAAGTTTGAATATACTGCATTCTGTTTGTTTCCTTTGTGGCCCTTAGCTTTGGTTTTAATTGTGTATAATTTAGTTTATTTGCTTGGTTACTGCCTTCCTCCTTGGAAAATACGAGCTTGAGAGATGGGAGCATGTGTGGTTTTTTTCAAAAGTAAAAAAGAAAAGCAAACTAAAGGTGGACGACAATAGGTGATCACAAAATATTTGCTCCATCAATGACAGCTAGATTTCAGCCTGCAGGCTCACCCACCCCATAGTCATCAACTACATTTTCTACCTCCGACACTTCTGATCGCCTCTTCTGCCCAGTGGTGAAATGAAGGAAGATGGTCTCTGCAGTCAGGGAATCTAGAAGGCTTTGAGGTAATTGACATTCTCAACCTGGAACATATATTAGCAATACCAGGTACAAAAGAAGTCCCTGAGGAAGTGCTGTGGACAGGAAGTGATATCCATGGGAGAGAGAAAGGACCTCCATGGGGGAGACAGAGGCTGACCAGGAGGTGAAGCTTCCTGGTGTTTCCTTGATCCCATGGATGAGAAAGTCTTCAGCAGCCAGTTTTCCCAAAGCCTGGTCCTGGGTCTGCAGGTGGTCCTGATGTCACACAGACATGGCTCAAACAGCAAGAAGTCACAGAGGGAGAGTCACCCTCTCCAGAATCTGTGACAATGTACGGGAGAAAGTTTCCGTGGCCATCACCTTTCTGCAGCACAAGCTAAACCTGCTTTCAAGCAGAAATCCGACCTCAGGTTGCTTCCACAGGTTATGACACCTACTTAGCACTTAGCAGTGTTGTGTTCTTTGCTGTTGTTATTGTTATAACTTATCTTTATAATACCCTTTCATGTAAACAAGTAATACCGATTTCTATTTATGGTGGCTGATGTAAGGTATCCTTTTAAACGTGTTTATGTAAGTTTTAAGTGATTTCATTTAAAGAAAAAGAGCAAATAAAAATTGTACAAAGAAGGCACGTGGATATGACTTAACTTACAATGGTAGGATGTGGCAGCATCTGACATGACGAAAAAAAAATCCTAAGGGGGGTGTGTGAATTACCAAAGTTTAGACTACACTGGCACTGCCTACAGTTTGATTAGAAATGATGAATCCTTAGTTGCGTCATGAGGATTTTTTAGTTGTGGCATGTGGGATCTAGTTCCCTGACCAGGGATCGAACCTGGACCCCCTGCACTGGGAGAGCAGAGTCTTGGCCACTCTTGACCACCAGGGGAAGTCCCATGTGCCGCAACTAAAGATCCCAGGTACTGCAACTAAGACCCAGCACAACCAAATAAATAAATACAAACATTTTTTTAAAAAAAAAAGAAGAAATGATTAATCCATTCTCACACTGTAGCCAAGACAAAACTTCTGCCAGAAGTAGATCTCCAAATGTCCCAACCTTCAGTATTTATAAAATTCCTACTTATTTATTCCATGAATTCCTACAGTCTTGACAATTCACACCCTTCATCCAGGAACAGTGCTTCACAACATTTCCAAAATCACTCATTCATTCACCCAAAACACATTTCTTGAGCACTTATTCTGTGGGCAGACAGTACTCTGGGTCCTTAGTGCACATCAAAGAACAAAAGTCCCCGTCCTCAGAGACCTCACATTCCAGCAGGAAGAAGTGAGCCATAAATGATGATAGATTATGTCATTAATATAAACGATAAAGTATGTCCAAAAAATCAGAGCAGGGCAGGGGCCACAGGAGGAAGTCAGATCATGTCAGGCCTATGGGCCCATATGAGAACTTTGGCTTTTGCTCAAGACAGCAGGGGGCAAAGGTGGAGGCTGGGAGACCTGTCAGGAGGCCAAGAGAGGACTCTGGCTTGAAATGGAGGGAGTTCAATTCTGGATACTATATAGGAAAATCCTACCAGACACATTAAGTGTGGATGACCCAGAAGAACTGCAGAAGAGCCCGTCAACCTGCCCAGAAGTGCCCCTCCCAGTAGACAGCCTCTCTTGTTGAATGCCTCTACTGTTTGGGAGCTCATCATTTCTAGAGAAAACTCAAGATTTGCAGACAGTTCAAATGGAGGGGTATGTATCAGAGAATGGCAAAAGTCAATCTGGTGATTAGACGTTTGGCCTGAGCAACCAGAAGCATGCGGTGGCAACAAATGAAAGGGAAGAATCTGGCTGAGCAAAGCTGACACTTCATAAATAGCCACTTAAAGTATCAGTTCAGTTCAGTTCAGTTCAGTCTCTCAGTCCTGTCTGACTCTGCGACCCCATGAATCGCAGCATGCCAGGCCTCCCTGTCTATCACTAACTCTCGGAGTTTACTCAACTCATGCCCATCGAGTCGATGATGCCATCCAGCCATCTCATCCTCTGTCATCCCCTTCTTCTCCTGCCCCCAATCCCTCCCAGCAACAGGGTCTTTTCCAATGAGTCAACTCTTCGCATGAGGTGGCCAAAGTACTGGAGTTTCAGCTTCAGCATCAGTCCTTCCAATGAACACCCAGGACTGATCTCCTTTAGGATGGACTGGTTGGATCTCCTTGCAGTCCAACGGACTCTCAAGAGTCTTCTCCAACACCATAGTTCAAAAGCATCAATTTTTCAGCACTTAGCTTTCCTCACAGTCCAACTCTCACATCCATACATGACCACTGGAAAAACCATAGCCTTGACTAGACAGACCTTTGTTGGCAAAGTAATGTCTCTGCTTTTTAATATGCTATCTAGGTTGGTCATAACTTTCCTTCCAAGGAGCAAGCGTCTTTTAATTTCATGGCTGCAGTCACCATCTGCAGTGATTTTGGAGCCCAAAAAAAAAAAAGTCTGACACTGTTTCCACTGTCTCCCCACCTATTTCCCTTGAACTGATGGAAACAGATGCCATGATCTTAGTCTTCTGAATGTTGAGGTTTAAGCCAACCTTTTCACTCTCCTCTTTCACTTTCATCAAGAGGCTTTTTAGTTCCTCTACACTTTCTGCCATAAGGGTGGTGTCATCTGTATATGTAAGATTATTGGTATTTCTCCCAGCAATCTTGATTCCAGCTTGTGCTTCCTCCAGCCCAGCGTTTCTCATGATGTACTCTGCATATAAGTTAAATAAGCGGGGTGACAATATACAGCCTCAACGTACTCTTTTTCCTATTTGGAACCAATCTGTTGGTCCATGTCCAGTTCTAACTGTTGCTTCCTGACCTGCATAAACAGCCCCCATTTACAAATGGGGAAATTGTGACACAGAGAAGTTAAGTAACCTGCCTAAGTTCACCCAACTGGCACCTGGTACCTAGGCTGTCTGGCCCTGAAGTCTACAGTCTTAACCACTGGGCTCCACTGCCTAACAGGATGAGAGGTCAGCCTGGGAGGTTTCTCTGTGTAAGCCAAGAAAGAGCTATTTTCATAAATCAGGGATAAAGTTTCTCAGGATCACTCTTGGCCTTGGAGACATTACAGATGGAGTGGGAAAACTTTCATAATATGTCAGCCTTTCTTGGTTTGAAAGACTTACCCTGGATCCAGCCTAGCAGTCCCCAACCACTCCAAACCCCACTTTTTAACCCTTTGCTAAAAGGGTATTGGGGACTTCCCTTGTGGTCCAGTTATTGAGAATCC
Organism: Dama dama; assembly: GCF_033118175.1. Lineage (NCBI taxonomy): Eukaryota > Metazoa > Chordata > Mammalia > Artiodactyla > Cervidae > Dama > Dama dama. The sequence goes on along the minus strand of NC_083685.1, from coordinate 22,203,388 downwards.
ACCTTCCAATGCAGGGGACACCAGTTAGATTCCTGGTCAAGGTACTAAGATCCCACATGCCGTGGGGCAACTAAGCCCATGTGCCACAACCACTGAGCGCCCCGGGGAACTGCAACGAAGAGCCAGTGTGCCCCAACTAAGACCCAATGCAGCCAAATAAATAAATATTTAAAAAAAGAAAGACAGAAAACTCTGCAAATTTAAATTTGAAATAACAAATAAATAAAAGGCTTTTCAACATATGGTTAGTTTTAGATATTAGCATTTAACAGAGTCTATCTGTGTTAGAGAACAACCAATCCAACTTTTGTTCAGACTGGCCCCAATACAATATGCAGTCAGAAACAGCAATGTAACACATGAAAATTGAACAGATCTGTCCCCCGTCCATACATCTTCAATTCTAAAATTATCTCAGTGAATCCTGTGCGCATTCACACTTGATCTGGGGTTTCATCTGAGCCAGAATGAAATATGTCACATTTCATTCATAAAAGACATGATTAAAACAAACAATCAGTTATGTTGGGAAATAACACATCCCCTACAGCCTGAAACCAGTGTTGTATTTTTAAGAGTCTGAATATATAAAAAGACAATAGCCAGACCATCTATGACAAGAAAAGTCTGACCCACAACCTTGCAGCAACCAAGCCAAAATGCCAAACCACAGCCTCAGCAACAGTCAGCCCAGAAAGATCTGAAGTTGGTCCATGACTGCCAGCTTCCGTTTTGACAGCCTCTGCTTCCAATTCAAGGTCAGCCAGAAAAAGCCAGATATGCTTCCCAGACCAGTCACATAAGATGCTCACTGCTTGGGAGCACCCCCCCCCCCCCAGCTTCCCCACACTGACAATCGGAGCAGAACTTTCCTACTTCCTTGACTGCCCTTGGGTCTCTGCCAAATGTCAGTGATGGTGACTGACTCCCTTGCCAAAGCAAGCTCTGAATAAATAACCTCTGTTCTCATCTAGGTGCTCTTCATTTATTTCCACAATTTTAGTGCATTCTTCTCTGGGGCTTCCCTGGAGGCTCAGCTGGTAAAGAATCCACCTGCAGTGCAGGAGACCTGGGTTTGATCCCTGGGTTAAGAAGATCCCCTGGAGAAGGGAATGGCTACCCACTCCAGTATTCTGGCCTGGAGAATTCCATGGACTGTATAGTCCATGGAGGTCACAAAGAATCAGACACTACTGAGTGACCTTCACTTTCACTCTTCTCTTCACTCTTCACTTCACTCTTCTCTGGCCATAAAGTTCAGCATAAGAAATAATAGTCGGACTTCCCTGGTGGTACAGTGGAAGAAAATCCACCTACCAATGCGGGGCACAAGGGTTCAATTCCTGGTCTGGGAGGATTCCATGTGCTTCAGAACAACTAAGCCTCTGTGCCAAAAACTACTGAGCCCACGCTCTAGAGCCTGCAAGCCACAACTACAGAGCTCCCGGGCCTACAGCCTGTACTCTACAAGAGAAGCCACTGCCATGAGAAGTCTGCACACCACAATGAAGAGTAGCACCCTTTCGCCGTGACTAGAGAAAGCCCATCTGCAGCAAGGAAGATCCAGCGTAGCCATAAATAAATGTTATTTTTAAAAAAGAAATAAGTCATCTGTATTCATTACCCTGTAATAACCTATAATGGAAAAGAATCTGAAAAAGAACATGTACATATATATGTATGTATGTGTGTGCATGTGCGCCAAGTCGCTTTAGTCCTATCCGACTCTTTGCAACCCCATGGACTGTAGCCCGCCAGGGTCCTCTGTCCATGGGATTCTCCAGGCAAGAGTACCGGAGCAGGTTGCCATTCCCTTCTCCAGGGGATCTTCCCGACACAGGGATAGAACCCTCAACTCTTAGACTCCTGCATTGGCAGGCAGGTTCTTTATCACCGGCACCACCTGGGAAGCCCCATTACGTATTTAGGTATGTATGTATAACTGAATCATTTTTCTATACACCTAAAATTAACAAAACATTGTAAATTAACTATACTTCAATAAAGAAATTAGAATTTTATCTTTGTATAAGAATGCAATTGATATTGATATACTGGTTTTTAAAATTAAGTTCACTATATAATTTATAAGTGAATAAAGCTTCTGCAAGCAAACAAACAAAAAGAAACAGTAGTCATATCTAGGAAAGCATGAAGACAAGAAACTCTAGATGGTGACCCAGAAAGATCTGAAAGGTAAAGCTCAGTCTCCACCTGGACAAGCAGAACCACCCAAGAGTGTTTTCAACTCCTGCCTGCAGACCCACATGCCAAACCCACCACTTCCCCACTGCACGGCTTCAGATAGGTAACGCTTAACCTCTCTGAGTCTCAGTTTCCACATTCATAAGATGGACACGAATACTTTGTATGCTGCCTGTGATAGACACAACTTGAGCCTGGCACAGTACACATAATTATTTAAAAGCATCAATCATATCAATTAAACATAATAGCATCAATTATAATATATAAATAATTGTATCTATTAACACTTACTGAACACCTACAGTGTACCAGGCACTCTTCTAACTGTTTTACATGAAGCAACTAATTCACTAAATAATACCAGTTATGATGGAGGCATGTTTCACTTCCTTTTTTAAAACATTTATTTAGTTGGCTGTGCCAGGTCTTAGTTTCAGCATGAGGGAGCCTCAGTTGTGGCATGCGGGATCTAGTTCCCTGACCAGGGATGGAACCTGGGCCCCCTGCACTGGGAGCGTGGAGTCTTAGCCACCAGACCACCAGGGAAGTCCCTGATGTTTCATTTCCTATGATGCACTCACTGACCACTTCTGTCTCCCTGACACCCACAGTGAATTAGTCAGTGATGTCTGCCTTCAGAGGTTAGAATTTAGCCCCTCTTCTAAGCACTGCTTTCCCCTTTTTCCAATATTATATCAGGAGTTTCAAAATGCTCACAAGAACCAGATAAGTGAGTGCAATGGGCCGGGCATGGTGGGGACTGGAGTGAGCCAGGCAATGCATGATCCATCTAAAGCGGGAAGCCACTCCCTAACGACAGCCAACTGTAGCCAAGTCACCAAATCTTCAAAACCTTCCAAGAAAATGAAATGTGAGATCTCCCTATTGTCAGAGGTTGTCAACTCTTTTATATATTTTAAGGAATGCCATATGAGATTAAAAAAAAAAAAAAAGCCCACATCTCTGGGTTAGACTTGCTATGACCATCAGTTTGCAAACTCTAAGCTAAGTGCTTCTCCTTTGGGACAGTCTCAAGGCCCCACAACTAAAGGCCCCTGGATAGTATTAATATTTCCTGGAGGCTGACAGTTCATGATTTGACCTTTCAGGTCAAAGTCAGCACATTAGAGTTCATTTCAGCTCTAAAATTAACTTCTGTGAGCAACAAAAACTTGAGGCGTTTCTACTTAGAACCAAAATGCCACTTCAGGGGCCTCTACATTCTGGATCTCCTTCCAGTCTCAGCAGTCTCTCTCTCCCTAAATTGACCCTCAGCTCTGGCATGACTGAGCCATGCACAGTCTGGGAGGTGCGGCAGTTGCCCCCTCCTATCTTCAAAAGGCAGTTGACTGTGGGGGTGAAGGGCACAGGCTCTAGAGCTTGCCCACCAGTAGGTTCACACCCACCACTCCCTAGCTGTGTGAGCTTGGGCAAGTTACTTAACCTCTCTGTGCCTCAGAAAAATGGGGATGATGATACTTGCCTACTTGAGTTGTTTGTTGTCAAATTCAGTGAGTGAAGGAATATAAACCACTTAGAATGTGGTCTGGAGCATTCTAAGTTCTCAGTGAAAGCTATCTAGTACTGTGTGCGCCATTCTGCTGGCCTGAAATGCCTTTCTCAGCCAGGTTCCCGGACTTTACCAACCACCAGGGCATCTGCTCTCCCTTTCCTTGAAATTCTCACTAATAACATTCCCTCTACACCCAAGATGGCAAATAAGCTGAGTCTGAAATGTCATACCCTCTCCCTCACATGAATTGGTAGGGGCTGCCTGGAGTCCTGGGCTCAGTGTGGCAGTATATTAGTAATGTCTGCCATGGCAGAGGGAATACTAGGTGCTGCAGTTGATTGATCATGTCTGCCTTGGGAGAGTGAGTGGCAGGAGAGCAGAAGGCATCCCTATGCCATTCTTGGTCTATAGTGAGCAGCTGGCACTGCCTGGCATTGAAAGAATCTCTGCAGAGCAAGAGCTGTGTTTTACACCAGACCAGCACCATCACTGGAGTGACCAGCACAGGACTGGGTCCACACCCAGTTCTGAATCAATTTTTACCACCAAGACTAACTCAAGGGGCTCCAAACAAGAACCCTACATCCTGCAGGCTACTAAACCCATTTGGGATCTGCCAGAGTATTGGGATCCTCTTGGCAGGTTCTGAACAATGACACCTTCAGACAGGTGTGATTTGGGACATCAGCCTCTCAGAATCAGAAGGACCACACAGGACTCATGATTAGTTCTTATTTTTCCTCACCTGCATCCAGCAAAACAAAGCCCCACCCACACTGCAGTTTTGATGTCTACCAGCTCAGCATCTGGGGGTGAGGAAACAACCACAGCCTAACATTCAGTGAAGACTCTCCATGCACCAGGCACTGTTCTAAGAACTTGATTAACTTGTGTAATCCTCACAACCACCCCAGGAAGTAGATCCCATCATTATTGCCATCTCACCCATGAGGAAGCTGAAGCCCAGAGAGGTTGGGTGACTTGCCCCAGGGCACACAGCCGGTGTGTAGCAGAGCCATGCATTCTACTGCTACCCAGGGACCTTTGTGAGCAAAATAAGCTAGACAGATTTGTACCTTTAGCACAGAGAAGTTCCCCCACTTTCTGCAATCCTAAAATCAAGTCTTCATCATACAGATATAGACAGCTGCTTTGCTTTGACAAAGGATTCTTTACTGATTAAAAACTAAGAGGAAGGATGGGACTTCTCCGGTGGTCCAATGACTAAGACTCCATGCTCCCAATGCAGGAGGCCCAGGTTCGATCCCTGGTCAGGGAACTAGATTTCACATGCTGCAACTAAGGGTTTGCATGTCCCAATTAAGACCCGGCACAGCCAAATAAATAATTAAAAAAAAAAAAAACCTGAGAGGTAGGAGATATTGTCTCAGAAAACTCCTTTGTGGATTTAGAAATTCATTTACAAGGTGTTCACTTCTGGGCATTCTGGGATTCTACCTGGCACATCAAGGGGGTAGGGAGAGGTTCAGAATATCAGGTGAGAGCCTGAAAGGGACACACTTGGCCCTCACAGCCTGAATCACTGCCTTCCAAGCAAATATTTTAATCCTGGCCTCATATCAGAATTACTTATGGAGAGCTTAGAAAACAGAGAGGCCCAGAGCCCATCCCCAAACACTCTGCTTGAGGCTGTCTAGTCTGCTGGCTTGCACTGGTCTTGTTTGTAAGTTTCCTCACTGTGGTGGAGGAAACTTAAAATCAACAACCACTTGACGGAATAACGATTCACTGAGGATCAAGAGTGGATTTCCAGCCCAATCCAACCCTGCAAAGCCTCTTACCTAAGAGTGAAGTGGTCTGCCACAGAGCCACTAGTCAGGGAGACCAAAAAGGTGGCCGTGTCCCCTTCCCGGATGAGGTTCAGCGGCACAGAGAGGACGACGTTCTCATCCAGGTTCAGCATGGACCACCGCAGATCGTCTTGGGTCGGGTAGACCACTACACTGCCGATCCTCTCCCGGGCGGGGGGTGCCGGCGGGGGACTATCCTGGCCCGAGTGGATGTTATTCTCCCACTTGCCGTCCTCTTCCAGGGGACACTGGCCAGCCGGGTCGGCCGGGTAGAGCGCGAAGAAGAGCTCCATGGCCGTGCCGCCGAGCAGCGCCGGGATCTCCTCCTCAGGCTCCAGGTCCAGCCCGGAGCTGAACCACTCGGGCAGCAGCTCCAGCTCGGCCACACACAGTCCCGGGGTCCCTTGCAGCCGGCAGCTGGCCGCCACCTCCCTGGCCTCGGGGAAAGCAAACATCTTGACACAGGGTAGTTGTTCCGCAGGGTCACCATCAGCCCAGCCCATCCCCGTGATGTAAAACAAGGTCTGTACTTTGGGTCTGTTGGAGTAAATGGAGCTATCGAGGATGTGGGCTTTCACCTTCCAATTAAAGGGAAACTGGCCCACGTGGCCAAAGGGTATAGAAGTCAGCATGAGCTCCCGGGGGACCGTCTTCTCCACTGAAAATGGACCATAGCTGGCATTGACGACTGGGGGCCTCCTGGCTCGGTAGATAAAGAAGGACTCCACCCGGGTCTGCAGACTGGAGTTCCGCGTGATGTCCTGGTTGGCCTCTTTAAGGAAGAAGGACTCCTCTGCGTCAGAGATGTGGAAGCTCGTGGGAAGGTAAGCGGGGAGCGAGGAGAACCTCTGCAAGCTGTCCACGATGGTTCGGCTCTCCATCACTGCACGAGAAAGGAAAGAAAGGAAGATTGAGAAGAGAGTCCGGATTTAAGACAGTGCAAGCTCCACCCACCCACCCCCAGCACACTGCCCAGTGGCCACGCCCATCCGTCTCCTGGATCTCATCACTGTGGAAGTCCTTGCATTACATAAAGTGTGCTCTAAGGATCTTCCAAAATAACAAAGGCAGAGTGGGAAGGAGCCCCCAGGTACCACTAACCCAATCGCCCTGTGGCTGAATTATACCCCCAGAGGGAAAACATCACACCCTCTTGTTCTTGTAAATCTCCAAACTCTGAGGATCATGGTCAACTCTGTTGTAATCACCCCACAGAGAGTAGGCTGCACACCTACCCAGCCCACCACACAACCAGGCATCCGACTGTTGTCTATGAGGTGTTGGTGCTTTTATTTGATAGTTACACTTCTTCCTGTCACTCCCAGATGGGATGTGTGCAGGGACATTGAGACGTCTCCTGATTCTTTGTGAAATGAGGGTGAAGCTATGGTTCAGCGTTCCTACTTCTAGGAACATATGTGCTAGGGTGAGAAGGCTGGATCTAAATCCCAACTCTGTCACTTCTTCACTGAGCAACTTAGGGCAAATTACTTAACCTCTCTGTGCCTCAAATGTCTTCATATAAAGTAGAATATAAATATAAATATCATAAGGATTAATGAGTTAATAAATATGAAGAGCTTAGAACAGTGCTGACTCACAAACATGCTCAACCTTTACCAGCTACCATTATTATTATTTATCAGTTTAAACCATTCCAAAGGTTTATTAAGAGGAGACTGGATAAACTATACACTTTTACAGTGGGATAACAGGCAGCTGTAAGAAAAATGAAGCCCAGTGGGACTTCCCTGGTGGTCCAGCAGTTAAGATTCCATGCTCCCAATGCAGGGGGCACAGGTTTGATCCCTGGTCCCACATGTAGTCAAAAAAATAATAATAATAAAGTTAAATTTAAAAAAAGAAAAATGAAGCACAACTGTATCAGTATATTTGAAAAAAAAAGTCACAATATGTCATTAAACATAAAGAGTTATAATCATAACTCATATGATCCTATTTGGGTAACTTTTTAGGATTCTATTTGCATGATTTTTTAGGTACATATGTACATGTACATATAATTATGTATGGTATCTACAGAATCCAAAAAGGATTTTTTAATTTTATCACTAATGTTTCTACTTTCTTAAAATTTATCACAATAACTGTGTGTTACCTTGTTAATTAAAATACATATAAATATACATAAACATGTATACACGTGCATGCATATATGTATATGTGTGTGTGTGTGTGTTTCTTTCAAATGGTGAAACACAGAAAGCAAAGACCCAAGAAGATTTTTCAAAGTGAAGACAGCCCACCAGGAACCAGGGTCAGCAAATTAAGCCACAAACAGACAAAGATTCTTTCTTGCCCTGAAACAAACCTCTGCCCCTGGAGCCCAGCTTCCAACCAGAGCAAGAAGAAATAAAGCAGGCAGCAGTGTTTAAAATGCAGCATCATCAGAGGATAAAAAGCAAATAAATACTCCATTGACTCCAAGTCCTGGTAACATTTTTTTCTGTAGCCGTTACAAATTCTGCAAAATACAGCTTTCTACTGACTGAAATAATTTGGGGCCTTTTCAGGGCTGTCCTTGGTGAGCTCTCCTTTCCTACAGGATGATAAAATTGCAATTAGGAGATTGTGAAGCAGACACAATCATGTCAGAGCTGACGCATCCTTTTTCCAAGAAGGTGTTCAGAAGGCAAGTTCTCTGCACCATCTCACTTACATGCAGAATCTAAAATAGTCAGATTTGTAGAAGCAGAGAGTAAGATGGTGGTTGTCAGAGGCTGGGGAGAGAGAGGAATGAGACAGGATGGGGCTTAAAGGGTACAAAGTTTCAGTTAAACAAGACAAATGCATTCTAGAGAGCTAATGCACAGCAATGTGATATAGTTAACAATCCTGTATTGTACATTGTAATTTGCTAAGAGAATGGATCTTACATTAAATCTTTTCAATACACACAAACACTGAGAATGATAATCAGGTAGAGGTAATAGATATGTTAATTAGTTTGATTATGGTGATCACTTCACAAGGTTTACATATATCAAAACATCAAATTGTACACCTTAAATATACTTTGTATAGATCAATGATATCTCAGTAAAGTTGTGGGGGTATAAAAGGAGAAGAAAGAAAGAAGAAAGTAAGTTCTCAAGTGTCATCAATATGGCCAGTCCTGGCTCAGATTAATTACTAGAGGAGAAGAGTTATTTTTTATTCATTTCTCCAATTACCTATCTAAATATATTTACTACTCACTTACTATGTTCCCAGCCCTTATATGGAAGTCACAGGGGCAAGACGGATGTGGTTTCTGCCCCCAAAGAGTGGTCAGATTTCGGAGAAAAGCATGGCTAACCTACACAATGCAATTATAAAAGTGAATAGGACTTTGCTACTGGTCCAGTGGCTAAGACTCCATGCTTCCAATGCAAGGTGCACAAGTTTAACCCCTAGTTGGGGAACTAAGATCCCACAAACTTCGTGGCATAGCCCCAAAAAATAAGTGAACATTCAGACCCTTCAAAATGACCATCCCAGTAATTTTCTACCTAGGAATTCACGTGAAGGAAATAAGAGATCAAGGAGATTCAAGTGCAAGCATCATCACAAGTATGATTTATAGCTGCAACATCAGGAACAACCTAACAGCTCATCATGAGGGCAGTGATCATATAAATGATGAAAGTCTGACTCTACGTGAGATGTTAAGAGATCACCAAAACCACGGCCTCAACAAATACGTAGTGTCGTCAGAAAATGCTTACATCTTCAGTGAAACGTGAAATCTCTCAGTCGTATCCGACTCTTTGCAACCCCGTGGACTGTAGCCCACCAGGCTCCTCCGTCCATGGGATTGTCCAGGCAAGAATATTGGAGTGGGTTGCCATTTCCTTCTCTAAAAAGCAATCATCAAATCTTGATTTACATGATCCCAAATCTGTTTAAAATATATTTTAAGTAGTAAATATTGTATGTACACAACATACAGACATACATAAATATGTATATGATGCATTTGCCCAGACCTAGATTTCCTCCAGAATGCATCCTATAGATTGAGTGGGATTCAGATCAAAGATGGAGGAGGAAGAGATGACTCTGAAAAATGAGCTTCAACCAAAGGAAAGTTTTAGCTGTTGACGCCACCAAGGGGCAATTTGTATTTTGACAATGACAAGCAATGCAGAAAGACCATCCCAGATGAAATTTAAATTATTTTTTGGTTGGTTTATTTCCCCACTCCAAACTAGGAAGTTAAATTCTTGGTGAATTTGCCCATAAGTCAGCTGGCAATGAGGGAAATCTGTCTTCCATAGCCTGACAATATCCTTCAGTAGATATGGGTGGGCACACAGCTGACCAGATTTGGAAAGAGACTCCAATTTTACCTTCCCATAAAATCTATGGGAAGCCTAAGGCAAGGTTTAAATTCCAGCTTATTTACAGATAGGGAAAAGGAAATTAAAATAAATGCAAATTTTAATATGATCTGTTTCCATTGTGGATTAGTTTTTTCCATTATCATTTATATCAATATTTTCTGTCTCTTAAAAATTGATTTATAAGAAATTTGAAACTGTGCTTTCTCTCTTCTTTATTATGGCCAAAGCTTGTATTTCATCCAACATAGCAGTGTTAGTTTACAATCCTGTCCCACCATAACTCACGCAAAATGCAATATAAATTTTGTCTGAAGGCATCTATGGAAAACCATAAACATCAGCTGCCAGATCCTCATTTTTGTCCTCAAACTAGATTGCAACAAAATATGATATGCGAATTTAGGAGCATTTTATGGAGCCATGAGACTTTGTCCTTAGAAAAACATCCAGGATCTGAGAAGCTAACATGCCTCCCTTCAGTCCCCTAACATCGTATAGTGGCCCCATTCTTCTTCCCATTGGCAGGCAGACCATGTGGCCGGAGGTCTGGATGTGAAATGAGATCCTATTCAGTCTGCTGATTTCCTAAAGGGCTTTTCACCACCCGACTGAATGAGGTGGGTGCTGAGAGCAGAAAACGAGAAAGTCTTGGTTTGGCCCAACTGCGAAGCACTTCCCATCACTGCCCTCCTTCCTTATGAGCCAAAAAGAGAATCAAGTCCAGGTTCTTCAAGAGCACAAGGTGCTCCAGACAGATGCTCTGTGATTAAAGGATGTTCAGAATCACAGATGGCTCCAGGGAAGTCCCAAAAAGAACTTCAGGTGCAAACAAACAACATCCAGAATGAAGCAACTCCCACGGTGTTAGGAATCCCAGTAGGGACTCTGTGACCCAAAGTGCATGGATGGACATCACTGCTGTGCTTGGCACACAAAAAAATACTCCTAGGCATGTGTCTTGGTCAGGACTGGAGGGACCTATAGCCATAAGATAATGCAGCCCACAGACTCACAAACCTTTTTGCTACCATCACCAGTCCTGCATGGAAGCTTATTAACAGTCCTGTGGCTCCTGGTAACCCACCTGAGGGTCAAGGCCTGTGACATTTCTGCAGCTGAGTCTCTTCTAATTCCCACAAAACTACATGGACAGCCAGAAATAAAAGGCTCTCTTTGCAGTGGACCAGATGGGCCACATCTTTGAAAACCATCAGCAAGTGAAACTGCTCAGTGATCTGTCAAAGGGCAGTCCTGACGAATAGGTGGTAATTTACTGCCACCATCTGGGTACCCCGCCCCCATGGTCATGGAGACCAGGAGCTACAAGGAAGCCTTTGGGAGCATTCATATCCGTTCAGAACAGTGCAGTGAATGTTGTTTCTGAGGCAGAGGAAAGAAGTAGGAGATCCTTTATACTCATGTTTTCCGGTCTAACTCCATGATGTTTGTGTGTCTTCCTCCGTGAACTTCTGCACCTTCTGGGGAAGTCCATCACCCACCTATGAGTAGAGCAGGCTCCCTCCCATCAGGATTTCTCAACTCAGGAACAGTTTCTCAGATCAGGCACTCCAGCCCTAGCTCTGCTCTTCTCTGCATCATAGGGAACTACATTTCCCAAGCTCCTTTGCTCCCTGGCTTCTGGATACCATCACTCAATGGGATGCTCTGGTAGAAGATGGAGCATAGGAGATATTTCTCCCCCTTATCTCCCAGTATTTACTGGCAGAGACTGTCCAGCCCATAAGAACTCCCACCATGAATATAGCTCTCTTAGGCAGTAGTTCTAATACTTACTAGATGGTTTCAGCTTCTGGGTTCTGATAATCCAATTTCCCCACTTTGTCCCTTCAGTCCAATTGGTAACAGCTTCCTGCTGTTAATTAATTTCTGGATTACTTTACCATTCCCAGAAGGTATTTACCACGCCCGACTTCATTTCACAGATCTTCCATCACATGACTAACTGATTCCCTTGATTAAATTCCCTCTGTGGAAATAACTAGTGTGGCTTCTGTTTTCTCAGCTAGAGTCTGACAAATATATCCAGTCACTATTCACTCTATCCTGTTATATTTCTTCAAGGTCACTCTCACCATCTGAAATTAGCCTTTGTGTTTTTACTTTTTGACTTATTTTCTATCAAGTCTCTCTATTAAAATTCAAGCTCATGAGAGCAGAGACTTCGCCACCTAATTTATGGCTGCATATCCAGGATCTAGCAGAAGAAACTAAACAAATATGTGCTGAGTGCATGTCCATCAATTAAGAGTGCCTTGGCTTAATGCTTAAGAGACTAAATCTCTCTGTGTTCCTTTGAGCCTTTCTTTGGCTTCCTCCCAGGGTTGTTAATAGATACCATTAATATTAACAAATCATTGGCCCATCACATTATCACTCCATTCATTTCCTCTCAAATATCACATCCTTGTGGTCACTAAGCTGGTTGCTAGGTTTGCCAAGCCAAGAGCTTCAATTTTCACATGGAGGGAAAAAAATATCACTTAAAGGAGAAATAGCATTTACAGAACACCAGCGATGTGCTAGCCTGGGCATATACAACTGCTACATCCATTGATTATCACAATGGTTGTGATATGAATAGTCTTTGTCCCTTTTGGAAAATGGTGGAACTGAGGCACAGAGAAATTAAGCAGTTTGAACATGGTCGAAGTTAAGGTTGAAACCAGTTCTGTCCAATTTCAGAGATTTTCCACTTTTCTGTACTGCCCCGGGGCCAACTGGTCTGGTGGTTCTACAATGAAGCCAAAGAGTTAGCCATGGGAAGGTCAGCAAAGAAGCTGGAGCTCAAGGCTCACAGGGCCAAGTTCATGGACAAAATCTCTACAGACTTAGTTAGGTTTTCATCACTCTGCAGTCACAGGTGACTATCTCCCACCCCAGGTATCAGCCTGGATTTCCAGGTAGAGCAGGAATATAGATACAGTTGGCCCAGAGCATCACAGTGCAGCTGCTGGCAAAGCAGCCAGTAATCCATACCTTTAAGGTATGGTAGCAGTAAATATGGCTGAGCCTTGCTACCTGTAAACCATGTCACATGACCTAAGGCCTTAGGAGGAGGAGCCAGTGCAGCAAGTCAGATCAAATGCTCTCAGATTAAGGAGGAGAACTGCATGTGCTTACTTAGTCATTAACAACCAGCCATGGTGGAATTTATTATACATCCCCATTCAGTCTGCTGCTACCCCCAACTGCATCTCCTAGTTGTACCCCAGGGACCACACGCTTTCCCACCTCTGCATCTGAAACACAAGTCACACACCACATAACTCAGAAAAGGTAGCAAAAACCTAACTATCCAATTCAAAAGTCACCCATATAAAAGTAAGATGGGGAAACTTGAGTTTGTCTCTCTCAACCAGATAAAATTCACACAACTGAAAGAGAAGGAGAGAGCATACAGACAGAAAACTGTGAGGACACCAGGTCATCAGGCAGGAGGGAGGGATGCTTGCCTTCATCCCAAGATTCTTCTCAGATCTCAAGCTGGGGAGCCCTGAATGGCCAACATGAGTCATTCATAAGGGCAAGAAGCTGATAAACAGACCAGAGGGACTTGCCTGGTGGTCTAGTGGTTAAGAACCTACCTGCTAATGCAGGGTACACAGGCTCAAGCCCTGGTTGGGGAACTAAGATCCCACATGCCGCAGGGCAACTAAGCCTGTGGGCCACAACTTTTGGGCCTACACTGTAGAGCCCATGCTCCACAACAGTAGGAACCACCACACAGAGAAGCAGGCACGGTGCCACTAGAGTAGCCCCTGCTCACTGAAACTAGAGAAAGCCCATGGCCAGCAATGAAGAACCTGTGCACTGCATCAAAAGGACCCAACACAACCAAAAATAAAACAAAGATAAATACATAAAGTAACCCTCTTTAAAAAAAAAAAAAAAAAGCAGACTAGAAGCAGGGGAGAACCAGGAAGCAGACAGGAAGTGGACAGGAAGCAGACAGGAAGTGGACAGGAAGCAGTAAGTGGACAGGAAGCAGACAGGAAGTGGACAGGAAGCAGACAGGAAGCAGACAGGAGGCGGACAGGAAGTGGACAGGAAGGAGTAAGTCCCTTCTCCCAGCGCCAGCCTTACAGTCTTCTCTAGCATCTGCCTCCCCACACCTCTTCCCCTGCCAGCATTAGCAGAGACTAACAGGAGACAACTGGCTGAGAGAAGTATGGTTTTCTGATTCCAGTCCCAGAATCACAGACCAGAGACCGACTTGACGCTGAGATGCTGAGTGTAGTTTCCGGGGAAGGAACCTGGCTGTGTGCCACCCTCCACCCTTCCTCACTGCAAAACCAATACTGAACACTATCATCACTCTTTTCATCTTTTTTTGTAAAAGGGAAAATCCTCTCTAGATATCTTTCAGATTAGTGAACAATGGTACTAATGTAGGTCTTTCATAAAAGTGAAGTGGCATAAAGTAAACTGGCATAAAGTGAACTTTCAAAAAGTAGAGGGGTGCTGGTACTCAAAAATGAATAGTCATTCATCACCTTGAGGGTCATATAAGTCTTAGGTCATATACCAGCAAATCCATTAAGGATTAGATATGGCTTCCCAGGTGGCACAGTGGGCAAGAATCCGCCCACCAGTTCAGGAAGTGCAAGAAACTCGGGTCTGATCCCTGGGTCGGGAAGATCCCCTAGAGTAGGAAATGGCAACTCACTCCAGTATTCTTGCCTGGAAAATCCCATGGACAGAGGAGCCTGGTGGGCTACAGTCCACGGGGTTGCAGAGTCAGACACAACTGAGCACAGCACAACACAGCATAACCATATCTTACAGTGATAATAAAAAATAAAATATAGAGAAGTAAGGGTAATGAGAAGAGACCTGTTATCACAGTCAACATTTATACATAATCTTTATGATATACCAAGCACTAGTCTAAGCATTTCAAGGATATTAACACTTTTCATCTTCACAATCTTTTGATTATGAGGATTTTATTATTAGTCCTACTCATGGATGGGAACATTACTTTGCCTACAAAGCATTACTTTGCTTACAAAGATTTGTATAGTCAAAGCTATGATTTTTCCAATGGTCATCTATGTATATGAGAGCTGAACAATAAAAAAAGGCTGAGTGCTGAAGAACTGATACCTTCAAACTGTGGTGCTGGAGAAGACTCTTGAGAGTCTCTTGGACAGCAAGGAAATCAACCCTGAATATTCACTGGAAGGACTGATGCTGAAGCTCCTCCAATACTTTGGCCACCTGATGGGAAGAGCTGCCTCATTAGAAAAGACCCTGATGCTGGGCAAGATTGAAGGCAGGAGGAGAAGGGGACAACAGAGGATGAGATGGTTGGATGGCATCACTGATTCAATGGACATGAATTTCAGCAAACTCCAAGAGACGGTGAAGGACAGGGAAGCCTGGCATGCTGCAGTCCACGGGGTCGCAAAGAGTCGGACATGACTGAGCAGCTGAACAACAACATACATGGGAAAACTGAGGCTTGAGGAGGTTAAGAGACTTGCCTAAGATCCCAGAGCTAGAAAGAGGCAGAGGCAGTTACTGGATCCAAGCTGTTCAAGCTCCAGGCAGAGAGTAGAGTTTGTGTCTTTAGCCACTGTGTTCTGCTGCCAGCTGAAAGCTTAGCAAGCAAACTACATTGTAAGAGCTTCGGCAATAACTAAAGAGACTGCAAATGTGCCTCTGAATTGCCCAGCTCTCAAAACACAAGATGAAGTCACTAGTTGGACACCGTTCATAAGATGAAAGCAAGGAGCAAAGCTTTTCCTGGCTCTGAGAGAAATCCCTCCCGTGGTAATGCCCCAAGGGACACAGCAGCATCCCTACAAAGAGTGAGCTTATTAGCAGGCTCCCTCTGGTGCTGCACACACGAGGTGGGGTGTAAGAGCAAAGGGCCAAAAGCCAAAGGCAATTCTTCAGAAGACAACAGAGTGTGAGCCAAGACACCTGATACCTCTCAGAAGGTCCAGCTTGACTGGAAAAATAAAATCCAGAGTGAGATCCTAGAGAACGCTGCCCTTCACACTCTCCTCCATGAAATTACTTTCTTAATAAACCAGCCAATGGAGAGCAGAAGTCTCAAGACTATATTCTCTAGCAAGATCGGGGGGCACAAATATTCTGTGCAGACCATCAAAGCCCAGTGTATGAGACTTAAAACATAATGAAGGACTTCCCTGGGGGTACAGTGGTTAAGAATTCATCTGCTAATGCCAAGGACACAGGTTTGATCCCTGGCCTTGGAACTAAGATCTCACATGCCTTAGCCGTGGGGCAACTAAGCCCAAGCACCACAACCCCTAGCCTATGCACCCTAGAGCCGGTGCTCTGCGACGAGAAGCCACCACAGTGAGAAGCCCGAGCACCACAACTAGAGAGTAGCCCCTGTCGCCGCAACTAGAGAAAGCCCATGAGCAACACTGAAGACTCAGTGCAGCCAAAATAAGTAAATAACTTTTAAAAAACATAATGAAGAATATGGATCTTTTTCATGATGCCCACCACTGCTTTTATGCCAGAAAAAAAAAAAAATCCTCCCCAGCATCCCAGTATCAAACATATATTCACCTGTATGTTTACATGGACGGGTATATTTAGATACACGTATGTGTCTACATTTTTACACTTAATTCTTCTCTGAAAAGCTTTTTTTTTTTAACAATGAGATTTTTTTTTTTCTTTTTTAGTATTTTGATCTTTATTGAATTTGTTACAACACTGCGTCTGTTTTATGTTTTGGTTTTTTTGGCCACGAGGCATGTGGGATCTTAGCTCTCTGACCAGGAGCTCTCACCCCCTACACTGGAAGGCTGAGTCTTAACCACTGGACTGCCAGGAAACTCCCACATTTAATTCTTTCTTTATTGAGGTATTTTTGACAATTGAGTTTTACATATTCAAGGTGTAGAATTTGATGACTTACGCTGTGAACTAGTCACCACAATCTAGCTAATGCCTGTATCCATTGACTCAGACCCACCAACATATGTGAATCCACTTGATATTTTTGTTGGTGAGGAAATTTAAGATCTACCCTCTTACAAATTTTAAGTATTAGATTGAATTCTTGAATCCGTCTGAAGTTTCTTTTGGGGTTCAATGTAAAATGAGGATCTGATTGTAGTTGGATAACAAGCGTATGCTGAATCAGTCAGAAGTATTTTATTTGATTCACAGTTTAGTGGTTCTTTAGTTGAAAAAATAACATGACTGCATTTAGGGACAGAGGTTTTAAAGGCGTAGTTAAGTTAAAATGAGGTCATTAGGGTGGGCCCTCATCTATTATGGTTGGTCCTTAGAAGAAGAGATTAGGACACAGACACGCACAGAGGGACAACCACGTGAGGACATAGGGAGAAGACGGCCATCTGCACACCAAGGAGAGAGGCCTCAGGAGACACCAACCCTACCCACACCTGGATCTTGGCCCTCCAGCCTCTAGAACTGTGAGAATAAACATCAGTTGTTTAAGTCACACAATCTGTAGTACTTTGTTATGGTAGCCCTAGCAAACGAATATCAAGAGATTACCCTTCTTTATCAAAACTCTATCAGCTTGTCTTACCTATTTTTTATCTTTAGATTCACTTTAGATTCATTGCATCCAGTTGCCCCAAACCCAGACTCTGTCACATTTTTCTATGTGTTTTCAAGTTTTCTAGGATGAACACGTCTTCTTGCTTATTTAATCTAAGAGAAATACTGACATTTTTTCCCTTAAGAAGAAAGATATGGAGTTTGATTTCAAGTGACAGACCAAGCACACTCATTTGCTCACATCTCTACAGAAACTCCACTACAGAATATTATAGGAAAAGTGTAGCTTCCCTGGTGGCTCAGACGGTAGAGTCTGCCCACAATGCAGGAGACCCGGGATGGATCCCTGAGTCGGGAAGATCCCCGGGAGGCGGGCATGGCAACCCACTCAAGTATTCTCACCTGGGAAATCCCATGGACAGACGAGCCTGGAGGGCTACAGTCCATGGAGTCACAAGAGTCAGACACAACTTAGTAGTGACTAAACAACACCACCACCACACAGAGGGACAACCGTGTGAAGACACAGAAGGAAGATGGTCATTGACAAGCTATGGAGACCAGGGGTTTCTGTGACTTTCAGCAAAATACAACGTTAACTGGTAAGAAATGAAAGTAAGGAGTGTCAGCTAAATTCTCATCTTTTGTACAGAGAGCCGCTGCTGTTGAAATTTGATTAACTCAAGGAGCAGAGGCATGGGGTATGTATTGGATTGGCCAAGTTCATTTGGGTTTAACGGAAAAACTCAAACATGTTGGCCAACCCAATAGAATGACAGAAATAAGCACAACTAACAGAACTACAAGTGGAAATGGCTGGACCTGGCTGACTTTAGAGACAGACAGAGAGATCAAAGATACAGAGGGATGGAAAATGATTGCCAGTCTTTGAACGTTATCCTGAGCCATTTTGTTTTCCCCAAATGCATGCATGACTGTGAGGGTGAATAGGCTTTGTCTGCAAGAAGCCGAAACTAGCCAAGCAGGGGAGGACAGCGTTGAACAGACATTGGACATTTGAGTGTGGGGTAAAGGAAGACTGGCCTTCATGTTGACAAGTCATCACATCTGTGGGAGAGATGGATGGCTACCTGTCAAAAAACAACACCAGAAACAACTGCCCGAGGCCATTGGCAACTGCCAGGTAGCACATCCCGGCTCCCTGCACTTGTTCCATCCTGTGTGCCCTAAAATAAATGAGGGATTTACCATTCTTCACTCAAATCAAACAAACAAAACAGCAGAAACTTTCTATCCATTGTATTGCATATGGCTGCTCAGTCAGGGACTTCCCAGCCTCTGCTGTCCCCCTGGCAAGGCCATGTGACTAGTTCTGACCAATGAACTAACAGCCTGTCCTGCTTTGAAGCCAAAATTGGTATCTTTTATCTTCAACCAGTGAGAACCAGGGGACCCTGAGACTCTAGGTCATGGCAGAGCAGCCAGAAGCTGGAAGGGAGCCTGGACCCCTGAGTCTCCACCTGGAGGAGAGCCACCTGCCAAATATAGCACCCACATTGGATGGGACCAAGAACAAATCTTACAATGTGTTAAACCACTGCTAGGGTTTTATTTATTACAGCAGCTAGTGACACCTAACTAATACGACACTGTATAGGCTAACAGCCTGGACAGCTGTGATCCTGTCCGTACGCAAAAGTTGGAACAAAATTTCACATCTCTTCCTTAAGGTAAACTGTGCTTTCATTAGCGAGGAAATACAGGCAGTCAGAGAAACAAAGCGAAGAGCTGTTAAGCCAACGTGAGAGGTTTCCATGGGGCACCAGATGTAGAAAGAGCGTTATTAAACGGATTATATAGATCTTAGTGACAGTAATTTTGACCTCCTATAGGCACCGTCAGCTGTTAAAACAGTAGGAAATGTTGATGACCTTGTTCTAATTTCCATTTATATTTATTCTAAATTGGACACCTTGGAGATTGTTTAAATAAGAGAGGGAAATTCACTAAGTAACCCTGACAGCTCTGCCAGTCTCTGATAGGGGAGGCAGCTGAGGCTTACAAAAGGCAGAAGACACCTGGGCTGGAGCCCCATGTCTGCCATCAGCTCAATTTATGCACCAAGACAAGTCACTTCATCCCCTCAAGATTCATTTTTACTCTGTGTCAAAGAAGGTGTCACTTCCTGCTGCCCATCAGGGATGCACCTTGACGGAACCCAGTAACGTGACTTGCTATTGTGTGACTGCGTTACTAAGAATGTCATATGTGGAGAGTCCTTGCTTTGCACGTCTCACTAGTTCAGACTAGCCCTTCTCATCTTCTGGCCATTGTTGATAACAAAAATGATTCCTTCAATTCAGAGAAAACCCACACCACGCAAGTCTGAACAAAATGGGCATTTAATGGCAGTTGTGGTTGGAGAGAGAAGCTACCTCCAGGTCTGGCTGGAATCGGCATTTAAACAACATCATCCACACACAACTTCACAAATATCCTTCAATGGGTGAAGGGATAAATATATATCTGGTGATGCAGCCACTGTACGGGAAACAACTTGATGGATAGTTGCTTCCATCTAACCAATAAAGCAAATGATGGATATCCACACAATATGGATAAATCTCAAATGCATTTTGCCACCAAAAAGAAGGCAGCCTCAAAGAGCTACCTACTATATGATTTCATATGTGTGACAGTCTAGTAAAATCAGAACTGGAGGCATGAGGAACAGAGCAGAGATTGCCAGGGATCAGAGGCTGAGATTTAACTGCTTCACCACAAAAATTCAAAACAAAGGATTAGGGATGGGGTGATGGAACTGTTCTGTATCCTGATTGCTGTGTTGGTTACATGACTCTATATATTTGTCAAAAACTCATAGTGCAATATGCCAAAAAGAAACACATGAAGTAAACTACAGGAAGGGAAACAAAGATCACCCAGTTGTAGTTGGGCAACTACTGTAGTCTTTGTAGTTGTTGCCTAGAAAATCTCCTTTAGGAAATCTTTAAGACTGTTGTTTAAGGCTTAAGAGTTTAAACAGCATGAGCTCAGATACCTTCAACATCCCTGCTACAATTCTTTAGGCTATTCAACTGCTTGAAAATTTCTTTTCACCTACCACAAAAATATGTAAGAGTGGGACTTCCCTGGAAGCCCAGTGGTTAAGACTCTATGCTTCCTCTACAGGGGCTTGGTTGGGAAACTATTAATAAGATCCCACATGCCTTGCAGCACAGCCAAAAGGATAAAAAATAAGAGTATTTTCTGTCTGAATTAATTTCTCCAGATAATCAGGTAAGTCAAGGTACCCTAAGATGCAGGAAGTGCAGAGTTGTGACCAAAATAGACAAGCAGAGACACAGCCTGCTTTGGGGGAACTAAAAATTATAACTGAAAAGAGAAGATATATCTACACTTTAAAAACTGATAATAAAAGAAGGTAAAAGATGTATTGTTAACTTGCCTGATATGAGTTATGTGTGCTGCCAAATTTGAAAAAGAAGACATCAATATTGATTGGGAATTATCACAAGTTTATCTTCAGTAGGATCCAGTGAACAAAATAATAGTAGTTATAGGGTCTTCCCTGGTGCTTCAGTGGTTAAGAATCAGCTTTCCAATTCAGGGGACATGGCTTTGATTCCTGGTCAGGGAATTAAGTTCTCACATGCTGTGGGGCAACTAATCCCTCTGGCCACATCTAAAGAGAAGCCTGCAATCCACAACCAAGACACAACACAGTCAACTAAATAAAACAAATAAAATAGTTTTAAAAATAGTAGTAATAACTAGGAACTGTCGAGTGCCTACTATGTGCCAGTCACCATTCTGCTTTATTTAAATCAGCTCTTTACCCAATCCTATGAGATAGGATATTATTTTCAGATTGCTATCATTATTATTATATAATTATATAAGTAATATTATTATGTCCATTTTATTGATTGAAAAAATGAAGGCACAGAGAGGTTAAGAAACATGCCTAAGGTCACACAGCATGTGAGGGGTGGAGCCAGGATTGGGCTCCAGAGTCTAGGCTCTGACTGCTATTCTCCACTGGTTCCCAAAACATTTTTCCTCTGTTTGATCCCATGACAGCTGATGCCCAGACTCAGTCACCTCCCTTCACCAAATCAAAGAAGGGCTCCATTATTGCTTCTGACTGATCCTATGACCCAGAATAAAACCCGCAAAGAACACAAAGAAAGAAACAGAAAGTTCCTCTGGTGGGTGGTGAGGGGAGTGAAGTGCAGAGGGACCTGTGCGGGGGGGGGGGGGGGGGGGGGGGCCGGTGAGGGTGGGGGCCACAGGGAGTGTATGGGAAATCTCTATACCTCTTAACTTCACTGTGAACCTAAACTGCTCTCAAAAATAAAGTCTTCATTTTAAAAAGTAAGAAAGAAACTTCCTCCCCACACTGGCCCCAGGGGTTATGCCATGAACCCCTGTCATAGGTAAAACCAACAACAACCCTGGGGAATCTTGGGAAAAGCAAAACCAAAAATCCCTCAGTCCTTTTTTTCTCAAATTTAATTCTAAGTTTATTCTGTGTTGGGCAGAGTCATCCTGGAACACAGAGGACAGCATTTCTGAAGGAGGAGGTAGCTCCCTGCGGCGTGGGTGCCTGCACCCAACCCAGGACACCCCCGTTCCGGCACTGGGTCCACCCCCGCGACCCCCCAACACCGGCTGCCCCTGACCCACGGCTCTCTCTCCTGACCCTGGTCGCCTCTGCAGAAACAGGGGCCTCGTGCGCTGCAACACTGCCACCTAGTGGCCGAGGCTGTTCCCACGCTGCAGGAAGCAAGTGGTTGGTTCCCCATTTCCATGGCTGAAATGGGCAATATGGTTTGATTTCCAGCGATTTGGAGACTTTAACCAAGACTCGTTGTTGCTTTCTGGTAGAAAACTATTAGACAAAGCACGATGACTCTCTGGGACCAGATTCTTTGTTGGCAGGCAACAGAAACCCCAACTCTGATGGGCTTAAGTGAGAAAGGGGGTCGCCCCTGCCCCAAACCTCAGCCTGGGACAAAGGGGACCACAGGCAGCAAAGTGGTGAGGGGAAGGGGAGAAGTAGCCAGCACAACTAGGGTCCCTGTGCTCTGGAAGGACCTGAAAGTACACCCAGGAGGAAGGAGGCACCGCACACCCCCAGAGACACTGCCGAGTTTTCCCCACCACAAACTGACTACAAAGACCAGTGATCTACAAAGACAGTGAGCCAGAGCTCCAGGCTGACCCCATGATCTTTTCTCTCCCTTGCCTTTGTCCACGAGTTTCACCCTGAGAAATCACAAAGAGGAAAAGAAATGATTTTTGTCTGAATCATTCACATCCTTCCAGGGAAATTCTGGCAGTTTTATGAAAGGGCTTTTCTTCCCTCTTTTTCAGTTCTACTTGCTCCAGGAGGAAATCTCTCCAGCCTCTGACTCAAAAACTATCCATGTACTTCCCTCTCAGTGACCACCTGAGTGCTGGGAGACCCGAGCAGGGGAAGATGTGAAAACACCGACCCCAACATTGATGGATTCAGCCTGCATGGTGACAGTGACATGGGGATAAGACCACCCGGCACTGAGATATCTATTAGGGAACCGTCCCCATGGAAAAAACACAGCCTATCATCTGCTGTACATCCAACCAGAGGTCACTCAGGTCCTGCTCACGTTCCTGGCTTCCTTGAAGCCCTCCCAAAGCCAAGGAGTAGGGGAGGAACCTGGGCTCCAGAGCAAGTGACCTTGGCTGGAATATCAGCCCATTTTTCAACCATCTGGTCACCGTGGTGAGCACCCCAGCCCCCGGGAGGAACGTGGGGGGAAAGGAGACAGGAGGATGATCCTAGGAGTTTGTGGGCATCAGATGGGATGGATCAGGCATACCCACTACCTTAGTGTTGCTATCATGAAATGCCAATAGGGTGGCTTAAACAAGAGACATTTATTCTCTCAGAGTTCTGGAGCTGGAGGGTCCAAAATCAAGGTGTTGGCCAATTTGATCTCTGGTGAGAGCCTGCTTCCTTGGTTATAGATGACTAGCCTCTCCCCGTATCCCCACATGGCAGAGAGAGGGAGTGCGGGTGTCTCCTCCTCTCTTTTTGGTTTTTTTTTAAGCCATGCCACACAGCCTGTGGGATCTTAGTTCTTTAAACAGGGACTGAACTAAAGCCCTTGGCAGTGACAGCAGGCAGTCCCAGTCACCAGACTGTCAGGGAATTCCCTGTTCCTCTCTTTTCAAGAGCACTTATCCCACCAAGAGGGCTTCACCCTCGTGACCTTGGCTAAAACTGATCACCTGCCCACAATTCACCTCCTGATATTATCACATTCAGTCCATATGACCACCCATCCATCACACATTCACTCAGTGCTTATCACGGGCCAGTCCTGTGCCAAGCACTGAAGGTAGGGGTGGACAATGGACCATTGAAGCCCTGCTCCATGAAATTTTGTCTAGTTTGGGGGTATGAACATAAAAAAGTCATTCCCATAATGAAAAACAAGAGTTGTGACAGAAGAGGGGCTTCTAATACAATATTTTTTTAAGATTTTTTTGATGCAGACTATTTTTTAAGTCTTTATTGAATTTATTACAATATTGTTTCTCTTTCATGTCTTGGTTTTGGGGCCCCGAGGCATGTGGGATCATAGCTCACCAAGCAAGGATCGAGCTCACACTCCCTGCACTGGAAAGTGAAGCCTTAGCCACTGGACCACCAGGGAAGTCCCCTAATGCAATCTTGATGGAACCAAAGCAGATGGGACCTGCAGTGGATTCAACAGTATCCACCAAAACCTCATGTCCACTTGGAACCTCAAAATATGAACTAAGGGACTTCCCTGGTGGTCCAGTGATTATGAATTCGCCTTGCAATGCAGGGGACATGGGTTCCATCCCTGATCGGAAAACTAAGATCCCACATGCTGCGGAGCAACTACTGAAGTCTGCTGGAGCCTGAGCAACACAACTAGACAGTACGTGTGTCCCAACAAAAGAGCCCACATCATGCAATGAGGATCCTACATCCCACAACTAAGACCCAATGCAGCCAAATAAAAATAAATATTTCTTTTAAAAGTGACTTTCATTTAAAATAAGGTCTTTGCAGATGCAATTAGGGCATATGAGTAAAAGCCAGTGGGTGGCATGTTTATAGGGAAAAGAAGAGGGATTTCCATGCACAGAGAAGCCATGTGAATGAAGAGGGGACAGAGAATAATGGGATGAACCAGGTCAAGGGGTTGAAAGAGGGTCTGGGAGGAGGACAGCAGGATGGGCAAAGGACCAAGGGTGGGGGACAGAGCACTGCTGCAGCAGGTGTGGGGGGAGGAGGAGAGAGAAGCAGACAGACTGCAGACGAGGGAAGGTCCAGGTCACACAGGGCCAGGTGGGGGCCCATTAATAATGCCTGGACTGCATCCCAGGGGTAACGGGAAGCCTCTAAAGTGGCTGACGTCATGGGAACATGGCACTCCACAATGCGGTTGGTAAGCCATCACTCTGGGATGATGGAGAATGGACTGGAAGCAGGAATGACCAAGACAGAGACAGACACAAAGGTCCAAGTCATTAAAGGGTAGTGACCTCGTTATACAAATGGACCAAAGAAGGCTCCTATCTGCTAACCCACCCCCACGCTGTTTATTTCTTGAGAACTCAGCTACAGCCATTAGCCCAAAGACTGCTGATGCCAAACTCAATTTTTTACATATGCAATTGCTTTAAATGTAGCCCAAATAACCATGGTTTTATGGCCATTTAGATTCTGCTTGTTTTGCATATCCCAGGCACTCAACATCTGCTGCCTTGCACAAGAAAAACCCTGGACGATAAAAGATCCGCAGGTGTTATGGCCCTTAGGAGCTCCCTGACCTCCCACTGAGCTCTGGACATGTGAGCACCCCCCCGCTTCACCCCCAGCTATTGCCCATCTCCCCAGGGAAAGTGCTGTCTCTCTCATGGTGCTGGTCATCGCATGGTCATATCTTTTGGTTTATCAGCTCCAGTTTCCTCAAAGTCTCTATGCGCTCTACTACAGAAAGGGCCAGTAGGATGGAGAAAAGGTTCAAGAGATTTTGAGAGGACTAGGGGATTACCTAGCTATGGTGGGAGGGGAAAAGAAAGAATTAAGAGTTGTGCTGGGCTGAGGCTCAGGCAAAAGAGTGCGACAGCCACAGAGACCAGGGAGAGCATCCCTGCGGGAGGGGGATGCACTCTACTTGGGGCATAGTGAGTCTGAGAGACAAGTGGGCCCACCCGGTAGAAATGCCCACGAAGTCATGCATTAGACACTGCAGCCACAGCTCAGAAGGACTCTGACTGAGGGAGGGATGTGGATGCTGCCAGAAAGGCAGTGGCAAGTGCAGTCACTTGGGGAAGCAGCCCAAAGAGACACCCACAGAGTGGGAAGAGACACCCTAATGTGGGGGGCTCTGGCAGGTGACAAAGAACCTTGAAGAGAAAGCTCCGAGGGGCACTCACAACGTGCAGCAGGGGAGAGATGGATGTCTATGTTATCAGAAAAGACATCAGTGGGGTACTTCCCTGGGGCCCAGTGGCTAAGATTCTGAGCTCCCAATGCAGGAAGCCTGGGCTCAGTCCCTGGTGGGGGAACTAAATCCTGCATGCCATAACTAAGACCCGGCACAGCCAAATAAATAAATAAATATAAATAAATATTTTTTTAAAAGATCAGCTATCAGAGTGCTAGGAAGACTTCTGAGAAGGAGGGCTCCTTCCCTGAGAAGAGCCCGAGCATTTGACAACAGCTTGGATGAACTCGGTAGAGTTTCAGTGGAGATGCAGTGGCAAGAAGCAGAATGATGGAGGCGAGGAGCAGGCAGAACACGAGGAAGGGAAGCACCGAAAACAGACAACTCTTTGGAGAAATGTGGTCAGAAAAAGGAGGCTCAGACTAGGAGTTAGAGGTCCCTCCCCTTGAGTCTGGTCCGAGACCATCTTCTGGTAGCTCTAACTCATCATGCCCACGGACGTCCCTGGTGCAGATAGATAGAAGTACTGTCTGCCCAGACATCCCCCTGAATATCTCCTGTAGAATCTGGAGCTGGGACTAGAGTACCAAATCTCCAGCTTTACTCAAATGCCCCCCAGTTCCTAATTCCTGCCATCACCACTCCCCACTTTAAATAGCATTAAGCTGATGTTTACCACCCAGGTTGCTATGACAACGGAATGTCAGAGTGCGCTCCATCCTTAGCTCATGCCTTCTTTATTGGAAACAGGTCAACGAAGAGGGCGGGTAGCTTTTTCAGCAGAATCTTAAGTACTGAAATAAAGATTGTTGAGCCCAAGACCAATCACTCAAAGAAAGAGTCATTCTCCCCAAAGCAGTGAACAGATCCCAAATCAAGTCTCCTGAAGTCCAAAGGTACAGGGACTGGCCAACTGCTGGACTCTTGGGAGTCTTTTCCTTATTTTTTAAGCATTTGTTGTCTCCCCAATATGTTTCTTTTCTCTCCCTTTGAGGAAAAATTTTGGCGATTTGGTCATCAATGGGCACGTAACCCAAACCAGACCATTGGGATATAAACTGCAGAGATACAAGTTCTCCAGACCTGTGCAGAGGCTCCCCAGAGACACCTCCCCTCTTCCCAGGAACAGTGTGGTGTGAGGATAAGAGTCCCAGGGCTGCAGATGGATGTTTCTGCACTGAGCAGGGAGCTCAGAGCTCCTGGGTGTAAGTTTCAGCCCACAGAAAGTAAACCAGAAGTTAGCCAGAAACTTGGTCCTCAGAGACCCTGAGCTGCTGGGTCACTTGGAGGGTCCTCTGTCTCAAATTGGAGGAATCCTTGCACGCACACACATCTTGAATCTGTGGCATCCTGTGAAGTTCCATGACTTGTGTAGGAAGAGGAGAAACTGCCACCAGAGACAGGCAGCTAGAAAGTTCCAACTAAAAAGTTGGAAACGGAAAACAAAGAGTCCTTTTAAAAACAACACACAGGAAGTGAGCATCTCCTTGCACCATAAAAATGAGCCAGCTTCCGGTGAGATATCTGAGGCCCTGTGTTTCTGGAATTCTTTGCAAAAATGTCACATCTCTGATCAACAACTTTCCAATGCCAACGATCCATAGATTCAAATAATCATTCTTTGAATGTTTAATGAATAAATACATTGACCAACAGATTACTTTCCAATCATTTCTCCAATGTTGCAACTTCTTCCAAACAGTCAAATCCAACACAAGCCGGTCTGAGCTGGAAAATTGCCCGTCTCCAAAAACTGTGCATTTCATGTCATTCTCCTCCTGCCTGGACTATGAATGCCTCTCACATAACCACGCATCTTACGGTGCCTCAGAACGGTCATGTTTTGTTGAGAATTCAAAAGCTTTCTTGTCGGCTTTTCTCTGAGTTTCATGTGTTTGTGTTTGTACCTTACGCATATGTTCCCAGGACATGGCAGCTGTGTCCTGAAAAGTCATCTGTATTCCTTATTCAATTTGCAAAACTCATAAACGTGATGGAATTGGTGTCACAGGCTATGATGTCCTCCCCTGTTTCCTAACTATGTCAGTGGAAAGACTTGTTTTGTATTTACGGTAGATAACTGTCTATACCAGTGGGCCAGAGGAATTTTGATTGAAGCCCATTGAAGTTGGGGTCTTTTCCTTCCCAAATCAGGAGATGCCACCGCTTACCTCCAGCTGACAAAAATCCAAAAGATCAGATCTACTGTGGTTTGGTGAGTCTCTGCGGACACAATCTCATTCATCACTCAAAGGTGTAAAATTGATCATTTGACGAAATCCATCCAAAATTCATCTGCGTGTATCCTTTGAGTGAGTAACTGGCCTTCCCAGAATTTATCCTAATACACCTGCACACAGGTGAAATGACAGACGTGCAAGTTTCCTCTTGGAAACAATCTTTGTAACACTTTACCCCCAGTTTCTGTGTGCTAGGTACTGTTTAAGCACTTTCTATAGATGAGTTCATTTCCTCGTCACGCTTCTGGGAGGTAAGCAGGTGAGACCAGGAGCTCCACTGAGAGATGAGGAAGCTGAGGGACACCATGAGGTGAAGCAATTTGGCCGAGCATTTCTGTAAGGGGCCGAAGCCTGGAAACCAGTCAAGTGTTCATCGATAAAAGAGTGGCTGCATCAGTGCTGTGAGAGCCATACCATGAAGTGAAATTACAGGACTGCAAAAATGCAGCTTTTTGTGTTAGAAAAAGATCTCCAAGACATATTGCATGTTAAGTGAAAATAACTGTGTACAAAATAGTGTCTGCGGTTTACTAGTATTCGAGAGGGGAAAACAAACTATATATACATATGGAAAGATATATTTATGTGCTTTTCCATGCATAAAGCTCTCTGAACACACTGGGGAGAAGCTAAGAACCTTGGTTGCCTGTGCAAAAGAAAACTGGATTGCTGTTGGGCAGTCAAGATTTTTTTCATTATAGTATCATCACTTTTTTTTCATTATCATCATTTGTATATTTTTTTAAATTTCAGGCATATGAATCTATTCTGTCTTCACAGATTTTAATAGTCCTATTGAGTAGTCCTTTACATACCATAAGATGTACCCATTTTAAGTGTACAGTTCGATATGAATCTGTACAGGTGTGTAATCATCACCACCATCCAGTTTTAGAACCTGGCCATTGCCCCTAAAAGTTCCCCATGCTAGTATGTAGGTGACCCCCATCCCCACTCATGGCCCCAGGCAACTACTGATCTGCTCTATAGTTTTGCCTTTTCTAGAAATTCATATGCATATGTAGTCATACCATATGCATACCTGTGGGTCTGGGTCCTTTTACTCAGCATGATTATTTGAAAGTCACCCACATTGTTTCGTGAATCAGTGGGTGATTCCTTTTTATTCTATTGTATGAATATGCCGTAGTGTGTTCATGCATTCACTAGTTGATGGACATCTGGGCCATTTCCAGCTGAGGGCAATGATGAATAAAGCTGTTAGGAATATTTATGAACAAGTCTTTCATTTCTATTAGGTTAGATACCTAAGGGTGGAAATGCTGAGTCATAGGATAGGTGTCCGTTTCATTTCACTTTCCAAGAAACAGCCAAACTACTTCCCAAAGCAACTGCACCATTTTACATTTCCATCAACAGGAGTCCAGTTTCTCTATATTCTTGTCGATACTTGATATCATCAGCCTTTTGTATTTTGGCCATCCTGTTGTTCTCATTATTTTTTTTTTAAGATTTTTTGATGCAGACAATTTTTTAAGTCTCTACCGAATTTATTGCAGTATTGCTTCTGTTTTATGTTTTGGTTTTTTGGCCCCAAAGTATGTGGGATCTTAGCTCCTCCACCAGGGATCAGATCTACACCCTCTGTACTGGAAGGCGAAGTCAACCACTGCACCACCAGGGAAGCGCCCCTCATTCGAGTTTTAATCTACATTTCCCCAATGACTAATAGCATCAAGTATCTTTTTCTGTCTTCAAAACATATTTTAAAATCTGAATCTGAAACTACTCTATAGAAACTGAGAAATTTCACATAAAAATCAGGAACTCTGATTTCTCTCCCTAAAATCTGACAAATCTGACATTCATGGAGACCCAACACCTCTTTTCCAGAAATCTTGCCCTCTAATTTTTCTGACACAGGGAAGCAATCCATTGCATATACTGTATATTATAATAGTAACATCTTTAGTGGGATCTGGAGCAGCATTCTTTCATCAAACCAACAATGGTTCCCAGACTTCCCTGATGGTCCAGTGGTTAAGACTCTGAGCTCCCAGTGCAGGGGGCCCAATTTCAATCCCTGGTCAGAGAACTAGATCCTGCATCCCACAACTAGGACCTGGCACAGTCAAATAAATTTTTTAAAATAAGAAAGCCAACAATGATTCCAAAGTCAAAGAAAAGAACACTCATTATCATGGTATAAGTCATAAATGAGCTCAGGTGAGGTTTTGCCACCAAATGACTCTGCTAAAAATTTACCCAAAGCATTTCAGTTTTCAGAGCTTTGAGGATTTCTAATTTCACATGAGAGATGATGACCTTGTAACACCTGCTCCCTTGCACCAGGATGGTCAGTCAGTTCAGTTCAATTTAGTCACTCAGTCGTGTCCAACTCTTTGAGACTCCGTGAACCGCAGCACACCAGGCCTCCCTGTCCATCACCAACTCTCGGAGTTTACTCAAACTAATGTCCATTGAGTTGGTAATGCCATCTAACCATCTCACCCTCTGTCGTCCCCTTCTCCTCCTGCCTTCAATCTTTCCCAGCATCAGGGTCTTTTCAAATGAGTCAGCTCTTTGCATCAGGTGGCCAAAGTACTAGAGTTTCAGCTTCAACATCAGTCCTTCCAATGAACATTCAGGACTGATTTCCTTTAGGATCAACTGGTTGGATCTCCTTGCAGTCCAAGGGACTCTCAAGAGTCTTCTCTAACACCACAGTTTGAAAGCATCAATTCTTTGGCGCTCAGCTTTCTTTATAGTCCAACTCTCACATTCATACATGACTACTGGAAAAACCATAGCCTTGACTAGATGGACCTTTGTTGGCAAAGTGATGTCTCTGCTTTTTAATATGCTGTCTAGATTGGTCATAGCTTTTCTTCCAAGGAGCAAGCGTCTTTCAATTTCATGGCTGCAGTCACCATCTGCAGTCTATACCAGGAGGGTACGTGCTTTCAAATGCTGGCAATCCCCGAATGGAGGACCAGGGCATTTTCTGAGGGCATTTTCCTTTGTCCTATGAGCAGGCTCAGAACTGGGGTAAATGCATTTGCTTCCATTTAAGTCAGTCAAAGACCCTGAGATCTGCTTAGATTCCCACCCCCTCGGAACCTCCCCTGTACATAAAGAATGAAAGGACACTGGCACTCTTTACAGAGCAAACAAACCTATTCCTTTTCCTAGCTGAGTTTACCCAGGATTTCCCACCTGGACCCCCCTCGCATCCTCTCCGCCAACAGGCCTGCTCCACGCTCACAAAAGCTGACTGTTTCAAAACCTACTGGCAAATCTTATTAAAGTAATCCCCCTCCCTGAACCCAGATTATTACAGCCACCTTTACAGCAGAATAAAAATTAATTTTCTCCACTATAATAAGAACGATAAGAATGAATCACTTGGGACCAAATAAAGATTACAATTAGCTCCAGCAGAATAAATCTAAATTTAATGCAGGCCAGCAATTTCTCTCCACTCCTGTTTCCTCTCTGATTCCCGTATGAATGAGGTTGCTGGGTTAGACTACCTCACTGACTGGGCCATTGTTGATACAGTTCCAACAAGGGGCTCTGGGAGGAACGCCAGGATTCAAGACAACACTCCAAACAAAGGCTGCAGGCTTAGTTCAGGACTTGGAGACATTGCAAAGGAAGGCCATGTCTTTGTCAGAAACAATGAGCTGTGCTGCCTGAGATAGGTAGTCCTTCTGTATCCCTGTGGATGGTGTGGGTTAGCTAATCACTCTGCATGATTATTTACCCGCTTCCGGTAACTGCATTCCAGTTTTCCTTTGGGAACAATCTCCTCCCCCTCTTGGTATTTTGCTGCTGCCGCTGCTAAGTCACATCAGTCGTGTCCGACTATGTGCGACCCCATAGACAGCAGCCCACCAGGCTCCGCCGTCCCTGGGATTCTCCAGCCAAGAACGCTGGAGTGGGTTGCCATTTCCTTCTCCAATGCATTAAAGTGAAAAGTGAAAGTGAAGTCGCTCAGTCGTGTCTGACTCTTAGTGACCCCATGGACTGCAGCCTATCAGGCTCCTCCACCCATGGCATTTTCCAGGCAAGAGTACTGGAGTGATCGCCAGTGCCTTCTCTCTCTTGGTATTTTAGGTGGCTGCAATTCCACTCTCATCTCCAGGAATGGGTACTTGACCCAGGTCTGGCCAGTCAGAGACCCAGCACAGGTCAGTGACAATGAGGCACAGGACTTCTATTTGAAATATTTGGCAAGAACTCTTTATTCCCTCTGGCTTTTACTGAGAGGTCATCTTATCCCCATATGGATGCATAGAATAAGCTAATCCTCAAGGGAAATCCAAGATAAGGAGAGATACTAGGTCCTGATAACAATCTTTTAACTGCTGGATCAAGCCATACCTGAAGCTTTTCAACTGTGTGAACCAATACATTCCTTTTTCCCCTGTCTAATGCTTTCTGTCTCTTGAAACCAACGTACCCTCACAGGGGTAACTGTTTCTTGGCTTTTCATAGAAAAATGAAACCATCACTAAACTGGGCCCTCTGTGATAATAAATAGGGTGTCTGATTCCTCAGAGGACTAGAGAAGACAGGATTTCACCCACAAAGACATAATGACTCAGATCTAGATCCCAGGCAAACAGGAAAGCAATGGGGTAATATAAGGAGCATGGCTGTCCAGTCAAGACTTGGAAGTATGCTCAACAAGCTAAACGACAAGCTCAGTTTCCTGAAGGGCCAAGAGTTCTGATCTCCACCAGGAGGGATGGGTCTGAGCTTCCCAAGTGTGTGTTGCTGGCATTTCCAGATGATTTTGATAAACAGCTGGCACTTTGAATCCACCCACACTGCCTGGTATCAAACAGCCTGAAAATTCAAATACTAACAAGGCTGCTTTCTGCCTACTTCCAACAAAAAGTAGGTGAGCCTGGGCAGTGTCCTTCCATGCAATGCAAACCCTGCACTATGAGTCCAACAGAATGGCAAGGACCTCGAAGATCCCTCCACAGGGCCAATGGGAAGATGCGGTTTGGTTTTTCTTCCTCTTCCTCCTCTCTAGCTTGCAGGTTTCCTCTATCCTCAATGAACTCTATCCCCTGTGACCTTGGAGAATGCATCCTACACCCTGGTGCCAAACAGGCAGCCAGCTAGACTGATCCAGCTTTCGTGACAAAGAGAAGCTGTTGTCTTGGCAAGGCTTTGCCCTAGGGCATCTGACTACTCCCCTGAAGAGCAAGCCCCTCTCTGTTCTATTTGAACAGAGAAGACTCCTGTCCTCTGGGGGTCAGAGAGAAAGGCCCACCCACAAGCAGAGGGTGGACAGGCTGCCCCCATCACCCAGGGTCAGCGAGAAGGAGGACAGCCCAGACCCGAGGGGAAGCACACAGTTAGTGCCCCCTCAGCAGCATAGGGAGGTTAATCTGAGGCCACCATTAGCCGTGGGGTCTGTGAAGGGTCAGGGCCAGCCTGTGGCCAAGAGAAAAGAAGCAGTGTGTGCAACCAGAACAGAGGCTGGGCAGCAGCATGAGTGAAAACCAACTGGTCCTCATGGGGCTTTGAACTTGAGACAGTAGAGCCATTGACAGGGGAGCATTCGGAGCTAAAAGAGCAGAGGGCCTCTCCTGGGTGGAGGGGACGGCATTGCATGTCCTCATCACTTTGCCTCCTTCTTCCCTCCACCTGTCACCCTAAAGAGCTTGTTCGGAGGTTCTAGCAGGGGAGTGCAGCTACTCATTTACCCTTGACCCAAGACTGGCCCTCCTCTATTGGGGAAGGTGGTCCTCTTCAACCAAGTCCACAACTCCAGGAGGGATGGACGTGGAGTGGTGAGGAAGGAAGAGGACACCTGCTTAGCCAGCCAGATCAGTCCATTAATCAATGGGGTGACAGATGTCACTACCAGATTGCCCCCATGTCATCACTAACAGCATCTACTACGTCCTCCACATTCATGGCACCCAGCTCTGAGTGAAATGCCCAACAGGCACCATCACCGCAGAAAGCTCCTGCATCAACCCTGTGCATACAGTCACAGGGGCTGATTCTACCCTTTCTACAGGTGAGGAGACTGACAGAGAGGACTCAGCTCTAATCCAAGGTCACTGGGACAGTCCAGCCACTTCTTCTGATTCTCCTACCACTTCTCTGCCCTACTCACCTGGGAAACTAAGCTCTCACTGATGACCTCTGAGAACACTCAGAGTCAGTGCCAGGGAGGAAACCAAGGACTTTCAGTCCATTGCCTTTCAGATTTTTTTGTTTAGCTTTACATATTTTTGCTAAGACAAACTATTTTTTAATCAACTTTATGGGAGTATAGTTGCTTTACAATGTTGTGTTAGTTTCTGCTGCACAGTGGAGTGAATTGGTTATAGTGTATATATATATACACACACACATGTACATATACATCCCCTCTTTTTTGGATTTCCTTCCCATCTCACAAAGCACTGAGTAGAGTTCCCTGTGCTATACCGTAAGATCTCATTAGTTATCTACTTTATACCCAAGAGTATATGTATACCAATCCCAATCTTCCAATTTATCCCTCCCCCACTTAACTCCTTGGTATTCATCTATTTGTTCTCTATACCTGTGTTTCTATTTCTGCTTTACAAATAAGTTCATCTGTACCATTCTTCTAGATTCCACAGATAATAGATATTATACAATATTTGTTTTTCTCGTTCTGACTCACTTCATTCTGTATGACAATCTCTAGGTCCCTCCACATCTCTATAAATGACTTGATTTTATTCCTTTTTTTGGCTGAGTAATATTCCATTGTATATATGTACCACATCTTATCCATTCCTCTGTTGATTGACATTTAGGTTGCTTCCATTGTATTGGAAAAGCTTCCATTCCAATTGGCTATTGTATTGGCTATTGTACTTTGGGGTGCTCAAACTATTTTTAAATGTATGATGTGATATTTAAGATATGCAAAAGACTGTCTGAAACAATAAATGTACACATACCACTGAAGAAATAAACATCACAAATCAGCTGATGACCCTGGGCTCAGTCCCCACCACATTCCCCTCCTGACCCCAAAGGAACCCCTTTTCTGAACTTGGGGTTCCTCATGGTTGCATTTTCTTTTACCTTGACTACAGTGTATGATGTCTACTTACACCACAATATACTGTATTGTTTCTGGAGTTTTAAACATTGTATAAATAGGAGTATACTCTATTCCTTTGCAGTTTGCATTTTCCACTACACATTGTATTTGTGAAATTCACATCTATTGATACACATTGCTGTCACCCACTCATTCCGCTACTGCATTACATCCCATTGTATGGAAATACCATATGGATCCATTCTTTTGCTGGATATTGAGGGAGGTTCCAAGTTTCTGTGATAAGATGTAATGTTTTAAGAAACAATTCTCATACGTGTCTCCTTGTTTACATTTATTTGCATTTTCATTTACAGTGGAGTTTCCAAGTTGTTTCAGGAAAGAAAAACTTTCTTATGGGGAAGCTGATAAAGATGAGCAGTAAGAGCTTTCTGGATGTAGCAGAGGTGGGTCTGGAGTCCCTCCGGTCAAGCCTACCCTACCCTCTAAGCACCTCCCAAAGGTGAAGGCTCAGAGTAGAAACACAGCAGACAAGGTATATTTGCCAACAGCCACCCATCATGGAAATGGAAGGACTAGAACCGAAAGCCAGTGTCCCGCTCCTGGCCCAAGAAAAGCCAAAGACAGGGACTGAGAGAAAAGATCACCTCTTTCTCAGTGCTGCCCGGCTGGCAAGCCAGGGATGCAAGTGTCCTGGTGCTTCTGCACATCGACTGCTTATGGGAGGAGGAGGCAGAGAGCCTCTTTCTACGCAGATGCCTATGAGGCCACAACAAGCTCTCGCTGGGACTTCCCTGGTGACCCAGTGGTTGGGAATCCACCTGCCAGTGCAGGGGATACAGGTTCAGTCCCTGGTGTAGGGAGATTCCACATGCTGCAGAGGAACTAAGCCGGTGCACCACAGCACTGAAGCCCACGTGGCCCAGAGCCTGCGCTCCACAACAAGAAAGGCCACCACAATGAGAGGCCCACGTACCACAACTAGAGAGTAGCCCTGCTCATCGAAACTAGAGGAAGTCTGCACATCAGAGAAGACCCAGCATAGCCATAAATAAATATATATATATACACACAAATTTTTAAAAGTTCTCAGTGAATTTAAATAACAGCATTTAACATTTATACAGCACTCACTCTGTGCCATGGGACCATCCCAAGCACTTAACATGCAGTAATCCACTTTTACTTTCTCTACAAGCAGAGGTACCACGGTCAGCTCCTTCATGGGCTGAAACAAAAGCACAGAGAGCTGAAGTCACTTGCTCACATCACACAGCTAGCAGGGGTGGAGGGAGAGTCTGAACCCAGGTAGTGGCAGGTTGTCCACTCGGAGCCCCTACTGGTCGAATGCCACCTATGGAACTCGTCCTTAAAAAAAAAAAACACCCAGAATAACGAGAAGGCAGGCACCACAAGCACAAGCACAAGTTGGGCCAGGAAGGTAGTGCAGAGTGAAGCGAGCAAGCAGAAGAAAGTGAAGACAGGCTTGGGAGGAGCCCCACGGCATAGCCTCTGTAAGAGACATCACACCCTCACCCAGACAAATTATCGATCTGTTGTGATTTGCAATTGCTCTGTGCCTTTTCTAGCCTGAATCTACCTCCTCTGGGTGCATGCCTGCCTGGTCTCTGGGACTGATCAAGTTGACAAGCCCAGGAGGATGCTCTCTTCAGTGAGGAAAACAGCAGAAGCCAGGCCAGGGAACCCAAGAACCTGACCCACATAACAGCCACTACTCCACCTGCAAGCACCTCGCCCAGCCACCCAGCCTCACAGCCTCCCAGGCAGCCAAGGACAGTGCAAAGAAGACATGTCTCAGTTCATCTTGGTTCTGATCTACGCTAGAACAGCCAGGAGGCCTGGGTCATCAGCGCCAAAGAAAGGCAAATCCATCCCAACTTCTAACCCCTGAGACTCAGCCGGAAAATGACAACAGCCCCGGAAATGTCGCTAATTTGCGCTGGAAGAAAAGATCTTTGTGCCTCCCTCGCAAGGGTTCATGACCTTGAGCTGTTCCCAGCTTAAGAGGATTTGCCGGCTTCAGGCCCTCGCAGGCTCAGTCTCGTGCTGGAAAAAGCGGCTGAGCCTCTTGTGAGCCCAAATGCGGAGGCGCCTACTCAACAAGAAGCAAGAAGCCCATGGGAGCCCAGTTGTCACCTGTCTCCTAATCCTCTCAGCCCACCCAGGGCAGAAGGCAGTGTCTTCTTGAGAAGCTGTTCTGAGAGGGATAGAGGAGAGGGCCTGGCCCCTGCTGTCAAGTCGATGCCAAATTTCAGCGAAACCTCCAGCTACTAAGGAGGGGCCATTGCTGCAGAAGGCAAGACCTTGTAAACGTTCTCAGATGCCCACAAGGCATGTCGACGCTGGTTCCCAAAGGACAAATTCTGAGCCAGCTGCTGGACCACAAACTGGATGGAGATTTTCGGAGAAAGAGAGCATCATGGAATTCGCTCCACACACTCAGGCAAAGGGTTCTGCACACATTTATATACGAGCTCACACACTGCCCAGGCAGATGCCGAATGGAGGGAAGAGAAGAATTCATAGCCCCATTGATAGGAATTCCATTTAGTCGGTACATACACTGAAAGCCCCTCGTGCCTCAGGAGACAGAGAAACAGAGATGCCCCTACACATGCCCCATGGCTTGGTAATGCCTGGCACCAACTGTGGATTTCGTGCAAACTAAGATGGAGGAGCCCTTGTTCAAAACTTTTTTTTAAGAATTTCGGCAATTTCCCCGGTGGTCCAGTGGTTAAGGATCTGCCTTCCAAGGTAGGGGACGTGGGTTCGATCCGGGGTCAGGGAACTAAGATCCAACATGCCTCAGGGCAACTAAGCCCAGAAGCCTGGGTGCCACAATGAAGATGCAGCCCAACCAAAAAAAAAAAAAAAAAATCAAGCTGGCAACAACAAAGCATTAAATAAAGTATGGGACCCTCCTGAGGGTGGTACCCTGTGTAACCGCACAGGTCACATGTCCACAACGCCAGCTGAGGATGCATGTGGCAGAAAAATAGTTCAAATCAACAGAGGGAAGGAAGGAGAGAGAGAAAGGGATAAGGGGAAATCAAGAAAGAGAGGAAAATGTATATTTAACTCCAGAAAAGACAAATCCAATCCATAGTGGCAGGAAGATAACAATAGATACCTGGGGCTGGAGAGGGTTAGATGGAGTAGGGGATGTACTGTATGGGAAGTGGTACAAGGTATTTTGGAAGTGATAAAAATGTTCAGAGCTAAATTATGGTGAAGATTAAATGTGTATATAAATTGTCAACATTCATCAAAATACTATCCACTTAAAATGGATATATTATACTGTATGAAAATGATACTTCAATAAAGTTAACTTTAAGAAAAAAATGAGAGAGAGAGGAAAGCAAAGAAAAAAGGAAAAGACAAAAAGAAATACACTGGACCATGCAACTCACAACACAGAATTGTTTATGCCTGCCTGGACCCAAAGATTGACAGAATCATAAATGTCAATGTTTGTTGAGCCTTGCTGTGTTTCGGTCACTGTCCTAAGGGATTTACATGTATTAACTCATTTACTAGTCACAACAATTCTCTGAGGTAGGTTTTCACTGTCTCTACTTTTTTTCATTGCAGCCTCATGACACGTATTTTATAGTGTCAAGTTTGTGCTTTTTTCCCCCTTTGATTCTATCTCTTTATTTTTAATTGAAGTATAGCTGATTTACAATGTTGTGCCAATCTCTGCTGTAGTGCTTCAGCTACATACATACATTCTTTTTTATATTCTTTTCCATTATGGCTTGTCATGATACTGAATATAGCTCCCTGTGCCATACACTGGGGCCTTGTTGCCTATCTAATTCTAAATGTAATAGTTTGCATCTCCCAACCCCAAGCTCCCAGTCCATCCCTCTCCCTCCCTGCCCCCTTGGCAGCCACAAGTCAGTTCTCTATGTCTGCGAGTCTGTTTCAGGCACAGCCTGATGAAGTAGTTTGCCCAAGGTTCCAAATCCAGTCTGTAGCTAAGCCAGGATTCAACCCCTGGTGATCTGAGCCCAAGCTCACACTGGAGGTGTTACAGAGAAATTATAGAGTCTGTGTCCTCAGCAGGAACCAGCTTTTAAACGACACAGGCAGCACCCAGTGGCCTACGCGGGAGAGGCGTGGGCAGTGGCTGCCAGCAGAGGCAGAAGGTGTTAAGAGAGACCTCTCCATGGGTTTACAGTCTGTGCATTAGGGATGACCCATTCCAGACACTGACCCCCATCACGGGTCCCCCTATAACTCCACAGTGACAGACAAGACAATGAGCTGGGGACATTGACACGGTCTATAGAGCCTGCTTCATCATTTCCAAATCCACACCTGAAATCTCTAGGAGCAGCTCTCGGGGAACGTGCCTATCAGACGTTCCTGGGTGGCTGCCCCGGCGGAATGCAGCTGTCCAGACGCATTAGCTGTGTCGTTCATCAGCCCCACAGGCCCCAGGAACAGAGGCCGGTCTCCTGGAAGATGGTGGCACTTGGCCTGAGGTTGTCCAAACGGTGCGGAGGCATCTACCCAGGGACCCCAGGGGGCCACCCCAGGAGCAGATCTGCCTACAGCCAAGCTTTCATTCTGAACATAGGTTTACTGTCAACCTTTCAAAAAAGAGCTCAACTCCAGACTTCTTGAAGAAATGGTTGATTCTGGAGCAGGAAACATACCAGATGAACCTAAAATAGCTTGTGCCAGGAAATGGGTGAGTGTTCCAAAAGTGACGGGGACGTGTCAAGAGGACACATGAGCCAGCCTGAAAGGAGCGCTTGCCAGCAAAAGCTGGATCGATTTAGAGTATCCAAGCAAAGAGCAACTCCGTGGCTGAAACACATGCAGTATGTTCAAATCCCTGAGCTCACAATGATTGTCAAAAACCAAAACAGGGAGGATCCACAAGGCTGGATTTCTGGCTTCCCTTGAAAAGCTGGAAGACCTGGAAGCATCAGACCCACATTCCCATATGACTACAGCTGGCCAGTCTGGGAGTCTCTTGACAAGCGGAGCAAAAAGTGGTCTCTGCTTTGCCACAGTTCTCACCACTCCCTATTACCTGACCTGGAGACAGAATCCTGACAGCTCTTTGGTTTCCATAGAGCACCTGCTTCACTCCTTTATAACACGAGCCTGTCGCTTTGATCTGAAATGTCCTTCCAATCAGACACATCCCTCATCACTGAAAGTCAGGTCTGGCCTGACCAGCCAAAGGAGATACTACTTCAGCTTCTCCAGGCTGCATCTCACGCAGCCAGGAGGGAAATATCAAGATACTGAAAAAAAGATGGATCATAAATCCCTCATCCATGCTTCCTGCCC
The DNA here is from genome assembly GCF_033118175.1 of Dama dama. Taxonomy (NCBI): domain Eukaryota; kingdom Metazoa; phylum Chordata; class Mammalia; order Artiodactyla; family Cervidae; genus Dama; species Dama dama. Next base: position 22,162,902 of record NC_083685.1, on the reverse strand, counting down.
TCGCCGCCTGCCCTCTGAACTGCCCACTCTCTGCCCTGTTTGTATGGGATTTTGAGCAGAGGGGCACCATGATATGATTTACATTTTAAAAAGGTTTATTCTGGCTCCTTGGTGAGGACAGACTGTAAGGAGACCACCATGAAAGCAGGAAGATGTGATAGGGGTCATGGCAGATTCCAGGCAGGATATGATGAGGTTTGGAGCAGGTGGAGGAGAAAGATGAGGTCAGACTCTGACTATTTGACACTATGGATGATATGACTTGTGCACCTGAGCCAACTGGAAGGACAAATTGCCATCAACTGCCATGTGTGTAAAACTTTCATGTCTATTTCAATTCATTTAAATCCCAATTAACTTTGATTTTAAACCACCATTTGGAAGTGGCAGCTGCCTCCCCTTCTGACCCAGGATTGAGATGGTCTCACTTTTATAACAGTTAGGCCTGGATCCCCTGTGACTAACAGAGATGCCACACAGGGTGAGCACTAAAGAGCTGGGAACATCCTCAAGTGAGAACTTCCCTTTGATAGGGCACGGGTTACAGAATTCTTCAGCAAACACCGACACATACCCCCCTTTCGTCATGCACAATTATGTCTAAGAATATGTGAACATCTTCCCAAAATAGCCCAGAGGAATGAGCAGGAAAAATTCCACCCTGAAAGGTCTTTCACAGAAGAGTTTGGAAGCCTGGAAACAGCTGTGTATAATTGGACAGTCTCAGGCACCAGAACTCGGTGATGGGCTGCCTGACATGACATCGTATTTCATTTGTATAACTGCTCAGTCCCTGCCTTGAGTCAAGGAGACACCTAAGACCATTTCTCAAATCAACAAGCCTATTAGCAGATGGATAGGAGGTGCCCTTCTGAAACCTCTCTCTGCTCAATAAGAGGAAGAACCACTGAGTAGGGAGAAGGGAGAAAGGTCACAAGTGACTCTGTGTGGCTGGCCACTGTCGCCATGGTAACCAGAGGCCTAGCAGACCAAGTAGCCACAGAGAGGCAGCCCCATGGAGTGAGAGCAAACGGAGAAATCTTACCTCCCTGGAGGATGGGGGTGGCTATGTTGACTTGAGGAAAGGAATCTAATTTGTATGCCTGGGTTCTGACCCAAGCTTCCCTGCTTATTAACTGTGGACTGTGGAGCTCTAAACCTCAGTTTCTTCATCTGTAAAATGGGAGAGACAATGGGTGTTGTGAGGAGTTAATACAAGTTCTCGATGCGGTGGGTAGCCCTCAGTGATTCTGCTATCATCCCAGCCACCGTCCACACGGTCACCTCCACCCTGGTCTCCCACAAGCCATGCCACTGCCACCTGGAAGACCTGGTTCAGCACCTACACAGGACCAAGGATGGCATCGCCCTACTTATAGTGGGTGGTGTTTTTTTCCTAACATGATTGCAGCAGTATATCCATGTCACATGCTCTTCTTACAATTGATGTGCACACACCCTCACGGGCCAGTGTCCCCTCCTTTTGAGTAGGGGTTCGCCTGTGGCTGCAACAGAAGTGACTCCATGTGACTTCTAAGACAAAGGCAATACATCTCTTCCTGATCCTCCTGGGATGCTGAGCCTTGTAACTGGCTGCCATACTGTGAGGAAGTCAGGCAGCCACAGGGGAAGCCCTCGTGGTGGCGGTCCAGCCTCAGCAGAGCTGAGATCCCACAGAGAATCAGTATCAACCACCAGACACGTGAGCGAGCGAGTCTTCAGATGATTCCTTCCAGGCGCCCCAGAGGACAGCAAATGTTACAGAGACAGCTGTCCCTGCCAAAACCATCAATTAGAAAACAAAACAAATGTCATCATTGTTTAAAGCTACTATGTTTTGGGTTGGTTTGTTATGTGATCAGAACACAGCTTCTGGAAATTTTAAGTCTGAACACAGCTCAAACTGATCACTATCCGTAAATCTCCTGAGGGCTCAACCAGGGGATAGACCGGGCCAAGGAAACACATGTCCATTAAAACTTCAGTAATGAACTTTAGAAGGGGAAGAGCAGGTGCTGATTTATGCCTGTTACACTGTCCATTTCCACCAAGAATGGAAATCCATGACAAAGATTTATATCTGAGAGTTCCCTGCCTAGGACAGAGTCTGGCACATAGTAGGTGCTCAGTTAATATCAGTAGACTGAATGAGAACATCCAACATAAAAAGATTCAAATAATTAAGATCCTGCAGAAGGAAGTGGCAACCCACTCCAGTACTCTTGCCTGGAGAATCCCAGGGACAGAGGAGCCTGGTGAGCTGCCGTCTATGGGGTCGCACAGAGTCGGACACGACTGACGTGACTTAGCAGCAGCAGCAATTAAGATCCCAGAATGTGCGAACGTTCCGTCTTGATGTCCATTGGTAATGAAAATAACCAGATTAATAAAAGCAAGCTGGAAATGTCCAGTCCTGGTTAGCATGGAAAGAATCAGCATCTGGCAGGTAAAAGAAGATACATGAAGTGCTATTTTTCTTTTCAAAGCGTTTCTATGTCTATGAAAAGAAAAAGGATGCCTTATTCTGTATAGTACATAAAAACAAAGCATGAAAAAATGCACAATGAAGAATCTGGGGACTTCCCTGGGGCTTCAGTGACTAAGGCTCCGTGCTCCCAATGCAGGGGACCTGGGTTCAATCCCTGGTCAGGGAACTAGATCCCACATGCCGCAACTCAGAGTTTACATGCTGCAACTAAAGATCCCGCATGCCACAAGGAAGACTGAAGATCACACATGCAGCCAAATATTAGCAAATATTTTTTTAAAGAATCTGAATGGTGCCTGACTAGGATGTTCATCTCAGGACTGGCTGTAATAGTGAATCACTAGAGTTAGCCTAAATGCCCATCATTTGGAAAAGAGCAAATAAACCATGGTGCAAAGGAATATTACACAGCAGGTAAAAAGCCTGAGGGAAGTCTAAATGTGCTAATGTGAATAGGTCTCCAAGATACATTGTTGACTGAAGAAAAGCAAGTTGCAGAATAATATGGCCAGCACAACACTAAGATTAAAAGTTTAAATGCACAGAAATAATATATTGTTCATGGTTCTACATATCAGTAAAATATAAAAACAGTTTGCAGAGATGCATGATCAATTTATAATTGTGATTGTATCTGGGGTGGGTGATGAAATTGTGCAGAAGAAAATATTAACTTCCCCAGTAACATTCGAGGTTTTTTTTTTTTTAAATAAAATAATCAAAGACTTGTTGCAAATGTGACAAACTGTTAACAGCTGACATTTCTAGGTGCTAAGTACACTGATGTTGGTTACATTACTCTTTGTGCTTTTCACATTATTTTCTTTCTCAAAATAAAAATTATGTTTTAAAAAAAATAAAGTAAAGGCTTTTCACACCCTGCTGGGAGGCTGTGAGTGGCAAGACCATTTTAGAGGGCAATTTATTATAATGGCAAATGCATCAACCTTCAGACACAGCAATCTCATATGCCTCAGTGTTGACCTTGGAGAAAGGCATGAGCGCTCACAGGGAAGACACCAAGATGCTAAGTACCGTTTGTAGCAACAGAAACTTAGAAACCTCTTAAATGTCCAGCAGTGGGAAAGAGCCACAGAATCTGGAGCAGTCCCATATTCTAGAACAATATCTAGAAGTGACAACGGGTGACACGGACATCTACGAACTGGTGTGAAATCATGTCCACAATGTCGAGAGGAAGAAAGCAAGTTGCAAAAACAATTATGTGAAGTATAGCATTTGTTTGTTGTTTTTGAAACTATGTGTTGCTGTTGTTTTTTAAAAAGTTTATTTATTTGGTTTCATTGGGTCTTAGTTGTGGGGTCTTGCAGGGTCTTCATCACATCCTGCAGGATCTCTGATTGTGCACAGACTCTAGTTGTGGCACATGGGCTCAGTTGCTCTGAGGCACGAGGGATCTTAGTTCTCCAACCAGGGATCAAACCCGCCGTGTCCCTTGCACTGCAAGGCAGATGCTTAACCACTGTACCACAAGGGAAGTCCCCATTTAAGTACTGTATTTTTCCACAGCTATATATGTTTATATTTAATTGCACAGAAAAGGTCTGAAATTAAAAAAAAAAAAAAAAAGCTGTAATGACTGTGGTTACCTCTGAGGAGATAATGGGGGTAGAAAAGCGGGGTTTGTGATGTTCATCACGATAAGTGTGAGGCCTATTCGTACCATTTTAGTATTCACATGGGTAAATAATAGAAGCAGTAATAATAATAATGCAAACCCTAAGATGATGCTTCCTATTTGCCAGATGCTGTTCTAAGTGCTTGAGATACGTTCATCCATTTGATCTAAGCACAGCCCCGTGAGGTTGGGTGAAGGATCCCAGGGCACAGAGAGGTTAAGAAGGTGACCTGGGAATTCCCTGGTGGTCCAGTGATTTCACTACCATGGCCCAGGATTCAAACCCTAGTTGGAGAACTAAGATTCAAATAAACTGTGCAGTGCAGACAAAAAAAAAGAAGCTTACCTAAATCAAAGAGAGTAACAACTGTGACAGATTGAAACATCATAACTACATATAAATCCATGAGTTTGTATTAATAATGCTCAAAACCTTTCTGAATCTGCACCATTCATTCACTAGTTTGAAAATGAGCCCTCTCCGTGTGCCAGACAGAAATCCCAGGCCTTGTGGGGCAGACGTTTTGGTGGGAAAAATAAAAGACCATCCACAGAATAAAAAAAAATTAAGGACTTCCCTGATGGTCCAGCAGCTAAGACTCTGCGTTCCAATGCACACAGCCTGGGTTCAAACCCTTGCTGGGAAACTAAGATCCCACATCTCAATGCGAGTTCATATGCTGCAACTAAGATCCAGCACAACCAAATAAATAAAAATATATTAAAAAATTAAATGTATAGCACGTTAGCAAAATCAAGGGCCATGAAGAAAAATAAAGACAAGAAGGGGATAAAGAATGTTGACAGAAGGGAGGAGGATGGTCACAGTGCTAGATAGGATGGCCAAGAACCTCCTCCTAACAAGGGCCACTGGCAGAAAGGTCTGAGAAAGCAAGGGCAAGAGAATGAATGAGGCTCCAGGATGACGGAACAACAGGTGCAAATATCCTGAGGTAGGAACGTGCTTGGGAAATGCCAAAGACAGTAGGATGCTGCTGTGTCCACATGGGTCAAGTAAACAGATAAGAATTGAAGACCAAGTGGAGAAGCCTGATCACTTAGGATATTCTGGTCCATTTTAAGGATAATGACTTTTATTTGGAGTGAGACTAGTGCCATTGAAACATTGTGAGCAGAAGAGGGATGTGGTCCAATTAACACTTAGCAGAGCTTCTCTAGTTGCTGAAGGAGAAAGGATTGGGGTGAAGTGAGACCAGGGAGCTGGGAGACCAGGCATGAGACTACTGCAGTAGTCCAGGCAAACAATGATGGCGGCTGGGAGCAGGGTCAGGCAGTGGGGTGGGGGAAGGGAGAAAGGGTCAGATTCTGGATATATTTATTAGAAGGCAGAGTCTCAAGAATTGCTAATGACTTGGATATGATAGAGAGAAGAGGAATCAAAGATGGTTCCAGGCATTTCAACCTGAGCAGCTAGAAGGATGGAGTTGTCATCAACAGAAATACAGAAGGCTGCAGGAGAAATGGGTTCAGAGCAAAGACCAGGTAAGGAGGAGATGCCCTGAGACCTCCAGGGAGAGATGTCACATATACAGTCAGACAGAGAAGTCTAGGGCTCAAGGGAAGGAGATGGTTGGAGACAGGACGAATAAGTCTCATGCATCATCTGCTAAAACCTGAGGTTCCAAGAGTACATTGGGCAGCAGATGTGTTTTATGAAGCCTGCACAGTATTTTTAATTTAGATTTATTTCCCCTATTTCTCATAAAAGTCCAGATTTCCAGTCATGGTTTGAAAAATTGGAAGATCTGGCAACTCTGGACCCCTCCTCCTGCCTGGAGATGAGCAGCGTCTGCTCTCATTGGACCAGGCAGCCAACGGTGGACCCCAAGAGGCCACACCAACCCATCACCTCACCTGCCTGGTCCCCGGGGTGTCTGAGTTTCTGTTCCTGGCACCAGACTCCAAAAACAATGAACCTCCGCTTTGACAACTGCTATAGCAACAGAACTAGTGAAGCCTGGAACTTTCAACTTCTTCTCCTCTCTCCAAAAAAGCACATTATGAGGCTATCTCAGACAAAACAAACATGATCTCTAACTTCAGTGGAGTATGAAGTTGTTAAACACACACAGCAACAGAGAAAGAGATTCAATACCAGCCAGCCATGAATGAACACAAACAGCCCCATCTGGTTCTCATTTGCCTCCTCTTTCAAACTCGAGATCCCCACCAAAACAAAAATTACAGGTCGATAATGTGTTAGGAAGTTGTCTGCCACACCACAGCACAGAAAATTTCCACTCCCCGCCCCAAATCAGCCAAATGAAGATCAATGCATCGATAAAATGCAATGACGTGTTAACGCACACCTTAAAAAAGATTAAATGCTTTTTAGCCCAGTCTTAGGAAAACCTAATAAAGAATTAACTGTCCGCGACACCACAGAATTTCACTCAAGGTTTTACTTTATGTCAGGACTTCTTAGATCATTAACTCTTACCAGACAGGCTTCCCCCAGCTTTGGGACATGTGGCTGCCATCACATGCAGCACAGATAAGTCATTAAAATTGGACCCCTGCTTCCTGTCAGAACTTCAAGTGTGGGCTCCAGCTGATGCACTGAGGCTAAGACAAATCCCAGCCTCACAACAGCGCATGAAGGTGTGCAGTTCAAAGATGTTAGCAGTATTCACCCCCCCAAGCCTCTGAGAGCTGAGGTGGAACTACCCAACTAAACTCCCACCCACGTCTGAACACTGTTGGCAACTCCTGGAGGAAGTTGGAGGACAGATTGGAAAGTAGGCGGGTGGTCTTTGTAAGGCTTCGGGAGCATATCCACACACTCCATGGAGATGGGGCATTCTCTCCACAAAGAATGAAGGAGCTGAGGCATTCTCTTGCCAGTTGGGTGACTTGAGCAAGTTATATACCTCTCTGTGTCTTCATGTCCTGTCTATAAAACAGGCTAATTTTTATCTCCTCCTATCTCACAGAGCTGCTGTGAGGATAAAATGAGTTAATTCTCCTGAAGTATTTGGACCAGGTCCTAGTATCCACCCGTCACTCCATAAATGGGAGTTACTGTGAATGTTGTTGTTGTTGTTGTTGTTATTATTACAGAGATTTTTTCCCTTTGTTGGATAGTCTCTGTATCACATAAGGTGTGGAGGGGGAAGGCTAATGTCATCGATGGATCACTTCTCTTGGACCACACCTGGGGGTCAAGTTGCTGGCTGAGGCCAGCTGGGGGCTGACTCAGCTTCCCCACAGCTCCTGGCTATGGCTGGCTGTGACAAGGAATATAAAGAAAACAGAGCAGGCTAAGAGGAGGGGGCAATCCCTATTTTAGGTAGAGAAATGTGGGAAGTAGTCGCTGGTGGGGAAGGATGGAGGAGAGGTTTCAAGGGTATTTCTTTAAGATGGAACGTGTTTGCTGTTGGGAATGGTCCAGAAGAGAGCAGGGGTCTATAATACAGGAGAAAGAGCTAATGAAGAGAGTCATCAGATAGGTGGGAGGAGATGGGGATCAACACGTAAGCCTTGCCAGATTTCTCACTCTTTGATGTGTCCACTCATCCCTGGAAGATCTTGTCTCCATCCCTTCCAGGGCGCGTGTTCTGGAAATCACACTAGTGGGTTAGAGAACCATCACTGCGATAGGCTAGTGCTGGTGCTGAACTGGTTGACACTTTGGACACCCCTCCCCTCACTGAGCATCTCAATTCTTTATTCCACTTACTTGGTTGCAGATAAGTGAGGACAGAAGCTACAACTGCTCCATCTAGTAAACCCAGCATAGAGCACAATGTAAGATGCGCAGTAAGTGTTTAATAAATGTTGATGAGATGAATGACCAGCATGGGCAGCTGCCAAAGGGTCCTAATTGGTTTCCTAAAATGTCAAGGATGGATAGCATTGGGGCAGCACTAAGCCAGAAGGCTGGCCATCGCCTCACCCCCAACCCCTGCCCAGGTTCTACATGCAGAGGATTGCCGGAAGAGGCCGTCTGGTGACAGTGAGCCAAGGCAGGTACTCAGAGGAGGGATCCGCTCACCCGCTTGGCACACGCCAGGTCTTCACCTGCGGTGGGAAGGCTGAAATGACAGTGCCACTCATGCACCTGCCTGGGGACAGGAGACAATCCCCTTCCAAGGGGTGGCGGGTCCCTCCTCTTCCCATCCACCCTGGTGGTGTAGGGATGCTCACTTCACCAAGCAGGGAAAGCCATTCAACACTGACCCAGACAGGACCGGGGAGCGGACCAAGAAATGTTCTTATCTGTGTCCAGCGCAGTGACTTATAGCCCCGGCCCCCTCTCTTTGACCATCTCCTATGGGCCTAGAGCACTGCTCCCCACCCCCAGACAAGCTTATTAACAGTCAGGCTGCTCTCAAAGACCAATTAGAGACAAATGCACATCCTCCATAGCAGCAGCTGGAAATCTACAAGACCAACTGAGCGCCATTAAGAGATTACCCAGCCAAGGCTGCGGACTTAACAGCTTTCCTTGGTTCCTCTCACTCTGATCCCAGACTTAAGCGGAAGGAGCCTGGTGAGCTTTGGCACCCTCCAAATAACCTGGTCCTAATTCTATGATTTTGGTACAACGCTAAAGAGTCTGTCTGAAAAGACAGTTTGCAGCCAGCATTCACGTGTCCATTCGCTGGACAAACAGTTGTGAGCATTTGCTGAGGGGACATAGCAAGGCACTCAGGACCCAGCAGAGAACAAGACCCACATGGCCCCTGCCTCACGGCGTGGACATTCTCTCAGGAGGAAACAGACAGCAAACCAAACCCATAACAAGTAAATGACAAAGACTGTAGAGGGGACACGAGCAACAGGAAAACAGCACAGGACCAGGAAGGATTGGTGCACTTGGGAGTCAGGTAGTATGATAGCATGAAGAAAGGGGTCACCAAAGCCATGATGGGTGGTGGAATCTGAGCAAAGTTGGAAGGAGGTGAGGGAGGTGGCCAAAATGTGTCTGGGAAGAGCACTCTTGGGGGAGGGAGCAAAGGCTTAGGGGCAGGAGGTACACATAGGTTTGAAGAAAAGCGAGGAGGCCAGTGTGCCTGGAGCAAGAGGGTAAGGAGGAGGTGGGCTCAGAAACATCCCAAGTCAGATCACGCCAGACCACCTTGAAGATCTGGCTTTTGTTTGAGTGAGATGGAGTCTTTGTAGGTTCTGAGCAGAGGAAGGACATGATCTAATTTTGGCTTTTAAAAGTTCACTCCAACTTGGAGTAGTTGTGAATTATAGTGCAAACTCAAAGGCAACCACTAAATAAAGTTTTTAAAAAAGAAGTATAATTGATATGAGAGGAGAAAAACTGGAGTCATATAAAATGTTCAATTAGAGCCAGAGAAGCAGAAAATAAGTGGAACCCAAAGAAAGAAAGAATGAGGGCAACAAGTAGAAAACAGTAAAAATTCAGTAGATATCACCAAAGCTTGGAAACAACCAAGATGTCCGTCAATAAATGAATGGGTAAAGTAACTGGTACGTACATACAATGGGAAATTATTCATCAATGAAAGCTATCAAGCCATGAAAAGACACGGAGGTACATTAAATGCATACTGCTAGGTGAAATAAGCCCATCCAGAAAGGCTGCATACTGTAGAGTTCTGGAAAATGCAAAACTACCGAGACAGTAAGATCCTTGGTTGCCAGCATTTCAGTGAGAAGGAGAGGTGAACAGGTGGAGTGCAGAGGGTTTTTAGAGCAGTGCGACTATTCTGTATAATGCTGTAATGCTGGACACATGACATTATGCATCAGTCAAAAGCCACAGAACGCACAACACAGGGAGCAAACCCTAACGTGAACCGTGGACTTCAGTTAGTAATGATGCATCACACCACTGGCTAATCAATTCTAACAAATGTTCCATGCTAATACAAGATGTTAATAACAGGGGAGACTGGGGTACATGGGAGTATATGGGAACTCTTTGTACTTGCTGCTCATTTTTCTGTAAACATAAAACTGCTCTTAAAAAAAAATAGTCTGTTAATTAAAAAAAGGATCCCTCTGGCTACTGTGTTGGGAATAGACTAGAAGCAAGAGAGGAAGCAGAGAGGCAGGAGGCAGTTAGGGTGGGGAGAGAAATAAACTGATTCTGGACATATTTTGAAGGTACAGCCAGGAGGATGTGGGATGAAAGATCAAGAAAAGCCAAGGATGACTCCAGGGTTTTGGAGGATAGATTTGGCACCAAGTGGGATGAGAATGTCTGGGAAGGACTGTGGGCCAGGAAGTCTGTGCTGTCACGAACAAAACTACAGGTTTCATCACAGACCCAGGCACGGGTTTCATCACAGACTCAGGCACACAGTTTCAACTCTAATGACCCAAAGTTCCTCTTGCAAAAGCCAAGTGTGAACAGATAACCACATTTACACCGAAGTTTACATTGACCTTTGTATGTACCTTCAGATCTATACATAGATGCCAGGGCCTCCAACTCAAATGCTGCCTGTGGCCAGGCAGAGGAGGTAAATGAGTGAAGCAGACCAGGGGAGAGGCAAAAGGGAGTGGTGAGGACTGTGGTTAACTGCAGAACACACTCCATCTCAAGGCAGCTCTCTAGCTCTAGCCCACCATTGCCAAGTGTTTCTCTAGTGGCTCAGATTGTAAAGAATCTGTCTGCAATACAAGAGACCCAGGTTCAATCCCTGGGTTGGGAAGATCCCCTGGAGTAGGGAATGGCGACCCACTCCAGTATTCTTGCCTGGAGAATTCCATGCACAGAGGAGCCTGGTGGTGGGCTATAGTCCATGGAGTCACAAAGAGTCCAACACAACTGAGCGACTAACACTTTTCATCAGAGTGATGAACAGCCAACAGAGAAGACTGGTCCAGGAGGGCTCAGTCTTATGATTTTTTAAGAAAAGCTGAAAATCTGGATTTTTATTTGAATCCTCTCTATTTTTAAAGTTTGGCAACTAACTTCCTTTTTTTATTCTCTGTGGGCCAGACATTAAGCAAGCCAAACAAAACACATCCATAGGCAGGACTAGGCATACTCCTACCCATTGTAACTTCTGTTCTAAAGGTTCCTAAAATTTTTATGGTTCTAAAGGTGTTTACCTCTGAAACAGCAAATGTTAATGAGCTGAAAGATTACTTTTTATAACAGTACATCAACAAATAGTATTAAAAGTAAAGCAATGGTCTAGATAAAACTATGGTTCAAAACAATACATGCACCCCAATGCTCATTGCAGTGCCATTTATAATAGTCAATTCATAGAAGCAACCTAAATGTCCGTGAACAGAGAAATGGATAAAGAAGGTGTGGTACATAAACACAATGGAATTTTACTCAGACATTAAAAAAGAACAAAATAATGTCATTTGCAGCAACATGAACAGACCTAGAGATTGTCATACTAAGTCAGACAGAGAATGACAAATATCATATGATATCACTTATATGCAGAATCTAAAAAAAGATAACAAACTTATTTACAAAACAGAAACAGACTCACAGACTTAGAGAATGAACTTAGAGTTACCAAGGGAGAAGGGTGGAGAAAGAGGGATAGATTGGGAGTTTGGGATTGACATGTACACACTACTATTAATTAAAACAGATAACCAACAAAGACCTACTATATAGCATAGGGAACTCTGTAATAACCGAAATGGGAAAAGAATTTGTAAAAGAATAGATGCATGTGTATGTATTACCGAATCACTTTGCTATACACCTGAACTTAACATAACATTGTTAATCAACCATATACTAATATAAGATAAAGATTTTTTTTAAGTAATGGTACAATATACAACACCTACTGGGTACCAGGTTCTGGTATATACAATCGCTTAAATCTTGCACAACCAACTAACCTCATCTTACTAATGAAGAAAATCAAGGCAAAGAGATAACCTTCCCCAGATCACACAGCTACTATGTAGTAAAATAGAGCCCGGAACACTAGAAGGCTAGATCTAGGGTCTGTGCTCTTGGTCACTATATTACACTGCCTTCTAGATGTGGCTGTTGTTCATAGTTCTATTAGCATTAGCTCATTTGGCTACTTAACTAAGCCAAAGCTAAAAATCAGTTTGACACATTTTGCAAAGCACTGGAGCTGTACAACTAATAGGCAGCATTTACATGTATCTGGTACCATTCTTAGAGTTTCATATTCACCCTCACAATCCTAGGAATGGATGTTACTATTACTATCCCCATTTTACAGATAAGACACAGAGGCTCAGAGAGGTTAAGTTACTCACCCAAGGTCACACAGCTGGAAAGTGGTAAAGACTGGATGGCGTGCTGTAGTCCATGGGGTCACAAAGAGTTGGACACAACTGAGCAACTGAACTGACTGAAGACAGACCAGATTTGGAGTCCACAGGGATCATCTCCAATTACTTCAAGGCAAATAGATGGGGAAACAATGGAAACAGTAAGATACTTTATTTTCTTGGGCTCCAAAATAAATGAAGATGGTGACTGCAGCCATGAAATTAAAAGACACTTGCTCCTTGGAAGAGAAGCTATGACCAACCCAGACAGCATATTAAAAAGCAGAGACATTACTTTGCCAACAAAGGTCTGTCTAGTCAAAGCTATGGTTTCTCCAGTAGTCATGTATGAATGTGAGAACTGGACTATAAAGAAAGCTGAGCGCCAAAGAATTGATGGTTTTGAACTGTGGTGTTGGAGAAGACTCTTGAGAGTCCCTTGGACTGCAAGGAGATCAAACCAGTCAATCCTAAAGGAAATCAGTCCTAAATATTCATTGGAAGGACTGATGCTGAAGCTGAAGCTCCAATACTTTGGCCACCTGATGCAAAGAACTGACTCACTGGAAAAGACCCTGATGCTGGGAAGGATTCAAGACAGGAGAAGGGGATGACAGAGGATGAGATGATTGGATGACATCACCGACTCAATGGATATGTTTGAGCAACCTCCGGGAGTTGGTGATGGGCAGGGAAGCCTGGCATGCTGCAGTCCACGGGTTTGCAGAGTCAAGCAACTGATCTGAATCTACAAACCAACATTCAATTCAGTTACTGGAGGAACTTGAGTATGAATCTGCTTTTTCAACTATGCATTTTATGCAACCTCAACAGAGCTCAAGCATTTCTGGTGAAAAGTTGGCATCCAAATTGACAGGTGATATAAATATAAAATCCTCAGCAGAGTTTAAAGACTGAGTATAAAAAAGGAATGTAAATATCTCATTAATGGTCTGCTCATATGAATTATATGTCAAAAAATAACATTTTGGATAGATTGGGTTAAACAAAATACATTATTAAAATCCCACCTGTTCCTTTTTACTTTGTAAATGTAACTATTGGAAAACATTAAATGACACATGAGGTTCACACTGTATTTCTGATGCACAGGTTGGCTCTGGGTGACTCTGTAGCCGACATCAACCATAGATAATGTGGTTACATTCCATGCTACTATCTGCAACAAGCAACAGTGCTTCTCATTTGCTTGATACGTCATTTTTATTTCATCCTGGAAATGAATCTGTGAATAAGGTAGCAGCCTTGTTCCCATTTCAAAGAAGGCAAAACTAAGGCTCTATCCCATCTTGCCCAAGGCTAAGCCACTAATTCATGGTGGAATCAAGTCTCCAATTCAAATCAGAGCCTTAAGCAAGGCACGCTGTGGGCCACCTCTGTAATTAGTGCACACTTTTAGAAATTAATTCAAGGGAGAAGTCTAAGCAGACACAGACATGGTCCCAGCACAGCAGCCTGCCCAAGACACCCAAATCTGTCTGCATCTTTCTAACATACACATGTGAACATATGTGCATTCATGAAGCTCACACACAAAGTTCAAGCAAGACAGTCCATGTGACTGGTACCTTCCCAGAATCTCTTCTCCAGCCCGTGAGGCATGTTTTTCTCCCATCGTTTCCCTCCCATGTTCCCTTGCAGCTCCTGTCCTAACGGGCTGGATCTCACCCCCTCAGTCACTGCAGGAGTTGCTAGTAGACCTTACTTCCTGCAACCATGACTGGAGGAAATAACCCTACCCAAGCCTCTGGGGTCCTCCTACCCTGGCCCAGACACAAAGATTTCCCCCATGCAACTTACAGAATAGAGGCAAAACACAATTGTCATAGTAATGGGCTTATTTTAAACTAACAAGCAACTGTATCTCTCTTTTGTCATTTCATTGTTTAATCAGGCTTGACTATTGCTGCCTTTTGATCACACCCTCTTTGTGCTTTTGTCTTCTGCAGCATTTGCCTATAGTAGAAGAGATGCAGAAAGGCTTAGGGAGGCTCTTCTGCACACAATCCTACACTTCTTGCTCTTTTTCTCTGCATAGTTTTAATCAAGTTGATATCTTATTGAATATACAGCTTTCGTTCTGCATTTTTCCTCCTACTTAACTGAGCATAAACACTTTCTCCTATTATTAAAAATTCCTAATACACATCATTTATAAAGAATACCTAATACACCACTGAATGGTTTTACCATCGATTTTCTAAATCATTCTCCTGCCTTAAATCACTGTCATGAATATTTTGAATAGCCTGACTTTGGAGTCAGCAGGGTAGATACTTATAACCTTGAGCAAGTGATAAGCTTTCTAAGTCTCAATTTCCACATTCTTTGAGTGGGCAAATTGGGCTCATAATTCCTACCTGAAAGGTTGTTGAAAGGATTAAAAAGTGATATACGGGCCGCCCTTCCACAGTGCCTGGCACACACCAAGCACTCAATGGCAGCCAAATTATTTGATCAAGGAATCATACTCCCCTCGTTGGAAAACTAAGTTGTTTTACTATTATGAATAGCACTGTAAAGAGCATTTCTGTGTGTAATGCCTGATTCATTTTTCACATTTGAGATTATTTCCTTTTGATAGATTTCCATCAGTAGAAATACTGGACCAAATAGTATATGGGTAATACTGAAATCTCTGCCACTTCTGTTTTTGTCCAACAGATACTGCCAGCAATGCGAGCATACCTGTTCCATTGTTTACTGCATAGAAAACCATCCCACATTTAATGGTATAGACCAACACCATTTTATTATAGCTCACAAAATCTGAGGTTTAGGAAGTCAGACCAAGCACAGAGGAGATGGGATATCCACTTCAAAAAGGAGGCAGTCTCAGCTGGGGAGACCTGAATGGCTGGGTTGACTCTAAGACTTGGACTTGGTTCATCTGAAGGCTCTTTCACTTATACATCAGAGCATGAGCTTGGACGGCTGGAAGGCTGGGCTCAGCTGTCAACCAGAGGCCTATCCATAGCCTCTGCATGTGGCTTAGGCTTCCTCTCAGCATGGCGATTGGGCTCTGAGATGAAATTATCACAAGAGGGGAAGTTCCAGGAGAACCAAGCTGCATGGCCTTTAAGGACCTAGACTCAGAAGTCACACAGCATCACTTTCACCATCATCGTCACAAGTCAGCCTAGATTCAAGGGGAGGGGACATAGACCCCATATCTCTCCTTGGGAGGAATATCAAAAATGTATGACTGGTTTTTAAATTGCTGCAATATCTTTTACTATGAATTGGCTTGATAAAGTAATACAAAGAAAACACAACCTCTTATCTATAATGAGCAGTCACAAGTGAACAGAGTTTGGCAGATTTTGCCAACAATGAGAGAGAGATTGGATTGAACCTCCCACCATCATGACTTTCTCTCCATAGTCCTGAGCAGGGGTCCAGCTGGATGCCACAGAACAGAGCAGCCCAGCTAGCAAAACAATCAAACGCATGACATCAGCTTAAAAACTCCTGGCTGAATGAAATATCCATTGTCTTCACACACCAAGCAACCATTCCCCAATGTGGTCATTCCAACATCTCAATTTTTATTTGGTTTGGTCGGGCATGTGACCCAGACCTGACCAATCAGTACTGTCCAAACCTCTGCAACAGTAATGAGTTCAGAGGCAGGAAAATCTGGTGAGAGTCAATCTTGTCACTTCTGCTAAAACAAACAGGAAAGAGAAGCTCTTTTCCATCGCTAGCTATAACAATGGTATGACCCTAGATTGCCATAGGCTACTCCTTGAAGTGGCAGCCTGAGAAAGAGACCAGTAGCCAAGGCAGGAAGAGGAACCAACTCCTGGATATAGCCATGCCTGAAGTTCTTCCTCCCAGATATCTGTTTAGTGAGCCAATCTTCTCCTTTCCTTAAGCCTGCTTTGTGTTGAATTTCTGCCACGTGTAAACAAGATGTCTAGCTACTACATCATCATCATCATCGTCGTCATTTCCTTGACCTTACTCTTATACCCATCATTCACCCAAAGAATAAAATAAAATCTTCCTTACCTGCAAACTGCTGAAACAGGAAAAACAGAAACATTTCACATTTGTTCCAGTTCATAAAACTTTTCAAGCTAACACCTAACATCTCTCTCCCATGCGTTCTGTCACAGCAATTTAAAAAATAAAATGGGGGAATAAAAGTGTTTCTAAGCAACAAATTATATATGTAATGGGGGAGGGGTAGGAGAATTAGCAAGTTTAATCTCGTTAGAAACTATTTCCATTTCTTTCTGAAGTTGCTACCTGCGTGAAACCTCCACAGGAGAATGAAACAAAGGTTGAGCTATTTTAATTCTTCTCTGATAAGTTAGTAATAAATGCACCGTGGAAAGACTTGAATGGTGATACTCAGCATAGGCAAATGAATGACATTATTCTGATAAAATAATTTCTGTAAAAAAAAGCTATGGCTTTGGATACTGTATTAGTTTTCTATTGTTGTTTATAATTTACCACAAGTGTAGCAACTTCAAACAATGCCAGTTTTAGTGGGGACAGAATTTCATTTGGGGAAGATGAAAAAGTTCTGGAGATTAATTGTGATGATGGTTGTACAGCCACGTGAATGTACTTAATGGGACTGAACTGTACATCTAAAGAATGGTTAATTTTACCATAGTGAAAAATGAAAACCCAGTGTTTTGGATACCACACTTCCACTACAGTGTTGGGGAAGGGAGGGTTGGATTTAATCCCTGGTTGCAGAACCAGGATCCTGCATGTCATGTAACATGGCAAAAAAAATTTTTTCAGTGCAAATTTAATTCACAATCTCCACAGGTCAGAAATATGGACATACTGTGTCTGGGTTCTCTGCTCCACCTCTCACAGGGATGTCAACAGGCTGTATCCTTATTTGGAGCCCAGAGTCTTTCCCAGGCTCACTCAGCTTGTTGGCAGAGTCAAGTTCCTTGTGGTTGTAGGACTAAGGTTTCCTTGCTGACTGTGGGAAGGGACCTGCTCTCAGCTTTTAGAGGCCAGCTGTGTTCCTTACCACATGCCCCTTCCATCTTCAAAGCTATCAATGGTGACTCTTCCTTATGAAAAATCCATGTAACACCTCACATCTCTCAACTTCTTGGTCTCTAACACATAGACCTTGACGTAAAGGGTCCATTGATTAGATCCGATCCACTTGGATAATCTCCCTTTCTTAAAAACAGCACACCATAAAATGTACCCCAATCTCCAGAGTGATATACCTTCTATTCACAGTCCCAGGAACCATCAAGAACATCTACATTAGGGATGTTCTGGAACATCAGAGAACATCTTCAATTTTGTCTACCACGCATGCCCTAAAACCCAGCAATTCCAATTTTATATATATTTTTCAGAGAAATTCTTGCACTTGTACACAGGAGATGTACAAGAACACTCATACTGCAACATTGCTTATCATAGTGGAAAACAGCAAGCAGCCCAAATGCCCATCAACAGGAGAATGGATGAATATACTGTGAGATAGTCCTGTAATAGAATACTATACAGCAATGAAAATGAACTACATTCTGTCTCAGCAAAATGAGTCCAACAAACATAGCAGGGAAACAAGTTGTAGGAGGATGTGTGTAATAATATTCTACTTACATAGTTTATAAACACAGACTTATGCAGTTCATAATTCCCTATAAGAATAGCAAATTTTAAAAAAATGCTAAATTCAAGTAGTGAATTCCTCTGGGGAAAGAGATAGGGAAAAGATATCTGGGAGGAGTAAACAGAAGCATCATTGTAACCGTCATGTGGTATTTCTTTGGTTGGATGGTAGGTGCTTGGTGTTCATTAAAATGTTCTCTATATCTCCTTGGATGCCTGGAATATTTCATAATTTTCCAGGTAGTAAGCTTTCATAAATCAATAAGAGAAAGTTGAAACTGAAACTCTAGAATTGCCTGCTGTTGAGAAGCTTCAGCAGGTGGGTAATTCGGATGTATAATGAGCTACTTGAATGAATTACAGGCCAATACCAGCTAAGAATCATGAACAGCTTTCGTTTTCAGTTTTGAATTAGAAAACATACCAACGAACATACCAATGGCTTCTAATGAAGAAACAATCACCAGCTAGAAAAACACACATTGCATCTCCAGGATTCCTCTTACAAATAGAATATATCTTTGATTTAAGGGGGATGTAAAGCATGATAGACTATCACTGGGGAGTTGAAGAATGTCCACATATGTCACCAGGATAACTAGGGGGATAAAAAATTCTCCAAAAGCCTGGGGGATATTCCCAAGGTGATAATGGCTGAGGCCACCATGGCTTTAGAAATCCTGGTTTCATGTGTCCAAAGGCAGTGTGGCCAGATGGCTGCACCCCTGAACCCTGGAAATTCTTGGATTGGGTGCACACTTGGCCACTTCAGCTGTGTGACCTCAATCAAGTTCCTTGATCTCTCTGTGCCTTGGGTCTCTGTCCACAACATGTGGGTGATGAAAGGGCGGTTCTGAGGATTGAACATGTAAACAGCTATCTAGTACCTATATAGCCCTGGCCACCTGCCAACACCCACTTGGGACAGGTTTATCAAGTGAACCCCCACTCCACCTTTCCACTGTGAGGAATGGCCCTAAAACAGATTCTCAAAGCGGGTGATTTCCTCTCAGAGGACATTGAGCGATGTCAGGAGACATTTTTGGGTGTCACAACTCAGGGAGTAGATGCTACTGGCATCTCATGAGTGGAGACCAGGATGTGGCTCAACATCCTACAGTGCCCAGGATAGCCCCTGCAACAGAGAATCATCCTGCCCTCAATGTCAAGAAACCCAAAGTGCTAAAAATACAGTCATGGTCATTGTCTTCGATATGACAATGCCCATGTAGCTCTGTCTGTATTCACAAGCTGGGAACCATCAAAGTAACCAATAACAGGGGACTAGTTACAAAAATAAATGAAGAAAGAAAGAAAGTGAAGTCGCTCAGTTGTGTCTGACTTCTTGAGACCCCATAGACTTGTCACCTGCCGGGCTCCTCCGTCCACTGGATCTTCCAGACAAGAATACTGGAGAGTGTTGCCATGTCCTTCTCTAGGGGATCTTTCCGACCCAGGGATCGAATTCACATCTCCTGCATTGCAAGCAGACTCTTCCGTCTGAGCCACCCAGGGAAGCCCCAAAATAAATGAAGCACCAGCAATCCAGTGAAATGCTGGGAGCTTTTTAAAGGAAAAAGTGAAGTCTACCTACTGGGACCAAAAGATCTACAAGATAGAGAATAATGTGAAAAAAAAAAAAGCAAGATGCATAATGGTGTGAAGACGATCTCTCATATTTTTTAGAAGAGAAGGTATAAATAGATGCATTTATTCTGTTTTACTCATCAGGTTTCTTTTTTTCTGGAAAGAATCTTCTAAAAATGTAAAGTGGTTACCTTGTGGGGGGAATGGATGCTGGGAGAAGAGGACAGCTCTAACTTTCCATCTTGTTTCACTCTGTAACTTTGCACTCTGTATATCCTTCTACTAATATTGCATTTTCTGTTTAAATGTCAAAACAGGAAAAATTATCCCTTGGGGTTATCCAGACATGGAGCTTAAGGCCCTTTTTTGTTTTCTTGTAAGTATCGATCTACACGTGTCTTACAAGGCTGAACAATGGTACATTAGAAAAAATAATTACATAGATGTTAGGTAATGAAATAAGACAAAATGATCTTAAGTGGGCTGCTGAAGAAAAAATTAAATGCTCCCTCCAAAGATGTCCACATCCTAATCCCCAGAACCTGAGAATAAGCTATCTTACATGGCAAAGGGAATTTTGCAGATGTGTTAAACTAAGAATTTTCTTTCTTTTTTTTTTTTTTTTTTGGCAACACTGCACAGCATGTGGGGTCTTAGTTTTCCGACTCAAAGTCAAACCGATGCCCCCTTGCACTGAAAGCACAGAGTCTTAACCAATGGACCACTAGAGAAAAAAAAGTGAAGTCACTCAGTCGTGTCCGACTCTTTGCAACCCCATGGACTATAGCCTACCATGCTCCTCCATGCACAGGATTTTCCAGGCAAGAGTACTGGAGTGGGTTGCCATTTCCTTCTCCAGAGGATCTTTCTAACCCAGGAACTGAAGCTGGGTCTCCCACATTGTAGGCAGATGCTTTACCATCTGAGCCACTAGGGAAGTCCTCAATTAAGGATTTTTGAAATGAGAAGGTTATCTGGGATTATCCCATGGGCTCAATGTTATCACAAAGGTCCCTGTAAGAGGGGGACAGGGGAGTCATTCAGAAAAGAAGATGTGATGACGGAAGAGGAGAGAGGGTGGAAGGAAAGGAGGGAGATAGAGGGGGAGTGAGAAAGCCAGATTTGAAGATGCTGCGCTGCTGGTCTCAAAGAGTGAGGAAGGGCCCATGGGCCAAGCAGTGCAGGCAGCCTCCAGATCTGGAAAAAGCAAGAAAATGAGTTCTCCCCAGATCCTCCAAAAGAAACACAGCCCCGCTGAGCCATTGATTTTATCCCCATGAGACTGATTTCCAGCTTCTGACTCCAGAACTGTAAAATAAAACACTTGTGGGGGGTTTTAATTATTTGTTTTGCTTGCATTTCATACTTGTGTTGTTTGAAGCCACGAGTTTTGAGATCATTTGTTACGGTAGCAATAGAAACTAATAGGTGTGCCAAAGCATTTATATTATTTTCCCACAAAAGGTGTTTTTTCTTTTCTTTTTTTGCTAAATACTTTATTTGATCCATAATGAACTCTGGGCTCAGCCAGTACTCCACACTGTATACGTAGGAACCGAGGCACAGAATTAAGAAGTGACTGTCGCCAGTGATCAGGCAGCTACTTGGGGTCACAGTCAACTCAGGCCTGCTATTCCATTCCACCTCCTGATACATGCGCTGGTACGGACAAAAGAGGGCTGTACGCAGAGCAGACTCTGCAGCCAGACTGCCGGACTCAAAGGCTGGCTTGACCCCTTACTGGCTGTACGATCTTGAGCAAGTTAATTAATCTCTCTGTGCCTCTATTATCTCATCCCCAAATAAGGATCATAACAATACCGACCTCAGAAGGCCACTGTAGGAATAAAATCAATTCATATGTGTTAAGTACCTGGCACTAGAATGACTTCAAAACAAGTGAGTATCCTCAGTATCATTAATCTCAGGTTAATGTAGAGTTTGGCATGATGTTTTTTTCCCATGACAGGTACTCAGTAAACAGGCGTTGAGGGGAATGCTCTTGCTATAGGCACAGGGTTTTCAGGAGCAGCAAGCACCCCCAAAACTCCCTTTTAAGGATGTTTATCTTCTCTACGTCTTTACAACGCCCATCCCCAGCCTCTGCCACCTCCCCAAGGCCTACCATTAAAGGTTGTTCCTCAGCCCCAGGCACTCTCTCACTTCCTCCTTCTCACACTTTCCTGAAGTTCTTTGCCTGTGAACCTCAGTATCTGCCCAGCAATGTACTGTCCTTCCTCCCACAAGAGAACCGTTTTACTTTCAGGAACCCCTTCACCTACCCTCAGTCCTTGCAGTTTCTGCAGACATTAACTCAACCCCCTAGGTCCAGGCCCAGGCTGGCCAACCAGCTTATAGCACTCCTGCCTCCAGCCAAAGTGATTGGTTCAGGGATTGTCACATGACCAAACTGATCCAATAAGATTCAATCCTGAGACTTGTACCTATTGGGAGGAAGGTTGCTTTTTCCTCCAACCTGGGAGAATATAAACCTTTGACTGGGTAGGCATACAGAATCTTGGGAATGTCAGCTCCAGGAAGGCCAGGATTTGGGTGTGTTTTCTTCTCCAATATATGCTCAGCACCTAGAACATCTAGCCCATTGCAGGTGGTGCAATCACCAATGCAATTAAAATATTTTATAAAGATTTAGTAAGTCTTCTTCTTCTGAGAATGAAGCCATCTTGGGACCGAGAGATTAGTTCCAAGGGATAGGTTTGAGCATATAACCTATATATATGCAGCATATACCCTGCATATAACCATATCTGAAAACCTAACTCTGTGGACATTTTGGCCACATTGCTAAATAAACTGCCAGATTGACTCCCACGTGTGCCTATAGAGACATTTGTACAAGGACCTTGCAGCATCATTTATAATAGCAAAAGGAAAAAACACCAAAAAAATCCACCTACATATCTATCAATTAGATACTAGCTAAATAAATTAAGGTAAATCCACACAATGAAATGCCACACCATAGTTATAAAGAAAGAGGCAACTCCCTATGAACTTATAGGAAGAGACTGAAAGATATAAGTTTAAGGTTTAATACAAGCACAGAACTATGTGTAAGCTACTGTAAAGAAAAGGTGAGGAGAAAGGGGAGTGGATTGTGAGGTCTAAAGTCAGCTCCATGGCAACCATCCTTGTCTTGCTGCTTAGCTCTGCACCTACGACAGAGCCCAGCACATGGAATATTCTCTATAACTCGCTGAATGAATGAGTGAACAAACAAGATTTTGCTCCTATATGCATGGAAAAGTCTCAGAAAGGATACACAAAACATCTGATGATACCAGCTGCCTCTGGGAAGGAGATCGGGAAGGTTGGAGGGACGGACGGGAGGGAAGGAAATCTCATTTTCAACTTAAACCTTTTGAATTTTGAACCATGTACATGCACATCTGTTCTAAAAAGTTGACTAAATAAATAACAAGACAAAATGTCATCTATTTGTAGAAGGAAAAACCTCTTGTCACTCTCTGGAAATCCACATCCCCTAGGAAATGGGGTTGTTAACCATGCTTGGTCTCTGCATTCTTGGCGGGGGGGGGTGGGCAGTAAAGGCAAATCAAAGTCACGAGATGGCTGTTCAGGGACCAACAATGGCTACTGAATCACTGGGAGACTCTGGGAATCCCACTGCCCTCCCTGGGTCTCAGTTTCCTCACCTGTTAAATGGGAGAGTTGGGCAGTGATCTCAAGCTCTGTCCTGAAAATGTAGCATCCCTCCGAGAGCATGGCAGGCAGAGCAGCAGCAGCCTCAGCATCCTCCCTGGAGCCATTAGCACGCGTCTTCCTGGGAGGTGGCATGCACTGGGTTTCCACATGGGAGCATTTGTCTTGGCCTGCATCAGGGCATCATAGGACGGCTGCCGGGAGCTACTTGGAGGCTAAATTATTTTACTCAACTTATTACCTCGCCCCCTTCTCTAGTTATTTATGCTCTGGATTTAGCCCTATCAATGCTTTGTTATGGAGACTGACACTCATGGTAATTACGTGTTTTCTTGACCACATTAGTCATTCATGGCATCTTCCTGGTTTTTATCATTCCTGCTCCTTTATCAAGGACAACAGAGCATTTGCTAGTGATGCTCCAGCAAGAGCCAGCACATAATGGGTACAAAAGACCAACCAAGGTAACTAGTTTTCTCACTTAATTTTCATGAGTTGGAGATACTGTTCTGGAATATAATGCATATTCAACAGGTTGAAATAAATACCAATTTTGACTGCCAAAGCTCAAAAACTTGGCTGGAATATTATAAGGAGGTTTCGCTGTTGAAATAGCACCTATGTTACGAAAACCTAATATATATGAATCTGAAATCACAAAGCAGAACAATTTGGTGACTCTGCATTTTACAAAAGCATTTGTCAAAAAGGTCTCTAATTGGCAAGTCCCCTGGGACTTCTAAAAGGGGGACTCGTGGTGAAGCTAATCAAATTGGAATTGCACACAGTTGTTTGAGAACATAGTTGCTGCCTAAAGTGGGAACTATTAATAGTGCCAGGGGCTCCCCTGGACTTGGGGTTTTCATGAGTGAATAAACATCTTTTCTCTCCTGCACCCAGCACTCTGAGGCACTCAGACTATACCAGCTCAATGCCCACTACCACACAATCAATACTTGTAGGACCAGCCTAACAAAAGAGCCACAGTGCAATGGTCATCTAAGAACAGGGCACAGGGTTCAGAGAGATCAAGGGACTTAGTTAAGGTCACACCACCCTAAAACAGCAGCTCCAGAATCTCTCATTGCCACCAGTGGACCCCTAAACAATACAATTCCATACTATGCAAACCGCATCATCCAAATCGCATTCCCTGCATAGGGAGAGGTCTGTGAAGGTTGAGGTCAGTGTGTATGGGGGTAACAGGAGTAGCAGACAACATGGGTACCTTGGGGAGCTTACAGCCCAGAGAGGCCAGCTGATGTGCACAAGCAAAGAACACCAGAGCCTACATAAGAGGTTGTGAGAGGCTGTGTGTCAAGGCTATGGAAGAGGTGATGGGCATTATGGGAATTCAGAGAAAGATGACAACATCTTTGGTCTTGAAAATACCAGGGCAGGGGTCAGGTGAGTAGAGCTTCCTAATCCACAAAGGACAGGACATATCTAGATGGGCTGGGAGTGAGAGAGAGAGAGAGAAGGCAGACGGCACAGAGAATACTCAGGGAGGGGGCAATGAGCTGACCCCTGATCAGTTTGAGTGGAAGGAAGGATGCAGCAAGGGGTGGTAAGAAATAAGGCTCAAGTAGGGACCTCCCCAGTGGTCTAGTGGCTAAGACTCTGTGATACCAATGCAGAGGGGGCCAAGTTTAATCCCTGGTCAGGGAATGAGATCCCACACACAGCAACTAAGAGTTTGCATACCTCAACTAAAAGACCCCACACGCTGCAATGAAGATCAAAGATACTATGTGTGTTGACTAAGACCCTGGGCAGCCAAATAAATATTTTTTAGAATAATAATAAAATAACAAGAAGCCTTTTTTAAAAGGCTCAGATGCAAAGAGGTTAAACCAAGGATGGCAAATATGTAGCACACATAGATAGCATCACTCCCATGTTCAGGACAGACATCAGTAGCAATTGCACTGTTCTCTCTCACTGAGTTTCAGAATCCTTCTTAACACAGGCTCCAGGGAGCCATTATTCTGAACAGTTTGAGATGGGAGTCTCTTTGCCATTATCCCCTAATTAAAGAGAGGAAAATCAGTTCAGTTCAGTTGCCCAGTCATGTCCGACTTTTTGTGACCCCATGGACTGCAGCACGCCAGCCTTCCCTGTCCATCACCAACTCCTAGAGCATGCTCAAACTCATGTCCATCGAGTTGGTGATGCCATCCAACCATCTCATCCTCTGTCATACCTTTCTCCTCCTGCCTTCAATCTTTCCCAGCATCAGAGTCTTTTCCAATGAGCCAATTCTTCACATGAGGTAGCCAAAGTATTGGAGCTTCAGCTTCAGCATCAGTCCTTCCAACGAATATTTAGGACTGATTTCCTTTAGGATTGACTGGTTTGATCTCCTTGCAGTCCAAGGGACTCTTCTAGAGTCCTCTCCAACACCACAGTTTGAAAGCATCAATTCTTCAGTGCTCAGTTTTCTTTATGGTCAAACTCTCACATCCATACATGACTACATAGCTTTGACTAGATGGACCTTTGTCGGCAAAGTAACATCTCTGCACTGAATACAGCAGTTCTTGGAGCCACAGAATGCTGGCATAAGGAAAGAGGTCGCCATTACCACCATTACCCCTACCATAGTTTGGCCTCATGCCAAACTACAGGGAGGGAATACAGCCTCACCCATCAACATAAAATTGGATTAAAAATGTACTGAGCACATTAAAAGTTTACCCCAAGGCCCAGATTCCCCCACAGCCAGTCCCTAACATTAGGATACTTCCACAAGCCTCTTATCCTTATCCATCAAAAGGCACACAGAATGAAAACCACAATCACAGAAAACTAACCAAACTGATCACATGGATCACAGCCTTGTCTAACTCAATGAAACTATGAGCCATGCCACCTAAGACAGATGGGTAATGGTGGAGAGTTCTGACAAAACGTGATCCACTGGAGAAGGGAATGGCAAGCCATTTCAGTCTTCTTCCCTTGAGATCCCTGTGAACAGTATGAAAGGAGAGGAAAATACAGGCACATTATAAAGAGGACCTACTATGCTGCCAAATACAAGGCTATATTATTACTCACCATCATCCTGCTAATAGCATACCTAGTTAAGAATATTAAGGCTCATCTCCCAATTCATCCCACTCTCCCCTTCCCTGCCAAGTCCACATGCCCATCCTCTGGTCTGCATCTCTACTCCTGATAGCTGCTGGAGGCTGCTGTATAGCGCAGGGAGCTCAGCTTGGTGCTCTGTGATGACCTAGCTAGGCAGGGTGCGGGGGTGGAAGGGAAGTCCACGGCAGACATATGTATACATCGAGCTGATTCACTCTGTTATACAGCAGAAACTAATGCAGCATTGTAAAGCAATTATACTCCAATAAAAATAAGTAAATAAAAAATTTAAAGCAAATATATATGTATATATACATACATATATACTATATATATACATATATATGTCTATATTAAGGTTCAGGGACCTTAAGTTCAAACACAGAAAACAAAACAAAAAAGAAACTGATTTGAAGCCACAGAGTGTGATTTCAAAGACTAGTTTCTTTCCCCACACCGTGGGACCTCATTCTCTTTTCCTCCAAGTCAGAATGTTATGTCTATGTGGGAACATTTCAGCACCTATTCTAGCAGCCAACCTGTATTCCAAGCCCCCACACCTTAAAAGCAAAACAAAGGTGCCTCCCCGTTCCTACCCACTCCAAATTCCTAATCTCACTCCCACTCACTTCAAACACCTCCTTTTTCCCCTCGATGCTGGCCTCCAAGGTGCAGGGGTGAGCCTCCCAATTAGGGGGGTGTGTCCGCATCCAGGAACTGCTGGGGGCACCCTGCTGGGGCACTTTCTCTCTCCCTCTCCACCCCCAAGGCCAATTCTCCTCGGGTTCCTTTTGGCAATCATTCCCTGGTGTTCCCTTACAGAGGAGAACTTCACGTTGTTCACTAATTGAATTGTTGTCATGGAAATCACTTTCATTCGCTCTGAAAGGACTGAACTATCCAGCCCCCCTGATTTCTCACTCCTGCCTTTGACAATAACCAGCTCCCTCCCACCCCTCTGCTCTCAACTGCCTGCTCTTCCTTCCTTGAGCAGTTTTACTCCAAATCTGGAGTCAGGGGAAATAAGTTTTCCAATCCTTGCTGTAGTATTCCATGCACTGTTCACTGAAGAGTTTACTCTCAGGAATTCCCTGGTGGCTCAGTGGTAAAGAATTCACCTGCCAGTGAAGGAGACACAGGTTCAACCCCTGGTGCAGGAAGATCCCACATACAGCGGAGCAACTAAGATGGTGCACCATGACTACCGAGCCTGTGCTCTAGAGCCTGGGAGCTGCAGCTGCTGAGCCATGCCTAGAGCCCACGCCCCTCAACAAGAGAAGTCACGGCAATGAGAAACCCGCACATAACTACAGACTAGACCCCCTCTAGAAACCTCACCCCCAACCCCAACCCCTAGCTCTCCGCAACAAAAGAAAAGCCCACACAACAGCAAAGGAACAGCACAGCAGGCAGGGTGGGGAGAAGCCTACTCTCTGCCTTCTGGGTCAGAGTGCCACTCATTTCCTGACTCCCTTGTGTGGGGGAGGGTCATGGGACACTTCTGACCAATGAGATCTGGGATGCTCCTGCTGGGCTGCAGCATCCAAGTGCAGATGCAAGACTCTCCTTCTGCCAGGGCATCCAGCAGCCCTTAGGGTGGTGGCTGCTACAGCAGCCTGGGTCCCTGAGTGAGGATGACACAGAGCTGAGCCTCCAGCCAGCCTGGGATAAACACACAGATTGGGCAAGGAATAAAGGTTATTTCAGGCCACTGAAATTTTGAGCTGACTTCTTATCTCAGCTGATTTGCCCTCCATCAGAAAAGATAAAGACAATGTTTAGCCTCTTTAGACTAAAGCTAGTTTCTCGGAAGGCAGTGGCCCCAGTCATCATTCTGAACACAGTCCTGTGTTTTAGAAGGATCTTAAGCTTCTGGGGACTTCATTCTCAGCTCTCACTGATGAGCTAACTGATAAAGGGCAGGTCACTTAACCTCTCCATGCCTCAGTTTTTGCATCTGTAAAATGGGATGAAAGTAATACTACTTCTAAGAGGATGGTTAAGTTAGTTAATCTATGAAGATTAGATTAGCAACTGCCAAATTAATAAAAATTAGTTATTAATATAATCATTGGTACTTTTATCATTATCATCAAGGTACGCACTCTCTGAATTTCCTTTAATGCTGGATTTTAATTTATAATAAATCATCCTGCTTTGGGGTTTCCCAAGACCACCCATACATTTAGTGATTCACTAGAAGCACCTGTGGAACTCAGTATTCAGTTGTCCTTACGGCTAAGGTTTGTTGCATAACCTGATCAGCAAGAGGAAAAGACACAGGCTGAGTATATAGAAATCTTATGCACAGGCTATCTTATACTGACTCTCTCCCCACAAGGTCACACAGACCTCACTCTCTCTAAGCCACAAAAACACAGCAACATGCATGTGCTGTTCTGCCCAGGGAAGTCCATTCGAGTCTCAGTGACCACAGTTTATACTGGGAGCTGTGATGTAGGCACCCTCTGCTTAGCATGTGTCCACCTTCCAGACTCTCAGAAGGAAAGCAGGTGTTCAACATAAATCACTAGGTTTGTATAGTCTGGGAACAGTGAACCACACTTAGAGAACAGTTCAGATGCCAAGTTCCCAGACTGTTGGCTAGCCAACCGTCAAGTAGACCTTTTTAAGGATAACAGCCTCGCATTATGTTAGCCCTTTCCTGCACATATCCATACCCTCCAAGCAGCCACACCACCTTGAGGGGACTAACTGGCTTTGAATCGAGGGATGGAACCATACAGTCATAGATAAAAACACTGGAGGTGAGCAGGGCGTGGGATCAGCTAGGCCAGCCTGTGCCCTCCAATCCAGGGATGGCAGAGGAGTGGCTGCCCAATGAATTGTCCCCACACCAACGACCCCCAGCCCCACCCCATGTGGCACTCCTTCCTGGGAGCAAGAGAGGATGCAGAGGTCGGCTGTGCAGAAGTGGGTCACCTGATCATCCATGCCTGGGCGACATCCAACCAGGGCAGAGCTGTCGCTTCCTAGAAGGTCTGCAGAGACTTTCTCTGCTATACTTTCCAAGATTTACCACCTTGAGTAACAAAGTCTTCCTCCCTACACCCAAAACAATCCTTTCCTCTGCTAATTCCATTCTCTCTCATGTAGCCCTCTGTGAACAGCAAGAATCAGTGTTTAATATCTTGCCCTAAAAAATGAAATGTGAACATTTGACAAGAGTGATAACATAGTCTACTGGCTCTCTACAGTCTGAATTAAATAACCCAATCACATATGCCCTCCCCATCTTAAAAAAAATCTTAGGACTTCCCTGGTAGTTCAGTGATTAGGACTCCATGCTTTCACTGCCGAGGGCTCGGGTTCAATACCTGGTCAGGGAACTAAGATCCTATAAGCCTCATGGTCTCCAAAAAAAAAAATTTGCCAAAAAAAAAAAAAAAATTCAATGCTCAAGTGTGGCGCTCATTAGCCAGTCCTGACTAGTGCATATAAAGTTAAAACATAACTGCCTACATACCCATTAATAAAAAAAATGGTTAAGTCATAGTACTCCACATCTTTTTTTAATGATGAAATTCACATTTATTGTCATGGAAAGATGTCTTTGACTGACAGGTTTTCTGACATTAAAAACCAATATGAATTACCTACCCTCATTTAAAAACAAAGAGAATCCATGTAAAAATCTAGATTTCTTAATTCTCTACAAGGGGGTCGGCAAATTCTATAAAGGGCCAGATGGTAAATATTTTAGGATTTACAGGCCAAATGATCTCTGTTGCAGTTACTCAACTCTGTCACTGCAGTGTGAAAGCAACTGGAGACAATAGATAAACAAGTAGGCATGGCTCTTTCCCAATAAAACCTTATTTATCAACACGGACAGCAGGCTGGATTTGACCCACAGGCTGCAGTTTGCCATCTCCCGCTCTAGAAGCCAGAGATGGGCCCTTTCTCAAATCTTCCATCCCAGACCTATTGTAAGAGCAAGGGCCACAGTCTCACATTCCTGGAGGGCTGGATGGGGAATGCAGCTGGGAGAAGCAGACCACGAGGAGCAGTGGTGACTGGGGTAAAGTGAAGAGGTCCAGATGACTCCCATCAGAGAATGCTGGCCCTATGTGGACAAATCTGATGCTTCTAGAGATGCCAGAAATCCCTGTTTTTATTATGAAATCTCTGTTTTTAAATCATAGCCTCTATGAATTTCCCCAGAGGTACAGGGGAAAGTCCTCACGTGAGTTTCTTCCTGAGCTCTTCTCCTTTTCTTATAAGGACATCAATCATACTGTATTCGTGCCCTAAGGATTATATGACTCTATCTGCAAAATAAGGTCACATTAGCAAGTACTTGGATAAATCTTTTTGGGGGGACACAATTCAACCCATGGCACCCACACATCCGGCTCAAGGTGTTCCAATTTACAACCTCTACCTTAAAATCTAATGCAGTGGGACTTCCCTGGCAGTCCAGTGGTTAGGACTCTGCGCTTCCACTGCAGGGCACACAGAAACCATCCCTGGAGAGGGAAGTCATATCCTACATGCTACGCAGCATGGCCAAAAAACAAAATCTAATGCATTAAGCAGATGTGATGAAAGACAACTTTATTTGACTCCAAAACCCTGCCCAAACGGGATTTTCAGGAGGACCTGAACTCCTCTGCCTGCTTTTCATCAGTCCAACCCCCTGGCCGGTCCCCTTTCCAGATTAAAACATCACACATGCACCTTCTGGAAAGCAAGCCAACTTTCCCGCACCCTGACAGTCGTCACCACACTAGCTGTCAGGGGAGATGCCAGTGCTTCTGTTTATTTGACTGACAGCTACATTGGGGTCAGGTCAAAGTCAAGGGCAAAGCAAGCATTGCTTAACAGACAGGCAGCCCCCAAAGGCATGAGGGACTCACACCCATACAAACAGTCTCTCAAGGTTTCCCCACTGAGAAAAACATCTCATTCCCAACTCCTGCCCAACTATTCAGCCTTGACTAACACTCCAAACAGCCTTGAGATGCCCGGAATCAAGCACAGCCCAGGGCCAGCTCATCAGAGATCCGTCTAATGATGGTTAGAACGCAGTCAGCGATGGATAGTTCATTTCACCTGATGGCTTTATTGTAATTAACCAAATGCCCACAATGACTCTCTGTAATTTTGGCCACTGTGACCAGACCCACAGTCTGAGCTAAACAGCTGAAAAATGCTCAGAGAACACACCTCAGTGGTGACAGCTGCTGCCACCAGCTGGAGTCGGCTGACCCCAGCAAGGTCGGAAGAGAAGCCAGGACAGTCACAGTTCTAAGAATGCAGTTTATTCTATTTTCCTTTATCTTTTATTCAAACATCCAACAGATGCAAACTATGTATTCAAATAAAAGAATTAATGAATAAAAGTCACCCTGGCATGGACTTCTTACCTCATTTCTAACACATTAATGACCAGAGTCAAGATCCCGTGGATGCTGAAAGGCTATCTTTCAATTTTCATTAGTATTTACCTTTTAAAGATTGACCTTGGGCTTCTCCAATAGCTCAGCAGGTAAAGAATCCTCTTGCCAATGCAGGAGACAGGTTCGATCCTTAGATCGGGAAGATCCCTTGGAGAAGGAAATGGCACCCAGTAAAGCATTCTTGCCTAAAAAATCACATGGACATAGGAGCCTAGCAGGCTACAGTTCAAGGGGTTGCAAAGAGTTGGGTATGACTGAGCGACTCAACACACACACACAAACAAAGATTGACTAGCCAAAAGTTTCTGAGGATGGAAAAAACAAAACTACAATAAATCCCCAAAGCTAGGAAGACAAGACATAGTTAATTTACCAATCAGATTTATAAGAGCTATTTGGCCAGTGAACTTCCAGATTTCTAAAATCAAGCTGGTTTTAGAAAAGGTAGAGGAACCAGAAATCAAATTGTAAACATCCGCTGGATCATCGAAAAAGCAAGAGATTTCCAGAAGAACATCTATTTCTGCTTTATTGACTATGCCAAAGCCTTTGACTGTGTGGATCACAATAAACTGTGGAAAATTCTGAAAGAGATGGAAATACCAGACCACCTGACCTGCCTCTTGAGAAACCTGTATGCAGGTCAGAAAGCAACAGTTAGAACTGGACATGGAACAACAGACTGGTCCCAAATAGGAAAAGGAGTACATCAAGGCTGTATATTGTCACCCTGCTTATTTAACTTCTATGCAGAGTACATCATGAGAAACACTGGGCTGGATGAAGCACAAGCTGGAATCAAGACTGCTGGGAGAAAGATCAATAACCTCAGATATGCAGATGACACCACCCTTATGGCGGATAGTGAAGAAGAACTAAAGGGCCTCTTGATGAAAGTGAAAGAGGAGAGTGAAAAAGTTGGCTTAAAGCTCAACATTCAGGAAACTAAAATCATGGCATCCGGTCCCATCACGTCATGGCAAATAGATGGGGAAACAGTGGAAACAGTGGCTGGCTTTATTTTTTTGGGCTCCAAAATCACTGCAGATGGTGATTGCAGCCATGAAATACTCCTTGGAAGGAAAGTTATGAGCAACCTAGATAGCATATTAAAAAGCAGAGACATTACTTTGTCAACAAAGGTCCGTCTAGTCAAGGGCTATGGTTTTTCCAGTGGTCATGTATGGATGTGAGAGTTGGACTATAAAGAAAGCTGAGCGCCAAAAACTTGATGCTTTTGAACTGTGGTGTTGGAGAAGACTCTTGAGAGTCCCTTGGACTGCAAGGAGATCCAACCAGTCCATCCTAAAGGAGATCAGTCCTGGGTGTTCATTGGAAGGACTGATGTTGAAGCTGAAACTCCAATACTTTGGCCACCTGATGCAAAAAGCTGACTCATTTGAAAAGACCCTGATGCTGGGAAAGATTGAGGGCAGGAGGAGAAGAGGACAACAGAGGATAAGATGGTTGGATGGCATCACCGACTCAGTGGACATGGGTTTGGGTGGACTCTGGGAGTTTGTGATGGACAGGGAAGCCTGGCATGCTGCGGTTCATGGGGTCACAAAGAGTCAGACACGACTGAGCGACTGAACTGAACTAACAACTCCTATTCATCCTTAAAAATCCACTTCATGGTTACCTTTCATCTGGGAATCTTTACCCAACTTCTCCAGGCAAAGAAAGTCTCTTTAATAATCAAGGTATTCCTCCTATCCAAAGTCTTATTACGTCACTCTTATTTATTTATTTCATTTTGTCTGGAAAGCATGTCCCTGAGAAGAGCTAGTAATTCAGTTTCTTTATCTTTGACTACCTTAGCCATTATCATCAGGCTTAGCACATAATGGGATCTGCCAAACATTTCCTGCAAGAATGAGCCTAGACAACATTAGTCCCCGAGGGACACATAAAGATGAGGAAAGTTTCAGAAGATTTCAGATGAAGGAAGCAAGACTTACATCCACAAAAAGGTTAGCAGAGTATGATTAAATAGGAAAAAGGCTAAATCCACAAACAAATCGTATGAACACAGACAGCCAAGTAAGCTGTGTGAACCAGCCTGAGCTGGTGCTCCATGAGAGGAGTGAAAGCTCCAGGTTAGCAAGGTCTGGGACAGGTGAATGAGAGGTACATGAAAATGTAAGTTATAAGAGACAGCATTGCTGATTGTGTGTGTGATGGTCTGTAGGACAGCTGTGATGTGGCAATTTGTAATAAGAAACACATATTTGTTCTTCATCCCTATTCCTGGCACAAAGTTTCAAAAACTCTTGAAATTTTATAAGTGATGGAGCCAAAAAGGTGAGAGTGTGGGACTTCCCTGGTGATCCAGTGGCTAAAACTCCGAGCTCCTAATGCAGGGGGTCTACATTCTATCACTGGTCAGGGAACTAAAGATCCCACATGCTGCAATGAACATCTGGCCCAGCCAAATACATAATTTTTTTTAAGGTGAGAGTGTTTTGTTATCCATAACAAGCCCCTTTCAACCACATACCAGTTTATATTAATGAGGTGATTTTTGCAAAGCCCCAAGACAGCTACAGGAGGGGATGGTTCCCAGGGAACCCACCATGTGACTAGAGGGTTGGAACTTTCAGCCTCACCTCCTGACCCCAGGGAGATGAAAGAGACTGAAGGTTGCATCGATCACCAATGACTGACCTGATTTAATCTATCATTCCTACGTGATGAAGCCTCCATATAAACCCAAAATAATGAGGTTCTGAGAGTTTCTGGGTTTGAACGTACAGAGGTGCTGGGAGGGTCATGCACCGAGAGAGGAAGTGGAAGCTCCAAGGTCCTCTCCTTCAGAACTTGCCCTGTGCATCCCTCCATCTGGCTGCTCCTGAGTTGTATCCTTTTATAATAACTAGTAATCTAGTAAGCACACTGTTTTCCTGATTTCTGTGAGTCATGTTAGCAAATGGTTGAAACTGAAAAGGGGGTTGTGAGAAACCCCAATTTATAGCCTGTCGGTCAGGAGGACAGGTGACAACCTGGGCTTGCCCCTGGCATCTGAAGTTGGGGGCGATATTACGAAACTGAGCCCTTGACCTGCAGGATCTAATGCTGTCTCCAGCCAGAGAGTGTCCAAATTGAGGTCAATTATAGGACACTCAGCTGGTGTTGCAGAGAACAGCTGGGTGGTGTTGGGGAAAGCATGCCCCACTCCCTACAACTGGAGTGGAAGTGTTCTGGGGGGAAGAGTGTGAGAGCAGAGAAGATACACAGTTTTTCCTTTTCAACACCCTTAAGGGACATCCCTGTTTCCCACCTAAGTTCTCAACCAATTAAAACAAAAAAGGCTGCTATAGAGCCGAGTATCAACTTTATTACTATAAAGTTAATATTGGAGAACAGAGCCTATTCACAAGAAGCTGAGCTCCTCATACTGAGCCCCAGAGTTGTGCAGACTGGCTACAATCCCAGGCAGCCCTAGAGATATAAAGGAACAATGAGATACCATTCTGATCCTATCAGACCCGTAACAATTGAACAGCAGCAAGTGATGACAAGGACACAGAGCAACCTAAACACTTCACATTACCAGTGAGGCCTTAAAACTGTACCACCAGGGAATTCCCTGGTGGTTCAGTGGTTGGGACTCCACACTGTCACTGCCCAGGGCCCAGGTTCAAGCCCTGGTCAGGAAACTAAGGTCTCACGGGCTGTGTGGCATGGCCAAAAGGAAAAAAAAAAGCAAACAACAACAAAAAAAAACTGTACCGCCACTTTGGGAAACAGTGCAGCACCATCTGGTGAACTTGGAAATGCAATGAACATGACCCAACAATTCTAGACCTATAGCCTGGAGAGTTCACTCCAGCTTCCATAACGATACACACCGAAATATGTTCCTATCAGCCTTCTTCATTACAGCGAAAACGAAAACCAGAAAACCATCTAAATGTCTGCCTGCAGTAGAATGGGTACACTGTGACACATTCTTACCATGGAATAGTATACAACTGTAGAGAAGGATGAATTACTGTTACGTCTAGCAAGGAGGATGCACCTCTGAAATGCAACGTTTGCTGGAAGAGAAAGGACACAAAAGAAGACTCAGAGCAGAGAGTTCACAAAGAGAAGAACCAAAATAATAGACCATTGAGGACTTCCCTTATGGTCCAGTGGTTAAGACTCTGGGGCACAGGTTCGATCCCTGGTTGGGAAATTAAGATCCCACTTGCTGTGTGGCCAGATAACAAAAGAATAATAGACCATTTCGGGAGGCAAACATCAAACAGCAAAAGAATGAAAAACTAAAATTTAGAGAAGAGTTTCTGTTTGAGGGAAGAGGGAACAAGATAGGGGTGGGGAGCTTAAAGAAGGCTTAAAAACAGAGCCAACAAAATTTATCACCCAAACCCGAACCTGTTTTGAGAGTGAAAAGGGATGTTATTAAGGGTTTTGCCAAAACAACAGGACAAAGCTGGGAAATCAAGACATATTGTCATCCTCTACCTATCACCTTTTGACCATATGTGGTAGGTACCTGGGTGTTCATTGTATGCTTGGATTTCTGACAAATAATTTATAGATGATTTTGCATTTATTCCAGTCTGTAAAAGAAAAAAACATAAGTATACTTATGTACAAACT
This sequence comes from Dama dama, assembly GCF_033118175.1. Classification (NCBI taxonomy): domain Eukaryota; kingdom Metazoa; phylum Chordata; class Mammalia; order Artiodactyla; family Cervidae; genus Dama; species Dama dama. The sequence continues at coordinate 22,126,523 of NC_083685.1, read as the reverse complement.
GACATCCAAAATGGCATACCCTGAACATTCTGTGGTAGGGAGCATCTCCCCATGAGTTTGCCAGCAGCCCTCCTGACCCTCAGCATCTGGCTGCATCTGAGCTGAGAATGACATTCAAATGCAAACAGATGAGCCACACCGTTCTGAACACTCTGGAAATGGAAATACCAACATCTGTGGCAGAGATGGGTAATGACCTGCCAGGCAAGGCCATGACACTAAATTAATCCTTAATGTGTCTAAGAGCTTTTTTTCTTTCATTGGGTCATTTAATAATGCGACAACTCACTTCTTTCCTCCGCCTTCAGCTCCCCCATCGCCATGGAGACGATTGTGAATCAGCTATCATAAATAAAAATAATCCAACAGCACACGCCCGCGCCACATGCCACTTGGATGTGCTGCCAACTCGATTTTATTTTTTTCATGCCCAGAACTCACGGGAGCTCAAGCAACACAGGACACCTCCGGAGGAAGGGATGATTTTTGGTGACTGTTTAAAGACAGAAATGGGCCCATCAGGTCCTTCGTTGCCTCTTACCAACCACACGAAGTGGGGTTGGGGGGGTGTTGTTTACCTAAATAGGAATCTCCCTTTGGGGGCCATGCGTGTGTGGTCAGTCATTCAGTCATGTACAACTCTTTGCAACCCCATGGACTATAACCCACAAAGCTCCCCTGTCCGTGGGATTCTCCAGGCAAGAATACTGGAGTGGGTTGCCATGCCCTCCTCCAGGGGATCTTCACAACCCAGGGATCAAATCCATGTCTCTTGCATTTCATGCATTGACCAGGTGGGTTCTTCACCACTGTTCCACCTGTGGAGTCCCATTCATTAATAATTCTGCTATTGAAACAAACTACTCCTGTGTCCTCGAATAATCCCCCAAAGCATACAAGAACTCTGCCAAGACACCATTCTCTTTTGCCTCACATTGAATGCCTGCCTAAGTCTGCCCTCGCCTGGGTCCCTGCACCAATGTGAAGGGCTGTTTACCAAATGTTTTCAGGAAGATGAAATTCCACAATTGGAAAGTTAGTCTCTTCTTAATTTTCCTGCAAACCTCCTAAAGAGAGAAAGCCTCCTTCTGGAGCTAATGAGCCTCTAACACTTGGCTGATCACCTTGTTAACAGAGAGACAGCAGGTCTCCGTCTGAGAGGCTTTGGCAAGCAACAGTCTCCAAGCTGGAATTTAAGACCATTGTTTTGTTTCATTGTCTTCATTTTGAAGGGTTTTGTCTATTTATGGCAAGTGATGCTGGCTTTTGTTTGTGAGAGTGATAGAGATTGCTTTTAGAATAAACATATTTAAATAAAGTCAATGAATCAATTTTAAAATTACACATTAAATTAAAAATAGCACAGGAATATACCAGAGGTGGCCTCAAAAAAAACTGTGAAGGGAATGCATTAAAACTAAACTTCGGGGAATGCAGCCTACTTGATGTACTCTCTGCTCCTTTCTACCTTTTCAGGGGCTGGATGTGCACATAGTAGGTTTGCAGTTCAAGTCTACTGAAAACATAAAGGAGGGCCAGAGACAGCAGAAAAGCAAGGGTTGGAATAAGCTGAGTGCCAATTACAGGGCGACCTCTTACCATTCTATTCTGACCAAATTTGTAAACTTTTTTTGTTCAAAGCTGATCTGTAAGTGGCTGCAAGCTCCCTATGGTCAGGAAGAGTAGGCTCTCAACAGCAAGTCTTCCACTTCGCCACAGACACACCTGTGGCAGACATCACCAATCAATTGTGGAATTCTCACCCATAACAGCAAGAGGTATGCAAATATTTCTAACACATGAAAATGTTTTAATAAAATGTGAAGTGAGAAAAGTTGTTTTTAACTATTATGCTGTATTTTTTTATTTTTCCTGTGGGCTACCACACATCCTGTTTTGGAAATAAGGAACACAGAAACACTCAAATAAGGAACGAAAGCTGCCTTATTCACACATCAACCAGAGCTACACAATGACCCATCCAATCCTGCAAGTTTAGAAGGTAATTTGGAAACTAATAAGTTGGCTTTTTTAAATTATCATAATCATTATTGCTCAAGATTCAGTAAAATAAAAATCACCACCAAAAAAAAAACAAACCCTCAGATACTGTTGGTGGCATGTTGACAGATAATCTATCTAAAAAATTAATTTGGCAACATGAATTGAAAGACTGAAAACTAATCACACCCTTAACCCAGGAATTGTATTCCTAAAATTCTATAAGAAATAATTCCAAAAAAAAGAAAAATAATCAGAGGTACAAGAAAAATCAATTTTTTGCAATAAAGCTGTGGCAGTGAAAAATCATAACAACCTAACTGCTCAAAAATATAAGGGGTTGATAATATTTTAAAGGTATGCCCTTGCATAGAAGTGGTATGCCATCTTCAAAATTAATCCCTGAAGAATATTTCAAGAACATGCTCAAAAGCTCACATAAAATGGAAAAAAACAAGTTATAAACCTTTACATTTAGGATAATGATTTCAGGGCTGTGTGTGTATTTACAAACATGTTAATATATACCATAAAAAGACTGGAAGAAAGTAAATTACTGCTAACTTTTCCCAGATGGTTTTTATTTTAATTCTTTACGTTGTTTTGTAGTTGCTAAACTTTCAATATTAGTTTGAAAATCAAGGTTGGGAGGAAGACTGCTTTCTAGGCATTTTAAGGAGAACTAATAGTTTTATATCCACTGAGTTTGTTTTATATTGGGGAAGGCACCTAAGTTTGTGAATATTTTTAATTGAAAGTAAAAGGGTGGCAGTCATACAACCCAGCAATCCCACTGCTGGGCATACACCCTGAGGAAACCAGAACTGAAAGAGACACACGTACCCCAGTGTTCATTGCAGCACTGTTTACAATAGCTAGGACATGGAAGTAACCTAGATGTCCATCAGCAGATAAATGGATAAGGAAGTTGTGGTACATAGACACAATGGAATATTACTCAGCCATAAAAAGGAATGCATTTGAGTCAGTTCTAATGAGGTGGATGAACCTAGAGCCTATTATACAGAGTGAAGTAAGTCAGAAAAAGAAAGATAAATACTGTATATTAACACATATATATGGAATTTAGAAAGACGGTACTGATGAGCCTACATTCAGGGCAGCAAAGGAGACACAGATGTAAAGAACAGACTTTTGGACTCTGTGGGAGAAGGCGAGGGTGGGATGATTTGCGAGAATAGCACTGAAACATGTACATTACCATATGTAAAACAGATGACCAGTGCAAGTTTGATGCATGAAGCAGGGCATCTAAAGCCAGTGGTCTGGCACAACCCAGAGGGATAGGATGGGGAGGGAGGTGGAAGGGGGGTTCAGGATGGAGGGGGGGAGACACACATATACCTGTGGCTGATTCATGTTGATGTATGGCAAAAACCATCACAATACTGCAAAGTAATTACCCTCTAACTAAAATAATTACTTTTAAAAAAAATTTTTTAATTCATATTCTTATGCCAAAAAAAGAAAGTAAAGGGGTGGCATTAAGAATGGAAAAGATACCCAGCATTTGCCAATGCCAACATGCCTCAGCCTCAAATACATTCAAATTCCAGCAGGAGGCAGTGTTCCATTTTGAGTAGGGCTGACTTGCTGGATGACTGACTCATTCATGGAGCTCTCTCTCTTGGAGATCTCTCTGATGAGCCTAGAGTAGCAGCAATTAGGAGTAGTTCTGAAGTAGAGCCACCCTGCTGAACTTTTACCAACCCAAATCCAAAAAGGCCTGAGCTTGAAACTGCACCCCAGCAGTGGAAGAGGCTGGGCAAAAACTCTACGACCTTTCTCACCCAAGAACCAAGGGTACACGCTAGAAAGAAGCTACCTGGGATCAGAGATAGAGTGTTCCCATCCATCCATCCCTATCCATTCCACAAAGACTTACTGGCACCAATTGGGTGCCAGGTCCTAAAAACATAGCAATGAACAAGATAGACAGAGCTCCATCCCACCTCCACCAAGAGCACAGTCACACAGTGGAAAGACCACTGAACAAGAAATAATGATAGACTATTTGCCATCAGACCCTGTGGTGGGAAAGCCTAGTCAATGTAATGTTCAGCAGAAAACTGAAGGATGACCAGGAGTGCCCAGACCGGGGACAAGGTGGGGAAGACTCTAGACAAGAGGAAGGGTGATATACAGAGGGCATTGGAAGAGTGAAATTGTGCACAGAGTGTGGTTCCCAGGTGGACAGTCAAGGACAAGCTCCCAAGGGCACTGAGAAGCTTCTAAGGAAGTGACCTCTGCATTTGTATGAGCCACTCTGAAAGTCTATAAAGGACAGGCTGGAGTTGGGAGAAAGAGTTAGGTTTCCATCTGTAGACAGACCCTTAGCAATACCTGCATGTTCAACTGCTTCCATAGGGAAGACAGACCACTCTGCTTGTTAGAATTGTCATTCAAAGCAAGAGTCAGTAGGCCTCAGATGAGATCTTAGAGGCCATCCTTGAATACATGCTTCAGTGCACGGACTTTGATGGCTATCTTGGCCATTCCGAGGCCTTTTAATATATCCTCAGTTGAGTTCCAGATCACTGAGACTGAAAAAATCCCTTATTCTTGGATGAATGAAGATTCTGCTGTGCTGGAATTCTACCAGCTGTGTTCCAATATCCTTTCAACAATAACCAAAACAAAAGTTTTGCAGGGCTTGTGGCCACCATCAATAAAAACTACATTTCCCAGATGTCTTTGCAGCTGAGTGAAGTCATATAACTTCACCTCCTCATCTCACCTCCTCTCCACCCATCCTTTTGGTTCTGGCCTTCATGGCACCCACAGGATCTGCACACCAAAGTCTCTGCAGAGATACTTCCTAGCCATTCTGCTTGTGTAAATAATTCAAATACAAGAAAATGAACAAGAGGAGAGCACACCACCATGACTGTGAGGTACTCTACCCCACCTTGGGCAAACAACCACAGGGTGTCCTTCCCGTACTCCTGGACTGAACCCCAGTTGCCCACAGCAGTAACCAGCTCAATACACAGCTTTGAACTGGTTTTCTCTCCTTCCCTGCTTCCTCTCCCCAGCTAGCCCACTGCCACTTCCTTTGAATCCAGTCATAAAATGATAGACTGTTTGCCATGAGCCCCTGTGGTAGGAAAGCCTAGTCAATGTAACATGAACACGAGCCCTTATCAGGTCCTGCTGGCGGGATAGGGTGAGAGAAGTAGGTGAGAGAAGTCTGGAAGTAGGACACTGGGGAGGTTTTGCAAGCAACTTCTTGTTTTCAACATTTACTTTATTTACTTGGCTGTGCTAGGTCTTAGTTGCAGCAAGCGGGATCTTTAGTTGTGGCATGCACTTTCTTTAGTTTTGACATGCGAACTCTTAGTTGTGGCATGTGGGATCTAGTTCCCTGACAGATATTAAACCCAGGCCCCCTGCATTGGGAGCTGGGAGTCTTAGCCACTCGACCACCAGGGAAGTCCTGCAGGGGGCTTCTTTAAAAGTCAATTTAAGGGACTTCCCTGGTGGTACAGCGGATAAGAATCTGCCTGCTGATCCAGGGGACACAGGTTCAATCCCTGGTCCAGGAAGATTCCACATGCTGCGGAGCAACTAAGCCTGTGTGCCACAACTATGGAGTCTACACGCCTAGAACATGCGCTCTGCGATGAAGAGAAGCCCACACTAGAGGAAGCCCAAGCAAAGCAAGGAAGACCCAGTGCAGTCATAAATAAAGGAATAAAAATGCTTGTTTTAAAGAGCAGCTTAAGAAGCAAGGGCATGTACTTTTTTGCCCTTGGCCATTTCCTGCTGTCAGGACCCTGGAAGGGATGACTGGGGCTCCATCCTACACCAGGAAGAGGGACCCAGCCCTTAGGAATGGCAGTGAGCGGAGGAGACTGAACCCTGAGGGTTTGGCACTGGAGCTGCTGCACGAGATCTGGATGGTTATTTACGCCTTTTTAGATGATGATAGAGAAATACACTTCTATCTTTCTTAAGCTATTATTTAAGGCCTCAGTTATCAGCAGCAAACCTATACTACCCATAACACACACAATCTAAGTGATCAGTCACATCCCATGCCACATCCTACAGGAGGTTTAAAGTGATAGTACGAACTCCGGACACTCAGATTTCTCATTTTATTTCAACAAGAAGAAAGTTCTAATTCACCTTTGGGTCAGAACACAGTATATCCTCTTGCAAGCTCCCCTGACAAATGACTGTGCTGGAAATCCTCAGGACACAGGTAAAGAGCTAATTACCAGACTCCAGTCCCAATGAGGCTCCAAACAGCTCTCTCATCTGCAAGAAAAATGTCATTTAAATGGCGTCTCTGCCAGGAAACCAGAAAGGCTGCCTGCCTCACTCCACACACGTCCCACATTTGTCACCCTTCCTTCTGCAGCCAAGAAATCATTATTTTTCCTGGTGCCACTGGAGAGAGGTGAAGCAGCAAGGATCCTGCAAGTTACCGTGAGGTCCCCTGGCCCCTGCATCAGCTTCCAAGATTACCAATACTCAGATGATTAAGCCAATGCTGGGGAACTGGTCCAGGTATGCTCAGAGAACTACAAACTAACTGTAGATATAATCAGAGGTCGATCTTAGAGCCCAGGATCCTGCAGAAGAAGGTCTTGCTTCAGGGCTGTTATTATTAAGACAGAGGAAAACAACAGCTCTGGCAAAGCACCAAATTAATTATATCAGCTGGTAAAATGTATTCCAACTTGCTAGTTAATAAGGTAGAGAGGTTCTTCCGAACCATCTCTAAAGGCAAAAACCAGCAGCGTGGGATGATTGCCAGGGAAACAAAATGAGGTGTCAGGAGGTACAGAAATGGATGCTAGTTCTGGCTCCAAACTGCTGTGTGACACTCAGGAAATGCTCGCCCTCTCTGAGCTTCACAGATCTTTCCTGTTTTATAATTGTAGTTTACTGGAAAATGATTTACATGGTTCAACTTCAAAAGGTACAAGATTCTCAAGTAAATATCTCCTTTCTGCTAACATTTTATAGCCATTCAAATCTTCAGAAGCAACCCATGTTACCAGTTTATGAATCTTCCAGAAATATTTTATGTATACAAAAGCACACATATGCACACCCCTCAAACACACACACCCATATACCACTCTTCTTTTTCCTTTTGCTAACATAAATAATTGCATACTATATGCCATGTTCTGCATCCTGTTTTGTTTTTTCACTTAGCAGTATCTTCAAGTTACTATAGCCAACATTAGAGTGTTTTCATTCTTTTTTTTTATGGCTGCATATTGCCCCCATTGTATGAAGGCACCAAAATGTATTTAACCAGTCCCTCTTAATGGACAGGGAAGCCTGGCGTGCTGCAGTCCACAGTGTTGCAAAGAGTTGGACTGAACAATGGCAAGAACAACTCTTAATGGACATTTAGGTTACTTCCAGCCTTTTGCTACTACAGGGCTGCAGTGAACAACCTCATGTATAGGTTAATTTGCACATGTTCAGTCTCTCCGAATATGTTCCCTGAAATGGAATTTCTGAGTCAAAAACTGTGTGCATTTGTAATTTTGATCGGCAATGTCAAAACTGCCCTCCAGAGGAAGTGGACCAGCATTGCCATCATCAGCGGATAAAAATTGAATCTCAGGACTTCCCTGGTGGTCCAGTGGTTATGACTCCGTGCTCCCAATGCAGGGGGCACAGGTTCGACCTCTGGTCGGGGAACAAAGATCTCACGTGCCACATGTGGGCAAAAAATAAGGTCACATGTCAGCTTCTCCAGTGATGAAGCTGATAATGCATCCCCAAGCTCTGTCACTCCCTATTGTCCTCCCAACCATAAGTGTGAGTTTCAGTTACAGCTGCTTATCCCATCTGCACTGTTACTTTCCTTACTGTGGGGAAACAGCCCTCTATAACCATGTGCATATCAGAAGTAAGGGCAAAAAAGACAGCTGTTCTGGCAGAAAATGGCTAATTTCAGTGTCCTTTCTCACCTTTCTCCTCCTGGTACCTTTCTCCTCCTGGTAATAGAATCCCCCAAGCTTGAGCTGTGCCCAAGGCTAGATATTGCCTTTCCCATGCCCTCTGGCAGCCAACTCTTCCCACATGACTTAGGTCCAGGCTCTGGAAATGAGTTGAAGTGATGCGTCCAATTCCCAGGTCATATCCTTTGAAAAGGAAATGCCCCACCATCCACTTCCTATCTCTTTTCCTTTCCCAACATGGGATGATCCATGGGGATAAGGCAACCTCCGCCATTAGATACCACACTAGGTGGGGCCAGGGCAAAGGGAAAGAAAACCCCTGGATCCCAGGATGATGTCAGAGATCATGACAAATTTCTACATGGGAACTCCTTCCCATATCAGGATGGAGAAATGAGAAAAAAGAAAAATGTCTACCTTGGGATTTGCCTGGTAGTCCAGTGGCTAAGACTTCATACTCCAAATGAAGGCGGCCCAGGTTCAACCCCTGGTTAGGGAACTAGATCCTACCTGCCACAACTAAGAGTTAGCAGGCCACAATTAAACCTTCTGCAATGAAGACCCAGTACGGCCAAATAAATAAACACTTTTAAATATCTCTTTTGTTTGAGTCACTGGAATTTGGGATCTCCATGATTCAGCCCCTCTCCTTGATCCAAGATGGAAAGAAAGCATATTTCTCTATTAATGAGAAGAATATTCCCAAATGTTGAACAAGAAAATAACTGACCTGCTTCACCATGTACATTGCCTGCCTGGTCCCTACACCCCTGAGTTTGGGAGTCACCCATCCCCAGCTCCAGTACCTTACTTCTCTATCAGTGTGGGTCTCACTGGGGAGCCCATTCCAAAGTGCCACGTAACATATTCAACTTCAACTTAACTTAGCTTCAAAACATTTAGAAAAGACAGAATTATTTGATAATTTATGTTGAGACAACTGATAAGCTATTGAGATTTGGCTACAGAGCCCTAATTCACCCTAATGCTAAAATAAATTCCAGATATCAAATAAAAAGAAATCACAGAAGCACCAGAAGAAAACCTGAGTGACTTTTTTCTACAGCTGTGGACATGAAAAGGCCTAGCCCCAACTCAAACCCACATCACAACCCTGACCTTCAGCCTCATCCATGTCAAAACAGAAAAACCTTCAGTTCATAGTTTGCCAACCTTTGTTCTACAGCATCATGAATGAACCAGACACAGGGCTTCCCTGGTGGCTCAGTGGTAAAGAATCCGCCTGCCAAATGCAGGAGACATGGGTTCAATCCCTGATTGGGGAAGATCCCACATGCCGCAGAGCAACTAAACCACAACTACTGAGCCTTCAACTACTGAAGCCCCGAGTGCTCTAGAGCCCAAGCTCCACAACAAGAGAAGCTACCACAATAGAAACCCAGGCACCGCAACTAGAGAGTAACCCCCACTCACCCTGACTAGAAAAAAGCCCATGCAGCAATGAAAAATCAGTGCAAACAAAAATACATAAATAAACAAATAAAATTATTTTTAAAAAAGAATGAGCCAGGAATAAATGAAGCCCTCTGCCAGCATTTGTAAAGGCAGACATGGATCCCAGGCCTGGCGTCACAGCCGTCACCCGTGCTTTGCCTGGCTGCTCCTGGCTGCAGTTTCACCAAGAGCATCCTACCCTCTCTGACACATCCTACCGTCTCTGACACATCCTACCCTCTCTGGAGCTACAGCAGACAGAATAATGAGCCCCCCAAAAAAACGTCCTGGTCCTAATCCCCAGGTGGCACTAGTGGTAGAGAACCTGCCTGCAGAAGACGTAAGAGACGCAGGTTCAATCCCTGGGTCAGGAAGATTCCCCTGGAGGAGGGCATGGCAACCCACTCCAGTATTCTTGCCTGGAGAAGCCCATGGACAGAGGAGCCTGGTGGGTTACAGTCCATGGCGTTGCAAAGAGTCAGACCTGAGTGAAGTGACTTAGCACACGGCACAATCCCCAGAACCTGTGAATATGTTACTTTACATGATAAAAGTGACCCTTCATAGGTGGTTAAAGTTCATGATTTTGAGATAGAGAGAGCATCCTGGGTTATCCAGGTGGCCCCGTGCAATCTCAAGGGTCCTTAGGAGAGAGAGGCAGGAGGGTCAGAGTTAGAGGAGATGTGACGATGGAAGCAGAAGACAGAGGGATGCATTTGGAAGATGAAGGAATGAGTCAGAAGCCAAAGAAAATGCAGGTACCTCTAGAAGCTGGAAAAAGCAAAGAAACAGAATCTCCCCTGGAGCCTTCAGGAGGAGCACTATCCTGCCAACGCATTGACTGTAGCCCCTCAGACCACTTCAGGCTTCTGACCTCCAGACTGTTGTTGTTCAGTCACTCAGTCATGTCCGACTCTTTGCGAGCCCATGGACCGCAGCACACCAGGCTTCCCTGTACTTCATCAGCTCCCGGAGTTTGCTCCAAGTTCATGTCCATTGGGTCGGTGATAGTATCTAACCATCTCATCTTCTGCTGCCCTCTTCTCCTTTTGCCTTTAAAAGATCCTGATGCTGGGAAAGAGTGAAGGTAAAAGGAGAAGAGACCTCCAGACTAGAAGATGATAAATCTGTGTTATGTCAGTCCATTAAGTTTGCAGTAATTTGTTACAGCACCGATAGGAAACTAATACACAAGCCCAACAGTAGCATGCAGGGCCAAGCAGGTGAACCTAGGCCACAACTCCCTGAGATGGTTGTGACTTTTCCATGTCTGGTCCCATCTCACTACAAACCATTAACACATTCACAAATACCAGGATTTAACATCCAGATTACATGTCCCAGATCACCTCTTGCAGCTGGAAGGGACACCAAATCCTTGGTCACACCACATGTCTGGCTTCTGATCTGGAGACTGTGTCTTTGTACCCATATCTCAGATGTACACCAACTGCAAAGTCATCCTGAAACCATCCATTCATTCTTTCTTGCAGTAACTGTTTATTGGCCAACAACTGAGGGTCAGGAGCTATTCTAGGTGCTGAAGTTACACCATGGAACAGAAGTACTCTTGGGTGTTGGGAATATATGGCCCTGAACAAACACAAAAGGTCCTCACTCTGTGGCAAGCACTAAGCACTTTATGAGTAAGAGCTTGTCACTGATCACAGCAACCTAGGAGAATAAGTGTTGCTATTATTAGACTTATTGTACAAATGTGGAAACTGAGGCCCAGAAAGATTAAACGGCTTTGCACAATGTCACAAGCAGTTTGCTTTTATCCACCTCCCTGGATTCCCTGGTAGCTCAGCTTGTAAAGAATTCACCTGCAAAGCAGGAGACCCTGGTTCAATTCCTGGGTTGGGAAGATCCACTGGAGAAGGGATAAGCTACCCACTCCAGTGTTTTGGGACTTCCCTGGTGGCTCAGCTGGTAAAGAATACGCTTGCAGTGCAGGAGACTTAGGTTCAATCCCTGGGTTGGGAAGATCCCCTGGAGAAGGGAAAGGCTACCCACTCTAGTATTCTGGCCTGGAGAATTCCATGGACTATATAGTCCATGAGGTTGCAAAGTGACAGACACACTTCACATCATCCACAGGAAAAGACCCACTCACATCAAGTTTTCATTCCACTCTGGGCTGCCTTCCATGTCTGGAGGATACAGAGACAAGATATAAGGGAAATCTGACCTCAAACTGGAGGAGATCAGTGTCCCCACAGATGTAAAATCGCCACCTCCCAATTCCACAGAATAATACACAAAAGCAAACTCGGTTGTTTAGTTGCAGAAAGGAGAGGGTAGTTGTAAGTGGAAAACCGCTGGGTAAAAGCTTCCCCTGCTGTGAGCCATTCAATTCATTCATTAAGGATGAAACAGACACCAATCCACTCCATCCCCAAGGGGCCCAGGAGGCCAGTTTATTGCATCTGGGGGCACCAGGCTCTGTAAGGGGCTTCCCAACCAACTGTCTGTGTGGTAGAGTTCCTCCCTCACCTCTTAGCTGAATCCAAGGGTCAGAAAGTCAAATGCCTGCAGGGACCAGACAGTGACAGTGAAGGAACAGAAGCAACCAATGCACTTGCTTACATATTAAGTACACAGAAATGATCTTCACTTCTACTAACATGTTCTCTCCTATTGTTCTCGAAACACACAGCTCTCTGGAACTACCTCTCGTTTCTGACAGAGTCTGAGAAACAGAGAAATGATTTTAAAAAAGAATCCTTTAAGAAAAATGATGGTTCAAGGAGGATTATGAATGGTAACTGACAACCTCAGTGCAAGAGACAAGAGGGGCTGGTGGTAACTGTGGCAAAGTAGTGAGTCTATGACTTGTCCAAAGCAGTGTGGACTACTCAGCTCTACTCCAGGAGTCTGTTTCCAAGTGGGACTGCAGGGCCAGTGTTTTCAGAGCTTCCTCTGTTTCAAAACAGACCAAAACTTCAGATATTTATGAGCAATAATCTACTTTTTATTTTATGTTGGTGATAATCTTTTTTCAGACACTCCATAAGCAAAACAAACTATATCTGTTGGCTAGATTCAGCCTAAAGGGGCATCATTTTGCATCTTTAGCTTAGGAGAAATAAGGGCCATGGATTACAGAAGCAAATTCTAGTGTCTGGGAGAACATACAACCCTCCTTCCTCGCCTTCCTCTGGTTTGAGTAAGCTTACATTCAGCCTCTGTACAACACAGATCTTCTGAAATCATTGCATGTTCGTGCAATGTCATTCTTTCAATGAAATTCATTGGTTAACCAGATAGTGGATAACAACTTTATTTCCCTACACTCGTAAGGCATTGCTTATTAATAAATTCAGATATTTCAGACTTCCAGATTTGGGGTCAAGTAAATATGGTCATGGTATATATGAGTTTGTCTCCCAACCAATGAAATAAGCAGCATTTCTCTCTATCCTTCAGCTGACCACTGCAGTCTGTCTAATGGACCAGACCTTTAAGTCAGATGATATTAGAGCAGCTAATGGTACACGATCCCATTCTAGGCACTAGAACAGAAGCAAGAGGAATACAATAGTGCATTTCATGCACATGAAAAAGGATCTGTCACTCTGGGGAGTCACACTCTGATTTTTTTGGAAGTCAGTCAATAGCGATCTAAGAACATCTTTCTGCATCATTTTGCAGAAGTAAGAAAAAACTGGGCAGTGAAAACTGTCACAGAATTTAAGATAGGATCTACCTTTCCCCCTAAAACAATTAGGCCAGAAACCTCTCGCAGGGCAGATGTATTAGTCAGGGTTCTTCAGAGAAGCAGAACCAAGAGGAGACATATATTAATAGACATACAGAAAGATTTATTCTAAGGGATTGGCTCACATGATTGTGAGGACCACAATCTGCCATCTGCAAGCTAGCGGCCCAGGAAAGCTAATGGTGTAGTTCCAGTCCTGAGAACCGCAAGCGTCTAATGTCTGAGGGCAGGAAGAGATTGACGTCCCAACTCAATCCAATAGAGCAAATTCACCCTTCCTCTGTCTTTTGTCCTATGCAGGCCATTAATAGCTGTGGTGCTGCCCACCATCACTGGTGATGGCAATTTTTCTTACTCTGTTCACCAATTCAAGTGCTAATCTCTTCCAGAAACACCCTCAGAAACATACCCAGAAATCACGCTTCACTATCTCTGGGCATCCGTTGGTCCCATTCAAGCTGACACATAAAATTAGCCATCATAGGAGCCAATGGGTAGAAGCTGAAAGCCTCACAGAGTTGCCAAAGTAAATAAGACATTCAGCCAAAGCAAACATTTCTTGAAATGAGGTATACAAACCACAGTGGTAGGGAAGGTGACTGGGTAGAACACGCCATTATTTTAAGTGGTGGACAAGGGAAATTTTTAACACATATATTTCTTTTCATGTGAGTGAGAAAGAAATATAACTAGCACAACAAACCAGGATGAACAAAGCAGTAAGACTTACAACCTGGGACAGAGCTAAGCTTGATGCTTAAGTTTGAAAACAAGTAGATCAATTTCAAGATAAATATGAAGAAGTCAGAGTAGCAGTAGTATATAGTGACAAGATCATTAGGAAGTTAACAGCAGCTTGTGAAATGCTGGAACTAATTCAAGTCATGATACACTCCAGGGACCAAGACTCACTCTGAAAAAACTGCAGAATCTAGCATAAGTCTTGCACATAACTGGAGCTCAAAAAACACTGACAAACATGTAAAAACATGACAGATGACAGTAAAGTGACCAAATGAAATACATCTCAGGACACCAACACCCACTCTGATCTCTCTGTCCTAGCTCCAACCTGGTTGACATAATGTCTTCTGTGATTTTCAGTGGCTTCTGCCGAGTTAGCCTGCAAACACAGTTCATTCAAAAGGAAAATGTAATTTCTGTGGTTAGGAGAAGCCCTTTCCAGGACAGCGGCTGATGGGTGCAAAACCGAGTGAAGAGACAGTCTCCTCTGGGTCAACAGGGATTCATCAAGAACTGACCAGAAGATGCCACAGGGAGCTCAACCTGAAGCCACAAGGATGCCTGGACCCACCCATCCTCTCTCGTAACCTTTTGCTTCTAAATCTCAGCTCTTGCTGGTAAGGGTGTCCTCATAAATCGAAACGAACCTGAATCAAAGTGACAAGTCTTCGTGTGCTGCATTCCCCCATAAACAAGCGAGATTTATACCTTCCCAGGGCTATTATCCAGGCACATTTATCTTTATTTCTGTGTGTAAGTAATGGGTGTGATGCCTCTGCTGACAAGTCCTGGGGGATTCATTACAGAAACCATGGATGAGGGGTTCCTTAGGCTCCTCCCCCTCCCCATTCTCAGCATATTTTTCAAACCAAGGAAAGAGAATTTCATTTAAAAGACATTTGGCCCATGTGAATAGCGTCATTCCTGGGTTCCAGCTTGACCAGGTGACAGATTTCCAGTGTCCGGGAAGCTGACAACATTTTTCTGCTTTTCTTTAATTACTTAATCTGGTGACCATTACTGAAGATATCACAGATCAAAATTAAGGAGAAACTCTATGCTAGGCAGCCCTGTGGCCAGGAGATGGGCCCACTCTGAAATGAATCGTTCCCTTAACCAATTTTTACAAGACACTTATTGTATGCTGGGAGCTCTGATACACACTGAGAATGAAGGTTTTCAAGTCAGACAAGATCCTCACTCTAGTCTAGAGGGAGAGATAAAGCATCAACAAGTGGACAAGTAAGATTCTTTCAGAAAACAGCTAAGTGCAAAGACAACGCAGTAGGATGACAGGGCTTAATGACCCCATGAACTGTAGCCTGCCAGTCTCCTCTGTCCATGGGATTCTCCAGGCAAGAATACTAGAGGGGGTTGCCATTCCCTTCTCCAGGGGATCTTCCTGACCCAGGGATCAAACCCCGGTCTCTTGCATTGCAGGCAGATTATTTACTGTCTGAGCCACCAAGGAAGCCCTTAAAACAGAAGGATGGGGAAGCTATGCTCACTCCCATCCCGGGGACTTTACCCTTGGTCTTCTCTCTGCCTGAGACATCACAGACACAGTCATCCTTGTCCTTGGCATCCATTCCAAATGGCCTCAGTGTTCTTGATGATGGCTCAATGCTCTACCATATGTTTGTAAAGATACAAATATCTCGGGACTTCCCTGGTGATCCAGTGGATAAGACTCCATGCTCCCAATGCAGGAGGCCTGGGTTCAATCCCTGGTCAGGGAACTAGCTCTCAGGTGCATGTCACAACTAAGTAGTTTGCATGCCGCAACTAAAAAGATTCTGCATGCCTCAATGAAGATTCTGAGTATGGCAACCACGACCTGGTGCTGCCAAAATAAAATAAATAAACATTTTTTTCAAAAAAGATGCGAATATCTCTTCTGGCCTGGATGAATCTTCCCCCTTGGATTTTGCCAAAGCTGGCTCCTTCTTCCCATTCAGAATTCAGATTCAGTGTCACCTTTCTGGGAGGCCTTGACTGAGCATATAAAGTAGCCCCTGCATCCCGGTCACTCTCTTTCCCATTATCCTGTTTCATCATCTTCGCAGTATCTCCCAAAGATGGTGGCAACACATCTCCCACCTGGCATGCTCCTTCCACAATGTAATCTTGTCATTCCTTCCACCAAGAGATGGGAGGTCCCCTCCCCTTCGGTCTGGGTGAGCTGTGACTGCTTTGGCCAGTGGAGTGCAGTACAAATGATATTGTATGACTTTGGAAGCAGTGTCCTACAAGGCCATGCAGGTTGCCTTAAACTTGGAGCCCAGAGGCCACCATGTTGTAAGGAAATCCCATCGTATGCAGGGGCTACATGCATACAGACACTCAAACCAGCAGTCCTAATCTTCGCGTCATTCCAGCCGGGAGAGTCAGAATGATGGGCGGGAGGAGTGAGGGGGGGAAACATGTGAGTGAAGGAGTTGGGAGTGATTCCCGCCCCCAGCCCTCAAGTCACCCCCAACCTTCGAGACTTCCCAGCTGAGGCTCCAGGCACTGTGAGGCAGAAACAGTTCTCCCCACTGTGCTCTGGTCAAATTTCCAACCCACAGAATCCAGGACTATAATAAAATGGTTGTTGTAAGGCATTAAGTTTGGGGGTAATTTCTCATGCGGCAAGAGCGTCTGGAACATAGCATTTACCACTAAATGAAAGCATCTCCTTTATTGGTTTATTTTCACTTCACCCATGAAGCCTAACATTCCATTACGCAGGAACCACGCCTGTTTTGTACACAGCCCCTGGAACAGCACCTGGCCTGCAAGAGGCCCTCAATAAATATTTCTTGAGCAACTAAAATGGGAAATAATGGCAAAAACGTGCACAGTTTGAAAACTGCAGTATTAGTGTCCTATGGCTGCTGTAACAAACAGTGGCTTAAAATAATGCTGGAGATCAAAGCCCAAATTAGCATCATTGTGCGAAAATCAAGGTGTCAGTAGGCCGCACTTCCTCCCAGGGCCCTTGGGGAAAATCTGTTCCCTGCTTCTTCTGAATTCAGGTGGGCGAGAGGTTCCTTGGCTTGTGGCCACATCACTCCAGTCTCTGCCTCTGAGGTCACATGGCCTTCTCTTCTCTCTGTCAAATCTCTCTCTGCCTCTCTCGCTATTTAAGGATATTTGAGACAGCATTTGGGGCCCTCCCAGGTAATCTAGGATAACCTTCCCATCTCAAGAGCTTTAACTTAATCACATCTGTAAATTCTTCTGCATATAATGTCGCATTCACAGGTTCCAGGAACTAGGATCATCTTCGAAGGGAGGGGACATTACTCAGCCTTGCAGATCATCCAGGAAAGCAGATCCAGCTCCTGGCAACACAGCAGGCCCCCTGGAGCATCCCCCACATGCACAGTTTCCACCCACAGGGTTCTGCCAGCACCACGCCTGTGGCAGATGCCAAACCCAGAAAACTCAGAACCTCTTTATGTTTAGAAAAGCAGGAGCAGAGATTAAAGAAAAGCCAGCTCGGCTATTTATTCTCCCTCCACTGACCTTTCGACAAAAATGGGGAGCCTCCATGTATAAAGTGCACCAGCACAAGATTGAAGCACGTGAAATTCCTGCTATTTAACCATTTTTCTACCTACAAAAACTGCAGTTCCTAAAGAATCCCAGGCCTGAGGAGGACAAAGATCTCTAACTTCAGCCCTCAAAGCCCACTTGTCAGAACTGCTGCCAAGATGCAGAAATCCCCCCCAAGAAGGTTGCCCCAAAAAGGTGAAATAAAGGTAAATAAACAGCCCTCAATAGCCATGAACCAGTTGCACAGTCTAGCTGCCTTGAATTTCTTTTTAAAAGTATATATTTATTTGGCTGTACCAGGTCTTAGTTGTGGCATTCGGGATCTTGCAGCATGTAGGATCTAATTCCCTATGGCATGAGATCTAATGGAACCCAGGCCCCCTGCATTGAGAGTGAAGAGTCTTATAGCCACTGGACCACCAGGGAAGTCCCTAGCTGCCTTGAATTTCATTCTTGCTTTTGGAAAGGGTATCATGGCAACAGCTGGGGGGTGGGGAGGGGGAACACATCTGCCTTGGCAGCTCCAATGGCAACTGTGAATAACATGCAAATGAATGTGCATGGTTGTGTTCTCATAAAGCTTTATTTAAAAAAACAAGCTGGGGCCAGATTAGGCTCACAGGTTCACAGTTTGCCAACCTCAGCCCCAAGTCCAAGCTTTTGCCTTCCAACCTCATGGACAATCAAACCTTCAAAACAAGCTTGGCAGCACCTCCCACAAGCCTGACCTTCCTTAAAGCACAGCGGATGCTTCTGCATCTCCTTCAGCGAGGCTGTATTAAAAATATATGAATCCTGTGGATTGACACACTCCCTCTTTTAAGGAGAGGCTCTTGTGATTTCCAAACTACCTCTCTGTTTTCTGGTGTGGCTGTCAGAGAGAACAGAGCAGCAGATTTCTGAAGCTAGCCCCCACCTCCTTGCAGGAGAAGCTAATCACTTTTCAGCTTCCACGAAATCTTCAGGACTGGATGACAGGTGCCAGGACATGAACGAACCCTGACCCAGCATCGCTTCTGCAACATCCAAGCGATGAGAAATTCAAATGCAGAGTTAAAGAAAAACACACACAACCAGACTACTTAAAACTCGGTGATGAAGGTTGACAATGGCAGCCTAAAAGAGGACCCAGGTGAATCTGCTAATTGTTCCCCCGCATTAGACACTAGTTTCATCAAACCCACAATCAGTCGCTGTGACAACTTCAACTAGAATCTGTCCTTCTGGGGCCACCTTTTCATCTTGACTTGTTGAAAGATGTTATTTTTCCCTCAGACATATCCACACTCAAGAACATCTCACTCCACCCATATGCAAACCACACCTGTAAGAAATAAAAAAGGAAAAAGGGAAAGAAAGAGAAAGGGCAGAGACCTCACTCCCAGGCCCTGGCTCCCTGCATCTCATCCTCCAAGGTCCAGACTCCAGAAGGTACACTGGGTGGACCATTTCGACTAATTGTTGAACAAGAAAAGACCCTTTCATACCATGAAGCTGAACCCAAGGGAGCAATTATTATGAGATAAAAAGAAAAGGCATCTGCATGCAGGAGGATAAATTTGCACACTTTTCCATTTCATTAGGAGAGTCTTCTGTGGATTTTTGACAGTCACCTTGAACAGAATTAGAGAGAGAACTGATAATTGCCTAAAGCATACAGCACAGCCATGCTGCCCCTGTGGGGGCACAACCCTCCCCCCAACACACACACTCATACACACACACACACACACACACACACACACTCACACACAGTTGCTCTGCGAGCTGCTACCCCTCCCCTCCCCGGCCCCTATTTTGTTTCTGAACTAGGGATGGGGGGATGAGTCATATGGAACTCCGATACTTCCATTGAAATGCAAACCCATGCTCCAGCCCGCTCCCCGAATTTCTTCCAGTTCTTCCTTCTAATCAAAGAGGATGAGGGCTCCCTGTCATTTCCTGGTCACAGCTGCCACCTTTTAAAAGTAGGAAGAGACACGTAAGCACACTCCCAGTCCCCAGGGGAGGGGGAAATGCAGTTAACCAAAACCATAATTCCATCTCAGATCTTGGTGCCGCTGAAGAGATGAAGGACAATCTTCCCAGGTCCTTTGGGGGTGACAGGTATGGAGATGCCCCTGGCAGAGTGTCAGCTCACTTAACTGGCAGGCAAAACTAACCACTTACAAATGTCTTCTGCTACTTCTAGGTCTAACCTGATTGAGTAGAGTGGACAGAGACTGGTCCACCTCACCTCAGTTCACCTCAGAATTTTCAAAAACAAGCTGTCCCTTGGGATACGCTGCAAGGTTTTAACATTCCCCTTCTCCCCAAAGTTACTTTTGGTTTCTTGCTCTTTCCCTCTGTCACTGATTTCTTTCAAGCTCCCCGTGTGAGCTAAGACCTACGGAAACAAGGATGAATACAAAGGAGTAGTAGAGAACCATGCCAAGTGCAAATGCCAATGTCAGACCCAGGTTCAAATCCTGGTCCGACCACTTCTTGGCTGGATGACCTTGAATGTGTTATATTATCTTTCTATGCCTCTAGAATGGAGGTAGTAATAGTAGAACCTCAGGACAGATTATTATGAAGATCGAAAATGAAGTGATACGTGATAAGTGTTTAAAGCCTTGCTCAATGAAGGGTCATTATTACTATTATTATTACTACTACTATTATTTTTTTCATTTATTTTTATTAGTTGGAGGCTAATTATTTTACAATATTGTAGTGGTTTTTGCCATACATTGACATGAATCAGCCATGGATTTACATGTGTTCCCCATCCTGAACGCCCCTCCCACCTCCCTCTCCATCCCCTCCCTCTGTACTACTGCTATTATTATTATTATTTTAGCACATGTTGGACAAGTAATCAACTACAGCTTATGAGGGGCCTAACTGGGTGCCAGACACATGGTGAAAGCTCCATAAACATGAACTCTTATTATTTCACCACAAATGGCCAGGATACTACAGGGACACAGACATCCTAAGAAGACGGACACAGTGCTAAAGAAACACAAGGCTAGAGTGTTTAATTCTACCTAGGGAGGAGATGGTCAGAGGCAGCCTCCCCCAGGGGGTCACTTCCTCTGCCAAGCTCCTTCACAATGACAGATGGATATTTCAAAATCGGACAGCTCACAACCCCATCTCAGCATCTCATAGGGGAGGCAGGCTGCTCCCACCTAGCTCCACAGGGCTCCACCCCCAGAGCAAGCAGATTTTTCTAAGCTGTTTTCATCATCTGGTGAGCTTTCTGAGTTCTTAGGAGTGTCACTATTTTTGTAACTATCCCAGAAGGCTGAGATGGGATCAGCATAGCACATTTTAAGAAAAAGTTGACCAATAAAAGCTCTTCCTGAAGGAGCACCCAGGGCAGAAGAGGACCCTGGGACTCACTGTTCTCAAACCAGGTGGAAGGACTACAAATATCAAGCCAGGAGGCAAATATTTCAGGGAGAGGAGGCCCCAGTGGTGGACAGGGGTATCGTGTGCTTCTTTGGGAGGAGGGCCTAAGATGATCACCCTGAAACAAAGTTTAGCTCAAAGGAACTGAAGAGACGCCCTCTGGGCTTCCAGCCTTTCTGCAAAGCAGTTAAATGAGGCTTGAAGGCATTCTGGCCATTCCAAGCATCACAAAAACGATCCACCCTAGCAGTTGGCCATCTAGGTTGAGGTGCCATCTTTCTCCTGTGTGACCTTGCCCCCTGTGGCCATAGTTGATTGGACCGGATCTGGACGCCTGACTCTAGGGGAGTCAATCATATTCTCCTTCTCGGGCATGTGAATTTGAGACCCAGAGACAGGGAGTATGGGATTCCGTGGGAGGCTGGAACAGAAGTGCCTAAAGGAAGAAGCTGTACGGCAACCTCAGTCCACCATGGGGATGAGCAAACAGGAGAAAAGCAGGCCTGGAGAGGGAAGAGAAGGAAAGCAAGGGTGTAGAGAGGAGGGCAAAGTGACAGCAGGTTCTGGGGACTTCCCGTTTCCTGACTCCAGCTTCTTGAGGCCACGCTGGCAGCATTCTGCCATGAGGCTTGACAAAACTCAGCTTTGTCTTGCTTTGGTTTCTGTTCTTTAGCACCAAAAAAGTTTCTTACAACTCTGACCACTGAACGGTGGGAATTCTACCTCGTTAGGTAGTGAGCACATGAGCATACTAGAGGAATATGCCTGTCCACAAGAAAGCAGAACATAGCACTCTCCTAAATTAAGTAGGAGATGGAATTTAGTCCAAGGATTTGCTGGAGAAGTTCTTCCAGCAAATTCTAGGAAGCTTGAGATAATGGATCAGATGTGGCACAGAGATGTATTCCGATTTGCTGTCGTTTGGTTTGGCTTTTGCCCATCCGCCATTTTTTATCATAATTGATTGGGGGTTTGGGGTGATTTTTCTTAAATATTTATTTATTTGGCTGTGTCAGGTCTTAGTTGCAGCACTCGTGACCTTGTAGTTGCAGCGTGTGAACCCTTAGTCTCAGCTTGGGGGATCTAGTCCCCTAACCAGGGATTGAACCTGGGCACTCTGTATTAAGAGCACAGAGTCCTAACCACTGGGCCACCAGGGAAGTCTCCATAATTGAGTGTTGCTGCTGCTGCTGCTAAGTCGCTCAGTCGTGTCCGACTCTGCGCGACCCCATAGACGGCAGCCCACCAGGCTCCCCCGTCCCTGGGATTCTCCAGGCAAGAACACTGGAGTGGGTTGCCATTTCTTTCTCCAATGCATGCATGCTATTACAAAATTGGAAGGTTTCACATAAATCTCTAAGTGTGTGGTCTTTTGGGAAGACAACTCTGACAACATTGGGCCTATACTCCTAAGTGGAACTGATTAGCTAGAGCTGAGCTGTCACCAGCTCCTCCATCTGGAACACGTGGTCTCCAGTTTGCCCACAATCCTCCCCCTTCCCTAATGTCCCACCAACCAAGAGTCTGGGTTATCAGTTGCTTCATCAGGCTTACAGTATTGTTAGAGTAGAGAAATATTCCTCTGCACCCAAGTCTCTATCCAAAGAAGAATCAAAATGTAGGTAGAGAGCAGCAACTTTCTCCCACCCATCCTGATTCACTCCCTTATATGACTGCCTGAGCCCTGCAGATCTCTGAGTTTGCAATCCTTGGTTTAAAGGCCCCTACATATAGATCAATGGAACAGAATAGAAAGCCCAGAGATAAATCCACGAACCTATGGACACCTTATCTTTGACAAAGGAGGCAAGGATATACAATGGGAAAAAGACAACCTCTTTAACAAGTGGTGCTGGGAAAACTGGTCAACCACTTGTAAAAGAATGAAACTAGAACACTTTCTAACACCATACACAAAAATAAACTCAAAATGGATTAAAGATCTAAATGTAAGACCAGAAACTATAAAACTCCTAGAGGAGAACATAGGCAAAACACTCTCCGACATAAACCACAGCAAGATCCTCTATGACCCACCTCCCAGAATATTGGAAATAAAAGCAAAAATAAACAAATGGGACCTAATGAAACTTAAAAGCTTTTGCACTACAAAGGAAACTATAAGTAAGGTGAAAAGACAGCCCTCAGATTGGGAGAAAAATAATAGCAAATGAAGAAACAGACAAAGGATTAATCTCAAAAATATACAAGCAACTCCTGAAGCTCAATTCCAGAAAAATAAATGACCCAATCAAAAAATGGGCCAAAGAACTAAACAGACATTTCTCCAAAGAAGACATACAGATGGCTAACAAACACATGAAAAGATGCTCAACATCACTCATTATTAGAGAAATGCAAATCAAAACCACAATGAGGTACCATTACACGCCAGTCAGGATGGCTGCTATCCAAAAGTCTACAAGCAATAAATGCTGCAGAGGGTGTGGAGAAAAGGGAACCCTCTTACACTGTTGGTGGGAATGCAAACTAGTACAGCCGCTATGGAAAACAGTGTGGAGATTTCTTAAAAAACTGGAAATAGAACTGCCATATGACCCAGCAATCCCACTTCTGGGCATACACACTGAGGAAACCAGATCTGAAAGAGACACGTGCACCCCAATGTTCATCGCAGCACTGTTTATAATAGCCAGGACATGGAAGCAACCTAGATGCCCATCAGCAGATGAATGGATAAGGAAGCTGTGGTACATATACACCATGGAATATTACTCAGCCATTAAAAAGAATTCATTTGAACCAGTCCTAATGAGATGGATGAAGCTGGAGCCCCTTATACAGAGTGAAGTAAGCCAGAAAGATAAAGAACATTACAGCATACTAACACATATATATGGAATTTAGAAAGATGGTAACGATAACCCAATATGCAAAACAGAAAAAGAGACACAGAAGTACAGAACAGACTTTTGAACTCTGTGGGAGAATGTGAGGGTGGGATATTTCAAAAGAACAGCGTGTATACTATCTATGGTGAAACAGATCACCAGCCCAGGTGGGATGCACGAGACAAGTGCTCCGGCCTGGTGCACTGGGAAGACCCAGAGGAATCGGGTGGAGAGGGAGGTGGGAGGGAGGATCGGGATGGGGAATACGTGTAAATCCATGGCTGATTCATATCAATGTATGACAAAACCCACTGAAATGATGTGAAGTAATTAGCCTCCAACTAATAAAAAAAAAAAAAAAAAAAGCTCAACATTGAAAAGATATTAAAAAATAAATAAATAAATAAAGGCCCCTACAGCTGCTTTCAGCAAGGGACCCAGAAACAACAATGTCTGAAAGCCCATCCTCAATGAAAAATCTCATCACAAAATACATTTCCAACCAGTTCTTCTTTGCTAAAATGCTTTTTCATATTATTTAATATTAAATTTAAAAGCTAGTTGGATTCAGGGACTTCCCTGGTGGTCTAGTGGCTGGGACTCTATGCTCCCAATGCAGGGGGCCTGGGATGGATGCCTAGGCAGGGAACTAGGTCCCACATACTACAGCTAAGAGTTCACATGCCACAACTAACAATCCTGCCTAAAACAGCTAAGACTTGACACAGTCAAACAAATAAATAAATAAATATATTTTTTAAGAAAGCTAGCTGGATTCAGCCCAAATTTAAGATACTTTTTTATATTCTCAAAACCAGTCTCACTTTCTGAGTCAAACACACTATGTCTTAAGCAGCAAGACACTCCTCCATGCCACTCAATTCTCAAACTCCCAGGCCAGCCCCAGGAAGATACCTGTGCCCTACTGAAATCTGTTGAAACTGGCAATTTGGAAATAAAGAAATTAAAGGAGACCCCAATTGCTCCAGAGCATTGCACTTAGTGCTAAATTAGCAATTGTTGGAAGTGATCTTGTCTTTGTAGACAGAGAAACCTCATTAAATGCTATCAAATAAGGAGATGGAAGCATTAAAGCGGGAAATGCTGAAAGGTCACCTTGGGAGCTATTGGCATGTCGTCATGGGTTTCTTAAATGAATAGATGGAAACCCAGATTTCCAGGAAGTAAAGGGCAAGGACAGTTGTGGCTGTGTCCCCAGCATGCCTTGGGAGGAACCCTTCAGGATCACAAGTGTGGCTGTGTTTAACTGTATTTTCTTAGAGTCTGTATTTGTCTATCTGGCACCCATGCATTACACAGCCAATTATATTAACTATATTTTCTTATTTTCTATATTTTTGATGTTCTGGCATTTGCGAGCCTCAAAGACCCAGAGTGTGTCTGCTCATCCAGGGTCAACTGATTCTTAAAGATAGTAACAGCTTGCCATGAACACACTTTTCACCCAACATCAACCAATCTCAAATCCACAACCCCAGTGACCTCCTTTTGTAACTCTTTCACCAAGCCAACATTTCCCCTAAATTAACCCTGAGCCAGGTGCCAGGCCACTACAGACCACCCCTGCAGCTCCATGGGAACTCTTTCAACTACTCAACACCAAGCTGTTTGCTCTGCCCTGCCTGGCCTTTCCTGTAGAAACCTCAGTAAAGGCTCTCAGCTTTCTCCCTGCTCCCCTATGCCTCTTGACTCCCCTGGTGCTTCCCCCAAGGCCCTACATGGCATGTGGCACCCCCTCTCTCTAAGCTCTGAGTATAATCAGCTTCTTCCTTCTAAGCATCATTCTCATTTCTTTCTGTGGCCCCACCAGTTTCATTCCACCAGGCTCAACACCTGCATTCTTAGGACAAGTTGGGATGGTATTTTTGAAACATAAATCCCTGCTTGCTGGGCCCAGTGCATCTTCCTTGCTCTCTACACCCCCTTTCCCATGCAGTCTTTTGGGCTTTCTGTGTTCACTGCCTCAGGGAAGGAGGGACCCAAAGAGAGCTGAGAAAAGAAAAATGGATGTTCAGCTTTTGAGTTTCAAAAGCCTGTGCCTCATGGGGCGCACTCAGTACTCCTGTGTTTAGACAAAAGATTTGATAGAATATGTAATGAGCAAGAGTGAAGCTTCCTGCCTAGAGACTGAGTGAGTTCCTCAGACGGGGGGTAAGGGAGAACTGAAGGGGACACGAGAAGAGTGTGAGGTCAGCAGGGCCCAGGACCAGGGCATCCAAGGAGCCAGAGAAGGTCTGACAAGCACAGCACAGAACATCGAAGTAACTATTTCTGCCAAAAGCAAAACAACTTGACATTTCCCTTATGCAACAGGGATTTATTGCAGGTAAATGAGCCAGTTTTCTGCAGGCTCCTGAAATATCAGGACTAGTTTATCAGGGACTTCATCCATGGCTCTCAATCCTGCCTCACTTCCTGTGATGGGCACAGGGACACGTTGCCCAGATCCCACTGCCACCAGGGCCTTGTGGCCCCAGCTGCTGTGAGTGTGGGCTGCACATGGCCTGAGGTCACAGAGCCCAAAGTCGTACCCATCCCCAGGGTAACCTACAGCTAGTGACAGATGGAGGGCAGGGCTGTGAAAGCTCAACCATCTCAGCCCAGGGGGGACACTCCCCATTAGACACCCTGTACTCTAACCTCTGTCTCAGAGTCTTCTTACTAAGACCCCAACTTGTAATACTTCCTGTTATAACTGAATGTTTGTGTCCCCCCGGAAATTCGTATGCTGAAGTCCTAGCCCCTAGTCTGATAATATGAAGAGATGGGGCCTTGGGATGTGATCAGATCACAAGGGTAGAGCCCCATGAATAGGATTAGTACCCTTCTAAGAAGAAGTTGCTCTGCTCTCCATTATATGAGAATACAACAGGAAGGGGCTGTCTGTAAGCCAGGAAGTGGACATCCAGAACCACATTAGCACCCTGATCTCAGACATCCAGCCTCTTGATCTGTGAGGAATAAATCTTGTTTAAGCTGCCCAATCAATGGTATTCTGTTACAACAGCCCAAACTGACTAAGACATTTCCTGATTAAATATCTGCCTGGCCCCCAGACTGGTAACCACTGATTAGGGCAAAGGTAAGACTTATGTGTCACTAAGTCCTTTGTGAGCTCCATGACCTCAGGGTGAGGGGCAAAGGAGGAAGTCTGGGGGCCAGGTAGCTGGTTATAAAGAGGGAGATGTCACAGGTTAGGTTCTCCAGGAAGAAGACTAAGATGGAGGGAAGAGTGAAGGGTGGTTATTGGCGTGCATCCCTGGGACAGCACCTGTGGAAGGAAGAAAAGGGAGCAGGAGTGGGCAGAGGGAGGAGGAGAATCATGGTACAAGCTGATGATTAACAACTTCTGAGCAGACACTCCCCTACTTCCACTGCCCCTTCCCCTGTGAGGCTCCTTCCCACAAAAAAAAAAAACACCAGCTTGAAGTATAACCCAAAACATAAATAAAACAGCCTGAATCTACTGGGTTTATACCTTTAAGTGGACTAGATACATTGATTTATAATTTATTAGCCCTTCCATGGGGCACACTCAGACACAAAGCCATAAGCATACTGAAATGCTTTTTGTTATGCATCTAGCCATATAAACTCTATCAAACCCTATATAAATCCAGATAAAGGTAATAAACTTAGTGTAGTAAAGGGCCATTGGCAACTAATAATTGATGGCCCTTGGTAACCTACCTAAAATATTACAATAACTGTCTCCAGTCAGAGATTTCATTCTTTTTTTTTTCTCTTAGATATAGCCATTTTAAGCTTTAAGATATTTAAAAAGGGTTAGATGGAATTAAGATGGAATTAATCTGGTTTACCCTCATAAAGCTGCTTCTTCAGGTGTTTCTGAGATTCTGTTTTCTTAGATGTGTCTCCCACCAGCTCCTAATTTTTCCCCCGAAGGAAGACAAGACAAGGGCCCCAGAATTGCAGAATCATTGCTTAAACTACTAGCAATGAGTATCAACAAGCCTGTGGGTGGTATTTCTGACTCTCCTTCCTGACCACTATCTCCAAGATTTGCTTCTGGGAATAAAAAATCATATTGGTGGGGATTTTCTTTAAAGTCTTCCGCTGCACAGAATCAATGCGCAAATCCAAAGTAACGCTGAAGGATGTGCCCTGAAGCACTTAAGTGCCTCAGGACGTTTCTGAGCTGCAAAATCACAGAAAACCAACTCAAGCCGGCTTAAGAGGAAAAGGGAGTTTATTGGCTGAAGGAAATGAAAAAGCAAGAGCTAGGTCCTACATCATGCCCTCTGTGAGGGGGCGGGAAAGGGTGCTGCGGTGCAGAGGGGGAAACCATAGTACCACATTCCTGCACTGTCCCAGGAAACGGTTTTGAGATTTCCTCCAGCAGGTCAGGTCCATCCCAGAGCCAATGACAGTGGCTGGGGGAGATGCGGTGCTCTGATTGGCCAGGAGGAGGCTCCACTCTGATTGGCCAGAACATGATCTCTGATTGGTCACATGGGATTAAAGGTACATTAACGGCCCCAGAACCAAAATTGATAATCAAGGAAAGGGGCAAAGTATGAGGACTGGGAGTCAGTCACATTGCAAAATCTTCAAGGAACGTCTTTCAACAGAATGCAGACAGGAGGGGGCTGGCTGAGGTATAGATTTGCTCAGATCTCATCATCTGTGAACAAGCACAATCTTGGGGAAACCCCAAGGATACCCCAGAATCTTATCTCCTGGGAGGTTCTGGACTAGATAGAGCCTTTTGTATCAAACCGTTTCAGGCGAGCTGTTTCCTAAAACCAGCAGAAAGAGAATGTCAAATAGGTAAGCATGCTTAGACTTTTTCAGAGCTACTCTGTAGATGTTCAAAGGGGTGGATGATTACGGGCACACAGAAAGAAGAAAAAGAACAAGCTTGACGATCAGATCTGAGCGTTGATGGAATGTGTTATCTTTCTAGTAGTGAGCATCTTGTCACTGGCAGCAATCAAGCAGCATTTGGAGGCATGTCCTTGCATAGGGGCAAGGAACCTCTCAGATTCCCTTCACTTGACTTAATGCCTCCTAAAAATATCCATCCAGTGGTGGGAATGGTAGTAACTTAAAACAAGTACAAAATACTGTCCCCTGCCCCCTCCACCACTCACCTCGTCTCTCCCAATGCAAGATATGATGAAATTCTAAAACCCCAAACACCATCATATCAGAGAACTGGAGATGCCTAACAAGCAGATGGAGCCAAAATGACGGATTCCTCCAGACCACAAAATCCATCACTTCCATCCAGGGGAACAAAGGGCGGGAGGAAGCGCGCCTGAGAGCCGGCTCCACTCTGCTTTAACAGAATCAAAGCACTTTAACATTTCACAAAAGAGCCCAAAATGGAAAAATCAGTGTTTGTACACAGAGGCCAACCCTGGTATCCAGAGCTTCCTCCTTAAATGGCACTGTGTGCGCTAAAGACACTGAAATTGTCCTGAAGTCTTGCATACTGTGCATTCATGCCGAAGCAAATGGGAATCACTTAATAAGGGCTTCCAAATGCTGCTGCACAAATAATAATAGTAATCACAATCATAACACTGGCACGCTGTTTCGAAACATGGCATCAGAGTTGGGATGGCATATTAATAAACAGGGCAAGAAATGCAGCCCAGGAAGCCGACTTCCTCATGGATTTAGCGAGGGCTCCATTCATATTCATAATCCTATGCATTATTTACACTGAAGGGCTTGCTCCCTAACCCCAAACAAGCTCTCCTTCAGTGGTTGGTGGGGAAGGTGGGAGAGAGGACGGGCGCTCCCCAAGCTCACACTGACAGCGATGGGGGTTTTATGATCTCAGAGGACTGACATTCCATTCAGCGCAGAGCAATTTCCACTCGATACTGAGCAATCACTTGTCACCAAGCAGAAAGCCAATTAGATCACAGGAGAGGTGCCACCAGTCACCGCCAGGGCCAGAGCACCCACAGTCAGAACGCATTTACTTGTGGTCAGTGGCCTGCCTCTGCCTGCCCTGCCGTGTGGGGGCAGCACACAAACATCCTAGTTTATATCTCACCTTGATAGTCGTTTTCATGACTCCCCCAGCCTGCATCAGGCCATCTGGGCCAGTCGACTCGAGCACCTCAAGGCAGGCAGATCCTGAGTTCGTGGATCTTGAGGAGCAGCTGGGGAGCAGGGCAGTGGGATGGGTATGTGGCTCCTGCAAAGCCACGATGCAGAGCAAGCCAGAGGCTGAGAGAGTCTGTGGCACCTGCTCACCTGTCCCCACGCCCACCTCCTGGGCTCTCTGCACACTGGCAGAACCCACAACGTTGAGGCCTGTGCCCAGTGCCATGTCCCCATCACACTCTGGGTAAGCAAGGAGCCAGGGTGCTTGCATTCATTAAGAACCTAACAGCTCCAATCTGACGTTGGTTCTTGGTTCAAGGAGTGGCTGCTGTCCCTCCAAGGCTGGCTGTGATGACCTGCACCAGTTCCCACTAAGGCCTTCATCCTGGCAACTGGCCCACTGGCCACAAGGTACTAGGGGCCCCAGTTGGAGGGCGATGAGCTCTCTCCACCACCTGTGCCCTGGCCATGCCTTCAACAGTCAGAACCCGAAGGATGCTAGTGTCTACCACAGGTTCCTGTGACCAAGATCAGATCAACTTGCAGGGGGATAAGGTGAGAGCTAGGGTTGCTCGGTGGGGTTCTTTCCCTGACAGGCAGGATGGAGGCAAGAGTACCAAGCCCTCCACCCTCCACCCTCCCCAAAACTGCATCGTGGCTCAGCTCAGCTCCCAGAAACAAAGAAGGGTTCACACCCTCTTTCCAGAGTCTTGGTTTTCAACATGGCTCTATTATAATAGGATTCTGAAAAGAAACAATGAAAATAGAAGGAAAAATGAAAAACAATAAAACAAAAGTAACCAACAAAAGTACTTTAGTTGTTACCTTCAAATTATTTCAAGGGACACTGGTTTTCCATTAGTGCTAATGGTATATGGTTGTTGTCGTAAGAGGGAAAAAAAGAATGATGTACTGACACACACTATAGCATAGATGTATCTGGAAAACATGATGCTAAGTGAAAGAAACCAGACGTTGTATGATCCCATCCATATGAAATGTCCAAAACAAGCAAGTCCATAGAAACAGAAAGTAAATGAGTGGTTGCTAAGGGGACAGGGGAGGGATGAGGAAGAAGAACTTAAGGGGTATGGGTTTCCTTTAGGGTGATGAAAAATTCTGGAACTAGATAGCAGTAATGATTGCACAAGATTGTGAATGTACTAAATTGCTTTTTACTCATATTTCAATATCTGCTGCTAAGTCACTTCAGTCATGTCCGACTCTGCGCGACCCCATAGACGGCAGCCCAACAGGCTCCCCCATCCCTGGGATTCTCCAGGCAAGAACACTGGAGTGGGTTGCCATTTCCTTCTCCAATGCATGAAAGTGAAAAGTGAAAGTGAAGTCACTCAGTCGTGTCCGACTCTTAGCGACCCCATGGACTGTAGCCTACCAGGCTCCTCCGTCCATGGGATTTTCCAGGCAAGAGTACTGGAGTAGGGTGCCATTGCCTTCTCCAATTTGATATCTAGATTCCAATAAAATCAGTTTCCTTTGTGATTCAATTTTTGTTGCTGTTGTTCAGTCACTAGGTCAAGTCTGACTCTTTGCGACCCCATGGACTGCAGCACGCCAGGCTTCTTTATCCATCACCAACTTCCAGAGCTTGCTCTAACTCATGTCCATTGAATCCGTGATGTCATCCAACCACCTCGTCCTCTGTCGTCCCCTTCTCCTCCTGCCTTCAATCTTTCCCACCATCAGAGTCTTTTCCAATGAGTCAGTTCTTCACATCAGATGGCCAAAATATTGGAGCTTCAGCTTCACCATCAGTCCTTCCAATGAATATTCAGGGTTGATTTCCTTTAGGATTGACTGGTTTGATCTCCTTGCATTTAAAAACATTTTCCTGAGACAGTTTTGCCTATCTACCAAAGGGGCCCAAGGTGCAAAATAGGTCAAGAATCCCAGCTTTAAAAGAAACTGCTCTATCCCAGCCCACTACCACTTGGCTACTTTGGGAGCTCTGGAGATGGTTACACCCCTCCACATGCTGATGGGATCACTCATTCAGCAAAGGTATCTCAGGCCCATACTCTGGATTAAGTCATTGCCAAGGTCCTTCCTGGCCATTCAGAGCTTCCAGCCCAGTGGGAGGAGCAGATGTCCCCCAGGTAATCACACTACACAATCCCTAATCATAAAGCACAATGAGCCGAGCACATGAAAGCAAAGAACAGAGGAGTCAAGGAGACTCAAGGTGGAAACTTAACCTGGTCTGGAAGAGAGCTGAGTGGCCCAGTAAGTGGCCTCTGAACAGAAAAGATGGGCTTTCAGTTTCCCAGGAAAGTGTGTTTATAGAGCTAGGGTGCATGTACTTTTTAAAATGGTCTCCTGGGGAATTCCCTGGTGGTCCACTGGTTAGGACTTGGTGCTTTCACTGCCGGGGCTGGGGTTCCAGGTTCAATTCCTGATTGAGGAACTAAAATCCCGAAAGCTGTGAGGCAACTGCCCCCAAAAAATGGCCTCCTGGACCTCAAGTGAAGGTGTCAAGGACTCATGCCTACTCTCTGACTCTCGACCATCCAGGGCCAGAAGTTTCATTTAAGTGGAGGTTTCTTAAGGTCTGGGAATGAGGGTGCCTGCAAGATAGTTCAGCAGGGCCCAGGAGATATGCAGGTGAGCCCTGGGAAGATGTCAGCTCGAATAACACGTCCTGTCAAAGGGAGCTGACAGCGGAGAAATGTGCCACTAATCAGAATAGCAATTCTGGGAAGCTGGTTCTACACTGACGCTGAGGAAGTGACAGAGACTTAGTCCCAAATCAACGTGGAGTGCGTTCCCTCAGCTCCAGTGTGACGGCTGCAGCCACTAAACGTGTTGGTCAGTGTTGTGTTGCAGACGACAGAATCACTCCCAATAGCTGAAGTGGAGAGAGACTCCTTAGAGGGAAGCAAAGGGCTTAGGGATCATTGGGAAGGTTGAAGAAGCAGGCTCTATACAATAATATTTCAGAAAGGACCCTCCGAGCCACCTGGAGGATCCAGGGAATGAAGAATTACTGTCCTCTGGATGATGTGGAAGCCACCAGCTGAACTGGGAAATCACCACCACAGCTGCCACCTCCAGAATCACGCCAGCTCTGCCGCTATCCAGAAGCCAGTACCACAAGGAAGCCACTACTGTCCAGAAGAAGTCACAATTTACAGGCTGCTGCTGTGGCACCATGCCTGCTACAATCCACCCCATCAAAATTGGTCCCCACGCCCGCCTCTGCACCCCCTCAGGAGCAGTCAGTGGTTTTGCTGACACTGCCCCCACAAAAGCCAGGCACCTCCACTAGGACACTTGCCTAGAGAAATAGAAGAGCAGTAGCTCTCCCTCACCTCCACCTCCGAATCTCAAGTGTGTGCACCTGGGCCAACTCACACTCAATTCCAGGACGTTAGCATCATTGAGGAAAAGGTATGATATTCTAATGGGCCTACAGAAAGGCAAGGATGTGGGCTGTAGCTGCTCACAGCTACCCTGCCACTGTAAGAAGAACACAGAAAAAAGTAGAGCCCAGAGACTAAAAGAAAGAGACCAAGCTCCAATGGAACATCCTCAGTTCCTGGATCCAACCATGCCTGAACTCAACATTTTTTCCTTTTTTTTTTAATTTATTTTTTTCCTTAAGCAGTTTGACTTGAGTTTTGTTTTTTATAACCAAAAGAATCCTGACTGTGACCCCAGTTCAACCCCCAAGACAAGAAAGCCTTAGGTCTATCCTTGGGGACACAGATCAGTGCATATGCTAAATCACTTCAATCATGTCCGACTCTCTGTGACCCCCTGGACGGTAGCCCACCAGGCTCCTCTGTCCATGGGCTTCTCCAGGCAAGGATACTGGAGTGGGTTGTCATGCCCCCCTCCAGGGGATCTTCCCAACCCAGGAATCACACCCACGTCTCTTATGTCTCCTGCATTGGCAGGTGGGTTCTTTGCCACTAGCGCCAACTGGAACACCACCACCAGAGCAAATCAGAACCCGCCTGACTGAATCATCCACACTTATAAATCTCACACTCCTCCTCCCTTCCAACTTCTAAGCCCGAGACTTCAACTCATCTCCCCCTCCTCTATCTCTCTCCTGAATGGACAAGACTGAATTGCCCATTCATCATCTCCTCCAAGAAGCCTTCCTTGACCCTCCCAAGCCTGGCATCTCAGTTCTGCCCTCCCACCCTCTCTCTGGGCACATGCTACCATAATACCATGTTGGACAGAAACTTGGTCTCCCTTCAGGGAATGAAACTCTCTTGAGAATGAAGGTCTGTGTCTTCTATTCCCAGCACTAAATCAGGGACTGGGACTGGATGGGGTTCAACTGATATTTTCTTATCAAAGAAATGAACTCATCTCCTTCAGGTCTACCATTTGCCTTATCCCCCCCTTTTCTTATCAACTCCCAGATTCTCTTCCTTCTAATTATTCTCAACACTTTTAAATGCAAATAAATAGCCAGTGTTTTCTGAGGAAACGGATCAACAGTGATCTGCAAAACTATAAAATTCTCTTGTGATCTCAACCCTCCGTTTATCTTAGACATCTCAATCATCTTTTCTCATCTTTTTCTTCCATACATTTATCTGAGGTTTAGAACTTTCCAAACAAAATCTTTCTCAAAAATCAAACCCAGAAAACAGAACCCCCGGACTTAGAAAAATCGCTCTTTGAATACACTGGAAGAAATGAACAAATACAAAATCAACACTTCATGCTCCTGGGAATTAACTTCAGCAGAACAGCCCGAAGCTTGAAGGAGAAGAAACAAGGAGAAGAAACCAAACTGCATAAAGCAGAGAAAGCAAAGCTCGAATTTGAGATTGTTTTGACAAACAGAGGCAGCCACGTGAAAGAAAATATGTAATAACCTCCAAGAAATTCCCCAGTCTTTACTCTAAGAAGCCAATCCTTTCAGGAAAAAGAAAAGAAAAAGAAGGAGCATAAAATACAAATACAATCAAGTCTGGTTTTGAAAAACAAATATGAGCAGTTGCTCTGTGCTTCCTGCATCTCAAAATTTTGTTCATTCTTGGATGAAACGTGCAAAAGATTAGGTCGTTGGCACATGGAAACCTGCTTCTGGAGCCACGGCCCTTCTGATCAACTCGGGGGGAAATCAACGGGCATTGGAACCACTGACTGATTCACTGAACCACATACACCAAGCTTCCACGCTGTGTGTCAAGATTGTTGCTAAGCAGAAAGAAGACAGCAACCAGCAATGGAGAGAGCTGCCCCCATCCAGGAGGCGAACTTGATTTAAGTAAGCACGCCTACTTATACTAATAAGTTGAGATCACGTTCTACAAAGAAACTGAACAGAATACCAGGAGAGAGAACTTAACCTGAGGTCCCAAGAAAGCCTGTTTGAAGTGGGGATTATCAAACCAAAGGCGCATTCCCAGGACGCCCCCTGGAGGTCATCTGAGGCACTGACTGGCAGCTCCCAGACATTGGTGACTTATGCCTCGAACACCTACCTCTCTGGCTACCTAGGCTCTCCTGGCCCCTGGAGCACGTTCAGCCTGATATGGGCAGTTCCAGCCAGGAAGGGTGGAGAGGTGGTGATAAAACTCCGTTCCTTTGCAGCTGGGTGGGACTTTTTGGAGGTGTGTTCTAGCCAGTCACCCAGGGGCAGTGAGCCCCAGGTGCCCTGTGATCTGCCCATCAGCATGTCTGTGATTACCTGTGCTCTCGTCCCTGTCTCCACCCCCACTGCCTGTGATCACCCCTCCAGTGACCTACCTGCATCCTAATCTTTGTCTTGGGACCAAACTCAGGCACCCATGAAAAGATTACAGGAAAAGGAACAGTCTATCCGAAAGTCCCAAAGGCAGAGAGCTCAGCTGGCCTTTCCGAAGAACAGGAAGGCCAGGAGGACAGGGCGGGAGCAGACAGATGGCATCAGGCGGTGTTTATTTTTCGTATTATTTCTTTATTTTTGGCTGCACTGGGTCTTTAGCTCCAGTTGCAGCGAGTGGGGGCTGCTCTTCCTGTGGCACACGGGCTTCTCATTGCAGTGGCTTCTCTGGTTGTGAAGCACAGGCTCCAGGGCGCACGGGCTTCAGTTCTGACTGTGGGCTCTGCAGCACAGGATCAGTAGTTATAGAGCATGGGTTGAGTTGCTCCATGGCAAGTGGAATCTTCCCGGACCAGGGATTGATCCCTGGGTCAGGAAGATCCCCTAGAGAAGGAAATAGCTACCCACTCCAGTGTTCTGGCCTGAAGAATTCCATAGAGAAGCCTGGCGGGCTACCGTCTCACAGGGTCACAAAGAGTTGGACACGACTGAGCAACTAACATTTTTTAAGAGATGATGCTACACAGCAAAGCTTGAGAACCACAGCAGATAAGAGGTCCGCCCCAACATCCGGCATCAGCAGATAAGGCAAGACCAACATCACAGCAATCTACATATTCAGTATGAGAAACATGAAAATAATTCCAACTTGAAGCCAAAAGGAAAGAAATGTTCTCACCTGATCATAGATGTCACAGAACAACAAATGTTCTTATCCCGGAGTCTACAGGATCAGGGCTAGTTTAAGAAACAGCCCCAGTGTGCATTGCAACACTGTTTACAATAGCCAAGACATAGAAGCAACCTAAATGTCCACCAACAGAGGAATGGATAAAGAAGATGTGCTACAATGGAAATACACATGGAATAATATTCATCAATTAAAAAGAATAAAATAGAATAAAAAGAATAAAATAATGCCATGGATGGACCTAGAGACTGTCAAACTGAGTGAAGTCAGACAGAAAAAGAGAAATATATGATAACACTTATATGTAAAATCTCTTTTAAAAAATGATACAAATGAACTTATTTACCCAACAGACTCACTCACTCACACACACACACACACACACACACAAAACAACTCACAAATCTGAAGAATGAACTTATGGTTACTGGGAGAAGTGGGCGAGAAGGATAGACTGGAAGTTACAGATTGGTATGTGCACACTGCTATATTTAAAATAGATAACCAACAAGGACCTACTATATAGCACAGGGAACTCTGCTCAATATTCTGTAATAACCTAAATGAGAAAAGAATTTGTAAAGAATGCATATACATAAATATAACTGAATCACTTTGCCATACACCTGAAACTAACACAACATAGTTAACAACTATACTCCAATATAAAATAAAAAGTTTTAAAAAGTAGCCTGATGACATGCCCAATAAACATGTACAAAGGACTAACGTGTACCAGAAACCTTGCTAAGGGGCTTCCAGGGAAAGTGTCCGCATCCCCAACTACAAAGATCCATTGGTCTCTTGTGGGAGACAGAGACCCTTATAGATCATTCTATAATAATGTCAGTGAAAGAAATTCCAATACACTATTAAATTAGCAGAAAATCCAATTATCAAACCACAAGTACATACTAAATGGCTGCTATTGTCCAAAACTGTACCAGAGTCCTAGGGAGGTAGCTGTGTGAGATGGGCCCCCTGACTTGGAGACACAAGCTTACGTTTCCATGAATAGAGTCCTAAGTGAAAAAACTTCATCAGTTCAGTGGGGGACTTCTGAGATGACTGCTCAAAGAGAGTTGAAACAACTAGCAGGGACACCTGCTTCCTCCAGCCACTGGCCGGACGGTGAAAGTGATAGTTGGAACCACCTTGGACCATGAGGTGACCATGAGAATAAAAGTCACAAGCCTAGAATGACAAAGCCAAGGGTAGAAGGAATCCATGATTTTTTGATACATGGAGTCACTACACCAGTGGGAAGAGATGAAAATTAATTTCTCCCATGTTTAAGTCCTTATTATTTTGATTTCCTCTGCTCTAGACAGCCAAAGCTAGTCCTAAATGACTAAAGGCCTAGTAACTACTTTTACCAGACATTTGGTTTAGTTAATAACCCTATTCCTGGTCTAGATAAGTCTCCTTTCCCAAGGTTAACACACTGATCCACCTAAGTCAAAAACATCCAAAGACAATAATATCACAGCCAACAATAATATCACATACAAGTCAGTATGACCGTCAAAGAGCTATGGAACAGCCGAACTGGAAAAGTTTTGTCAGCTCTCTGATATAACCAACCCATTTGACAGAAGAAGAAACTGAGACCTTCTGAAGAAAAAAAAGATTTTCCCAACTTCTCCAAGCTGGGGATTTCTTATACTAAAGTAACTCTCATCAAAAAGATCTGCTCATTCACTAGAGGAGTCCATAATAATACTTTTGCCAGTTCTAAAAACAGAAAAGAACAACAAAACAACTTGCCTGAATGCCTCAATTAATTAATTGCCCAAAGAAGTCAAGCTTGAGTCCTTAGGAACAACATGAGAGCTATTTATATATTTATGAGAGGGAAAAAATGCATAATGTAACTTTGTACATTTAACCCTGTCCCAATATTTACAGAACATCCCTGTCTGTCTTGGCAAGCAGGTGTCAATTCTATATTTGTGCCTAAAACTTTCTCCTGAAGCCAATTTACAATTCAGCTAATCAGGAGATGTTTGTTTATTGGCTGGTAATTCATCAGGAAAATTCCATGATCAGAGGTTGTCTATCACAGGCATTTGTCTAGAAAAGAGAAGTAGGTTAAAGTTAGAAAAGCGGGAGGCTGATTTTTTTTTTTAAAGAAGAAATTCTTGGGAGAGGAAATTTAAGTAATAAAGCACCTACAATGTAAGGCGACCACCTCACTTTCAAATTTCCATCTCCTTCAAGTTGGAAACAATCTTGGGGAGAAGCTCTAAAAAGAATTAAGGCAGGATTTTAGCAAAGGAACTGTGAGAGAGTGAGGATGCATGAGAAGACCAAGATGTTCACACCAGCATTGTGTATAATGTGGAAAAAAATTGGAAACAAAGTAAATACCCATCAGCAGGGAGGTTTTTTAAATAAATCATAATATATGCAGACAGTGGAAATAGTACACAGCTATTACAAAGTATAAACCAGATATATCATGTGCATTTGGGGGAAAAGCTCTAGAATAGAAGTGAATTTTTTTAATCAAAATACAATAGTGGTCCAGTGGTTGGGACTCCAAGCTTCCACTGCACAGGACACAGGTTCGATCCCTGGTCAGGGAACTAAGATCCTGTAAGCCACGCGGTGCAGCTAAAAAAAACTGTGTACACTATGCCTTCCTTCATATAGATAAAAAAGCATATAGAACACACACACAGACTGCACGTGCATGTAAGATTTTTCCGGAATGACACATAGATGATATCTTTAAAGACTAAATTTGGGGGGAGAGGAACACAAAAGAAGTTTCATTTTATAACTTTATATACTATGTACTATTTGAACTGTTTTAACCTGTATATGCCTATTTTTAAGTATTAACAGGGATTGTTATGAGAGTTACAAAGGTTTTGTCTTTTTACTTTTTTTTGAGAAAAAGTATATATGCAATTGCTTTCAAATTCTGTTCTCTGGAATCCTAGAATTTAGAAAATACTTTTGGGCAAAGAGTGTGCTGAGCTCCTAACTTGGCTAGAGTCAGAACCGCTGTGTCTTACAGCCTACGTTCCTGCACAATATTTTTTGCAGGGATAAAAGAGTTCCACCACTAAAAAATACATTTCAAAAACCATGGGGACAAGGGCAATGTAAATGTGCAAGGTTATTTATATTGTTTTTATTGAGAAAAATACGCCCAAGTTTTCCTGCTTAGATTTAAAGTCAGGCTCTGTCTACTCCATTCTCAGGGATGGATGTGGTATAAACTTCACATTTCTAAGCTCACTGAGTAATTCATGCAGCTGAACTGTGCCCCACCCAAAATTCTTGTCCACCTGGAACCTCAGAATGTGACCTTATTTGGATATACAGTTTTGGCAGATGTAATTAGGTAAGATGCAGTCATAACTGGATTAGAGTGGGTCCTGAATCCAATAAGTGGTGTCTTTATAAGACGAAGAGGGACACCCTTGGTGGTCCAGTGGCTAAGACTCCATGATCCCAACGCAGGGGGCCCAGCTTCGATCCCTGGTCATGGGCCTAGATTCCATGTGCTGCAACTAAGAGTTCACATGCCACAACAAACAACTAAGATCCAATGCAGCCAAACAAATAAAAGCAAAAAATGTTAAGAAAATAGAAGACAAAGACACACACAGGAAGAAGGTCAGGTGACAACAGAGATAGAGATTAGCATGATGTGTCTATAAGCTAAAGAATGCCAGCAACCACCAGAAGCTGGAAGAGACCAGGAAGGACCAGAGCCTTTGGAAGGAGTGTGGCCTAACCTAGGAAACTAACATAACTCACAAAAGGAAGACAGAGGGTCAAGCAGCAGTGTGGACAGGCCACAAACCAACAACAAACCAAAAGAGGCTCCACCTCTGTATTCTACATCAAGTCGTTCTCAAGATTTAGCATACTCTGATTCACCAGGAGGGTTTGTTAAAACACAAATTCCTGGACTTCCCTGGTGGTCCAGTGGTTAAGAATTCACCTTGGGTGGTGAGAGGGACACTCCAGAGGGAGAAGACACATCTATACTTATAGCTGATTAACATTTGTTGTACAGCAGAAACCAATGCAACACTGTAAAGCAATTATCCTCCAATTAAAAATAAATGAAATAAAATATATCAGTATAAAAAATTTAAAAAAAGAATCCACCTTCCAATGCAGGGGAATCAGGGTCCATCCCTAGTCCCAGAACTAAGATCGCACATGCCATGTGCAGCAGTTGGAGATGACTGCATGCCACAATGAAGACCCAGTGCAGTCAAAATAATTTTTTAAAGTTGGGGGGGCAGAAACCCACAGATTTGTGGGCCCTACCTACAGAGCTTCTGGTTGCCTGGGTCCAGAGCAGAAGCCCATGAATCTGCATGTCTAATGGGTTTCCAGGTGCTAAAGTTGCCAGCCCAGGGACCACACTTTAAGAAGCACTGAGCTACTGATTCAAACAGATGAGAACTTGCCCCACGCCCTCCCTGAAGCTGCAGGTTGAAAAGCCCCACATCCTTCTCCTTTACATGTTGGCCTCACGTGTAAGATTTTAAAAAAAAAAAAAAAAAGGTTCTACAACTAGCAATTAAAAAAAGAAACTACAGGAAATCTGCAGTGTCTCCTCTCCTCCCAAAATACCTTAGACTGCGCAGGAGACATCTGTTGTTTTTGCCTGCCTGGGCTCCAGTCCCCCTCCTCTGTTCATCCCTCCCAGCTTTCTTTCAGGAGCCCTCCTCCCCCACTTCAAGCCCATGGGGTTCAGGGAGACTGATACCAGCCAGTGTGTGACCCAGGCCAAATGGCATTCTCTATCCTCCTGATAGCTCAGTTGGTAAAGCAATGCAAGAGACCCCAGTTCGATTCCTGGGTCAGGAAGATCTTCTGGAGAAAGGATAGGCTACCCACTCCGGTATTCTTGGGCTTCCCTGGGGGCTCAGCTGGTAAAGAATCTGCCTGCAATGCAGGAGACCTGGGTTCGATCCCTGGGTTGGGAAGATCCTCTGGAGAAGGGAATGGCTACCCACCCCAGTATTCTGGCCTGGAGAATTCCATGGACTGTATATCCATGGGGTCGCAAAGAGCTGGACTAAGCAGCTTTCACTTTCACTCTTTCATCCTCCTAAGCAGAATGATTGGTTCCAGGATGGGCCCTAGCTGGGCCCCTTTGATGAAATTCTAGGAGAAATGATAAAACTATTGTGGATGACTGTTTCTCTTTCCACTAGGATTGCAGAACTGGGAGGATGGGAGCATACAAATCTGAATGTATCAGCAGCTATCCTGACACCTCATGAGGAAAATATGCCCAGGAACATAGTCAACAAAGAAAAAAAAAGCCAGAAGCAGGAAAAAAAAAAGTCCCAATGACACTATTTGAGCCCCTGGATATAGCTATACCTGAAGCTGCAACAGGAGAAACTCTGTGTCTTGATTATTTTCATTGCAGAGCCAATAAATTCTTTCAACAGATGGAAAGATAGATAAACAGATTATTTATTTAGACAGTTTGAGTTGAGTTTCTCTTCATAGCAACCCCAAGATTCCTAGTAGAGATGTCAATACAGTCTTCTAGGATGTGGGGACTTGAGGACCCGAGAAGGAATGAACCAAGTGACATCAGGGACCCTTTTCGGCTGGAATTCAGTGCACTTGCATTGCAGGGACAAATATGTAAGTCCTGATTCAGTAAAGAGCTGAGAGTTCACAAACAAATCCTGGATCAAGTGATGAAATATTAAAGAATCCCCCTGAAAGACTTCTTGAAAACGGTGACCTTAACCCATCACGATGCATTTGGCTGAAGTAACAAAAAACCCAACTAAAAGTGGCTTAAGCCATAAGGATGTGTTATTTACTTAAACAGAGAAATTCAGAGGTAGGCGGCTGCAGGACTGCTTCAGAGGCTCGGTGGCGTCATTAGGGACCCAGGCATGTTTCCAGTTTTTTGCTCTGCCTTCCTCAGCATGCTGGCCAGCTCTCCCCTCGCCACCGCCACTGCACCGTGGCTACAAAGCTAGTCATCACGTCCTCATAGGACTGCATCCAAAGCAGAAAGGAGGTGGGCAGTAAAGTAGGACTTCCCTCACCGCCACCGCCCCCCCGCCCCCCGCCCCTCCGCCCCTCCGCCCCTCCGCCCGCCGGTATACTCCTGTCTCAAAGTGAGAGCATTTTTTCAAAGAGCCTTCTGCACACCTGCTCACCTATCTCATTGGCTACAACCTAGTCACATGGCCAGCTTTAGACCAATCACTGCAAAGAAGGAGCTGATTGACACACACCTAAGACCAATCAGGATTCACAAAGGCCCATAGTCTCCAGAATGAATATTATTCTAGCAGCAAAGAAGAAGCGACAAGGCTGTTGGCCGTGGGCCCGTAGGGTTGTCTACCGTAGAGAATATTCTAGCAATCCCCCTGCGCACCACCAGCCCCTCCAAAGCACAAATGTGGTTTACAACCACAGAAGAGAGAGAGCCTTCCAAGCTTGAAAAAGTTCAGCTCTGACCACTTGCCCTGTTGCAGAAGCATCTGAGTTGCCTGCTCTCTGTGGTTTCCAGGGAATCATGGTGGACACAGCAGCGTTTTCAGAAATACTGAGATCCAGAGAGCATCAAGACCCAAACTGTTTTGACTTTCCCCCAAAATCTTTTCAGGGTCAGCAGGCAAGAGAATTTTTGCTGCCTTCCCAGTCCAAAGGTGCCAACCTCCACAGTTCTCCATTAATCAAGATCCAGACGGCCAAATCCCTACTCATACCCATCTGCAGTTGTTCACACACATGTGTTCGGGTCCCGGGAGCCTCCGAGGTGCTAATGAAGGCAGCTGGCCAGGGAATGAGAGGCCATGCAAGTTCCAGCCGGTCCAACCTCAATGAAGCTTCAGGGTCTGTGCTATAAGGCTCAGAAACCAAGGGCACGGGGAGGTGGGCTTCAGGCCAGTGGCTCCAAAGGATGATGGGCCTGATCCCAGCAACTCTGGGGAACCCCTGAAGCAGATCTGAGATAAGAATTAGAATGCATATAGGGGTGACCCCAGGAAACACCAGGCAGAGAGTCAGAAGTGAAACAGAGATGGGAAGAGGTCAAAAAAGAGAGTTAACAAGCTAGAAGACTCTGGTTACAGCACGAACACTGTGACCAATTGACTCCATCCTGCCAGGCAGGTGTAAGAGAAAAGTACAGGAAAAACTCAGCATTATCTATAGCAAGGAACTGGACTTCTGGAACTCATTACTTCCTGGCACGTCTGATCAGCCTGGCACACAAGCAGAGTGGTTCTGATGGCCAGAGGAAACCCACGGGTGTCAGTGGTGGGATGCTGAACCAGCATGGCAGTGGCAAGGGGTGAGGCCAGGGACCACGGTTTCTTCTTGGCTTGCCAAATTTGCCTTGGTCTCTGAGCTGCTGATTCTGCATGATCCTGCGAGAGAGGCTGCCCTGGGATCAAGAAGAAGCCGTCCCAGGTGGATCCCTACAGTCCTCAAGGGCGCTCCTCCTGGCCTTGTGGCATGGCTGGCCCCTCCTCCCTACCCCAGTACTCCAGACTCATCAAAAGAGCCCCACAGAGCAAAGTGAGTCACATCTCAGACTCTAGAGTCAGACCACCTGGATCTGAGCCCCAGCTCTGCCAAGCTGGTGGTCTTGAGTGAATTACTCCATCTACCTGTGCCTCAATTTCTTCATCTATAAAATGGGGATAATAGTACCTTCCCTGTGAGGTTTTTTCCTAATACTTACTTTTGGCTGTGTGGAGTCTTAGTTGTGGCATGCCAGCTCTTTTCATTGTGGCATGCCAGCTCTTCATTATGGTGCACAGGCTTCTCTCTAGTTGTGGCATGAGGGTTCAGTAGTCATGGCATGCAAGTTTAGTTACCCCGAGGCATATGGGATCTTAATTTCCTGACTAGGTATTGAACCTGTGTCCCCTGAATTGGAAGGTGGATTCTTAACCACTGGACCACCAGGGAAGTCCCCCCCATGCGGTTTTTATGAGGATTATATGAGTTAATACATGTAAAGCACTTACAGATCTGATACAAAGTCAGTCCTCAACAAATGTAAAGTATATTAAGTAGCAAGGAACCTGGGTCTCCCCCATATCTTTCTTATCACCGCTCCATGCAAATTCTGTCTAACAGACAATAGAATTCTCAATACCATTTGTACCTGACACTGGCACAGCACTTAACAGTT
This sequence comes from Dama dama, assembly GCF_033118175.1. Taxonomy (NCBI): domain Eukaryota; kingdom Metazoa; phylum Chordata; class Mammalia; order Artiodactyla; family Cervidae; genus Dama; species Dama dama. The sequence continues at coordinate 22,082,112 of NC_083685.1, read as the reverse complement.
TAAGACACACTTATCCATTATTATAACTACCAGTCCCCAAGAGTTTACAAAGTACTGGGTTCAGTCACTAACTAAATATGCTTTTGCTCTAATGCTAGAGAACCTTCTCTCTAGACGGAGGGCTCCATGAGAGCTGGGGCCTTGTAACAACTTTCCATCACCTTCTATGGTGGGCTTCATTTATCCTGGCTAAATGAATCAATGGAGGAATGACCAATCCAATAAATCCTGCTAGGTAAATCCTATTCCCACTTTACAGATGAGAAAACTGAGACTTCCCTCAGAAAACTGAGGGAAGGACAGGCCTGATTCCAAGGCTAGGCATTCTCTACCATTATCTTTTTATTAAACCCTCCCCTGCCAAACACTCTACAACTTAGGGAGCACATTTATTAACTATACAATCTTAGGCAATTTGCCGATCTTCTGTGCCTCAGTTTCCTCATCTGCAAAATGGGAGACACCAATACCTTTCCCAGAAGGTTGTTGTGAGGATTAAATATATCAATATATGTAAAGAGCTTAAAAGAGTGCCTGGCACATAGCAAGTACTCAAGAAATGTCAGTTAATATTATTATTAATCCAATTAAAGTCAAAGAGGTTAATTACCTGGTGCATGGCAGAGCTGACTCTGGAAGCCAGGGTGCTAACTCCCAGGCCTGGGCCCCTTAATTTGGTCTGACACATTTCTGTGGGATATGCAACTCAGACACCCATACCTGGGAAATGGGGAATTGTTCTTGCTGCATTAAAAGGAAAACCAAACAGGTATACTTGAACTTGCTATGTACACAAAGATGTACATAGAAGGAGATGCCTGCTACATTTTTTTCAAAGAAGGCAAAGACTGGAAAAAGCCCCAATATTCATCACATGGTAAAATGGGATTTTTGGACTGATGGCAAGCTAAGAGCAGAAACTTTACTATTAAAAAAAGCACGACAGAATTACCACAGACTTACCATATCATAATTAACAGGATTAGCATAGAACATAATTAACATCAAATTACCATGTTCAAAAGACATTTAGAACAATCAAATGTTCAAAGTGTTAGTCACTCAGTTGTGTCTGACTCTTTGCAACCCCATGGACTGTAGCCCACCAGGCTCCTCAGTCCATGGAATTCTCCACACAAGAATACTGGAGTAGGTTGCCATGCCCTTCTCCAGGGGAACCTTCCCAACCCAGGGATTGAACCCAGGTCTCCTGCATTGCAAGCAGATTCTTTACCATCTGAGCCACCAGGGAAGCTCCCAGCAATTCCACTCCTAGATACACACCCAAGAGAAATGAAAATAGATGTTCAAACAAAACCTTGCACACGAGCCTTCATAGCAGCATTAGTTACAGCAGCCCCAAAGTGGGAACCACCGCAGTGTCCATCAACGGGGGGATGGCGGCAGACGTAATGCAGTAAACCCATACGATGGAGCGTTACTCACTCACAAAAAGGAAGGAAGGGCTGGCTCATGCTGTCCGTCATGGATAAACCCTAAAGGCACTGTGCTGAATGAAAGAAGCGGGACAAAAAAGACCACATATTATACCACTTCAATCGTATGAAATGTCCCGAAAACACAAATCCGTAAAGGCAGAAAGTAGATTAGTAGTTGCCAGGGGCTGGAGGGAAGGAGAAATGGGGAAGGACTGTTAATGGATATGGTTTTATTTTCAGGTGATGAAAATGTTCTGGAACTAGACAGCAGTGATGGTTTTAACAACACTGTAAATATACTAAATGCCACTGTATTATAGACTTTTATTTTGGACCACGCAGCTTGCAGGATCTTAGTTCCCTGTCCGGGGATGGAACCTGTACCCTTAGTAACAGAAGTTTGGAGTCTTAACCACTGGCTTGCCAGGGAATTCCCTAATTGTACACTTCAAAATGGTTTAAATGGTGAATTTTATATTATGTGAATTTTACTACCAAAAAAAAAAAGGTATGACTAGCACTTTAGAAAAAAATGAAATAAAACTTTTGCAAATAAGACTGCTTTTTTATGTTTTACAAAATGTAAATTACAAATGCAACCATTGGCCAATCCTTAGACTAAAGTATGAGTAAAATAGTTGAGAGTAGTCATCTGATTCATCCAACAAAATCATTAAGAGCAGGATGAAATGTCCTTCTCTTCTCATTTGACTTTCGTTAACATGACCATAAAGATGCGTGTTTTTGCAAAAATATTTCAGGACATCATCAGTTTCCCCAAGGTCATCTCTTATTGCTTTGGTACTCAAATCATTCTATTTTGAAGCATCCATTAAATTAGCAGTTCGGTCGATTTCCTCGTCTTCACATTCTCCAACCCTCGCGGCTCCAGTCCTGAGAGTTCCTCATTGGCCTGCGATTCTGCTGTGGTTCCGGCAATCCGCCAGCATCACTTTCATTGACTTCCTGAAATCCTACATTTCTTGCAAGACTTGCAATTTCACTTTATGACTGCACTGTATTTACAGTTCATTATAATTTATTGAATCTACAGTTCCTGCCCAACCCTTCAACAAAGATATTGATTAGTGGGATGGGTGGGAACAAACATTACCTTTTTTTTCAGCCACACCACATGGCATATGGGATCTTAGTTCCCCAACCAGGGATCAAACCTGTGCCCCCTGCATTGGAAGAACAGAGTCTTAACCACTGGACCACCAAGGAGGTCCCCCAGTGTTTTAATCTTATTACCCTGATGCGTTTCTGTACACCACCTTGAATCAATGAAGGATGAAAGTAGTGATAAATAAGCAACAACAAAACTTAGAGAACAAACTTATGGTTGCTGGGGTGAGATGGGGGGAAAGATGGGGGAAGGGATAGTTGGAGAGTTTGGGATCAATGTGTATACACTGCTGTGTTTAGAATGGATAACCAACAGAGTCCTACTGTATAGCACAGGCAACTTTGCTCAATGTTACGCGGCAGCCTGAATGGGAGAGGAGTTTGGGGGAGAATAGATACATGTATATGTATGGCTGAAGCCCTTTGCTGTCCGCCTGTAACTATCACAACATTGGCTGTACTCCAATATAAAATAAATAAAAAGTTTTTAAAAAAAGAAAACCAGGCAGCTCACCCTATGAAGTCAAAGGGGGCAGAGAAATGTACTGCACTCTGAATCACAAAACACCCGTTGCTCCTTTTACCCCCATCCCAGTAAAGGCTGGGTGGGTTTGTTTCCTCCCCCTCTTCTGAAATAACATGTGCCTAGCTATGGAATAATAGCGTGAGGCCCAGGAGACAATCCAGTTTTTCCTTATGCAGATATTCAGAGGTAACGGTCAAGACAGTTGCTCTCACCTCAAAAGACAGACTGCCTGGCCACACAAGTCTGAGCTGCCGTCCTTGGCAGGGAGACCACTCCACGAGGGGGCGCCATTGTGTTGAGCTCACTGGTTTGACCCAGGCACCAAGTAGTCAGGAAAACTACTCTTTCCAGTCTCCTCTTCCACCACAAGTTATCCAAATTCTACCAGACTTTCAACTCAAGTCACACCTCCTCCAGGAAGCCTTCCCAGAACTGGCCCTGACTCTCCCTTCTCTAAATTGCTACTGTTCCTGCAGGGGGTTAATCACACTCTCTTTAATCACTTTATTTCAGGCAGGCCAGTTATCTCGAAGGCATTTTTAGGACCTTTGCAGGCTTTTTCCATTTCAAGGCTGCCAATGGACTAAATGTATTGAAATGCTCCTGCAACCCAGATTATATAAAATTATTTTATGAGTCAAGGCAAACTGAGATTGACTGATCAGTCAACTTTTTTTGGCTATCTGAACACTATTTTTTGTATTACCATTTTCTTTCTATATTTTGGAACCAATGACTTTTTCAGGTCTCAAATTTTCTGTTTCTTCTTCTATTTCCAAACAGTTATTTCTAGCTCTGTGTAAAGAATAACAAAATGTTAGAAACAACCTAATGTCCACTGATTCATTAAAATTAATGTGGGGAGATTACAAAATGTATGTATAGCAAGCTTAAGATTTAAATACATACTTAATTGTTGTAACTGCTTTGTATATTTTTTTTCCAGCTTTACTGAGGTTTAATCCCAGATATACCCGTGAGCCCAAGGCACTGTGCCTATAGAACCCAATGAACAAAACGATAACATTCACCTCTCCAACTAGAAATTAAACTTCTTAAAGAGAAGGGGTATGTCTTATTCTCACTAAATCCCCATGTGTCAAGTACATGACAAAATGCTCATTAAACATGCCTCCAATGAGTATTCAGTGAGCACCTACTATGTGCCAGGCACTGTTCTAGGTCCTGGGGGGTACATTAATGAACTAGACAAAGGAGGTCACTGCTTTCATGAAGCTGACATTCTAACACAAAACACAGATAAACTGATAATTATATTCTATGTCAAATGACTATAAATGCTGAGGGAAAACAAAGCAAGAAATAAGAACAAGGGGGTTGGGTGATATTGGAGACAGGATGGTCAAAAAACGCCCCTTTGATATGATGACATATGACTGGAATTATGTTGAACTGAGCAAGTGGTCCATGCAAATGTCAGAGGAGATCATTCCAGATGCATGGAACAGTGCACGCAAAGGCCCTGGGGTAGGAGTGTGCTTGGCTTCTCGGGATCTCTCACGAGGCCAGTGGCTGGTGAAGAACAAAGAAGGGTGCGGGGACTTGTGGGCCCTGCTCAGAACTTGGGATTTTCCCACTAAGTGAGCTGGGAGCCAAGGGGGGACTTGGAGCAGAGGAGGGACACAAACTGATTGAACACCTTAAAAGGCTCACTCTGGTTACAATCTCAAAAACAGACACAGACAGACAAGAAAAAAGGCAGGGAGACCCATTAGGAGGATATGCAGCCTCCAGGACTTGCTGATTGCCTGCTCGACCAAGAAAACATCAAAGCCAGGAGCCTGGTGGTGCCCCCACCTACTGCCAGAAAACACGAACCCAGTCAGCATCGTCATCCCAGACCTCTTGGAGATGCCGAGAGAGAAGGGCCTGCATCACCATCTTGGCTTCCTCTGAGACTGGCAGGACGCCCAGATCAAATCAATACTGAATACACAGGGATTTAATCTGCACTTGTTTAAGGACTGGCTGGGCCTCCATGAAATGGCATCATCTTGTAGGCTTGTTAAAGGTTTGCAGCCAAAGAAGATCCCACAGTCATCCTTACAGATCTCCAGGCAGCAAGGCTGGGTGGTCCCAGGATTCTTCACACAGACTCAGGTTAGGGCAAGAACAGCCTCAGTTCTGAAAAACAGTGATTGGAGAAAGGAAGAAGTCCCTTCCCCAAACCCTGATGCAAAATAACCTCCGTTTATCAAGATGTATTGCTAAGCATGCCACAGAGCAATGCAAAAGGATGCTATTTTTCCTATGAGAAAAGCAGAAAAAATATAAATGTATATTAGTAATTGCTTAGATGCACACAAAGAAACTCCAAAAGGATACACAAAAAACAAGCATATCTATGTAATATGACAGAAAACAAAAACTATAATGTGCTGTCAGCATCATCCAGAATATTGATCCAAACTCTGGTAACGCATTGCTCTGTCTCTGTCACAAGTCCCTAAGGTGCTGCTGGAAACCTCACTAAACAGGCTATGTATTTTTTTTTTAAGTCCAAATTATCACAACATTCCAGATATTGATCTCTTGAGCAATGATGGAATAATCTAGAGGGTCAGGACCTCTCCCCTTCCAGATGGCTCTAATTTTTTTTTAATTGAGGTGAAATTAATGTAAGATGAAATTAATCATTTTTAAATGAACAATTCAGTGGCATTTAGTACATTCACCACGTTGCATAATAACCATCTCTAATTCCAGGACATGCTCATCACCCCCAAAGTAAACTGGTACCCACTGAACAGTCACTCCCCATTCCTTCCTCCCCTGAGTGCCCTGCAACCACAAATCTGCTTTCTCCCTCTAAAGATTTGCCTGTTCTGGACACTTCATATAAACGGAACCATGCAGTATGTGGTCTTTTGTGTCTGAGTTCTTAAAACTCAGAATTTTCAAGGTTCATCCATGGTATATAGCAAGGACCAGTACTTTATTAAAAAGCTGAATAATATTATTGCGTGGTATGGAAGTGCCATGTTCTCTGTGCCCACCCACCTATTGATGGGCACTTGGGTTTTGCCCACCTTTGGCCACTGTAAACAGTGCTGCTGTGAGCTTTATGAACAGTATTTTGTTTGAGCATCTGGTTTCAATTTTGGGGGGTATAACCTACAAGCGGCATTGCTGGGTGATTTTCTTTAAAAAAAAAACAAAAAGCTTCAACAAGAATTATATGCTTCCTTTTTCTGCTACCCAACCTAAGCATTTCATAGATTAGGGAACATATGGGGCCATCAAGCTTCATTAAGGGGTCCTCGGCAGCCCAGCGGGAGGGGCTGATGGGAACAGCTCATGGTAACATGTCTATAGTCACAACCTTGGTCCACGCCCAAATCGAGGTCAAAGCAACAAGGAGGAATCTGGTCAAGGCAAAGGTTTCTTCTCTCCCACCCCAGAATGTCATGGCGTGGGTGTCTAAGATTTTTATATTTCATTTCTGTGCTAAAAAATCTAGAAGCCAGATACAAAATTCCACAGCAAAGAAAAATCACTCTATAAACTGTCACAGGGACTAAATGAGGAAATCTATGCGAAGTACTAGACTAGGCCCTTTTTTCTCAGTTTTTAGGGCGAAGGTAGGTTGAGTGGTTGCCCCTTTTATTTTTCTTCTAAAATATTTTTAAATTTAATTAATTAAATAGTAAATAATAAATATATAATGGCACAAAATTGAAAAGATACCCCGACAAGAATTAAGCCACCTCCCACCCTGTCCCCCAAACAACCCTTTCCCCTCCCAGGAGCTGCTAATTTCAAGGGAATCAATATTTGCAAACATTTACATATGTATTCTTTTGTACACACACACACACACACACACACACACGGCAGGCCGTACTCTACACCCCCATTCTCCATCTTGCTTTATCCACTAACAGCACATCTTATCTTTTTTTCATTTTTAAAACGTATTTATTTATTTGGCTGTGCCAGGTGTTAGTTGTAACACACAGAATCTTCCATCTTCCTTGCAGTATGCAGAATCTTCAGCTGCACCGTGCAGGATCTAGTTCTCAACCAGGAATTGAACCCAGGGCCCCCAGCATCAGGAGCACAGAGTCTTACCCATTGGACCACTGGGGAAGTCCCTTACAGCACATCTTAGAGTCAGTTCTATATCACTATAAATGGACCTGCTGTGTTCCTTTTTTAATTAATAACAGCTACAAAGTATCTCCTTGCTTGGATATATCATAATTTCTTTAATCAGCTTAGGCTCTTCCCAAATCTCTCCTATAACAAACAATCACTTCCATCACTATTAGCACAATTTCCACATTTTTGCACACACGGAAATATATCTGAATGATAAATACCTCAGCGTGGGATGGCTGTGTCAAAGGGAGAAATGGTTTTTACTGCTGATAGATAATGCCTGTCAGCCCATTTTTGAATCAAGGGTGAAGAGAGGAAAAAAGAATCATTTGCAAAACATATCGCAGGACAATCCAAGGGGTAAGTGTTGGTACCTCCATTTTCCAGATGGGGAAGCTGAGGTTCAGCAATGTCAGAAGTAACTCAGCTGGGCACCAGACTCCAGGCTCTGTTTATTCACCATCTAGGAGCAAAGCCAGGCTGCACCTAAGTTATGTTCCCTGGGGGCTGGGCAGTGGTTGGCTCTCTGCCTTCCAGCCCCTGAACTCCAAGTGCCCCGAGTCTGTTGATTTATGGTTCTGCTCTGATACCCATATTAATCACCATAACTTTTAATTGAGCTAATACAAGCATCATATGTTGCTAATTACACAATGCGGATGAAAAACTCTTCCAGATGAACTTAACCGCTCAATCTAATCAGAGTGGCAAGTCGTGTTTTAATTACAAACCAGAGCGTACAGGGAAGGCATCTGTGCAGCTTAGCGGCTCAGGGGCCCAACGGCTCCAGCTTGCAAAACACTAGAATCACAGCCAGCAGCCACGGGCATCCTCCACACGGGGAGGGCCCCAGTGATGGATGAGGCGTGATGCGTCCCGCAAGCTCACGGCCTGTGGCTGACCCAGCCAGGCCCCTTCTGACCAGACATCTGTGCAGCCATGGGCTGCACCCCCCGCCCCACCCCACCCTCTTACCCCCACCCCTGTTCCAGCCCAGGAAAGGAATCACCGATTCCTTTTCACAGGAACTAATCAAAGGCCTGTTATCAGTGACCTTTTCTGAAACATCCTTTAACATCCTGTCAATTTGCCCACACTCACAGAGCAGAGAGAATCCGGCCGCGATAATAGAGTAATTTCAAGGGTGAGGCAAGACTGAAAAGGGATCTTGGCTCTTTTCTCAACAGAGACACAAAGAGAGCCTTCAAGGCTGAGAGTTAGAGAAAGAAGCTTAGCAAGGGGAGGTATTAAAAACTGAGTTTGGGAATTCCTGGCAGTCCAGTGGTTGGGACTCTGCACTGCCAACACAGGGTGCTCAGATTCCATCCCTGGTCGGGGGCACTAAGATCGCAAGTCGCAAGGCTTTCCCACCAAAAAAAAATTTTTTTAATTAAAAAAAATAAATTTATTTTTTTAATCAAAAAACAAAGGGCAAAGAAGCAGGAGAGCTCCCCTGAAGAATCTTCCTAGAGCACCTGGAAGGAACATAGCACTGCTCACATCTTGATCTTAGCCCAGAAAGACCCATCTTGGACTTCCAACCTCCAAAAGATTGATAATAAACTGTAGGATAATAAACTCAGGTCCTTCTAAATCACTATGTTTGTGCTAACTTGCACCAGCAATAGGAAACGAACACACTGGCAAATGTCTCCGTGTCCATAAGGGTCCTGGCAGGAAGGAGAATCCATCCTCCAGGATGGGTCAAATGAGGAGATTTCAAAGGACACAAGCAGATAGCAACTAGCAGGTAGCAATGGTGGTGAGGCACGGAGATGGTGGCAGGAGCCGGGAACTGTTACTTCCCCGGGGCTTTAAGGGACGAGGAAAGAGCGCAGTGTGGTTGACACCAGCGACAGCCACATCTGGGAGGCGAGGCTTCCTTGCTGGAACAGGAGGAGGTGAGGCTCTGGCAGAGATACTGGGCCAAAGCAAGAGGAGCAGGGGACAGACGCCTGCACTCTCTCCTGCCTCACCCTTGGATCTCCAGCCTGGTCTCTCACCGGCCACATCCAACTGGAAGCTGAAGGACAAAGAGGGCCAGATGATGCCGCCCTGAGGGCCAGCTTCCCAGGCATAGGGAAAGGCGGAGAGGGTGCAGAACAGTTCCGAGTGAAGGGAACCAAGAAACGCCCAGAACATCCTTTTTAGGTGCAATAAGCTCTTCTTAACTCTCTGGCTCTCTCCTTTTTTTTTGCCACATGGCACAGCTTGTAGGATCTTAGTTCCCCGACAAGTGACCGAACCCTCGACCCTTGGCAGTGAAAGTCAGGAGTCCTAACCACTGGACTGCTAGGGAAGATCCTCTTCTTAGCTCTTTTAAGCCAGACTTTCAAAGCAGGCATCTGTGGTTCTGGCCCTTCCCATGATAGCCATGCCCCAGTTTTCTTTGCAGGACTCCCTCTACTTCCACTCCCTGCCCAAATGGTACAGGTGAGGTAATCCTACCCCCTCCCTGGCTCCAGGAGAAGGCACATGACCCAAGTCGGGCTAATCAGAGTCACAGCATTTGGCTCAAGGATTGTCACACGACCTAGTTGCAGTCAATAAGAATCAGATCTGGGGGTTCTGCTGGAACCATTGGAAAGAGATGGTCATTTTCTCACTGTGGTTGCTAAGCTGGTAGGGGATGAGAGCCCTATTTTAGTGTCCATCTTTGAAAAGACCCTGCCTGAGAATAGAGCCACCAGTGAAAAAATTAGTGCTGAGAGACAGAGAGAGAATGAGTCCTGATGACATCAGTTGAGGCCCTGGATCAAACCATACCTGAAGCCTGTGCAGGACATTCCAATTACATAAGTTTTTTTAAATTATCTTTTAGTTATATCACCTTGAATTGGGTTTCTGTTACTTACAACAAAGATAATCCTAACTAACACACCTCTTCCTAAAGCTAACCTTAATGGTTCCTACTGCCACTTCACACCTCCACAGTGTTAACTCCCTGAACTATATTGAGATTGTTTACCTGTCTGTCTTCCAAATAGTCTGAGGGCTCGTTGGTAGAAGGGGCATTGTCAGCACTGAAATACACTGCCAGGCACAGAGTGAGCATTAATAAATATTTGTCAAATGACTAAATGGATGGATGAATGAGTTGATGGATGCATGAGTTCTTTTTCTTTTTTTTTTCTTGCATGAGTTATTCTAAAGGCAGGTTTGGCAGCAGCCCAGCCTCTGACATTTTCAGAAAATAGATAAAGCAGATTCTAACCTGACATTGTTCACCAAGAACCCCTCTAGGTGCTGGGAAGACAGGGGTGAACAAGGTGGTCCTAGTCTCTATTCCCATGGAGACCACACTCTAATCTAGAGCAAAAGAATTGAGATTGTATACAAGTAAACCATCCATCCAGGCAACAAAGGGAGATTCATTCAGATGGTGATAAGTGCTAAGCAGAAAAATCAAACAGGGTGGTTATTTACAAGAGACAGCCAGGGCTGGAGAAGGCACCGCTGGACAAGAAACCACAGAGTGACCACTGAGAAGCCATTTGTCTAACAATAAAAGCGTCTTTTGGCAGGCTCGCAATTCTAGCTCCCCACCCCCATGCTGGCCTACCCCCCCCCACCCTCCAAGGCAGGGGTCAAAGGTCGTTCCAGTGGTTCTCACACGAATTGCCCATTAAAATCATATACAGAGTTTTTAAAAAGTAACCCAGGTAGGGATGTCCCTGGCAGTTCACTGGTTAAGAATCCAGGCTTCCACTGCAGGGTGTGTGGGTCTGATCCCTGGTTGGAGAACTGAGGTCCCGCATGCCACACAGTGTAGCCAAACATGAAAAAAAAAGAGGGGGAAAAAATGGTTGGAAACACTCTGAATGTCTACCAATAGACAAATGAACAAAGAAAATGTGATCCATCCCCACAATGGAACACAATTCAGCCCTTAAAAAGCAAGGAAGCACTGTCACAGGTTACAACATGGCTGGACCTCAAAAAAACAAGATGCTTTGTGAAAGAAGCCAGATATAAAAAGGCCACATAGTGTATGATTCTGTTTACATGAAATACCAAAAATAGGTAAATCCACAGAGACACCAAGTAGATGGGTGGTTGCCAGGTGATGGCAGGATGGGAAGTGGGTGCTCAGGGGTACAGGGCTTCCTTTTGGGGGTGATGAAATGGTTTGAAACTAGATTGATTCAGTGCTTGCACAACACTGTGGATGTACTAAAAACCACTGACTTGGTTACATACTTTAAAATAGTTTTATGTTAAGTAAATTTCACCTCAATATGAAGAAAAATATTGGAGCCAGCTACTTAGAACCTGTTGCCAGTAAGTTCCCTAACCTTAATTTTATATTGATATTAATACTTTAGCTCACACACACACACAAATATTAAAGCGTTAAACCAGGCCACATCCAAAGAGGTTCAGCAGGTGCAGGGGCCATGTAAGTGGAAGCTCCCCCCTCCCTCCCTCCCTGCTGAGATTTCTAAAGGCAGCAGAATAGTGCAGCTCTGAGTTAGGAACCAACCTGGCCATCCAGAACAAAGCAAAGCCTACCAAAAACATCAGGACCAAAGCCAGAACAGTCAGCTCCTAGAATGGAGTGGGGACAATTGAATTATCTTCAGGGGAGATGGAAGCGGTTAGCTCAGGGCTCTTAAAGAGTTAGGGAGAAAGATAACCAAAATCACAAATTCTGTTCCCAGTTGAAACAAACAAGTGCATTGCAGGTTCTTTTATGTCTTCATTACAGGTCATCCGTGAATGAAGCTGGCAGCATCTCACAATGGTGTTTATACCCCACCTTGTCCCTCACCTTGTCCCCGGACTCGGCTTTGTTGGCAGGAGCTCAGCCTGCTCAGATTTCCCCAGAGGAAATGGTTAAATGGGGGGTGGGGGTGGCCAACACAGCAGCAAAGAGAGAGGACATTCCTCACTCACCCCTGCCAACAAGGAGTCAGGAAACCAAGACTTCTGTTCTTTTTGGTGACAGAGGAAGCCAGAATGAGTGCACAGAAGGGATGGGGTGGTTGGGAGGGAGGGGGAAAGCCACATGAGGGCTCCCAAAATGGCCTGAAGTTTTTTAATTTATTTGTTTGGATGCCCTGTTTTCCCACCTGCCCTGCCTTAGACACACCTCTGGTCAGAGGGAGGCTGTCTGCAGGGAGGGGCCCCTGCTCCCTGCTCCTGTTGGGGAGGGGAGGCAGCTCTCAAGGTGGTCTGCAGAGTTGGAGGCGGACCCCAGGCAGGGGCAGGGGAGAGGAAGGCAGAGCTGGTTGGGGGACAAATATTTGAGGCAGGAGGCAGTTAAACATTTCAACACCAGACCCACAAATCCAGCAGTATACCTGACACCTCTGCTTGGACCAAGCATCTCCAATCAATCACTGCCTGGAACCACTGCCACCAGCTGATTTGGTGCAAATCAGTTCTTCTAGGAGCTCAGGCCAGAACCTCGGGGACATCTCTGACCCTCCCCGCTCCCTACTTCCACCACACTCCTGGTCCAAGCCCTTACCCCCGCTGCAGCCTCCCCCCACTCCAGGGTCTCCCGCCTGACGCCCGACCCTAGCCCAGCCCACATCAGTTTGGCTCCTGCACCACAGTGGAGGTAACTTTTTACAGTGGGAGTTGGTCCAGGTCACTTTGCTGCTTGAACTCTCCAGTGGGTTCCATTTTCTTCAGGGTAAAAGTCAAATGTCCTGCAAGGGCCTGCTAAGTCCTTTGTGATCCCGCCTCATCACTAAACTGGTCTCTGCTCTATGGACCCTCTGGTCACACCCATCTCCTTAATGTTTCAAGCACACACCCAGCATCTCCTACCTCAGGGCCTTTGCACTTGCTGCTCTCACAGCAAGGGCAATCTGCCCCCAGTCATGGAGTTGAGGCCTCTGCTCAAGTATCATCTTCTCAGCCAGCTCTCCTCTGACCCTGACTGCCCTCTCAACGGCAACACCTCCCCCTACCCAGGACTCCCCAACCACTCCCTCCTTTTTCTCCATAGCACTCACTTCCCCCAATAGAATCTCCACACCAGAGCTGAGATTTTTGTCTGCCTTGTTCATTGATACATCTGCAGAGTCTAGAACACTGCTTGACACAGACAGTAAATACTCAATAAATTACTACATGCTGAACTAAAGAATCAGCGACCAAACAAATGAACAGATACAGGTGAGACTCACAGAAAGGCATCTGGAAAGACAAGCAATTGTAAGAGTAGTCCACCTCCAGGGAAGGAAGAGTGCCTTCAGGATTGGGGAACATTTTCATTTCCTACTAGGAGAAAATTTACACATACAACTTGCTATCATTATATTTTTTAAATAAAATCAATAGTCGTTGCATTGCATAGAGTCAAAGAGAAAACTCCTGGAAAAAAGAAGAACCACCACAAAATACAGAAGGCACTGAGATGGTGAACTCTACCAAGTGGCTCAGCCCGGTGACGGGCAGTGTCTGACAAACAAGAAACAAGTGTCTCTGCACTCCAGGCATGACCAGCTCCGTGGTGGGCAGGAGGAGAGGGCACCAAGGGAAGAAAGGGGTCCTTGCGCCTGGCCCTGCTGTCAGGGTCTGGAGCAGAGGAAATTGGGTATACTCCCCCTCCCCAAAGAATCGCGCTGGGATGGGGCAATGCCTAAGAAATCTGGCAGCCCCATTCCCCCAGGAGAGCTCTGTCCCTGTGGCTAGGATACTCATTCCTCTGCCACACCAATGCTTGCTCTCCAGGTCCAGGACAAGGAAACCCAGCTGACCACTGGGCCACCTCTGGGAAGAGTGGGTCCACGAGCCTGGGTCCCACTTGGAGCTGGCTAGCTGTGCTGGGCTGGCCAGGTTCTGTATGTTTGTTTCCCAGCCCAGTGCTCAATTATAGAGACAAGATGCCCCTCATGCTTGTTCAGGATGCACTGGATGGAGGGTCTCATTTTCCCTTCTTCCCTCTCTTTAATCTCAAAGTCTCACACATAGATTGCAAGTGAGGGGATGGGAAAAGATATTCCATGCAAATGAAAATGACAGGAAAAAGGGAATTGCAATACTTCTATCAGCCTTTAAAACAAAGGCTATAAAGAAAGAAAAAGAGGGACACTATATAGTGATAAAAGGATCAATACAAGGAGAAGCTATTACCCTCATCAACACATATGCACCCAACATAGGAGTACCCAGATACAGAAAACAAATACTAACAGACATAAAGGGAGAAACTAATGAGAATACAATAATCCCCAAGCCTTTTACTGGTAGTCCCCGATTCCCAGGCAAGGCCACTTGGAGCACAAGCCCTTCTCCTCAACATGGAAGCTCCCTTCCCAAATCAAATTGATCTTCCAAACATAATTTGTCTCAGGTAAATCACTGACCTGCGCCTTGGTGGGCATCCAAGTGGCAGGAAGCATGTGGAAAGGGACTGCCCCTCCAAAAACTCAAATTAATTCGGAAGGGGGTCCTGGGAGGGTTCTCGTGGTGACACAGTGAGGGGCACGTGAGGATCAGGAGTGACAGCTGGGACAGCCCTGCACCTTGGACCCCAGACGCAAAGCTGAAAACTGGCTTCAGCAAACCCAGGGAAGGAAAGCAAGTCTAGCACTAGGCTGCAGAATGGAACTTCCTTCCAGCAATGCTTAGAAAGAAGCCCCCTGCCAGAGACCCTGCGTGGCTGCCCACTACTCTCAGACAAATTTCATTTGCACTCAGTGGACTATGATTCAAGCCATGAAAAGGAGCAAACCACTGACACCGGCTACAGCATGGATGAACCGTGAAAACATGCGAAGTGAGAGAAGCCAGACACAGAAGACCACACATTGAGGACTGCGTCTCTGAAATGTCCAGAACAGGTCAATTCATACAGACAGAAAGTAGATTACCGGTGCTGGGGGATGGAGGAAGGAGGAGTGGCGGCTTCAAGGGTATGGGGCTTCAGGGAATTCCCTGGAGGTCCAGTGGTTAGGACTCTGTGTTTTCATGGCCAAGGGTGCAGGTTCAACCCCTGGTTGGGGAACAAAGATCCCACATGCTGCTAAGTGAGGCCAAAAAATAAAAATAAAGGGTATGGGGTTTCTGTTGAGGTCATAAAAATGTTTTGGAACTAGATAGAGGTGATGGTCACCCAACACTGTAAACAGACAAAATGTTGCTAAATGGCACATGTTAAAATAGTTAATTTGCATGTGATCAAAATAAATTATTTTTTTAAAAATCCAAATTCTTCCCCTTAGTCTACAGGGTCCTGCACAACCTCAGCCCCATCTGCCTCTCCAACTATATCTAATGTCATCCCCATTCACTGCTTAACTGGTATCAGTTACACTAGACATCATAGGTGAGCCATCAAGGAGATCTGAGTTCCAATCCTGGCTTTGCACAACCCATGTACCTCAGTTTCCCCAACTATTAAATGAAGGAGTTGGGTTAGTTGATGAGTGGGAGATGCAAATTCAATTCCCTAGAGCCACACTGTCCAACACTTCAGCCAGTAGCCAAATACTGTTTAAACTTATGTATATATGAATTCCAATGAAATAGAATCATAAGTTCAGTTCCTCAGTTGGCCACATTTCAAGTATTCCACAGCGACATGTGGCTCCTGGCTACCATATTGGACAGCACAGATAAAGAACGTTCCCATCACTGTAGAAAATTCTATTAGACAGTGCTGGTCTGGAGGGCTCAGACAGGTGACATACAAGAGCCATGCCTTCTGGATGGAATGCAAGCTCCTCAACAGTAAGGGCTACATCGCCAGCACCTACAATAGTGCCTGGCACACCAAATGCCCAACTAAATATCTGATGACTGGATTGGCAAATGAATTGGTGAATGTCACTACAGTCACATGTCACTCTCTGGGAATGTGGATACAGTGCAGCCAGTACTGCTGCTCTCCAAAAAGAAGCCAAAAATCCAGATTTTAATACTAAAGCTTTCAGCTCTTGAATATTGGCTCAAAAATTATTAAAGCACTAGGCTGGCCAAATAGATAGGCCCCTTGGCTGTCTGTGGCCCTGAGATGCTGGCTTATAACCACTGGATCCAGAGGTAGCAAAGATTCCTTCCATGTGTGCCTCAGGACCGGAAGTTCCAGAAAGCTGCATGGAGAAATCTGCAGGTCACAGAAACTCTGAAACCTCCCATTCACTCCCCCAGGGGTTCCTGGAAGAAGCCCAGGAAGAAAGAGCCAATTACATTTTTCCCCTTTTAAAAGTGTGCTCAGCACAGAAACAATATGCGGGGGCCCCAGGTGAAATTAACATTCCAATTCAAGCCTCTCACACAGAGAAAGGTAGCCACTAGCACCATCCTGGAATGCTAAAGAACTCACAATGAATCCCTTAGAAAGAAGTGAAGGAGCAAATTAATAAAGAGGGAGAGGGAGGCAGGTGGAGAAGAATATCTAGGTACCAAAGCCACTGCCAGGATAAGATAGAAGGCTGTGATGGCTGTGACTAGGGGCCCTGTTGGGGTGGACCCCTCACCAAGCCTGCTGACCACACACAAGTCCAGAGACTACAAGGGGCCACGTTTAAATCATAGGCTCCCAAGGCACATCACCAGAAAAGGGCTCAGGACATCTGCTACCTATAAGAAAGGCCAGCAGGACGTTATTACAGCAAGAAAAGATAAGCGGAAAGGGGACCAAGTCCACTGCCCCCCAGCTGGGGCTTCAGACAGTTCCACTCTCCATCCTATCCCTCACACCACAAGCTTCCTGGATCCAGAAGCAAGACACTCCTCCCTCCATCACTCCGTCATTGGTCCGACTTGTCACTGACCAGAGGTCTCTGGCCATCCATCACTGGTCAGAGGTCCTTTCTAGTGGTCCCCAACCTGTTTGGCACCAGGAACTGGTTTCGAGGAAGATTATTTTTCCAAGGACTGGGGTAGGAGATGGTTTCAGGATGATTCAATCTTGTTACATTTATTATGTACTTTATTTCTATTATTATTACATCAGCTCCACTTCAGGTCATTTGGCATTAGATCCTGGAGGTTCATGACCCTTTGACAATTCACTGAATAATCCTTGCTGAGGCCCCTTTACCTGCAGCCATTTTTCTCCAAGGCATTTGTGATGGCTATAAAATATGCCTGCAAATTCTTTGACACTCTTCTGATCATGAGAGGGAGTCAAGTTCCCCTTCCCTTGATTATGGGCTGGCCTCCAGTGAGTAAAATGCATTTGGATGTGACCCTCAGTGACCTCCATGGCTGGTTCATTGCAATGGACTGACTTCACTCATGAGAAGCATATTAACATGGATCTGTGGGAAAAGTATGTTTTTTTAATACACTGGCATCAGATAGGAGATCATACTTTCTCAACATGCAAGAAAATTCTAATCCTAGGAAAAAATTTAAAAATCCTATCACTTAAAAAAAAAAAATGTTGATAACAGCATTACTCACAATAGCCAAAACATGGAAGCAACCTAAATGTCCATCAACAGATGAATGGATAAAGAAGATCTGGTATACATATACAATGGAATATTACTCAGTCATAAAAAAAGAATGAAATGACATTTGCAGCAACATGGATGGAACTAAAGATTATCATACTAAGTGAAGAAAGCCAGAAAGAGAAGACAGATACCATATGATATCAGTCATATGTGGAATCTAAAATATGGCACAAATGAACCAATTTGCAAAACAGTAACAGACTCGCAGACATAGACATCAGACTTGTGGTTGCCAAGGGGTAGGGGTTGAGGGAGAGTGATGGACTGGGACTTTGTGGTTAGCAGATGCTAACTATTACATCTAGAATGGATAAACAAAAGGATCTTACTATATAGCACAGGGAACTATATCCAATCTCCTGGGATAAACCATAATGGAAAAGAATACTAAGAATAAAGGATATACATATTATATGTGTGAAACTGAGTCACTTTGCTGCACAGCAGAGATTGGCAAAACATTGCAAATCAACTATACGTCAATTTTTACGTGTTTTTAATTTACAAAAATAATGTTGGTATCAGTAAATGTTTGCCCAGTCATCATAAAAGTCACCAGTTAAAACCTAAAATGTTAAGGCAATTGGCCAAGTGCTACTTCTGATCAGTACTACTGTTTGTGACTTGTTCTTTCTGTTAGGTTAACCCACCCACTGTGAAATTCAGTCTCACTGCGATTTCTGTGGGCAGATGTGCACTGCCTCTGGAGGGTAGCATTAGAGATGCTTTTGCCTTTGATATCCAGCGTCCCAACCCAAAGGCAGGTGCAGGGAGATTGAGATCATTTCTGAGACACTTTTGACTGGCGGGGGGAGGAGGGGAGACAAGGAAGAGCCTCACATACTGTTAATTACTGACAGATGGCATCCGCTGTGTCTGACAGCATTCTAGGCACTGCAGTAAAGCAAGAAAGGGGGTTAAAAAAAAATTCACACAACTCTGCCCTCCATGAGCTCAGACTCAAGGAGACGTAAGGCACGTGACACTTTAGATTTTGTCAAGCACACAGAATGTAAAGGCTTTCCAAGGAGGAGCAGTCATTGCCAGGCAAGGGAATCTGAGAAGAATTTCACAAGACTTCATCAAGACTCTTGCAAGTGACAGAAGCCCACCTCAAAGTATCTTAAGGAAAAATGTATTGGTTCCTGAACCAGGGAAGTTCTAGATCAAGTTGGCAGAAGCAGCTACTTTTGGAGACTCCAAAAGGGTCACAAGAAAACTCTCCCCATCTCCTTCTCTTGGCTTTGTTTTCCCCCATGAGTTACTGAAATGCAAATCTGTGTGCTCAACGCACAGTGAGACCAAACAATACCAAAACATGGGAGCTTGGAGCAGAGAAAGGTTTACTGCAAGGTCCGGCAAGGAGCTGGGTGGCTCATGCCTTAAAAGTCTCAAACTTGCTTCCTTGTGTGCAGGTTTCAATCCCTGGTCCAGGAAGATCCCACATGCTGCAGAGCAACTAAGCCACACCTACCAAGCCTGTGCCCTAGAGCCCGGGAGCCACAACTACTGAGCCCATGTGCTGCAACTACTGAAGCCCGTGCACCCTAGAGCCCGTGCTCCACAGCAAGAGAAGCCACCGCAGTGAGAAGTCCAAGCACCGCAACTTCAGAATAGCCCCTACTCGCCGCCACTAAAGAAAGCCCACATAGCCGTGAAGACCCAGCACAGCTGAAACAAAACAAATCAACAAAGTTATCTTTTAGAAAAAGCCCCAAGCTCCCCCAAAAGCTCTCAGTAAAGCCCTTTTCTAGGAGAGAGGAAGGAGGGACATGGTTGTTCTTGCCAACATCTTGGTATCAGATCCTTTGTTCTTGAAGTCAGGCTGTGGTCAGGTAAGGATGTCTCTGTAAACCTCCACCAAACAAATGTTATTCTCCGTCCGGACAAGAAAGGGTAAGGTCCCAAGGCACAACTTTCACCCTCTGAGGTCCAGGCCCGGCTAAGAGGAGGCAGAACTCAGTTGGCAGCTCCCTCTCAGGGCCAAGTCCCCAGACTCTGTCCAGCTGTCATCGCTGAGGGAGCAGGCACCCATGACCCAGCCAGCCCTCAGGCCGCCCATATGGTGGGAGCCAGGTCCCGCAGACTTCATCCTAGGCAGACAGCCGCTGCTATGAGGTTGCACAGGCAGGGATGAGGGGGAAACTCACCTCTGCTTCAAGGTCTGGACCCAACCTGTGGGAGGACTTGCGAGGGCTCTGGAGCTCTGCAGGACACAGCCCCCAGCCTGTTCACTGGGTCCCCCTCCTTCCCCTGCTCACCTACTCGCCTGAGGCCGGGTAAGCCGGAGGAGCCCAGGATTCTGCCTCTTACCTCACTTTCCACCTGAGGCCGACCACTCCAACCATAGACTAAATTGCCTCACTCTGGGTCACTCCTTGACAGTTGGTTGCTTGTGGGCTGGGCCTACTGCGGTGCCAATCGATGGTTGAGCAAGACCGCTAACGGTCACTCCTTGACAGTTGGTTGCTTGGGGGAGGGGCCCACTATGGCACTGACCAATGACCAAGCAGGACCACTAACGGTCACTCCTTGACAGTTGGCCACTTGTGGGCGGGGCCAAATACAGCACTGACCAACGGCTGAGCAAGACTATTAACTGTCATTCCTTGACAGTTGGCCACTTGTGGGCGGGGCCAAATACAGCACTGACCAATGGCTGAGCAAGACTATTAACTGTCATTCCTTGACAGTTGGTCACTTGTGGGTGGGGCACACTACAGCACTGACCAATCGCTGAGCAAGACCACTTAACTGTCACTCCTTGAGAGTTGGTTGCTTAGGGGAGGGGCCCACCGTGGCACTGACCAGTGATCGAGCAGGACCACAAACTCACTCCTTGACAGTTGGTCACTTGTGGGTGAGGCCCACTACAGTGCTGACCAATGGCTGAGCAGGACCAACAATGACCCAGCAGTAACCGTTGCCTAGTGACAGGGTGGGGAGGTAATGGCCCACAGCAACAGCCTGCTTGCTAAGAGCTGCACTCAGTTGTGTTCTATTACACGTTGCTTCCTTCTCATGCAATTCCAGAATGGTAGGTAGCTTCTAAGATGATCTCTAATATTCATCACCTGATGGCATTCATGGTTTTTGTGTGGTCCCCTCTCCTTGAGTAAATTCCTTCTGATCACTGTCATACCTCAGAGTGGAAGGGAGATCACTTCTGTTATTAGGTCATGAGAAACTGTCAGTCACTTTGGTGAAGACACTCTCTTCTATATGGAGAGGACCACGTGTCAAAAACCTGAGGCTCTCAGTCTAAGAACCCACAAAAACTGAATCCTGCCGACAACCATGTAAGCACAGAAGCAGACTCTTCTATGATCAAGGCTTCAGATGAGAGCTCAGCCCTGGCCAACACCGTAATAGCAGCCTTGTGAGAGATCTGGAAACAGAAGCTAACCTGGGCGGGATTCCTGACCCACAGAAACCATGAAGTAACCATGAAGTGATACATGCAGATTGTTTTAAGCCATCAATTTGTGGCTTAAACTTGTTACATAGCAATAATAACAGATACATTTAGGCTCACATCCCCCGACCTTAGCAACTCCAACAGAAAAGGAAGCCTCCCTCCCCCAGTGCTTGCAACAAACATCCCAGAGCTGGATCTCGTTGGCCAAGCTTGGGTCATGTGCCCAAGCCTGAGCCAATCCTTGAAGCCTAGGAGATGAGATGTTCTGGTTGGTCAGGCACAAGTCATGAGCCTGCCCATGGAGGAGTAAGAGGAGAAAGTTATCAGTAACCAAACCTCAAAGCTGGGAAGCAGTGATTCCCCAAAACAAAATCAGGGTGTTACTCTCAGAGGAAGGCAAAATAGCATTCAACCACTATCATACAACAAGACTTGGTATGAAGTAATATGGAAGAAGAGATAAGGGGAAAAAAGCACAAAAATGAGCACCAGAACACATAGCAGGTGTTCAGTTAAAAACTCAATGGCTGGAAAAGAAGATTAAACCAGGACTAACATTTATTACAGACCCATGTGAATTCAAGCACTATGTTGAATTCTTACAGAAGATCTCCCTTAATCCTGACAACATCCCAAAGAGTAGGAGCTCCTACTTTCCCCTTTTCACAGATGAACATGCTGTGGCACAGAGAAGTTAAGTAATTCACCCAAAGTCACAGAGCAAGCAAGTGGCAGAATTGGGATTTAAACCCAAGCAGTCTGACACCTGAATTCATGATCTGAATTTCAGTCATCCATTTGAAAACAGTTTGTAAGACCTATAATCAAGCCATGAGAGAAAGCTGACAGGGGGTGCTATAGAAGTTCATCCTCTCATTCAAACATTTATTAAAAACTTTCACAAAGAAAGACAGAGAATAAGAGTTAGGGAACCGTACAGGATGGGAAAGCTTGAAAAAGAAATTCCAGCAGCTTCCTCCCTTATATCATCCTCAATGCTGTAATGAAGAGAAGCAGAATTTAGTTGCCCTTACAAAATGATCTGAGATGACAGGCAAATTAATCAAGTAGGAAAAGGAGGCCACTCTGGAGCTTGTTTAAGTGAAGCTGGTACAAATGGCGAGGCCGACCCCCTCTTCCCCAGCACTTTTTTCTCCTGAAATATACAGACCTTCTTAACAACTCAGCCCATAAATTTAAGAGAAAAACATTTTAACTGGGCTGGGCGTGGGGGGGGAGTGGGTGGAAAGAGGAAAAAATATCATAGGGAAATTAAAAATTCATCATAAATTCATGGTGCTTTCTAGAGAACTTGTTGCATTAGAAAGGAATGTGTCTGTGTTAAGTGCTATGGAGGCATAGACGGGAACAGAAGATGGCTCTCTTCTAAGATTGAAGTTCCCAGAATCTAGAGAAATGCCATGAGTAGAGGGAGTAGCATTTCTAAGTCCTTTGGGGACCATCCACCACTGGAACCACTGGGAATGGAGCCTTGGGAAACATCAGCAGGTCCTGGTCATCAAAAAGCAAGCACCTCTTGGCAAGAGGCCTGGGTTCTAAGAACCAGCCCCTGACCATTCCTGTCTTTCTGTTAACTCCACTTCTTCAGGTGTCAGTTCTTTCAATAACTGTCACTTAGTCACACCCTGCCTGGCTTTCCTCAAATGTCTGGAGATTGGGTTGGGTGCTGATTTTTGCACAGTGTTTCTGCTGGCTAGCATCGATATTTGCATATCTTTCTAAACCTCCTTTCAATGTTTGGGGAATCCTCCATTTTCTATGTGCTTAGTCACTCAGTCGTGTCCAACTCTTTGTGACCCCATGGACTGTATAGTCCACCAGGCTTCTCTGTTCATGGAATTCTCCAGGCAAGAATACTAGAGTGGGTTGCCATGCCCTCCTCTAGGAGAACTTCTGAACCCAAGTCTCTTGCATTGCAGGCAGATTCTTTACTATCTGAGCTACCAGGGAAGCCCTGAGACAGAGGGAAATCACTAAATACACGTTGATATTTCCCTGCCATGAAATAACAGGCAATGATCGAAAAAAAAAATAGTTCTATATGTACATGGATACTGGGGAAGAAATTATATACATTCCTACAAGGAAAATACACAACAAACTGATAAACAGAGTAGTTACCTTTGGGAAGAAACTTACACAAAGCAGACTTGGGGCCTATCTGTCACACTTTTTAAACCACTTTCACAGCTTTGACAGAGAGTGTTGTGCAATCGCCAAACTGCTTTCACCCAGAAAAACTGTTTCCCAGATTCCCATCCCAGGAGGCAGAATAAAATCTCAAACACAAACACACACACAGACACACAAACACACACAGTGCAATTATAAAAGATCCTGATTGTTTATACCTTCCTCCAAATGCTGTGCTATTCCTGCTAAAGTATTCATCCCCAGCTACTAATTATCCCCCCAATATCCATTCTTTTCTTTTGAGAGAGTAACAGAACTTTTATTTTCAGCAACTTCAAAGGAAGACTGCATTCCCCAGATTCCTTCACAACTACACGTGGCCATGTAATTTCATCATAACCAACAGGATATAAGCAGAAGCATCTTTGGGCTGCTTCTAGGACTCTTCTATAAAAGACAATTGATAAAAATCCTTTACCCTTTCTTTATCTGCACCCCCATCCTGGTGCCTGGAATGAAGATAAGATGGCTGCACCTGTAGCTGCCATTTTGGGCCATGAAGGCAAAGACCTCAACCTTGAAATGGTAGGAAAAAGGGTCCATGAGGCTTTCACAGAACAAAGCCAACCTACAGTCCTGAGCTACCGAGCTCCAGAATCTGACTTGGGAAAGAAATAAACTCTTACTTTTTAAGCCAACACTTTTTTTTTTTAACCAAGCCACACAGCTTGTGGTATCTCAGTTACCCTACCAGGGGGCAACCCTGGGACCTGGTAGAGAAAACACCAAGTCCTAACCACTGGACTGCCAGGTAATTCTCACATCATCACTATTTTAATTCTCTGTCGCTCACTGATGAGCCCATTTTCAATAAATACACCCATCACACCACAGCCCAGCTTAATTTCCCCAGTGAAACACCAAGCACATCCCTCCTGGGTCACCTGAGTCCCATGCAACTTAGCCCCGAGTACCCAGCAAAGCAGAGCAGCAAATTCAGGAGGTCCCAAAAGAGGCAATCTCACCAGCTCCAGTGGGGACCCAGAAACCCTAAGAGAAAAAGTCAGGCTCTCTACTTAAAAATCAGCATTATTTTTTTTTAAAACATCGGCACTATTGTAGCTGAAATGTCTCAAACTTTCCTGATTTCCTTCCTTGAAACTCCCCCACTCCTTTCCCACCACCCCCACCTTCATTCTTTCACTAAGGTCAGTAGTCCAGCCACACCGTTCCCGTGCTAATAAAATAATATGAAAGCGCATGTGTGAAGGGATGGGAGAGGGGTGAGAGGCAGCTTGGTCTGCTGGTTAATATCCAAAGTACCTGGATTAAAAACCCAGCCCTGGTAGGAATGTAAATTGATTCAGCCACTACGGAGAACAGAATGGAGATTTCTTTAAAAAACTGAGAATAAAATTACAATATGACCCAGCAATCCCAACCATAAGACACATGTACCCCAGGTTCATTGCAGTACTATTTACTATAGCCAGGACATGGAAGCAACCTAGATGTCTACTGACAGATGAATGGAAAAGTTGTGGTATAGATATACAATAGAATATTACACAGCCATAAAAAGTAACGAATTTGAGTCAGTTCTAGTGAGGTGGATGAACCCAGAGCCTGTTTTACAGAGTGAAGTAAACTAGAGAAAAACAAATATCATATACTAATACATATACATGGAATCTAGCAAAATGGTACTGATGAACCTATTTGCAGGGCAAGAATAGAGAATCAGGGGGCTTCCCTGGTGGTTTATCAATAAAGAATCCACCTGCAATGCAGGAGACCTGGGTTTGATCCTTGGGTCGGGAAGATCCACTAGAGAAGGAAATGGCAACCCACTCCAGTATCCTTGCCTGGGAAATCCCGTGGACAGAAGAGGGTGACGGGCTACAGTCCATGGGGTCACAAGAGTCAGACATGACTTAGCAACTAAACAACAACAAGAAATAGACCCAGATGAGAGAACAGACTTATGGATACAGCAGGGACAGGAGAGGGTGGGACGAATTGAGAGAGCAGCATTAAAATATATATACCACCATATGTAAAACAGATAGCCAGTGGGAATTTCCTGTATGATTCAAGCGACTCAAACAGGGGCAACGTGACAGCCTAGAGGGGAGGGATGGGGTAGGAAGTCGGAGGGAGGTTCAAGCGGAGGGGACGTATGTATACCTAAGGCATATTCATGTTGATGTATGGCAGAAACCAACACCATATTGTAAAGCAACTATCTTTCAATTAAAAATAATTTTTAAATGGATATAATAATAATATCCAGGCTTGTTGAGAATATGAGTTGATACATGTAGACATATTAGAACTATGACTGCCATATAGAAAGCACCATCTAAAGACAGTTATTTTATACACATAGGAGACTTTGGGTCAGTTGTTTTTATTAAAATGGCATGCACAGGCTGTTACCCTGCTGCTCACTTTTCTCCTTGACAATAAAGCCCTGGTCATCCCTCCAGGACAAGGGAGGTCCAATCCATTCTTCTTAATAGCTGCATAGTGGTCCAAGCATATAAATACCACTATTTAGTCCAGAATTACTTTATTGATGAACAATCAGGTTTTTTTCTCTTTTTCACCATTACAGACAATGCTACTATAAATATCCATGAGCATACAATCTTACCAGTGGTGCTTTTATTTCTAGAAAGCATAGGTTTCCCAGCAGTGAGATTGCTGGGTCAAAGATCAAATTCTCTTTTCATATATATTAGCAGGTTACATTCCAAATAGTCTGTGTTTTCAACCAAAGCAACTAAGATATGTGTGAGATCACTGGACTGGGATTTCAGAGGTCACATGCACAAAACAGAAGCCCCAGGAGATTCAGGAGCAGCCAGAAGAGAACCCACAAAGGGCAGGAGGGGTAAGTGTTGGCTCCTTGAGGGAAGAGCACCAGAGATATCAATCCAGACATGAGAGCTCTCCCAACCTGGGGGTGGGGGTGGGGGGGTGGTGGAGGGAATGTCCCCACCTCACTTGGGAGCCTGTCAGAGTGAATTTTCTTCCTTCTCGTGGAAGCACCCAGATTTTCTTTTGGGAAACAATTCCCTGCCTACCTCTCCAGCAAGTTCCTTCCAACTCTGACTCCCGAGATGAGCCTCCGACTTAAGGGTGGCTGATCAGATGAAGGATTCAATCCCCACAGCCACAGTTCCTGGTTGAGAGGTCAGTACACAACCCATATTAGTTCAGTAAAAGTCAGTCCTGAGATTCTTGTTGGGACAATTAAGAAAGAGACATTTGATTTTTGCTGGTTGGAGGAAAGCCGATAGCAAACTTTGCCATCAAAGAATTAGATGAACACAGGGAAAAAAAGAACTAAGAGACAGAGGGAGAGCATAAGCTTTCATTAGGAGAGTGTTAAGCCCCTGTATCTAGCCATGCCTGAAGCTGTTTCCTCCTTAAGCTTCCCACCTTCAGGGACTAGTATAAAAATTCCCAACTTTATACTTTGCAACTATGATAATCCAGACTTAATACACTGGCATATTCTTGCATTTGACACATCATCTCCATGAGTGCACTGAAAATCTTAAATTTGGAAACTTAAAATGTCACAGACCTCGGTGTCACAGATAAAAGAGAAAAGGCTATGTTAATCTTTAAAACAACCAAATATGAAAAAACACAAGATCATAAAAGAGATCCATTGATCGGAGTCATTCTGAGTATAAAATAACTAACCAGTAGGTTGCTTTAATACTAGCTCCCTCCAGCAGCATCCCTACAAGGGGTCTTCTGAGCCATGAGCCATCAAGCTTTGCCTGCAGAGTAAAAAATATCTCCCACACACATGTGATACTATTTTTAAAATGTTACATAAATGCTACTGTAATTACCAAAACCTAGTCATTCAAAAGCATTACTGAATTGATGGCAACTTTCGATCAATATGTTTTCCTTTTTTAACCAAGAGATACCAAACCCACAATTCTTCTTATTCAAACAAGCTAGATAATCTTTTAGACATTAAAAGGGGATACTTGTTTTGACCATAGCATACTATAAACACACATTTACAGAGCATTCCCTGCTTCAACATGTAAGGCAAACTTTGTCTTTGAAAGGGCAAGATAGTAGGCAATTTATTTAGGCTCTGCAAGCCATACGATCTCTGTCACAACTACTCAATCCTGCCCTTGTTGTGAGCAAGCAACCCCAGTAAGTAAACAAACAGGCTTGGTGCAATAAAACTTTATTTACACAATAAACAGGTCGAGGGCCGGATTTGGTCTATGGACCCTAGACTGGTGATGCCCAGTTTAATGGGTACAGAAAATAATAAGCAATGAACAGGAACCAAGGCCAGCACAGGGTCAGATGGAATTTACACATCTCTCAGCTGTTGTGAAATTGGATGAAGAAAATAAAATTTGATTGACACACAGCTTTTCAGCTACACACCTACTAGATAAAGCAAGGACACCTGCAGTGGCACACTAACAATAATAAACTCTGCCAATCACATCATGAACACAGGAGAAACTTTTTTCTTAGAATATCAGTGCTTCCAGCAAGAAAAATGAACCCCACACTAAAGCTGATAGGTTCACAGCTCAAATCTGACCTCCACCTCCAATTTCCAGGGGAAAATAGTACATCGGAACACTGGTTTCCTCAACTGTCTTACCAACATTATTAATAACTGCCCCCAGCTATTGAGCACTTAGCATGTGCTGGGCACTTGCTAAGAAGCATTTGCATCTATCTTCTCATAGGATCTTCTTAACTTTATCCTCGTTAATGATGTGTCTTTATGTCTGTCTGACAGATGCGGAAACACAGGCTCATCCATCCCAACCTTCTCCCCAGGGCCATTGGGAAGAACGCATAAAAGGCAAAAACCCAACAGAGAGATGTTAAGGTCAGTTTGTTAAGTCCACCATTAGCATACATTGATTTGAGGGACTTCTCTGGTGGCCTAGTGGTGAAGAATCCACCTGCCAACGCAGCAGGCACCAGTTCGATCCCTGGTCCAGGAAGATCACACATGCTGTGGAGCAACTAAGCCCGCATGCCACAGCTACGAAGTCATCATGCCCTGGAGCCTGTGCTCCACAAGAGAAGCCACCAAAAGGAGAAGCCTGCACACCGCAACTAGAGAAAGCCCGTGCACAGCAACAAAGATCCAGCACAGCCATAAATAAATAAAAATAAATATATATATATATGTATATATTGATTTGGCCCCTATTCTAAGTACAGCGGTAAGTATATAATTGGCTCCCAATAAATATTTATTGAGTGAGTCTATCAATCAGCATATCCCACAGGGCAAATTTCAAACTACACCCCAAATCTCACCACTCTTCACTTCCTCTCTAGCTACCACTTTGACCCGAGACAGCAACATCCCTGGACTATTACAATAGCCCCTCGGGGCTCTCCCTGCTTCTGGTTCCTGTGACTCAAAGCACCGTCTCCTCTGCTCAAACCTGCCAGTAATTCCAGACTCACTCATTTGAGGCAAAAGCCACAGTCCTTACCAGGCTCTGGTCCCTATAATCTCATCTACTCAGCCCAGCCTCAGTGGCCTCCTTTCTGTCTTTGAACCTGCCAGGCACCTGCCCACCTCAGGGCCTTTGCACTGGCTGTTCCCTCTGCCTGGAACACTTGGCTGCCTCACCTCCTTAGGTCTTTATTCAAAGTCACCTTCCTGATCCTGCTATTTAAAATTGCAAAACATCTCTCCCCAGCGCTCCCTCTCCAGTCCCTCACTTCATGTTTCTCCAAAACCACTAACAACCATTTAATAAACAGCATATCTTAGTTATTTAGCTATTTCAGTGTCTATTTCCCTGTGCCTTGATGCTAACCCTACAAGGATAGGGACCTTCACCTGCCTTGAACCTGCCATATCTCCCGCTCCAAGTATAACACCTGTCACAGTGTCGGTGCACAGGAAAACATGTGTCAATGAACAAAGGCAGAATGAAGGAAGGAAGAGAACTAGGGAGAGGTTTTGACGATCAGCACCGGGGACGCAGGTCCATTTTACAGATGGGAAAACTGAGACTCAGAGAGGTCAAGGAGCCAGACCAGTGCTCCCAGATCTTCCAATTTCTTGAGAGAAGCTGGAAACCTGGATATTGACATCTTCCACTTTTTAAATGCCAGTAACAAACAAGAGAAGCCTGCAGACCCAGATATGGCCCAGAGGCAGCCAGTGGCTCTACACTGGCCTGGAAAAGTTCCACTGCAATGTCACTCTAAAAACAACTCTTTTGGGGAAAACCATTTTCCATCTACACCGTGCCCCTCCCCTTCCACTCCCTCCTGCCCAGTCTTTGGAACAGATTCAGGGAGAACAGAGTCCCCTCCCACCTGGCCACCCCTTCCACCCCTTTGCCAAAGCATCCTCACCACTCTGCCCAGGTGCCCCCATCCCCACTCACCTGGCCCCCTCCGCTTACCCAGGAGAGCCTGCAGCGGCAGATGGCACAATTACAGAGAGAAACATAGCAAACCAAGGATATAAATCCATCCGCAGTGCACAGCACAGAGAGAATCAGGCAAACAAAGGGAGCCATGGCTTCCGAGAGCCTGGAGAACGGGCAGGGCCCATCCACCGCTCCAGAGTTCTGGAAGGAAAGCCAGGACCCTCCGCCAGGCGCACGGAGTCAGCCCCGCGAGCTTCAGGCTGCAGCCACAGCAGTATTTTTATGTGTCCATTTGCTCCAGTGCATTAAGAGCCCTGGTGGGAGGCATTCCAAGCACAAGCAGACATTAGAGATGCGGTACTTTCTGAGTCACTCTTCCTAGGTTCTGAATCCTGGGCTCCGAAGCGCAGCCATGATGAGTGAGGTCCCCCAACGGATTAATTTAGGTTAACACTGCAAAACAGCTGGGGCTCAGAAGTGTCGGGCAATTCTAGAGTCTCCATCACCTTCAGTAATAAAAATACAGCAAATCCAATTGGACTCTATTGATTTTTTTTTTTTAATGTAACTATTTTGGGGCTGATACATAAGGAGAGGGTATTGATCAGTTCAGGAGTCAGGTGTCAGGGAGGGGAGTTCTGTGCATCCCAACTGTGGCCCCAAGGCAGGCTGAGCAAGAGAAGATGACAGAATTCAATTCCAAAGAACTTGGGCTTCTTTCCCACCTTCCCTTGGCAGAGAGTGAGCATCAGGGGTCCCTCCTGCCCTGAGTTGCCGGGAAAATGCCAAACAAACACCTGGATGGAGAATAAAAGTGATGAGCGACCCTGCTTTATTTCTCCCAGTGGGGCTATCACCACCTGACATTAAATTATGTATCTGTCCATTGTTTTATTATTGTCTTACTCTGCCTGAATGATGGTGGGGGGGGGGGTCTTTTCTGCTCCCTGCTGTGTCCCCAGTGCTGAGCACCGATTAATTTGTCTGTTGAATGAATGACTGAGCTCAAGTGGTCAATGACCTTCTTGATGACTTGATGCAGGCCAGGCACCGCGCAAAGAACCTTTCAGAGAGTCGAATTCCTCCTGCCTCTGACACGGTTCTCCAGGTTGGCTCATTCTGACCTGTTACATCTCAGATAAGGAAAATGCCACCTTCTCCAAGAAGTCTTCCTGGACCACCCATACTCTCCATATGGCATTGCTTTGTACTGAATACAAGGAGCACAGATTGCTGTCTGAGATGTTCCTGGTTATGGATTTGCTGGCTTCTTGTCCCTTGCTCAGTCACACCACACCTGCCCTAGAATGTAAGCCCCCGAGGTCACAGGCACCTAAGCTTGAGGGTGGGGATACTGAGGCAAAACTCCAAGCCATGGAGGTACCTTAGGGAGAGGAGAGACAGGAGTCAAGCACTTTGGGGAGGAGACCCCAGCCTGCCACTCACGGGCTGTGCGGTCTTCAGTGTCCCTGAGTTCCTCTGAGTCTCGGTGCCCCTTCCCCATCTGGGAATACATCTGAGCCCTGGGGGGGTGCCCAAGAATCCAGCAAAATCCTGGAGTGAGAAACCATTTGGTAGGCAGCCTTATCCTTCTCTTCACAGGTTTGACTGTTGCAGTAAAGAGCCCATCAACCCCTCCCTTCCTGCCTCTCTTCCCCCCACCCCTGAAGGACTCCCCTCCATCAGTCTCCCTATTAGTGTCTCCCAAGATCAGCAGGAGAGTTCAAGCCCTGCTGTAGTTTGAACAGTTGTGTCCCTCCAGACTTCATACATGGAAACGTAACCCCCAATGTGACGAGGGTAGGAGGTGAGCCTTTGGTGAACGAGGTCATGAGGATGGGGTCTCATGATGGGATTAGTGCCTTTATAAGAGACCCCAGGGACTTCCCTAGTGGTCCAGGGGTTAAGAATCTGCCTTCCAATGCAGGGGGTGGGGGTTCGATCCCTGGTAGGGGATCCCACATGCCATGGGGCAACCAAGTCCGAGCACCACAATTAGAAAGCCCGCATGCCACGACTACTGAGTTCGTGGGCTGTGGAGCCCATGCTCCGCAACAGAAAAACCCTGCACACTGCAATGAAGAGCCCGTGTACTGCAACTAAGACCCAATGCAGCAAAAAAAAAAAAAAAAAATTCATATATTTTTAAAAGAGAGAGACCTCAGAGAGCTCCCTCGCCCCTTCTACCAAGTGAAGATACAGTGAGAAGACGGGCATCTATGAACCAGGAAGAGGGTTCTCATCAGACTATGCTGACACCATGACCTTGGACTTCCAAACCTCCAGAACTGTCAAGAATAAATAAATGTCTGTTGTTTATAACCCACCCAAGGAGTGGTACTTTGTTATCACAGCCAGGATGGACTAAGACTGGGCTTATTCTACAGATGGGGAAACTGAGCCTTGGAGAGGTCAGGGGGCTAGAAGGGGCTAGATTTAGATCTCCCAATTTCTTGAAAGAAGCCAGAAACCTGGATGGAGATACTGACATCTCCCACTTTTTTTGTTGGCAACTAAGAAGAGATGCCCGCAGGCTAGACATGGCCCAAAGGCAGCCTGAAGCCTTCCACACGGGCTCAGTTTACCCAAACACCAAGTCCCGGATGGACCCAGAGACGGTCATACGAAGTGGAGTAAGCCAGATGGAGAAACACAGAAATCACACAACATAGCTTACTTGTGCAATCTAAAAAGATGACAGAAATGAACTAATTTACAAAACAGAAATAGACCTATAGACTTAGAAAAGAAATTTTATGGTTACCAAAGGAGAAGGGATGAAGGATAAATTAAGAGTATGAAATTAACATATGCATACTACTATATATAAAATAGACAACCAATAAGGACCTATAGGTTCTTGTATAGCACAGGGAAAAATACTCAATATTTTTTTAATAACATATAAGGGGAAGAATCTGAAAAAGAATATATATGCATAACTAAATCACTGTGCTGCACACCTAAAACCAACACAACACTGTAAATCAACTATACAGCAATAAAAATTTTTTAATTTTAATAAAATACATACTGATAAATTATAAGATGCAAAACTACTTTTAAAAGGAGTTTAAAGGGAGGAGGGAATGACAGAGGATGAGATGTTTGGATGGCATCATCAACTCAATGGACATGAGTTTGGGCAAGCTCTGGGAGATGGTGAGGGACAGGGAAACCTGCAAGGCTGCAGTTCATGGGGTCACAAAAAGCTGGACACAACTGAGCAACTGAACAACAACAGTTTAAAAATAAACATTCTAGAAATGCTAGAAAATATCAAGTATTTTCAAAACAGTATTTGGGACTAAAAAAAAGTGCCACACCCTGCCTTGCCAATGTACCCCCTCAGCTCCTAAGGAAGGGAGCTGTCTTTAAAGGCACCAGAATTCCCCAAAATGGGCTTCTCAAAAAAGACTGAGCTCTGTTTCCAACTCAAAACACATCCTTGAATCCCCTGGGCCCAAATGAGTCTCAAAATCCAATATATTGCCCACAGAACTCAGTGTTTACAAACACAGAGACGGTAGCGGCTAAGAGCACTGACTCTGAAACAGATAGACTGTGCTTTCATATCCATGGCCCATCCTTTTGTGGCTGTGTGACCTTGATAGGTCAAGGCTCCTCTCTGGGCCCCAGTTTCCTCATCTGTAAAGTGGAGCAAACACAAGTCCTGAGCCCATGGGGGCCATTGAGGACTCAATGAAGTAAAATCAGAAGAGGACTTAGGATGCACAGTAAGTGTAGATTGGGGTTAGTTGTGGTGTTTCTGATTCTCAGCTACACTGAAATGGAAGAACCAGGGCAGGAGACAAAATGGAAAGGTGGGGGGTGTCTGTCTGCCAAAGTTTCACCCTTTAATGTAAGCATCTAATCCCTCGAGGGCACAGAACTCAAAGGATTCCTAGTTGCCTGCAGAGTTGATGCCAATCTGTTTGATTTCTATGGCTGGAAACCTTAGCTTGAATTAATAGGTCTATTTGTTGCAGAGAGAGAGCAGAAAAAAAGTGAAATAACCACCCACCACCTTGGAATCTGGGTCTGGCTTGTCCACACAGTTCTGTGCAAGGTTGTGGAGGCAAATCTGGCTGTGTGAGGAGGTGGATAAGGCACAAACCAGTGCCTGGGCTGGAATCCTGACCCTGTGTGACCTCAGGCAAGTTACTTGGCATCTCTGGACCTCAATATATCCTCATTTGTAAACTATTAATAATGAGGGTGTTCATTTACCCTTTATTACAGTATTTCACTCTGTTTAGATGAGGAAAAGTCTGAGATGGTCCCTGCAACACAGGGAGCAACTTCAGAAGCATGTGAATCCATCATCACCCCATCATTCCATCCCATCATCATTACCATCATCACCATTGCCGTCACCATCACCATCATCAACATCCCATCACTATTATCACCATCACTTTCATCATCACCATCACCACCATCATAACCATCATCCCATCATCCCACCACCATACCATCATCATCATCACCACCACCACCACCATCATCATCATTGTCATTGTGATGATTTGCTACCTGCCTTTTGAGTTGACATTTGCTATTTTGGCCACCCCCAGCAGCTGTCGTTCTCACGACCTTGGGCTCCCTAAATGGAGTCACAATCCTCTGAAGGACCAGAAAGTAGAACTCCTTGACCAGAAAGGCTCCTCTGTGTAGGGTGGAAAAGTCCTGGGAGAGGAGTTTAAGAAAAAAAAAAAAAAAAACGAGAACTTACAGGAGCCATGAGCCCTGATCTGTCATCAATTCACCGTGTGACCCTGAGCAAGTCACTTTCCATGCCTGAGTCTCCTTTGCCATTTGCAGAGAAGGTTGTTGGAGGAGATGCTCCAGAACACTTCTTGCTCTCCAAGTCTAATCATTTACTCTGGAAAGATGTGGTAGGACCACTACCACCACATGTTGCTGCCTCAGGTGGCCAGGGTGCCTCCATCTCCTTATAGAGATGGCAGGTGATTCATCTGCTGAATCCCATAGCTTCGAAGGGAAATGCACTCTCTCCATCCCCATTCAATTTTAGAGCCAGGAGAAAAAAAAAGGAGGTGCCCAGCCACATACAAGGCGGGGGGGGGGGGGGGGGGCAGTGTGCATACATTCAGGCACAAGGCCCCTGCAAGAGCTCTGCTGGCCCAGAGACCACCCTCTCAGATTTCATGTCAACAAACGAGGGGTTTCTTGTGCTCCTTTGGACCATGGCAACCACTTCCCTCATTGTTGGCTTCAAGCATCGCAGCTCATGCAGAAGCCTCATGCCTCCCAAGTTCCCTGCATCCGGTGGCAGGCGGGGGTAAGGAAGGCAGAATGAAATGATTTACTCTGGGAACCTCCACAGTACAGCCATTAAATCACTGGGGGGGGGGGGGGGGGGGCAGGGAGGCGACAGCATTGGCATACCACTCGCCGTCATCCCCAAGGCCACCTCTCTAAAGAGCAACACCACACACAGGCAACCCCCCCACCAAAAATCACTATTGTAATGAGAAAGAAATATACCACATGCCACGCCAAGGTGCCAGGCACGGCTAAGAGCATCTCTGCCTTGAAGCCAACGTCTCCCCTACCCACCCTCCCATCAGACTAGCAGGCTCTGCCACTCACAAGGACCCTCTGTCGGGGGTTCCCCACCCACCCGGATTTTATTAGACCCCGAACACAATGGGTCAATGGAGCAAGGCACGTCCATTTTCCCCAGCAGGCACTGGAACAGCGCCGCTAATTTGCAAAGCCATAGCGTGCACAAAAGTGGCTTGAATAATGGGGGCCCCCTAGTCGCTAAGCCGGGGGATTTGTGCTGACTCTTACCAAGTACAGTTCCATATGTTTAAGCACTTGCAAGGCTCAAAGAAGTACACCCACCACACTCTTTACCATGGCAGCGACCCACGCAGGAGGGGGGAGGGGGTGCAAAGCAGACAGCCCCTGTGTATGATGGGGGAAGAGAGTGTCCTTCCTCGCCTCTGAACTCTTCCAGCCCCTCTCCTGGAGCCTCCGTCAAATGTGGTCGGGAAATCATGCCAGAAATTAACCAGAAAAGCCAACCAGCTCTGAAGGATGCTCTAGCCAATTCCTCCGAACCTTTCAACCAACGGTAGGCAGCTAAGTATCTTTCAGGAATTTCAGCCTTGTTTTTTTTCCTCCCAGCTCTCCTAACTGGTGCTAAATATAGAGTTATGAACTGTTGTCTCTTTATGTCCCTGGTGGGGATCAGAGAAAGGCTTATATGTGCTTGCAAGGACCTGGTGGCAGCAGTGAGGGTTCTGCCGTAGCAGCACCTGTCAGAATGAGCTGCCCAGCTGAGATCTGGGGGCAGACTCAGAACCGGGGCCAGCACCAGGTTTCAGGGATGGTATACCTTTCCAGCCAGGACTGGGCCCCCCCAGAGACAGGCACGAGCTCTTCTGTTGCTAGCGGAGAGGGGAGCCAGGGTTCACCATGTTCCTTCCAAAGCATTAGGCAGACAGCCTCTCTGGGAGATTTCTCATCTTCACATCCAGGCAAACTCTGACCACCCCTACCCCTCCACCCCGTTCAGAAACAAAACCAAGACAAAAACTGCAATTTTCAAGTCCGAAGGGACTGTGCACTTTGAAGAACAGGCTCCAGGGCTTCGGCTGAGAGGAAACAGCCTCAGCCCCAGCAAACAGCCCCTCTTTGGTACCACAGAGAAACGCGGAGAGCTGAACAGTGATCAGAGCTGCTTATTAGCCAAACAGATTGAAGATTCATCCACAGTTAAGCCCAACACCACTCTCTAAATCGAGCCAAAGCTGAACGCCGATGGATATCTCTGACAGAAGGCTTTCTCCGAGTAGAAGGTTTTATTTAATATTTTGGGTCACTTAAGGGCATCTCAAAGCAAGACAATATTTACTTTTTCCATGCAAATACATCACACATTAAGTTGGCAAACAACACTGGCTCCTGACTGCAACCCTCCAAGACAGTTGAAGCTGAAAAGTTACAGTTGTATTTTCTGTTGCGTTCTGGGTGGCTGTGTGGTTTGTTTATCAACAAGATGAGAAGAAATTGTCTCAAGCAAAAGCTACCTGCTCCCAAATCACGGATCCTAATGTTAAAAGGTTTGGAGAACCGAGCTTTCCAAATGTATATG
Source organism: Dama dama (assembly GCF_033118175.1). Classification (NCBI taxonomy): domain Eukaryota; kingdom Metazoa; phylum Chordata; class Mammalia; order Artiodactyla; family Cervidae; genus Dama; species Dama dama. The sequence goes on along the minus strand of NC_083685.1, from coordinate 22,045,359 downwards.
AATGCTGCTGGTGACTGTTCCCCATTCTTCTAAACCTTTGATATTCTTCACTGCCTGGGGTGGGAGCAGGGGAGGAACTGGAATTTTAGGATAAGCGTCCTCGGAAACCAACGTGTAGCCACACCAAGGTGGTAGAAAGCTTTTCAAACTCCAGCGGAGACCCAAAATACCTGACTATCTTGCCTTTCCCCACTCGCTAGATTTTGGCAACAGCTGCGCCGAAGCCAGCGGGGAGCCCGGCTCCTTGGTACCCAAGCAATGGCTCTAGGCATCACCACGTTCCAGGCGCCTCTGCGCGCCCGGAACTGCCTGTCCGCCTTGGGGTCAGGGCGCTGGGTTTCCAGGAGGCTAAGAGCGGGCTGCGCCGTAGCCTAGGGAAGGCCACTTGGGGAAGGGGCACCTTCGGCGGGGATGTAAAAGCAGGAGGGTGCCGCGGGGCTTGGGGAGAGGCTGCGCACCAGCCAGACAGCTCCGACAGAGACGACCTCAAGGTGGGGCCCCGCAGGTGTCCTAGGAAAGCCGGCGGTGCGTCCGCGGGCATCAGGAAACGGAGAGAAGGGGCCCACCGACTCTGCCACAGCAAAACCGCCGCGGGAACCGGGTCCTGGAGGGGATGTTGCCCCAAGGCAAGGCAAAGAGGCGATTCGATTCCTGGAGGCGCGCCCCCACCCGCCTTGTGAGGCTGAGCGCACCCGGTCTGTTACCTCTTGCGCGCTAAAAGGATACGCAGGAAAGCTGGGGGTTTGGGGAGGAAGGCGGGCAAGGTCTCGCGCTGGGCAAAGGGGTACGTGCTGGGGACCCCTGGGTTCCCAGAGTCTCCTTAGATCTGTCCAAGTTCGGGAGACGCAAGCTGCTGGGGACTTGAGAAGGAGGTGGCTGCCCCGTGCGGGAGCCAACTTTGTGCGCTGCGGCCGGGGTCGGGGATGGGGACTGGGAACGCGTTACCTGGGCACCGGAGGGCCGTCAAGGCCAGCAGAAGCCCGAGCGGCGGCGCCCGGCCCGAGGGCGGCATGGTCCTCGGCGCGCGGTGGGCCTGGCCCGCGGCTCCCGGGAGCGGCCCCCGCGGCTACGCTGGGGCGCCGGGCATGGCTAGCTCCCAGGGCGCCGCTCTTCCCCAGACGCAGGCGGCGGACGCTGGCGGCGCTTCCCTGGCTGCGCCTCAGTGCGCTCTCCCGGGCTCGGCTGTGCGCGGCCGGGGAGCAGGGGGCCGCGGGGGCTCAGCGCCCAGCGCCCTGGCCCGCCGCCCCGCACTTGGCCCGAGTTGCGCAGCCCCCGCCGCCGCCGCGACTCCCGCGCCCCGGCGCCCGTCCCATTCCGGTCGCGCCGCCGCCGCTGCCACCACCGCCGCCTCTGCCCGCGCCAGCTGCCGGCCGCCCCTCGAGCCAGCGAGAGAGTGAGCGAGCGCGCGAGCGCCGGGGAGGAGGGAGGCGAGGCGGGAGGAGGGAGGGGCCGGGGAGGCCGGGGGAGGGGCCCGCCGCCGGGAGATGGGGCACCAGGCGGCCGCCAGGCGATAGGCGGCGGGACGTGCCACTCCCCGGCGTCCCCGGGGGAGGGCGCCTGGCCGCAGAAGGCCTGGGAAGCCCCGCGGGGGTGGTCAGGGCGTTGGCGGGGACAGGGACGGCCGGAGGGATGACCTACTGGGCAAAGTACGGACAGATCCGGGCGCTTTCGGGGCGTAGTGGCGAGAGTTCCCAAGGTCGCGGGACGAGGGAGATGGGAAGGGTCCTAGGAACGGGGCAGTGAGTCTGGAGGGAGGTGTCTGCGGGGGACGGGGACTGTGGGACTGTGCGCAGACCAGCGGTCCTGGGATAGGTCTGGCACAGCTTGGGGGGTGCCTGCGGGGGAGGGGAAGGCAAGGGAGGCCTCCGGGAGTCGGGGGCTACCTGAGGAGTTTCTTTAGCGCACTAGGATCGGGGCGTGGACGCGCTGGCTGGGCGCGGTCAGGGGTCCCGAGAGAGATCGAAGGCGTCTTAGGGATGGCTACCCACGCGTAGTGAGAGGCGTGGAGCCTTGGGGGACCCTTCTTTACCGGAGCTATAGGACTCGCCTGCCCATTTCTCGCAGGCCCTTAGAGCGCGCGGAGGGAGGGGGCGCGGGCCAGAGAGGTCCCCGGAAAGAGTTCCCTGCGCAGGGTCAGACAGCGACCGCGCGGGGGTGTAGCGGAGGCAAGGATGAGGACCGAGTGGTCGGATTCTTCCAGCCTCGGGGCAGCGCCTCCGCGGGGGTCACAGTACCCATTTTTCCGGAAGTCCTAGATTTCCGCCCCCTCCCCGGGCGCCGCAACCAGGCTAGGCCCGGACGTGAGGGTTGGGGTGGGGAGGGGCGGCGAAACAAAATGGATGAATCATGCTGGGTGCACGTGGGGGCACCGCCCGCGGTCCTCAGATGCCCTGAAAGTTGCTCCAGAGCCGGAAGTGTAAAGGGTGGGGAGGGGACGGGGCGGGGGTGGGGTCCACCTGCTTTGAAGTCTTTGCTCCAGCCCCCATCATACCAGCCCCGGGCTCCAGTATCTCGGTCTTCCATGAAAAAGTGGGTCAAACTCCTCGGAAACAGTCAATAAGGCAGCGGTGGGGTGATGCAAAGACAAATTTGGGGAAGACTTAAGAGGCCTGGAGACGAGGCAGAGAATCCTGGCTCCGCCACTCTAGCTGTGCGGCCCTGGAGGGAGTCATTCAACCTCCGCAGCCTCCGTCTGTCCCATCTGAGAAATGGGAGCCACTGCCCCGTCCGCCGGGTGTCCCACACAACGTATGTGAAGCCCCCGAGCAGTGAAGTGAGAGCTCATTTAAAGGGATCCGCTATCCACATTATCATTCTCATCATGATGGTCATTATCATTATGTATCTGATTTTCCTCTGTGGGCCCAGAGCTCACATCAGCAGAACAATCCTCCGCCCCTCCCAGCTGGCGAGGAGGGATGTCGGGGGACAGGGCACCTGCTTCATTAGTACAGACAAGCTCATTAGCAGCCGCAGCACTCAGCTCTTCCTGGATAAAAGAAGGAAAGAGCCAGGGGCAGGTAGCCAGTCCCAGGCCCAGGTTGACTTCGAGACATAAAGGGATCTTCCGATACAGCTAATGGACTCCTTTTGCAGGAAACTCCTGCCCCCGCTGAGATCTCTTTAGGCTGGAAGCCTGGGATGCAAGGAGAGCCACATGACAGGCTGGACAATGGGCAGTCACTGTGAGTCTGGGATGGCCTTACACAGGCCCATCAGTCCTCTCTCTGTTACTGTCTCCCCAGAGCAGGAGGATGATCCCCGAGAAGCTGCCAGGGCTTTATTGGGATCCTCCGTGCCCGGCCATGCGCAGCTATCTCTTCTCTTTCCCCAGCAAATTCAGAAGTATTTGCTGAGCTGAGCACCTACTGTGTGCCAGACCTATGTGGGCTGATGGTGGTGGGGAGTTCTCCAGCTCAGAAGAGGGGACAACCCAAACTCAAGGGACCCAGAGGGAAGTCCCCACAGGGAGCAAAGCAGGAGTGACCCGAGTTGTCTATGCTAAAATGCCCCAGGTATCTTGACCAGGCAGCAGAGCTGGAGGGCTGTGACCAAAAATAAGAGGTCGTTTTCTGGCAGGGGTGCAGGGGACGGGGGTGAACCGATCCAGCGAGTCCCCAGGCCAAGGGTCTATATGCTATCAGGTGATGGCAGACAGTGCTTGCCTGCCTCCCCCAGCTCTGGACCATCCCTGCGGACCCCACAGAGCCACCCCACTTCTCCAGGGCGGAGCCTAGGCTGGGGGCACAGACACCATCCTTTGCAGCTCTACGACCCCAGCCCCACCCCTACCCCCACTCCCACCCCAGTCCATCCTAGCCGCGCAGGCCTCTTGGTGTCCCTGGGCACGCCCTTGTTCCCACCTCCGAACCTTTGCTTTAGCGAACTCCTCCTCTGGGCACTTCTTCCCCGATCTTCCCACAGCGGGAAGATCTCTCCCTTAAGATTTCAGTTCAAACGCCACCTCCTCAGAGAGGCCTTCCAGGCCACACCATCTAAAACAGACCCCCACACAGCCCACTCCCTCTGTAGCCCCCCTCCCCTCACGTATTGTTCCGAGTGCTGCTCTTCAGGAGCTAAAATAGACACGGTTCCCCCGCCGTGATCGATGCTGCTGCTGGTGGAACCAGAGGCTGTGAAGAAGGCTCTGGCTCTGAAGGTGGCTTTTGTGTGATTTTGGACCAGCACCTAACCCTCTCTGAGATCTTACGTAAGCAAAGATGAGGATTCCAGCCCTGCCTCAGTCTATCCACGGCTGGATAAGATCTTCTGCATATTAACCAGGCCCCTGAATCTCTACCTAATGGGGTGGTTTCAAGGGTTACTCTGAGCAGGAAAAAAAGGTCTACCTGAATTCTGAAGATCCTCAGGGAAGGCGGGAAGGACTGGCAGCAATGATCTAGGAGACCGCAGGTCTCCCACCGCATCCCCCCGCCACCCAGCAAATCCCAGAATCTCACTCCCCACCTGCTGGCCTCAGAGCTTGGGGCAGGATCAAAAGAATGACAGTCCAGGTTCTCCCTCTGTGTGCAGATGGGCAAACTGAGGCCAGGAACAGCCTTCCCCACGTTCTGCAAGTGTGGGGCCCCCAGTCGGAAGCCCTACCCTTCGGGTTAGGCTCCCCCAGGCCCCGCCAGCCCTCGCCCACCTGGCAGCCACCCCCTACGCGGGTCCCCTGGCGCCTTTCCCCGCCCCTAGTTCTGCTCCAGCTCAACCCACGCGCCTGCCCGGCTAAGCGTAGAGCGACACTGCCATCTCGTGGCTGTCCTTGGCGCTGCGGGCCTGGCCTGAGCAGCTGAAGAAAGACCGCGGAGAGGACAGGACGGAGGGAGGGGGAAAAGGGGGGCACCAGGCAGAGAGATTTCCCCACCTCCTCCAACTCGCTGAGGCTTGAAGAGACAGCTGTGTCCTCTGCACAGACAACGCTTCCGACACTCTGGCGGCGACCCCCACCGGAATCACTCTTTGAGATGTTCTTTGCAAGAGAGATTGTCTTCGTTTTCCAATGCAAATAAATACTCAAGGTTACCTGAACCATCGCTGGCATTCTCTCCAGAGAACAGAATCGACTCAATCATGTCTCCGCCACTCAGTTAATGGTGGAGAAGGGGAGTCTCTCAAAAAAGCGGTGGAACTCACTTATATAGGAAAACAAGAATGATACCGTTCCTGGATATATGGACCAGTGATGGAAGGAAGGGAGCTCGTTTCTGACAACCTTTCTGGGTACCTAAGACCTCAAGTACCCCGTGTCTCTCTCTCTCTCTCTGTCCTCTTTCTCCACTTCATTTTTCTGTACAACAGTTACTGCCAGCATCATATGTTTCTTCAAGAAAGAAACTTATTGACTTCTGGTCTCTTCCACTGCACCTGTCTTGTTCACCAAATAGCTGGTGTAAAGAATAGTGCTGAAGGCAAGGGAAATTTCTAATAAATAGTGGTCATGAATGAGTGAATGAAAAGACAATAGATTAAGGATTGAGCCGGGAGCCTGGCAGGCTACAGTCCATGGGGTCACAGAGAGTCGGATATGACTGAGAGACTAAACAACAATAACCAGGAAGGTGGCAGAAGCCCTGATGAGCTTGTGAAGATGGAGAATAGGAGGGAACTTGAGCCGCTTTCAGGTAGCACCCCAGAGGGTGGGGAGACCCCAGGGAAGCATGGCGTCCTAGAGTGTTTAAGCAGAAAGCACACTAAACAGCCCTCCTGAAACTTCCAGCATGGCCTGGAAGCAATAGAAAGTTCCCTGGATTCCCAGGAGAGGTGGTGGGAGGGGGTGTGAGAAAGCAGCCTAGAAGAAAGGCACCAGAAGGGTGGGATTTTGGAGCAAGTTTCAAGGTGTAGAGCTGAACAACGACTCATCTTTGGAAGCAAGGACATGGTATTGAGCTGAACAACGACTCATCTTTGGAAGCAAGGACATGGTATTTAACACAGGCTGGGCAGGCACTGCTCCAAGTTCTTTGTGTGGTTTGATTTTTTTAATTATGGTAGAATGCACATGACATACCATTTTAACCACTTTTTTAATGGGAAAGTTGAGAAGATTCTTTAAATTATTTATTTGGCTATGCCTGGTCTTTGTTACAGCATGAGGGATCTTTTTTTTTTTAATTGCAGTATTTGGGATCTTTCAGTTGCAAGCCTGTGAACTCTTAGCTGCAGCATGTGGGATCTAGTTCCCTGACCAGGGATTGAGCCTGGGCCCCCTTCATTAGGAGCACGGAGTCTTAGCCACTGGACCACCAGGGAAGTCCCTGTTTTAACCATTTTTAAAGTGTCCAATTCAGTGGTATTTAGTACAATTCACAAAGCTGTGCAGTCATCATTTATATCCAGTTCCAGAACTTTTCATCACCCAAAACAAAAACCCTGTACCTAACTACTCTCCCCAGCACCCCCAGTCTCTTGTTATTCACTCAGTCATGTCCGACTCTTTCCTACCCCATGGACTACAGCAAGCCAAGCTTCCCTGTCCTTCATCATCTCCCAGAGTTTGCTCAAACTCATGTCCATCAAGTCAGTGATGCCATCTAACCGTCTCGTCCTCTGCTGTCCGCTTCACCTCCTGCCCTCAATCTTTCCCAGCTTCAGGGGCAACCACCTACTCTGTGTCTGTATGGATTCCCTATTCTAGACATTTCATATAAGTGGTATCATACAATATGTGATCTTTTGTGTCTGGCTTCTGGCACTTAAAGTTTTCAAGGTCCATCCCCACTGTGGTGTAGATCAGTACTTCATTCATTTTCTGAATAATATTCTATTGTATGGATATAACACCTTTGTTCATCCATTCAGTTGTTATTAGATACTTGGGTTGTTTCCACCTTTTGGCAGTTATGAATAGTGCTGCTATGAACACTTGTGTCCAAGATTTTGTTGCAACCTATTGTCCATTCTTTAGGGCTAATATGTTTTAATTCACAATCATCTGTTTTCTGATTGAAGAAACCGAGGCACAGTGGGATTAAATGATTTGCCTACGGTCACACTGCCAGCAGAGAGTGGCAGAATCAGATTTGACCCCAGGCAGTCTCACTCCAGGATCCATTAGCTGCCAAGAAGAATGGGTTTTGCTTCCTCCACCTACTGTTGCCTCTGCACAACCCAGGCCCCCAAAAAACTTGATGCAGCCCTATCTTTCTTCTCAACACATTCCCAACTGATTTGAGTGGCAGTGTGTCCTGCCCTGGGAGCAGGGGGATGAATCCTCACACATCGAAATCAACCACAAAACCTCATACCAGGGACTGTTCTTATTGAACTATATGACCCAGTGTTGACCAATGAGATGTAAAGGAAAGTTGTGGGGAGATTGCTCTCCTTGATCAGATGAAAGAGGCAAAGGGCCCTTTTTGCTCTATCCTTCCCTCTTTCTTCTGGACATTTTGTAGAGTGAAGGTGTGATAGGAGGACTGTGGCAGCCTCTTTTGACCTTGAGGCACCACAATGCCCACAGCTACAATGGCAGAGCAGAAAGACAGAGAGCTTCTGACAACCCTTGAGTTGTGGTGTCAGCCCCAGAAGTAGTGCCTCCAAACTTCCTGTTCATTGAGATAAAAAACAATTGTTTAAGAACTGCCTTTTGGATATCCGTTACTTGCAGCCAAAAGCAGTCTAATTGATACAAGCAAGAAAAGCTCAAACCACTCACAAAATAACTTAAGTCAAATGGTAGAAAAAATACAGAAAATTGTATTTCCTTTATGCTGAATTTGGGAGGGTTAAATTATTTTTCAAATTATGTATTCCTGGCAGAAACTCAAAGATACAAATATTGAAAGAACATAATTCCCATACCCCAGAGATAACCACTCCTAATATCTTAATGCTTTTCCCACTGACTTATTTAAAATGGACTCACATGGCATGTATTGTTTTAACTTGCTCTTTGCACTTATTTATACATTAGGAACATCTCTCCGCACCATCGAAGCATTTTTCTATATGATAGTTTTAATGTGTGCCATCTTATCATTGGAAATGCCATCTTTTGTTTAACCAGTTTTCATGTGGATGAACATTTGAGGTCATTTACAATTTTTCAGTGTTCAAAAGCAACAGTCTCATTCCTGCACCTTTATACATGCTCTTAATTACCTCTACAGGGTGTAATCCTAAAAAACAAATTGTCAAATGAAAACCTGTGCTGTTGAGGATTTTTGCATCAAATGCCTCTGGGGAAAGTTGCACCTGTTTAAATTTCTATGAGTGCATTGCAGTGTCCTTTTGCTCAAATCTGGATTTGAGGTCTACAAATTCAACCTTGTTTGTTTTATTTCTTTTCTTTTCTTTTCTTTTTTTTTTTTGGCCACACTGGGTCTTCATTGTGGTGCACAGGGCTCTCTCATTGAGGTATGAGGTCTTAGGTGCCCCCATGATAAGTGGGATCTTAGTCCCCAACTAGGGATTGAACTCACGTCTCCTGCATTGAAAGGTAGATTCTTAACCACTGGGCCATCAGGGAAGTCCCTATTTAATTCTTGTTAATATACATTCTCCGATTTATGCAATTAATGACAGATTTTCCCTTCAGATTAGTATTTTGTATATTATGAATTTGTCAATATTCAGGAGATGGTCACTATGAAATTTAGAAATTTAGTGAAATTAGCACTCCAAATCAGGAAAGGGGTACATCAAGGCTGCATATTGTCACCCTGCTTATTTAACTTATATGGAGAGTACATCATGCAAAATGTTGAGCTGGATGAAGCACAAGGTGGAATCAAGATTGCTGGGAGAAATATTAATAACCTCAGGTATGCAGATGACACCACCCTTATAGCAGAAAGTGAAGAAGAACTAAAGGGCCTCTTGATGAAAGTGAAAGAGGAGAGTGAAAAAACTGGCTTAAAACTCCACATTCAGAAAACTAAGATCATGGAATCTGGCCCCATCACTTCATGACAAATAGATGGGAAAACAATGGAAACAGTGACAGACTAATTTTTGGGGGTTCCAAAATCACTGCAGATGATGACTGCAGCCATGAAATTAAAAGACACTTGCTCCTTGGAAGAAAAGTTATGAGCAACCTAGACAGCATATTAAAAAGCAGAGACATTACTTTGTCAGCAAGAGTCCATCTAGTCAAAGCTATGGTTTTTCCAGTAGTCATGTATGGATGTGAGAGTTGGACTATAAAGAAAGCTGAGCACTGAAGAATTGATGCTTTTTAACTGTGGTGTTGGAGAAGACTCTTGAGAGTCTCTTGGACTGCAAGGAGATCCAACCAGTCCATCCTAAAGGAAATCAGTCCTGAATATTCATTGTCAGGACTGATGCTGAAGCTGAAACTCCAAAACTTTGGCCACCTGATGCGAAGATCTGACTCACTGGAAAAGACCCTGAAGATTGAAGGGAAAGATTGAAGGCGGGAGGAGAAGGGGACAACAGAAGATGAGATGGTTGGATGGCATCGCCGACTCTATGGACATGAGTTTGAGTAAGCTCCAGGAGTTGGTGATGCACAGGGAAACCTGGCGTGCTGCAGCCCATGGAGTCGCAAAGAGTTGGACACAACTGAGTAACTGAACTGAACTGTAATGTTATCATCACTCATTATCATAATATGTAAAACACTCCCCATGATAAAATCTGAGTGCGAAGGATGATGTAGTGCCATGTCCGGAAAATATCTGGGTTTGTCCCATCTGTGAAGTTCTTTCTACTGACCACGTATGCCCGTGTGCATTTTAAAATACTTTTTGTTCCTCTCACAAATTAATTATATTTATCTTTTAGTCTTTGTTTAGGGAAGCTTCCTGTGGAAAAATTAGAGAGCTTTTAACCACGCCAGGATTAATGCTAATTACCTTCTCTGGATTTTTCAAAGCATGGAAGCTCCACGGAGGTACAGGAAATGATTCAACACAGGACAGGATTGTGTGCTTCAACACAGGACAGGATGGGTGCACCTGTGGAAGCGTTGATGGAAAAAGGAGACACGTGCTTGATGGATGTAGTCCTACACATTCCTGTCTTGGGGAACTCAAGTTAAAATTTCTTGGCTTGTCAAATTACTGCATTTAGGCTGCATAGGGCCAAGAGATTTCTTCTTGTCTGGTACCATAGGATTCAGAGCAGTGTTACATTTTCTAAAGACAAAAACTTAAGTCAAAGTTATTTATTGGCTCACATAATCAAAGTGTCTGTGACTCCAAGCTTGTCTGGTTCCAGGGGCCCAATGTTCTCAGGATTCTGTATCAGCAGAATGACAAGAAGGAATATCATTTGCCACAGTGAGGTCACATGCTTATTGATGGACGAATCAATGTGCCCAGGGAAATTGGATATGCTAATTGACCAGATCTGAGTCCAATCCAGGAGCTGGGAGGGACATCAGCTCCGCCCAAACCACGCCCCCTGTGGGTGGGGAGAGGCGTGTTTCCTTGGGAGATCCATGATGCTATTTTCAGAAGACGGATACATAGCAGATCACACGACTGATGTGCACTGCAAGTAGCCACTGTGTGAAAAGGACACTTCTCTGTTGATGAGGGAGCTTCCGTCTCACTCTTACGGTTACCAAACACCCGTTCATTCATCAGGCAAAAGACAGAGGTGAAGGCAATGCTCATGCTTTAAGTGTGTTAAAAAAAAAAAAAATTTAAATATAGCTGCATTTCCTTAAGCATATTTGTGTTGAGCAAGTCCTGCACTTTGAACCCTATAACTGGAGAACCACAGTTTTCCACAGCAACACCTGCTGGTAGTAAGGCAGGAGGTCTCGGTTAAACATACAAGTAGAGAAAAGCTCGTCAGAGCATCATTAATGAGTCAGCATGTTCGGTTCCCTTCATTAGGCTCCCCTGCCCCAGAGGAGGAAACCTGCCCTATTAGCTTAGGTGCCCAGATATGGGTGCCCCTTAATATCTGAGAATCTGAATATCATCATTTTTGTCTTGCTGTTTATTGAGACCTTCCAATGTAACAAATCGTTTAACTGTCCCAGTAAAGTCGGAGAGGGGTTTTTACCCCCATTTTACAGATAAGGAAATTGAGTCTCTGAAATTTAATCAATTTGCTCCAAGTGATTCAAAAAGCAGAGCGGTCCCCAAAGCCCTATCTTAGGCACCACAGTGCTCTTACTCCATCTCCTCAGAAAGTTATTCTTAATATCAAGATGCAGAGCTGGGGGGACTTCCCTGGTGGTCCAGTGGTTAAAAATCCGCCTTGCAATGCAGGGGATACAGGTTCATGCTGTGGGGATACTGAGCTTGTGCGCCACAACTAGAGAACCCATGGGCCATAATGAAAGGTCCCACGTGACACAATAAAGATTCAAGACCAGAGGCAGCCCAGTAAATAAGTTGATCAATTTTTTTAAAAAAAAGATGTAGAGCTGGGGACTTCCCTGGAGGAAACATTTAAGACTCTGCAATGTGTGCGGGTTCCATCCCTGGTAGGGGAACTAAGATCCCTGTATGCCTAATGGTGGGGCCAAGATGATAAAAAAAAAAAAAAAACTGCCTCAATAGGATGGTCATACAGTTAACTATTGAGAGCTGCTTAACTTTCCCACCACGTTGAACTTGAACAGGAAATAGCAACCTGAGCTATTAGGACTGATGACAGAACTTTACAAAAACTGATTGGCTGGGAAAACAGGGACCTGGCAAGAAAATTCACGTGCCTTAGAGATACCAAGGAGCTGAGCTCCACGGTGGCCCCCAGGCAGGACCAGCACCTGTTTGGGGGCAGGGGATGCCACTGAGCTTATTAAATGCAACAGTGAAAGGCCCCCTGGGTACAACATCTTTAGAACCACACCATCTAAATCTCATGGCAATCATCTCCTTGACATTTACAAATTCATAATGCATAATGAGCTAACCTGAATTGGAAATCTTTTATTAATCACATAAAACAAAGAGTGTATATTAAAAATGAATACGTAAAACAAACCAGGTTGAGTTTGTAGCCCTCAAGTAAACTGGCCATGGAAGGAAGATTCGTACACAGGACTTCTTGAGATTTTAAGTTTGTAATTTTGAGGAAATCCTATTTTCTTATCTTTTTAAATTAATATTATTTATTTGGCTGCACCAGGTCTTCGTTGTGGCTCACAGGATCTTTAGTTGCGGCATGTGGGATCTAGTTCCCTGACCAGGGATCAAACCTAGGCCTCCTGCTTTGGGAGCAAAGAGTCTTAACCACTGGACCACCAGGGAAATCCTAGACTCCTTGGGATTTAAGGACGGATCCAGTGGCTGAGAGAGCTCTCTGAGAGGCTGATGCTTTCCCATTGTTATTGGACAGGTCCCCCGGCAGGGTGTGAGTGCTCCTGCCAGGACCAAGAGCACTGTTTGGTGTCCTGGCTTTTGCTGACGTCTGCTGCAGGTTTCAGAAACACAAGTGAGTTTTGAGTTGAAGATGCTGTGTTTGTTGCCTGAATCCACAGAATCCTTGGGATACTTGGGGGCACTCAAGAACACACAGCTAACAAGTGGCAGAGCTTAGATCTGACCTCCATCAATCTCTTTTCTCCTCCCACCCTCAGTTTCTCGTATCTCTGTGATTTACAGGACAGAGCTCACCTTCCATCCCTAGAGGTGGGTGCTCTGAGCGTGACATCAGCCATGGGCTGATCTTGAGGTCAGGGCTGCTAGTCCACCACCACCCACAAGTGCCCCATCAGCCTCCAGGGCCACCTTGCCTGGTGCCAGCAGTCCTCTCTCCCTGTAGAAGTGAGGCCTAATTTCCAGAGCTCTTCGGGAGAGCTCATGCAGCTGAAATGAGAGGCTGGAAATGCTAAGTATAACCGCTTGAAGCAGTGCTGACAGCTTCTTGCTGAACGAAGGTCCTGATTATATAACGAGGCTGCCTGGGGAAGGAAGCCTGGTGCCTGTTCAGATTTTGCAACAAAAAGAAAAGAAAGAAAAAGGAAAAACAAATGAAGAAAGTTAAAACTGTCCTCCTTAGTCCTCACTCACTCATTCTTTGGGGAAATGTTTATTGAGCCCCTGCTTTGCACTCGGTGCTGTTGTGGGTGCTGGGGATATGACAGAGATTCAGACCAAATTCCCTGCGTGGGGAAAGCTGACATTCTAGTGTGGGGAGAGAGACTATAAACCAAATAGATTGGCAAAATATATAGCAGGTCGGATGAAAATAAGTACAAAGAAGAGAAATAAAACAAGTAGAGAAAATATTTTTAGAGTGGGAGGGAAGGGAGTCAGAAAAAGCTTCCCTGCAAAGATGACATTTGAGCAAATATTTAAAACAGTGAGAGACTGAGCCACATGAGGGCTGAGCCTGTCAGTCAGTGGGAACTGGAAGTGCAAAAGCCCTGGGGTTGAATGGTGTCACTATTAAAACGGCACAAATAGAGACCCATGGTCCAGACTGGGAGCATTGCAGACACAATGGACCAAAGATGATAACTCCCAGCAACCAGAAAACAAAAGCTAATGTAGTTGGGTTGGCAGGGGCTAGGAAATGACTTCTGAAGTGGAGGAAGAATGAGAGATGGAGAGTGGGGGAAGTTGATTCATTCACGCATTTTGGGGGTAAGAATTCTAAGATTCCAGCCCTGTATAATCCCCAGGACTGTGAATATGATGGATTTGACTCCTGGAGTATTCCTGTGATTAGGTTACATTATATAGTACAGTTGATTTTAAGAAAGGGAGCTTGGGACTTCCCTGGTGATCCAGTGGTTAAGACTCCTCATTCCCAGTGCAGGGGGCCTAGTTCAACCCCTGGTTGGGGAATTAAGATCCCCCATGCCAAACACTGAGACCAAAACAAAAAAAAAAAAAAAGGAGATTATCTCAGGTGACCCCTTAAAAGCAACTGCGTTCTTCCTGAAGGCAGATATTTGAAGTGAGAAAGATTCTCCATGGGCTTTGAAGTCTCCAACCTCATCACATGCCATTCTCTTCCTCTCTCTTTGTGTGGTAGCCACCTGGTTTTCCTTCTCATCCTCAAACACACCAAGCTTGTTCACCTCAGGGCCTTTGCACTTGCTGTTTCCTCTGGCCCAGATCATCACATGCCTGGTCTCTTCACATCTTTCCAGTTTCTCCTGAAATATCACCTTTCAGAGAACTTTGCCAACCACCCCATCTAAAAAAGCCCTCATCAGGGACTTCCCTGGTGGTCCAGTGGCTAGGACTCTGAGCTCCCAATGCAGAGGGCCTGGGTTCAATCCCTATGCAGGGAACTAGATTGCCCAAGCCACATTGAGAAGATCTCGCATGCCACAGCTAAAAAAAAAGATCCTGCTTGCTGCAATGAAGATCAAAAAATCCTGCATGCTGGAACTAGGACCAGGTACAGCCAAATGAAAAAGTTTAAAAAGCCCTCTCCCCCCACAAATCTATTTATCTGGCTTTTTAAAAATCTCTTCATAGCATGTATTATCCTCATATTTTATTTGATTTATTCATTTACTTGCTGCTTATCTTTTCCACTGGAATAGAAGCCCCAATACTGCAGAAACCACGTCTTCCTCTGTCTCAAAGAGTTTAGAACAGCTCTTGGAGCATGGAAGACACTCAATAAATATCCGTTGACTGAATGATTGGAAAATTCCTCTGACTAGTCAGTGGTTGTTTTTATTTCTTCCAAGAGGTGTGGGGAAAGCACTGAAAAAGGAATAATTCATGGAAAAATGAAAATCCTAAGCTATAGCGAGACAGTTATTTGCATAATGACAAGCATCTGATTTTTAATATAATTCCACCTCCAAAGTAAAATGTTAGCTCTTCAGATGAAGCCAGGCCCCATGAAAGGAGTCAAACAAACAGGAATCACAAGGATGGAAATAAAAATCCTTCTGTAGCTGACTCCCCCCATCACAGAACAATTTTAGTTTTTGCCATCTAGAACTTGCCAGCCATTCCAAACACTGTTAGCTATCTAATCTAGCACCCAGCCCCAACTTCTTTCTCCCTGACATCCTCACTCTCTAAGAGATGGGAAAGTCAAATAGTCATTTTTCCCAGACTGTCTTGAAGATCTACTTCTGTACAGTGAGATGAAACGGAAGAAATCTAAAGATAATCGGGGAATGCCTTCACCTCCCAGAAATAGGAACAGAGGTTACTGATCAGGCCCTAGCCCTTCTTCCTGCCTTAAATGTCACTATGATGGCTGGAGTTGTGGCAGCCATCTTGTGACCAAGAGGAGAAGGCCCAGAGAATCAGAGATTAGCCCTTACATTAGTGCGCAGCTTTATCATCATCCAGAGATGACTACCTTTAGAATTCTTGATAAATGAGAAAAGTAAACCCTTATTAAGCCACAATAGTGAGGTTTTCTGTTACCTCCAAGCAAAAATCATTTCCTACCATTACACCAGCTGTGTGGTTACAGACAGATCCATATGAGTGAATAAAATTGTGTCTTTTGTCTGAGCAGTTTCATATCCAGGCTCTGACTTTATCATCACAACACTCCTTAGAGTTTGGATGAGCAGACTCTAGTTTCCCCATCTGGTAGATAAAAACTCTGAGATTCAAAGGGATGAAGTGACTTGCCAAGCATCACACAGCTATGTGGTGAAACTTGAGACTCAGAACGACAACTTGGACTTCCAAATTCCTAGCTCAACACATGGAAAGACAAGAACCTATAATATAAAATAGGATCCCTTAAAAGAAAACATTCATTGTAAACCTCTGTTTGATGGCTTTAGGCCAACAGAAAACTGTCATAAGCCAATTAGAAACCCAGGACTCAAGTGGTCCAATCTCAGAAGAGTACAGTCAGCCCTCCACATCCACAGGTTTTTCCTCTCCAGATTCAACCAATCATGAATCCATGGAGGCAAAACCAATGAATTTGAGGGCAGACTGTATTCACTCACTGTACTAGGTCATTTTATATATGAGACTTGAGCATCCAAGGATTTGGTATCTGCAGCAGCTCTAGGAACCAATTTCCCTCAGATGCTATATTGTGGTCAGAGTAACACTGTCCATCAATCATAAAGAAATTCCTAAATAACTCAAGGTCCTTATTTACTTTTTAATAACAACCTCCTCGTCTCTCTCTCTCTCTCTCTTTTTTGTGGGGGAGGGGAGCATGTTGGGGGCTGTGCCACGCAACATGCAGGATCTTAGTTCCCCAACCAGAGACTGAACCTGTGCCCCCTGCAGTGGAAGTGGGGAGTCATAACCCCTGGACTAATCAGGGAAGTCCCAAGGTCCTTATTTACTTTTACCATAAAGGATGATTCACAAAAATATTTCTTAAAATTCTCTTTTCCTCCTGATCCACGTTCCTCCTCCTTCACACCTCCTCTCCTCCCTTCAGACTCTCCTGAACCCTCTCCCAGACTCCCAGGTCTTTCTCCCTGAACCAGTTGCTACTTTATTATCTCTCAGCCCCTAAGCCATCCTTCTTTACCCTGCTTCAAGACACTGGAGCTGGCCGCAGGAATATTTCTTTTCTTTCTTTTTTTGTTGTTTTACTTTTTGGCTGCACCCCAAAGCCTGAGGGATCTTAGTTCCCCCACCAGGGATTGAACCTGCACCCCCTGCATTGGAAGGTGGAGTCTTAACCATTAGACTGTTGGTGAAGTCCCTCCTCTGACAGCTGGTAGGACGTTAGGCTCTGTCCATAGAGGGCAGAAGGTTGGCAGTCCCACTCTTTCATTCGGAGCAGGAGCCCAGCTGCTCTCACACCAATGTCAGCGCGCTCTGGGTCCTGTCCTCCTTGCCTGGCAGCCTTGAAGGGTGCGCACCCTCAGGCCACACTCTCCCCACCCAGAGGGTCATTTACAGAGAGCAGTTCACACCCTCCAGCATTGGTGGATTGTACACACAGACCAGCCAGAGCCTTCACCTTCTGACGCCTCTTCAGTCCAGCAGAGTGTTCTTGTGGTCGCCAGACCCTCTTTTAAGAATATCAGTCCCAGGGAGGAGGCAAGAACTGTAATCCCTTCATTATCCCCTTTCCCTCAGCTGTTCCTTTGTACTTGCTACTTCTGGACCCCCTAGAGTCTTCTGTTATCACCTCCCCCCTCCTTTTTTTTTTGGATTTGGCCACACCACGCAGTTTGCAGGATCTTAGTTCCCTAACCAGGGATTGAACTCACACTCCCAGCAGTGAAAGCAGAGTCCTAACTACTGGACGGCCAGGGAAGTCCCTTCTTTTATCCCTTTAGTTCGTTAATCCCCTCTTCCTGGTTAATGATTCTTTGTAGTCAACATTCCCAGTTCAAATTACTGATGACATTTCTGTTTCCTGGTTGGACTTCGATACAGAACTAGCTGTGGGAATGATTCTAGGACACAGACCCTGAAAGATGGGTTTCTGAGATTATGTTGGTCATGTCCTTGGGGTTGAGGGCAGTGGAGGACATGTTGGCAATGTGTAATATATACACCCATATTGTTATTTAGTCTCTAAGTCAAATCTGACTCTTTTGTGATCCCATGGACTGTAGCCTGCCAGGCTCCTCTGTCCTTGGGATTTCCCAGGCAAGAATACTGGAGTGAGCTGCCATTTCCTCTTCCAGGGGATCTTCCTGACCCAGAGGATGAACCCACATCTCCTGAATTGGCAGGTGGATTCCTTACCACGGAGCCACCAGAGAAGCCCATACACACATATAAGGCTGTGTACTTGTTTTATCCTTTCCCCCTCACAAGCAGATCACAGATCCAGACATTATTTCAAGTAGGGATGACTCCCTCCTTGACTCCCATGAGAGTAAATACAAAAGCTTTTAGGTTTTATCTTTTTGTCTTCCCAAACTCCCAGTTCTTTGGTTCTAGGACCAGAAACTCAAATGCCCACATGAACCAAGCTAAGTAAAATAAATGAGTTAAATGGGGCAGGTGCAGGGAGTGGTAGGGACTGCAGTAAACTGGAGGAGTCACGATTTCCTTAATGGCATTCAGGTTTCATTGTTTTTTTAATTTTATTATTTCTTTATTTTTAGCTTGCTGGGTCTTCGTTGCTGCATATTTTGTTGTTCAGTAACTAAGTCGTGTCTGATTCTTTGCGACTACCTGTTGCTGCATGCAGGCTTTCTCTAGTTGTGGCAAGCAGGAGCTACTCTTCATATAATAGCTTAGTTGTCCAGCAGCATGTGGGATCTTCCCAGGCCAGGGATTGAACCTGTGTCCCCTGCATTGACGTGGATTCATAACCATTGGACTACCAGGGAACTCCCTAGATTTCACTGTTAAGGAGCAATCCTGGGGAACAGGTAGGTGTGTCCCCAGATTGACTGAAACTTCAGAAAAGCATAAGGGAATCAAGGCTCAAAATAGAAATAAATTTGAGCAGTAGAGAAAGGAAAGGGAATTACTGTGGGAGACGCCTGTCACCTGGATCTTCCTTTCTGCATTTGGGGAATTCCCACAATCTGAGTCTTCGTAAGAGAGAGCAGCTACCTCACCTCGTCAATGCCAACTGATTTTTAAAGAATTAAAACTAAAACTCTGAATGCTTGTTCAGCTATTTCTTCGACACACTTCAAACATATTCTGTCATTTAATTCATACATCTCTAGAGGAGCAGGCACAATCATCATCCCCATTTTGCAGATGAGCAAACTGAGGCACACATGGTGCCCAGGGGTGCACAAAGCATAAGTGACAGAGCCTGGGTTTGGAGCCACCCAAACTGGGAGCCAAAGAATTGATGCCTTTGAAGTGTGGTGCTGGAGAAGACTCTTGAGTGTCCCTTGGACAGCATGGAGATCAAACCAATCAATCCTAAAGGAAATCAACCCTGAATATTCATTGGAAAGACTGATGCTGAAGCTGAAGCTCCAATACATTGCCCACCTGATGCGAAGAGTGGACTCATTGGAAAAGACCCTGATGCAGGGAAAGATAGAAGGAGGAGAAGGGGATGATAGAGGGCGAGATGGTTGGATGGCATCACTGACTCAATGGACATGAATTTAAGCAAGCTCTGGGAAGTGGTGAAGGACAGGGAAGCCTGGCATGCTGCAGTCCATGGGGTGGCAAAGAGTTGGACACAACTGAGCAACTGAACAAGTCTGGCTCCAGAGCCTGTGTGCTTAATGCCTTGCCTACCTTCCAACAAGGGTGTGAGAGTGTGACAGAACTTGACCAACTAGACTTTGTGAAATTTTTTTGTTTTGTTTTTTAATGTGGACCATTTTTAAAGTCTTTATTGAATTTGTTACATTATTGCTTCTGTTTTATGTTTTGGCTTTTGGCATGCAAGGCATGTGGGATCTTAGCTCCCCAACCAGGGACTGAACCCACAATCCCTGCATTGGAAGGCAAGGTCTTAACCACTGGACCGCCAGGGAAGTCCCTTGACCAACTAGACTTTGAGTTGAGAACTCCTGACCTGAAGAAGCAGAGGCAGGAAGAAGCTTTCCTGGTGGTGGCAGCGGCAGCCGGTGTCCAGAGCATCAAAGTCCAGCAATGCTGGCCTCATCAGGCTGATGTTGCAGCACGCTTCTCTCTCTCTGGACATCCTCACTCATTTGGGGAGTGTATCTTTGCAGCTTCTCAACAACTCTGTGAGCATCGTTGGCATCATTTCAACAAATGCCTTTTCAACTTGAAGAAGCTAGGCTGTCTCTGCAGCTCACATCCGAGTACCCTGACTGGTACGACTTTGTTCGATGCACGCATGCGCTCTGTGGTTGCTGCACTTAGAGTAAGCTCCCTCCAGACTTGAGCTTCTTTGAAAGAGATTTCTTTCACCCATTGCGACTCACCCATTGCAGATTCAGATGGCCCGGGCTTTCCAAACTCTGAGGCCGTTCCAGGAAGAGACCGAGGCTGCAAGGCAAGCTCTGGCTATGGAATAACCACACCTGTTCTGGGGACAGCGGCCAGGACTGCAGAGGATAGTACGGTTTGGACTCGGTATCTTGAGCTGATCCAGATGAGGGTTTTTTTTCTTATCACATTTCATCATTATTAAAAATTAGCTCTGTCATTAGCACACCAAGCTATTGACTCAAATCCATCCCACCATCTGGAAGGGGCTTCTGCAAACAGCACGGGGCCCAGATGGATTTGTTCGGAGAGTTGTGAGCAGAGATCAGCTGAGAGGGAGGGAACGACAGAGTGAGAAAGAGAAGCAAAGTGACAGACAGAGACAGAGAGTGAGGAAGAGAAACACAGTGGGATCCACTTGCCATTTGCCCATTTCATAGATGTGGACACTGAGTCCCAGAAGAGGCGATGTGACAAGCTGGCTTAAGGCCAGGCCTTCTGATTTCATAGCTTTCTGAGGTAGACCTGCTGTTTATGCATGATCAGCATTGATTCCCCTTCTCTTCTGAGAGGAGAACCCAGATTTTTCCTTTGGGGTACTACAGCTCTCTTCTTTGGGTCAAGATATTTAGACATGGATGACCCCGCCCACAAGTGATCACATGACTCAAGTCTGGCCAATCAGATTCACAGGGAGGGTTCCAGGATAAGCATGTAACCCAGTTTCAACCAATGGGAGTCAGACTTGGGAATTTTGCTGAAACTTTTGGGAACATTGTATTCCTTGCCCCTGGGAAGTCCAACCTGTTAAAAAATAACCCTGGTGTATTAGTTGGATAGTTGGGGAAGCAGACGCTCAGAAGAGGTTAGGAGAGAAAGAGATTTATTGGCAGTGACCCCTGTGAAAGACAGATGTGATGGGAAACAGGAGTGGAAAGAAGCTTTCAGACCATCATGGAGATCTGACCACACAGTGCAACAGCATATGCACTGGGAAGAAATAACTAAGCCCTAACCTTACTACAACTGGCTGGGATCACCTGGGATCAGCAAGGCCTGGTCTCAAAAATTCGGGCAGACCTTGAGGGAGCCATATCTGGGGACTGTCAGCTAATTGCACTGCCCGTGCTGATGGCGGACTCCTCCTTGAAAGGAGAGCTATAGCACGCCTCCTGGTGGGGACACATGAAACTGCAGGTAGACTTCTTGCCCAACAGTGACTCCAATGCAGACGACAGCAGACCCTAGGTGAGATGCAGGGAGAGCATTGAAGACATTGTTTGAATTCCTGGATCTAGCCATACTTGAAATCCAACCTTGGGCTTTTCAGTTGCATTAAACAATAAAGTCTTCCCTTTTCAGATATGCCAGATTTCTGTCACTTGCACTCCAAGACTAACATTCTTAGTCAAGTCAGCTTCTTTTAGTTCAACAAGTGAATATCTTAGTTAACAGAATCCCATTGAAACATCTTCACAGATCAAACTCTGAGCTGGCGACCATAGCTGTTGGGTCAACGTGTTCTATCCCCTCAGCCCTAGTGATTGGGTCAAGGATCACCATATGAGGCTGTTGAGATCTAGCTCTACAAATTTTAGGAAATTGCATTCACATGCCTCTGTCTAAAACATTTTCAGAAATTAACAATTAAATGGTTAAAAGGCAATGCAATTTTTTTTCCCTCATTGATGGTCTCTTATTAGGAAGTGGATAATAACATTTTTCCAGCAACGAAAACCCAGCACAGCCAACAATAGATTTTAAAATATACATATGTATACATTTTTCTTTGAGATTCAATAAATCAATTGAAAGCAGTGGCCAAGAGTAGGGGCCAGAGGCACCGCCCACCCGGGTTTGAGCTCAGCTCCAGCACTTTCTGGCTGCATGACCTTGGGCAAGTCCCCTAGACTTTGTGCCTGTATTTCTTCATCTGTAAAATGGGAGGCATGATAGCACCCACCCCAGGGACCTGGCAGGAAGTTAAATGAGTTACTGCCTGTAAACGTGCCGAGGATAGTGACTGCCATGTAGTGAGTGTTACATGTAACCATCATCATCTAAAATGTTTTTAACATCACCCTTAAATGTTTCTGTTTTCCCAGATTAGACCTTGGTACAGAAACAAAGGCTGGTCCCCACTCCCCACAGCTTGGAGGGGGCCAGTGAGTAGACCAAGAGGCTGCCATCACCTTCTGTTTGTCTTCCTGTGAGGAAAAAACATGCAAGCAAAATTGAAGTTCTGTAACCCAATTTGAGCACCTCATTACAATTACATAATGCTATTTGCCGGCATTGTGTTCTATTTGGCAACTTGTTAAAGTAATTGAACAAAATATAACTAATGAACAATTATAATGAAGTTCATAATTAGGTCCTTGAAACACTTGATATGGAAAATATTTCAGATGCTTAAGAAAAAAAACAGTACTCAAGTGAGGTGAGGCAGATTCAGAAATCGGAGAAAGCTATGGATGCCTTCTCTGGTTTGTAATGAAGAAAGTGCCCCCAAATCATTGTCTGACATTGAGAGGCTAATTTAAATGAGTGGATGTGAGTGCCTAGCCCAAGGCATGACACATAGTAACTGTACGAGAAATATTAGTTCCTTCTATCCTTCTAGCAGGAAGGTCAGTGAAGGGTAAACAATGTCATCTCTTGCTGTCTGTGGGGTTTTTTTTCCAATTTTTATTTTATTCTGGACTATAGTTGATTTACAATGTTCTGTTTGTTTTAGGTATACAGCAATGTGATTCTGTTACACGGAGACATATATCTATTCTTTCTCCAGTTGTTTACCCATATAGGTTATGACAGCATGTTGAGTAGAGTACCCTAGGCTTTACAGTAGGTCTTTGTTGATTATTTTTTTGTTGTTGTTGTTGATTATTTTATAGACAGTAGTATGCATATGTCAATCCCAACCTTCTAATTTATCCCTCTTCCCCACACCTTTCCCCTTTGGTAATCAGATGTTTGTTTTCTAAGTCTGTTTCTGTTTTGTAAATTTGTTCATTTGTATCAAATTCTAGATTCCACATCTAAGTGATATCATATGATATTTTCGGTTCTCTGCCTGACTTACTCTGCTTAGTTTGATCATCTCTAGGTCCATCCATGTCACTGCCAATGGCGTGACTCCATTCTTCTTTTTCCTACTGTCTGTGTCTTATGGGGCCTCATAGGGAACTCAACAGTGAAGAACCCTGGCAGACTACCACTTCAGCTAAGGGATCACTCTGTATAACATTTTCATTGTTTATCCATGTTGTAGCAAGTATCAGATTTGTATTCCCTTTTATGGCTAAATAATATTCCACTGTGTGGATAGGCCACATTTTGTTTATCCATTCATCTGTGGGTTTATTTTTTGGGGTTTTTTTGGCTATACCATTCCACTTGCAGGATCTCAGTTCCCTAATCAGGGGTTGAACCTGGGCCACAGTAGCAAAAGCTGGGAATTCTAACCACTAGGCCACCAGGGGACTCCCTGCATTCATCTGTTGATGGATCGTTTCCACCTTTTGGCTGTTGGCAGTAACGTTGCTATGAACAGGACTTCCCTGGTGGTCCAGCGGCTAAGACTCTGTGCTCCCAATGAGGGGGCCTGGGTTCAATCCCTGGTCAGGGAACTAGATCCTGCATGCCATAATTAAGACCCAGCATAGCCAAATAAACAAAAATAAATAAATTTTTTAAAAAGGAAAAAGAAATCCTTCCTTAAAAAAAATATTCCTATGAACATTGGTGTACAAATACCCATTTGAGTCTTTGCATTCAATTCTTTGGGGACCATATCCAGGAGCAGAATTTCTGGTCATACAGTAACTCTATGGCTTTCAAGGTGGCTGAAATGGTAAAGAATCTACCTGTCACGCAGGAGACTCTGGTTCGATCCCTGGGTCAGGAAGATTCTTTGGAGAAGGGCACGGCAACCCACTCTAGTATTCTTGCCTGGAGAATTCCATGGACAGAGGAGCCTGGTGGGCTACAGTCCATGGGGTGGCAGAGTCAGACATGACTGAGTGACTAATAATTTTACTTTCACATGGTAACTCTATTTAACTTTTTAAGGAAATGCCAAACTGTTTTCCAAGGGCCATTTTATATTCCCACAGCAACGCATGGGGTTCTGATTTTTCCACATCCTCACCAAAGCTCAATTTTTGTACATACATAGATAAACTCAAGTAAAAACCACACAGATCAAGACACAGAACATTTCCTGCACCCCAGAGGCCACCCTTGTGGGCATGCGTATTGGTAGAAAGCTCCTCAGTAGCCAGGGCTGACAACCCTACCCTCAAGTCCTCGAAACTCGCTCTCTGGGAAGGCTGGCTGATTCCCAGCCTAAAAATAAACCTCAGGTCTGAAGATGGAATATTAAAAATGACATTGTCACCTTGACAGAGTGGCTAATAACGCCACAGCGGGCAGAAGCCCATCGATCATGGGCTGCTGCCTTCCGCTGGGGAGCTGAGGAAGACTCTGGGATGCAAAGGGGGATACAGATCGGATTCAGGATACGATGGAATGGATGTCCGGCTGTCTACACCCCAGCACGGAAATTGCCACCCGCACCTCCCCAGACCTCTCTGCCCAAACTGCAAAAGTGAAATCTAGCAGCCAGGCATAAGGGCTGACCTCCTCAAATTCAATTTGCAAGGTCAACCATGCAAGAACCCAGGCCTAATAGAATTGTCACATCTGCGTCGCAGTCATTTACAACGTGCTCTTGCCGGGTCTGAACATGAAAGCAATTATGTGATACATACTTTGGCAAGAACCTGAAGTCCCCATCAGAGGGAGAGAGACACTGTGGAGTCAGGGATTTTTTGTTTTGTTTGTTTGTTTTAAAGAAAGAACTAACAGAAAAAAAGCTACAGAAACACATTCATTAAGAAAATTTGAAAATTTCCACTTCTCCAGAAATCACATATGAAGACCTAAGAGTCGGAATCCTTTTGAAAGCTCCATTGTCTTAAGAGTATAAATATAGCATCCTCTGAAAAACCCACAATTTCAATCAAGCTGGAATAATGGGAAGGACCATTCACAGAACACTGCCTTTTAAAATTTCATGACACATGAATTGATTCTCCTCCAAATCTAATTAGGGGCTCAAGCATATGAGAGGGTTTGTGATGGCGTCAAAGTGACTTGGAACTGTACATGGCAATTGATCTTTTTCACTGGAGTGTGATTTTTTTTTAATCAATCTAGACAGTCAGGAACCACCCCTCCCCAAAAAAGAACTACCCATAAAAAGGACCACATAATGAGGTTTTGATTATCAAAAGAGGGATTCTCCCTATTCTTTGGGGAGTTCTTTCCAAAAGGTTCAGGCGGAAGGTAGGGACCAGCATCAGAAGCCAGTCTGCTTGTGCGACCTTGGGCAAGTTCCTCGAACTTGGTGCCTTATTCCCCACCTGCAAAATGGGGGTAATGATGCTATCAACCTCCCAGGCTCGTAGTCAGGATCATGCCCTTGGAACAATGCCCGGCACATTGTAAGAACCGTAGTAAAGTTGGCTGTTATTAGCATCAGCCAGCCTAAGGCTCAGACAAATGGCTCCAGCCCCTGAAGCCGTGGTCCTGAGTCCTGTCCATTGTAGAAGGACAGCGGGACAGATTGCCCAGCAGGAGTCACAGCCCTTGGCCACCAGCACAGCCCAGACTGACGAGAAACAAGCTCATTGCCTTTGGCAACTGGCACCTGGTTCGGCCGTCAGTACACAGAGGGGACCCGGGCGGTCATTATCAAAGCTGCAGGCGCACCGTCTGCTTGATGCGGTGTGACATTCATCAGCTCCTTCCAGCCCAGCCTGAGTGGGAAATGAACGCCATTCACTTCCTCCTGTTTGCCTTTGCTCAGTTCCCCGTTACCACCAGTGTCCGTAAGCATCACTACATGCTGAGGACCTACATGGGGACCACTGACTGAGTCACAGGGGGCATCATCCCAGCTCTCCTAGGAAATATTGCCAGGAAAGGGGCTCTGGATGCACACTGTTTAGGGAGGCTATAGCCAAGTTGCCTGGAGTCAAACCCCAGTTCTATCCCCTATTAGCTTAATGACCTCAGGCAAGTTAACCTTGGTACTTTAGTCTCCATTCTGAGGAAACAGGGGTCGTAAAAGCATCTTCATGGGGTAGTTGTGAGGATTGAAGGAGCTGCTACTTTGATCACTTACGCACGCAAAGGTTTGTTGTATGAGTACTTATTTGGTTTGTTTTTTGTGTTCTTTTTAGTGTTCAGCGTACATGCTGGATTTTGTAGAAATCTACTTTAGTTCTCAATAAACTAAATGAATTGCTTTCATGAACCCCCACACCCCTAAGGACATCAAGTTAATCTCAGTCACATGTGGGAGTTCTCCTCTCTCTCCAGGGTCATGCATAACTCTGGGCAGGAGTGTGTCTGGCCCCAGGAAGGGAAGAAGGGAACATTTTCTCATCAGCATCTCCTGCCACCATGGTACCCACTGAAGTGTCTTCCTTGCTCCCTGGATCACCTCTGGCAGAGCCTGGGATGGTGATGATACAGACCTTGCAGGGCTGCTTGGGGTCAAGTGAATTGATGTCAAACCCTTTGAAAGCTGTCCCGCCCGTCCATGCTAGATGGTCCATCTGTGTGAGCAGTATGACCACTTGATTTCCAGAGAAGCTGGGAAATCTCCCAATTTCTAAATTAGATAAAGATAATAAAACATGGGGACTTCCCTGGTGATCCAGTGGTTAAGAATACCTGCCAGTGCAGCAGACCCGGGTTCGATCCCTGGTCCAGGAAGATCCCACATGCTGTGGGGCGACTAAGCCCATGTGCCACACCTACTGAGCCCATGTGCCCCAGAACCCACACTCTGTAACAAGAGAAACCACTGCAGTGAGAAACCCATGCACTGCCACTAGAGAAGTCCCCTTGACGCAACTAGAGAAGCCCGCGCACAGCAATGAAGACCCAGCACAGCCAAATTTTTTTTTTAATAAAAAACAAAACAAAACATGGGAGTCAAACAAGACACATCTGTAGCCCAGGTCTGAGCCCTGGGCCATTGGCTGGAGATGTCTGTTCCTTATTGCCAAGTTTAGAACGATAGTCCCATGTTACAGATGGAAAAGCTGAGGCCCAGGATGGTTGAGAAGCTTTCCCAGTATGACCCAGCTGGCCCAGCCTGGGCTTGAACCCAGACAGTTGGCTCCAGAGCCAGTACTTTTATGCCTGTGTTTCCTACTAATGGCTGTCACTATGAGACACAGCAGGCTGCGGTCCCCAGCTTCCCTCGGGCTACACCCGACCCTCTTCTTGTATTCCCATCCCCAGCTTTGGCCCTACCTCAAAGGAGCTCCGGGGACTTCTCTGGCGGTCCAGTGGCTGAGACTCTGGGCTCCCAATGCAGGGGCCCATGTTCCATCCTTGTCAGGGAACTGGATCTCACATGCCACAACTAAGACCTGGAGTGGCCAAATACATAAAAATTAAAAAATTAATAAACAAGTTCTGATTACTACTGCTATATAACTACCCAAAACTTAGTAGCATAGAACAAAACAAATTTTGCTATGTATCATGGATTCCACGGGTCAGGAATTCAGGCAGGGCTTCACTGGGTGACTCTTCTGTTCCGTGTGGTGTCAACTGAGGTCACCTGCTGACATTCATGTGGCAGAGGGCTGGTCCAGAGGTCAAGGCTGGCACCACTCATGTGCCCGGTGCCTCGGCAGGGATGGCTGTAACACTGGACTCTGCTGGAACTTTGGCCAGAGCGCCTCCATGTGGCTTCCCTGGCATGATGACCTTGAGGTCATCAGATTTCTCCACCAGCATGGAAGAAGTGTCAAAAAATATTCTGCCATTTTTCTTGAACTACCACAACTCCTGAAAGCCCTCTCTTCCTAAAGGAAATGCTAGCTCCGAGAATATTGCAATTTCGTTAAGATGAATTTATCCCAGACAGAGTTGCCTCTCCCAAAAGGTGACCTGCCTCACTTTAAATCTGGCTGATGCTCAAAACCCAATTCTGGTGTTTGCCGTCTGTGCAAATAAGTCTCATTTGTGTTCATTACACATGAACATTCAGAACCAGAGAAACAAATTTTTTTTCATTGAAAATCTATTTGGGAACTCTTCCAGCTAAGATCCAGGTAATTCTTTAATTCTCTAGCCCTCCAACAACAACGCCTTCATGTCCTCCCACCTTCATCTGTGGAATGATCGCGATGGGCATGGCTAGTTCAGCTGAGAATGAGGCAGGACCCTAAGTTTGAAATCCAGCAACAGCACTTCTTACTGACCTTGAATCCTGCCATTTCACAGATGCCCCATAGCTGCTCTGAGAGGGGGTGTTAGCATCCTCAGGAACCCATACTCACTGCCGCCTCTACCATCAGCACCCTGATTCTCCCAGGAGGGACCTTGCCTTCCCCACTCTCATCCCAGGTGGTCCCCGTTGGGCTGGCCCCACACTCCGGCTGCAGGGGTGGTCACATGACCCAGCTAAATTATAGGGTCACTGTAGGGTGTGTATACTACAGATGGGGGTCCAGATTGGCACTGTAGGACAGGCTTCCAAGGAGAGGGGGTGTGGGCATTTGGGGAATGAAGAACTGCAGGGAGCTGAGACAGGGTTTGACCTGAGCAGTTCCAGCGCCTCTGTTCATTGGCGCTTTCATGATTTCTGCCTCCGGCCTCACTCCTCCCTCCCGCAGCCATGGCAGGTGGTTGTTTCTCTTCATCCCATGTCTTGGGTGAGGAAACTGAGGCACAGAAAAGGGAAGCGCCTGGTGTGACGCCAAGTGGTCGGAGGGGGTGAGGCGAGAAGGAGGAAGAGGTGAATGGGAAAGAGAGAGAGGACAGGAGGGGAGGGGAGGGGAGCCGGGGCCCGAGGTGACGGCTGGAGGAAGAGTGGCAGTTTGCCAGCCCCCCAGGGGGGCCGAGCCCACCAGCCCACTTGGCTGCAGCCTCCCCCAGGCTGCAGAGGGTGCAGAGGGGGGCATCTAAATGTCAATCCAGCATCTCCCACAACTTTAAGGACAAACATTAGATTTCAGAGCTTTACTCTGCAGAATTTAAGTCATGGAAAAACAGAGAAAATGGTCTGCCCACCCCACCCCCACTTTCTTAACCTTGAAATCTATTCTATGTCCCCAGGACCCAACTTGTTTTCCGAGCAACCTGAAATTCTGTGGTGCAGAGGAGGACCCCGGGAACACGGAGAGAGACACAGGAGGTTAGAGAGACTCTCCTGGACAAAGGAGGAAGCAGGGAGGAAAGGAGAGACGAGGAAGAGCTGGCACCTGAGGAGAGATGAAAAGATACAGAAGGGCTGGTTGCTGCTGCCTCTGCTTCTTAAAGGAAAGCCACATGCTCCTTCAGGACCCATCTCCCTCACCTCAGTCCCAGCTACTGGGAGCAGCTAGTTCCACACCTGCTGGCTAGTCATGCGACCCAGGCTTAGCCAATCAGCATATTTTCTCCTCCTGGCCATAGTGATTGACTCAGGTTTGGGCATGTGATCCAAATAGGCCAATGAGTTTCAACACGAGAATTCATGTTGGAACTACTACAGGGGGGAAATGTTTCTCCTCTCTCAGCCCTGTGAGGACATAAGCCTGGGGCTGTAAGTATTCATCTGTCCCCTGAGAGGAGAAGCCATCTGAGAATGTGGTCAACACAGAGGAAGGCAGGGCTGATGTGGGGGCAGAGGACACCGATGACATCACGGAGCCCCTGGATCCAGCCATATCTGAAGCTAGTCCCAGCACTTGAGGTTTCAAAACTGTGAGCCAATAATACCCTTTTTGCACTTCAGCCAGTTTCGATTGGAGTTTCTGTTACTTGTAGCCAGGAAAATCCTGAGTTGTGATTGAAAAAAGCAAGCGGATGAGACCACACTAAGCAGGTAAGTGGTGAGTACGAATGAAGAGACCAGAAAGCTCGAAACCCAGGAAATGAAAAACTGGGTCCAAGCTGTACCTTTCCCTCTCTCCAAACCCAGCTTGACTTGTGATTTACAGTTCGAGTCAAGGAAAAGGAGAGTAGGAGGAAGCACAGGGAGGGTGTTCTGAAATGAAGAAGTCTGGAAATTGTTCCAGGGCATAATGAATTGACTAACAACTGCTTCTCCCCTGGAAGTCATCTAATGAAATTATGAGACCATCCACTTACCGCTGGGACGGCCAAGAGCGTGCTCCAAGATGATCAGCCATGACAAGGAGCCAGTGCTTAGCTCATAATGTGTTTTAAACAACATCTAAACCGGCCTTTGCTTTTCCGTTTGTGACAGCCTTCAAGGTCTGGGGACAAGACGGCAGCAGGCGTTTAGATCAAGTTTGTGCTGATGTTCATGGCAGTCGTGGCTCAGAAAGAACCTCGGCTCGTCAATGCAGTTCAGGCTTCCCGGCCGAATCCGACAGGCTCATCACCCTGGCTGTGTGTTCAACATCTATTTGCTTCATGAACCAAAGCATCCTTGTGATCTGTGCACGAGTGATGCTTGGGGTGACAGGGTGGTGCGGGGGGCCGGGGGAGGGCAGTTCCTTTTGCTGGCCTGGCAGGGGTGGTAGGGATAGGTTGCTGGGTAGATGGAAGACTTTTCCAGAAATTAGCTTGCCATTTTTCTCCCCTCCTCTCTTCTGTCACTCGTGGGAGGCGACCAGGGGCACAGAGCATGGCAGCCCTGCTAGGCTGCACTGCAGGTCTTTTTTGTTGTTGTTGTTACTTTACAACATTGTATTGGTTTTGCCATACATTGACTTGACTCCACCATGGGTGTACATGTGTTCCCCATCCTGAACCCCCCTCCCACCTCCCTCCCCATCCCATCCCTCTGGGTCATCCCAGTGCACCAGCCCCGAGCACCCTGTATCATGCATCGAACCTGACTGGAGATCCATTTCACATATAACTTACATGTTTCAATGCCATTCTCCCATATCATCCCGTCCTCGCCCTCTCCCACAGAGTCCAAAAGACGGTTCAATACATCTGTGTCTCTCTTGCTGTCTCGCATACAGGGTTATCATTACCATCTTTCTAAATTCCGTATATATGCGTTAGTATACTGTATTGCAGGTCTTAATGCTCCCTTGGAGCTGCTACCGGGACACGTGTGCCGGGAGCTGGAAGGACAGGAGCCAGGAGGAAGGCTCAGTGCAGCTGGCCGGCAGGAGCTGGGGTTTTGAAGAGCGATGCTCGGGCCAAGGCACTCCACAGGAGAGCCAGCACAGCAGGCGATGGAGTGACTTGTTGTTCCAGACCATCTGTCTTTCGTTAATGAAGTTGTCCGGCACGGCTTATTAATAAGGACACGTGGGCTCAGCCAGCCTGGGACATCTTGCTAGAACTAAAGGCCATGGCGATGAAGCTTTAAAGACTCCTCAGGCACAGTCAGTGTGAAGTGGGTTCCAAGCAGTGGGCCATAGGAGAGGGCTGAGGGGTCCCAGGCCCAACCTGAGCCCTGGGAAGGAGGCTGGCAGGCCAGCAGACCGGTCACATGGGGATGGTCAGCAACCAGGGGTCCCGACTGCTCACTCTCCCAACTCAGGGCTCACAGTTTGCCTTCCTGATGACCACTTGCCCTCCATCCTCCCCCACGGCATCCTCACTGAGTTTGCAAAGCCAGGTAGGCAGAATAATTGCCTCCCCCAGCCACCACCTCCAGCAAAGGGTGCCTACATCCCAATCCCCAGAACCTGTAAAAACGTTAGGTTATGTGGCCAGCAGGGGTTGAAGACTTCAGATGGAATTAAGCTTGCTAATCAGTAGATGCTGGGGTTCCCAGGTGGCTCAGTAGTAAAGAACCCGCCTGCCAAGGCAGGAGAGGCGTGTTCAATCCCTGGGTTGAAAAGATTCCCTGGAGAAGGAAATGACAACCAGCTCCGATTTTCTTGCCTGGGAAATCCCATGGACAGAGGAGCCTGGCTACAGTCCATAGGGTCGAAAAAGAGTCAGACATGACTTAGTGACTAAACAACAATCAGTAGATGTTAAAATAGGGGGAGTATCAGAGATTATTCAAGTGAGCCCAGTGTCATCACAGAAGTGGAAGAGGGCGGCTGGGGTGTCCTACGCTGCAGGCTTTGAGGATGAGGAGTGAGCCCCCGGCCCAGGAGGCAGGCACCTCCAGAAGCTGGAAGGCAAGGGCCTCCAGAAGGAACAGCGCCTGCTGACACTGATTTCAGCCCAGTGAGACCTGCCTTCAGATCCCCAGAACTGTAATAAATTTGTATTATTTTAAGTGTGTGGTAATTTGTTCCAACAGCGACAGGAAATTCTTGGGAGATATGGCCAGTTCTGTCCAGACCACTGCAATAAAGTGAGTCACATGAAGCTTTTGATTTTCCAATGTGAATAAAGACTCATGCTCAGTCGTGTCCCTTTGTGATCCCAGGACTGTAGCCCGCCAGGCTCCTCTGTCCATGGAATTTTCCAGGCAAGAATACTGGAATGGGTTGCCATTTCCTCCTCCAGGGGATCTTCCTGACCCAGGGATCAAACCCATGTCTCCTGTGTCTCCTGCATTGCAAGCAGATTCTTTACTGGCTGAACCAGCGGGGAAGCCCTCAAACAAAGGTTGTTTTCACTATACCGTAGTCTATTAAACTGTGTGATAACATTATGTCTAAAAAATAATCCATGTACCTTAACTAAAAAATACTTATGGCTAAAAAATGCTAACTGTCTGAGCCTTCAGCAAGTTGTCATCTCTTTTGCTGGTGGAGGGTTTGAAGTACTGGGAGAATTACCAAAACGTGACACAGAGACACGAAGTGAGCAAATAGGACCAACAGATTTGCTCAATGCAGGGTTGTCACAAACCTTCAATCTGTAAAAAAATTAAAAAAACACAGTATCTTTGAAGCACAATAAAACAGCCTACAATAAAAGGAGGTCTGCAGGGATTTCCCTGGTGGTCCAATGGTTGGGACTTTGCCTCCCATGCAGGGGGGTGTGGGTTCAATCCCTGGTCGGGGAGCTAAGATCCCACATGTCTTGTGGCCAAAAAAACCAAAACACAAAACAGAAGCAAAATTGTAAAAAAAAAAAAAAATAATAGTTTAAAAATGGTCCACCATAAAAAAAGAAAAGAAAAAGAAAACACCTTAAAAAAAAAAAGAGGTCTGTACACAAATGTAATAGGCCTCGTTTAAGAACAGCTCTCCGGACTCTACCCCACCGCACCCCCGCCACAGCAAGTGGTGGCCTGTGGCCAGTTCTGGCCCCTGAGGCATAAACAGGTGTGCACTGGGTGGGGTTTCCAGAAAAACCATTCTTTTGATAAAAGCTGAAGAGGGACAGGCTTTTTGCCTCTCACCCAGTTCTCATCTTGCATGGGACACAGATGGGAGGCTGGAGGTGGGCAGCCCCATGGTAGGACGGTAGAGCCCAGGAGATGGAGGGGCTGGGTCCCTTCAGCCCCTACACCCGCTCAAGAACAGCCTTCTTTCAACCTCCCATGACATGAGAAAAATAAGCCCTGCTGGGCCCGGCCTGGATGCCAGACACCATCCAAGGGACACACGTGTGGTCTTGCAATGGTGAAGGAGTGCCAACCAGAACCCCGGGGGCTCTGAGCTCCAGGGGAGTCCAGGGTGAGCATGTCCTCCCCCTCTGGGGTGTGACCTCATGCTGCGAAGGGCTCTGGGGCCATCTGATCACCAGGCAGGTCCGCTACGTACCAGGGGCCCAGGACATGCTTTCACCACCTGGACCAAACATCTCACTGGCCCATCAGATCCAGCACCCACTGCAGAGAGCACACGAGCATGCCTCCGTGTGCGTATATACATATATGTTTATTGCATTAGATGCCTCATAGCAATCTGCCCTGTTTTTACAATCCGCTAGAGAAAAAGGGTTCAAGAAAGTTTTCCACTGTGCTTGGTTTTAAAAAATACAAAAACGAACACTATGATGACAGGAGAGTGTTAAGAGGCCGAACTGACAAGTACATTCAAAAGCACATCCGGCTGCGGGTGTGCGGGTCCTGGGCCCTCGGGCAGGGCTGTGCAGTGAAGCCACGTCCCCCGAAGCCCAGCAGCTCTGCCTCGGCAGGACCTGGGTGACCCACCACCTGGGGCTTGCCCACATTCCTGAGTGACACCCCTCATGGGGTGGACATTACCCACACCTTCAAACGCCCACATACCACACACTTAATTAACATTAAAAAAATTTTAAACCACTCAAAAATCCACGAAATAAAGAGATCCTATTAAAACATGAAACCCAGTCGTTCTCTAAAGGCAGCTGAAGCTCTCTGTCTGCTGAGGGGTGCCAGAGTTGGGGTGACACATGGCTGGCCCAGGAGCTGCCCGGATTCCACCTGGGACACACAGACGAGACAGCGGTCAGCCCAGGTGCTGACCATCTGCTGTGAGATGCTGTAAAGTCACCGCGGGATGGGTCCCATGACAGGCAACACACTATAGTAGCCAGATGGGCCCTGAAGGACGGCAGCCAGAGCCGGGAGAAGAAAAGGGGAGAAAGAGATCAAAATGGACCGCAGCACAAGGCTGCAAGCTGGTCGATCCCCAGAGCTGAGCTGTCAGGATGCCCACCGGCCTGGACAGGGGACAGGCATCAGCCGGAACGGCACACACACAGGTGACCCTGGCTCCTCCCTGCAAGCATGTGAACACACACACCCTCTAGGATCACTGAAGGTCAGGATCCCGTGATGGTGGGTGGAAGACTCGGGAACCCACCAAATGAACCTGCGGGACAGAGAATGGTTCTTCCCTGGGCCCACGGACTTGGCTTGAACCCCTTTCCAAAGAGCTGTAGGTTTCTAAGTAATTTTTTGAATGTACAAAAATGATAGTACAGGCCCATGTGGCTGAGGGACATGCTGGCAAGCTCGGCTCAGAAGTCCTGCAGCTGAGGGATGTCCCGGTACAAATCCAGGGTCTCGGGATTCGAGAAGGCTCCTCGGTGCTCCACCGTCTTCCCAGCGATGATCTGCTTCACGGCCACTTCCACCTTCTTGCCGTTAAGGGTGTACTGCCGGTGGGGGTTGGGGGGGGAGCAGGGGGAGCAAACAGAAAGACTGTTTAGACCCAAAGGGGAGGGACTTCCCTGGCAGTCCAATGGCTAAGACTCTGCACTTCCAATGCAGGGGACCCGGGTTCAATCCCTGGTCAGGGAACTAAATCCCACATACTGTAACTAACACCCAACACAGCTGAATAAATCAATCATTAAAAATAAATATTAAAAAAAAAATCCCAGGAACTTCCTTGGTCCAGTGGTTAAGACTTCACCTTCTAAGGCAAGGTGTGTAGGTTCAATCCCTAGTCAGGGAGCTAGGATCCCCTATGCCTCAGGTCCCCAAAAGAGCAAAACATGAAATAGAAGCAATATTGTAACAAATTCAATAAAGACTTTTAAAATGCTCCACATAAAAAAATCTTAAAGGCAAAAGAAAAGAAAACCCGAAAGGGAAAAAAAATTCCTTAGCTCTGATATTTGGGTACATCCAAGCCAAAAAGATCACGACCTGGGACTCTGAGAGCAAGTCTTTGTCAGTGGGTGACTGTGGGCAAGTTCCTTAACCCAAGTTTATCTCCTCAAATGTAAAATGGGGCCATAGCACCCAGACCAAGTCTGTGAGTTAACCCGCACATGGCTCTTGGGTATGACTCACTATTACACTGCGTTTTCATTATTTATATTTACTTTCTTACACTGTATTATAATAGAAAAGCTAGCTTATTCCAGGAGTGGACTGGCTTCGTGTGATTCCACCTCCAATCACTAAAAAGTGAGCGTCATCCAAGAGCCTCTCGAAACTTCCACCCCATCTTCCCCCAGAACTGTCATCTGAACGAATGGGACACTGCTTTTCCTATAATCAGACTCTCTCCAAATGCTCAACGCTCCCTCTGAAATTCATAGCAAGTGTGTTTCACCTTTAACTCCAATGGGCATTTGGCAGCCATGCTGGCATGTTTAGGGGCCAGGAAAACTCTGGAACAAACAGAGTTCTTTAATAAAGCTGCCAGTACTCTCATCTCTCCCTGCTCTGGCGCTTTCTCTCCTTTTTAACCTGAGATGTAATTAAAATTTGCTCACTGAAAACCTCTGCTGACGGGTGAACTAATTTCGGATCTGAGTGCAGGCTTATGAGGGCCCTCCTGTCACTGGGGTGGCGTCAGTCCCTCTCACCCAGAAATGCAAGCGTCTCATGTGCTTTCTGTGCTTCTGAGCACTAAAACCCCAGTAACGGCTCGTGGGAGCTAACAACTTACATCTTCCATCGGCTGACAAAATAAACAAGGTGTTGTTTTAGAAGAAATTCTGCTCCTGCTTCCTGGTGAGAAGGGCAGGGGGAAGCAGCAGTTCTCCCAGCTCCTGCTGGAACCCCTCCTCTCCCCCACCCAGGAGGTAAGTCCGAGCCTCCAGTCAGGACGGGCCAGTACATCAGCCGTGACCAGGGCCGAAGGCCTGCTAGGACCAGGGCAGCTGTGGCCACTGGGCCCTCCAGCCACACAGGGCTTCAGAGGCCCACTTACATTCCCCTAGGCGTGACCAGATCCCCAGCTGTGACCTTGGCCATGGCCAGTCCCAAGCACCGTGGCCTAGCCAGACCCCCTACGCCAGCCTGGTAACACAGGGTGAATCTTCTCCTAAGTGCTTCATTAGTTCGGACCATGGGGATCTGAGAATACGAGGGTGCCTGTAAAATCTCCAGGGATCCTAGACATGACCTCACAGGCCAGGACTCATGACCCCACAGTAAGACAGAGGAGGAGAGAGCCGAGCTGGGTGCCTGAGAGTAAGCAGACAAGAGCCTGGCTGAGGATGGAAAGACAGGCTGGGGTCATTCTCCATTTCCAATAAATCACTCCACTATTCTCGTGAGCAGATCAGTTGAGTTCAGTTCAATTGCTCAGTTGTGTCGGACTCTTTGCGACCCCATGGACTGCAGCACGCCAGGCCTCCCTGTCCTTCACCAACTCCTGGAGCTTGCTCAAACTCATGTCCATCAAGTTGGTGATGCCATCCAACCATCTCATCCTCTCTCGTCCCCTTCTTCTCCCGCCTTCAATCATTCCCAACATCAGGGTCTTCTCCATTGAGTCAGCTCTAAGCATCAGGTGGCCAAAGTTTTGGAGTTTCAGCTTCAGCATCAGTCCTGACAATGAATATTCAGGACTGATTTCCTTTAGGATGGACTGGTTGGATCACCTTGCAGTCCAAGGGACTCTCAAGAGTCTTCTCCAACACCACAGTTCAAAAGTATCAATTCTTCGGTGTTCAGCTTTCATTATAGTCCAACTCTCACATCCATACATGACTACTGGAAAAACAGTAGCTTTGACTAGAGGGACCTTTGTTGGCCAAGTAATAATGTCTCTGCTTTTTAATATGCTGTGGATGTTGGTCATAGTTTTTCTTCCAAGAAGCAAGTGTCTTTTAATTTCATGGCTGCAGTCACTATCTGCAATGATTTTGGAGCCCCCCAAAAATAAATTCTCTCACTGTTTTCATTGTTTCCCCATCTATTTGCCATGAAGTGATGGGGCCAGATGCCATGATCTTAGTTTTCTGAATGTTGAGTTTTAAGCCAACTTTTCTACTCTCCTCTTTCATCAAGAGGCTTTTTAGTTCTTCACTTTCTGCCATAAGGGTGGTGTCATCTGCATATCTGAGGTTATTAATATGTCTCCCTACCATCTTGATTCCAGCTAGTGCTTCATCCAGCCTGGCATTTCACATGATATATCCTGCATATAAGTTAAAAGAGCAGGGTGACAATATACAGCCTTGATGTACTCCTTTTCCTATTTGGAACCAGTCTGTTGTTCCATGTCCAGTTCTAACTGTTGCTTCTTGACCTGCATACAGACTTCTCAGGAGGCAGGTCAGGTGTTCTGGTATTCCCATCTCTTCAAGAATTTTCCACAGTTTATTGTGATTCATACAGTTAAAGGCTGCGTGAGCAGATACAGACTGGGGATTCACCATTCTGATAGCAAAGGAGATAGATTCGTTCTCAACAAAGAGGCCAAGAGGATGATCACACTCTAGTTCCCCGAAGTGTTTTGGGTGCAGACAGAACCTGATCCACTGAAGGGACACCTGAGACCCTCACCAGGGAAAGTCAGTAAGTGTCACTGACTCAAGAAGTCCCTTCCCACTTCCTGGCCAGTCCAGTGGTTAGGACTCTGAGCTTCCAATGCAAGGTTGCAGTGGGTGGGGATTTGATCCCTAGTCAGAGAACTAAGATCCCACATGCTGTAAGGTGTGACCAAAAAAAGGAAAAAAAAAAGTCCCTTCTCTCCCTGAGAACCACTGTCCCCACTGTGTCACCAAGAGTCACCCACTGAGGGACTTCCCTGGTGGCCCAGTGGCTAAGGCTCCATGCTCCCAATGCAGGGGGCCTGGGTTTGATCTCTGCTCAAGGAATAAGATCCTACATGCTGCAACTAAGACCTGGTGCAGCCAAATAAATAAATAATAAAAATAAATATGAAGGAAAGAAAAGAATCACCCCCTGAGAGAAACAGAGAACTTCCAGGTCACAGGCCCCTTCCTACACATAACCAAAGTGGAGAATAAATGTGTGGATGGTATAAAAAGCCCTGGTTCTAATACCTCACATCTCTACTGGATAGCTCAGTGGGTAAACCATTCACCTACAATGCAGGAGACGTGGGTTAGATCCCAGGGTTCGGAAGATCCCCTAGAGGAGGAAATGGCAACCCACTCCAGTATTCTTGCCAGGACAATCCCATGGACAGAGGAGCCTGGTGGGCTACCATCCATGTGGTCTCACAAGGTTGGACACAACTGCGCACCCACAAGCAAGCAAGCACATCCCCACTCCTAACGTGAAGACGCTCCATCCCCTGGGGACCCAGTTAACCTGCTCCCATCCCCCACACCCATGAACAGCTATTGTACAAGCTTGGCTCATCTGTACATGTGATGTACTGTGTGTGTACCCATGCATACAGGTGTGCGCACACACAGGGCATCTCCTCTCTATGCTGACAGAGGCATTGGTTTTGTAAGCAAGGCAAGTTAAAGCTGTGATCTGATCTCCTCCCCCACTGAGAGCCTAAACAGAGTACAAGGCAAGGGAGGGGCGCCGCTTTCTGGAGATGTGCCTCGAAATAGATTCAAATCTTCTTTCTGCAGGCCAGAACTAAAAATTAAAAGGCAAGAGCAACAGCACCCGAGCGGCTCTTTAAAAAGTTAAAATTAATTTTCACGTTAATAATTTGAGAACACACTAAAACCACACGGGAAAAACCAGTTGGTCGGGCTGGGCTGAGCCTGCTTACCCTCTGAAGACCAGTGTTTAGCAGAAGTCGCCTTACATCCAATTTATGAGGGGTTAAAAAAAAGAGAGAGGGATGGCAGAAAAGAAAAAAGGATGGGGACGGGGTTGCCAGGCAACATGGAACAACTATATATAAAACATGAGCAAGCGTCTAGCCGAGTGCTCCGGAAGCAGGGGGGCTCTTGGGGGGCCCTACCGGGATGCCCTGTGTCTCCAGAATGAGGCTGGGCACGTGCCGGGCGGACAGGCCAAGGCGGATGGCCTCACGGATCCGCTTCACCAGGTCGGGCCGGTAGGTGTGGCCGGAAGCCATCTTCAGGAAGAGGATCACCCTCTCCTCCCCGTCCTTATTGTACTGCGGGACACACAGGCTGTCCAGCACCTCCTCGAAGGCTTCCACTGCGGAGACAGGGCGAGGGCCAGGGCCTTGCTCTCACACCAGCCCACCTTGATGGGGACCTCCATCGCTTCCTCCAGCCCCCCACCCTGGGGAAGAGCTTCTGGGGAACAGGTGGAAGGACACCCATCACCAGCAGAGAGCCACAGCTCACACCGGAAGGGCTGACGTCTTACAGGGAGCCAGGCACACTTCTTTCCTCAATTACAAATTTAAAAAGAAAAAGGAAGCAAGCACCTTGGTGGGGACTCCAGCACTGGAAGAAAGGCTGGAATCACAGGGTCAAGATTCCATCCTGGCTGCACAGCCCTGACGTGATCTTGGGGCTCTGACATCCCTATGAGGCCACCTCCCTGAGAGGCTGATTCCGTGGCTTTAGTGGGGGCATTTTGAAGGCCCATGGGTTTCTCTATTGTGCACTGTCTTTATCTGGTGCTGAATAGTGCTGTGTGACCTTCAGCAATCACACAACCTCTCTGTGCATCTTTCTTCAGTCATAAACAGTAGACACGAATGACCAACCCCACAGAGGTCGAGGCTGACATAATGGAAGGGGGGTGGGCCACAGGACCCTAAGACGCCTGTCTTGAGGTTTTACAAGCTACAGGCAGTGTGGGACAAGGCATGTTCTAGGAAGAAGGACAAGCTCATACATGTCTACTCTCACAACCAGAGGCAAATGGGCCAGTTATGTCAAATGGTGGGATCTTTGGAGAGCAGGCTCCCTGCTAGGACCCTCCTTCCTTCCCTCCTGGATGACCTGAGAATTATTCCAGGAGAAAGGAAAATGCTCACCAATGTTATAGATTTCCGAGCTGCCAAATCGCACTCCATTGGGGTTGAGCGTGCCGTCACTGCAAAGAAAGAAGAGGTCGTGAACACACGGTGGCTCCAGTGTGAGGCCAGTTGTGGGGGCTGGAGGACAGTCACCCCCTTCCCACAACAACACCATGCCCACCCAGTCCTTGCCAGCTGCCTCCCCAGCATCAAGAGGTCCCCTTGTGTGGGAGCATCCGCCACCTCCTGCCCCTCCCACCTGTACAAGTACCCTCTCCCAGGTGCGGACGCCCCAGCACCCCCACACTCCCACTCTGGGAAGGGCCACAGCTACTGTAGACAGATGCAGGCTTTACATCTACCAAAGGCCTCACCCCCACCCCGTAAAGCCCCCCAGTCCACCACTTTGGGGCTCTGAAATGTGGATCACGCCAGACCCACCCTCGGGAAGCTGACCCAGGAAGGGCCCAGATGGGGTACAGTCAGCCCACCCCCAGACTGGGCCAGTGGAGGAGCCCAGGATGCAGGAAGCACCCCCCACTCCCTAGGTGGTCTGCAGGGGACAGAAGCCAGGTGTGTGGACCCCTCACCTGCGGCCCAGCATGACGATGCCCCCGGTCTTGGGGTTTATCCTGCAGTA
Organism: Dama dama; assembly: GCF_033118175.1. Classification (NCBI taxonomy): domain Eukaryota; kingdom Metazoa; phylum Chordata; class Mammalia; order Artiodactyla; family Cervidae; genus Dama; species Dama dama. The sequence goes on along the minus strand of NC_083685.1, from coordinate 22,004,578 downwards.
GTCGCCGTGTGCCCAGACACCTGCGGGGAGGCAGAGGGGTTGGTCACCCTGAGAGAGGCGTGGACAGACGCCTGAGGCACGCACGACAGAAATGGAACTCTTATCAACAGACAGAGCCGAGGCCCAGAAACAGGTGTGATGTGGGGCTGGGGGCAGAACTGAACTAACAGTTCTCACCCCCAAAGGCATGCCTTCTAGCGGGGTCCACCCTACAGCCAGTTCTGAGATGCAGCAGTGCATGAGAAATGCCCCTCCTGCAAGTACCAGTGAGGAACTGACGGGCTGAGAGCAACGCCAGCAGTGAGAATGTGAAGTGGGGACTGAGCAGGTCAATGAAGCTTTGAGGGGGGCCTCTAAGAAGAGGGCGGGAAAGTACAAGCCCCAAAGGAAGAAGAAAGGGTAGCCCGGGGCAGCTGATGGAGCAGGTCTGGAGGAGTCAGGGCCCATCTCTGAACAGAATAAAGAGAAGCAGCAGGACCAGGCGGGAGGCTACTATACCAGTCCCAGTAATAGAAGCCTGAACTAAGGCACCAGCCACATGGACAGAGACTTAACTAGCAGGAAAACCCAGGATGCACCGAGGGCAGAAGAAGAGGAATCAGGGGACACCGACAGCGTGCACCCTGACTGCCCCCGTGTGGCTTGCAGCGTACACCTGGGCCCTGGGCTGGTGATGTTCAAGGAGAGGCCCTCGTCCTGGGCGCAGCAAAAAAAAAGACGCAAGGGGTCTGGTCAAAGAGAAGCCAAGCCTCACGTGGGAACTGCCAGGAAGAGGCCTCCCTCCTTGAGCTAACACAGCCAGCCCAGGATTGGCCCCATAAATAGAGGAGGCGCTCCGGATGTGAATATCTGTGAGCATGGCCCCACTGGCTCTGCACAACTTACAAGCAGCAGCCTGGCCTCCTGAAATAAGCCCCAGAGTTCCTGTGATCCACAAAGAGGAAATAGCAGATAAAACTGGCTCAGGGTCTTCACGACACCATCTCATCCTTCCCAATTCTTAGGACAGTTTTTGACTCTTAAGTGCTAATCCAATCAGCCTGAGACTGGATGAAATGACTTAAGTTCAACCTATGTCCATCCTGACCATGACCAGTAGCTTCAGATCCCATTATCTCATCTGCCCTTGTTTCTTCGTATTTATTCATATATCCCATCTACATCCAGAAAGTATCTGAGGAAGCTACCTATCAAACCAACTGTATGATGGGATGATTGAAAGAATCAGAAACTGCACAGGGGTGAGAGGACAGCTCCAACAAAGCAATGATGGCAGCCCTGAGCTTCCTAGCAGCCAAGGCAAAAATGGAAATATCACAAGTCATAGAGTATTCATTTTCTCCAAGAAAGAATATCAGTTCAGTTCAGTTTAGTCACTCAGTCGTGTCCGACTCTTTGCGACCCCACGAATCGCAGCATGCCAGGCCTCCCTGTCCATCACCAACTCCTAGAGTCTACCCAAACCCATGTCCATCGAGTCGGTGATGCCATCCAGCCATCTCATCCTCTGTCGTCCCCTTCTCCTCCTGCCCCCAATCCTTCCCAGCATTAGGGTCTTTTCCAATGAGTCAACTCTTTGCATGAGGTGGCCAAAGTATTGGAGTTGCAGCTTCAACATCAGTCCTTCCAATGAACACCCAGGACAGATCTCCTTTAGGATGGACTGGCTGGATCTTCTTGCAGTGCAAGGGACTCTCAATATCAGCGCTTTAAAAATAAAGATTTTTCTGGGACTTTCCTGGCTGCCCAGTGGTTAAAACTCTGTGCTTCCACTGGAAGGGGAACGGGTTCCATCCCTAGTCAGGGAACTAAGATCCCACAAGCCATGTGGCATGGCCAAAAGAAAGAAAAAAAAAAAAAGGCTTTTTATGAAATTAATCCTGAAGAGACATCTATTATGTAAACCCTTGTATTCGTAACAAAAAGTGACAGCAAAGGCAGTTTTCAAGGAGCAGTGTACTGAGAAGATGAAGAGATGTCATTTCTGAGATGAGTCTTCAAGCTGAGGTTCTAATCCTTTCCTTAGACAGGAGCCTTCGACTCTTCAGGATCATTTGAGGAACATCTCTCTCCCTCCCCCTCCCTCTCTATTCTGCCTCAGTATGTCACAACAGCTACACCCTGGCAGGATCCAAGGTGGGGCTTAAACGCAGCAGGCATCCAATAAGGACCTGGCCACATGGGCGGGGGATGTTCCTGCTAGCTCACATGGGAGGTGCTATGCTGGGTACAATGGCTTTCAAATGGGACGTTACATGGGGACACGCAAGGCTGAGCAGAGAAATAAGAGGGATCGGTGGCACATTCTACCCCTGACAGTCACCTGCCACTTTCTGATTCTCCACATGTGGAATCGAATCACCTTTCTAGAGACTGAAGAGAGCAAGTAGTTGGTATAAATAACTCCGGAGCAGAAGGCTTGCTAAATTGTGAATTATATAGCAGCAATAACTCAAGGTTGCTTATGAAATAAGATAAGGAGGAGGCAGGGATCAGAGCTTTAAATAAAGAGACTTCCCAGCTCAGGGGCAGGGCGCTGCTCCAAAGACGAGTGGAGAGGGCAGCCTGAGTGAGTGACGGGCCTGAAATTAATTATCCCACTCAAAAGCTCTCTTCTCCCATCACCTCCATGAGGACTGGATGACAGGGTGTGAGACAGAGGAGACCCCAGCCAGACACCTATTGCACAGGCATCTCTCCCTGAATAGACACACCAGTCTGGGTAAGCGAGCAGCGAACCGCCCCCCACCACCCAGCCCTGTCCTACACAGGCAAGCAAGCGGCTCGTGCCAGCTCCCAGGTGCCAGGCTCAGGGCCAAGCGGCAGGGGGCATGGAGGATGTTAAGAGTACACCAAACCCAGATCAGAGTTTCATTTGATGGCTTCAAGATGCAAGTGACAAGATACTGATCAGAAATTCATCATCACCCCTCTGGTGGAAGGAGCCAGGGGCGGCCTCACCAGGTTTTACCAGGGAGAGGGGGCTGGCAGGGGGAGGGTGCATCCAGAATTAGACCCCGAAGGCCCAGCCTGGGCGGGAATCTGGGCGGCTCCACCTGTATCCTCAACCCACCTGGGAACCTGGAGAAATACGCCTTCCGGTACTTGCTGCCATTCTCGTCATTCCAGAAGTGCGTGGGCTGGCAGGGGAGCGGCTTGGTGCACACCAGCTCACCACTCTCCCCCCACACGGCCTTTCCTGGTCAGGGAGGGGCGACACGTACACTGAGCACACACCACGGCCACACCTCGGCGTCCTTTCTCTCCTTTTTTGAAACCACAAGCTATTATGCAGTATTTCAGACACACACAAAGCTACCTACACAAAGTCCCACCCCCCTGCCCATCCCTCTGACATCACCGAAAGCCATGCCAATCCCTCCCCACACAACTCTCCCAAATCTCTCTCTCGACTGGAACACTGTATTATTCCCTTGTGTGTATTAATACTTTTACTACATCCACGTGCATCTGAATAATGTCATTTTGCATGTTTCTAAACTCTGCACGGATGGCAGCACATTGCCCCTTGTGCCTGCATCTTACCCTGGGTCCTCACCAAGGTTAGGATGTGAGGCCATTGGTGGGGCAGCCTCAGCAGTGCTTCCAAAACTCAGATGCCCGCCTTGCATGCCGAGCACATGGCCCTCCGTCTATGCTCCAAACCAACACCTATTCCTCTGCTTTAGGCTGAAGGCAGATGGGGAGCCAGTGGGGGTTAAACCAGGCTCGGAGGCCAACAGTCTGCAAGTGTTGGTGGGGAGGGGTAGCCCCTCAGAGGGGGCAGTTTTGGAGAACTGTCCCCTGGCAAAGCTATACATCCAAGCACACCCGGGTGACCACTCACGCCTCGTCACAAAGACAGAAAGGATTTGGGGCCGTCACCTTGCTCATTCCATGCCTCCACAGCCATGCCCAGGTTCCGAGCCTGAATCTCCCCTTTGTACACAGGAATGGATGGATTCTGGCCCATGAAGCAGGAGACGATGTCAGTGCCACCTGCCAGCAAAAGGAGATCCAGGACTTATAAGACCGAGACAACTGCTCGCGTTTTTCACTGGTGAACCCTCCAGGAGAAAAGATCCTGCAGGACAACCTCTCTGATTCTGTCTCCAGACAGTTGAGCCTCTTTTCAGGGAAAGAACAGGAAGGTTATTCAGAAACTGGCACAAACCTCCCAGGTCTGGGTGGTTTATTTTTTTTTTTTTGACCAGGACTTCCTGCTGGAGGAAAAACCAGTGAACAACCTCCCATGGTCACACTGAAATCCGAGACTGAGGTTCGTGGAAGATCCAAGTGTGGCCTGTTAGATCCGCCCGCAGGCACTGCCGTGGGAGATGGGTCATGTGCAAAGGCTCTTTGCTGCGGTTCACGTTCACTTAATCACCCAAGAAGCAGAAAGCCTGTGGTCCCAGGAGGTTGAGTCTCACGTGAGGGACAACGTGCTAGATGGGAAACACTCTGATTTCAGGAAGGAGCTTGAAAGGGAGGGTGCCATCAGAGTGCCTGAAAGGCACTCTGGGTGCCATCAGGAGGGAATGGCATTAACCCCCAGACCTGGACAACACTCCCCTTGACAACTGTCCCCTAGGGCGGGCACCCAGGAAGGGCAGGGCCCCACGTGATTGCAGGGCAGGATGTCCTGAGGGCAGAGACACGCAAGGGTCCCACCCAAGGACACGGTGGAACCAGATGGCAGCCCAGGGAGGAAAGTGGGGAGGGTGTGAGCGGGGGTCACCCAAGGAGCCCCTGACTCTGTCCCTTCCTAGACTCGATGATCCAGACACTGGTGTCCACTCTCCCCTTTATGTCTGTTTGTATCCCTAAAAAGATAGCCTTATGATTTAAAAAGTACTTTTTCCTTAATCAATGCTCTATGTATATGGATGGGGTGGGGCAGCGGGTTTCAAAACCAACATAAAATGATTTGCTGAATTAATTCAGCAGAATTAATTCAGGTAGAGAATCAAAGTGTGAGGTCCTTCCTGCATCTTCCTGACACCTCGAGTCACTGGCTGATGCTTTTCACAAAAACGGGGAATCGTGTTCACTGCAGTGACCAGCAAGGTCGGACCAGCCCCCGGGGCCCCAAGGAGGCACAAGGGCATGAGCAGAAGTGTTGCTTCCTCTGCTTCAGGACGAGAGCTGGGTTCACCGGACAGGGGCGGGAGGGCCGACTGAGATCCGAACAGGCGTGCTGCCCCGAGACGGGCTGGGCTGGCCTGGGAAGACGACCCTGTGCCCACACAACCACCACACCCCTGCCCACCAGGCGGGATCTGGGGAGGACCTGGGGATGGTGGGGAAACTCTGGCTCTGGGACAACAGAACCAGGTCTGAATCCCACACTGGGACTTCCCTGGTGGTTCAGTGGCTATGAGTCTGTGCTCCCAGTGCGGGGGCCCCAGGCTCGATCCCAGGCCAGGGAACTAGATCCTGCATATGCTGCAACTAACACCCGGCACAGCCAAATTAATAAATTTTTGCTTTTTTTTAAATCCCACTCTGTGCCCTTGCTAGCAGGTGGTCTTGGGTCAGTCACTTAGCACGCCCAAACTTCATTTTCTCTTTTGTAAAGAAAATAGACTCTACCAGAATCAGTCATTTAGGGTCTAAGGTTACAACCAATGCGAGATGCGTGTGTATATTCCTCACCCTGGCAAAGGATCAGAAACTGCTAACTCCACGTCTGCAACTTCTCCCTGGAACATAACTACCAAGAATCAGCAACATCACCAGAGCACACTCTGCTGACTGTTTATCCCAACAGATTCAAGCGGGTTGGCTTGCTGGGTCAGAGGGTAAGCACCCTGAGCGGCCAAGCCTGGCCCCCAAGTCCTCTGATCCTTCCAGTACCCTCCCTACGGCACAGGCGCACACTGGGTCGTACCTGAGATGGAGCCCAGCAGGACGCTGCTCTTGATGCACCTGTAGACGTAGTCGTAGCTCTGGGCTTTCAGTGGGGAGCCGGTGGACAGGATCGTGTGCAGTGTCTGGAGACTGTGGGTTTCCACTACAGCCAGAAGCACCGAGAGATTAGAGCCAGATCGGACGCCCTCTGCTGGCTTGCAGGAAATGGGTAACACCGCGGATCTGATTTCACTTCCAGGGATGGATGCGCAGGGAGGCAAGCTTACCTGGCCTCATGTCTTTCTCTTCGAGCACAGCCAGCCACTTAGCACCCGTTCCAAGGATGGTGATGCTGATGGAAAGAAAACACCAGAAACCCATCAAGGCTCTTCCATATTGCAGGTAACCAAAGTTTTCTCCTATTAGTGACCCATTTAGAACAAGGCTGCAAAATCCAAGACACATCATTTTTCTCGGCTAAACTGATAATTAATATTTAGCTGAAAGCAGGTTACAATACCTGTTACTCTGAGGCCGGCAGGGACAGGTCTGCAGAGCACTTGGGCTCTCATTAACCTCTGGCTTTACTTAAAACAACTGTTTGTACATAAACCCACCATCTTTGAGGACACTTCCCTGGTGGTCTAGTGGTTAAGAATCTGCCTTCCAGTGCAGGGGACAAGAGTTCAATCCCCGGTCAGGGAACTAAGACTCCACATGCTGCACGGCAACTAAGCCTGCACTCCACAACTAGAGAAGCCTATGTGCTGCAAGGCCCTGAAAAAAAAAAATCCCTATCTTCCCAACTGTAGGATGATCTCTTTCAGAGATCAAAGGAGATCACAGAGTCAAAACCCCTCAAATTCTGAGCTCACAAGATAATTTTCCAGGGAAGTGGAGAGGGCTGCAGGAGCTTTTGTTAGAAGAGGTGCCATGCTTGGAATCGCTGACCCATCTTCTTCCCTTAAATCAGCTTGCGTTTGTCTGTATGAAACTTACAAAACTGCCCCCCTTCTTTTTGAACGTTTCAATTCTACAGTCCTTTATTCTTCGCTGAGAATGATACATTGTGCGAGTATAAATATTGTATTTTCAAGGAGAGGCTGTTATTTAATGTTCTGCTTCCTTCCAGCAAGGCAGCCCTCAACATGAAAGCTCTAGTTTCCTAGGTAAAGGATGTTTTCTCCTGGAGGCCAAAGGAGGCCATAGAATCCAGGTCCCAGGACTTCCCTGACAGTCCAATGGTTAAGACTCCACGCTTCCAGTACAGGGGCAAGGGTTCGATCCCTGGTAGGGGAACTAAGATCCTACGTGCCATGCGGTGTGGCCAAAAAAAAAAAAAATCCAGGTCTCGCCTCTCTTCTCTGGGCAGTAAAACTATCCCTTTACACCTGGCTGGCAAGATTCATTCCAAGGAGACAGCCATGCTCTGCTTCATGTTCAGAGGTCGAGACACACAGAACGCTGGGTGACTCAGGGCTCCCTGGGCTGGGAGGTGCAGAATCCAAGGGGGCGGGAGGAGGTGAGGGGGGTCTCAAAGCCACTGTCTTTCACGCCTCCTGTCCCTTATTCTCTTCACTTCTCGGGGACACCCTGTCACCACCAAAACCTCAGATGCCATCTGGGTCTGAGCCCATTAGGGTCGCTAGGCCCTAATGATGGCTAATTTGGAAGCTGTGAGGTTGTGGGGAGCAGGAAACATACTCAAGCCCCTCCCCAGCACCCCACCCCAGCTAATTTCATAAACTCAGATAGTGTGTCTAATTCCAGATCACCTCTGAGGATTTAGGTCTCAGCCACTTCAGGAATATCTGTATTTTAAGAGAAGACCAGGGACCACCTCCAGCCACACATACAGAGATCTCCAACCACACACAGATTTCAGCTCATCCCCCATCTGCCCCCTGCCCAGAAACCAAGAGCCCTCTGTGGTCCTTAAGGGTATTTAATTCGCAGAAGTCCCTGCAAACTGTGACCCTGGTTATGTGTAGAGACTGAGACAGCGTCCCTGGGGCCAGCCCACAGGCCTGCTTGTCTGAAAAAGCGGCAAGGCCTCCCCATCTGTCCCCAGGGCTTGCATAAGACGGCTTAAAAAACAGAGTCCACAAAGCGCAGCCGCCCTCACGTGGTGCCCAACACTGTGTTTAGCTAGTGAAGCTGGGAGTCCCCCCACGAGAAGCGAGGCGCTCCCAGCTCGCAGGGTCGGGATCCAAGCCCCAGAGCCCCGCAGCGAGCCAGACGTAGACAAGGCGCCCTGTCTCCTCTCAGGTGCCCTCAACTCCGTGGTTTTTGGGGGATCATGAGCTCCCTCAACTCAAGTGACCCAGTGGTGTCTCGTTTCACTCAGGAAAAAACCACCCTGCAGGTACAGCCCGGAAAACCCTGGGGGCTCAGAATCCCACCCTCACCTCTCAATCAACTCTCATCACCCCTCATCACGGAGCGTCACCTCCTGCCCTGCCTCCCATATCCGGACCACAAGGGCCTCCTTCCAGCCTCCCCAACACCCCCATCTTGGTCCCTTCTTTCTGTCCTCGGGGTCTTGGCACTTGCTGTTCCTTCGGCCTGGAACATGGGTCTCCCAGTCCTAAACATGAACTGCCTGCTCAGTTAAAAACCTGGACAAAGACTTCAGAATTCTACCCTAACCCCAATCAGAATGCTCCCTGGGCTAGATTCAGGGAGCCTAGAAACACCCCAAAGTGGACAATCCATCCTTTAAGAGAGTCTTGTTCACATCTACAACATGATCGCCCAGTTATGAAACGTGTTAGTAAGCCTGTGAGCTGCCACAATGATAATCAACAAAGATTTTGTCTCTAAATGTATGGACATTATTTCCTCCCCTCTCGCCCATGTAGGCAGCCGGAGCACTGGGGTGTACTTCACGCACCCCTCACAGGTTGCCAGGTGGCACCTGCCTCGCTGAACCCAGCAAGTCAGCCCTCCCAGCCAGGAGAAAGGGCAGGTCAGAGGGGCCGGAGGACCACCGAGGCCACAGCTCAGCCAGGGTCCAGGGCACAGATCAAACCAGGGTGGAAGGCAGAGGCCCAGCACGTGCTCACTAACAGTCCACAGGGCTGCAAACACATGCAAACTCGCCTGTGCACACCTGCACACGATCACACGCCAGCTCATATACACTCGCCCACAGACAGGTGTGCTCTCCCACTCCCACTTACCTAGGCACATGTGTACACATACATGCATATACACAGGCACATACATGCACACCTGCACACAATCAGATGCACACATACACTCATTCATGGACATGCATGCTCACATTCACACTTTCACACTCAAGTGCATGAGACTCACACTTGTGCACATACACATACTTTTACACTCAAGTGCGTATATGCTACACTTGTATAGATATACACACACTTGCATATACTTAAACATATATATGCTCACACTTCTGCACATATACACATTCCCTCATCCACATGTGCACACAAACATACACTTACTCACACTCAAAGATGGGTCTCCCTGAGTCCTTCAGCCTTCAACTTTATCAGCTCTAAGCCCTGGGGAGGTACATTTGTCCCTCCAATCCCTTCCTATAACCCACACACACACACACATCAGAAATGCCTCCACCTGCGCCCGGCTTACGGGTATTAAGGGCGAAGATCTTCAAGTCGCCTAAGTTCCCAGGGATTTGATTAACCTTTTGCTGGAAACAATCTCATTAGAAAATAACCTTCCTTGCTCATATCGTGAGCCAAATGTCAGAATTTAAATATTACCTAGGCCAAAGTTATATTTAAAATATTAATGGCCAAGGATTTAAGAACATTTGTGGCTCATTCTGTTTCCCCAGTGTGAGCAGATTCAAACGAAAAGTAATTAGACCATTTCAGAGTGTGGCTGACTTCCGGGCCCCAGGAGCCCTGCCAGCTGCCGTGTTCTCATTCCTGGAAACACGACCATTAGGCCAACAGTGACCACCAACCACAGCGGCGAGAATGCATCAGCTGGTGATGATTAATTCATCAGCCAACAAAGTGCTAATGAAACAGGGTCTTCTGACAGTTTCTAGCAATGATGTTGGGGAGGGGGCTGGAGGATAAATGGGGCCACTTTGCCCTTCCCCTGATGTTCCACTTTAGCTGGCTCTGCCCCTGTCATCAGGATGCCCACCTGTCACCCTGTTAACAAGACTGCGGGGAGGCGGAGATGCCTGCCTGCAGCACTGGCCGCAGGGCATCTGGGCATACTGCTGAGTCCAGGAGACCCTCAAGGCACTGGCCAGCCCTGAGGGCTCGCAGCAAGGCTGCTGGGAAGGCCGAACACTGGGAACTCTCCAGGGACTGACCTGTCCTTCCCGGGATGAGAGGATCCACACCATCCCCTGACCAGGTTAGTACGTTCAGGCTAGATCACTCTCTGTCTCACCCCCGTATGAAACACAGCTCTAATAAACCCTTCTTCTGCCTCTCTTCTGAGCTGCTCTGCAAGTTCTTGGAATCCAGAGTTCCAGAAATAAGACCATGTTCCCTCTCCTGGTGTCCAAGGTTTCAGAGCTCACCCCTGGGCCAGGGGTGGGAGGGGGCAGCCTCTTCCTCACTACACAGATCTGACTGGTCAGTCCCTGTTGGGGCGCCCACCCCTTCCCACCCTCCTTGACAACTTCACCTGCCCTCAGCACCCACCAAGAGGGGGATGTGGACAGATGGGGGGCGTGCGGGGAGGGGGGTTGTGAAGCATTCCAGAGACAGCAGCAGACCCTCACAGCGGCCACTCTGCATCTGAGCATCCCGGGTACTTACCCGATCCTGTCGACCAGATCCCAGAGCACGTTGGGTGTTGGAACCAGAGGGGAGCCATCATACAGGACCACGGCAGCTCCTGTGGCGAGAGCAGACACCACCCAGTTCCACATCATCCAGCCAACCTGGGGTGGACAGAAAGGAACACGTGTCAACCGAGCACTGGGCGGGCTCCTCTCGGCCCTGTCACTCAGCCTCTCACATCCGTAGAAGCCACCCGATGCTGAGCCAAAGGTGCCAAGAACTGCCTGTCCAAATATGAGATACCCTGAGCCGGCAATTGCCCGTCAGGAGTTGATGGCATGGATCAACACACACATGTACACTAAGACATGTCGGAGAACATCTCCTGCAGCCTCGCTGGTGACAAGAGGCTGAAGGTCACAGAGGTGAGAGTGGTCACATGATGCACACAAGCCAAGAACTGGGTGCTGGAGTGGCCCATCCACATCGGACATGGGGGACAGTGCCTGGCACCTGCAGCACCCTTCAGCCTCCAATAAATTCCTTTCAGTTTGAATGAGTCAGAGTCCCTTTACTGTTCCACAAGGCTGAGAACTGACCAGCCTCATGGCGTCTCTGATAAGTTCCTGCCCCCCTGCCCCCGGTTAAACCACAGATTTCAGTCACATGACTCTCCTCCCCACCTCTACAGGCTCAAGAAATTGAACTAACAGTCAGTCTCCTTTGTTTCTCTGGAATTCCCCAGGGCACCAGGTCTCCCAGTGACAACCAAGGTCAACACAGGAGGACGGGCCAAGGTAAGGAGGGACCTTGGTGCCAATTCAAGGAGGCAGCCACCTGCGGGGAGAAGGCAGTGGCAGAGGGAGAGACGGAGATCGACAGGGAAGGATCCCACAGCAGAGGCCACTTGTGCATGCAGCCTGGGTTCCGTGCACACAGCCTGGGGTCCATGCACACAGCCTGGGGTCCATGCACACAGTCAGGGATCAGCTGCACACAGCCTGAGGTCTCATGCATGCAGTCTGGGGTCTGGGGCACGCAGCCTGCAGCTTGAGCTGTACTTCTGACTATTGACCCATGCAATGGGGGAGAAGCGAAAAGAAGAGTAATGATAAACGCCTCCCTACCTGAGTGAACCAGAGCCCGCCCTGAGAGGGCACTCACCGTGGTATAATACAAGATGATGTCACTGCTGGTCATGTTGCCGTGAAGAATGTGTTCCTTCAGGTGCTGGATGAGTGTCCCCTGGGGAGAAGCGAGTGAGCCAAGCAGCTTCCTCCGGGGCACAAAGGCATGCACAGAACAGACGCCTGGCCCCGGAGCAGGAGAGGTCAAGGAAAAGGCAGAGTTCTGACAGCCTTGCCATGACAAGCAATCTCCCATCCCTCTGTCCCCTGACCCCTGAGACTCCCGGAGGACACAAGAGGAAACCCTGACCCTCTCCTGCCGATCTGCAGCCTCTGAGCGCCAGGTGATCAGGCACCCAGGGGATCTCACACAAGATCCTGAAGCCAGACCAGGGACGCAGCCCCTCCAAAAACCCTGAAAAGGCTGGACCACTACACTCAGTCTGGCCACAGACAGCATCTGCTGGCTGACAACAATGATAGTCCTGGATGTTTAGGAACCTTTGGGACTCACATATTAAAATGAGCCTTGCAACCCTTGTACCCAAGAAAAATAAAAAAACAGCCGTTAGGAGATGACCCTTTGAAGGCACAACAGAAACAATCCTACCCACCAGGGACTTCCCTCATGACCCAGTGGTAAAGCATCTGCTTTGCAATGCATGGGACGTGGGTTCAATCCCTGGTCAGGGATCTAAGATCACACATGCCTTGGAGCAACTAGCCCACGTGCTGCAACTCCTGAACCTGCGTGCCACAACTAGAGACCGTGCACCTCATCGAAAAGCTTCCACATGAAGCATGAAGATCCTGCAAGTGACAACTAAGACCTGATGCAGACAAATTAATTAACTTTAAAAAAAAAAGAAAGAGACAATCGTGCCCAGCAAATTCTATAACTCAATGCCAGAGCCCCTATTCCAGAGTCTGTCCTGGACAGCACCCTGTAACCAGGCCCGCAGTGGGGGCAACCTGCCTAGGGATGGGCCACATGGGGGTTGGGTAGATGGTGGTAGAAAGGTTGCTGGGAGGGTTCTCCAAGGCCACCCTCAGTCTGCAAGAGCTGAGATTCCTCAGCTTTACCACACATGCATGCATTGTGGGCTCAGGGGCCCCAACCCAGGACAGTCACAGGCTTCTTTGGAAAATCCCACAATACACATTGTTCTCACTCACAGTGGGTGAATGATCGTGTGGGGACAACACACATTTTGGGAATTCTGATGAATGCCAACTGTTCACAGGGCAAATTCTCAGAAAGGACTGGGAACTCCCAGGTCAGACAAACCTGAGGCAAATCCCCTTCCCATTTCCCTTTGTACTTAAATCGGCACCTAAGCTTTATCTCTGCCTGAAAGGTATGCCTTTATAAGCCCAGCCTATTCATAACCCATCACATGTTGTTCATGTCCTCAGTACCCCCATTTTTTGTTTGTTTGTTTGTTTTTGACCATGCCACGCAGCTTGTAGTATCTTAGTTTCCTGACCAGGAATTGAACCTTCAATGGAAGTTCAGAGTCTTAACCACTGGCTCTCCAGGGAAGTCCCATACCCTCACCGTGCGGACAGCACCAAACCGTCCCTTGCTTCTCTCTGTATGAAACTTTTGTTGTTGTTGTTCAGTCACTAAGTCGGTCTGACTCTTTGCAACCCCATGGAATGCAGCACACCAGTTTTCTTGTCCTTCACTATCTCCCAGAGTTTGCTCAAACTCATGTCCATTGAGTCAGTGATGCTATCCAACCATCTCATCCCCTTCTCCTGCCTTCAATCTTTCCCAGCATCAGGGTCTTTTCCAATGAGTCGGCTCCTTGCCTTAGGTGGCCAAAGTATGAATCTTAATGAGTCAAATTAATAGCTCTTCTCTTAATTTTTAAATATTTATGGCAAGTCTGAACACTTTCCCTGAGGGTCAGGAAATACAAGCAACATGGTTTCCTGGAACTCAAGCAAGAAGACTCATTTTAAAAAAGGAAGAGAAGGAAGCTGTTTTCTGGCTCTTTCATGGGCTTAGAAAACACAAACCAGCAAACCAGGGCCACACCCCCAACAGCCCTGGAGGCACAGTCGGTGCCGGCAGTCCCATCTTGCTGCTTTCAAGTTTCCTCTCCGGATCACTCTTGGAAACAGGCAAGACGCTTAGTCACTTCTCTGGAAGTGCAAGAGCCCAGTGAAGCCAGAATTAAGATAACTTTTCCTGACTTTTCCACACTCTAAATATACCACGCACGATGATTTTATGAGCCAACTACATTAGATCTAATATATTTTTTTTTTTCCAGATCTAATATATTTTTATGTTCCACTCCTAAAAAAGTGACACTCACTAGGCAAGTAGCACTAAAAATAAGAATACAGTTGGGCATTTCAGTTTTTCCTAAAATGTGTTGTTTTGCCACATACACCCCGCCCTAGCCTGCAAGGTTTCTAAAAACCCTCATCTCTTTGGCTGGGTATTAGGCTTCTGACCATGTGGACTGGGGTGCCCCCTCCAGGGGAAGCATGATGCCAGCAGCCACACCTTAGAGTGGGCACTCCAGATTCAGTGTGATGCAACAGGATGGTTTGAGCAACAGGAAGAACTCGCTCCTAAAGGCCACTTGGCTTGGCCAGTGTTGCTTCCAGAAATCAAGGCTTTGGCCCCTGATATCCCCTCCCTCCCACCCCAGGGCTTCTGGGAGGTTGCCCGCTGTATATGAACAGGCTGTGTGCATCTGGTGGTTATAATTCATAACCTGCCATCGGACCGTCCGTGGATCCAAATCTAGGTAATGACAAAGCTCTGTTATGTGTTAGCTCCTTTCCACATTCAGATGAAGACACTGTGTAAAGAGCTGTGTAAGGAGTTAATGTGATTCCAGTCTAAACGTTTCCTTCCTAAGGCAGGGATTCAAACAGCTTCTAGGTGCAGAGAACATCTGTAAAAGCTAAATGAGCTAGGATAAAAGAAATTTTATACTTCATCTTCAAATACAACCATCTGACCAAGCAAAACTAGAAAGCTGTTTGAGAACGTGAGGTCTCTCCACTCAGATAATCCTCAGGCCTCCAGGAGGGGAGGAAGTGAGACTGTTAGGGTGGGCCATCATCCACTGTGACTGATGTTCCTACAAAAAGAGGAAATTCAGACACCAAAGAGACACTGGGGAAGGTAGGGGGAACAACTCCCCCCGTGATCCAGCTGCTATGATGTTGTGCCCCCAGTGCAGGGGACCTGGGTTCAATCCCACTGAGGCCTGTTGCAGCCATATAAATAAACAGTAAATATTTTTTAAAGAGATCCATCAGGGATGTATATGCACAGAGGAAAGACAATGTGAGGACACAGAGAAGGTGGCCACCTGTGAGCCAAGGAGAGAGGCTCAGAAGGAAGTCACCCTGCCCACACCCTGATCTTGGACGTTCTAGCCTCCAGAACACCGAGGAAGTAAATCTTTGTCATTTAAGCCCCTCAGGTCCATGCTATTTTGCTAGCACAGACTTTTGACTAACACAGCTTGGGAAATCCTTCAATTAGTTGTACTTTGTAATGTAACCTATTAACAGGGAAGAACAAAATCTGATTCCACCATTTCTCTTAAAGTCTGCTCTCCATTGCTTTTGTTACTATAATCACTAAAAAGATACTATCTATAACTGTGAGCATACATAATGGCTTGCCTTGGGGAACCTGCCCCTCTGCCTGCATGTTAAACTAAAGAGCCTTTGCTCAGCTCACAGGATGACATTCTGACCCAGTCCACCTGGGAATGGCTGCAGGAAAGAAGAAATTAACACATCCCTTTCCCGAAACTGGCTAAGTCAGGAGATATTTTGCAAGATTTTCAGCCTAATTTTTACTTTACTTCCTCATCTCCTTCCCCTTCTGTTCTATCAAAGAAACTGCCCTCCAGACCCTGATAACACGGTGCTCTACAGTCCTAGCCCGCTCGGATGCCTGGCTCTCTGAATGAAGTTGCTATTCCGTGCTTCACCGTCTCATCTCCCAATTACTGGACTGTTATGCAGTGAGCAGATTGAGCTTGGATTTGATAACAACCCAGTCAGTGCCTTTCAAACTTTTTGACCCCAGTCCACCGTCAGACAGAAGTTTTGCGATGCTGCCCTGCACCTGCCCATCCACACCTGCACCTACATGACAGTTTGGGGAAACCACACCATCCCCTCCTAAGACCTATTATGTGCTATTTCTTGTTCTCATCTATCCTGTTTCCTTCTGTCTAAAATGTGGCAAGACCCATCCCCTGGGCTCACGATCCCCTCAGGGATCACTGTGTGCAGAGGGACCAGGGTGGTGCTGCAGAACCCCTGACCCCGCGGTGATGGGGTCACAGCAGCAAGGCCAGCATGCCTCCCTCGTCTTGCTTGACGATGGATCTCCGTGTGGCATCCCACCAGGAAAGCGGGGATGGGGTGCCACCTTCACCAGCAGGGAGTCCCCGAGCAGACCTACCCCGGCAGAGTGCACCATGCACTTGGGTGCTCCCGTTGTGCCCGACGAAAACATGATGAAGAGCGGGTGGCTGAAGGGCAGCTGCTCGAACTCCAGCTGCGGGGCTTGGTCGCCTTGCCCGGTGGCCAGGAAATCCTCCAGGAACACACTGTGGGCAGAAAGGCACAGGAGAACAACAGTGAAGGTTCTAGAACATTGCGGGGTAGGGGGCAATCTGCTGAGTCCTCCCATTCGTTCCCCTCCATGTCTACCTGGGTGACAGCCTGGACTCTGGGACCCACCTGTCTGAAAGCTTTTGTGAGGGAAGGGAGAGTCAGGGCTCACGGACTACGCTAACTGAAGGAAAATGGAGTGAAATTTTTGCTTTACTGGTGCCACTGACAGGGACCAAGGGCTTTTCTCCCGAGAGTCTAAGTGCTTTAATATTAAACACAGCGGAGGGGGACCGCTTGCAATTAACACGCCGGCTGTTTATGTGCAAATTCTGCAGAGGGGGGGCTCTGAACTGATGCTGGAGTCCTCAGAACTCAGGCGCCTCCCATTCGCTACTCACCATCTGATTAGCAAATGCCTTGTTCCCCAGGTCCCCCAAGGGGAAGTGAGAGCCAAGTGGGCCTGAATCCTTCCTCCCCCCCCACCCCCATCTCCCCAGCCCCTAGGAGAAGGGAGGGGAGGAGGTGACAGGTTTAGAGATCTCTTCTGACTTGTAAAGGTCACAGCAAGAATGTGGGATCAAGGTCCCACACGAGAGTTTCTATGACAGGAATCCTGCCAGACAGTGATCCTATTCTCACTGACCCCCTATATCCTGAGGTTTACAATGGCCAGATGCAAACATCTGTCCAGGAACAAGTAACATTCAGCCCAGCTGTCGGCTCTGGCCTAAACAGCCTGCCCTCAACTGTGCCCCCAAAGCTGACGCAAAGCCTCACTGCGTGTGATCAAGGGCCACTGCAGGGGCTGTTTTCTGAGCTTCTGCTCAGGACAGAGGAAGCCACAAAGCCACGCTGGGAGACAGGTGATTTCTCTCTTTTGAGATCAGCAGGAAAAATCAATCCCTGAACCCCAGCCCTGTTACTCCACTGGTGTAGAAGGGAGAGAGGGGAGAGAGAAGAAAACAAACAAAGCTACCGTTTTGACAAATGGAACTTGCTTTCAAGGAAAGGGGAGAACTCAGTTCAACTTGGCTGGCAACAAACTGCCAACGATGATTACTCTGAAATATTTTCAAACGCATGCACACTCGAGTGAAGAACTGTGCTGGCTCGCATGGGAAAGCACCATTAAAGATGAGCCTGCCTCCTGGGGGAGGCGCAGCCATTTGAAAAGGGGACCCCAAATAATTCAATTCTGAGCAGTAAATAAGCAGAGTCCTCTCCATAGTGTCAGGAAAATTATTCACTGTGGAACCCTCCAGCCAATGAAAGGCCCCACCTCCCATCCGAATCCCATTTATATAAAGGGCCCGATCTAATCAGATGCTTCACACAGAGAAAAACCTCTTCTTTCCACTAGTCTATAAATCACAGTAAATAGTGATGACTTTTGTTGTTTCTTCTAAAAATGAAAAGCCAAAAGGGCAGTCCCGTTACAGGTCTCTGCACACAGGCACAGACATGCTTTCAGTTTATCTATGGCACCCAGCAATTGAAAGCTGGAAAGCAACGGGGCCTGATTTCCAGGGTGGACCGGTGGGGAGGGAGGGCTCTCCGCATTGTCTGGAGCTAAATGAAGTGGTGGATGTTAATTCTCCTGGATGCTCTCATTTTACACCAATCACCGATAAACACATACAGAAAAATGAAAGCCGGGCCGTTGTAGGGCCAGCAAACCATCATGTGTTCCTCCTGGCCTCTGGGCATTACGACTCCATCAATAAAACCAAGGAGGGGGAGGGAGGTGGGAGGGAGGTTTAAGAAGGAGGGGACATATCTATGGCTGATTCATATTGATATATAACAGAAACCAACACAATATTGTAAAGCAATTATCCTTCAGTTAAAAATAAATAAATTTTTTAAAAGGGAACTAAGGTTGGGTGTAATTTATCAAGGTCGGCTGGGTTCCCACAGTCTCGGGGACAAGCCCACGCCACCGACTGGCCTGTTAGGGACCTACACGTCCTGACCCGGGTGCTCCAGAGGACACAGCTCACTCCAGCCTGGGCTGCCACCTGCTCATAATGACAGACAACATTACTGACAGCTAACTTCGTGCACACTGCTAAGCCTGAGAGGAAAGTTCTATTATCCCTACTTTACAGATGGGGGAACCCAGACACAGCAAGGTTGATCACTGGTCCAGGGCCGCACAGCTGACATATGACCCAGAGCCGTCTGGCTGGAGGCCACAGCCTTCAGGGAGACTTTGCTGCAGCTCCTTTTAGCCTCTGGAATCCTGGTACCTGCAGCTGCCCCCCGATCTGCGCCACCTCTCAAGGCCACTTCAGGTGTCGCCTCCCCCAGGTCTCACAAAGAAGCAACTGTGCTCATGTCTCACTCCCTGGGCACTGCCTGTCCCCTGACTCAGCAAGCATGGCTGTGTCTACTGGGATCAGTGGTCACAGCTCAGCCTTCCTGCAGATAGGCCTTACCCCCGAGCTTGACTGTAAACTTGGGGAAAGCACACGAGCTTTATCCTGCTCATGCCCCAGGAGGTGCCTGGATAGACCCGCTCAGCCATGTCCACCTAAGAGCAAGGCCTCCACACCCCCTCACTCACTGCACACAGCACACACAGGAACCCCACCTGTGGCTCTGATGCTGCTCAGAGACTCTTGCCCACAGCCCAGACACAAGGCTAAACGGATAGGTTTATCTGCGCAGGTAAACACGTCTGATCTCAGAAGTCTCTCCTTGGGACTTTCCTGGCAGTCCAGAGGTTAAGACTCTGCACTTTTACTGCAGGGGGCACAGGTTAGATCCCTGACCCGGCACTAAGATCCCACAAGCCAAGAAGCGTGTCCCAAAAAAACCTACCTCTCTTCAGTGATCTCTTTAAGAGAGATGAAAGGTGGACAATAAGACTTTCAGGAAGAACCTCTACTTGGAGCAAATCATAATCCATTTTATTGATGC
The DNA here is from genome assembly GCF_033118175.1 of Dama dama. Taxonomy (NCBI): domain Eukaryota; kingdom Metazoa; phylum Chordata; class Mammalia; order Artiodactyla; family Cervidae; genus Dama; species Dama dama. The sequence continues at coordinate 21,985,326 of NC_083685.1, read as the reverse complement.
CTATTCAGAATTAAGGTGCTCACCATTCTATTCAGTGCTCAAGGCCTGAAGTCTCTTAGCTTATGAATGTCAGAAGAGGAAAGGAAGATGCCGTTAACAAGGGGGACAAAAAACAGGTTCTAAAATGAAAAAATATGTATTAAGCATGTGAATGGCAACCCATTCCAGTATTCTTGCCTGAGAATCCCATGCACAGAGGAGCCTGGCGGGGTCCATGGGGTTCCAAAGAGTCAGACACAACTGAGTGACTAACACCAACACCAGCTTTCCTTTGTACATATGCATATATATATACACACACACGCATACACATATACATGCATAGACACCATGTACATACACACAAAAGTGCACACGTGTGTGTAAACACATACACACATCCACACACATATGCACGTGAGGATACACTTTAGACACTATTCAGAACTGCTGTGGCCAAATGGCCTGGACCCATCCAAGCCCACCACCACTTCCGAGGGACAAGAGACAGGAAAAGTGAGGATGTCTGGGACAGACTCAGTTCTGCCACTACGTCACCATGTGGCCCCGAGGGACTCCCTCTGGCCCCCGGTGCCCATCTACAGAATGATGATTTTTTTTTGGCTGCACCAGGTCGCAGTTGCAGCACTAGGGATCTTTCCTTGTGGTGCACGGACTCTCTAGTTCTGGCTCGCGGGCTTAGTTGCTTTGCAGCATATGGGGTCTTAGTTCCCAGATCAGGGCTTGAACCCGAGTCCCCAGCACTGCGGGGTGGATTCTTAACCCCACCAGAGAAGTCCCTATGGAATGACAATTTTTAACAAAGATACCCTGCATCTCCAAGATGCTCCCCCTCCAACTGGAAAGAGTCACAGAACCTGCTGCCCGGTGGGGCCGTGACTGTTCCATGTGGAATTAGTGATCAGCGTGTGGCTGGCTCACCTATTTGGAATCTTGGAGATGTCTATCTTCTCTCTGGAGGAGATGTAAGGAATCAGTACCACTTTTTTCAGGTCTGGTAGTCCTAAAAGCAGGGGGAGAAGAACACACAAGCTTATAGACCCCGACAAACTTAGTCGCTGATCTTTCTCTTTTTTGATGAAATGTAAACAACCTAGGGCTGGGACTGCTCCATTTTTGTAGCTCACAGCTCCCAGGGACTCTTGGGAGCCCTGGGGTAGGACTCTTGCCCCTGCACCCCGCCCCCCACACCAGCCCACGCACCCTTAACGACCCGCTGCAACTTGTCCATGTGGTTGTGCTCTTTGCCATTGTACACTACGGCCTCCACGGAGAAGATGAGCTTCGGCTGGATCTGAGAAAACCGGTCCAGAACACCCTGGGGTGGAAGGAGAGAGCCATTGTTGCACAACTTCCCTGGAGGTCCCAGGGTTAAGAATCCGCCCTCTGATGCAGGAGACACGAATATGATCCCTTGTTATGAGAAGGGGATGACAGAGGATGAGGTGGTTGGATGGCAACACCGACTCAATGGACATGAGCTTGAATATACTCCAGGAGTTGGTGAAGGACATGGAGGCCTGGCGTGCTGCAGTCCATGGGGTCGCAAAGAGTCAGACATGACTCTGCGACTGAACTGAACCAAACTGATGACCTAAGATCCCACTTGCCCCGGGGCAGCTAAGACCACCCGTTGCAAACTACTGAGTCTGCAGAACATAAACCCTACCCCACCCCACCCGTGCAAAAAGAAACACCATTAATGCTCAAGGAAACATTATTGCTCATCCAAAAGGCAAAATCTCCCAGCAGCCCATGGGACCGCTGTATCTTCAGGGAAAGAAAAGGGAGCATGACCACCACGCCAGCCATATCCCTGCATTCCCATCACCTGGAGGCCAAGAAAGACAGCCAAGCAAACCAGACACGCACACGAGACAGGATCATCACTTCACAGAAAGCATTAATGCAAAGAACACCAGATGGACTCACAGACACACACTGAGTCTATCAAATGGGAAAACAACATAGTGTTTGCACCACCACAATGGTTCCCCACTTTACAGAAAGAACCTTCCAACACGGCTCCTCTGGTGTATGTAAGGGAAGGCTCACCTCCCCAAAAGGAAGCTCTGTATGCAAAGCGGTCCCACAGTTTGGTTCTCCTTTGATCTTCAATGACAGAGGTACCTGAATCCTCCAAATGACACTTTTTGCCAAGCAAATGGATAAAACCATAAACATGTACACTCATAAACCAGCCCATTTGAAAAAGCAGGCTCTCCACCCCTAGCAGTCCGCTTACACCACACACGGAATCACCATCCCCCTCAAGCACATCCTTCTCACTGAGAGAAGGCACACCTCTCATGCACACACAAAACTGACAGGTGTAGCCTCGAGACACAGCAATACAACCTGCATGCAGCCCTGAGGGTGACAGGCACAGGCTCTCACAGTCTCCCCTCCGGCTCCCCCTCCAGCCTGACAAATTCAGACTACGGCACAGCCATCTTCATCACAAAAACAGCATCTGGGAAGACATCACCGGACTCCGGACTCCTGGACCAGCACACCTGATCCCTGGCATGTAAGCCCAATGTAGCAGCTCAAGGTCAATGCCTGGGGTTACTCCAGGGATGTCAGGGATGTCAGAACCTCTGTGTGAGGATCTGATGGATAGGGTCTCCACCCTGGCTGCAGGATACAGGCCACCTGTGGCAGGACGACTAATTAAACTCACCGGGTAACTAATTAACTGGCCTGGAGTGGCCCAGGCGCTGCTTTTCAGAGTTCCCCAGGAGTCAGCAAAGCACGTGCGTAAGATAAGGGGAAGCCAGAGCCCCTAGGAATGGTCTTGGTGACAACAGTGTTGAGGTGGCCTGGCAATCTGGGCTTTCACAAGCCCCTCAGGTGATTCTAATGCATGATAAAATTTGTGACTCTCTGGGCTAAAGAGTGAAGAACTGAGATTCTACTTTCAATGTCATCCATTTTCAAGACACAGTGCCACGCAATCAGAGTTCCTTGTCCTTGGAACATACAGTCTATCTGGGGGAAAAGTAGCAAAGCAATTAAATGTTGCTGTTTCTAATTTCCAATTGGTTTCAGTGAACTACACTCATGGTTTAGGTAGCCAGGAAAACAAAAAGATAGAAGAATGGAAGGAATAAAGTCATAAGGAAAAGTTAGTGATGGATTTGATCAATAAAACCAAAATCTTTTTTCCAAGAAGATCAATAAAATAAGCCTCTTGACAAATGTAATCGAGAAGACAGATAATATTTCTAGCTAACACACAGTACTTATTACATATCAGACACTGTTCTGGGCACCTCATTAATATTCACTCACTCAGTGCTCTGACACAGCATTATTATCCCCATACTACAGATGGATAGACCGAGGTATATCATCATCCAAAGTCAGAAATCACACTTTTCTACAGAAAGATTAATCAATGACCAAGCACTATGTTCAGTGTTGTTAACAAATTGCCAAAAGCCAGATGAAGAGGATGATTCCCCAAGAAGACATAAATTTATCAAAAATGATCTAAGAAGCAGTAGAACACCTAGAGAAAAAGCAGTCACAGGTCTACCTCTTAACACAGACCCCAGGGAAGGACAGAACTGCACGCAAGTGTCACCACATCCTCCAGCACTAGAACATTCCTTTCATATAAACCATTTCAGAAGACAGAAAATGACAGAGAACAAGCAAACAGAAAAAGAGACTGCCAACCAATGTAATTTACCACACTAACAGATTAAAGGGGGGGAAAGCTTATGATTATCTTAAAAGCTTTTGCTTTCCTCACACAAAGCTTTACTAAGCTGGATACTTCCTCACTGATAAACAGTGTCTCACAGAAGTCTATGGCAAATACGTCACTCCTGATGGAAGAGAGTCCTGGTGGGACATCATCCCAGGCAGTCCAGTGGTTAGGACTCCGTACTTCCACTGCAGGGGGCCCAGGGTCGATCCCTGGTTGGGAACTAAGATTTAGAATGCCACAGCATGGCTAAAAAAAAAAAACATCCTGGCAAAAAGCAGAAACCAGCTTCCGTGCCCAGACTGCCACGGTGTCCTGGAGTTTCAGCCAAGCCAGGAGCCGGGAGCTGGTAGAAAGGAGCCACGCAGCAGACAATAGAAATGGCTATGTTGAAAAAGCCCTTGAGAACCACCAGGAGAACCAAGAGAACTGGGTTAGGCAAGGTGGCCACGTACAAACTCCACAGAGCGGCACTTCCCTGGTGGTCCAGTGGTTAAGACCCTGCACTTCTACTGCCGGGGATTCAATCCCTGGTCGGGAAGTAAGATCCCACATGCCAAGCAGGGCGTGGAAAAAAAGAAAAAGAGGGAGAGAGACAGAAAACAATAGCAAGCTCCACACAGCAAAATAAACAGTATTCCTGGACCCCAGGGTTTTAAGACGGGAGGACAGTCCTCACTTAGGCTGGGAAGAAAATTTTTGCCTATGAAAACATCTACATGTACTGAGCGTTCAACATCCACCTTTCCAGCTGGTGGCAGGCACTCACGCATCTGACTTCATGTCCCCAGCAGCGGGCTGGGGCTGTGATCAGCTCCACATTCTTGCTGAGGCAGGAACAGCATCATTTGCCCAAAGCTTCACAACCTACCAGCGGCAGAGCTGGGGTTGCAGGCTGCTCCATCTGCCACAGGGGCTGGTGCTCTTAACCACGTCACTGCCTCTACTAAGGAAAGACTGACCCTCAGGACAGGAAAGCGACCGGGCAGCAGAAAAGAGCCAGGGCTGGGGTCCCCACAGACTGAATCAGGAGGAGGAAGCAAGAACCATGGCCAGAGCATCCCAGGAAGCCTCCAGAGAGCACCTCCGCTCAGGGGCATCAGGCGAGCAGGCTTCACAGTCAGGTGGAAGCGGAGCGGCAGTTCTGAGCCGAGGGTGCCACGAGAAGAGCCCAGGGAAGGGGGAGCCAGCCCAGGGAAGGGAAAGAACTTCCAGAAAGTCTGGGGCCAGGGAGGAGCAGGATGGGGTCAGACAGGAGCCCTGGAAGGCGGCAGAAATTTCTACATGACACCTAGCATGCTTCTGGTGGACTAGCCCACACAGGCAGAAGGACCAGAGAGCAGTGACTTGGGGCTCAGACATCACGGAAGTGACCCTTGGTCACAGGGAGAAAGAGCAGACAGCAAAGACAACAAGTGTTTCAGAACCAGAGGTCAGAACTGGGCACCGTGGAAAGACTCAGAGACCCCACGACATGGTGGTGGGGTTCCTGGTGGGTCGAGCTGGGATCTCTGAGCATCAGAAACCAGCTGTTGGTCCATTCCGATCCAGGAGAGGGCTGCTCATTCCTGACTGCTCTCATGTTACAATGAAACGAACACACCTGTGATCATGCAGCTGACCCAATACGGTGCTTAGCAACCAACCCAGCGCTGTAACCAACAGCCAGGCCAGTGCTGGATCACATGACAGCCACCCAGAGTGGGAACAGCTCTATTGATGTTCACGTACGTACATGTGTGCACAGGTACACACACACACACACATGCAGCAACCTGAAAGCATTCTGTAAGAGGGAGCGCTGCAAGCTACTGGCCTGGCTCTCGGATGTGTGGATATCAAAGGTTGAGCTACCCCAGCATCTCTGAAAAAGCCACCCATTCAAAGGTAAACAGTGACACAAAGGAAAAACCAAATGTCAACACACACAGGACCTGGAGGTCTTGGTGAGGCTGGAAGATTGGGGACCTGAAGAACAAGCACCCCACCCACCTGGAGATGTCCCTGAGTCCACTGCAGTGGGGGGGCGGGGGGAGGGGCGGTTATCCAAGCAAAGAGGGTGGGAGAAGTGGAAGGGATGGGAGGAAGGGTGAGGTGACGGGCAGGGGTAGGGCAGACCAGACCCAAGGGGTGTCAAGGGAAGTGAGAGATGGCCCCCAGCATCCTCGAGCAAACACTGAATCCCCACCCTGCCCCAGAACAGCCCATGCAGACAGGCACATGGTCTGGCAACAGAGGGGGTCCTGTCATCACCAGCCTGGCTAGGCGAGGAGGATTCATCCGTGGGCAGGTGAGTCCACATGTATGGAGACCCTGCCCCCATACCTGTAAACTGCCCAATAACTATCCCCCACGCGTGTGCCACAGGATTAGAACCTACTTCATAGTCACTAACGATGTAACCCCGTCACAAAAAAAAAGTTAAAATAAGGAATTGCAAGAGAATGGCAATTTTCCCTTTATTATAGGGATTTTCAGTGATCTGCAACAGAAAATGAGTCAAAGTAGGAAAAACATTTGTACTTCACTGCAAATTTCAGAAACGGACCCTTTACTGAAACTGGAGGACCATCTAAAAATGGTGATGCCAGAAATTGAGAACAGTAGCCTCTTTTTTGTTTATTTATTTGGCTGCACCGGGTCTTAGTTAAGGCATGCAGGCTCTTTAGTTGCAGCACGTGGGGTCTAGTTCCCTGCCCAGAGATCAAACCCGGGCCCTCTGCACTAGGAGCACAGTCTTAGCCACTGGACCACCAGGGAAGTCCCCAGGAGCCTCTTTTTTAAGTAGATTTGCACACCACTGAAGAGGACCGTCGCAGGCCCACAGGACTCCCCTCTCCCACCCCAGGCCCCATCTCATCATTAACTCGCAGTGCTTTCCTGCAGGTTTTAGCTACTGGAAGAAAACAGAGAAGATACCTGAGGCCCTGGGGTCCTGCTTTCTACCAGGTCCTTGCTGTGTTTAGTTGCTCAGTCATGTCTGACTCTTTGCAACCCCATGGACTGTAGCCCACCAGGATCCTCTGTCCATGGGGATTCTCCAGGCAAGAATACTGGAGTGGGTCTCCACACCCTCCTCCAGGGGATCGTCCCAACCCAGCCAGGGATCGAACCCAGGTCTCCCACATTACAGGCGGATTCTTTACCGTCTGAGCCACCAGGGGAAGCCTACGGGTATCGATGCCCACATGAGCAAGTGCTGTGGCCCAGGTTACTTGGACCAGGGCTTCCCGGACACAGGGCTCACCCTTGGGAGCTGACAGGCAGTACCAGCAGCCGGGGGGCCCTGAGGTCACCAAGCTGATACATGAACTGTCAGCTGCTCAACACTCACTCCCGAAGACTGTGCGCATGACTGTCTGCCTCTGGCTCTACACCAGGGGCTCAGCAAAATGAGGACCACCTCCCAGAACTCAGGGCAAAGTGAAGCATCTTAGTAGAAAGATGTCTGGCCCTATCATTTTCTAATGGAACGGAGGGCTCTCCCCAGACTCAGGCTGTCGCGTGGCAAAGATTTCCCTGAATCAAATGTGCTGAAGGTCAAGGTCAGAGCAGAGCCACGCTGCCATCTAGTGCGCACGCACTTCCGACAACAGCCGCCACATCAGAAAACCCAAACCAGCCTCAACCCAGGGAAGAAATGCCTGGGACGCCCTCCAGCGGTACCCACGGGCTGCGTCCTCTACACTACAGGACCTCAGACCAGAGTCGGCCGCAGTGGCCTGTGGTGGTGACATTCCGCACAGGACAGGCTCGTGAGAACAGGCACAGGGTCAGGGCCAGCTGCTGATGCTACAAGCAAGTGGGAGGTGCCCTGTCCCCTAATGCCGCCCCGCCCTGCACCTGGCAGCTCAGACCTGCCACCAGAGGCCAACTCAGGACCTCTACTCTCTGAAGCTTGTGACGCCCTCAGGCACAAGCGTCAATCAGGCTCTAGAAGGTCACAGCCACATCCTCCTGCCACAGAGAGCTCTGCCAACATCTTTACAACTGCTTAGAAGTTCCAATTCACTCAGAAACACCCACCCCTCCGGACTTCCCTGAAGGTCCAGTGCCTAGGACCCTGCGCTCACAATGCAGGGGGCCTGGGTTCAATCCCTGGTCCAGGAACCAGACCCCACATCAGGAACATCTGACATTTACTAAGCTTGGGGATGGGTCAAGCGCTGTCCCAATCCTAGATGGGCGTCACTGCTGCTGTCCTCACAAGCCCCCTGCAGTGTGTCCCCAGGAATGGGAGCCTGGAAGCAGCAGAGCCCGATTCAAACCCAGGCAGGAGCCTGCCTGCTGGTAATCTCCATGCCACATGCCTTCTCCAACCCTGAGGCACCTTCACCACTTCCGGACAACACAGCTCGAGGGCTGCTAAAGGATTCAAGGACAAGAGTGCCTAGGGACTGGCTCCCACAAGGATGGCCCGGTCCCAAGCTCACATGGCCCCACAGAGGGCCTTGGGGATCGAGAAGTCACCCCGGAGCTTTAATCTCAAGTCGGTCCTTGAGGAAGGCGATCTGGCAGAGGCCCAGCAAAGCCCCAGGAGGCACAATCACGGCCACCAGTGATGAGGGCCAGGATGACCACCCTCTCCTTGAACTCAGCAGGGCTCGGTCCTCACCCCATGGGGCAAGGACTGGCCTCGGCCAATCACTTCACTGCTCCAGGCCTCCATATTACAGAGGCATATCTGTCCCTCCTCTGCGTGGTGCAGGGGAAAATAAGAAATACCGTGAAATCTTTTCCAGAAGAGCAAGCCTCAGGACAGACATTGGTGTCAAGCTCACACCCAAAATGCCTGGCCCATGGACCAGGCACATGGGTCACAGAGCAAGGCTGGAAAAGTGCCATCACTGCATCTATCGTCCAAGTGTATCAACCCTCCCACACCAGTCATGGGCCCACACGGTCTACACTTGTTTCATGAGACTCTCTCTTTCCACTGCCCCTGCCTCACACATGAGGATAAACAACTCGCCTAGGGATGTACAGCCCGCAAAGCCAGGCCAGCCCTTAGCCCCTGGGCGGCTCTGACAGATGCTCAGAGCTGGGGCCACGCCCAGGGCAAAAGAAGAACAGTCTGGGAAGATGCCCACCATGTCCCCTAACAGGGGACTGTCCTCGTGGCTCTGCAACCAGGAGAGGTCCCTGATCGGGAAGTGGAGAGTCCCAGGAAGTCCTGCTCGACTGTTCCTTCCTTCCCCGTGTGGGGCTCAGCTTCCTGCCCCTGCCTGGGTCACTCTACAGCTGGTGCCCACCTTGGTCCCGGGTACCCTCCAGGTTTAAGGGAATAAAAATGCTCAACCCGCTCCCACATAGGGTGCAAAGCTCAGGCCCAAAGTAAGAGATGAGGGCTTCTCTGGTGGTCCAGTGGTTAAGAATCCACCTTGTAATGCGGGGGACACCGATTTGCTCCCTGGTCTGTGAAAATCCCCCACCCCACAGACCAACAAAGCCCGTGCGCCGCAACTATTGCGCCTGCGCACCTACAGCCCATGCTCCACAAGAGGAGCCACCGAAATGAGAAGCCTGCTCACAGCAACCAAGAGTAGCCCCCACTCACTGCAACTAGAGAAAGCCCGCACGTGGCAACGAAGACCCGGCGCAGTCAAACACAAATAAATAATTTTAAAAATACTTTTTAAAAAGTAAGAGATCAGAAATGGCAATGTTGGAGGCCTTGGAGGAACTTCTGTGAGCAAATCTGGAAAACAGTCTGCAGAGGATAAATATCCTGCAGAGGATAAACTTCATGTGGGCATGAAGTCACCAGAGCAGCGGTCGGGCACTTCTTACTGGATGCTCAGAACACTGCCCATCACATGTAACACACACTAATGTAGCCAATACACATGGCTGGACGTGAGGAATAGTAAAGAAAGGAAGGAAGAATCATTTGCTTGTAGACTTAAGAGAAGATCTGGCTCTGGACTCTACCGATGGAACAGTGGTTAAGACTCCATCTGCTAACGCAGGGGTCACAGGTTCGATCCCTGGTCCAGGAACACCCCTCATGCTGCGGAGCAACTTAGCTCATGCACCTCAACTATTGAGCCCACACAGCCTAGAGCCCCTACTCTGCAGCAAAAGAAGCTATTGCAATAAGAAACCTGTGCACTGCCAACAGAGTAGTAGCCCCTGCTCGCAACAACTAGAGAAAGCGCAAGAGCAGCAATGAAGACCCAGCGCGGCCAAAAGTAAGTTAATTAATTAATTAAAAAAAATATTCAGCTCCTTCTCTCCCATGGATCACATGTCACTGGCTGGGGAGACGTGAGGTCACAGTGAAGCCGTTTTCCTCCCCATCTTGCTGGTCCCACCCTGCAGCTGCCCACATCCTGACCCAAGACATCAGGCAGAAATCACAGGGAATGATCCCCTGCAGGGGCAGCACACCCAGGGCACTTGAGGGGACCCCGACTCACATTCACGCCAAAGTCTGGGGACGTGGAACTCCAGATGGCCCCAATGCTCGCAGCCGCCAGCATGGCCTCTACGGCGTGCGCACTGTTGGGCAAGTAGCCTGTGGAGAGGACACAGGGAGGACGTTTGGTCAGGGTGTGAGGATGCAGAAGACTTCCAAAAGCACCTCCTAGAGCCAGGGTAGGAGTGGAGAGAGGGGCTGGCTGTGAACAGCTCACAGAGTAGGGCCAGGCCCACTCCACCCACCTGGACAGCTCCTGCTCAGATGCCGCAATCACCTGCTGCCAGCCTGACCGCTTCCTGTCATCACCCCACCAACCCACTCCAATCAGTGACCCCCACAAGATACAGTCTGGCCTCTTCTCCCTCCACTCTAGCACCCACTCTGGACTCAGTCACAATAGCCTGCCTTCAGTTCTTCAGTTGTTTGAAGCTCCTGCTGCCTCAGGGCCTTTGCACAGGCTGCATGAGCTGTCAAGACACTCCCACCCACACCAGCCTTCCCTACTGGGCTCACACTCATCCTTCAGCACTGAATGCAAATGAAACTCCCGCAGGGAAGCCTTCTCTAAGGGCACTCCATGAACTCAGGTGCCCTGACTAGTCACTCGCAAAGCATGCCATGTTTCTCCCTCACCAGATTTACCATAATAATCACCTAAGGAAAATCATAACTGGCAACTTATAACTGGTTCTCTTGTGAGGGCTGGGACTTTGACTGTCTTGCTCTGCTTTACCAAATGCCGTCTGTCACACCCTGCAGATCAAAGCCCTCTGGTAGGCCAGTGGGTGGATGTTTGGATGGAGGGAGGGGAGGAGAGGCTGTAGGGGAATGAAGACAGAGCAGAGACGTATACAAGCCTGAAAGGGGCTCAGGCCCATCTTCAAGCAGGAGGCTGGGCTTCTACAGTAATAGAGGCAGAGAACCTTTATTGCCAAAGAGACTATGACTGATTAAACAGATTGCCTTAAATGCTTGAGGAAAGGGTCTGTGCATGAGGCACCCAGGGGCAGAAGGGCCAGAGCCTCCCCCAAGCACTGCTCCCTGGTTACACAAAAACCCTTTCTGCTTCAGCACCCCAGGTGCCCTGGACAGCTCTCCTCCTGCTTCTCCTCCTGCAGCTCTGAACTGCCTATTTGACAACAGTGGTGGGTACTTCGTTTCTATGGGTTCACCGCAAGCCCCAGGCTGGGTGTCCCAGGGACACAGGTCCTACATCACTCACTCAGCAGCCAGGCTCCACCCAGCCCTGGCACATGGCAGGCCCGTTGACAGACATCTGCTGCTGAGGAAAGAGTTGGCTATGAATGCAACTGAAGTGTCTCCACCATGCCATTGCCTGAGGCAGGGCGAGACTCACCACTCAGGGAGGCTGTGTGACCCTGCTGGCTTTGACACACGGCCAGGAGATGCCCAATTCCCAGATGAGGAAGAGTCGTGAGCAGCTCTAACTACATCCTCAAAGCTCTCCAAGCATCTCTCCATTCAAGCCCCTCTGCACTGGGTTCCTCACACTTGCTTCTGGGAAGCACAGTCCTCAGTCCTAGTAACTGTCATCAGGTCAAATCAGTGCTCGAGCTGTGACACTAAGAAGCGGGGGTCGGTCACCCAGCACCAGCGTGATGCTGAGGAGCTAAGAGCACGGGAGCAGGCGTCCCCCAAAAAAGCATGGCCAAGAGGTGCCCCCGTATACCCTGTTTTCTGTTTCTCCTTCTCAGAAGTATTTGCTTCAAACGGAAATTTTTTAAAATAAAAATTGGAGGGGAGAAGAATTACTGGAGGGTAGAAGAACCTCTTGAGTTCCTTTTCTAGGCAGATTAAATTGGACCACAGAAAACCCAAGATATTGTGGTTTCAACCACAAAAATGCCTGCTCTGACCCAGTACTCTCACACGGCCATCACTCAATAAATATTCGTTCTACACCTACTGTGTGCCAGGCCCCCCACGGACTGAGGTGGGGCATGAACAGAAGACAAAGCCTCGTCCTCTAGTCCTGGAGGACAGACAGACAGACACATGCACACACACACACACACACACACACAAGTAATCCTGTGACTTCAGGGAGCCAGTAAGGCAACAAATGTAAATAAAGTGAGGTGAAGAGAGAGTGGCAATGGATTTCTGCACAGGACGGCAGGGCCGGCCCCTGAGCAGAGACCTCAGTGAACCAGGGCGAATCCTTGGATCTACACGGAAACATTCCAGCCAGGGCTGAGACAGGCAGCAACGTGGGAGTCATGGCCCTTCCTATAGATTCCTTTCCAGTCAGCTAACACTTAGTGAGCACTCGCTCCACGCCCGGCTCCATCATCCAAGAAGGAGTCTCAGGGTCCAGCCCTTTCACATGGCTTACCCCAGGGTAAGGCCACTCTCTCCGCAAACACACACCTGAGCGCCAACTTTCAGTGAGGCCCCGGGAGAGGGGGGATGGGTAACGGTTATACCAACATGCCCGGCAGCTTCTCCTGCTGATGCCCTGGCCTGTGGTCCTGGTCCCACGACCCCTGGGGGCGGGGAGGGCAGCCTCACAGCTGGACCCCCAGGCCTCGTGGACTTTAGAGCCAGAGGAGACCAGTGATCAAATAATCACAAAAACCAAACAGAAAATTACTTGGGTTGGCTAAAAAGTTCACTTGGGTTTTTCTGCAAGCTGTTTGGCCAATCAAATACCAATGACACATTCTCTGAAGACAGAGGATGAGATGCCGACAGAGGGTCCAATGGGGGCAACCCAGGAAGTTCCCTGAGTGACTCTGGAGGGTCCAACGGGGGCAACCAGGGGGCTTCCCTGAGAGACACTGTTTGCGGGTAGAGTTACAGGCCAGTGGGAGGAGGCTGGCTCCCCACAAAGGATCTGCTGGACACTTAGGAGGACGGCAGTCAGGGAGGGACTGAGGAAAGACGAGGGTGTGAGGACGCAGGGAAGGAAGCAAGAATGCAAGGCCTGTGAAGACCTGCCCCTCCGGGGCAGCAGGAGCTAGTCAGCTTCTGAGCAGGGGACCGACACCCTCGGTGCCACGGGGGTTGGTACCTTGAGCAAAGCCGTGTGGCCAGAGGACAGAGAAGCTCTCTCTTTTGGTTGAAGAATGAGATCTGATGTCTGATCCTGGAAGGAACAACTTAAACGATGACCCCCAGCATCACAGCAAAAAGCACACAGAGCCCCAGCTGGCTGTGGACCAGAAATTGTCCCTGGACACCTCCTCATTACTGGCCCCACCCGGGATGCTGGAGGATGGGCAGGACTGAGAAGGCACACCTGACTTCTCCACCCACGAGACAATCTGTACAACCAGTCAGGTCAGCCTCTCTGCTGCCCTGTTTAAAGATGAAGAAACTCGAGGTCCCAGGGAGGAGGAATTTCTCGTTCAAACCCACAGGCCCAAAGGCAGCTCCAAATACAGAAAGCAAGCCACCTGACTCCAGGGAGACTGGTACCCTCGAAGCTGCTAAACAAATTCTCACCAGGAAGGACTACGTGGGAGAAGCCATGCTGAGTGAGGAAACCCTGGTGGGGATCCCCAGGGACAGGGTGGCCACCAGCCTGGCATGGGGAAGCTGGGGCCCAGGGGCCCTGCTCCTATGCTGTAGCGCCAGTTACAGTCAATTGTTTAACAGAGCTGTGATGAGGTGTCCTGGCCATGAAATTTCATGCCTCAGTATTAAGTAACTCGGGGAATTCCATGGCAGTCTAGTGGTTAGGACTCTGCTCTTTCGCTGCTGAGGGTCCAAGTTCAAGACCTGGTCAGGGATCTAAGAACCCACAAGCAGCATGGCCCAAAAAAATAAATAAATGAAAGTAACTCCTTGTTTAAAATAATCTCCAGAGGCCAAGTATTTTCACGTACTTTATGTTAACAACCTTGTGAACTGAAGCTGTCTGCATGCTAAGTCGCTTCAGTTGTGTCTGACTCTTTGCAACCCTAATGGACTATAGCCCTCCAGGCCCCTCTGTACATGGGATTCTCTGGGCAAGAATACTGGAGTGGGTTGCTGTTTCCTCCTCCCAGGGATTAAGCCCAACTCTCTTGCATCTCCTACAATGGTAGACAAGTTCTTTACTGCTAGCATCACCTGGGAAGCCCTCTCATTTAAATCAACACCCAGTTTTTGATAATGACATTCCTTCCACATTTAAAAAAAATGAATTAGTGAATTTTCTCCCCTGGACCTTGGTTTTTCATCTGGGAAACGAGCAGGTTGGCGGCACCATCCCTGACATCTACGTGGTGGAGGACTGAATCAGGTGAGTCTCCACTGATAAAACTCCCTCTGCTGGGTTTTCGGGATCAGTCTACAGTCATGTCAACACAAGCAGCGGAAATCACAGCATGGAAAATACCCTCCGAAATTCCTCCATAAAGCATCACATTGGAGGTGGGCAGACCCAGAAAATGTAGCAGCCAGCTTTTTCCGGCCTTGGAAGAGTCAGTGGTAAAGAACCCAACTGCCAATGCAGGAGACACAGGAGACTCAGGTTCGATCCCTGAGTCAGGAAGATCCCCTAGAGAAGGAAATGGCAACCCACTCCAATATTTTTGCCTGGAAAATCCCATGGACAGAGGAGCCTGGTGGGCTATAGCTCATGGGGTTGCAGAGAGTCAGACATGACTGAGCATGCATGCAACCGATGAACTCTCTGGCTTGTGTTTCGTTTAAGGACTACGTTTTGGAACCTCCCTGGCAGTCCAGTGGCTAAGACTCAGTGCTCCCAAAGCAGGGGGCCCAGGTTCAATCCCTGGTTAGGGAACTAGATTCCATGTGCCACAACTAAGAGTTTATATGCCACAATTAAAGAGCCTGTGCGTCGCAACTAAGAGTGGGCACAGTCACATAAATAAATTAAAAAAAATTTTTTTTTAAAGGACCATGTTTCATTAAAAAAAAATACACAGCTGTGAACACTAGCTCCCACTCAGCATGAAGACACACTCACGCTAGGGCTGGGAGCCGAGGACCCTCACAGCCCAGCTCATTCCCGCCAGGCCATACTTTCAATGATGGTCCTTCCTGGTCTAGTTTGTGCAGCACACGTATATATAAGGCCATGAACAACCTGACCCAACTCCACTGCATTTCTTCCCAGCTACTCCCCTGTTCCCATGGTGACAGGAGCCAGAAATACCCACCAACGACCCGGTCTCCTCTTCTCACACCCATCTTCCTCATCGCTGCTGCAAACAAAGCAACCTGTTGCCGCAACTCTTCAAAAGTCACCTTCACGATCTCCTCCTTGCCTTCTCCTGGGAAGAGGAAAGGGACAGGTCATCCATGGACTGTCCTAAAAAGAGAGCTCTGATCTTCGAAAAAGACACATGTACCCCAATGTGCATAGCAGCTCCGTTTACAATAGCCAGGACATGGAGGCAAACTAGATGTCCATCGACTCATGAACGTATAAAGAAGATGTGGTACATATACACAATGAAATAGTACTCTGCCATAAAAAAGAACAAATTTGAGTCAGTTCCAGTGAGGTGGATGAACCTAAAGCCTGTTATACATTGTGAAATAAGTCAGAAAAACAAATATGCTATATTAATATATATATATGGAATCTAGAAAAATGATACTGATGAACCTACTGGCAGGGAAGGAAAGCAGATGCAGATGTAGAGAATGGACTTGTGGACACAGTGGGGAAGCGAGAGAGTGAGGCGAGTGGAGAAGGTAGCATCAACATACATACACTGTCAGGTGTGAGATGGACAGCTGGTGAGAAGTCTGCTGTGTGGCACAGGGAGGCCAGTCCGGCACTGTGATCACCTGGAGGGATGGGCTGGGGCGAGGGGAGGGAGGCGGGGAAGGAAGGGGATGTATGTAGAATCACGGCTGATTCGTGTTGTCGTATTGCAGAAACCAACACGACATGTTAAAAAAAAAAAAATTTAATTTAAAAAAACAAAAAAAGGTTCTAGGGAATTCCCTGGTGGTCCAGTGGTTAGGGCTCCATGATTCCACTGCAGGGGGCTTGGGTCTGATCCCTGGTTAGGGAACTAAGGTCCCACACTCCACACAACCAAAAAACAAAATAAATTTTTCAAAAAAGAGAGATTCTGAGTCACAGACATGGATGAAACTCACACCTATACAAATACAGGTTAGAAAACATGCCTGGGAGACGTTACACAGATGCAGAGAATGCAAACAAGATACAGATTTACCAAAAGTTACAGAAAAGAAAGGCTGTGGCAAAGGGCACCTCTGAGACACACACTCAGAATCTGCCATTAAAAAATTTATTTTTTCACTATTAGCAATGCTTTTATAAAGTGAAGAATTCTTTGATTTGGTTGTGATTTTTTTAATATATATAAATTTCCAAGGGCTAGGGGAGGAAAAGGGGAAATCAATGTTTAGTGGGTACAGAGTCTCAGTGAAAAAGTTCCAGAGATCTACTGCACGGCAGTGTGAATATAGTTAACACCACTGAATTGGACACTCAAAAAATGGTTAAGATGGTAAAGTTACTATTTTGTGTTCTCATCACACACGTGTACACACACACACACACACAAAATCCAAAGGTGCCAAAATACTGTTTGGAAATAAGATATCAGATTTCGAATGCTTCAGAACCGGGACTTCCCTGGCGGCCCAATGGTTAGAACTCCATGCTTCCAGTGCAGAGGGCCAGGGTTCGATCCCTGGTCCAGGAACTAAGATCTCTAGGGCCAGCTGGTGTAGCTAAAAAATTAAAACAAAACAAAAAATACACAATAAGAGAGGAAAACCAAGCAGCTGCTGGGACTCACGTGCGACGTAAAGGGCCACTCTGTCGTTCTCTTTGTGTTGCAGGAGGTTTTCTGCATAGTTGAGGCGACTGCCTTTGAACCACTCAGGCACGTCGGCAATCCCTTTGGATGTGTCCACAACCTACAGGGACAACAGCAAACCAAGACACACATGCACGAGAGGGTAACACCAAGGATGCGTACAAGTGACTCTGCGTCCCAGGAAGCCAGCTAACCAACTGGCCCAAAGCGACGCTAGATCGTTTTACAAACTGAACGCTGACCTGGCCTGAGGGCTGGAAACTGAAAACAGAAATGAATGCAGTACTGTGTACCTAACAGTTGCTGAGAGATCTTCAGCATTCTCACCAGGAAAAAAAAAGTAACTGCGAGGCGATGGCTGTGTCAATTATCTTGGAAATCATTCCACAAGGCGCGTGTGTATGTATGTATGTGTGTGTGTGTGTGTATACATATATATATATATATATATATATATATATATATATATATATATATATATATAAAGTCATCACATGTACACTTGAAATACATAATTATATATAGCAATTATTCCTCACTAACGTTAAAAAAAATTAATCCAAGGGAAAACACCATCCCCACTAAATTACTCTGTCAACAATTATTAAGCCCCTACTTTATGAGAGATGTTGATGAGAGAAAGTAAACAAGACAGATAGAGCAGCTGCCCAGTGTTCCAGGTATAACCAGGAGCATAGAAACCAGGGGGGTCAAAGTGCAGGGCCTACCTGACCCTCCCACCACAGTTTTCAGAAAGCAGGATCCCTGCCTCCATCCTCAGGGGCTGGAACCTTGGTTTTCTTCCCCAAGTGCCTACAGATGAACCTTTCAGAATGGCTCACCTCACAATCAAACAACACAACAAGTGAAACTTTGAATAACAGAATTCCTAGTCCCTCGATATTTATTGAGGATAAAGATCTGGGAAAAAGAAACCTTTAAAATCCAGGTTAGGGACTTCCCTGGTGGTGCAGTGGTTAAGACCCTGAGCTTCCTCTGCATGAGGCACAGGTTCGATCCCTGGTCAGGGAACTAAGATGCCACATGCTGCACCGCCAAAAATAAAATAAAATCCAGTTTGACAACAAAACTGATAGTTTAAAAAACAATTATGTGAATGCGTGTAGCATCACTGAATGTATACTTTTAAATGGATAAAATGGTAAATTTTGTGTTATGTGTATTTTACCACAACTCTAACAATTTTTAATAAAATAAAAACAAAGCAATGCCCTACTCTTAGGATCACTCAGAGTGCCAAGACAGGGCCTGGGATCCATGCTCACTGGGGGGGGCTCCAAGTCCACAGAGCACCCATGAGGTCCTCAACCCCAAAACAATCCCCCAACAATCCTCTGAAGCAAGGACTTTTTCCCACTGTTGTGAGGATTTAAAACAAGGCAGGATTTAGTCTTCCCCCAGATTAACACTTCATTTTGAATCATAACCACAAGCCCCCCAAATTAATGATTTTGCAACATAACCACAAAAAGAATGAGTAAGCGAAATCTCTACTTACCTCATCATACATGCGTGAGAAGACAATTCCACTGAATTTCCAGAATTCTGCCCAGAAGTCTGAATACGACTCAACTGACCAATGATACAGGTCATCATAATTTTCTGGAAAATAAAGACATACAGCTCAGATAAATCCTGGGAGGAAACTTAGTTCAATGATAAGATGGAGTTAATGTGTCTGAAGGCTTCAAAGGCATCTGATGAGAAAGGATCTTGGGAGAGCAGGGGACCTTAGTCTTTGTTGAAGCAAACCCACCAAGGCTAGTCCCCAAAAGGAACCAAAGCAATGAGGCAGCTGAGTTTTTATCTTAGCCAGCATGCCTGAGACCATGGACTCTGGACCCAGAAGGCCTGGGTTCAAATCCCAACTTGGCCATTTGTTAGCTGTGAGGCTTCAGGCAAGCTCTGTAAGTGCTATGTCTCTGTTTCCCCATCTGTAAAATGGAAATGATTAATAATAACCTGCTTCACAGGGCAAATATGATGATTTCAATGAGCCCATGTATAAAATGCTTAGGGGCTTCCCACATAGTGCTAGTGGTAAAGAATCCACCTGCCAATGCTGGAGATGCACATTCGGTCCCTGGGTCAGGAAGATTCCCTGGAGGAGGGCATGGCAACTCACTCCAGTACTCCTGCCTGGAGAATCCCATGGACAGAGGAAGCTGGCAACCTACAGTCCATAGAGTCATAAAGAATCAGACACGACTAAAGTGACTTAGCACATTATTATACCATACAAACTCAGAAAACCTATGTTCAATAGATTTGAAAATTCAGTCCAAAACTGGAAGCTTGCCAATGACTCTTTACACCAAGACAACGTAATGGGGATTTTTTGTATTATTTACTTATTTTGATTTCTAAGTAAGCGCTACATTCACAGGATTCAAAATTACAAATTAAATAAAAGATTACATGGTTAAAAAATAAAAAGCCTCCCTCTCTCTAACCCCCAAAACCCTCTAACTTTTCTGGTCCAGAGGTAACCAGTGAAAGAGATTTTTTTTGGTGTGACTTTGCAGATTTTATGTGTCAGCAAATACATCCCTCTGCCTCCCACTTTTACACAAATGGAGGCACGTTCTTCTCAGCAGGTTCTAATCCTGGGACCACAGGAAAGTCCTATCCCCTCATTGGGCCTTTTTAATCTCAGTATGTTTTCAACAGGACTTAAAATTCATCCACTGGTGCCCCCAGGGATGGTAACAGTTCAGCAGGAAGCTGACCAATAGGTCAAGTTCTCTCATTCCATCACTCAACTACAGATTTCATCATCCTCACTGGGGGTTCATCCAGAGGATGAGACATAGTGATCCCTGCCCTTAGCACTGTCCCTCCTCCATGTGGCATCCAGTAATTTTCTTTTTAAGAGTTTTTTTTTTTTTTCGCTGCACCGGATCTTAGTTATGGTATGTGGGATCTAGTACCCTGACCAGGGATCGAACCTGAGCCCCCTGCATTGGAAGCTCAGTCCTAGCCACTGGACCACCAGGGAAGTCCCAGCATCCAGTATTTGTTCTCAGTCATGCTGGACATGGGAGCCAGAGGAAGAGAGCAATCGCTGAGAGCCAGGGCGGCAGGGGCTGGGGGCTAGGACCAGGGAGGAAGCCAAGAGCCCAAGCCATGGGGCATCTCTGGCAGCAGAGATTGGGACAAAGTGGGAAGAGTCAGCACAGCCGTGATGAGGGGAGAGGGGGATCTTAGAGTTCTGAGTTCAAGAAAGAGAAGCTGGTTTCCCAACAATGATGCCTGCCCCTCTTCCAAACCCTACAAGAGAACCTCCCCCAAGCCCTGCCCTATATCTACTCAAGCCAGGAGCCACAGGCCAGGTCGACCACGCTCACAGGGAAAGACACCAGGGATGGTGCATCTGAAAGCTGGGAGCCAGCCCTGACTCTCAACATGGTGCTTGGGGAGCTCAGGCGGCCCACGCTGTCTCTCTGGGACTGTTTCTCTCGAGTGTCATCTGGAAACTGGCTGGAGATGACCCCGGGTCCTCCCATGACAGCGCAGGGTTAACCTGCCCCCCAGGGCCAGGCTGGATGACTGGCTTCGAACCCCAGCTCTTGTCACTTACTAGATAGCGACCTTGGGCTGGCTGCTTTACCTCTCTGAGCCTCAGCATCCTCACCTGTGACACGGGGACAACGGCAGAGAGCACGCTGCTCAGACACTGGCTTCAGGGCCGACCATCCAGGTGCAAGTCCTGCCACTTATCTTCCTTAAGATACTGGTACTTATCATGGGGTCACTGCAAGGACCGCGTGAGTCAAAGCAGAGAATGCACTAACAACAGTGCTTGTCAGAAAGGAGGGCCCAAACATGTGACCCTGAGCATCACTCGTGACACATGACGGGCCTCCTGACCGCACCTCGTGGGCTCAGACAAGGAGACAGGGGTGAGCAAGCACGTGTTCGCAGGAGTCTGCTGCCATGGTCTCCGCCAAGGGAGGCAGTGCCAGGCCCAGGGCGCTTCTCTGGCAGCAGAGCCTCTGGAAGGCCTGGAGGAAACTGCACTAGACAAACAGGACCTGCAGGTCCTCTGTGTCCCAGGCTTTTTTTTTTTTAATCACCTTGGTCCTCACAAATTGCAAAGAGCTCTGGCACCAAAACCTCCCCAGGCTGACACAAGAGATGGAGCAGGAGCTTGAAACACAAGCCTCCCCTGAAGACCTTGAGAGCCCATAACAAACTGCATTCTCAACAGTATCTAGCAGGGTGGAGGAATGTAACCAGCCTGCCAACCCAGGAGCTAGAAGTCACAACGGCATCTCAACTTCACGAGGACCCATGGAGAAGTAGGTGGAGTGTGTGCCCAAATTCTCCCACTGCCCACAACTCTCCAGCAAAGCAGGGACTCTGGGGTTTCTGTTCACACACATACACCCCAACCTGGGCTCAGAGGCTGCAATCCAGACACCTGGGTGACCAACCACGGGCACATCTCATTCAGTCTGCACAATGCTCAGAAAGAAACAGAACCAGCTGATACTAAATTTGGGTTTCTGAATGAAATTCAGAATTTCTGACTTCTCCCGAGAAGAGAGGGCATCTTGATTGTGGGAGCCGGCCAACAGGTGTCCCCTCCCTGCCCCCGGCTGAGCTGGGCTGATCTGAAGAACCAACCAGCTGTTACAGAAATGACCGAGTGCCTTGTGAGGCTGGGTCAGAAAATCATAGCACACTGCAGTTCTTGCTGTCATGATCACCTGCTCTGCAAGAAGCCAGTGGCCACGTTGGCAGGACACTCAAGCAGTGCTAGGTGGCAAGTAGCGGAGGCCCCCTGCCCACAACAAGCAATGACTCACTGCCACGCGAGCCAGCCCCTGAATAGTATGGCTGCCAGTCTCGGTCCAGCCTTCAGATGAGAACAGATAGATGCAGCCTCGGGAGACCCAGAGCTAGAACTGTCCAGCTAAGCCCCTCCTAGAAGCCTGGCCCATGGAAACTGAGAGATACTAAATAACTACTGTCATTTTACATCACTAAGTCCTGGGGTGATTCGCAAAGAAGCAACAGGTAGCAGTCACACAACATGGTGACAAACAGCTAAAGCAGGTAACAACTTGGCCACTCGGCCCTTCACACACTTTCGAGAAGCAACCTGATACTGCAGTTCAGGGCACTGACTCCAGCCCTACTGCTCACAGCTGTGAGACCTCAGCCAAGACTCTGAGCCTCCAGTTTCTCAGCTGGGAAACTTGATGAAAGCCCCATCGATCTGGCCAGGTTACTGAGGATTAAGTTAGTTAATCCATGTAAAGTTCCCAAATGAGGCCTGGCATGTAGGAAGGGCTCCCTAAACATTCACTGTTACTAATATCTCATCACCTGCCTGGTCCCTGCAGGCATCTGAGTTTGTAAGCCCCGCCTGCAGCTTCACCTCCCCACCTGTGAGAATTCTGACCCGCCTTCACCTTTCACATCTCAGCTCAAGGTCCTGTCAGCCCCCTTTAGCAGCATCCTAACAGCCCCAGAGCTCAGAAGGTGGGCAGCACACGCCCTACACCCGCCGCTCAGCACTGCTACCTTTGTGAGAGCCTTCTCCCCACAAGGACACTTGAGCTGTTTGAGAATGGAGACCAAGCCTTCTTTGTGTTGGCCAGTTTTCCCCCAGACGCTGGCCTGCAGAGACGAGCTGCAGTTTGTGATGCAAAGGCGCTTGGCCCAGTCCTCCAGAACAGAACTTTCCTGGTGGTCCAGTGGCTAAGGCTCCAGGCTCCCAATGCAAGGGGCAGAGTTTGACCACTGGTCAAGGAACTAGATCCCACCTGCTGCAACACAGATCAAAGACCCCATGCGCTGCAGCTTAAAGACCTAGCACAGTCAAATAAACATATATATATTTTTAATGGCTGTGTATAAGAAGCAAAAAGTAATGTGTGCCATAAAGCTGGTGGCACTCCCCTAATGACTGAGAACTGGTACATGTAGTATGCCCCCTGGGGCCTTGCAAACAAGGCCAAGTGTCATACGCTCGGCTGGGGCTGCAGGCCGCCCCCAAGGTCTAGGTGGGCATGCTGTGGATTCCCAGACGAACTCTGCTGGAAGCCATGACAAGAGCCAACCAACCTACGGTTCTGGTCCTGGAAGAGACTGCATAGTTCCAGGGAGGCCCTGCCCCTCCAAAACACAAGGATAGAATCCTCCCACTGACAGTAGTCTGGGGGGAGCTGGGGAATGCCCCCCCATTCATCCCATCTCAGGGCTGCAGTAGGGCTGAGCCAGCCTGTGAGGACGCATACCTTGCTCTCTCCCTGCATCCAGACAAGAGCATTGCTCAGTGCTGCCTACCAGCCACACACCAGCCACTGCTGATGGCACAGACAACACAAGTTCAAGGGTGCTGTCTTTAAGCAAATAAAAAGGCTCACAAACAGGGGATTCCCTGGTGGTCCAGTGGGTAGGACTCCATACCCCCACTGCAGGGGGCACAGGTTCAATCCCTGGTCAGGGAACGAAGATCCCGCATGCCTCACAGACCAAAAAAAAAAAAAACATGCTCACAAGTAAACGAAAAAGCAAGACAGGTTAAAAGTCCAAATTATATGCAATTGGAGAGAGAGGAAAAGAAAGTGGTCAAAGAGAATAATCAGAGAAGACAGCATTTGAGTTGGCTCCTAAAGCAAAGCCCAAAATGTCCAGGGCCAGGCCTGTGGAAAGGAGAGAAGGCAGGGTGGGTTAACTATCAGGAGTAAAAGAGGAGGAAGAGAAAAAAAAACCAAAGTCTAAAGCACTCCCAGACCAAGAGAGGAGCCCCACTCAGCTCAGCTGATGCCACCTGTGGGGACACGAACCCATCATCATGGGCTGGTGAGTTTGCCAAAGAAGCTGGAACTCTTGCTTTTCCTATGCAGTCTCTCAAGGAGACTGCAAGTCAGTGTGAGAAGCCCAAACTAAGTCTGCAGGTTCACCCTCGCCAGCAGGCCACCAGTCCCAGCCTTGAAGGGCAGACAGGGGTTGGGCAGGCAGTCTGGGGGCAACTGGTGCCTGCCAGTGTCTGCTCAGCCACCCCCACTGGCCAGGTGTGGCAGAGCGCTCAGCCTGATCGCCCTCACACCCACCCAATGATGTTGGTCCTCTCATTACGCCCATTTTACAGATGAGGAAACCAAGGCTCAGGAGATCCGGTGACTTCCCCCTGACCACACAACCAGTAAGTGGCAGAGCCAGTTCAGAATCCCGACAGTCGGATGACAGCTCAGCCTCACACGTCTCACAAGACTGCCCTTCTGTGAAATCATTTTGTAAAGTGTCAGGGAGAACAGCTGGCAGAAGAAAAAGAGACATGGAATCAAGGCAAGGAAACACAAAAGGAGGATGTGGTTCCACTCCTGGCTCTTGGCGGGAATCAGGTCTGTGCCCCAGTGAGTTTCTTGGCGGTCCAGTAGTTGGGACTCTGTGCTCTCACTGCCGAGGGCCCAGGTTCAACCCGCGGTGGGGGAACTAAGATTCCAGAAGCTGTGCGGTGTAACCAAAAAGAAACAACTCTGTCCCCCAGTCCAACACACATTAACTTACCAACTATTACCTGGAAAGAAGGCCTGGAGAGTAATAAGCCACACCTGTCTCTAGGGAGCAGGCAGCCGGGAGAGGGAGGGAGCTGGGTGAGCAAGGGAAGGGGCTACCTGTGGACGCTCTGAAGCCCACCGTGCTGTGGACACGGAAGCTGCCAGGTGGCAGGATGTGCAAATCCACGGTCAACAAGGAGCCATTGTGAGCCTCAGAGCCCAGGTGTGACCAACCAGACCTTTGCGTCAAGGCTGCTCAGGCAAAGCCCGCAGGCAGCAGGTACGGAAGAGAAGAGAAGCAGGAAGGAGGAAAACCAGCCACTGTTCACGGAAGAGGAAACCAGGGCCCCCAGGGAGATGGGGGCACTGGGGTGGGAAGGGGACCAGGCTGGAAGGCAGACAACCCAAGTCTCCATTCCTGCGGGAGCTCCCTGAGGACAGTGATGCCACCAACAGAAACACAGGAGTCCCTGTAGCCGGCAGAGGGGCGAGACGAGGGGGAAAGGGTCACAATGAGATGAAAATCGCTGAAGGGAGGATGCAGGAAGTAGGTGGACAGCCAGTAGAGAGCTAAGGAGAAGCTTCTCATTCAGAAAAGGGCCATCTCACCCAAGTGGCTCCTGAGGACAGGGCGGGAGCTGGAAAGGGGGTCCTGGGCTAGGTTCTGTTTGGGGCTGGGAATGTAAACACGTAAGGGGAAGGAATTCCACCCCAATCCCAGAGACAGCCTCCTGCCTGAGCATCATCCATCTCCTCGATGCCCAGAATCCAGGCTGGCCTCTAGCAGTGTCAGCCTGGAGGGCTGGGGGCCGGGGGCACCGTGATGGGTCAGCACCAGGTAATGTGGCTGGCAAGTGACCCACCCTTCAACAGAAGGGAAGAGCTAAGGGTCAAAGAAGACCTGGGTCAGAGAGACAGAAGCCCTGGGGATGGGAGGGTAAGACTCCAGGGAGCACTCCTCACAGGTAGGAATGCCTAACAAGGGATCACTCAGTCCACTGGGGTTCCAAGACCAGAGGGGCTACCCTACCAGGGAGATGGATACTGCAGAGAAGAAGAGACTGGCCCCCTGAAAAGAGAGGAAGTGACACCCCGCACAGACACGCGGGCAAAACCCCACAGTCAGAAGATGTCCCACCCCCTAGGGAGGGGGCCCCCCTGTCCAGTGGCTCCTCCAACCCCCCAGAAGCGGGAAGATGAAAATCAGGAGACCATTCTAACAACTAAGAGGGGCCCTGACCCCAACGTCCAGGAAAAAGGGGCTCCCGGGACTCCAGGAGGAGTGTCTCTCTGCCAAGTGGTCCCTCGGACGGCCAAGGGAGGAGCCCGATTTCTGAAAGCCCCTGGTCCAGCCAAGAGGTGGCCGGGGAGCTCCCCGGGACGCGCGCCCCGCACTCACCCAGTGCCAGGCCGCAGGCGGCGCCCACGGCCGCCCGGAAGCGGTCCATTTGCGTGTTCTTCTTGCTGTCAGGCTCCCACATCACCTGGCACTCCAGGATCTCCTCCTGCCCGGCCCGCGGTTCCTTGGACATGGCTGCGGCTGGGAAGGCCGGCGGGAAGGCCGGGGCTGCGCGGGGGATCGGGACTGGGCCGGGGACCGAGCTGGCGGCGGCGGCAGAGGCCGGGGAGCGAGACCCCAGGCGAGCGGCGAGGCAGACGTGGAGCAACTGCACGCGGAGCAGCCGCCCCGCCCGGACTCCCAGCGAGCCCCGCCCCCAAAGCCCCCGCCCTTCGAAGGCACCGCCTCTCCCGAATGTAACCCTCCGCGGGCGCCGCGCCTCGAAAAGGAGTGCTGCCGCCTCTCCGGGACTACAACCTGCGCGCGCCCACCCGGTGGTGCTGCGCAGGCGCGTTGGGCTGGGCTCCCCAGCCTCACCTGGAGCGCGAAGGGGTTAAACCGGGGCCCGAAGTCGAGGTAGAGCCCGCAGGCTCGTTCATGTGTTCTTTTGTTCACGATTGATTTTTTTTTTTTTTTTTTGGGTCCTACCCGTATTTACCGAGCGCCTGCCGGGTACCGGGCACTGTGCAGGCTTTGCAGATACATCACCGAGCGAAGCGTAATTCCTGCCCTCAGTCAACAAGAGATAAGGGGGTGGGGGACAGGTGTGGGGAGGAGCGGGGTCAGTCAACAAATACATTATATAAATGTCATATATAGTATAATACGTACAATAAAAAACAGTATACCAATGAGTATCATACATTAAAAAGTAATATAATATTATTCACATAATAAAAGATAATAAGTGCTATGAAAAATCAGGGAAGGGTAGAAAACATGGGAGGAGTGTTTCTATTTGAAAAAGGTTGTCAGGGAAGGTCCCATTAAGAAGGTTATTATAGCAATAACTTGAGGTAGGAGTGAGCTACTTAGTAACCTGGAGGAAAGTTTCCAGGCTGAGGGAACAGCAGGTGCTACGGTCCTGAGGCAGGAGAGTGTTGGATGTGGTTAGTGAACTAGCTGAGAGGCCAGTGTCTTTTCACTTGAGACCTAGAGTAGAAGACAAGGTCAATGAAGGAAGAGACAGAAGCTCAGGTGGGTTCCTGGAGACCAATGAAGATTTTGGCTTTTACCTTGGGTGACACGAGACCATTGAGGGGTTGTGAGCAGAAGGACATACTCTGACTGTCATAGGAGTCTGGCTGCAGCATTGAGAAGAGTCTTCAGGAAGCATGGGTATAAGCAGGAGGACTGATTAAGGTGATGTTTCAAGAGATGATGTTTGCTATGGAGATGGAGAGGAAACTGCCACAGGATCTCTTTTTTTTTTTTTTTTTACTGCGCTGGGCCTTCGTTGCTGCCCGTGGGCTCTCTCTAGCATGTAATCTTTTCATTTCAGTGGTTTCTCTTGTGGAGCAGAGGCCCCAGGCTGTGTGGGCTTCAGTAGTTGTGGTGCACCGGCCTCGTTGCCCAGCAGTGGGATCCTGCCCTCCCACCACCACCTGCTTTGGAACTCATGTCCCCTGAATTGCAAGGCAGGCCCTCAACCACTGGACTACCAGGGAAACCTGTGATGGGAGTTATTTTGAAGTTTCATTTGCTGTACTCTTATTGCACCTTGGCACTGTTCTGGGGACCTTCCCATATCCCTCATTATTTATTCTGACAGCAACCCAGTCAGCTTCTCCCAAGTAACAGTTTTTTGCAGTGCTGGCATTTTAGGAAGCAACCCCCTCCCTCCACCGCTTAATCTTAAATAGCTCCCATCTCCCAGTCACGACATAAACATAGGTGCTAGCTTAGAACAGAGTATTTACTATGTTAACACAACTTCCAGAATTTCCCCTTCCCCTGACCTCCAAGTTCTGAGGCCAGTTCTAGCTCTGTCTGCAAGTCACCTCCTTTGTGAAGGCGGCTGCATCTGTGCTAAGTCACTTGAGTCATGTCCAACTTTTTATGACCGTACAGACTGTAGCCCACCAGGCTCTGCTGTCTGTAGGATTTCCCAGGCTAGAATACTGGAGTGCGTTGCCGTTCCCTTTTCCAGGGGATCTTCCCAACCCAGGGATCGAACCCAGGTTTCCCATATTGCAGGTGGATTCTTTACCATCTGAGCCACCAGGGAAGCCCAGAGAAGGGTGGGAGTCCATCTCAACTCAGAAAGCTCATCTTGGAGGGACTCTTGTTTATATGTTCACCCCTTTAACGCTGGACTGCAGATCCCACGGGAGCAAACTCCTGTCTAACTGGTCTCCATAGGGTCCCCAGAGTCTGATCCATAATAGGAGCTTAAGAAATGTTCATTCATTCATTCAGAAATGTCCAGCGAGTAACTGGTGTTGGCTAGCAAGGGCAGGGGTTGGGGGTCACTGTGTAAAGCATAGACCTAGCCCTTATGGGCAGAGAAGGCAATGGCAACCCACTCCAGTATTCTTGCCTGGAGAATCCCAGGGGTGGAGGAGCCTGGTGGGCTGCCGTCTCTGGGGTCGCACAAAGTCGGACATGACTGATGCGACTTAGCAGCAGCAGCAGCAGCCCTTATGGGGGGTTCCCAGATGGCACTAGTGGTAAAGAACCTGCCTGCCAATGAAGGAGACATAAAAGATGCAGGTTCAATCCCTGGGTTGGGAAGATTCCCTAGAGTAGGAGATGGCTACCCACTCCAGTATTCTTGCTGGAGAATCCCATGGACAGAGGAGCCTTGTGGGCTACAGTCCATAGGATCACAATGAGTCGGACAACACTGAAGCCATCTAGAATGCACACAGCCCTCCTGGGGAGTGGAATTCCAGAGCTTTACATGTAGGCTGACCATTTGTCATGAAGCCAGAGGGGGCTTTGATATACCTGACAGCTACTTGATTCATTCTTACTTCTTTCAGCTCAGAGGCACCCCCCCAACCCCACAGAGGCACAGGACCTGTAGGGGAAGCCAAGGGAGAAGTAAACTACAGTCAAAATAACTGGCTATTTGTCCTCACCCCTTGACTGTCTCCCAGACACACCTTGGTTGTGCCTTTTCAGGCCCCTCCCTGCTGCCTCATACTCTTCTTTTCTGAATTTTTAAAATTTATTTATTTATTTTTATTTTTTGGCCACACTGTGTGGTATGTGGGATTAGTTCACCTACCAGGGATCAACCCTGTTCCCCCTACATTGGAAGCACAGGGTCTTAACCACTGAACCACCAGGGAAGCTTCTTAACAAGCTTAGAAGGGAGTGGGGGAAATGAAGAGATTCAAGAAAGTTCTTCCCATCTAAAATGGGAACAGAGAGGAAAGGGATAAATTAGGCATTTGGGATTACTGTATACACACTACTATATAGAAAATAGAAAATCAACAAGGACCTACTGTAGAGCCCAGGGAACTCTGCTCAATATTTGGTAACAACCTATATGGGAAAAGAATCTGAAAAAGAAGGAATATATGTATATGTATAACTGAACCACTAGCTGAAATATAACATCGTAAATCAACTATACGTCAATGTAAAATAAAAATTAAGTTAAAAAATAAATAAAATGGGAACAGAGCTGGAAGGGCTTTCCTTTACCAAGAATCTTAAACTATCTGTGGGTAACCCCTCTTGGGTCTCTGAAATTCCCATCTTCCCCATCTTACCACTTGCTTTCTTTATTCTTTTTTGGCTGCACTGGCTCATAGTTGCTATGTGCGGACTTTCTCTAGTTCGGGTGAGCAGGGCCTACTCTCTAGTTGTGGTGCGAGGACTTCTCATTGTGATGGCTTCTCTTGTTGCAGAACACAGACTCTAGGTCTCAGGCTCAGTAGTTGTGGCACATGGGTTTAGTTGCCCAGTGGCATGTAGAATCTTAGTTCCCTGGGCCAGGAATCCAACCCATGTCCTCTGCATTGGCAGGTGGGTTCTTAACCACTGGACCACCAGGGAAGTCCCATCAGTTGCTTATGTTTGATTTAAGGATTCAGATGGATACTATTTATACACCACACTCCTGACCTGTGCTTCTCCAGGCTATTCTAGCTGCTTCCAAAAAAAAAAAAAAGAATATAGACATTTGCCAGACAAAATGCACTTATCTTATTCTCAGAGGGCTGACCTTCCAGTCACTGCTT
Organism: Dama dama; assembly: GCF_033118175.1. Taxonomy (NCBI): domain Eukaryota; kingdom Metazoa; phylum Chordata; class Mammalia; order Artiodactyla; family Cervidae; genus Dama; species Dama dama. The sequence continues at coordinate 21,955,341 of NC_083685.1, read as the reverse complement.
TGGAATTTCCCCTGTTTCCCCTTAAGTTCACCTGTGTTCATTTTTATTTTTCCCACTGTGGAATGTGTTCAAGTAGATTTTCCATGTTTCAAAGTTCTCACTATTATACACTTGACCTTTAACCGATAGAATAAGTTATGTGACAATATTGAGTCCTCTGGAATATGTTGAAAGCAGTTTCATGTGAAAGGCATGAGTATTTGCAAAAAAACTCCGATAATCTGGAAGAGAAGTGGCATCCAACTTGACATAAGAGCCAAGATTATCAGAGGAAAGCGCATATGTTTCTGAAATATGAATTTCATGTTTTCTTATCACTTTCACTTTTCACTCTGAGAGGTTTCTGTTCATTTTAGTACTTCCATCACCCATGTGTGATAGTCTAGACCAGGGGACCCCAACCTTTTTGGCACCAGGGACTGGTTTCATGGAAGACCATTTTTCCATGGATGGTGAAGTGTCGGGGGAGTAGCTACAGGATGATTCAAGCGCATTGCATTTATTATGTACTTTATTTCTATTATTGCATCAGTTCTACCTCAGATCACCAGAAGGTGGGGACCCCCTAGTCTAGACCATATGAAGCCATCAGTAATAACTAAGGAAAGTCAGATCCCCAAGTCAGGACCCCTTCTGTCAGAGCTCCTGTGTCTCAGGATTCCACAAGGACAAAGAGGACAAGAACTGAAGATTCTTCACCTGCCGATCTTCGGGAAGAACCTCCCAGACAGAGGGCATAACAAGTGCAAAGGCCCTGAGGCATGCTTGGCACAGTCAAAAGGTAGTGACCGTATAGGGCCTTGGGAGGCTCTAGGGTAAGGACTTCAGATTTTATTCAAAGTGCAATCAGAAGCCACTTGGAAAGTGCTGAGTAGGAGAGGGATCTACATTTCCAAAGGATTTTTCTGTCTGTTCTGTGGTCACAGAGTGAATAGGGTTGGGTTTGGGGGGCAGGATGGAGTGCAAGCAGAGAGACCTGTTAGGCAGATATTGGTGGAAACGTGGAGCTGCTGAAAAAAGAGGAGACTGTATATACATATCATGGATAGGAACACAGAAGACAAGATTACAGCATCTTTTGACATCTCCTCCATGGATTCCACTGGATGACTATCTCATCATTTACTTATCTCTATTCATATATATATGTGTGTGTGCTGCGTGCCTGATAACTCACTTCAGTCGTGTCCAACTCTGTGTTACCCCATGGACTGTAGCCTACCAGGTTCCTCTGTCCATGGGATTCTCCAGGCAAGAATACTGGAGGGGGTTGCCATGCCCTCCTCCAGGGGATTTTCCTGACCCAGGGATTGAACGCGCAACCTGGATCTCTTATGCATTCTACATTGGCAGATGGGTTCTTTACTGCTAGTACCACTTGGGAAGCCCATCTGTGTGTGTGTGTGTGTGTGTGTGTGTGTGTGTGTCTGTGTGTCTGTGTGTGTCTGTGTGTATGGAGTGGGATGCCTTTCCCTTCTCCAGGGAATCTTCCCAACCCAGGAATTAAACCCAAGTCTGCTGCATTGCAGGCAGATTCTTTACCATCTGAGCCACCAGGGAAGTCCCGTAGGTCTATATACTTCTGTATAAATATAGGTATCTGTAGATATACATCTCTAAATGTCTATATTCTTAAAGAGATGGGAATACCAGACCACCTGACCTGCTCTTGAGAAATCTGTATGCTGGTCAGGAAGCAACAGTTAGAACTGGACAAGGAACAACAGACTGGTTCCAAATAGGGAAAGGAGTATTGTCACCCTACTTATTTAACTTCTATGCAAAGTACATCATGAGAAACACTGGGTTGGAGGAAGCACAAGCTGCAATCAAGATGGCCAGGAGAAATATCAATAACCTCAGGTATGCAGATGACACCAACTTTATGGCAGAAAATGAAGAAGTAAAGAGCCTCTTGATGAAAGTGAAAGAAAGTGAAAAAGTTGGCTTAAAACTCAGCAGTCAGAACACTAAGATCATGGCATCCAGTCCCATCACTTCATGGCAAATAAATGGGGAAACAGTGGAAACAGTGACAGACTTTATTTTGGGGGGCTCCAAAATCACTGCAGATGGTGACTGCAGGCATGAAATTAAAAGATGCTTGCTCCTTGGAAGAAAAGTTATGACTAACCTAGACAGCATATTAAAAAGCAGAGACATTACTTTGCCAACAAAGGTCCGACTAGTCAAATCTATGGTTTTTCCAGCAGTCATGTATGGATGTGATAGTTGGACTATAAAGGAAGCTGAGCACCAAGGAATTGATGCTTTTGAACTGTGGTGTTGAAGAAGACTCTTGAGAGTCCCTTGGACAGCAAGGAGATCAAACCAGTCCATCCTAAAGAAAATCAGTCCTGAATATTCATTGGAAAGACTGATGCTGAAGCTGAAACTCCAATACTTTGGCCACCTGATGCAAAGAACTGACTCGTTTAAAAAGACCCTGATGCTGGGAAAGATTGAAGGCAGGAGGAGAAGGGGACGACAGAGGATGAGATGGTTGGATGGCATCACCAACTCAGAGGACATGAGTTTGAGTAAACTCTGGGAGTTGATGATGTACAGGGAGGCCTGGCATGCTGCAGTCCATGGGGTCGCAAAGAGTCGGACACAACTGTGACTGAACTGGGCTGAAATGTCTATATATGCGTAGAGATGTTTTGGAAGAACCAAGGGGATGTGTTGCTGCATTAGAAAAGCAGTCCTTGGGAACCTCCCTGAAGGTCCAGTGGTTAAGAGTCTGTACTTCCAATGCAAGGGGGTGCACATTCAATCCCTGGCTGGGGAACTAAGATCCCACATGCTGTGTGGAGTAGCCATGAATAAATAAAAGAAGATGGCCCATACATCTCATTAAGAGCTTTAATTCCGATTTAAAAAAAAAAATTAAGGCAGTCCTTGGAGCCCAGAGAAGATGAAAACAAGCTGTAACAGGAAACTGATTTTCCCCATATCCTAACCAAAGGAGTCATAAAGTAAGACTCAAAGAAGAAGAAAGAAGACCTGGCCTGAGAAGCTGGCATATTTCCATTTCCAGCAGCTAATGCAAAGCAGGTCCTTCCAGGCTGGTCCAGCAAAGAGGTGAAAGTGTGATTCCAAGTGGGGACTCAGCCAAGTTTGCTGAGTTTACCAGGCCAAGGGAGTTCTTGTTCAGGCCTCCATGGTGTGATTGCCTCAACCGTCCACGCCCACCCATGTGACTGTGGAAATCAGGTGAATGGTACCCAGATGTGCCTTAAGTGGTCGCCCAAAGTTCAACCTCTCCACCTCCTCTCCAGCACCCAGGGGAAGGAGAGAAGAAGGTGTGGCCACAGTCCAAGGTCCTCACCAGGAAAAGGAGTAAGTAAATGGTGAAAAAGTCATCTGATGGGATCCACAGAAGAGATGTTGAAAGACGCTGTAATCTTGTCTGCTGTGTTCATCTTTTTTATAGGGAGAATGTATTCAGTTATTGCTTGCAGTGTTAAAATGTATCATCTTTGGAAATTCCCTAGCAGTCCAGTGATTGAGACTCCACACTTCCAGTGCAGGAGGCATGGCTTTGATCCCTGGTCAAGGAACCAGGATTCCACATGCTGCGTGGTGTGGCAAAAAAAAAAAAAAAGCCTTACATCTTTGTTTACCCGTCCATGATCTGGCTCCCCTTAAGAATCTTCACTCCACAAGGTCAGGGTCTTTGTCAGATTTGTTCAGTGTCATAACCTGGCACCCTGAGGATGCTCCATAAAGATACACAGAATAAATATATGAGGGATCATAGTGTATGTAAATGTCCATCCATGTGCAGAACCCTCCACTTCAAGCCTTCTCTTTCCTGCAGTCTGGAAAGGAAGATTTCCACCGGCATAATTTGAACATGGAATTCAGTCTTCCACAAACTGGTTTTGACCCACACAAAAGCCTAGGAGCTGGATGGGCCAGGAGCTAAGAGACAGAACAGGGCAGTCACAGCATACCCCTGCCCCCACACACAAGAGTCAGGGGCTAGAATGAGATGAGGGACCTCAAGGCTAACACTTGAGGTTCTCTGGCTGGATGTTCCTCAATAGACTGAATGAGAATCTGTTCATGAAGCATATTTTCTATATTCAAGGAAAAATCAGAAGACTATATTCTTACTCACTGAAGCTAATTCAAGAAGATGAAGACTGGGACTTCCCTGGTGGTCCAGTGGCTAAGACTCCTCACTCCCAGTGCTGGGGGCCCAGGTTCGATCCCTGCTCAGGGAACTAGATCCCACATGCCACAACTAAAGATCCTGCATGCTGCAACTAGGGCCCAGTGCAGCCAAATAAATAAGTATTTTTTAGGAAAGGAAGATAAAACCATAAAATCTGTTTGATTTTTTTTTAAGGATCTTGATTACTTTTTATTAGTTACAAGTTTTCATGACAATTTTCCATCCCCAGAAAATTAAGTCTGCATGCAAAGAATGATTATTTGCTATGATTACTGATTTTAAAAATAATACATTGCTATTTATTAGGAACTTCCATTAACTATTCCTAAATTTTTTTTTTTAATTTCTTTTTCCAAAAAAAAAAAATAAAATAAAATTTCTTTTTCCTAAATATTTTTATTAAACTGCATTGTAGTTGGATTAGATCACTATTCTGAAAGTGACCACAGAAACTGTGACTAATATCAGATGAAGGACACATTTTTAAGAAATTGATAATATTATTTCACAGTATTTTCCTCATATAAAAATGCCAGATAAACACTTTTTTCATAATTTCCTTCAGAACTGAAAGCTTTCATGGAGATGTTGAATTTGACATACATTTTGAAGAAGAAATAGAAGAAAACAATAGAATGGGAAAGACTAGAGATCTCTTCAAGAACATTCAAGATAATAAAAGAACATTTCATGCAAAGATGGGCTTGATAAAGGACAGAAATGGAATGGACCTAACAGAAGCAGAAGATATTAAGAAGGGATGGCAAGAATACACAGAAAAACTTATACAAAAAAAGATCTTCATGACCCAGATAACCATGATGGTGTGATCACCCATCTAGAGCTAGACGTCCTGGAATGCAAAGTCAAGTGGGCCTTAGAAAGCATCACTATGAGCAATGCTATTGGAGGTGATGGAATTCCAGTTGAGCTATTTCAAATCCTAAAAGATGACACTATGAAAGTGCTGCACTCAATATGCCAGCAAATCTGGAAAACTCAGCAGTGGCCACAGGTGTGACCTCGTGGAGCTGACATTCTCAAGGGGAGCCAGATCATGGATGGGTAAACAAAGATGATAAAGAAAAGATCAGTTTTCATTCCAATCCCAAAGAAAAGCAATGCCAAAGAATGCTGAAACTACTGCACAATTGCATTCATCTCACACACTAGCAAAGTAATGCCCCAAATTCTCCAAGCCAGGCTTCAACAGTACGTGAAACATGAACTTTCAGATGTTCAAGCTGGATTTATAAAAAGCAGAGGAACCAGAGATCAAATTGCCAACATCTGTTGGATCATTAAGAAAGAAAGAGAGTTCCAGAAAAACATCTACTTCTGCTTTGACTATGCCAAAACCTTTACTGTGTGGATCACAACAAACTGTGGAAAATTCTGAAAGAGATGGAAATACCAGACCACCTTGCCTGCCTCCTGAGAAATCTGTATGCAGTTCAAGAAGCAACAGTGAGAACTGGACAAGGAACAACAGAGTGGTTCAAAATCAGGAAAGGAGTATGTCAAGGCTGTATATTGTCTCCCTACTTATTTAACTTACATGTAGAGTACATCATGTGAAATGCCAGGCTGGATGAAGCACAAGCTGGAAACAAGATTGCCAGGAGAAATATCAATAACCTCATATACGCAGATGACTCCAACCTTATAGCAGAAAATGAAGAAGTAAAGAGCCTCTTGATGAAAGTGAAAGAGAAGAGTGAAAAAGTTGACTTAAAACTCAACATTCAGAAAACTAAGATCATGGCATCCAGTCCCATCACTTCATGGCAAATAAATGGGGAAACAGTGGAAACAGTGACAGACTTTATTTTGGGGGGCTCCAAAATCACTGCAGATGGTGACTCTAGCCATGAAATAAAAAGACGCTTGCTCCTTGGAAGAAAAGTTATGACCAACCTAGACAGCATGTTAAAAAGCAGAGACATTACTTTGCCAACAAAGGTCCGTCTAGTTAAGGCTATGGTTTTTCCAGTAGTCATGTTTGGATGTGAGAGTTGGACTATAAAGAAAGCTGAGAGCCGAAGAATTGATGCTTTTGAACTGTGGTGTTGGTGAAGACTCTTGAGAGTCCCTTGGACTGCAAGGAGATCCAACCAGTCCATCTTAAAGGAAATCAGTCCTGAATATTCATTGGAAGGACTGATGATAAAGCTGAAGCTCCAATACATTGGCCACCTTATGCAAAGAACTGACTCGTTTAAAAAGACCCTGATGCTGGGAAAGATTGAAGGCAGGAGAAGAAGTGGACAACAGAGGATGAGATGGTTGGATGGCATCACCGACTTGATGGACATAAATTTGAGCAAGCTCCAGGAGCTGGTGAAGGACAGGGAGGCCTGGCATGCTGCAGTCCATGGTGTCGCAAAGAGTCGGACACGACTGAGCGACTGAACTGAGCTGACTCGAAGAAGGGCAAATACATATAAAAGAAATGAAGGGTGGGTGGATATTTGTTGTGGTGTGACCTCGTGGAGCTGACATTCTCAAGGGGAACCAGATCATGGATGGGTAAACAAAGATGATAAGTTTTTATTTTTTTGCCATACCATGCCATGCAGCATGTGGGATCCTAGTTTCCCTGACGAGGGATCAAACCCATGCCCTCTGCACTGGAAGCATGGAGTCTCAATCACTGGACCACCGGGGAATTTCCAAGAGGCATGCATTGAAGCCTAGGAAGATGCAAGGCTTATTTGGTTAGAAAAAGTGTGAATAGGAGAATGGGATGAAATTTTATCAGTGACTTTTTTCATAAAGTCTGTTTTCTCATAAATTGGTACATCTAGCCATTTCTGCAAATCCAGTAAACTTGCTTATTTGGCACACTGGTTTTTGGCAAATTGGTTTTGGATGATTCGGACCACTTCTGGGATCACTTGACATAGACATTTGTTATTAGTTCACATGTCATTCCCTGCAAAAGGCCTTCCCCAGGCAGCCAACAATTCAATAAACCTTCCTCCCACTTTTCGCCCAGCTACAGATTATTTTATTCTGCTTCCTTCATAGTCTAAGACGAAACCATTCTGATTTTTTTTTTAAAGTATTTATTTATTTGGCTGTGTTGGGTCTCAGTTGTGGCACATGGGGTCTTCGTTGCATCACAAGGGATCTTTTGTTGCAGACACATGGACTCTCTAGTTGTGGCCCAGGGGCTTGGTTGATCTGAGGCCTGTGGGATCTTAGTTCCCTGATCAGGAATAAAACTGCGTCCCTTGCATGGCAAGGTGGATTCTTAACCACTGGACCACTAGGGAAGTTCCTTATTCTGATTATTAATTGTTTTACTTTTTTATCTTCTGTCTTCCCCCACTGCCACGAGGTTCCTTGAAAGCAGGGAACTTTCTCCTTGTGTTGGCACATGGCAGGCACGCAGGAAATGTGACACATGAACACAAATGCCCCTTACAGCTCATTGATCTCTACCACTGTAGGCTCACGGCAAACAGAGGACACAGGGCACTTTCTTGTGCTTTCTGTACAACATTGAGTCACTCAACACCATCCACAACCGGGAGATTCACTGTCTACAGGGTTTTAAGACAGTCTTAATCCTTGTTAGCTGAGTGCTTCTGGTGAAAGAGGTATTCTGACAAGAAGCCTCATTTAACCCGAGGTTAACCAGCCCTACAAGTCATCCAAGACTTCCTATGATTTCCTCTCTAGACTGTTTTTAACAGGGCAAGAAATGGTGACCAGACGAGGTGACTTTCCACCCTCTGGCTTGATTTGGCTCCTTATGTATTTGCAAAGTTCATTCTTCAGAAACCAGGCTTCCAAGGAAAAAGACCAAATTTCATGAAAAACAGTCTCTAGTGTATTCAACAACGCAAATGTTGAAGGAGGGTGCTAGATGGTGTGAAAGATGGAGAGAAATCTTCTAAAATTTATTTTTATATTAAAAAAATTTTTATTTTTGCAGAGCAATCTTATTTTCACACACACAGATTTCCCTTCCCTTTTTTATACAGTCTCCTGTGAGCACAGTAAAAGGCCTCCAGGAGGCTACCCTTTGCTGGGAAACCTTCCCCCATCACGTTACCCCATTTCCTTGTTGGTGGTTACAATTCAAAATACTGCCCAGATTCTCCACCCCATGGCCTTTTTTTTTTTTTCCCCACCCACAGCGCTAATCACATTGTGAAAGGAAGTCCTTGGTGTGCCTTCAGCAAGCTCCAGAGCAGCACTTGGTTCTTGCCCATCAGTTCTGGGAAGAAGCAGCTCAATAAACACTTACGGAGAGATTCAGAATTGAGGGTTCAGAATTTGTCTGTTTATACTATGTCTTTATTGGGCATTTCTTTTGGCAATATCGGACAACTTAAATCTTTCACTTATTTTTATTAGCGTTCTTTTACTTATGTAGTCAAGATTCTTTTGGTGATTTAAAAATTTTTAGGATGCCAGGAAAGAGTTTGATGGAGGGGGTCCTTAGAAGGAGGGAAAGGACACTCTGGATAAAGCTGTCCGGCTCTGCTCTTTTTTTTCCGTTTGGCACGACTGCGTTCGTGTAGGTTTCTTCCAGGACAACCTCACCAGACCCTCCTCCACGCCCCGTGACCCTCCACTAAGCCTGGGCCAGCAGGACCCGCCCTTCCAGGAGCCCGCGCCCAGCGGCGGCGGCGGCGGAAGGATCCAGGCTGCAAGCACGAACCACACTTAGCTCCCACACTGATTGGCTGTTTGGGAGCTGGCCTCACATCAGCTCAGGCCGTTTCACTGAGAAAGGCGGGCCTTGAGCTCCAACCAATCGCAAGGCGTTCCGTTGCATCGAAGCCACGCCTTCCAGCCAATCGTAAAGGAGATTCAGAAAAAGGCGTGCCCAATTGGCGCTGGGCACGGGGGGCGGGGTCATCCTTGACCGCTAAGGCGGAGTGCTGTCACCTTGACAACCTGTCTCAGGCTGGTCACCCTGCACCAACTGTTTGTCTCCCCCAGTCCCGAAATATTCACCGTTGACCTCACTGAGTCACAGCCTCGAGCTCGACACCTGTGGGGCTAAAGGAAGGGTTTGCTTCTGAACTGTCTGGGACACGCTTTTTCTTTCACGTAGACGTGCAGATGCTTATAGAGGGCTCCTAATGTTTACGAGACTCAATGCACTTGGGGAATCAGAGGGAACCCGACCAAGTTCCGTGGGAAGAAAGTGAACAAATTCATCAGATAACTCAAGTTAGTGAGAAATGTCCAAATAGAATAAAGTCACAGAACAGAGAGTGGCTGAGAGCAGAGGTGAGGAGGGGGCTACTTTTGATGTGGACATGGCCTGAGTTAACATATGGATTCTTTAGAATCACAGTTGTGACCCTTGTTGTTCAATTGCTCAGTCGTGTCCGACTCTGCGACCCCATGGACTGTGGATAGCCAGGCTTCCTTGTCCTTCGCTATCTCCCGGAGCTCGCTTAAATTCATGTCCGTTGAGTCAGTGATGCCATCCAACCATCTCATCCTCTGTCGTCTCCTCCTCCTGCCATCAATCTTTCCCAGTATCAGGGTTTTTTCCAGAGTCGGTTCTTTGCATCAGGTGGCCAAAGTATTGGAGCTTTGTGATCTTTACCAGGAGGCACCTTTTCAACCATCCCCTCTACTTGGCTATGGGGCAAGTACAGGCGTGGGACCTGAAGGCTGGATTCCACAAACACAAGTGCCTACAAGGAGATTTCACGTTCTCCTTGCCTCAGCTTATTAAAAAGCAGAGACATTACTTTGCCAACAAAGGTCCGTCTAGTCAAGGCTATGGTTTTTCCAACAGTCATGTATGGATGTGAGAGTTGGACCATAAAGAAGGCTGAGTGCCAAAGAATTGACCCTTTTGTACTATGGTGTTGAAGAAGACTCTTGAGAGTTCCTTGGACTGCAAGGAGATCAAACCAGTCAATCCTAAAGGAAATCAATCCTGCATATTCATTGGGAGGACTGATACTGAAGTTCAAGCTCAAGCTTCAATATTCTGGCCACCTGATGTGAAGAGCTGACTCATTAGAAAAGATTCTGATGCTGGGAAAGATTGAGGGCAGAAGGAGAAGGGGACGACAGTGGATGAGATGGTTGGATGGCATTGCCGACTCAGTGGACTTGAGTTTGAGCAAGCTCTGGGAGATGGTGAAGGACAGGGAAGCCTGGCATGCTGCAGTCCATGGGTCACAAAGAGTCGGACACAGTTGAGCGACTGAACAACAACTGCCTCAGTTGGTCCCACCAGACTCATTACCCCTCCTGAAGACTTGGTTGTGAGAAGCTAAGAGAGGAGAGAATCCATTGTCATAATGCAGGCAAATTGTAGACACTCAATATTTATTTATTCACAGATGCATTTTTACCCAGAAATCTTATTGAACACAAAATAGAGTTGGGGACAGTCTTTTTCTAACTGACTGGGTCCTTTCTGAAGATTCAGGCCAGTCTTCTAAAGGACTGGGGCCTTATCTAGGCCTGAACAAATTTGATCATTTCATCCTTTCTTTAGATTCCTTTTCTTACTCCAATTGGTTGACATAAATGCCGATTTCATACTCTCTTATGAGATAGCTTCTTGCAGGAGTTTCTTTTGCTAATTCTGTTTATTTTTTATTCCATGGTCTATGATTTACATTTTCCCAATGCTGATGTTTTATGATTTAATCAACATCCAGTTCAAACACTCAACCAGAGACAGGACATGGGCATGCATACCTTTGCCACAGAACAAATAATATCCCACTCCACCTACACCACTGAAGAGTAACCTGGGCCCCAGATGAACTTGGCCCACCTTAGGGAGCCCTGGGATTAAACACTACTGCTCTTATTTCACTCTAGCTAATAATGCTATCCTCATTGCATTACAATGGGCATAGGTGGGACAAATAAAGTGTGGGGGGAGGGGGGGGGGAACGGGAAGCAAGTTTATCCATTAGACTAATGATGTAAATGCACCTTTTCATTCAATCTCCATAGATTGGTTTCAAATTTCCTGCAGCAAGGGAAAGATGGGTAAAATGAAATTAACAGCCTTGTTCCTAGAAGACTATAGGCAAAACTAAATACTTAATGATGTTCTATTCTATTCTATTATATAATAATATTATGTTGTGTTATATATTAATGTTACAAAGTGGTATAGTTGCACTAAGTGCAACCACTTGCATAAAAGTCATAGAAACACAGTGGGGACTTTTTAAAAATATTTATTTATTCAGCTGCATCAAGTCAGTTGCAGCATGCATGATCTTTTAGATATAGCATGTGGGATCTAGTTCCCTGATCAGGGATTGAACCCAAGGCCCCTGCACTGGGATCTTGGAGTCTTAGCCACTGGACCACCAGGGACGTCCCTAGTATGGGGACTTAAGTTCAATTAAAAAAATTGAATAAGTGCAGCTTCTGTTGATCAGAACAAATTTACCGACATTCTTCATGTCCATCAATAAAGGAATAGTTAAATACACTGTGGTATATCCATAAAAATGGGATACCATATGCCAAAGAATGGTACAGAACTCTGAGATATATGTACAAAAAAACAAAACAAGGTTCAGAAAGTATATAATATGCTATTATTAGTTAGATAATGGTACATACATACATGCTCCTGTAGTCCTTGGCTATCCCTTGCATGAGTCACAAGAAACTGATGAAGGGGTTTGCCTTGGGGAGGAGAATGTGATGGTCATGGGAGCAAGACCACTAGATATTGTTCACCCAACCTCCTTTTGTTCCTCTGAACTGTGTACTATGTGATTACTTATCTTTCAAAAATTTTTTATTATTATTATTTTAAATTTTTATTTATTTATTTGGGCACACCAGGTCTTAGTTTCAGCATTTGGGATCTTCAGTTGTAGCACGTGGGATCTAGTTCCCCAACCAGAGATGGAACCCAGGCCCCCTGCTTTGGGAGCAAGAAGAGTTAGCCACTGCATCACCAGGGAAGTCCCTGATTACTTACCTTTGCCAGCAGGTCTCAAACTTTTTGGTTTCAGGACTGCTAAAAATGGAATGTCTGTGGTCCTCCAAATTCATATATTGAAACCCAACTCCCAATGTGATGGGCTTTGGGAGGTGAGTAGGTCATGTGGGTGGAGCCCTCATGAATGGGATTAGTGCCTTTATAAGAAGAGCTAGCTCGTTTTTTTTCTACCATGTGAGGACACAGAGAGAAGACAGCCTTCTCTGAACCAGGAAGCAGGTCCTCACCAGACACCACATCTGTGGGTGCCTTTATCTCAGACCTCTCAGTTTCCAGACTGTGAGAAACAAATGTTCAAACCACCCAGTTGATGGTATTTTTGTTATAGAAGCCCAAACAGACTAAGGCGAGGAGCTTTATACATATGTGTGTGTGTGTGTGTGTGTGTGTATAAAGTTTGACTTACTGAAGACCCTGAAAGCTTTTGTTTTTGTGGTTTATTAATTAGAATTAGAATCTATCAGAATTGACAATCAAATTAGAAATAGTTACCAATTAGAATAAAAACTGAGAACCTACACACACACACACACACACACACACACACACACAGCATTGACCAAATTTCTTTTCGGTTTTTCTGTGTAGAAAATCATATAGAAAAACCTGAACAAACTTTATGGCTAATCCAATATATTTATTTAAATATAATAGGAACTTCCCTGGCAGTTCAGTGGTTAAGACTTCACCTTTCAGTGCAGGGCGTGCAGTTCAATACCAGGTCAGGGAATTAAGATCCCACAAGTTTCCCAGCCAAAGGAAAAAAAGAAAAAAAATCAAAACATAAAACAGAAGCAACTGTAACAAATTCAATAAAAATTTTGAAAATGGTCCACATTAAAAAAAAAACTTTAAAATGATAAGTTCATTACATAGTACTGTAAACAATGTATTTTTGGAAAAATAATTACACTTTGCTAAACAAAAAAAAATTAGAAGAGTGGCATTGTTTTCCATTCTTGTAAATCTCTAATGTTTCACTTTGCCTTCAATGTTTCCCAGCTACAGGGTCTTTTCCTATGAGTCAGCTATTTGTGTCAGGTGCCCAAAGTATTGGAGTTTCAGCTTCAGCATCAGTCCTTCCAATGAATATTCAGTGCTAATTTCCTTTAGGATTGACTGACAGAGGATGAGATGGCTGGAGTAACAGGCAAATTTGGCCTTGGAGTACAGAATGAAGCAGGGCAAAGGCTAATAGAGTTTTGCCAAGAGAATGCACTGGTCATAGAAAACACTCTCTTCCAACAACACAAGAGAAGACTCTACACATGGACATCACCAGATGGTCAACACCAAAATCAGATTGATTATATTCTTTGCAGCCAAAGATGGAGAAGCTCTATACAGTCAGCAAAAACAAGACTGGGAGCTGACTGTGGCTCAGATCATGAACTCCTTATTGTCAAATTCAGACTTAAATTGAAGAAAGTAGGGAAAACCACTAGATCATTCAGGTATGACCTAAATCAAATCCCTTATGATTGTACAGTGGAAGTGAGAAATAGATTTAAGGGACTAGATATGATAGAGTACGTGATGAACTATGGACGGAGGTTTGTGACACTGTACAGGAGACAAGGATTAAGACCATCCCCATGGAAAAGAAATGCAAAAAAGCAGAATGGCTATCTGAGGAGGCCTTACAAATAGCTGTGAAAGGAAGAGAAGTGAAAAGCAAAGGAGAAAAGGAAAGATATTCTCATCTGAATGCAGAGTTCCAAATAGCAAGGAGAGATTAAAAAAGCCTTCCTCAACAATCAATGCAAAGAAATAGAGGGAAACAACAGAATGGGAAAGACTAGAGATCTCTTCAAGAAAATTAGAGATACCAAGGAAACATTTCATGCAAAGATGGGCTTGATAAAGGACAGAAATGCTATGGACCTAACAGAAGCAGAAGATATTAAGAAGGGGTGGCAAGAATACACAGAAGAACTGTATAAAAAAGATCTTCACAACCCAGATAATCACGATGGTGTGATCACTCACCTAGAGCCAGACATCCTGGAATGTGAAGTCAAGTGGGCCTTAGGAAGCATCACTATGAACAAAGCTAGTGGAGGTGATGGAATTCCAGTTGAGCTATTTCAGATCCTGAAAGATGATGCTGTGAAGGTGCTGCACTCAATATGCCAGCAATTGGAAAACTCAGCAGTGGCCACAGGACTGGAAAAGGTCAGTTTTCATTCCAATCCCAAAGAAAGGCAATGCCAAAGAACGCTCAAACTACTGTACAATTGCACTCATCTCACATGCTAGTAAAGTAATGCTCAAAATTCTCCAAGCCAGGCTTCAACAATACGTGAACCATGAACTTCCAGATGTTCAAGCTGGTTTTAGAAAAGGCAGAGGAACCAGAGATCAAATTGCCAACATCCACTGGATCATCGAAAAACCAAGTTCCAGAAAAACATCTATTTCTGCTTTATTGACTATGCCAAAGCCTTTGACTGTGTGGATCACAATAAACTGTAAAATTCTTAAAGAGACGGAAATACCAGGCCATCTGACCTGTCTCTTGAGAAACCTGTATGCAGGTCAGGAAGCAACAGTTAGAACTGGACATGGACCAACAGACTGGTTCCAAATAGGAAAAGGAGTACGTCAAGGCTGTATATTGTCACCCTGCTTATTTAACTTATAGGCAGAGCACATCATGAGAAATGCTGGGCTGGATGAAGCATAAGCTGGAATCACGATTGCCAGGAGAAATATCAATAACCTCAGATATGCAGATGATACCACCCTTATGGCAGAAAGTGAAGAACTAAAGAGCCTCGATGAAAGTGAAAGAGGAGAGTGAAAAAGTTGGCTTAAAACTCAACATTCAGAAAACTAAGATCTGGTCACATCACTTCATGGCAAATAGATGGAGAAACAGTGGAAACAGTGGCAGACTTTATTTTCTTGGGCTCCAAAATCACTGCAGATGGTGACTGCAGCTGTGAAATAAAAAGACGCTTGCTCCTTGGAAGAAAAGTTATGACCAACCTAGACAGCATGTTAAAAAGCAGAGACATTACTTTGCCAACAAAGGTCCGTCTAGTCAAGGCTATGGTTTTTCCAATAGTCATGTATGGATGTGAGAGTTGGACTATTAAGAAAGCTGAGCGGCAAAGAATTGATGCTTTTGAACTGTGGTGTTGAAGAAGACTCTTGAGAGTCCCTTGGACTGCAAGGAGATCCAACCAGTCCATCCTAAAGGAGATCAGTCCTGAATGTTCATTGGAAGGACTTATGCTGAAGCCGAAGCTCCAATATTTTGGCCACCTGATGCTAAGAACTGACTCACTAGAAAAGACCCTGATGCTAGGAGAGATAGAAAGCAGGAGGAGAAGGGGACGACAGAGGATGAGATGGTTGGATGGCATCACCAACTCAATGGACATGAGTTTCAGTAAACTCTGGGAGTTGGTGATGGACAGGGAGGCCTGGCGTGCTGCAGTCCATGGGGTCGCAAAGAATTGGACACGACTAAGTGACTGAACCGAACTGATCTGAAGGGAAAACTACTTCTTGACTCACAACCTTCTGACCTCCAAATGGGTGGAGTTTCACCTCAACATTAGGTATTTGCAACAGTGCCTACTTGAGGTTGGTGCAGACCACATAGTTTCCAGGCTCAATCCACTAGACTGTCCCCAACCCCCACTTCAGATGCCAATCGAAAGTAGTGGGTCCCCAATAATAGTAAAGCAATCAACGAGGTGATATGTTAAGATCTTATCATTAAAAAATAGTTGTGAGGTGAAAGTGAAAGTGTTTGTCACTTAGTCTGTCCGATTCTCTGTGACCCCATGGACTGTAGCCCGCCAGGTTCCTCTGTCCGAAAAGAGTGGATATATGTGTATGTATTACTGACTCACTTTGTTGTACACCTGAAACAAACACAACATTTTAAATCAACTATATTCCCATAAAACTTTTTTTTAAAAGTTGTGAGGTGGGAAGTGGGACAGTTTAGGAGATTGTGATTAACTTATACACTGAGAAGTAAAAGTGAAAGTGTCAGTCGCTCAGTCTTGTTCAGCTTTGCAACCCCATGGACTGTAGTCTGCCAGATTCCTCTGGCTATAGAATTCTCCAGGCAAGAATACTGGAGTGGGGAGCCATTCCCTTCTCTAGGGAATCTTCCTGACCCAGGGATCAAACCTGGGTCTCCTACATTGCAGGCAGATTCTTTACTGTCTGAGCCACCAAGGAAGCCCTAAATATACGCTACTATATATGAAATAGCTAATAAGGACCTACTACTGTATAGCATAAAGAACTCTGCTCAATACTCTGTAAAGACCTATATGGGAAAAGAATCCAGAAAAGAGTGGATATATGTGTATGTATTACTGACTCATTTGAAACTAACACAACATTGTAAATCAACTATACTCCCATAAATTTTTTTTTAAAATAATACTTGAAAAAAAAAATTAAACTAAAGCAATGGGTCCCCCAGGTTACCCACACTTCTGTCCAACCTGGCTACAGATCAGTTTCCATGTTCCCCTCCTCAGGTTCAATAATTCACTAGTTTGGCCCATAGTACTCAGGGAAACACTTTTATTTACTATTACTAGTTTATTATGGAGGATGTGATAAAGGATATAGATGAACAGCCAGTGATAGCAGTACCTAGAGTAGGGTGGGGTCTGCAAGGGTCCTAAATACAGGAGGCTCTGTCCCTGCAGAGATGGACAACATTCTCCTGGTACAAGGACGCCTCCCCCAACTTGGGCGTTGCCGTTGTTGTTCAGTCGCTCAGTCGTGTCCTACTCTTTGTGACTCCATGAACTGTAGCACGCCAGGCATCCTGTTGTTCACCATCCCCCGGAGCTTGCTCAAACTCATGTCCATTGAGTTGGTGATGCCATCCAACCATCTCACCCTCTGTCATGCCCTTCTCCTACCTTCAATCTTTCCCAGCATCGGGGTCATTTCTAACGAGTCAGCTCTTCGCATCAGGTGGCCAAAGTATTGGAACTTGATCTTGAGCTTCAGCATCAGTCCTTCCAATGAATATTCAGGACTGATTTCCTTTAGGATTGACTGGCTTGATCTCCTTGCAGTCCAAGGGACTCTCAAGAGTCTTCTTCAACACCACAGTTCAAAAGGATCAATTCTTTGGGGCTCAGCCTTCTTTATGGTCCAACTCTCACATCCATACATGACTACTGGAAAAGCCATAGCTTTGACTCTACGAACCTTTGTTGGCAAAGTAATGTCTCTGTTTTGTAATATGCTGTCTAGGTTGGTCACAGTTTTTCTTCCAAGGAGCAAGCATCTTTTAATTTCATGGCTGCAATCACCATCTGCAGTGATTTTGGAGCCCAAGAAAACACACCTGGTTGATGCAGTGGAAATTCCAAGCCTCTAATGACACCATTGTTTCCTTTGAAGGATGGGCGCTTTATTAGCATAAACCTCTGGGTTGGGAAGATCCCCTGGAGAAGGGAAAGGCTACACACTCCAATATTCTGGCCTAGAGAATTCCATGGACTATACAGTCCATGGGGTCGC
The DNA here is from genome assembly GCF_033118175.1 of Dama dama. Lineage (NCBI taxonomy): Eukaryota > Metazoa > Chordata > Mammalia > Artiodactyla > Cervidae > Dama > Dama dama. Next base: position 21,937,675 of record NC_083685.1, on the reverse strand, counting down.
AAAGAGTCAGACAGGACAGAACTATTTTCACTTTCACTTTCTTTTCCTGTAAGGGTGAAAGGGGCTTGATATGAATAACAAGAGACACTGCCTTCACCATTATCACTAAAGAAATTTCAAAGATTTTAGGAACTCTGTGACAGGCATGAAGACCAAATACATATTTATTGTACTATCACACCAGGCTTCCCTGGTGGCTCAGACGGTAAGGAACCCACCTGCAATTCGGGAAACCTGGGTTCAGTCCTTGGGTTGGGAATATACCCTGGAGAAGGGAATGGCAACCCACTCCAGTATCTTGCCTGGAGAATCCCTCGGACAGAGGAGCCTGGCAGGCTGCATACAGTTCTGCAGATGGTGACTGCAGCCATGAAATTAAAAGACACTTGCTCCTTGGAAGAAAAGCTATGACAAATCTAGGCAGCATATTAAAAAACAGAGATATTACTTTGCCAATAAAGGTCCATCTAGTCAAAGCTATGGTTTTTCCAGTAGTCATGTATGGATGTGAGAGTTGGATCATAAATTCTCCAAACAGGGCTTCAACGGTACATGAACTGAGAACTTCCAGATGTTCAAGCTGGATTTAGAAAAGGCAGAGGAACCAGAGATCAAATTACCAACATTTGTTGGATCATAGAAAAAGCAAGAGAGTTCCAGAAAAACATCTACTTCTGCTTTATTGACTACATCAAAGCCTTTGACTGTGTGGATTACACCAAACTGTGGAAAATTCTTAGAGATGTGAATACCAGACCACCTTATCTGCTTCCTGAGAAATCTGCATGCAGGTCAAGGAGCAACAGTTAGAACCGGATATGGAACAATGGACTGGTTCCAAATTGTGAAAGGAGTATGTCAAGGCCGTATATTTTCACCCTGTTTATTTAACTTATATGCAGAGTACATCATGCAAAATGCCAGGCTGAATGAAGCACAAGCTGGAATCAAGATTGCCGGGAGAAATATCAATAACCTCATATACACAGATGACACCATCCTTATGGCAGAAAGTGAAGAGGAACTAAAGAGCCTCGTGATGAAACTGAAAGAGGAGAGTGAAAATGTTGGCTTAAAACTCAACATTCAGAAAATGAAAATCATGGCATACGGTCCCATCACGTCAAGGCAAATAGATGGGGAAACAGTGGAAACAGTCAGAGACTTTATTTTCTTGGGCTCCAAAATCACTGCAGATGGTGACTGCAGCCATGAAATAAAAAGACACTTGCTCCTTGGAAGAAAAGTTATGACCAACCTAGACAGCATATTAAAAAGCAGAGACATTACTGTGCCGACAAAGGTCCATACAGTCAAAGCAATGGTTTTTCCAGTAGTCATGTATGGATATGAGAGTTGGAATATAAAGAAAGCTGAGCGGCGAAGAATTGATGCTTTTGAACTGTGGTGTTGGAGAAGACTCTTGAGAGTCCCTTGGACTGCAAGAAGTTCAAACTAGCCAATTCTAAGGGAAGTCAGTCCTAAATATTCATTAGAAAGACTGATGTTGAAGCTGAAGCTCCAATACTTTGGCCACCTGATGCGAAGTACTAACTCACTGGAAAAAAGCCCTGATGCTGGCAAGATTGAAGGCAGGAGAAGGGGTTGACAGAGGATAAGATGGTTGGATGGCATCACAGACTCGATGGACAGGAGAGTTTGAGCAGGCTCCGGGAGTTGGTGATGAACAGGGAAGCCTGGCGTGCTGCCATTCATGGGCTCACACATGGTCGGACAAAACTGAGTGACTCAACTGATCTATCACATCATCACTGCCTACAGCCACCCTCCCCCGCCATGCACACCTGCTTTTGTCTAATTCTAGCTCTATAATTGGAAATCCTCTAGCCTCATCTTTATCTGATCCTCTGGTCATTTGACAGTGGTTTGCAGAACAGAGGACTGCTATCAAGCTGGGATTGACTAACCTGATGGTGTGTTTAACTGTCTTGTTATCAGGGTAGATTATCCCACAATGAGACCATTTCTAGACACAGACTCAAGTACAGTTTGTATTGTGCAGATGAAACACTGTCCTGAATTAGGAGATTCATGTTTTCCAACAAATATGCTTTGAGACTCTGTGTCTGGCATTGAACCTGTTTTAACTTGCTAAGTAGTGTCCAATTCTTTGTGACCCTATGGACTGTAGCTTACCAGGCTCCTCTGTCCATGGAATTCCCCAGGCAAGAATACTGGAGTGAGTTGTCATTTCCTTCTCCAGGGAATCTTCCTGACCCAGGGATCAAACTCAGGTCTCCTGCATTGTAGGCAGATTCTTCAGGGTCTGAGCCACCAGAGAAGCCCATGTTTTGCATAAAGGTCCCTAAGTTCACACTTCTTCCCTCCCTGGGGACCACATAAGCTCACAGAGCCAGGCATTACTACCAAGATGCTTCAATGTCATGAGCACAAGAACCTGAGTGATTCATGCTGGCCATGTTCTAGCACTATTTATATTAATATAATTCAATATAATGAAAGCCACAAATGCAAGCCACATGTGCAATTTAAAATTTCCAGGTAGGGACTTCCCTGGTGGTGCAGTGGTTAAGACTCTACACACTCCCACTGCAGGCTTCTGCAGGCTTCCTGGTCAGGGGACCTAAGATTCGACATGCCATGCGGCCTATATAAATAAAATATTTTAGTAGCTACATTTTAAAAATTTTATTATTTAAAAAATTTTTATTGGAATATAGTTGCTTCACAATGTCATGTTAGTTTCAGGGGCACAGCAAAGTGAATCAGCGGTACAAATACTCACATACATCCTTTTTCAGATTCTTTTCCCATATAGGTTATTACAGAATATTGAGTAGGGTTCCCTGTGCCATACAGTAGGTCCTTACTAGTTATCTATTTTATTTTTTGCTGCACCTCACAGCTTGTGGGAGCTCAGTTCCCTAACCAGGGGTTGAACGTTGGCCACAGCAGTGAAAACACTGAACACTAACCACTAGACCACCAGAGAACTAACTCCCTATCTATTTTATATATAGTAGTGAGTATATGTTAGTCTCAATCTTCTGATATATCACTCCCCCCCATACTTCCCCTTTGGTACCGATAAATTTGATTTTGAAATCTGTGAGTCTGTTTCTATTTTGTAAATAACTTCATTTATGTAATTTTTATTATTAGACTCCACATATATGTGATACCATATATTTGTCTTCCTCTTACTTCAATAAGTGTGATAATCTCTAGTTCTATCTGTGTTGCTACAATTGGCATGCTTTCGCTCTTTTTATGGCTGAGTAACATTCCATTGTATATACGTACCATATCTTCTCTATCCACTCATCTGTCGATGGACACTCAGGTTGCTTCCATGTCCTGGCTATTGTGACCAGTGTTACTATGAATATCGGGGTGCACGGATCTTTTTTTAAAAAAGATGTGTGCTCTTGCAAAATGATCAACCACACATATTAACTCACTCAAATGAATGATATTATCATTTCTCCTTCTGGTCCCTACTTTCTCACCCAGCACTGATGCTGTGGCTCATTGCTACATTGTCTTTCACGATGTGGAGTCCCAGCTTTTGACTTGTTCAGCTAGGCCAGCCAGCGGGCCTCCAGATAACGTCACAATGACTAGCCTCAAATTGTCTTCTGGAGACCACTGTGAGATTTTCTTTGCAATATAAATATTCCCAGGAGCAATACTCTCCAATCATAAGTGTATTTAATGTCACCTGTGGTCTCGCGTGGCATGGTATGCCTGTCACCTCTGGGGAATTGCGGGTCCTAACTGTGGGAACATTTGTTCCTGAATGTTGGCTAATGCTAAAGAAATAATTTTTAGCACCCATGAAAGCATCTCAGTTCAGGGTGGCGTGGAGAGGCGTACATCAGTTGCTATACCCTGCTAGGATTGCCTAAATTAGCAAATAAAAATAAAGGACACCCTATTGAATTTGAATTTCAGATAAGCAACAAGTCTTTTTTTTCCCCTTTGTTGTAAGTGTGTCCTAAATATTGCAGGGCACACACATACTAAAAAACATATTTGTTGTCTATCTGACAAATAGACAGGTATCTTGTATTTTATTTGGCAACCCTATCTCCAGTTAAACAATTAAACTCAACATGGTATGCCCACTCTTCAGACTGGGGAACAGGATCATGGAATCAGCATGACATGTCAGTATTGGGAAAACTGCACACAGGCTTGGCTGGAAGTAATGAAATATATTTAAGAAGTCTGTACACCAAAATTACAATAAACATTTATTAAGGTGTAATTTTCACAATATTTTCATTCTGTTCTGAAATTGGTCTACAAATATCTCTATGTAACACCAAAGCCAGTGATTCAATAAATAAGAGAAATGTACGGATTGCTTTGCCAAAAAAATAAGCCTTATACATTTATGCCTATTTATGATATTTGTAGAATCAGTTTCCCAAGGCTCATGAAACTAAAGTGAGCACACGCCACATAGGCACACACACACACACCACTATATTAAAATCAAATGGATTCATAGTATCAAATTAAATGCCATGTAAAATTTATAACCAGATACACAAAATGTGAAGTTGACTCATGAATACACTGTGGATCATGGGTACCATACCTCACAAATATGATTTCCAGTTGAGAAGAGGGAAGTAAGTGCTAGGCTGGATTTTAAGTGAGCGCTAATCACCACCATCATCACAAAGAAATCAATTTAATTACAGTATTCAAAGAGTTAACACACATGCAGATATTAAATTGACACTACAATAAAATCTTTAAATCTGCAAAAAGACATTAGAACATATGGTTGATAACACCACTAGCTGCCACAGATTTTCAGTAGATGGTGCAAAGGGCAATCAGGTTTTTAAATCACCACCAGGGAAACACTGGTCCTGGTGTATCTCCTACAAATCAAGGAATCAGTGAAGAGCAGAGTGCAGATTTCAGTAGGCTGGACAAGCTTTGTTTATTCCAGATCCTATTTATCACACTGATGGTTGTCCAAGTCTTAATTTGAAGGCTACTGTATTAGATCCTGCAAAAGTATATGCTTCTATTATTCACAATAAGGAGCAAAGGTTGAAGTACTCAAATGGCCATAAACAAAACTTTTGCAGAATGGTGATGTATTATCCAAAAAAAGTTGGGGGAGGTGGGTGACACCTTTAGGTCTTGGAAATTCCTTCTATTTTTTTGGCCATGCTATTTCCCCCATCAGGGATTAAACCTAGGTCCCCTGCACTGGAAGCATGGAGTCTCAACCACTGGACTGCCAGGGAAGTCCCCAGAAATTTCTGTTAAAGTGAGCTAGAGGGATGGCTGTGTGTGTGCTCAGTTGCATCCCCTTTGTTACCCCATGCCTACCAGGCTTCTCTGTCCACAGGATTTTCCAGGCAAGAATACTGGAGTGGGTTGCATTTTCTACTCCAGGGGACCTTGCTGAACCAGGGATCGAAACTGCAACTCTTGCATCTCCTGCACTGGCAAGAGGATTCTTTACCACTAAACCACTTGGGAAGCCCCCATACTACACTTGATCTTAGCCAAAAGGCCAAGAGGTGATGGCAAGAGCTGGCTTTTTGGTTCAGTCAGTCAATTCAAAACCCATCAGAAGTGATCGGGTATCAACCTATAAGGCCAATATCCTTCCTCAAAAGCATCTTAAGAAGTAGCAGAGGGAATTCTTTGGCAGTCCAGTGGTTAGGATGCCTCGCTTTCACTGCAGAGGACCCAAGTTCCATCCCTGGTTGGGAAACTAAGGTCCCATGAGCTATGCAGTGCAGCCAGAAAAAAAAAAGAAAAAGGAAAAACAAAAGGTAGCAGGAAGCAAGGGGATGAAGTAAAGCAGGATTCCCGATAGTGAGAAGGTGTCTTAGCCATGTTTTAGATTCTGCACTGGACATCTGACGTGTTATTCCTAACCTCTCTAGGTTACTGAAATGCCACCAAAGTGGTTTACACCTTCCCCACAAGCCAGCCCCAGGGGGTGGGTGTACAAAATTCCTTTTACAACCCTCCCAAGTACGGACCCCATCCTGCATGTTCACCCTTAGTGCCAACAGGAAATGTCTCCAACTAGCTACTCCCCGCCACAGTCAGCGGGGCATAGATCCTGCTCTCCTGTCTGCTTCTTAGTCCACGTGGGACAGGCTTCCTGGGGTCGTGAGAGGCATGGTATGCCTGTCGTCTCCGGGCAACTATAGGTATTTAAAATCTCCTTCAAAGGCAGTAACCTCTCTCCATGATGTCACTCGGTCCCCTTCATAAATTAAAGACCCTGGCACAATTCACAAGACCAGCTTTCAGGAAATTCTGTCGTTGCATTTTGCTACAAGAAATGATATGGGGTTTAAAAAAAAGGCGAACAAACCCAAAAAAACCCCAGAAGGCAAGTAATGCTGATTGGTATTGGAAAATACAAAAATGGAAAATATGAAAGGCTGACATGCCACAAAAGCATCTTTGCCAGGATGTCAAGGAAGAGATTGGTCCAAACATTGATCCCCAAACATCCACAGAAATCCAGCAAGTTGGAGATAACAAATCCTTTTTCTTTTCTGGGCTCTTTTCTGCTCTTGGTATTTACTGCGATATTGAAGCATTGGGAAATTAACACTGATGAACTTGAAGATATCTAAAAAACTGAGTTTTAACTATAAGAGATTCACAGTAGCTTTCGTCAGGATATTTTCATATCACACTGAATGATATGTTACACTAATATATTCTACAGCCCTGAAGATATAAAAAAACTTCTCTTCAAGGTATGAGATATGATACAAAAATACATTTCTCATGTACAAAAGAGAGAAAAAAGGAGATGAGGGGTACTGGAAGAGGTCAATTATCCTACAAGCTTCCGTGGAAAAAAGAAAAAAAAAAAAATCCCAACTATTTGAGGATAAGAGGACGCCCAAGCAAAAGTCAAATTTACGTATTAAAAAGGAAGAGTTACGCATATTGAACCTCTGTGACTTCCATCAGAATTTCAAGGACTATTCCACCCTGAAGTGATACTCTTAAGGAACTAATTAACTTTGGTTAAAAATAAAGACATCTTTCATTTGGCTGTATCAGATTGTTCAACTGGCTTCATAGCCTACACTTAGCCAATCCAGAAAACAAGGTGCATGTTTTTTTAAATATTTATTTATTCACATATTTGGTTGCATTGGGTCTTAGTTGCGGCACATGAGCTTAGTTGCCTCACGGCATGTGGAATCTTCCTGCACCAGGGATTGAACCCATGTCCTTGCATTGCCAAGCAGATTCTTAACCCCTGGGCCACAGGGAAATCCCGAGGTGTATATATTCTTAACAATAACTTCCAGTTGATGATGAGGCCTCAGTCCACCAGCACCCAGATATGTGAGCCTTCCTCGATTTACTAGAAGTTAAAATGATTTTTCTGCTAGGGTCTCAAGACATCACAGTTCCAAAAGGTTTCCAGGTGTGAGGGTGGGCGAGAGAAGGGTGCATGTTGTACCCAGAAGATAATTTAAAACTTAAAATCTTTGTGCAGAGAATGTCAATTACCCCCCCGCCTAAGATGAGCAAAGCAAACACCCAAATGTGCTAGAGACATAGAAGCCAAATGCACAAGGGGAAAGAAGGCAAACATGACCTCCCTGGAGTTCTCTATACCCTGTGTGAAAACAGATTTGTCTCTAAGTATCTAAATGACAAAACGGGAACGGCTTCAGTGCGGAAACCAAGGGGTTTCCAATGCCCATGGATAAAGATTTGCCCAAGCAAATTCTAGAGGACATGTATATAATTTCAAGAAGTGAGCTGCAAATGCAAGACAGTTTGGGCCCTGTTAATGTGCACCTTAAAAATAGAAGTTTCATGAACACTCTTGAAAAACATCTGCTCCTCCTCCCCAGGTACTTGCAACCTCAAATAAAGCATACAGAAACACAGCACAGAGGAGCTGGCAGGCAGCTGAGTTTTCTCTGAAAGGATTCCTGGACCAGAAAGTCTTGGCTCTACCTGATCTGGCAGGGGTCTCTGCAAACCTGTGTACAGGGGTCTGTGATGCGGCTGCCAGGACACGCAGGTGGGCAAGGAAGGCCAATGGAGACAGCCACGAAGCCTAGTAGCAAAACCTGGGGCTTCATTTCCTTGATTTCCTGTGCTTGTTTGGTACCCAGAAAGGGGCGTCTCCACTAGCCCCTGATCCAAGCCTTGCAAAGCCCCCTTTGTTCAGGACTCCCACAGCTGTCTGTCCCGCATGTACCTCTCTTCACCCCTAGAGACCACTGAAAATGAAGCCACCACAGATTCCAAACCAAAAGCACCTAACACATATATTGTAAAAATTTCAGATAAAATAAATCAGATCTTTTCCAAGTCTGGCGGGTGTCTGCTTATTGTTCCTGAGAATGCTTTATAAGCAGCAACAGACTTGAAAGGTTATTAGCTGCTATGGTTGGTTTTCCTTTCCTTTAGTCCTGAGTCAACCAAAAACCAAAATGAAATAAGTATACGAAACACCCTGGAGAGTGTAGCTTTCCTATATCCCCCTAGCTGGCCAATGGTAAAATTAGGACTCAAATTAGATACCTGATGAGCTTCAGTGCTTGCTCAGGCAGTTCTTGGTATCAAACTCCAACGATATTCCTTTGCCTGGTTCTTGAATTTTCCTTTAGAAAATGTGGAGGTTAAAATACATCAAAGTACAGAAGGGGGAGAGAATCTTAGGTTTTCTACAAATAATGATTTCTTCATTTAGAAATCTGATTGATGGGGGCTTGGTTGGATCATCTAGGATCTCAAAGACATTGAGTTTCAACCTTGAAACCCAACAGTCCACATTCAGAAGCAACACAATTCATCAAATCAACATCAACCAAAAACAACATGAAATGAAGGTCACAGCTTTGGAACATGAAAAGAACGCACACAGACCTCAACCACCAATCCCCGTGCTGCAAAAGCAAACACTTGCCTTGAAACTTTTCCAAAAGGTCGAATTAGCAATTTCTTCCCCTCTGTGTAAAGTTTTAATAAGCTCAACTCGATCTGCCTTTATTAAAAAACCTTACAAAAGATGTATTTAAATGCTTGAAAAAATTAACTTTATGCTCTATGCACAGATAAACTTCTCTTACTGTACAGCTAATATGGTTATATCCTTTGTTTAAAAAATATTTTTTTCCACTAATGACACTTGGTGGGTAGTCCTATATCAATGATCTTGTCAATTCCTCCCGGAAGATGTCCTAAGAGTTGACACGTGGCCGGAAACACCCTCACAAAGCGCCCCTCTCTTGCTCAGGCATGTTTATTAAGATTGTTTGGGGTTTGGCGTTCTTTTTTTTCTTCTTCTTTTTTGTTTCCGGAGAGAGGGCGCTGGTGGGGGGGGAGCCGGCCGGCTGGCTGGTTGTCACTTGCTGTTGGGGCGGTCAAGACTCTCCAGCACACGGGTGAGGCGGATGTTGAGCAGTCTGACCTGGTTCTCCAGTTGTTCCAGCTTCTCCTCCACGCTGGGGCCACTGGGGCTGCCTCGCCAGTAGAAGCCCATGGGCCCGGTCATGAAGTAGATGGCCACCACGAAACACAAGGGCAGCACGGCATTCTCAGGCTCGCCCTCGTATTTGTGAAGGATGTACACGCAGGACATGGAGAACAGAATGACTCGCACCACCCAGAAGAAGCGGCCGAACACCAGGTGCAGGGCACTGAAGGTGAAGCCCAGGGTCAGAGACAGGAACCAGTAGGCCAGGAGGACGACGCCTACCAGCAGGAGGGCTCGGGCAGGGCTGTTGGCCACCGAGCTGGGGTTGAAGTACTGGGACAGGTTCGAGACTGCAGGACAGAACAGAGGGACAGCGGCCGGTTACAGGGAGTCACGGGGGTTCTCTGCGAGCTGGGGTGGGTGGCTCAGCTCACTGGCTGGGCCTCTTCCACACCCTGAGAAACTAAAACTGGCTGCCTGGGTATAGAACCCTGGGAGAAGACAGGGCAACACTGCTCTATCATGGGTTTAAAACACCTTTCAGGTAGGGCAGAGCCTGTACACTGGCCTTCAGCTGCCCTCCTTCCTGTCTTCCATACCCAGCATTAGGCTGCCTAGAAGGGTGTTTCCCAGCCTCCCTTGAAGCTAGCTACATAACTAAGTTGTGGTCAAGGAGAGGTGGGCAGAAATGTTTGGGGATGGCTTCCTAAAAGTAGTGGGAATAGGCCCTTTACCTCGTCGTCTTCTGCCTGCTGGAATGTGGATGCGATGGCTGGTATAGGAGCAGCTGTCTTGGGTCATAAGGGAAGGGAAGTCACCTATTGGGGAGCAATAAGATGGAAGGGGCCTCGGACCTGAGAATGTGCTGCAAAGCCACCTACCTGCCTAGCCACCTACCTGTGAACTTTTCACATAAGAGAAATATAAGCTTCCATCTTGTATAAGCTGCTGTAATTTGGGGTCTCTGTTACTCACAGCCAAACCTAATCGTAACTGGTACCCACACATGAAGTTCCATCTTAAGAATGGAGTGAAATGGAGGACGTGCATCTTCTGTGTGCCCGACTTAAGAAAATTTCCAAACAGAAAAGTTAAAAGGATGGTAATATAAATACTCCTATCAAAATCATCTAGGTTTAACAATGGTTAACATTTTACTCCATCTCTAGTCACATATCCCTCCCTTTTTTTTAACCAAACCATTCGAAAGAGGCACACATCATACTGCAGCATGCAACTTTCTCTCCCACGTTTATTGAGACATAACTGACATATAGCACTATTTAAGTTCACGGTATACAGAATGACTTGACTTATATTGTGAGATGATCATAGTAAGTTTTGTTAATATCCATCATCTCCACAATAGTGTAAAGCAAATGTATTGCAATTAAAAATACATAAGCAAAACGAAAAATGTCCATCATCTCATAGATAGAAAAAAAAAGTTTTCCTTTTCCCGAGAACTTTGAGGATCTCCTAACTCTAATAACTTTCAACTATACTGCACAGCAGGGCTAAACCCAGTCACCATGTTGCACACTACACTCCCAGGATTCATTTATCCTGTAACTGAGGTTTGTACCTCTTAACCATCTTCCTCCAATTCCCCTACTTTCCATTCACTGTCTCTGGCAACCACAAATCTGACCTCTCAATTTATGAGTTCATTTTTTTTTTTTTAAAGATTCTATATATAAGTGAGATTATACAGTATCTGCTTTTCTCTGACTTATTTCACTTAGCTTAATGCCCTCAAGGTCCTTCTATGTGGTTGCAAATGGTAGGATTTCCTGTTTCATGGCTGAAGAATATTCCATCATATATAGACACGCCAACATTTCTTTATCCATTTACCTGTCTGTGAACACTTAGGTTGACTCCATGTCTTAGCTATTCTCAGTAACGCTGCAACGTACATGGCTGGGGACAGGACGGGGGTGGGGGTTGGCAGTGATGGTGTAGTTATTTCTTTGACGTAGTGTTTTTGTTTCCTTCAGATATACTCCCAGAAGTAGAACTGCTGAATTGTATGGTTAAAATGAAATTTTTTTTTTAAACTTTACTGATTTATTTTTGGCTGTGCTGGATCTTGGAAGCTGCATGCAGGCTTTCTTTAGTTGTGGCGAGTGGGGACTCCTCTTGGGTTGCAGCGTGTGGGCTTTTCATTGTGGGGCCTTCTCTTGTTGCACAGCACAGGCTACAGTGCATGTGGGCTTTAGCAGCTGTGGCCCACTGGCTTAGTTGCTCCAAGGCACGTGGAATCTTTTCGGACCAGGGATGGAACCTGTGTCCCTTGCACTGGCAGGCAGATTCTTATCCACTGCACCACCAGGGAAGTTCTCTACTGTAAAGAGGAACTCCACACTGTTTTCCATAGTGGTGGACTAATTTACATTCCCACCAACAGTGCCCAAGTTCTCCACATCATCAGCAACATTTGTTCTCTCTTATCTTTTTGGTAACAGTCATTCTAATAACCAAATTAATATTGCATTGTGGTTTTGATATGCATTTCCCTAATGACTAGCATGCTGAATTACTGGTAATACAGTACCTTTTCATGTACCTGTTGACCATTCATATAGAAGGAATATGTTTCTTTTCATAAATATGAAAACATTCATATTCATGTTTCCTTTTTTTTGGAAACAATGTTTATCCAGGTCCTTTGTCATCCCCCCCGCCCTTTTTTTTTTCCTGGCTGCACCATCAAGCACGTGAGATCTCAGTCCCCTGATCAAGGATTGAACCCGCACCCTCCACAGTGAAAGCTCAGAGTCCTAACCACTAGACCGTCTAGGAATTCCCTTTTGTCCATGTCTTAATTTTTTTTTTTCCTTCTATTGAGTTGTATGAATTCTTTATCTATTTTGGATATAAACTCCTTAACAGATACGTTTGCAAATATTTTTTCATTCTGTAAGTTCATTTTGTTGATCGTTTCTTTGGTTGTGCAGAAACTCTCTAGCTTGATGCAGCCTCGCTTGTTTATTTTTGCTTTTGGTGTCAAATCCAGGAAGTCACTGCCAAGGACAAGGTCAAAGAGCTGACTGCCTGTTTTCTCCCAGGAATTTTATGGTTTCTGGTCTCACATTTAAGTCTTTAATCCGTTTCGAGTTAATTTTTGTGAGTGGTGTGAAATAGAGATCTGATTCCATTCTCTTACATGTGAATGTTTTCCCAGCACCACTTACTGAAGAGATTGTCTTTCCTCCATTAAGCATGCTTGGCTTTCTTGTCAAATACTAGCTAACCATACGTGCATGACTTTATTTCTCGGCCCTATTGGTCCATGTGTCTGTTTTTATGCCAATACTATTGTGTCTTGTTTTAAAGCTCCATGTTTTCTTAAAAAACATTTTTATTTACTTATTTGGTTGTACCAGGTCTTAGCTGTGGCACAGGGAATTGCCGATCTTCGTTGAGGCATGCAAAATCTTTAGTTGTGGCAGGCAAACTCTTAGTTGCAGCATGTGGGATCTAGTTCCCTGACCAGGGATCAAACCCTTGCCCCCTGCAGAGAAAGTGCAGACTTTTAGCCACTGGACCGCCAAGGAAGTCCCTGCTCTAGTAAATTAACTGAGCAGAAGGAGTTCATGGGAACTTCTAGTTTGCAGCCAGTTGCTCAGAAGCACAGGTGATGACCTGGACTCATGATCGGCATCCAAAGTGGAGGGTGGTCTTGTGGGACTGAACCCTTTGCCTGTGGGGTCTGATTCTGCCTCTAGGTAGATAGTGTCAGAACTGAGTTGAATTCTCTGTCACCCCATGGTATGTGCACATTGCTAGCTGGTGGGGGGAAGCCTACACACACACACACTTTGGAATTGGGTCCAGGAACCTTTTTCAGTCACACACCTAGGGCAGAGTGGAGCTGGTATTTCAAGGCAGAGTCTGGTTGACAGAGCCACCCAGTCCCTGCCCTGTCCTCAGGCAGCCTCCAGGAGGAATCCCTACTTCCCCCGTTTTGTCACAAGTGTCACAAGGCTTCCAAGGCTTCAGAGAAAGTCAACAATTTGAAGATAGGAGACTGAAATCCTTCCTTCTGACTCTGGATGCTATTTCCCAGAAAAGTGTCTTCAGCCAGGAGATCAAGGGTGGAGCTAACTGTGCTGTCATTTATAGTGGGCACCAAGCCCAGGAAACATGGCAAGTGTGAGTTGAGATGTGCTGGGCCAAATACAGGCTAGATTTCCAAGACATTAGTATGCCCCAAGATGTAAGACACCTCGTTAATAATTTTCTATTGATTCCAAGATGAGATGACATTTTTTTTTTCTTGTGGCTGTGCTGGCGGCTTGTATCAAACCCACACCCCCTCCAGTGGAAGCATGGAGGTTCAAGGGAAGTACCAAGATGGCAATATTTTTAATATATTGGATTAACTAAAACACGTTATTCATTTCACTGGTTTCTTTTTACCTTTTTAACATGGCAATTAGAACATTTAACGTCACATATGTGGCTGGCATTCTATTTCTATGGAACCACTCCAGGCTAAGGACTCTCCATTTTAACCAGTACCTTGAAACATTCTGAAGCAGGCCATTAAAGCATTGTGCTCACAGATGCATTCTGTACCAGAATACCCAACTCCGGAGTCCAGTTTCCTGCAAAACCTTTTGCACCTTCAAACGTCTCAGTGTAAGACACACACTCTAGAGGTTTTCAGATGATTTGAAACTTAATGCATCAAGGGGAAAAAAACCACAACACAGAAGTGAGTTCTTTCACCTCTGAATGTGCCAGCCACCCTTCTCATGAACATGAGTATTCGGGCCTCTTGGCTGTAGAAGAACTCTTTGATCTTTGATCTTCACTGCGGCATGCGGGATCTTTAGTTTCTGCACGTGGGATCTAGCTCCCCAACCAGGAGGCTGACTTGACTCCAGTCTTTCATTTCAAGCCGAGTGCAATTTCTTGCAGTCAGGTTTGTTTGTCCAGGGCTATTTGGTCAGGGATGGAAATACCGAGAGTTTAATGATCTGGGAAGGTGGTGGAAATGGATTCCAAGCAGGATTGCACTCAATTGCGGGAGCCAGGTTCCGTGTTGACTCAGCCGGAGTCCCAGGAGGGGCCCTCCACAGCCCCAGGGGGCTTGGAGCTGCACGGCAGCCTCTCAAACGGCGATGCTGCTGCCTCCAATTCTCTGCCTAAGGCCTCTCGGAGACTGAATTCAGTGGTTCAAAGCCGGAGGGTGGGTTCCCAGGGATGGAGGGGATGACAGCGGGTGCGAACCAGCGTATGGGTTTGGGCCAGCAGCCAGCTCAGCTCCAAGGCCTCAGTCTCTATCTGTAAAGTGGGAGTGTCAGGACCGATGGAAAGGGTCGGGGGTGGTGGGTGGATTCAAAGAGATGGAGTGTGGAACTCAGAGAGTGTACTGGTCTCCTCAGGCTTCTGTAACAAACGACCAGACGTGGTGGCTTCAAGCAACAGGACTGGAGCCTCAGTGTTCTGGGGGCCAGAATTCTGAAGTCAAGGTGTGGGCAGGGCTGCGCGCCAGGTAAAGCTCCAGGGGAGGCTCTCTCCCGGCCCCTTCCGGTCCCTGGCTCGTTGACCGCACCCGTCCTTCTCCATCTCCGTTTTCACATTCACATGGCCATCGTCTCCGTGTGTCTGTGCCTCCGTCCAAATTTCCCTCTTTTTAAAAAATATTTATTTTTATTTATTATTTGGCTGTGTCGGGTCTCAGTTGCAGCATGCAGGATCTTCGATCTTCATTGGGGCATGCGTGACCTTTAGATTCGGCATGTGGGATCCAGTTCCTTGACCAGGGATCAAACCAGGGCCCCCTGCATTGGGAGCTCGGAGTCTCATCCATTGGACCACCAAGGAAGTCCCTTCGTCTTCTTGTAAGGACACCAGATGTTGGATTGAAGACCCACACTAACCTAGGATGACCTCATCTCAGCTTGATTACATCTGCAGAGACTTCATTCCCCAATAAGGTCACATTCACAGGTGTGGGGGTTTTGAGGGGGCACTTTTGGAGAGGGACACCTCAATTCGCCAAAGCAGTGAAGCAGTGGGGCTGACAGGTCTCCAACTCTTACTGACATTGGGCCTTTTTGTACCAGGGGCAGAGCCGGGGACGAGGTTGCAGCCTGGAGAAGGCTTGCAAGACCTTGCTCACGGATCTCAGAGGGGAAATGATAACAAATACACACACGTGGGAGGAGGGCAGGAGGTGGGAGAATGCGAGTGTGAGAACTCAGCATGAGGGGTCCTCACACAAGGTGGTCAGGAGGGGCTTCTTGGAGGAGGTGTCATTTACCAGAGACCCGAGCATGGGAAAGACAGGAGCAGGCAAAGGGTTGGGAAGATCGTCCCCAGCAGGGAGCACATAGAGCAACAGGAAGGCGTCAAGGACTCAGGTATGTCCAAGGGCCAGGCAGTGTCCTTGGTGTGAACTTTGTCAATTGAAAGTGCATCAGGAAATCACTGGGCAGTTTTAACAAGAGTGACTTAATCTGACTTTTATGTTTTGTTTTTTTTAAAATCACTAACCAAAAAAGTAGCAATTAAAAAAAATAAAATCACTCTAGGTATTTGTTGAGAAGAGACCCTGGTTAGGAGATAAGCAGGAAAGCGCTCACCCAGAAGGCCTAAGGCCACTTTCCAGAAAGGTTTGCAAGTTGGGCCCTTGGCCAGCATCTGGGAACGTGGATTTCTGGATTGTAAGATTGGGATGCATAAGAAATAAGTGGCCTCCATCCCCATTTCTGGCAAAGGCTCCTAAAAGCCTTGTAATTTCCTAAGTGATAAGAGCAATAAAGGTGTCTTGATAATTCACAGCCCCTTTCACACACACCTGTGTTTGTTAATCAGGTGATTCTGAAAAGCCTCTAAAGATGTAGGCTGGTTGCCAAGGGAACCAACATGGTTTTTAGAGGGTTGAGCCTTTCGATTGACCCTCTTGACCTCTTGGGAGGAGGTGAAGGTTGAATCCATCACCAGTGGCCAATGAGTCAATAGAACTCGGAACGTAAAAGCTCCGAGTCCTGCCCAAAAACCCTGCCCCATGCACCTCCTTCACCTGGCTCCTATCACCTTTCATAAAAAAACAACTATCTATGAGTAAACAGGTTTCATGAGTTCCACAAGCAGCTTTAGGAAGTTACTTGAACCCAAGGAGGGGACAGGTCATTGGTACCCTTGATCTATACCAGCCAGTCAGAGGCACTGGAGACAACCTGGCCGAGTGTCTGAAGTGGGGGCAATTGTGGGACTAAGCCTCTGACCTGTAGGATCAGATGCTACCTCCAGGGAGGCAGGGTCAGAACTGAGTTCAATCTGGGCCTGGAGGTTCTGCACAAACAATGTGGTTCATGCTGATACCTGCTTTCATTCCAGGAGTCTGGAATTTAGAAGGTGCAAGGCAGAGGGTGCCTACATGACCAGCCCCTCAATAAACACCCTGGGTGCTGAGTCTCGACTGGATGTCCCTGGTTGAGGACACTTCACATGGGGAACAAAGCGTGTCCTGTGTGACAACCCCACCCCCATCCTGGAGAGGGCTCTGGGAGCCTGTGCCTGGTTCCCCAGACTTCACCCCATGTGTCTTTCCCTTTGCTGACTGTGCTCTGTCCTTCCCTGTAACACATCACAGCTGAGCGTACCAACAAACGCTGGGTCCTGGGAGTCCTTCTAGAGATGCACAGGACCTGGGGGCGGGGGTGGTCTTGGTGATCCTGACACAGGCGGCTGCAGGCTTCCTGGAGAGAGGCAGCAGCCTGAACTCAAAGGCTTCCAGCAGCTGCCTCCTGATTCCTGGACCAGCACACTGACTTCCTGGGGATCACACACTGCTCCTTCCGATGATTCTGTGAGCACCTCATTCTCTGTATTAAATCACTTCCTGTCTGAGTAACTGGAGTAGTTTGTTATGGACCCCGACCACCCAGAGACTCCACCTCCAGTCTCTGAGGTTTGCCTGAGTGACAGTCGTGTCTGACTCTTGGAGACCCCATGGACTGTAGCCCATCAGGTTCCTCAGTCCATCAGTCCATGGGATTCTCCAGGCAAGATTACTGGAGTGGGTTATCATCCCTTTCTCCAGGGGATCTTCCTGACCCAGGGATTGAAGCCAGGTCTCCTACATTGCAGGCGGATTCTTTACCATCTGACTTAACAGGGAAGCCTAGGGACAGACAAGTTGGCACTACCCACCTACACCTTCTAAGTAGCATCTGGGAATCTCAGTTACTTACAAACACAACTATGATAATAAAATAGGTTCTCTTGTATCCCCTCCACCCCTGTCTTCTCCTGCACCATCTGCCCTGGATACCACTCCCATAATTTGAGAAGCACCAGAATGAAACACAGCCTTCAAATGAATGCCCAACACCTACCGTCGAGTCCAAGAACTTCCAAGAGCTCTGCCCAAACTTTCCACACGGTTTCCACAAACATGTCCACTCCCAGCACGAACCTCTCAGTCAGCCTTGTCAGGAACTGCAGAAATGAGAAAAGTCATTACCGACTCGGTCACAGCTTCTTCCTAGCCCAGCCAAGTTTACACTTGAACGAGAAAACACAGCCAGCCGATGACAAAGGCCACCCCAGGGCTTGGCCAAATCGCCCAGGGAATTGATGGAACTTGGGACTAGCTCAGGGCGCCAAGAACCGAGAGAATATGGTCAAATCTCCCTCCTGGACTTCCCTGGTGGTCCAGTGGTTGAGAACCCACCTGCCAATGCAGGGGACATGGGTTCGATCCCTGGTCTGAGAAGACCCCACATGCCGTGGGGCAACAAAGCGGGTGTGCCACAACTACTGAAGCCTGTGAGCCCTAGAGCCCGTACTCAGCAAAAAGAGAAGCCACGGCAATGAGAAGCCTGCACACTGCAACTAGAGAGTAGCCCCAGCTCTCTGCAACTAGAGAAAAGCTGCCTGCAGCAACAAAGGCCCAGCATAGCCAAAAATAATAAATAAGTAAGAAAAATATATTTTAAAAAAAGTCTCCTTTCTACAGGTGGAGGGGTCCATCGGAGAAGCCAGGAGCCCTCCGCAAAGCTGCTCACTTCACTTTGATTACTCCCAGAGCCCTCTGCTGACTCTTGTCAAAGTCCCTGCCTGAATTCTCATTTCTAAATGGTGGGAGGTGTTGCAACCAACCTATTTCACCTGGAGGCTGGGCGCTGCTGCACGGGAGCAACTCTAAGGGGCGAGAATGGGGGTTTTCACAGTTGAGTCCCACCATCACCTCTCGGGCTCGTGCAAACGATGGAGACACACCTCCATCCCAGTTTTAAGGACCTTGGAGGGCTGCAGTAGCTCTCCCAATGTGAACACAAAGTGCAGCTTCATTTCACTTTATTTTTTAAAAATAAGTGATATGCCATACACATGGTACACATGGTATAGTCTCACTTCCTACAACCTGAATCCCCTTCCAGAGACAACACTGTTACCACTCGCTTGTAGATCTTCCCTTTTTTGCCCAGGTGAAGAATGGCACAGACAGGGGCTTCCCTGGTGGTCCAGCAGATAAGATGACTCTGAGCTGCCAATGCAGGGGGCCTGGGGTTTGATTCCTGGTTAGGCCCACATGCCCTGCAGTGTGACCAAAAGATAAAAAGGAAATGACCCCACCCCCCACACCTACTAAATTATACACTTTAAATGGAGACTGTATAGTATTAATATATGAATTATTCCTCAATAAGTTGCTATTTGAAAACCGGAAGGATACTAGCATAACACTGCAAATCAACTGTACTTCATTTATCTATTGGCTGCATTGTATCTTTGTTGTAGCACTCAAGCTTAGTCGCCCTGTGGCATGTGGAATCTTGTTGGACCAGGGGTGGAACCCACGTTCTCTGCATTGGCAGGTGGATTCTTAACCATTGGAGCACCAGGGAAGTCCTCAACTATACTTCTGTTTTTCAAAAAAATGCTTTTCAAACTGAAAGAGTAAGAAATAATAATGGAACAGTTGACATTAAGAAAAAAATAATGTAGGAATGACAGAAGGAAGTATCTATGTCAGGGAAAAGAGAGTCCCTGGACCTCTCTTGGATAGGGGTAGGTGGGTGGGGGCATTTTGGAGAATGTACCATCCCCTGGAGAGAAGACACACTGGTGTCCGTTTAGTTATAATTCTTTTCTTGTTAAAGAGTTTCACTGACATATCATTTACATACCATAAAGTTCTCGGCTTTAAAACGCACGATTCAATGTTGTTGTTGTTGTTTTTAAATCCCCCATAATTGAATTTTAGAACATCTTCATCACCCCAAAAGGAGTCTTGTCCCCACCTGCAGTCGCTCCTCATTCCCTCCTCCCCTCAGCCTAGGCAACCACTGATCTTCCCGTCTACACAGTTGTGCCTTTCCTGGACTTTCTGTACACACAGAGTCAGGCAATCCGTGCCCTTTTGTGCCTGGCTCCTTGCACTCAAAATAATAATATCAGGCTTCACCCATGTGGCACCCATGTGAATCGGTACTTAATTCCTCTTTCTTGCCAAAGAGCATTCCCTTTGGGGTTCTCCACGCTTTGTTCCTCCTCTCGTTATTCTTTAAAAGCATCACAATTTGTGCCCATTTGTCCATAGGCAGCAATTTCTATATTTTGTTCAAGTGGAGGAAAAGGGAAAGGACTCCCTGGGGCACCTGGGGAAAAGATCAGCAGGCCTTTCAAGGGTACCAGCTCCCCTGGAAAGGGTGTGGGAAAGTAGCTATTTGGGGAGGAAGAGACATTACAGCTTCTGCTGCCTCTGACCCTCTCTGTGCCTCAGTTTTCTCAGCTGTAAAATGGGACTAGGGAAGAATGGACATTAGGGAACTTCCCTGGTGGTCCACCAGTGGGTAAGAGTCCGTGCTCCCAAACCAAGGTGGCGCGAGTTCATTCCCTGGTCAGGGAACTAGATCCCAGATGCTGTAACTAAGAGTTCCAATGCTGCATCTAAAGATCCCACGTGCTGCAACTAAGACCCAGTGCAGCCAAGTAAATAAATATTAAATTAAAAAAAAAAAAGATGTGGGGACTGCTTAGGTTGCCTGTGTCAGATCGGAGGATGACTGGGCAGCAACCCAGCATGCCCAGCAAGGTTGGAGGTCCAGTCCTCTCTCCAAACGGAGTCATCTCCTTCCCACCGAACAACTGTCTTTGGGCAGGCGTTGGGAAACCCACAGGCCCAGACAGGACCTGGCTGTGCTCAGAGGAAAGTTCAGGCCGATCTTGGGGACCAGCCGGGGCAGGACAGGGTGATACATGGAAAGGCTCACGTGGGCCTTTTGGACTGGGTGGGTGGGAACACTCTGCCCCCTGGGGCTGGCACCGCTCACTTCAAGTTAGTGGCCTCTGCTTCAACAAGTTAGTACTTGGCTCCCTGTCTGTGTGAAGACACAGGAGCCCTGAAGGGGTTCTGTGGGCAGCATTGTGTTCCTCCAAATCTCAGTAAAGATGAAATGAGGTCAATGTGGAGAACCTGGATCCAACAGGACTGGGGCCCTTCTTGTAAGAAGAGATGGGGGGCCTCCCCACAGGTCCTCCAGTGGTGAGGACTCTGTGTGGTCAATGCTACAGGCGCGGGTTCCGTCCCTGGTCAGGGAACTAAGATCTCACATGCTGTGCGGCATGGCAAAAAAAAAAGTTAACACTGCATTTGATGGGGGGGGGGGGAATAAAAAAAAAAAAAAAAGAAAGAAAATGAACCCACTCCAGTATTCTTGCCTGGGAAATCCCATGGACTGGTGGGCTACAGTCCAAGGGGTTGCAAAGAGTCAGGCATCACCATGCCCATGTTTAACTGAATCTCTGCTATACATTTGAAACTAACCCAACATTGTAAATCAACCATACTCCAATAAAAAAATTTTTGAAAGGAAAAAGAGAAAAAGAAAATGGGGACACAGACATGCACAGAGAAAAGACCACTTGAGGACACACGGAGAAGACAGCCATCCGTGAGCCATGCAGAGAGAGGCCTCAGAAAGAAGCAGCCTGGTATACACCTTGATCTCAGGTTTCCAGCTTCCAAAACTTCCAGATGATATTTCTGGGTGAGTCAGCCAGACTGTGGCCCTTCCTCACGGCAGCCCTGCAGACTAAGGTAGGGTTCAGTGAAGCCCAGAGCCTGAAGCAGTTCACAGAAATAGGTGAAAAGCCAAACCAACGGCGCAGGTTGTATGTTTTTTCTACAACTTATAAAATATAGCCAATATTTTATAATAACTATAAATGAAGTATAACCTGTAAAAAGTGTGAATGTTGTACACCAGGAACTCAAGACTGTACATTGTACAATCATATACTGCTGCTGCTGCTGCTAAGTCACTTCAGTCGTGTTCGACTCTGTGCGACCCCATAGACGGCAGCCCACCAGGCTCCTCCGTCCCTGGGATTCTCCAGGCAAGAACACTGGAGTGGGTTGCCATTTCCTTTTCCAATGCATGAAAGTGAAAAGTGAAAGGGAAATTGCTCAGTCATGTCTGACTCCTATTGACCCCATGGACTGCAGCCCACCAGGCTCCTCCAGCCATGGGATTTTCCAGGCAAGAGCCCTGGAGCGGGTTGCCATTGCCTTCTCCGAATCATATACTACTGTACATCAACTATACCTCAATTCAAAAATTTAATAATAGAATTAAACAAAACAAATCAAACCAAACAAAACTTGGGCATTCCCTGGTGGTCTAGTGGTTAGGATTTGGACTTTCACCGCAGTGGCCCAGGTTTAATCCCTGGTCAGGAAACTGGATCCCAATTCAAATGAAGCATTTTTGCAGAAAGATGTTTTGAGTTGGTCAGGGAAATAGAAAAATGGACTTGGGATGGTTATTAAAAAATTGTCAGGAGCTGTGATGATGGTATTGTGCAAAACATTTTTGCAAAATGTTTATCTGTTAAAGACAGAGACTGAAATATTCAAAAGTGAACCAATATGTCTTGGATTAGTTTTAAAATACTATGCCAGGCTTCAAACATTTTTTTGATGGGGGAAGAGATACAACAAGAATGTCAAAACTGGGTGAAGGGTATAGGGGTTCATCATACAATTCTTTCTCCCTTTGTGTCTCTTGGGCAATATTCAGGATGAAAAGTTAAAATTAAAAAGATTCAAGTGAGCCAACTCAGGAGGCCCATGGCTGCAGCCAGTCCAAGGCAGAAGACATAATTACTCCAGCTCAGCGTTTCATCGCCCCGTCCTAAATCTGGAGGATGTCCTAAACTCTCCTCACCCCCATTACCCCCAAGCACATTTAAACTGGCCCAAGCAACTGTCTCCATAAGAAAAGCAGCAAAGGAGCAGTTTAGAGGTTGCCTAAGGATCTGAGGAATAGGAAGTAAGACAAAGTTAATGGGAACTGAAGTGCTGGAACACACATGAGGATCAGGAATGAGTTACAAAGGGGAAAAGCCACCTCTGGGAGGGTGGGTCAAAGCCATGGGACAAGATGACACCAAGTGTCCTGACATGCTGCCCTCTTAAAGACACAAGGCCCTCAGGTAGAATTCTTACTGGAATGGTAGGTCCTCAATGTAACCCTGAGGAAACAGATTAGATGCATCCTGGGACAACTGAAAAACCAACTGGGTGTCAAAACCACAGGGAGAGGGACTTTTCTGGTGGTCCAGTGGTTAAGACTCCATGCTTCCAATGCAGGGGGCAAGGGTTCGATCCCTGGCTGGGTAACTAAGGTACCATGTGATATGTGGTGAGGCCAAAAAGTAAGATAAACCACAGGGAGAAACCATGTCAGTCCCACTAGAACAGTTACACTCAAAAAGACAGACAACCATCAACAGATGAATGGAGAAAGATGTGACCTATATAAACACACACACACAAACCAGAATACTAATCAGTCATAAAAAAGAATGAAATTTTGCCATTTGCAACAACTTGGATGGACCTGGAGGGTACTCTGCTTAGTGAAATGAGTCAGACGGAGAAAGACAAATAATGAGACATCCCTGGTGGTTCAGTGGTTACAACTCTGTGCTTCCACTGCACGGGGTGCAGGTTCTGGTTGGGGAACTAGGATCCGATGTGCTGTGAGGCAACGACAAAAAGAAAGACAAATACTGTATGATAGCACTTCAGGGGGAATCTAAAAAATATAACAAAGTAATGAATATAACAAAAATGAGGCAGATTCACAGATACAGAGAACAAACTAGCGGTTACCAGCAGAGAAAGGGAAGAAGGGGGATGGACAAGATAGGGGTAGAGGTCTAAGAGATACAACTACTATGTGTAAAATAAGTCACAAGGATATATTGCATAGCACATGGCTGATATCCTATTATAATAGCTATACATGGGATATAGTCCAAAGATATGGACTCATTGGGTTGTACACCTGAATCTAGTATAATATTGTAAATCAACTATACTTCAATTAAAAATAAGTTGAATTAAATATATCCGAGGGGTGGTGGGGAAGACAAGAACGTATGTTGGCGAGGATGGGGAGAAACTGGCATCCTTATATACTGCTGATGGGAACGTCAAATGGTACCGCTGCACAGAAACTCCTTGACGTGTCAGAGCTGCCATGTGCCATGCTGTGTGCTTAGTCACTCAGTTGTCCAACTCTTTGTGATCCCATGGATTGTCCAAGGGATTCTCCAGGCAAGAATGTTTGAGTGGGTTGCCCCCTTCTCCAGGGGATCTTCCCAACCCAGGGATGGAACCCAGGTCTCCCGCATCGCAGGCAGATTCTTTACCGTCTGAGCCACCAGAGAAGCCCAGAAATTCCATGCCTAGGTACATACTCCAAAATATATAGTCATGGAAAAACTTGCACATGAATGTTCAGAGCAGCACTGTTCATAGTAGCCAAAAAGTGGAAACAACCCAAATGACCATTAACTGATAAATGGATCAAAGGAAAACCCTAAGAAGGAATGAAATACTGACAAAAGCTTCAAAATGGATGAACCTTGAAAACATGATGCTGGGTGAAAGAAGCAAGATGCAAAAGACCACCTACTGTCTGACTCCATTTATAGGAAATGTCCAGAATACATACGCAAATTCATAAGAACAAAGAAGATTATGGGCTGCCAGGGGTTGGGGGAGATGGGGTGACCGCTAAGAGATTTAGGGTTTAAGGCGGGGAGGAGTGATGAAAATGTTTGAAACTGATTGTGGTGATGTACAGAAATGTGGTAAAATGTACAAAATGTGATGATGTACAACCCCACTGAGTATAATAAAAGCCACTGAACTTTAAGTGAATGAATTGTATAGTATCTGAATTACAGCTGAAATAACGCTGTTAAGAAAAAGAAGACATGAACATCAAGGTCATAAAAGCACCCCCTACTCCCATTCCCAAAAGGGTAAAAGGGACTTTGACAGATTAAAAGGAACTAAAGAGGCATTAAAACCAAATGCAATGAGCTGTTGCTTGGGTGCTGTATTTTTTTTTTAAGTTATAAAGGAAATGTGAATATGGGCTATATATTACAAAATGTTATTGAACTAAATTTAAGTTTTGGGGCAAAGGGTATTATGGTTCTGTAGGAGAAAATATCATGTCCACAATTTACTTTAAAAAAAAAAGGTGTATGTGTGTGTGTTTGTAGAGAAAAAGAAACAGTCTGGGGAGAATATGGTGATCCTAGGGGGAGTGTCTCACTGTTAACTTATTCAATTCTTCCAGCTTTTCAAAGAAAAAGTCAGACAACATTATTTTGATGATGGTGATGTTTTCAGGGGTGTATCCATATGTCAAAATTTACCAACGCGTACACTTTTGTCCCACTTTAAATGTGTGCAGTCTATGTCGATGACACCTCAATAAAGCTGTTAAAATGTTGGTGGGGGAAAAAAAAAGACTGGAAAGTGTCAAAGTTATTCTGCTCAAAATATTTTCTTACAAAGCAAAAAAAAAATGCCAGCCTCTTAAAAAGAAAAAGACTAACAGTTTCAGTAATGGCAAAGGAAAACAAAAATCAGTTCCCAGTAAAGATGCCACTGGATTCCGAAAAAAGATCGCCTATCTCACAATAAAATAATAAAACCAAATAGCTTACTGACACCTCTTTGGAGAGGTATTGGAAAGCAGCCCTCACATGTATGACAGGAATGGAAACTGGTATAACTGGGGAACACTTCAGTAATGTCTCTCAGTACTCAAAATGCATATGAACTAGAACTGTGTATAAAGGACACGACAGACAAAGCTAGTTTATGTTGTCAGAGTTAGGAGAGAGGTTATCTTGGGGCTAGGGGATTGGACCCCTATATTTCCAGTGCCACATGTGGGTCACATGGGCATGTTTGGTATACGACAATTCATTTCACTGTATACTTAACACAGAAAAGTGCACTAATAATATTTCAATTAAAAATTTTAAAATGCACAGACCCTTTGGCTCAGCAATTGAATTTCTAACAACTTACAGATGAACTTGTATATGCACACTCCAAAAAATTTAGATAGAAAAACCTTTACTGCAGCCAGGATTGGAGTGGCCAATCCAGTCCAGTCAGAAACTAACAAAACATGGACCATCAGGAGGAGTTGGTTAAAGGAGGGTACATCTTTATACTAAACACACCAGATGAATCCTTCTTATATCTTCTATCATTTTACTAAACATTTATTCAGTGCCTGGTATTGTACACCATGACTAGTCACATTCAACCTGCCAATTATCTCCTTTGTACAAAGGAAACACACAGAGGTCAAGCAACCGGCCCAAGGTCACAGAGCTAGTAAGAAGCAGAGCTGGGATTCGAACCCAAGTCTGTGGGAGAGCAAGGCCTAGGTTCTGAACCAGAAGGGCTGGGGTTAATTTTAGACAATTCCTAGATAGAACATAGAGTGTTTCATTAAATACCCTCAAACTTTAAAACCCACTAAGAAGGTCTGGCTTGTTGAAAACTATAGTTGCTAGTAGATTGTTTTCCCTTAATTATAATTAACAGAGCAATTTCCCCAAGTCTCGCTGGTCTAGGCTATACTCCACAGGAAATGTCAGGGAGCCTCATTTTGGATGCTCCACTGATGGAGGGGCACAGGGAGGGTCGTACACCAAAAGACCAGTGAAGGTACCAGCGTGGACTCCAGACCCACTGTGTACATGTGTGTGCATACTCCATCGTGTCTGACTCTTTGGAGCCTTCCAGGTTCCTCTTTCCATGGGATTTTCCAGGCAAGAATACTGGAGTGGGCTGTCATTTCCTACTCCAGGGGATCCTCCTGACCCAGGGATCGAACCTGCATCTCCTCCATTGACAAGTGGATTCTTTACCACTGCACCACCTGGGAAGCCCCACTGTGCCTGGGTTCAAATCCTGGCTCTGCCACCCAGGCTGACCTGAAGCCAATCACTTTACCATTCTGTGCCTCAGATTCCCTGTCTGTAAAATGGAAATATTAACAGTACCAACCTTATAGGCCTGTTCTAAGGATGAAGTGAGTTATTCTATTTATAAAAGGACTCAGAACAGGGAGCATTTATTTGCTAGAAGGGATGTCGCCCAATTCACAAATTGCTGATTAAAGCCAATTAGATAAAAAATAATAATAATAAAGCCAATTAGATCTTAAAAAAAAAAAAAAGGCATGGATTTCCCCGGTGGTTTGGTGGTTAAAACTCTGCACTTCCACTGCAGGGGGCATGGCTTTGATCTCTGGTTGGAGAACTAAGATTCCCTCATGCTGCTTGGCCAGAAAAAAGGAGGTGTATTTTAAACAAACATGCGTGCTAGGTTGCATCAGTCGTCTCTGACTCTATGCCACCCCATGGACTGTAGCCCACCAGGCTCCTCTGTCCACGGAATTCTCCAGGCAAGAATACTAGAGTGGGTTGCCATTCCCTTCTCCAGGAGATCATCCTGACCCAGGAATCGAACCCACGTCTCTCACGGCAGGAGGTTCTTTACCACTAGTGCTATCTAAGAGCCCTTCAAATATCTGTCTAAATTATTAACAAATACTAGTTAGTATTACGGTCATCTCTATTGAAAGCACAAACCTTGGTTTACTTCAAAAGGAATTCTGATTTCAAGATTCTCAGATACTTTGCCAGAACACAGCTGTATTATTGATACCAACCCACATCTGAACCCCTAAATATCTACTTTGTATTTGTTTGTGAATCTCAGATTCCTAGATAGAATGATCAGCCTAGACATGGTGGCTTGTGCTAAACCCTCCCCAAAAAGGGCCAGACTTCTTTTTGCTGTGAGTGAGACAAAGTAGCTCAGCCGTGTCTGACTCTTTGTGACCCCATGGACTTTACAGGCCATGGGATCTCCAGGCCAGAATATTTGAATAGGGATTGAACCCAGGTCTCCCGTATTGCAGGTGGATTCTTGACCAGCTGAGCTACAAGGGAAGGTCTTTTTGCTGTAAAACAAATGATTTCTGCCTTCAAATGGCTAAGGCACACAGTAGGAGAGAGGTGCAGATTCACCCTGCATACTCAGGCAGTCTGAATGGCCACTTCTCTGCACTCAGGTGTTCTTGTGCTCTCCTTCTGTAGCCAGCTACAAAGAGATATTCCCCCCACCACCCCCGCCCCATTACCCACAACCTTTACAGCTTCTCAGAACACTCATAGGAGAGGACGGTCAGAAGTTAACAGCTTTCCTAACAAATTAACCTATATTTCATCTCATCTGATTAGAATATTCAGCCAGTCTGATTTGAGATTTAATGTTTTCTTTCCCCTTCATCTCAAGCAGCAGAAAACATTTTTTTAAAACCTGAAAGCGCTGCCAGCAGAGCTAAGCAACCGAGATTTGAGCCTTGGCCAGGATATAACTAACAACAGTATCTGATACTGATTCAGCCATGACTCTGGGCCAAGAAGGGACCAACGATTCATAATTACAAGAGGAGATGATTACTATCCCCATTGAAGGAATAAAGAGACCGAGCCTCAAAAAAGTGAAGCCAGTTGCCTGAAGCCATCCAGTCAGAACTGGAACTTTTCTCCACTCCAAAAGCCCAGGGCTGGTGCAGAGCAAAGAGCTTAAGAGAAGGAACACTATGGGCTGTACTCCAGGAACTGCCTGACCACATGCAACCGTCCCCCTAGTTCACTTCCCCTTGCTCGGTGGACTTCTGCCCCCAGTGGTTCACCCAGCTGCCGAGGGCAGAGGGGGGAGAGAAAGGGCTTCTCCGGAGCGCTCAACACCATCCCCAGGTGCCAGGGGCTCCTCAACAGCTCCAAAGTAAATAAAACGCTTCAAGTGAGAGGCCCGGCACACAGTAGGTGCTTAAACGGGTTACTGTGCCAGGTTGCCAAAGCAACGGAGCAGATTGCATTACTCTCATTCTTAAAAAAAAATAACAGTAAAATAATAAAAAGCCTAAGTATCTTCAAAGCAGAAGGAGGAGGGCCTAAGGTGCTCAGGGGAATCGGGTCGGCGGTAAGGCTACAGGAAATTCGGGGTTGCTGGGGAGAGCGCAGCAGCGTGGGGAGAGGGTGCCGGCGAGCAGGGCGCCCCCTGGGTAGCCGCCACGGTGCCTGGCTCACAGTAGGCGCTCATTCAAACGTGTTGAATGAATGAATGAGAGGCGCGGCGGCGTCAGAGCTGCCGAGGAGAGGCCCGGACCGAGTGCCCCCGGGAGCAAGGTTCAAGGAGAAGTACCGCATGGAACACAGGGCGCGCCGAGGCCCTGCGCACTAGACCTGCGCCGGAACTCGCCCCCAGACACGACGCTGGCCCGGGTCGGCTCGGGCCACAGGCGGCAGGCCCGGAACCCCCGCCCCAGACCCGGGCCTCCCTCTTTCTGAGCCCCGGCCGGCCTGCAGCCCCAGAGGCCGCGCACGGCCCAGGAGGGCCCTGGGCGCCAGGTGCGCGGCGGCCGAGGCAAGGTGACCGCGGGCGCGGGCCCAGCGCCCACCTTCTGAGCGGCGCGCACGTTGTCCTCGCCGAACAGGCTGCTGACGCTCTGCGAGAAGGTGTTGACCGTGCGGCGGTAGCTGTTCTTTTCGGTGCCGCCGCGGCTCCGCGCCCCCTGCGCGCCCGGGGCCACCAGCCCGAGCAGCAGCAGCAGCAGCAGGAATCCAGTCCGGGCCCGGGGTCCTCCCGAAGCGCGCGCGCCCATCCTGGAGCCGGCGGGATGTCGGGTCAAGAGGAAGGATGAGGGCCGCACGGTGGGACGCAGCGGCTCCGGCGGGGACCGCGTTGGCGCGCTAGGGGGCCGCGCGCCGCACCTCTGCCCGCTCGCCGCCGCCGCCGCCGCCGTGCCAGCTGCCCCGCCCCGCGCGCAAAGGCGCGACGGCCCTGCCCACGCCTTGCCCCGCCCCCGGATGCGGGACCTGCCGAAGACCTGGCGGGAGCGCGAGGCAGCTTGAGGTTACCGATCTCCCCGCCCCCGTCCCCTGCCCAAGCCCTCTGTGACCTGGTGGGGCTTTAAATCTTTCCTTTAAAAAAAAAAACCGAAACTTTATCTTAAACTTTTCTATAAAAAGCAACCCAAGATTGTAAAGGTGAAGAGGCGCCAACAGGAACAATGACTACCATTGATCGGGAAATATGAATTATATATATTTTGCATATCGTTGAATTTATAACACCCAATAATTGGCCACCTTTGCCGGTGGCAGGGGCACCAGCTTACTCATTCATTCTGAAATGTTTAAAAGAAAAGCATTAAGCACTCCCTCCTGCCCTTCTTGAATGAACTCTATTTCAGAGTCAGCAAATAGTTGAGAACGCGAAGTTCTTTTTAGGAAATCCAGGTAGTAAATGAAAAGGGAGTGAGAGAGATTAGAAAATAAGTTTGCACCCCTTAATGAAATGATGGATCCAGGCCATGATCATCAACAGACTGAAACCAAAAGGTGACATGTTGGTGGAGAACTTGAAAATGGAGGGGCCTGGACCCACCAATCTTGGTGGTAGAAGTACCAAAGCCACCTGTGTGATGGATTCTTCCCAAAACACTTTGGACCCTAACTTGATATGACCTCCACATCTAACTCATGGTTTACAGGAAACATAGGGAATGGAAGCAAAAAAAAATTAGCAACAGCAGAAGTTAAAGTCAGAATGTGGAACACTGAACAGCATAAATGACCTTAGTTTCTTCAATAAGTAAATGATATAAAAATAAAACCATTTTTGTCAACTCAGAGTGAAAAGTTATCTTTTAAAATATTTACTTTATTCATTTACTTGGCTGCATCAGGTCTTCATTGTGGCAAGCAGTAGCTTTCAATTGCAGCACGTAAGATCTAGTTCTCTGACCAGGAATCAAACCCAGGTCCCTTTGCACTGGAAGTATGAAGTCTTCGCCACTGGACCAGCAGGGAAGTCCCTGAATCTTGTTTTGAACTTACATATTTCTAGATTTCTGGTGAGGTTCTCATATATTCACTGGCATATATTTCATCATCATCTTTTAAAAAAATATTTAAAGTAAACTTTTAAGAAGTACAGTATACAAGACACCCTAGTGTTTCAGGTGGTAAAGAATCTGCCCACAATTCAGAACTAGGGTTCGATCCCTGGGTTGGGAAGATCCCCTGGAGAAAGGAATGGCTACCCACTCCAGCACTCTTGCTTGGAGAATCCCATGGACAGAGGAGCCCAGTGGGCTATAGTCCATGGGGTCGCGAAGAGTCAGACACAACTAAGTGGCATACAAGCAGAAAAATATTCAGTCAAAAGTGCTTTTCTATAAATTTAAACGACATACAAGGTGACCAGCACCCAGGTCAAAAAAAGGAACATTATCAGTTTTGCCAAAAGGCTTCCTTTGCCCTCCTGTTCACTATGCCCCCTCCAAAATTTAGGGGATTCATTTTGCCTGTTTTTGAACTTATGTGAATTGGATCATAAAATATGATCTTTTGTGGCTGGCTTCTTTTGTTCATTATATTTATGAGATCCACACTGTTGTGTATTTTCCTTTCTCCTTTTACTTTATAGAATGTTCTTTATATCTTCTGGAGGTAATCCTTTGGTATATAATATTTTAGAAGAAAATAGAATGTACTATTACCAACCTAATAATAACTTTTTATTTACTTAAATAAGCATATTTAAAGAACTATAGACTGCTATTATCCTAAACAATAAAACCCATGAAAACACAAGTGTGATTTGCTCATTATAACTTTTCCCCCAAATCCTTTTTTTAATTAATTAAAAGAATGTTCATATGTATGCTATCAAAATCCTCTCGTGCTCCACCTGTGTGTTTGTGGGGATTTGTTTTTGCTTTTCTGAAGAAGAGGGGAGCTTGTCCAGATTAATCACAGTTATCATTCATTCTCACGTTCGACAACTGTTACTTACCTACTTGGCAGCCAGCTCTTGTTCTGGGTTATTCAAATGCTTTTCCTGCAGCGATGACTTTAACTCTGAAATATAACTTTATCCTCTCTAAAATTCTAAAATAACTTCTAGCGCCTTCACTTTTTTTGATGATACAATTTACTTACCCTTAACCATTTATGCTTTTAATAGAAAAAAATGGAGACACAGTCAATTCAGTTCACTCAGTCATGTCCAACTCTTCACGACCCCATGGACTGCACCACGCCAGGCCTCTCTGTCCATCACCAACTCTCGAAGCTTCCTCAAACTCATGTCCATTGAGTCAGTGATTCCATCCAACCATCTCATCCTCTGGTGTCCGCTTCTCCTCCTGTCTTCAATCTTTCCCAGCATCAGGGTCTTTTTCAATGAGTCAGTTCTTCGGATCAGGTGGTCAAAGCATTGGAGCTTGAGCTTCAGCATCAGTCCTTCCAATGAATATTCAGGACTGATTTCCTTAAGAATTGACTGATTTGATCTCCTTGCAGTCCAAGGGACTCTCAAGAGTCTTCTCCTTCCGGCACTCTGCTTTCCTTATGGTCGAACTCTCACATCCATACATGACTATTGGAAAAACCATAGCTTTGACTATATGGACTTCTGTCAGCAAAGTAATGTCTCTGCTTTTTAATATGCTGCCTAGACTGGTCATCGCTTTTCTTCCAAGAAGCAAGCATCTTTTAATTTCATGACTGCAGTCATCATCTGCAGTGATTTTGAAGCCCAAGAAAATAAAGTCTGTCACTGTTTCCATTGTTTCCCCATCTATTTGCCATGAAGTGATGGGATTGGATGCCACGATCTTAGTTTTTTGAATATTGAGTTAGTGAAGACACAATATAGCTGTTCTATTCACAAAATAATTACAGAATTCAGAAAATACAATATTTCCGAGTGCAATGCAAAAAATGTGATGTGGTCATGAAAATGCAAAGTTGTCTAATCGATGCCTTCTTTTACTCTTTCTGTCTTTGTAATGAAAATATTTAATGCCTTTTTTACTACACAAATAATGTTGCTTGTAAGAATATCAGAAAGTACAGATAAGCCAAAAAAAGAGGGAAGAAGACTGTGTTAGGAGTAGATTATATTTTTAAAGCCGACAAAACACTCTCATTCCCAAATTAATATTAGTAGATAATTCAGATTTAGAGGCTCAGACCATATTCCTGCGAACAGCCCTGGGCTTAAACAGAAGACTCTATGGCACCTCAGGCCCCGCCCCTCCCTAACTTGGCCCCGCCTCGCTCCGCCCCCACAGGTCTTGATTTTTAAGGTGACCCCGCCTCTAGCCCCGCCCCCAAGAGGTCTGTTAGTACCAGCTCTCGCGATAGCGTAGCCCGGAAGTTTTCCGTCCTGAACCTTGGTGGGGGCCCACGTGGGTTGGGCTTAGAAGTGCGCGGGTCTTGCTATCCTAACTGCAGGAGCCAGGAGTTCGGGCGCCATGGGGAAGCTGCGCCGGAGGTACAACATCAAGGGGCGCCAGCAGGCGGTCCCCAGCACCTCGAAAGGCCCTCCCGAGCCGCCCCCCGTGCGGCTGGAACTGGAGGGTAAGAAGGCCCTGGATAGGGGCTGGGTTTCGGGTGAGAGACCAACCAGGGCCTTGGGGCCAGGGCTGGCCAGTGGGGCTGAAGGACGCCGGGACTATGTCCTGCTTCTGCGACTCCGGAAGGCTCCCGGAGAGAGGCCACCCACCTCAGATGATCCAAAGAAACGGGGAATAGTGACAGTTTTCGTTTTAACTGAGTTTGGAACAATACCTGGAGTTTCTTTCCAGTGTGGTCGTAGTATAGCAACGTGGGGAATTTGGACAAGAAAATAAGATAATTACATTCATTTTGATGGCATCAATTATAACCTCCCTACCAGCGACCTTTAAGTTTGTATTTTTCAGCCCAGGTCTGTCTGTCTAGCTCCAGGCTGCTTGACATTTGCTAAGACTCCTCTGTTTTGTTAGGGAAGACTATGATGTGCCAGGCACTATTCTAGGAGAGTAACAGAAGATGAGATTAAGGCGGGAGAAAAATCCCTTCCGTGCAGTTTATATGCTTTTGGGAAGAGACAAGTAAAGAAAAACACAGAATATATAGAATATTTTGCATACATTCATACTAAACAGATAAAGTACAAGAGGTGTTTGGTGGGTTGCAGAGTTTCGTAAGGTAGACGGGGAAGGCCCCATTGAGAAAGCATTGAATCCTTAAGACCTGAGGGCCATCAGAATGGCTGAGTGGAGATGAAATATTAAGTGGGGGCAGGATGGGTAGGACCTGGTGGGTCATGGTGAGAACAGTGGACCTGCAGGGTTTAGAGCAGAGGAGGAACAAGGCATGGGCTTAGGTTTTAACAGCATCGCTCTGGTGCTGTGTTGAGGAAAAGCAGTAGAGGGCAAAGAATCAGGGTGATTGGAAAGGAGGCTGCTGAGTACAGTCAGTAGGGCAGGAGTTGATGCTTGGTCTGGGGAGGCAGCAGCCGAGGATGTGTGAGGTAGTTGAATTCAAGATATATTTGGAAGACGGAGCTAATAGGATTTGCTGGCTGACTGTGCACAAGAACAAAGGAGATGTCAAGAATGAATCCCAGGTGTGGGGTCCAGTGGCTGGAAGCTGGAGAAGGCAGGGAGGGGCCAGCTTGGGAAGAGGCCAAGAGCTTGGATTTGGATATGAGTGTTTTGGGGGCCCTGTTAGATATCCAAGTAGAGGGATAGTCAGGCAGCTGTTGACTCAGATGCTTAGAAGAGGCAAGTCCAGGGGAGATAGCAGTTTGGAGTCATCACTGTGTATAGATGGTATTTATTTAAGTCTGAAGACTGGACCACCTCTCATTGAGCAGTGAGTTTAGCCCAGTGAGGTGAGGGGAGACCCTTGGGAGTGTGGTTGTCCAGGGACCATGAAGAAGACCCACCCAACATTTGTGTCATGTTGCTGTGGGGTCAGGGAGGGAGAGAAGGACCCCTGGATGTAACACCGGGGAGCCCATCAGTGACCTTGATGCGTCCAGTTTCACAGGAGAGTTGAGGATGAAGTTATTGAATGAGTTCAGTTGTCTTGCTGGCTCTTGAAACTGAACACACTCCAAAGTTAAACTCATCCAGCTGCTTGTATAGGATCCCTGAAGCTCAGTCTGATTCAGGCATTAGGGAAGAGTGGGCCTAGATTCTGGAGGTGGAGGGAGGGAGAACCGGGCCCAATGGGGAAGCCTACTTCTCTTCACCCACTAACCAGCCTCCTCTTCCACACTCTCCTCTTGGACCCTGAAGGCAGTGAAGTTATGGGAAAGATTGTCAAGGTGGGAATCTGGAGTCTGAATTCCCTCCTCAGAAGTTGCAGGGATTGGCTGGGAATTGAAGTAACTCACCTGACATCTCTGTGCCTCAGTTTTCTTAGCTGTCACATGGGTCCAGCAGTTACATACCTGTTCATAGGGGTGGTATTTTGGGAGAATATATTTGTAACTGAGAATGCTTTGAAAAGTAAAGACAGGCTGTGTCTTTACTGACCTGACCTGTGATGGGCATCGTTCATTGTAGCAGCAGTAACAGCTCAGGAAGTGAGATAGACTGACAGTGAAGTGAGCGCAGAGGAGCCCGAGGTCTTTTAGACCCAAAGATTTGGGAAAAGTTTCTCACCCTCGAATAAGACATCTCCATGTATCCTTGAGACTTTTAGGGGCCAGAGGGACCTTATAAGATTATAAAGCAGCTTGCCTTCTGCAAAGAGCCTTCTCTGATCACTGATCCAAAAGTTACCCTCTTTATTATTTTTAGCATATCCCCCTCCCCTTTTTTCTTCCTATGGCATATTGGTTCCCAAATTTTTTCCTCTAAGG
Source organism: Dama dama (assembly GCF_033118175.1). Classification (NCBI taxonomy): domain Eukaryota; kingdom Metazoa; phylum Chordata; class Mammalia; order Artiodactyla; family Cervidae; genus Dama; species Dama dama. Next base: position 21,902,156 of record NC_083685.1, on the reverse strand, counting down.
ACATTTTTAACGTTCTTAAACATTGAAGACTCCAAAGTGCTTTTGTTAGTGTGAGTTCTGTCTATGGAAATTTATCATATTAGAAATTAAAACAGGGATTTGGGGGCTTGGGGTTTCTTTTTTGTTTTTGATTGACTTTTGGCTTCTGTGGATCTTTACTGTAGCGCACGGGCTTCTCTTGTTGTGGCACGTGGACTCAGCAGCTGCAGCACACGAGCTTAGTTGTGACGTAGGATTTTAGTTCCTCAACCAGGAATGGATTTGCACCGCTTGCAGTGAAAACATGGTGTCTTAACCACTGGGACCACCAGGGAATTCCCAAAAATGCCGACATTTAAAAATAGATATAACACAAGCTCAGAACTTAGTCCACTGTACACCCGGAAGAGAGTATCTTTTAGAGTTATTGTAAAAGTGGTTTTGACCTCACAGACTCTATGAAAGCAGGACCCTACTGGGAGGAAGACACTGGTGTAGTTTATTCCCTCCTTGCTGTACCTCCTTCTGTCTCCTCAAAACACAAGTATGGAGGTACCCCGACTCATGGCTGAGGCTGACCTGTGGCAAGTACTGGATGGAGAGTGTAGTAAAGGGGCGGCGGGCCTACATCCCCATTCCTGTGCAGGTGCTTGGATGGCTTGCACAGAGGGCAGGAGGGCCACCCCAGAGGAAAACAGCATTAAGATAGCATCTTGAGACCCTAGGCATCCTCGCTGTCCAGCCTCCAGGGCTGTGGGTCAGGCGAGTGTATCTTTTCAGATAAGGAGACGTTGAAAGGAGTCGATGCAAGCAATGCTCTTGTCCTTCCCGGGAAGAAGAAGAAAAAGACCAAAGCCCCTCCCCTGTCCAAGAAGGAGAAGAAGCCTCTGACCAAGAAAGAACGGAAGATGCTGCAGAGAATCTTAGACCAGAAGGAGAAGAAGAGCCAGGTATGCATGCTCTGTCTGCACTCAGCCCTCCAGACTGGCGAGGGATGGGGACAGAAGGGGTCTGTGTCCCCTGACATGATCTCTGCAATAGGACCGTCAGATGGAACTTTCTGAAATGAAGGACAAATTCTTTGTCTGCAGCATATAGTACACTGGTCACCAGCCATGTGTCACTGTTGAGCACATGAGATGTGGCCAGTCAGATTGAGAAATTGATTTTTTTTTTAATATATTTATTTGACTGTACCTGGTCTTAGTTGCAGAATGCGTGATCTTTAGTTGCAGCATGTGGGATCTAGTTCCCTGACCAGGGATCAAACCCAGGCCCCCTGCATTGGGAGCATGTCCAACCACTGGACCACCAGGGAAGTCCCAGAGGAATTGAATTTTTAATGTGATTTGGTTTTAATTAATTTAAATGCAAATAGCCACATATAACTAGTGCCCCATGTGGGACATGCAAAATCAGAACCTTCCAGCCCTTGAAGGAGGACATGCTTCTGGTGTGTCTGTCAGTCTGGAATCGGTTCAGGTTTATAGAGACCAGGTTTGTTGAACTAAGAGTCAAGTCGATCAACGTGCTCACTCTTTATTCTCCACCCCACATTCATTTTGTTTATTTTTTAAACTTTATCCTAGAGAGTTTTGGCCTTTTTTGCTTAATGTTTTCTTAAGGAGAAAATTTTGTATTGAGAAATTCTAACATAAATAAAAGTAGAGACATTAGTGTTGCAAGGTCCCGTGTACCTGTCATCAGCTCCAACAGTTGTCAGGCTCTTTGTCAACCTCGATCATCTCCACAGCTGGCCACTTTCCTTCCCTGTAGATCAGAGCCCAGGCAGCCTCAATCTGTACTGCTTCTGTGTCTGTCGTGACAAATGACCACCAACTGGGTGTCTTAAACTGTGGAAATGTGTTCTCTTGATGATCTGGAAGCCAGAAGTCTGAAATCAAAGGGTGGGCAGGGCTGCGCTCCTTCCGAAGGTTCCAGGGGAGGGCAGTGCCTGGCCTCTTCCAAATCCTGGTGGCTCCAGGTTTCCTTGGCTTGTGGCCACATCACTCCATTCTCTGCCCACATCTTCACATGGGCTGCTTCCCTGTGTCTCTCCTCTGTGTATCTCTGATAAGGACACTTGTCTTTGAATTTAGGACTCACCTGGTTAATCCAGTATCTCATCTTGAGATCCTTAATTACCCTTAACTTGAATAAGATCCTGCCCCGGGACATAGGCTTCCCAGGTGGCGCTAGTGGTAAAGAACCCGCCTGCCAAGTGCAGGAAACTTAAGAGACTTGGGTGTGATCTCGGAGTCCAGAAGATCCCCTGGAGCAGGGCATGGCAACCCACTCCAGTATTCTTGCCTGGAGAATCTCCATGGACAGAAGAGCCTAGCAGACTTCAGTCCATAGGATCGCAAAGGGTAGGACACAAATGAAGCAACTTAGCATGCACTGGGACATGGATGTATCTTTTTGGAGGGCCACCATTCAACCCATTATGTAGCATTGTATCCGTGAATATTTCAGTTTGCATCTCTAAAATAAAGACCATTTCCAATAACTGCAGTGCCTTTAGCACATCCAGATTTTTTTCAAAATACCATCAAATATCCAGTAAATAGTCAAACCTTGCACCATTTCATTGCTGCTCCCCACCCCATCTTTTGTCTTTCCCCCTTATCATTTGTTGCAGAGTTTGGTTTGTTTGCCTCAAAGACTTTCCAATGGTCTGGATTAAATTTTTTTTATCTCTGTCATTTAAAAAGTGTTCTTCCACTGTCCAGTTTCCTATAAATTGGTAGTTGGATCTGGGGCAGTGGCTCAACAGAGACAGTTTTGCCTCCACTGAGACCATTTGGCCAAGTCTGGAGACTTTTGGGGTTGTGACGATTTGGAGGATGCTACTAGCATTTTGCAGGGTAGAGGCCTGGGATGCTTTTAAATAGCCTGCAGCGCCCAGAACATCAAAAAATTACCTGACTCTAAATGCTAGTAGTGTGGAGACTGAGAAACGTGACCTAAAGGCTTCAGGACACTACCTCCTAATAGTCTTTTTAAATTGGAGTATAATTGCTTTACAATGCCATGTTAGTTTCTGCTGTATAACAACATGAATCAGCTATAAGTCTACATATATCCCCTCCCTCTTGAACCTCTCTCCCATCCCTCTTTAGTCATTTTGACAGGGTGACCACACAGGGTGCTGTGACCACCAGGGGACACACACAGGCCTGCCATTAGCAGCTCTGACATCAGTCCCTGGAGCTCTTCATCCAGGGGAGGACTCACTGTCCTGTGAGTGTGTACTGTTTTTTAATCCTACGAGCATCTTTGCTTGCTATTTTGTACATTGTTTTTTCTTTTCTCGATTATGAAATTTGTGCACGCACATATACATGTGTGTGTACATATATATACATATATGAGCACATATAAAGTATCTGTATAATTTCAAGAATAGTGAAACAAACACTCGTGACTTGCTCACCCAGAGGAAGGGAACCAACTGGGCCCCCCCCCCCCCCCCCCCCCCACTGCTTTATTCCAAATAGCGTGGGGACTACTTCCCATCACACAAAGAACTGTTCCTCCCTTGTACTAACTGCCGGGGAGTCTTGCATTATACAGATGGGCCCTACTTTATTTATTCCATCTCCCTTTGATGGGCATCTGGCTAGTCGATAATCTCTTACGACACACCATGGGGCAAAGAGAACCTTGTTTATCCAACCACAGAGTCTGTAAGGGGACGAGAAGCCACCCCAAGCTCACATGTCTGTCAACATTAAGAATACTGTGAAACCAGGCAATTGAAGTTGAGCCTTTGGTTTAAAAAAGGCTGTGGGTGTTAGGGATGCTGTAAATTTATTTAGAGTCTCAACTTCCCTTCTAAAGAGAGGCTTATGATGCCAAATGCATAACACACTCATGTCCTTCCCCCAGCGAGCTGAGATGCTACAGAAATTGAGTGAAGTCCAGGTTTCAGAAGCTGAAATGAGACTCTTCTACACCACGTCCAAGCTGGGCACCGGGGAACGCATGTACCACACCAAAGAGTAAGTCACCAGGTTCCTCTCTGAAGCCCGTTCCTCCCGCCAGGATTCCCAGGGCAGGGAAATGTCTTGGAAGTTATGGGGTCTTCTGGGGTTATGAGAAAATACATTTGCAATGACCCATGTGCTACAATACGTCCAATGGGTAGAGACCTCACGTGCTGCTGAATATCTTACACTGCGTAAGACAGCAGAGTTCCTTACTCCAGGGATGCTGGTGTTTCCCTGAAGCACCGAGTCTTTCATTTCGGGTCCCTCCAGCTGGTGCAGGGACGAGTAGGTTAGAAATTGCCATCAGGTGGTCAAGAATTCGATTTAGCCCATTAGCAGGTTTTGTCTGGTTCATGTAGCATCAATAGGCATTTGGATCTTTTGTCCATGTGTGAGTCTTCTAGAATTTCGGTAACAAGGCGCCACAAACTAGGCACCTTAACACAAGAGGATTTTATTCTCGTGGCTCTGATGGCCGGAAGTCCAAAGTAAAGGTGTCAGTGGGTTGGTTCCTGCCAGAGACAGGAGAACCTGTTCCATTCTGTTCTCTAGCTTCTGGTGGTGCCAGCAATCCTGGGTGCTCTGCAGCCCACGTCACCCCAGTCTCTGTGTCATTGTAGTGTCCTCCATGTGTCTCTCTGAGTCTTCCATGCCCTTCTCCTGTCTGGGTCTGGGCTTCTGTTTTCTTAGGACACCAGGCACGGGATTTAGGGCCCACCACAATCCAGTTTGACGTCATCTTAATGATGTCTACAAAAACCCTGTTTCCATATAAGATCATATTTTGATATCTGGGTGGCTGTGAATTTGGGGAAGACAGACACTTCCACAATCAATATTTAAGAATTAGGAGATTTCATATGAAAATCCCAGGTTCCCCCTCATGCCCCAGTATTGACCTGTTGGATGAAGTGGCCACACCAGCTGGCATTCCCGCAGGGCAGCTAGCCTGAGGTGGGGCCCATGTATTCCCTCAGCTCAGGCCCCTGCTCGCTGCTGTCTCACACTTGGCCTGTGTTCATTTCCAGTACTGTCCCATAAGACTTGGGGCACATTTAACGACTGCTTATTGAATGCAAAGTGCATCTCAGGCTCTCCTTTGGGCCCTAGGAATAGAGCAGTGCACAAAAATAAAGTTTCTTCCCATAAGGAGCTTACGTCCTGGTGATGGGGAGATGGGCAGTAGTTAGACAAATACATACACATCTAGTGCTGTAATTGCTCAGTAGAAAAGAGCAGGGTGACGAGGATGGAGAGGGTGGGAGAGGTGATGAAGGCTGCAGAGTCAGGGGAAGTCTTCCTGAGAGGCGACCTTTGAGTCAAGTGAGGGAGAAGTTACCTGCAGGGACCATGGACAGCAGGTGCAAAGGCCCTGAAGCAGGAAGGGGTGTGGCCTCTGAGTCCTGCCTCTGATGAGCCTTCAGCAACCCAGAGCTGCCTCAGGTCAGCTGGCCCACCCTAGAGTCTAATTTCTGGCCTTCTTGGCAGGAAACCAGATGATATGGCAGCCCAGGGTCCGGAGAAGATCAGCAGCCTCAGTGGGGCCCACCGGAAGCGCCGCCGCCAGGAGGCAGAAGAAGAGTCTGAATCCTCAGTGGACTCTGAACCCGAGGAGGCCCCAACGGACAATCGATCAGAGGCCAGTGCAGGGTCGGCCCCAGCGCACCTGCCACCAGCTCCATCTGGGGCCACGGGCCAGAGCCCAGTGCCCAGCGGCCCAGCCAAGACTCCTTCCCCTCCGGCAGCTACTCCCACAGCAATCTCTGCTCTGGCCAGGCCCGCATCGAAGCCTGCCGTCTTCATCCCTGTGAACCGCTCCCCTGAAATGCAGGTTGGTCGCTCCGGTGTTTGATGGAGCGCTTAGGGGATCAGGTCAGTACGGTGAGGGGCTGAGGGTGCAGCAAGAGGGCATCCCAGGATGTGAGCAGGTTGCGTCTCCTTCTGTGTCTAGGTTTCAACATCTGGGAAAGGGGGATAGCTGTACCCGCCTTGTCAGGCTGATGAATGAGTACCTGGCACGTGGTGGGGCTCTTGAGATGGGTGTCAGCTGCCTTTCTCATCTTCTGGTCACTGTCACCTGCAGCCTCTGACCATGGGTCCTGGCCCGTGTCCACTCCTCGGGACAAGAGCTTAGGCTATGGAGTCAGTTGACCTGCAACGGAGTGCTGGTCCCTCCACCTCCCAGCTCATTCCTGGGCCCCACTTTCTTGATCTGTGGAATGGGGGTAACTGTCTACTCACAGGGGTTCCACTTCTCTGCACTTGGTTTCTTTGTCTGGTAAAGTGAGTGTCTTACTGGGTTGTCACGACAACAAGATTAAGGGACATGAAGCTCGAGGCCCATGGAAATATAGAATAGAAAATATTAGTGCATTGTTCCAATTAAGAATAAGTCGTTTAATGAGACTGCTTTGAGGTTGGTGATGCCTCAGGGTTTGACCCGTTGTAGATGGTGGTTACTCCATCTACCTGCCAGCCCAGGAAGTAGAGCAGTCTGCAGCCTCTGGAGCTTTCAGTCCAGCGGACAAGACCAAGATGGACAACACAGTGTCACACAAGGGGAGGGACAAGAGCCACGGAAGGGAAGATCGGGTACCATGAGGGGCAGCGCGGGAGTACATAGGCTCATCAGGGAAAGTGTCTTCTGGGCTAAGAGCTCAGTGACCAGCTGAGAACAGGGGGGCCATCCCATACTGAGAACTGCGTGAGCAAAGCCCCTGAGGCAGAGGGCTCATGGGTCTCAGAGCAGCAATTTCAAACCACAGATTGGATTGTGGAAACATGTGGGATGCCACCAGCTTTTTTTTTTTTTTAATGGAATAGAATAGAAAGTATTAGTCACTGTTCCTCATGAAAAGTAGTAGTTTACTGAGAGGGCTTCCCAGGTAGTGCTAGTGGTAAAGAACCCACCTGCCAATGCAGGAGACGTAAAAGACGCAGGTTCGATCCCTGGATCGGAGAGATCCCCTGGAGGAGGGCACAGCAACCCACTCCAGTACTCTTGCCTGGAGAATCCCTGGACAGAGGAGCCTGGTGGGCTACAGTCCACAGGGTCGCAAAGAGTCAGACACAACTGAAGCGACTTAACATACACGTTTAATGAGATTGCAATTCTGGTCACAGGTACATTTGTGTGCTTATATATGTTAGGTAGTTAGAATAGGAGAAAGGAGTCCAGAATGGCGGTGGCAAAAAGACAAGGAAGGGGAAAGCCCATGAAAATAGAACAAAGGAAGGTTCGAGAACCGGAGTGAAGACCTCAGGTGAAACAAACAGCACTCATGGCTAGCCCAGTTTACATAGGGCAGACCCAGGGGGAGGAGAAAAAACATATAAAAAGAAGAGCCAAAATTGGGCCAGGGACCTCTCTTTTCTCATCTTTTAGGTCGGCCTGCCCTCACGCCGCGAGGATGTATTTTTCTTTACTTTCTGAATAAAACTGAGCTATAACACTGGTCCGTTCAAGGGCTTCAAATTTTTGTTGTGATGAGACAGAACAGGGAAATTACAAATTTCTTCGACAAATATAAAGAATTAGGGTGAGCTCACTGCTCTAACAGACCTTGAAGTGCCACTAGCTTCATGCCACAAAGGTTTCCTTGTAGGTGATGTCAGAGCCTGATGCTATCCACTGGCAAGTGAGGGGTGTGGGATTCTGCTCCACACACTGATTCAGCGACGCAGGCTCACCACCATCCAGCATCCCTGGTGTCCCCCAGGTTCCTCCCTTGGCCTTTCTCTGTGGTTTTTCCATAAGCATATTCCTGAGCCTAGGTTTGTCTGTTTTTATAAGTGGCCTTGTGTCACATATGTTTTCCTGCACTTTGCTTTTTTGTTAATCAGCGTTATGTTCCTTGGATTTACTTATCTGTGAAGATGTATGTCACTGAGGTCCATTTGGTTTGGTTTTGGTTTTGAAACTGCCGTAGAGTATTCCTCTGCTTGAATAGAGCATGGTTTAAGTAGTCATCTCTGGCTGGACATTTGAGATGTTCTAGCTTTTTGCTCCCATCTTCTCTGCTGATGGGACATTTTCTTGTCCTTTTCTTGTCATCACAGGTGCAAAACTTTGGGGGACAGGGTTTGCAAACTGGAGGTCACAGCCGTCATGGGGTCATGAGATAGCCAACGCTTCTTTCTTTAACCAATAGACTATAAGTAGAGAATAGAATTTTTAAAATTAGACATGCTTCACACATAATCAGAGCAAGCAGGGGTTCACAAAACTCCTCCCTCACTATGTAATACTTGTGTGTGCATGTATGTGTGTGTGCATGTACATACACTCATGTGAGTACCTAGCAGGATCACACCTAGGATGTGATGCTGTGTCTCACATCCTGAACTTTGGTAAAATGAGCACCTGGTTGTTTGCTTAATTGACTCTTCCATAAGTGTGAACTCCCCCCAGCAGCAGCGGAGGATTCTTGTGCCGCCCAGGGGCTTCTCTGCACCAAGCTGACCCTTTGGATGCTGGATGTGACATTCCAAAGGACCCAACCCATGTCTCTGGCCCCCTCCCCAGCCGTCAAGGCTTCCATCCTCCAGGGGGGCCCACCTGTTCCCCCTTGACTGGGTGCCAGCCGCTGCCTTTGTAGGAACCACATCACCTGTATAGTCTTGCTTTGAGCAAAGACCCCTCATCCCGTCTGTCCTTCTGCAGCGGCTGCAACCCCCCTCTACCCCCCATCCCCGGAGTTCTGACTTCCTCTTTCTCACCAGGAAGAGCGGCTGAAGCTCCCGATTCTCTCTGAAGAACAAGTGATCATGGAGGCAGTGGCTGAGCACCCTGTCGTCATCGTATGTGGTGAGACCGGCAGCGGGAAGACCACCCAGGTGCCGCAGTTTCTCTACGAAGCAGGCTACAGCAGGTGGGGGCTGGCCACAGGGTCCGCCGCAGGTCTCTCAGGTGACAGTGAGACGTGGTTCCCCGAAGTTGTTAGGAGCACGGGCTCCTGGAGATCTAATTCCAGTTCTGTGGTTGACATGGTGTGTGACTTGGGGCAATTTCCTTAACCTCTCTGGTCCTCAGCTGTGAGATGGGGGCTCAGCATTGCCACCTACTTCACAGGGTTGTTATGTAGATGAAATGACTGGGTTTGTGTAAAACACTTAGGTCAGTTCCTAGTGGGAGCAGCGGTGTGTCATCTCCTGTTAGCCCTTTTGACCCGTGTATGTCGAGGTCCCCAAGACTGCCCCCAAGTTCAGCCGTTTTCTTGGAAGACCCCCAGGTCCTACAGTGAAAGACCCAAAGTTCCTATCAGCAAAGGGGGAAGGCACATGGGGTGAAGTCTGGGGGAACCAGGCGCAGGCTTCCAGAGCCCTCTCCTGGGGGATCACACAGGACATGCTTCATTCCTCCAGTGATGACTTGTGACAACACGTATGAGTGTCCTCTACCAGGATGCCCGTAGAGACTCGGTGCCCAGGGTTCTTCGTTGGGGGTTGGTCACTCTCTGCCTGGTACCTGCCAAATTCTAGACTCCCTGAAGGAAAGCAGTTGTCAGCATGAATCATGTAGTTTATACAGATAGTCCAGGCCCAGGGAGCCCCTCTTGTCCATCAGGGAGAGGTGGGAGCCCCCCTGAAACCCAGGGTCCCAGACACCAGCCAGGGGCATTTGTAGGGACAGCAGCCTCAGGCCTGCTGGGTCAGCTCCTTCCTGCCTGAAAGTCAGCCCTGTGTTCTCCCTCTCACAGCGACAACAGCATCATTGGCGTCACGGAGCCCCGCCGAGTGGCCGCTGTGGCCATGTCCCAGCGAGTAGCCAAGGAGATGAATCTGTCGCCACGGTGAGTGCTCTGCTTCATGGGGCAGGGTTGGGGGTGGCCGTCTGGACCCACCGAGCTGAGCCGTGACACACGCCCTCGTTCACCCTGGAGGCTGTTCACAGATTGCCGTATCTTTCCTATGCCATTTCATTGCATATCTTGAAATTTATAGTATACACAAAGCTGCCCCCACTTTCTTTCATCCTCTCTATTTAACTTGTTAGTGTTAAATTTCCAACCACATGCAAAAGTGGAAAGACCAGTATAATGAGCCCCCACGTACCCGAGACCCGGTTTCAGGAATTGTCACCTCATGACCAGTTCTGTTTCATATGCCCCATGCTCTCCCTCAATTCTTGGGGAGCAAGTTTCAGATGTCTCATCATCTCAGCCTCAATATTTCATCGTGTAGGTCTGAAAGATTAAGACTCTGTTTTGGGGATTTTTGTTTGTTTTTGGCTGCCCCTCGTAGCTTGGGGATCTTAGTTTCCCAGCTGAGGACTGAACCTGGGCCCCTGCAGTGGAAACTAGGAGTCCTAAACACTGGACCACCAGGGTACCTAGTTGCTCAGTCGTGTCTGACTTTTTGCAACCCCATAGACTGTAGCCCTCCAGTCTCCTCTGTCTATGGGGATTCTCCAGGCAAGAATACTGGAGTGGGTTGCCATGCACTCCTCCAGGGGATCTTCCCATCCCAGGGACTGAACCCGGGTCTCCTGCACTGCAGGTGGACTCTTTACCATCTGAGCCACACAGGGAAGCCCTAGGACCACCAGGGAATTCCCTGTAACTTTTTTTTTTTACATACAACTATAAACATAATTGCAGTACCGTCACCATCACTAAAAAGTGTGTCCTAACTCCTGAGTGTGTTCCTTCCATGTTCCCATTTCCTGGATTGCCTCCTAAGAAGTTTTTAGAGTTGATTGTTTACACTGGACTCCAGCCAAGGTCTGTGTGCATGTTTGATTAACATGCCCTGCACTTGTCTGTGAGCTCCCCTCCCCTCACCCTGGAGGCCAGGGTTCTAGAGAGGGAGGCAGAGTTGTCCAGTGTCTGGGCCTTGGTAGGGGAGCTAGTGGGCCCTGCATGTAGCCGCCTGCCTAGCGGGACCAGGCCTGCTCTGCTGGTCTCTTTGGAGTGGCTACAACCCCAAGCAGCCGCAGCTCTAGGGGACTGATCCGTAGCTTGTGCCTGCAGGGTAGTCTCCTACCAGATCCGATATGAAGGAAACGTGACCGAAGAGACCAGAATCAAGTTCATGACTGATGGTGTCTTGCTCAAGGAAATCCAGAAGGTTGGTTGCTTTTCTCATGTCACAGAGCAAGGCTGGTGAGCGTAAGGGTGAGAAGCTAGGATGTTACCCAGGGTGTGAGCAACCAGTGTGGCAAATTTTGGCAAAGCACTGCATTTACCGTCGTGTTGCTGTGTGACCTTGAATAAGTTGCTTAACCTCACTGGGCCTTGGTTTCTTGATCTGCAAGCTGATACCTTCCTCCTAATTGCTTTAAATCATATGAAGCATGAAAGCACTTTAGCAGAACACCTAATTGGTGTTCATTACATGTGAGCTTGTATGTTTTTTGCAGTTTGGTTCACAGACTTTATGCATTAGCCAAAAGCACACTGCTATCCACCGGCTGTATGATGTCCCCCTGGGCAGGGGTCTCTGGGGAGGGCAGAAGTGACTTCCTGCCTCTGCCTCGAGGCCAGCCAAGATCACTGTGAAGGCGGCTGTGTGGTTTGGGGTCTGATGGCCCCTGTCTGTATGGCCCATGCTGCCCTGTTTCCCCTGGTCCCCACCCAACGTCCCCTGGTCTCTGTTTTCCTGCCTGCTTCCCCACCATCCGCATTGGTATCTCAGCTCTAATAGATCACAGCTGCCTTTTCTCTAGCAGTTTCTCTGCCAGGCCCCAGGCTCTGTGCTGTCTGCTTTACAAACAGTAATTGTCATTGAAACTTCTCCATGACCTCTTGAGATGGGTCCTCTTGTCCCATTTTACAGATGAAGAAGTAGGCCTGGGGTCGTAGGCCACGACTCCCTGCAGGCCAAGTGCTCTTGGATCCGTGCCAGCTACCCAAGGGGTTCATTGAATAGGTGCTTTGGGGTGCACACTCGTCCTGGGGTGCTCCGGCCCAGGTGGCCATCCTCATCCCTGGACCTCCTCCCTAGGACTTCCTGCTGCTGAAGTACAAGGTGGTGATCATCGATGAGGCCCACGAGAGGAGCGTGTACACGGACATCCTCATCGGCCTCCTGTCCCGCATCGTGTGTCTACGAGAGAAGGTAGGCAGGAGGTGCCAGGGAACCCCGAGGCCCACTCAGCCCACGCCCATCCACACCCGGACTGCTGCTGTGAGAGGGTCTCCTAGAACAGCATCCTCCAGGCCAGGAGCCAGGGCTTTGGGTCTTGGTGTAAACAGATTCCAATCCTAGGTTCAGCCTCCTCATCATCTGTTACCTTTCCCTCTGTCAGAGCAAGAGGCTTAAGCAAGGAGTTCATGGTGGGCCAGGCTGCACTGTGGGCTTCCCAGGTGGCTGAGTGGTAAAGAATCCACTTGCCAATGCAGGAGATTCAGGTTTGATCCCTGGGTTGGGACGATCCTTTAGAGAAGGAAATGGCAACCCACTCCAGTATTCAATGGGCAGAGGAGCCTGGCGGGCTATAGTCTGTGGGGCTACAAAGAGCTGGACATGATTGAGCATGCATGCACTTAGCCAGACCCCACTGCATCTGGCTTTAAGACACCAGCCAAGTCTTTGAAATCCACAGAACTGGTGGGGCCGCCCACCAAGCCTTTATGCTCCATGTCCTGTGAGACACCCTGTGCCCGGCGTGGGGTCAACATTTTCCTCCATCCCCCCCCTCGCTCGATCGGGCAGGGATGGTCGTCAAAGGGATGCTGTGCTAGGATGGGGTGCTGTGGAACAGTTCCTGCCAGTCCCGCTGAGAGGTTGATGCTTCACCACACCCAGTTCTTAGAAGTGCAGAATCTTTGTCATCAGACATCAGTTCTGTGTGGGCTGTGTGCCAGGCATCGATCAGATCTCAGTGAGCAAGACAGAGGTTCCTGCCCTCATGGGGTTTCCATTTCAGTGAACTGGCAGTAAGCAACTCAGAAGCCTGTGAATTCCCGGTGGACAAAACCAGAAAGAGGGAGCAAAATCAGGCAGAAGGTAGAGGGTTGGTAGTATGATGAGACTCAGAGAGGGTGGCCTTTGAGTTGGGGGTTGGAGGAAGGGAAGGAGTGAGAAGCAGCTGCTAAGAGGAGGAGATTCTGAATGTCAAGAAAAGCAGGTGCAAAGGCCCTGGGGCAGGTGTCAGGTTTTATTTTGGGGTTTTTTTGTTAACTTTATGTAGTTGGTGCATTTAAAGTGTGCAATTCAGTGGGTTTTAGCATATTCAGAGTTACATGCCATCACTACAGTCAACTTTTAAAATATTTTCATCACCCTGAAAAAAAACCTTTTAGCTATTTCCATAGTCCTCCCCCACTCTCCCATCTCAAGGTATCCAGTCTATTTCCTGTCTCTATGGATTTATCTATTCCATATGTTTCACATAAATGAAATCACACAATATGTTTTTTTGTTGTTTTTATTTATTTATTTATTTGGATGCACCAGGTCATAGTTGTGGCATGCAAGATCTTTGATCTTTGTTGCAGCATGCAGTATCCAGTTCCTTGACCAGGGGCCAAACCCAGACCCCCTGCATTGGGAGCACAGAGTCTTGGCCACTGGACCACCAGGGAGGTCCCAGCATGTGGCCTTTTGTGATTGGTTTCTTTCACTTAGCACATTTTCAGAGTTCATCCCCATTGTCACGTGTGTCAGTGCTTCATTCCTTTTTATGGCCGAATCATCATCCATTGTGTGGCTGAACCACATTTCATATACCCATTCATCTACCGTTGGAGACTTGGGCTCCTCCCACTTTCCATCTCTCGTGAATGTCCATGTCCAGGTGGCTGTGCTTCCTTTCTTTTGGGCCTGTGCCAGGCACAGGGTTGCAGGGTCCCACAGGGGCTCCTCATGTTATCATCTGAGCCGCTCTAGACTGGCTTCCGCAGTGGTCATGCCTCCCATGTTTCCACCCACAGTATACAGGCTGCCTTCCACATCCTCACCCACACTTGACATTTTCCATGTTTTTAGTCCTCAACCATTCTAGCAGCATCTCACTGTCGTCTTGATTTGTGTGTTGAGATGGTCAGGGCGCTGAGGGTGGCGGAGCAGAGCGAGTGAGGTGGGAAAAACGGGAGATGCATGGGGTCATGGAGGTGCACGGGGTGGGGCCAGACAGGGGAGGTTGTGTTGGGGAGGAGGCGGAACCTTTGGTCTGCACTGTGCCTCTCACCGTGGCTTTTGTTCTCCAAAGACACTGAACTTCTGGGGTTTGCAGTTTACAAGCTTCAGAAGACAGCTTCCACGGGCTCGAGAGCAGAGCCCACCACGGGGGGCATAGCAGGTGCTGCTGAGGAGACTGAAAACCAGGCACACCCACTGCACCCATCCCTGAGTCAGGCTGCACCTCCTTGTCCATTCTGGGGACAGACAGTCATGATGTCGGGTGGGGGCTGACAGCAGCCATACCCACTGTTCCCGTGTGTGGGGTGGACCCCGGGCTCAGCCCTCCTGTCTCGCCTAGCGTCATCAGAGCTTGACTCAGGAGTCTTTTTTTTTTAAGCCTTGTTTGTTTTTTGCCATGACACACTGCTTGCAGGATCTTAGTTCCCCGACCAGGGATTGAACCCTGGTCCCCAGCAGTAGAAGTGCTGAGTCCTAACCACTGGACCGCCAGGGAAGTCCCTCAGGGGGATCTTAAGGGCTCCTTTAACAGGCCACTACCATCCACTTCTACTTTTTCTTGGATCTTTGGCACCCAGAAGAGGGGCTGAGGAGCAGGTTGTGGGGCTGGAGATGAGACCAGGAGGGCAGAAGTCTGCCCCAACCCTGCCATCAGTGTTCCCGGCCCTGGGTGGCCGTGGGTCCCCGGGTCTCTCGTTCCCCAGAGGCACCTGCCGCTGAAGCTGCTCATCATGTCGGCCACACTGCGAGTGGAGGACTTCACCCAGAACCAGCGGCTCTTCACCCAGCCACCCCCGGTCATTAAGGTACCATCCAGGACGGGGTCTCAGGGCTGCCGGGGGGAGGAGGGCCCCTCTGTCAGCCACAGCAGAGCTTGGAGTTGCCTGAGGGTTGGGGTGGTAGCAACCAGAGACCTTTATGATCAGAGTTCAGAGAAGGGGGAGGGCTCAGGCCTGGCTCAGGTGGCTCCCCCACCCCCGACTCCATGCCTCCCGGTAGGTCGAGTCCCGGCAGTTCCCGGTGACAGTACACTTCAACAAGCGGACGCCACTGGAAGACTACAGCGGGGAGTGCTTCCGGAAGGTCTGCAAGATCCATCGCATGCTGCCTGCAGGTGAGACCCTGGCCGGGTGGGCCGGGGGGTCCTCCCCTTCCAGACCCGGGGGTGCAGGCAGCGGTGGCTCAGGGTAGCACTTGGCCTCTCTGTGTCTCAGTGTCTGCAGTGGTCCTGGGGTGCTCACCGCACCTGCCCTGCCCCGTTCTGCCCCAAGGATTGCGAGGCTTCAGGGGCTAACCAGACAGTGGGGCTGTGGGTGCCTTTTGTCCCCACAGACACAGAGCAAGTGGACAGGGGTGTTTCACTTGAGTGTCCCTCCTGACCACCCCCCCACAGTTCTCCCCATGTCCCCATGGCACATGCTCTGGTAGTTCCATTTATCCATTTACCAGGTGATGGACACTTGGGTTGCTCCCACTTCCTGGGAGTAGACCTGCTTTGCCAGTGCTCATGTCCAGGGATTCAATGCCTGTTTCCATGGTAACGGTTTAGCGCCTAGTCCCAGCTTATCCCATTGCTCACCTGGGCCTCTGCAGCCTTGATTTGACCGGTGCTTCCTCGCACCCCAACTCTCAGATCGGGGCCTGGCATACAGTCATGGCCAAGGCCGCATCTGCCACGTGAACGAGCGGGTCACAGTGGGTCTGGTTCTCCCTACAGGCGGCATCCTGGTGTTCCTCACGGGGCAGGCAGAGGTGCACGCACTATGCCGCAGGCTGAGAAGAGCTTTCCCCCTCACCAGACACAGGCCCCAAGGTAACTCTAAGCGGAAGCCCATCATCCAAGAGGCTGGGGGCGGGCGGCCTGGCCTTCGGAGCCTCCCTAAAGGAGCTGATCCCTTGCTTGCCCTCCCTTCCCCTTGAATGGTGATCAATGACCCTGGACAGTGAATGACAGATCCTGCTGACCTGGCATGAGCCCGGAGATGTCTTTCTTCCTAATTGGTTCATCTTTTCCCAGAAAAGGACGATCAGAAAGATTCAGTAGAAGAAACGAGGAGGTTTAAGAAGTCACGGGCGCGGGCGAGGAAGGCCCAGGCCGTGGTACGTAGAGACCAGAAAAGGCAGCCCAGGCTCTGAAGCGGCCTTGTCCGCGTGGTGGGCACCAGCCCTGTGCACCCGCACAGATGTAAAGTTAATTAGAACCACATAAGGGAGTTCCCTGGCGATTCAGTGGTTAGGACTCAGTATTTTAACTACTGAGAGTCTGGGTTCAATCCCTGGTCAGGAAGCTAAGATCCTGCAACCCGCACAGCATGGCCAGAAAAAAACCCAAATAAATTTAAGATTCAATTCCTTGGTCATTTTAGATACTTTTTCGGGTGCCCAGTGAGCCCCAGGGACTGCTGGTGACCTTGTTGGGCAGCAGGGATCTAGAACCTTCCTGCTGAGAAGGGAGTGGTTGGCTGGTGCTGCTTCAGGGGCTGGAGGGTGGGCTGGGATTTCAGACATTCCAGGCTCCCTGTGCTGGGGGCTGGGAGGAAGCTTCTGGAAGGCCCAACCCTGAGGCCTTGAGCAGGGCCTGCAGACATGCCCAGGTGGGATGGGACAGAGAAAGCAGCCCTTGGGGTTTGCTGGAGAGCTGGGGGTGGGCAGGCCTGTCGTTGGGGGCTTTCACCCCAGGACATTTGCACGACTTCACTATTGTTTCTACACCATGCTAGGCAGCGATCTCAGGGCTTCACATTGTGTTAGTTCTGCATCCTCAGGGCAGCCCTATGAGCGGTCCTGTGACCATCTCCGACTCCCAGATGAGAACACTGAGGCAGGGGTATCATGTGACCGGCCAGGGGTCATGTGGCCTCGGACTCTGTTCGCAACACCAATCTCCACATAGGGCCATCTGCAGCCCTCCATGCTGACGTCTTGTTTACCATAGACGCTGCCCCAGATCAGCTTGGACAATTACTCGGTGCTGCCAGCGGGCGAAGGCGATGAGGACAGGGAGGCAGAAATGGACGACGAGGAGGAGGAGGCCCTGGGCTCTGACCTGGATCTGGACTTAGGGGACGACGGGGCAGACGGAGGTGGGACCTGGCAGGGACTCATCTCACCTGCCTGTTGAGCCCCAGGCCGCTGGTTCCTGCTGCATGGGCTAGAGTCGAGCAAGGAATCCTCCCTGGGGATGACCCCCAGGGGAGCTGGGGTTTCTGCCTGCTCCACCCTTTGCTGTCTCCTGAGCTCCTGCAACCACCAAGCACAGAGGAGGCCTTCAAATATCTCTTGTGCTGGTTGTCATGGGGTGACGCTCCCAGACTCGGCTTTGCAGGCAGTGGGGGGATTAGAGGAGCTGAGATCAAGCCCTTGGGGGTCCCTATGCAGGGCTGGGGGCTCTCCCGAGGAGAGACTGCAGTGTGCCCACCCTCTCTGCTGGTGCCCGGGCTTGAGCCCTGGCTGTGGAGCTGCAGGGGAGCCTCTCTGGCAGAGCAGGCAGGGGCGCAGGACACAGCCGACCTCTGCCGCCCCTACAGGTGAGCAGCCCGATGCCTCGCTCCCCCTCCACGTGCTCCCTCTGTACTCACTGCTGGCCCCGGAGAAGCAGGCGCAGGTAACCGTGTGGGGCCTGGGATGGAGGCCCAGCAGGGGTTCCTAGGATGTTGAGATGGGGGTGGGTCAGGCCCTGGGTCACCTCCCCATCAGCTATTAGATCAGCACTCCAGGCTTTTGAGAAGGTCTTGGGATCTCCTGCTTGGAGAGCATTCCCACGTTCAGTTTGGGAGCAATGGCCAGAGGCAAGGAGAGAACCCGCTGACCTGGTCACCTCCAGGCCCTGCCCTACCTGCTGACTCCCTCTGACCTCAGCTCCGTGATTTCTTCCCTGACTGGCGAGACGGTGGTCAATTTTCTTGCTGCCATCCCCCCCCCCCCGTCCTAGGTCTTCCAACCTCCCCCAGAGGGGACACGGCTCTGTGTCGTGGCCACCAACGTGGCCGAGACATCACTGACCATCCCGGGCATCAAGTACGTGGTGGACTGTGGGAAGGTCAAGAAGAGGCACTACGACCGTGTCACTGGCGTGTCCTCCTTCCGCGTCACCTGGGTCTCCCAGGCCTCAGCCGATCAGCGGGCGGGCCGCGCAGGCCGGACGGAACCCGGCCACTGCTACAGGTGGGGCTCCCTGGGGTCCCCCCAGTGTCCTCAGGGCTACTGTGCAGTGGTCACCCACCCTCGTCCGGGGAAAGGGGGTCCCATGTCCCACTGGAGACTGTGTCCTTGGGGTCCACACACCCTTGCCTGTTGGCTTTCAGGCACTTGCATTATTCATTATTCTGCTACTGATATCAGGCCCTGTGTTTAGCTTTATTGACATGAGATTCCCATAGCATAAAGCTCACCATTTTGAAATGTGCAATTCTGTGGATTTTAATATATTCAGAGTTGTACAACCATCACCACTATTAATTTTCTTTTTAAAAAAAAATCTATTTTTATTTATTTTGCTGTTCCGGGTCTTAGTTGTGGCATGTGGGATCTAGTTCCCTGACCAGGGAATGAACCTGGGCCCCCTGCATTGGGAGTGTAGAATCTTAGGCCCTGGCCCACTACTGTTCATTTTCAAATATTCTCATCACTGCAAAAGAAACCCAATACCCAGTAATCAGTTTCTCCCCACACCTCCCTACCATCCCCACCCCCCAGGATCTGGCAACCACTATCTACTTCCTGTCTGTATGGATCTGATCATTCTGGACATTTTCTATAAAGGAAATCAGATGGTATGTCACCTTTTGTATGTGACTTCTTTCACCCCACATCATGTTTTCAGGGTTCATCCACATGATAGCCGGTCAGTGCTTCGTTACTTTTAATGGCAGAACCACATTCTGTTGCACGTTGGATGGACCACATTTCCCATGCCTGTTCATCAGCTGATAGACACTTGGATTGCATCCACATTTTGGCCCTTGTGACTAGTGCTGCTGTGAACACTCATGTACAAGTATTTGAATGTCTGTTTCCATGTCTCTTGGGTAAATACCTAGGGAGTAGAATCTCACAGTTATGTGGTGATTCTGACATTTTGAGGAACATGCCAGACTGTTTCCACAGCAGGCACCCCATTTTATATTCCCACCAGCAGTGTGTGAAGGTTCTAATTTCTCCACGTCTCACCAACGCTTGGTATTTTCCACTTCATGAAAATGAAAGTACAAGGTGGTATCTCACAGTGGTCTTGGTTTGCATTTCTCTAATGACATTGAGCATCTTTTCACATGCTTATAGGTCATTTGTACATGTCTTCTTGAGGGATATCTGTTCAGATTTGTCGTTTATTTTTCAGTCATGTCTGTCTTTTGATTGGTGAGTTGTAAGTATTCCCTGATGATCCTGATGTTAGATCCTTGTCACAGGTATCATTGGCATTCTCCAGAGGTATTCTCACAGTTCATGTGCTGGTTTTTTTTTTTCCTCCTTCAGTAACTAACTTTACGCCATTCTTCTCAACTTTGCTTTAAATTACCAAAAAAAAGAAAATTGAGAAACTATGCAAAGAAAAGTAGTAAGAAATAAAGTAGTTGAGTGCCATGTGCCAAGCACAGTTCTAAGCACTCTGTGTGTGACACCTAAAGTATCTTCACCAGGGACTTCCCTGGTGTTCAGTGGTGAGACACCACACTCCCAGTGCAGGGGTCCCAGGTTCAATCCCTAGTCAGGGAACTACGATCCCACATGTTGCATGCCTCAGCCAAATAAATAAATAATATTTTAAATAAATAAATAAAGTATCTTTCCCAGTCTTGACGGGGTAGCTGCTGTGTTAGCGCATCTCACAGGTAAGGAAAGTGAGGCAGGAAGTGGGTAAATACCTTGCCTAGTAAGGTGGTGGAGTCAAGATTCAATCCCAGATAGTTTGGCTGAGTCTCTTTTCTTACTTCCTTTTTTTTTTTTAAATCTCCGGTGCTTCCCTCTGCTCAGACTCTACTCATCTGCAGTTTTCGGTGACTTTGAGAAGTACCCGCCTCCTGAAATCACCCGGAGGCCGGTGGAGGATTTGATCCTTCAGATGAAAGCTCTCAACATCGAAAAGGTCAGTTGTAGCCACAGCCCTGCCCTCACTCCACTGACTTGCCAGTGTCCCTGAGTTCAGTCTGGTGATCTTGGGCAGCCTGAGCCCCCTCATGGGTTATTCCCCTTTCTTGGGCTGTTCCCGATTCCCTGTGGCCCTAGGAGCTGAGCCACGTGGTGCTCACCCAGCCCCCTGGTGGTCTCTTATGAGACCCCCACCTTCCCAGTACTGTACCTTCTGAGGAGAGGGTGGTCAGTGACTTTGGGGCTCAAGGGATATTCTGCCCACTTGGTCCTCTAGGGGAAGGGTCACTCGCCTCTCCCCTGCTCCCAGTGGGGTGGTGTAGGCAGAGAAACCCTCTCCCTATCAGCTGTCACTCCCAAGCCTTCCTCTCTCGAGCCACTGGCAACCATGAGTCTACTTTTTAATCTCTGTGGAATTTATATTTTGGACTTTTCATAAAAATAGAATCCTTTGATACTTACTCTTTCTTATCTGACTTCTTTCAGTCAGCATTGTGGATTTTTGTTTGTTTGTTTTAGCCAATTTAAAATTCATTTATCAATCAATTCAGTTCACAGTAAGATAACCTCATAAAAGAGAGGATCAGGCTTTTCATTACATTAGTATGTTTGGTATTTTTTTTCACTGTCAAAGACCCTAGCTGACAGTTTGAATCAGTTTATTTCGGAAAATATTGTAAATTGACAGCTGTTTTAGATTTCTGTTGCTTTGATAATCCACGGCTGAACTTATCAGTGGTTGTGTTTTAAAGGTTCATCCACACTGTGACACACGTCAGAGTTTCCTTCCTTTTTATGGCCGAATCGTACTCCATTGTATGGATGCATAGACCATAGTTTGTCCATCTGTTGATGGACATTTTGGGTTGTTCCCATCTTTTGGCTGCTACAACTAATGCTGCCATGGACATTTGTGTACAGCTATTTATTTGAACACTGGTTTTGAGTTGGTCGCTCTTTCTAAGCAACCCTCAGGCGATCCCTGAGCCTGGTCACTCTCTGATCTCTGATTATCTCATTGCCTGGGCACATTTTCTCCCGTGAGACTGTTTATTCACGTGTATACTCACTGGTCATCTGCAATGAAAGGTCAGTGGGGCCAGAGCCCTTGTCTTGTTTTTATTGTTTTTTTCATTTTGTTTTTATTGGCGTATAGTTGCTTTCCAGTGCTGTGTTTATTTTTGCTGTACGGCAAAGTGAATCAGCTATGTGTATATGTTTACCCCTCTTGCTTGGATTTCCTCCCCATTTAGGTCACACAGGGCACTGAGTAGTTCCCTCTGCTACACAGTAGGTTTTTTTTTTTTTTTTTCACGCATCCAACCTACACAGTAGGTTTTTGTTAATTATCTGTTTTATGCATAATATCAGTAGTGTTTACATGTCAATCCCGATATCCCAGTTCAGCCCTTGTCTTGTTTTTATCAACCTCTGTCACCAGGAACAGCCCCTAGTGCACACGAAGTGCTTAGTACATGCTCTTGAGTAAGAGATGATGTGAATGAATGAACAAAGAGGGCCTTCGGGGTTCCCCTGGCACATGGACTTTGAGTGTGCCCAGGCCCCTGTGTCCCATGTTCTGAGCGTGAGTGGTGCTTGGAGGGTAGGCAGTGGGAGCCCCATCCCCTTGCCAGACCTGCCCTCGCCCCCTCCTCCAGCCCTCCTCTGCACTCACGTGTCTCCTGCCATGGCTCCCTGTGTCCTAGGTCATCAACTTCCCCTTTCCGACACCCCCCTCCGTGGAGGCCCTCATCGCTGCTGAGGAGCTGCTGATTGCACTGGGTGCCCTGCAGGCTCCCCCAAAAACAGAGAGGTAGGGGAGGGACTTGAGGGAAGCAGAGAGCCCAGCTCCCGCCCCGTTCTAGGCTCTGACCCCGCTCCGAGCTGACCCTCCATCCTCCAGGGTGAAGCAGCTACAGAGGTCCCGGCTGAGCTGCCCCATCACCGAGCTGGGCAGGACCATGGCCACGTTCCCCGTGGCGCCACGCTATGCTAAGATGCTGGCGCTGAGCCAGCAACACGGCTGCCTGCCCTACGCCATCACCATCGTGGCTGCCATGACTGTCCGGGAGCTATTCGAGGAGCTGGACAGGTGGGGGGCTGTGGGATGGACATTCAGGGATTGGGGTGGGTGGGTGGGGGGAGACCACCCTGGGCTGAGCAATGCTGTGAAACCCAGCCTCCTAGGGCATAACTGACTCAGTGAGTGGTCTTGTATGAAATCTATATCCTCCCTGCGCCCTGCCAGTGTTCCAATCTCTGCAGATCTCGGAGGGGTTGGGGGGGTGGCTGGGGGAGGTGGTTTGTTTTTGAATTTTGCCTTGCCACAAGGCTTGTAGGATCTTAGTTGCCTGACCAGGGACCAGACAAACCCATGCCCCCTGCAGTGGAAGCCCCGAGTCATAACCACTTGTCCTCCAGGGAATTCCCAAGACCATGATCACAGTGATCAGTAACCCCACCAGGCATTTTCTGGGCCCGCTCTGAGAAACTGGCAGGTGCCCTGCCCCTGTGGCCACAAGCATCAGGGCAAAAAGCCCAAGTGGTGTGTGTTCGTAGGCCAGCCGCCAGTGACGAGGAGCTCGCCAGACTGAAGGGCAAGCGGGCCCGCGTGGCCCAGATGAAGAGGATCTGGGCAGGGCAAGGAGCTTCTCTGAAGCTCGGAGACCTCATGGTGCTCCTGGGTGAGTGCCCAGCATGGGCATGGCCTGTGGGTGGTGGGGAGAGCGGGAGGGCAGGATGGGGCAGCGGGAGGGCAGGATGGGGCAGCAAGCGAGTGCTCCCCTCCTCTTTGCACAGGTGCCGTGGGAGCCTGCGAGTATGCAGGCTGCTCACCCCAGTTCTGCGAGGCCAACGGACTGCGGTACAAGGCCATGTTGGAGATCCGGCGACTGCGGGGCCAGCTGACCACTGCAGGTACGTACGGCCCCCCCCCCAACCCTCCGGCCTTCTCCTATCCTTGGGCAACACCCAGCAGAGAACTTGACCCTGTTGACATTCTGAACAATGTCATCTACATATAGTCATTTCTCGTGCACAGATTCCGTATTTGCAAATTCACACATTCAGTAAAATTTACTGTAGTGTGTGGCACTTCTGTGGTCCTTTGAGGACACACACGTGATCAGGGCAGTGACACATGGATGCTCTCTCATCAGGTTGTCTGTCTGTCTCATCTTTTCCTTGGTGACATCCCTATCATTGCCCTCTGTCCCAGGTCTAGCGTGGACCAGCTGCTGGCTGCACCTCCGGCCCAGCGGCCACATCCAGGGGTCTCTACTCTCAAGTAGGGTCCAAACCTGGTTTGTTTCTCCAGCAGTGGAGAGGACCTCTCTTGTTGAAGTTGGGGAGCAGGTAGCGGTTCAGCCCCCCACTTTCCACTCCCGTTTAGTCTGAGCAGTGAGGACCAGACCTGTTTGAAGCCACATCAGGGCCTGGCGTGGGTGGCAGATCTTTGTCTAGCCCAGGGATCTGCTTCCTTCCCGTTTTTTTCCTTCTTTCACTTTTAAACAACATGGGTTTCACTAAAGGTTTTGTAGAGAAGACAGATTTACATTGCAAATCTCATAACAGAAAGCGCTGGAATTCCCTGGTAGTCCAGCAGTTAGGACTTGGGGCTTCCGCTGCAAGGGGCGCAGGTTTCATCCCTGGTCAGGGAACTAAGATCCACAAGCCCACTTCCCCTCCTGCCTTCCCGGTCCTTCTTATTTTCACTCTTCTGCTCCCTCCCACTCAAACAGCAAGGCCCAAAGCCCCATCTCCTTTCTCCCTGCTGCACAGTGAGCTTCAGATCCTTCTTGAGTGGAAGGAGGAGGCCTCGCCCTGGGTCTCACGCCAGGGCTCCGCAGCACAGGGCTCTCGGGAGAGATGGTCTGTCTCCACGCTCTCCTGCTCAGAGAGCATGGCCCATGCACTGGGTCTCCTGGGTGGGCATGCTCCCTGCCCCAAGGCTGACAGGGAGTCAGGTGTGGGCTGTCTCAGCATAGTCTGCTGCCCACAAGGAACCTGGGGTTTTGTCCCAAGGAAGGGGCAGACATGGGTGTGGGTGGGCAGCTGTTTCTGCCGCACTGGGGGCTTTGTCTCCCGGCAGCCTCTGTGCACAGGGGCCTAGATATACAAGTGGCTGAG
Source organism: Dama dama (assembly GCF_033118175.1). NCBI lineage: Eukaryota > Metazoa > Chordata > Mammalia > Artiodactyla > Cervidae > Dama > Dama dama. The sequence continues at coordinate 21,877,887 of NC_083685.1, read as the reverse complement.
GCCAGGCAGAGCCAGCCCCGGGCCTGGCCGTCCTGACACCTGGCTCCTCTCTCAGTCAACACCATGTGCCCTGAGGCTGGGCTCTTCGTGGACCCTAAGATGCAGCCACCTAACGAGAACCAGGTGACCTACCTGCGGCAGATTGTGACAGCCGGCCTGGGTGACCATCTGGCCCGCAAAGTCCAGAGCGAGGACCTGGTGGATGACAAGTGGAAGAACGCCTACAAGGTTTGCCGCTGGCTTGGGGTTGGCCAGCGGGGCAGTCATGCCCAGGGCCCCTGCCCTCCCCATCCTCCCATCTGTCTTGTGTTCTAGCAGCCTGAGCGCTTAAGACACCTGGCTCTGGACAGTGTCAGGATGTCTGTGGGCGGCAACTGGAGGGACCCTTGGCTCTGGGTGGGCCAGTCGTCCTCGGTCATGGGTCCCCCTTCCCCTGGGAAAGTTCCCACCCAGGACCAAGGTGAAATGACAATGCAGCTGTTTCTCACTTTGAGCGTGAGCTTCCCCCCAACTTCACTGAACAGAGACAGAAAGCACATCCCATACTCGCCACTGTAAAATGTACAATTCAGAGGTTTCTGGTCTATTCACAGAGTTGTGTAACCATTACCATATTAATTTCAAAACATTTTTATCACCCCAAAAAAGCCACCCTATACCCATTAATCACTCCACATTTTCTCTGAATCTCCATACCCCTTGAGTCTGCTTTCTGTCTACATGGATTTGCTGTTCTAACGCATTTCCCGTGAATGGGATCCTGCACTGTGTGGCCTTTATGCTGGCTTTTTTAGCTCAGTGTCCCATTTTGGGCGGGTCATAACTGTAGCCTGTGTCTGTACCTCTCCCAGCAGGCTACCCGCTCCATCGGTGGACACACCCTGCTGGTGTAGCCATTTGTCGTTTGATGGATACTGTCCTGCTTTTCTGGCCAAGGGTGTAACTGAATTCACAGGGGTCAGCCTCATGTGCAGCTCATGTATCTCCCAGACTCATGCCTACCTACTATCTCTCTTGCAGACGCCCCTCCTCGACGACCCTGTCTTCATCCACCCCAGTTCTGTGCTCTTCAAGGAGCTCCCTGACTTTGTGGTCTACCAGGAGATTGTGGAGACCACCAAGATGTACATGAAAGGTAGTGCAGCTGGCTGGACCCCCACCTGACCCCCTTGCTCTGGTGAGCTGTGTCGCCAGACCTGTGTGAGGAGAGCCCACGAGCCCCTCACTGAGACCCCATTCCCTCTCTCCTGGGCCCCCAGGCGTCTCGACCGTGGACATGCAGTGGATTCCGGTCCTGCTGCCTTCTTACTGCCAGTTTGACAAGCCCCTGGAGGAGCCGCCCCCTGCCTACTGCCCCGAGAAGGGGCGGATTCTGTGTCACCGGGCCAGCGTGTTCTGTGAGTCAGGGTGACTTCCCAGTGGCCTTGGGCTCCAGTGGACACATGGTTCCCCATCCTGTGTGCCCTGGGAAGTGTCTGCGTCCTGGGCAGTGTCATCCCAGGCTGCAGGACCCTGCAGGTGGGAAGGGATGGGACTGCGCGGGGAGCCGTGGGGATCCATCACGGCCCCTCGCTCACCAGCTCCTGTGCTCCAGATCGCGTTGGCTGGCCGCTCCCGGCCGTCGAGGTGGATTTCCCAGAAGGCCTTGACTGCTACAAACACTTTGCCCGGGTTCTGCTAGAGGGGCAGGTAGGCAGCCCGGCAGCTCCCTCGGCCCCTTCCTTGGCACCACGGGCGGGACGTGAGCCCCGGATTCCCCACCATCCTGTGATCTCTCCCCAGGTCTTCCCCAAGCTGGCCTCATACAAGGGCTGTTTGCTGTCCAGCCCCAGCACGATGCTGAAGACATGGGCCAGGTATGGGCTTCCTTGGGAGCATCAGAGCAGGCAGGTGGTGGTGGAGGAGCTGTGTCTTGGGGCTGCTGTAACAGATCCCTACCCACCGAGGGGCAGACATGTATTTTCTCGTAGTTCTGGAGGTTAGAAGTTCAAAGTCGGGGTGTCAGCAGGGCTGCGCTCCCTCTGAAGGCTCGGGGGGGATCCTCCTGGCCTCTTCCCACCCCTCGTGGTTCCAGGCACTCCTTGGCCACCACATCCCTCTAGTCTCTCCCTCTCTTTTCCCATGGCTTCCCCTCGTCTCTATGTTTCTCAGGTTATCAGATCCAGGGTCCACTCTCTCCCATTTGACCTTGTCTTAATTACATCTGCAAAGACCTTCTTTCCAAATAAGGTTACATCCTGAGGTTCTAGGCAGACATGGACTTTTGGGGAGATACTAGCCAACCTATTGGCTTCCCAGATGGCTCAGTGGTAAAGAATCCGCCCGCAATGCGGGAGATGTGAGTTCAATCCCTGGGTCGGGAAGATCTCCTGGAGAGGGAAATGGCAGCCCTCTTCAGTATTCTTGCCTGGAGAACCCCATGGGTAGAGGAACCCAGTGGGCTATAGTTCATGGGGTTGCAGAGAGTCAGACACGACTTAGTGACTAAACAACAAGTCAGCCTATTGTAAAGCTGCCAGGTGCGAGCCCGAGGCACCCTGTACACCTGTGCCCCTGGGGGCTTCTGCCCACTGAGCATGAAGCCACCCCGATCCCACCTATCATCTTCCTCCTCCTGCCCTTCCTCCTGGTCTCTGCTTATCCCCGCTCCTCTCTTTAGGCTTCCCTGGTGGCTCAGATGATAAAGAATCCGCCTGCAAAGCGGGAAACCTGGGTTCGATCCCTAGGTTGGGAAGATCCCTTGGAGAAGGGAATGGCAACCCACTCCAGCATTCTTGCCTGGAGAATCCCCATGGACAGAGGAGTCTGGCCGGCTGCAGTCCATGGGGTCGCAGTCAGACATGACTGAGTGGCTAAGCACACACACTCCTGTCTTTTTCTTCTTTCTGCCCATGGACCAGTCCCAAGAACCTTCCTCCCTCTTCCGGGGCTGGCACCCCAGACCAGGCAAGGGGCTTGAGGCACCAGAAGCAGGCAGACAGGTGTGCGCACACCCCTGCATCCCCCGGGGACTCAGGATGGGGCTGTGCTTCCAGGAGCCCCTGCCTACCAGGTCATTCACCCAGCACTTGGTTATGAGCCTCCACTCTGTGCCAGCGGTGTTTTCGTGCTGGATCGAGCCACGACCATGTTCTGTGCGATGTTCCAGTGCAGGGAGGTTGAACAACTAGTACAAAGGGAAGGTGGTGGCCCAACCACAAAGGGACAGAGCAGGACGTGGGAATGAGGCGTCGGGCAGGGAAAGAAAAGGAAAGCCTGACTGAGCAGGTTCAGGGGAGGCAGGGCTGTGAGGCAGGCAGAGGTCTGGAGGAAGGTTCTAAATGGGACAAGCAGCAACTACAGAAGCAGTCTGGGTGGGTGGATCAGAGGCAAGTGGTAGGAGGTGATGGAGTCAAGATCCTTTCATCCATCCGGCACCCCCAGCATGATGGACAGAAGGAGACCTCCTGGGCAGGGCTGGCCTGGCAGTGGACTTCAAGATGCCCCATGTCCTGCATCCCACCCACAGGCTGCAGCCCAGGACAGAGAGCCTCCTGAGAACCCTTGTTGCCAAGAAAGCCAGCTGCCGAGATGCCTTGCTGGTGGCTTGGAGCAAAAACCCCAAATGTGAGCCTGACCAGGGCAGGTGCCCCACAGTAAGGGGGTTGGGGGGAAGATGGTATGGTGCCACCCAGGGGACCTGGGGCTGGTGGGAGGGTCTTCCCTGCAGCTGGCGGGCGGGCACAGAGCTACTCTGACCGCCCTCCCTCCCTTCTCTGCAGACCTGCTGGCCGAGTACCTTGAGTGGCTCCCACAGGCCGTGCACGCTGATGTTGAGAAAGCCTGGCCGCCCACCCCTAACCACTGACGCGGCGCCTGCCTGCAGGCCGAGGGGGCCTGGCAGCAATCAGGGTCCGCTGTGGCCACCCTGACTCCAGACTGCACTCAGGAGCTGGGTGGAGCCCCGGGACACCCTCTTGGCTCAATCCTGGACACAACTTGCTGCCATTCTGGGCAGTCCAACCCAGGGTGACTTTTTAAACTATTTATTACATAATGGATAATGGTTTTATCTCTCATGCTGGTCCTGTTTTAAACATGCTCTGTGGACTACATTAGTCCCTTGTAGAGAAGCAGGGCCAAGGGTGAAGGCAGCCATGGACCCTTCCTCTGCTCTTCGTTCCCTGCCGGTATGGTGCAAGCCCCTCCCCTGCCCCAGCCAGGGAGGGCCCCCAGGGCTCCAGCCGGCTCCTGTGGAGCAGGCAGGGTCAGCTGCCCGCCGGCTACATTGCTGTGTAATAAATCATAACTGACAACAGCTGTATACTGAGTCTAGTGAGTTCTTTTGGTGAATCTCCAAATTGGGGTGGAGGGGTGGCAGGTCTGGGAACATCCTGCCTGTGCGTGCTTGCACACTCAACACACGCACACACGCATGTGGAAACTAGTCTGGGTAGATGCTCACAAATGTGTTAGTGGTGATACAGGGCACAGTGAGCCTATAGGAGTTGATCATTTTTCTTTTACTTAGGTTTTTGCCCTGAATCAACTTTCGCTAATAGAAACACAAATTCGGGAATTTCCTGGTGGTTCAGTGGTTAGCACTCTGCACTTTCACTGCTGGGCCCCAGGTTTGATGACTAGTCAGGGAACTAAGATCCTGCAAGACTTGCAGAGCAGCCAAAAAAATAAACACATACATTCCATAATATACATACATAAGACAAAACAACAAAGATACGTGGGGGTTAATGTTTCCAAAACTATTCACTTTCTCCACAGCGTTGCCCTAGTGTTCCCCAACTAGGAGGTCTCCCCTACTCCTTCTCCGCCCACATCTAAGCCATCTGCCAGGTCTATTAGTTCGCTTCCAGGATCTGCCCTTTGTGCTCCCCACTTCCATTACTGGGCCACCCCCACCTCCACTGCCAGGATGCCACCACCGGCTCCCGCTTGGGCCGTGGCAGTGGCTTCCTGGCTGGTCTCAGGTCCCTTCTGCCCAACTATGATGAATTTTCCACATGGCAGCCAGAGGGAGCCATTTAAAACATATTACATCCTTCCCCTGCAACAGGTCTTCCAGTGTCTTGGAAGAGTCAACCCTCTCCTGTTGTTTAGTCCCTCAGTTGTATCCAACTCTCTGTGACCCCATGGACTGTAGCATGCCAGACTTCCCTGTCCTTCACCATCTCCTGAATCTTGTCCATTGAGTAGGTGGATGCGACAGAGGACAAGACGGCCATCCAACCGTCTCGTCCTCTGTGGTCCCCTTCTCCTGCCCTCAATCTTTCCCAGCATCAGGGTCTTTTCCAATGAGTCAGTTCTTCACATCAGGTGGCCAAAATATTGGAGTTTCAGATTCAGCATCAGTCCTTCCAAAGAATACTCAGGACTGATTTCCTTTAAGATCGACTGGTTTGATCTTGTAGTCCAAGGGACTCTCGAGAGTCTTCTCCAACACCACAGTTTGAAAACATCAATTCTTTGGTGCTCAGCCTTCTTTAGGGTCCAGCTTTCACATTCATACATGACTACTGGAAAAACTAGCTTTGACTATATGGATGTCTCTGCTTTTTAATATACTGTCTAGATTTGTCATAGCTTTCCTTCGGAGAAATGTGTCTTCATTTCATGACTACTGTCACCGTTCACAGTGATTTTGGATCCTAAGAAAATAAAGTCTGTCACTGTTTCCATTGTTTCCACATCTATTTGCCATGAAGTGATGGAACCAGATGCCATGATCTTTGTTTTTTTGAATGTTGAGTTTTAGGCCAGCTTTTCCACTCTCCTCTTTCACCTTCATCATGAGGCTCTTTAGTTCCTCTTTGCTTTCTGTCATAAGGGTGGTGTCATCTACATATTAGGTTATTGATCACTGTCCTGGCAATCTTGATTCCAGCATATGCTTTATCCAGCCCAGCATTTCTCATGATGAGCTCTGCATATAAGTTAAATAAGCAGGGTGACAATATGCAGCCTTGATGTACTCCTTTCCCAATTTGGAACCAGTCTGTTTTTTCATGTCCAGTTCTAATTGTTGCTTCCTGACCTGCATACAGATTTCTCAAGAGGCAGGTAAAGTGGTCTGGTATTCCCATCTCTTGAAGAATTTTCCGCAGTTCGTTGTGATCCACACAGTCAAAGGCTTTAACATAGTCAATGAAGCAGAAGTAGATGTTTTTCTGGAGTTCTCTTGCTTTTTCTATGATTCAACAGATGTTGGCAGTTTGATCTCTGGTTCCTCTGCCTTTTCAAGTTCTCTGTTCAATATACTGTTGAAGCCTAGCTTGGAGGGTTTTGAACATGATCTTGCTAGCGTGTGAAATGAGTGCAATTATGCAGTAGTTTGAACATTCTTTGGCACTGCCTTTCTTTGGGATTGAAATGGAAAATGACCTTTTCCAGTCCTGTGGCCACTGCTGAGTTTTCCAAATTTGTTGGCATATTGAGTGCAGCATTTTAACAGCATCATCTTTTAGGATTTGAAATAGCTCAGCTGGAATTCCATCACCTCCACTAGCTTTGTTCGTAGTGATGCTTCCTAAGGCCCACTTGACTTATCACTCCAGGATGTCTGACTCTAAGTGAATGATCATACCATCATGGTGATCTGGGTCATTAAGATCTTTTTTGTTTAGTTCTTCTGTGTATTCTTGCCACCTCTTCTTAATCTCTTCTGTTTCTGTTAGGTCCATACCATTTCTGTCCTTTATTGTGCCTATCTTTGCATGAAATATTCCCTTGGTATCTCTAATTTTCTTGTCCTTGGAGAAGGAAATGGCAACCCATTCCAGTATTCTCGTCTTTTCCATAATACTGTTTCCCTCTATTTCTTTGCATTGTTCACTTAGGAAGGCTTTCTTATCTCTCCTTGCTATTCTTTGGAACTCTGCATTCAGATGGTTATATCTTTTCTTTTCTCCTTTGCCTTTCACTTCTCTTTTCTCAGCGATTTGTCAGGCCTCCTCAGACAGTCAATTTGCCTTTTTGCATTTCTTTTTCTTAGGGATTGTTTTGATCACTACCTCCTGTGCAATGTTATGAACCTCTGTCTATGGTTCTTCAGTCACTCTATCAGATCTAATCCCTTGAATCTATTTGTCAATTTCACTGTGACAAATAGTTGATGATTATTATATCTATTACTATGGGCAAGGATCCCTTAGAAGAAATGGAGTAGGCCTCATAGTCAACAAAAGAGTTCGAAATGCAGTTTTTGGGTGCAGTCTCAAAAACAACAGAATGATCTCGGTTTCTTTTCTTTTCTTTTTTTTTGGTTTATTTTCAAAGCAAACCATTTAATATCACAGTAATCCAAGTCTATGCCCCAACTATTAAGGCTGAAGAAGCTGCAGTTGAATGGTTCTATGAGGACCTACAAGATCTTCTAGAAAAGTGAAGTCGCTCAGTCGTGTCCGACTCTTTGGGGTCCCATGGACTGCAGCCTCCCAGGCTCTTCTGTCCATGGGATTTTCCAGGCAAGAGTACTGGAGTGGGTTGCCATTTCCTTCTCCAGGGGAATCTTCCTGACTGCAGGGACTGAACCTGGGTCTCCTGCACTGCAGGCAGACGCTTTACCCTCTAAGCCACCAGGGAAGCTAACGCCAAAAAAAGATCCTCTTTTCATCATAGGGGAATGGAATGCAAAAGTAGAAAGTCAAGAGAAACCTGGAGTAACCAACAAGTTTGGCCTTGGAATACAAAATGAAGCAAGGCCAAGGCTAGCATAATTTTGCCAAGAGAATACACTGGTCAAGAAGAATACCTTCTTCCAACAACACAAGAGATGACTCTACACATGGACATCACCAGATGGTCAATACTGAAATCAGATTGACTATATTCTTTGCAGCCAAAGATAGAGAAGTTCTATGCTTACTCACTCACTTCAGTCGTGTCTGACTCTTTGCAACCCTATGAATTGTAGCCCACCAGGCTCCTCTGTCCATGGGACTCTCCAGGCAAGAATACAGGAGTGGGTTGCCATGCCCTCCTCCAGGGGATTCATCTCGTGTCTGTCTGCTTCTCCTGCATTGCACACAGATGGATTCTTTACCCACAGGGGCCACCTGGGAAGCCAGGAGAAGCTCTACAAAGTCAGGAAAAACAAGACCAGGATTTGACTGTGGCTCAGATCATGAACTCCTTATTGCAAAATTCAGACTTAAATTGAAGAAAGTAGGGAAGACCGCTAGGCCACTCAGATATGACCTAAATCAAATCCCTTACAATTATACAGTGGAAGTGAACTCTCTCCTACTCTTATTCATTGAAGGCAAATTCCAGCCCCCACTGCTCTCAGCCTCAGGGCCTTTGCATCTGCTATATCCTCTGTTTCTGCAGACAGTGTCTGGTCACACACACACTTTATCTATGGCAGCTCCCACATCCTCCTCCTTTAGTCTCCATGTCATCACTATTACTGTCTTCATAAGATTCACTACTCCTTGCTTATTGCTAGCTTTCTAAACTGGAATACCAAGTCTGGGAGGGGCGTAAAATCTTGTATGCCATATCTGGGGCTACAAGGGTAATAATTGACACTACCGGAACACACAGTAGGGGCTCAATGTGTCCACTTTTCTTTGCACTAGGTGCTTAGGAGTCCTTGAATGAATGAATGTCCAGTTGCAAAACCCTGCTTAGAAAGTTAGTGCTTTCTAACCGCTTGATGACCCGAATCACTAGGAATGTTAAACACCGCAGGCTCCATGCCGACCTTTGAAAGGGAATCTTCAGGGGCGGGGACAGGGACGTCTGATTGAGACCAGGGGCATTTGACTAGCACTACATGAAAGGAGGAGCCTAATAGGCTACAGTCCATGGGGTCGCAGAGTCGGACACGAGTGAGCGACTTCACACTTCACTTCACCCTCTCCAATGAAGCCCACTTCTTAAGTCAGATGATACGGAGAATTTAGGTCCCCTTTCCTGATTTGCTGTGTGACTAATCCAGAGGAGGTGGTTTTAAAAAAAAAAAAAAACGTGGAGATGCCGGGGATTGAACCCGGGGCCTCATACATGCAAAGCATGCGCTCTACCACTGAGCTACATCCCCTCTCCCGAGAGCCAATATTCTTGGAATGAGGATATAGGAAATCGCATTTTTCTCCTCTTTTCCAAACGTTGCGTTCGTTCTGGACACTCAGAATTCAGTCCGTGAGCGCCTTTACCAATTCAAAATAGGTCCACATCCCGGGGAGCCCGCTAGCCTGGGACGCCCAGCACTGAGCCGGTGGAGATGGTGGTGCGGAGTAGACGTGGCAGCAGAAGAATGGTATTTCTTTATGAGTCCGGCTGGAGAGAACTGGTTAAGCTGCATCCTCGTTAGTATAGTGGTGAGTATCCCCGCCTGTCACGCGGGAGACCGGGGTTCGATTCCCCGACGGGGAGACTGTCAAGATGTTTTAATTCACTACAGACTCCAAAAGGTCTCCCTTAACAGCGTATGATGTACAGATAATGAAATGAAAGCATTCTATAATCCCATTTGTAACCAGTACGGGTAATCGTGACCCCGAGAACATAGTGAAAAGGACTTGGTACTCAACCAAGGAGAGTAGAAGTTTTCTTTTATTGTAAGAATAAATATGCAGTGAGTGTATCCATACTTGTATGTTTAAGAAAATTTAACACATCATTATGACTATAGTTTAAAATGAAAATTGCTCAGAGAACAGATTTCACATGCTATCATGTTAAAAAAAGAAATGGTTATTGTGTCAGATAATGAAGAACTGTACTGTGGTTAATTTCAGACTATATAAATGTTTCTAATCACATTGTACACCACAAACTTACACAATGTTAAATAATTATATCTTAATAAATCTGGATAAAATTTTAACAAAATCTTATATTGAAGTATAGTTGGTTAGCAATGTCGTCTTAGTCAGTTACATTTCTGATCACAATTAATGACAACTAGAGCACGCATTATATAGCTCCTGTCATATACAGGGTAGTATGCAGAAGCGCTTAGCAGGTGTGCACTCATCTAGTCCTCACAGCAAGTCTGGTGGGGGTCAGTTTAAGATATTAAACAGATGAAATGCAGGCACAGAGAAAGGGTCCAATAACTTGTCTAAGGTCACATAAATCACAATCTGGTCTAGACACTGGTTACTTCTGGGAAAAACTGGGATAGGGTGGGAGTGACTCTGCCTTTCCAAAATTCTGTACTTCCGTGGACTGTGAATTTTTTCACTCTCCTTCCCTTCCTTCCTTCTTTCCTTTCTTCTGTACTCGATTTTTATCAAATTGATACACTACTGTGCTTTCGTGAAAAGCAGCAGTAGGGGTCTCCGGCCATATCCCCTCTCTCCTGAAGGAATTCTGGAGATGCTGCTTTGGTGTATTGTTTATTTTGAGCTGTCAGCATCTCACTGGTCTCCTTGCTGCCACTTGAGTCCCTCCTGTCCATTCTCCACAAGGAAGCCAGGGGAGACTTTAAGATGTAAATAATATCACTCTCACCCCAGAGGCTTACCCACACGGAAGAAAGTACAAACCCTTTACCAAGACCTTCAAGGCGGGCAAGACCTGGCCTCTGTTCACCTTTTTCTTCTTGCCTCCTACCTTCTGCCCCCTCACCCTTTTTGCCTCTTCCATACTAGCTTCCTTTCCATTTCTACAAATAGCCCGACTCTTTCAGCCCCAGGGCCTTTGCATCCGCTGTAGCCTCTACCCCAGAGGCTCTTCCTCAGCGGGCTCTTCATTCCCCAAGTCTTCCCGGCATTCCCTTCCTCTTACTGCCCCCATAACCAGGTATTCCACCCCCTCACAACCATTTATTTTGCTTCTTAGCATTCCTATCACAAGGAACTATTTTGTTACCGTATTTGTGACTGGATCACATAGACATTAAGTGCTTCTCACACACTTATTAAATGACTTCGCATCATGAAGGACCTCCCCACTTGCTCAACCTCTCCCAAACAGTACTCCCCACCCACCCACCTCCCAAAGGGCAGGGAAGCAGAGAGAGCCGAACCTGGATGCCGACCTGTTGATTTCTTGGTGCATTGAAGCTGAGCAGGTGTCACGGGTGAGGTGGCTATGCTTGGAGTCTGGATTTGAGTCACTTAGTGCCACGAGGAAGCCACAATCTGGCCCATAGGGCCTCCCACACGCCTTGGGTGGTCAGCCATGGGCTGCTTGCCATGCCTTGGGCTGCCCCGGGAGCTGCACCCAAGGGGCCACCTTGCTCTTTTGCTCACAGAAGAGATCCTGAGAAAGAGGAACTCTGAGCAAGGTAAGATTCAACTAATATTTTTAAGGACCTATTAAGTGCCAGGCACTGTTGTCGGCCTTAAACGATACAGCAGTAACCGAGGCTGATGACTTCTCTGCCCGTCGTGGATCTGTCATTCTAGCTGGGGAAGGGAGGCAACAGATGATGGACAAGGAAAACAGTACCTAGGCTAAAAGTAAACAATACAGGGCTGGGGTAGTGGTGGAAGGCGTGATCAGGGAAAGCTTCTCGGAGGCGACCACCATGAAGGACGAGAAGGGGCAGGTGCGGGGCAATCCTGGAAGGCGTGCATTCCAGCTGATTCAGGTCCCCCAGCAAGGAATCCTCTGGTCTATGACGCGGGTCCCTTAGATCACGAGGGGGAAAGAAATGCAACCCAGCGCCAACAGTAGCCGAAATAGCTCAGTTGGGAGAGCGTTAGACTGAAGATCTAAAGGTCCCTGGTTCGATCCCGGGTTTCGGCAGTAGCGTTTTCTCCTTTTCTCCCCCCTTTTCCACTTGTGTCGGAGGAAAACAAGACGATTCTTTCGAATGATTAAAGGTATTTCATTTTCTTCGTTTAAACCAACTTCGAGTAGTATCAGAGGGAAGCCAGACGGTGTGGGAACTTCCTCGCACTTCCCCGACTGGAAAAATCCGACAAGTCGAAGAATTACTTGACTCCATTTCTTTCATTTCATAAACTACCTCTGTTAGACGTTTGTTGACGTCTGTTGGTTACTTTTTGCTGGTTATTTTTTGCTGCTTATTAATTTCTGTTCTCAGAACCATCGCGACTAAATCATGGGCCGAGGAGGAAGCGGATTCTTTAAGACGGAATTAAATGAAGTGGAACTTTTCCTTTTTGTATTTTGTAAGAAAAGATGAGATATTTAACCTTTTAGGACACGTCACTGGTTGAGGAACGCTGAGGAACACTGAGTATACCTTTAAGAGCTGAACTGGAAAGTCCCTCATAGGGCTAGTCCTCGTTAGTATAGTGGTGAGTATCCCCGCCTGTCACGCGGGAGACCGGGGTTCGATTCCCCGACGGGGAGGCGACTTGTTTTCTATCGCTTACATTTTTTTTTTCCTTTCTTTTTTTGTTCTATATTTTATTTTCATTTCTCTTTCAAGCCAGTTCTTCAACTTTCATAAAAATTCCTTATTCTTCTCTAAAAAACTAAATCTGGCAAGCAAGCGAGAGTTGGTCTGGCGATTGTCTTATTAACTGCTTGTTCACAGTCACCCACGAGCGCCTTCACTTCTTCCCTTGGTTACAAGAAAGAAAAAGTTCTCACATTGAAGTGGAATTTTCCATTTCCAGCATGCCACAACGCCGCTGTCAAGTGCTTGGTTTATATAATGGTTTCCCAAAATAAAACTGTTTTCCTCTAAACCGAGAAGATGCTCACTCTGCTGCAAATATTTCATCTTCTTAGGTCTTGCGCCGGCCCAGAGGTTGGCCTTCAGAAAATGTTCATGGATTTGAAACAGAGTGACTCTAAACCGAACTGTTTTCTCGTCTTTATTCACTTGCAGACTGAACTTTTTGAATATAGCTATCATTCTCCCCAGGCTCCTAGTCTTCATTCATTTGCCTGTTCATTTATTATTTTTTTCCACACTAATTCTATGAATATTTACTGAGTAGTTGTCTGCCAGGCACTGTTCATGGCACAGAAGATAGAGCAGAAAGCAAGACAGAGGAGGCTCTGCTCTCACGAACCTACCAAGTCAGGGGCACACAATAAACAGTGTAAAAACAGGTTCTGAAACCGATATATGCTATGAAGAAAAACAAAACAAATCAAAGTGAATGCAAAGGATTCATGGGTGCCTCTATTTTTTTATTAAAAACCTAAAAAAAAATTTTTTTTGGCCACAAGCACATCAAGTGGCATCTTATTCCTCGACCAGGGATCAAACCAGCCCCCCTGAAGTAGGAGGGTAAAGTCTTAAGGACTGGACCGCCAGGGATCCTTTCAGAGAGTTAGTCAGGAAGGCCTTTCTGAGGACCCTGACAGTGAGAGAAAGATGATCATGAGTATATCTGCTTTCCATGCAGAGAGAATGGCAAGCACAAAGGCCCTGAGGTGCAGGGAGTCTGATCTGCCTGAGGAACAGCAAAGACAGGTGTGTGGCTAGAGTTCTCCTAGAGAGGAGGACGGGAGTAAGCGAGGGACACTGGCGGGGCAGGGGTCCTGGACACCAGTTCATTTGGACTTTACTGTGAAGAGTTTCAGGTATCCACAGACTGGAAGAGAAATGATCAGTTGAGGATTGAGGTAGCAGGGTATTTTCAGGTGCGTTCTGCACATCATAGTAAGTGACTCTATTTCCTGCCAGGAAATCTCAAGTGCTGGTGGGAAAAGGTGAAGCCTAAGTTTTCTGTATTCTCCTTGTCTCTCACCCAACCGGTGAGTGGCAACTTGTTGACTTGAAGGACACTCCATTTTCATCGAAGTACAGTTAATTTACAGTGAGTGCTGTGTTAGTTTCAAGTGTATAGCAAAGTGATTCGGTCACACATATATATATTCTTTTTCTGTTATACATAGATATACATATATTATATACATACATATATATATTATTTTCCAGATTCTTTTCCATTGTAGGTTCATTTTTATAATGGTCTGCAAATCTCAAAGTCACCGAAAGTTGGAATGATTGTAAAGAACAAGAAACCAGAGATTTCTGGGTGGGGGTGCAGTGGGGGCAAGTCCTTATTCATTGGAAAGAAACTCTTTATTTTCCTTTCCTTCTTTTCTGATTGTGAGGCGCAACATTTATGAATAGGTCTGTCTCCCTTTGTTCCTTGGTTCCGGTATCAGAATTTCGGCTGCGGAGCTATGAACCACAGGCCTAGTTCTGAAAGATAAAAGTCAAGTCCGGATTTATTTTGGTTGGTTTTTGCTAAACAAATATACATTTAAACCATTTAATATACAAAATTTTATTTGAAAAAAAAAACTGAAAAATAGACTATAGCAGAGAATTTCAGAATTCATATTGAAGAGGGAGGGGGATGTAGCTCAGTGGTAGAGCGCATGCTTTGCATGTATGAGGCCCCGGGTTCGATCCCCGGCATCTCCACTATGGTCTCTATTATTTTTTTTCGTGATTTCATTTTACTTCAATTTCTGCAGGTGTTCACCATACAAACACCTCAGACGTGATTATAACAGGAGGTATTACAGTCAATCCTAAAAGAAATCAGCCCTGAATATTCATTGGAAGGACTGATGCTGAAGCTGAAGCTCCAATACTTTGGCCACTTGATGTGAAAAACTGACTCATTAGAAAAGACCCTGATGCTGGGAAAGACTGAAGGCAGGAGGAGAAGGGGACGACAGAGGATGAGATGGTTGGATGGCATTACTGACTCAATGGACATGAGTTTGAGCAATCTCTGGGAGATGGTGAAGGACAGGGAAGCCTGGTGTTCTGCAGTCCATGGGGTCACAAAGAGTTGGACACGAGTGAGAGATTGAACTGATTACTCCTCCAGTCACTATGTGAAAATGAGATTTTCACAATAGAGGTGACCACCCCTTGCTTAACACTCTCAAAGTAATTTTGTTAGAAGAGGCAGAAGGAAACAGTTACAAGAAACATGTCAAGGCAAAACCTAATGTGATGACTGAAACCACGGCAAAAGTGAGAATAATCATTTAGGGAGTTTACCCCCTGCTTCCTGGCATTTGACTGCAGTTAGAGGCCTGGAGGCCTGGTGACTCATTCCAGGCCCTGAGACGGCAAGCTTGGTAGTCATTCAAAGGTCTGAGCGGCTGTGCTGGCCTGTGCCCTTTTTTCTGCTCTCAGTAACGACCATTTTTCAAAGGCAGCCACCCAAAAGGAAACCAGCAGTTTGAGGAGGCAGCATTTTGCTTCCTGCTTCCTCCCCAGCGGGCCACAAATGAATGCATGAATGGCTGTGGCACACATACCTTTTCAACCTGTATTTGTACACTGTATTTTATCCTTAAAAATAAGAGCTATTAAAAAAAAAAAAAATAAGAGCTATTTTATTAAAAGAAGGGATCCTGTTGCATTCTGTAGGGTTGGCAGTTCTTTGTCTGCAGTAATAATGAATTTGTCAGCCATCAAATCCTTTCTCTCATTTGATCTGACCTCATATTTTAAATCATAAGAACAGCTCAGCTTAGAGCTGGAGGGATCTGACTCTGCACAGCCCTCATGTTTTGAGATGAAACTGAAATTCATGAAATGACTCACCAGTTGGGGAGTGAAATACCGGTGACAGCTTCTCTTTGTAAGGAAATTCCATGAAGGTTATTTCTCCCTAAATGTCAACAAGGTTTTAAAAGAAAAAAAAAGTTGAGATTATTTTTAAAGTTATCAGACCTCACATGAAATGAATCATATGCTTCTGTTTTACTGTGTATCTTATGATTAAATAGTTCTAACGGCACAATGATAAAGAAAAAAACACCATAAGGAAGAAAGAACAAGGCTTGCACTGGGAAATGGAGCTTTCTAGAAAAGATGTCTTGAATCTTTGGGGAAAAAAAATGTTTTCCAATCATTAGATCTGGTTTCACAATTAAAAAAAAAATCAAAGCCCTTTGTATGAGGTACCAAAAGTAGTCACATTCATGGGACTGCCCTTACGGTCTTCTGGGTAAGACTCCATCCTTCCACTGCAGGGGGCAGGGGTTTCATATCTGGTCAGGGAACTAACATCCCTGCATACAGCACTGCCAGGAGTAAAAAACAAACAAAAAATTAGCCAAATTCATAGAGACAGAAGGAATGATGGTGGCCAAGGATTGGGCGTGAAGGATTAGGGTGAGTGTTTAATGAGTACAGAGTTTCAGTCTTGCAAGATGAAGAGTGGTGACAGATGGTGGTGATGGTTGCACATGAACTGAAAATTGAAGGGTAGCAGAATATACCACCCGAAAATATGTTCCTTTGATATTATTTTGAGCTATTGGCACTTGAAAAACAGCAAAGTGAGGTTTTCACTGAACTCCACTTATTTGCCCAAACACAGATCCTTCAAAAGGAACTCAGTGGTCCTAGATCCTCTTCCCAAGAGTTTAACTAACCAGAGAAGATTGGCTTTTGACATAGGAGAGACTAAAATGACACTGAACTTTGTCACAAACTATCATATCTCTATTCTTCTGTTCTCCCAGTAAAAATCATTTACTCTCCCTTAAGAGACCTTTCTATATTAAGATGATGTGTGTGTTAGTTGCTTTGGGACCCCATGGACTGTAGCCTGTCAGGCTCCTCTTGCATGGAATTCTCCAGGCAAGGATACTGAAATGGGTTGTCATTGCCTTCTCCAGGTGATCCTCCTGACCCAGCGATCAAACTCCGGTCTCCAGCACTGCTGGCAGATTCTTTACCATCTGAGACACCTGGGAAGCCTGTTAAAATGGTATGTAAGCCTAAATTCTGAAGTCTCCTCTCTGAGTGACACATTTTCCCTCTGGAGTATGTCCCTAACATACACGAAGTGTGCTTGTTAATAAACTATTGTTTTTTGTCTTTAATATCTCTTACTAATCTTTCATTAACAGGTGTTTGGGCTAAGAACTCAGAAGGGTAAAAGGAAAATAATTTTTCCTTCCCTATAATATACTTAACACTACTGACTTGTACACTTAAAAGTGGTTAAGAGAAAAAAAAAAGTGGTTAAGAGGATATATCTTGTGTGTATTTTGCCACAATCTAAAAACAATAAATTAAAACACAAAACAAAGCAAAGACCCAATAAGTTAACTGCTTAACATTCCTATACTAGGCAAAATTGGGGACTAGAACTTCAATATGATTTTCTCACTGGTAGATTATGAAATGGGTTGTTTTGAAGCTGGACAAATTTGTGTTCTGCCACACAATGCAAATACACACATGTACGCAGTGAAAGGAACAGAGTCTCTAGGGCCTCTTCTTTTTTTTTTTCCCCAAGCAGTAGGTTTCCTTGACTTCCTTTTATGGTTATATAACTGATGACACTGCAAGGCAAAACTTTCCCATCCAGCTCTCCGATTTCACCCTCTCTTGGGAGGAAAATGTTTGTTGGTCATTTTGTGGACATTCTCATGATGTTAAGCTCCATACAATGTTGTGACCTTCAAGGGGAACTGAATCTGTTGGGGGAAGGAGGAAAGGCAGGCGGACAAACAGGCACCAGTCCAATCTCCTGCAGCCCAACACCCGGGCCCTTTGTGAGCTCAGCTCATCACATGCTCATGCCTGCCTGCCAATTCTGCCTTGTTGCTGGGCCTCTGTCACTCTTCCATTGGTGCCAGCTCTGAGGCAATCTTTTCTGGGGTGCCTGCAAAGGACGGATAAGTGGGTGGAAGAAACTGAAAATGGATCCAATGACTCATCCTGCTTCTGGCATGTTCTAGCACATTGCATTCTAGGTCAGGGGATTTTAGGAGTGTGACTTGGATTACTGAATCCAAGTGGGACATTTAGATTTTGGGAGCCCTTTTCAGCAAATAGAAAAGCAGTTGTAACAACAACAACAATAATCCTCTGTAGAGCAAGGTTTGTCAACACAGTGGATTACTGACATTGGGGGCCAGGTTAATTCTGTATTGTGGGGGAATGTTCATTGCAGATTGTTTAGCAGCATCCCTGGCCTTCCTCACTAGATACTAGTGGCACCCCTCAACCCCAATACCATAGTGTGACCACCAAAAATGGCTCCTGGGAATTCCCTGGAAGTCCAGTGGTTAGAACTTGTGCTTTCACTGCTGTGGCCTGGTTTCAATCCCTGGTTGGGGAACTGAGATGCTACAAGCCTAGTGCTGAGCCAAAAAAAAAAAAGAAAAGTCTATAGACATTGTCAAATGACCACCCAGGGGCCAAATCTCTCGTGACTGAAAACTACCGCTCTGGAGAAACATCAGCCACCTGTCTTTGGAGAGGTCATTTTTCTCTCCCTTCCCTCTCACCTCAGGGCTAGACCTTGGGCAAATTTTTATTTCTATTTGCTTCAACCAAACCCACAATTAGACTTAAATTAGAGAGGGCAAGCGTATTGCAGAGAACTCTTCTGATAGAGATAACATCAGTGTTTTCAGTTCCTAAGAATATAGTTTTCTCTTTGGAGATAACCCCTGGCCCATTCCTCCCTCCCCTCTCCCTCCTTTGAGCCTCTGTTCTCCCTCCTCTTTATCTTTCTTTCCTCCCATGTCTCTGAAATCAGGCTTGTTTTTCTCTGTACCTTTTGGATTCTGAAAAAAAACTATCTCACAAAGCTTGTGACTCAGGCTTTAAACAGCATGAATCACAAGGCTTGCAGCAAGCGAACAGCCAAAAGCAAACAGGGTGTGGTTTGAAGCCAGGCCTGGTCATCTGAGAAAGAACCTCACCTTTTTGTTCGTCTGTAAATCTCTTTCTGAAATTTAGGGAGCAGGGGGAAACCAAAAACTTAGAGCCTCAATGTTCTGTCCCTTTAAATCTCCTTTCCAAAAATTTAGAAATAACTTGCACAGAAATCTGTATTAGAAGTCACTGTGAAACCACAGAAATGTGGTTTGCAGGGAGAAGGGGCTCCAAAGAGCTCCAGTTCGCTAAGTTTCAGTACAGAAAAAATTTGGTGAGAGGCAAAGTGATAAATAAAAAGTGATTTATTAGACTAAGATGATTGTAAGGTTTACAAGCGGGAGGGTGAGAGGGTGCTGCTCACCAAGTACTTAGTGGGCTACAGCTTATAATCAAAAGAAAATTGGGGGGTGGGAGAAGACCACCTTCTTCATTCTCAAGTAGACATCAAGCTTCCATCATCAGTTCCTCCTCCATATTGGGCAGGGTAGTTTTCTTATCCCTGCCTGGCCGAGTCAGGATGGTCATGGCATGATAGAGATGAGCAAAACGGTGGTAACATATACTAAAAATGGTAAATCAAGTCAGGTTTCAGTATAATGTCACCCTTTCTTTTTATTTTTTAGTGTGCCCAGAGGAGCATGTCCTAGGAATCAATAAGTTATTGAGCTCAGTGGGCAGGATGTGGGTCTCATTCTACCATTGTTTCATTGGTTTGGGGGCCTGCCTGATGCTTCTGTTGCATGGTTTTATTGCTGAGCAAGCCTGCTTGCTTTTGTGGTTAATTAAAGCTGCTTTCTTGAGTGAAAGACCCCTTAATTTATAAGGATCTCCCTTACTCTTTTCCCTATGTGATTAGTCCCAATCACATAGGGTCTACTAACGTGAAAAGTGACATTTTATTTTTATTATTAATTTTAACTTCCCAGTAATAAACTCATTCTGAAAAATGTTAAAAATTGACAGAGGTTAAAGGCTGTTTAGAAAACTGCTTGGATCTTTTTCATAACTACATATATATACACGGGTTACCAAAGAAAATATATACCAGTTTTGTTTTTATTCACATTTTATGTATAATCTTTAAATTATGTAATGTTCATAAGCTCAAGCAGGAATGTAGTCTTTTCCTAACGGCAGAATATTTCTTAGTTGGTTGCCTCTTTTTCTATATACATATATTTTTGAAGGCTTTACCAGTAAAAACTTAAAAACACCCTCCTCTCATTTATAGAGATAGGAAATAGTCTAGAAGAGTCCAGAAAGAACAGTAGCTGGGGAATTGCAGACATGAGGGATTTTTCACTGTAAATGTCATGTCAACCTGTTAAAATATTTTAAGGTTTCATCGTATTCATATGGTTTAAATACTTTAAAAAATCTGCTGGAGAAGTGACATAGAGATCAATCACAAAATACATTGTCATAAAAAATAAGAAAGATCTAACTGGTAATCTTTCTTCTTTTACCCAAATGAAATTTGCCTATAGAAGTTTTATGTTTGGGATATTTCACCCCCAGGAATAAACAGAACTTAGATTCAATTAGTATCTTTTTAAAATCTTGGGCTTAAACAGGTTTGATTTATGATTTTTGAGCTCAGGTAAATATCAACAGAATTAAAATCCTGATGCCTCCCGGATTACAAATCAAGCACAAACCAGGAAGCCTAAAGAGCAATCTGGAAAGTTCTATCAGCTTCCAGGTCCAGCTCAAAGAGTTTTACACGGCTGTGTGGAATTTCTGCTTTTCTTTTCAAAATTGAATGTACACCTGCTATAGGGATTTCTCCCTTGGAAACTTATTTTTCATTCCTTTTCGGAGGAATTCCTGAGGGTTCTGACGACCTGTCTGAGGCGGGCTTTAGACCGTAGCCCTGATATTTGCCGAGTCATTCACCTTGTCCCGGTGCCCGCCCGGTGGGGGACGGGCTCGGCCGCCACAGGTTGGGGGCTGGACCCCCGGGGAGGCCTTCCGACGGGCTGAAGATAAAGTGGTTAGGGAAATATTGTCGTTATCTAAAGTAGACCCAGAATAAAGACCCCTCTTTATTCGCGAGGTGGGGGGAGGGGCAGGGAGGCGTGCGCGCCTGGGGACCCGGACTCTGGCTCGGCGTGAGGCGCTAGACCGGAGCACTGTCCGCCTAGGGCGGGTCTCGCGAACAGCGGGGCCCGTCCGGGCTGAGGGGAGCGGGCAACGGGGTCGGTTGGCTGGACAGCCGGTTCCGGACGCCCAGACAAATCCGTGCCATGTTTTCGCACCTGCCGCTCCCCCGCTCCTTCCGGGCAAGTCGAGCGCTGGCTGCTTCCGCTGTCTACCGTTCAACGAAAGCACTGATCCCTCCGCTCGGCCGCTCAGGACGGCCGCCCGCTCCCCAGCAGAATCGGCCCCAAAGCCCCAGTATTCATGAGAGAGCACCTTAAGTGGAGAATGAGTCGATTCTGGGGGACTGCTTTTCTCTTTAGAGGGTGGGAGGCCTGCGAAAAGTAGTCCCTTCCCGGCTTTTTGCGGAAGAATCCACCGGGGCGGGGCTACCCATGAATATATAAGGAAGCCCCGGGTGTGGCGCAGGCAGTTCCGTCCGGACTGGGAGTTCAGATTTCGTTCTTCTGTGTTCGGTGCTGTCACCACCACCAATTGGTGAGGAGGGATCCCGGGGGTGTTGCGGCCGTGCAACTGCTGGGGGCGCGGGTGGTTCGCCGGCCCACCGCGGGCCGAGGGGCATCCGGGGCCTAAAATTCCCCCGGGCGCGCGAGCAGCAGGGTGGCCCTGAGGGGTAGGAACGCGGCAAAATGGCGGCCGTTCCCGATCCCTCAGTGGGAGAAGGCAGGCTCTGAGGCAGGTTCTGAGGTGGGACGCGAGGATGGGGAGTAGGGAGGGGACTGTGAGTGTAAAGTGAACGCGAGAGGCCCGTGAGGTTTCCGTGGCGGCAGGGTCCAGCTTTCTATGGGACGAGGGTTGGGTAGCGTGTGAGGGAGTCGAATATTAGGTCACGGTTTGACAGGTGCGACTACTCGATTTCCCGTCGCAGTGGTGGTGGTGTTTAGTCGCTTAGTCGTGTCCGACTCTTTCCAACCCTGTGGGCTGCAGCAATACAGGTTTTCTTGTTTTTCGGGGGCTAATAACTGCAGACGCTACTGAGCCGTCCTACGCCGGCGATGGGGGAGGGGACGCGCTGGCCACCGCAGTTAGGAGACGTCAACCCTTCTGTGGGCTCATAATCTAGGGTGGGGCCATCTCCCGGCAGGTATGTGGGGAGGTGTTTACTCCTTTTGGGACACAGGGTTTGGGCCTGGGGTGGACGCTGCAGTGTTGACAAAGGACAGACATCCAGTGAGGGGGGAGGATAAGTGAGGCCCATGAATTGATTTGGGTCAGGCTTCCCTGCTTTTCACTCTTAAGTACCTGAAACTGTGTTTTTGAGCTTGTCAAGCTTGTGAGTTGTTGGGCAAGTTAGTTGTTTGGCTAGTACGTAGTGAAGTTTTTAACATTAAGCGTTGGTTGAGCCGTGAATTAACTGTTAAATGCTGGGGCTCTTTTTTGTGTTATTTTTTTGTTCCAACAGACAATGCAGATCTTTGTAAAGACCCTCACTGGTAAAACCATCACTCTGGAGGTGGAGCCCAGTGACACCATCGAGAATGTCAAGGGGAAGATACAAGAAAAAGAAGGCATTCCTCCAGACCAGCAGAGGTTGATCTTTGCCGGGAAACAGCTGGAAGATGGGCGCACCCTGTCTGACTACAACATCCAGAAAGAGTCCACTCTGCACCTGGTCCTCCGCCTCAGAGGTGGGATGCAGATCTTCGTGAAGACCCTGACCGGTAAGACCATCACCCTGGAGGTGGAGCCCAGTGACACCATCGAGAATGTCAAGGCCAAGATCCAAGACAAAGAGGGCATCCCCCCAGACCAGCAGAGGTTGATCTTTGCGGGGAAACAGCTGGAAGATGGGCGCACCCTGTCTGACTACAACATCCAGAAAGAGTCCACTCTGCACCTGGTCCTCCGCCTCAGAGGTGGGATGCAGATCTTCGTGAAGACCCTGACCGGTAAGACCATCACCCTGGAGGTGGAGCCCAGTGACACCATCGAGAATGTCAAGGCCAAGATCCAAGACAAAGAGGGCATCCCCCCGGACCAGCAGAGGTTGATCTTTGCGGGGAAACAGCTGGAAGATGGGCGCACCCTGTCTGACTACAACATCCAGAAAGAGTCCACTCTGCACCTGGTCCTCCGCCTCAGAGGTGGGATGCAGATCTTCGTGAAGACCCTGACCGGTAAGACCATCACCCTGGAGGTGGAGCCCAGTGACACCATCGAGAATGTCAAGGCCAAGATCCAAGACAAAGAGGGCATCCCCCCGGACCAGCAGAGGTTGATCTTTGCGGGGAAACAGCTGGAAGATGGGCGCACCCTGTCTGACTACAACATCCAGAAAGAGTCCACTCTGCACCTGGTCCTCCGCCTCAGAGGTGGGATGCAGATCTTCGTGAAGACCCTGACCGGTAAGACCATCACCCTGGAGGTGGAGCCCAGTGACACCATCGAGAATGTCAAGGCCAAGATCCAAGACAAAGAGGGCATCCCCCCAGACCAGCAGAGGTTGATCTTTGCGGGGAAACAGCTGGAAGATGGGCGCACCCTGTCTGACTACAACATCCAGAAAGAGTCCACTCTGCACCTGGTCCTCCGCCTCAGAGGTGGGATGCAGATCTTCGTGAAGACCCTGACCGGTAAGACCATCACCCTGGAGGTGGAGCCCAGTGACACCATCGAGAATGTCAAGGCCAAGATCCAAGACAAAGAGGGCATCCCCCCGGACCAGCAGAGGTTGATCTTTGCGGGGAAACAGCTGGAAGATGGGCGCACCCTGTCTGACTACAACATCCAGAAAGAGTCCACTCTGCACCTGGTCCTCCGCCTCAGAGGTGGGATGCAGATCTTCGTGAAGACCCTGACCGGTAAGACCATCACCCTGGAGGTGGAGCCCAGTGACACCATCGAGAATGTCAAGGCCAAGATCCAAGACAAAGAGGGCATCCCCCCAGACCAGCAGAGGTTGATCTTTGCGGGGAAACAGCTGGAAGATGGGCGCACCCTGTCTGACTACAACATCCAGAAAGAGTCCACTCTGCACCTGGTCCTCCGCCTCAGAGGTGGGATGCAGATCTTCGTGAAGACCCTGACCGGTAAGACCATCACCCTGGAGGTGGAGCCCAGTGACACCATCGAGAATGTCAAGGCCAAGATCCAAGACAAAGAGGGCATCCCCCCGGACCAGCAGAGGTTGATCTTTGCGGGGAAACAGCTGGAAGATGGGCGCACCCTGTCTGACTACAACATCCAGAAAGAGTCCACTCTGCACTTGGTCCTGCGCTTGAGGGGAGGTGTTTTAAATTCTCCCTTTTAAGCTTTCAATAAATTACATTGCACTTTTCTTTCAATAAAGTTGTTGCATTCCCAAATAGTGTAATTTATTTATTTAGGGGTGGGTGAGAGTTCCAAGGGTTTTGTTCTACCAGATATTTTAGTAGTAACCTGAAGGTAAGAAATGTCAAGAAAAGATGGCCTTAATTAGAACTGTAGTGGGTGAGTATAAATGAAAACAAAATTTGGAGGCTGTGGTTAGAATTCTCCATATGTATACTCATATGTAGATTTACTTATAAACTACTGATTTTAAAAGCACTGAGTTTGGGAGTTGTGCTTAAGAGTGGGAAAGTTTCCGAAACACCAGCAGGGAGGTGATATTAAAAAGGGTGGGAATGGTGGAAGAGAGCCTGCAGAAAAATCACCTTTAGTACATAGTTGCGAGTTCACATTGAGGTGCACAGAAAATGGTTTTACCAGAATTTTGAGAAAGATGTGGCATAGTCTCATTAGATTTCATACTAGAAAGTTTGGGATTTAGTAATTAAAGCTACTGTCATTTTTGTTGTAAAGTTGTCAAGATTCTTTAATTTTATATGACTATATGAAGAATTTATATACAGCTTAATTGTGGGTGAAGCAGTGGGCTCTTGGTGTTTTATGGTAGTGACATTTACCAAGGCAGGTGCTATTGGTATGCTTTTTAAGTCATAATGAGAGCCAAAGGTTTTTGAAAGTAGGAAGGAGCTGGTGGTAGGCACTGCTGAAATCTGACACATTGAAGGAGTTTAAATAAGAGGTGGTTTCCTCCAAACAACTAATTGACTCCAATTTCTCCCTTCCACTCTCCCATATTTAGGGTATCCACATGTAGTATCTGTGCAGAGAAAAATTTGTGTTACTGAAATAGGTAAGTAAGGCCTAGGTGTAAGGGGACAAGAAATGCAGTTTGGTAAATTTGTAAATCTTAGGCAAATTCATTACTTGTGGTTTTTCACTTCATTTTTACGAATGCCTGTATATTTCATTGGATTTTCATGATTCACTCATACAAGTGAATATATAGGTCAAGAAGCAACATTACAAGAATATGTGGTACTTCACACATCTAGTCACAATGTGAATCTGGTCAATATGTGAACAGACCTGTAACCACATCTAATAACTATGTGAATAGTTTTTGTATAAGTAATTGTGTTGCTCATAGAAAATGAGTGGTCATAAATAGGGGAAAAACTTCAATAGCATCTTGAAAATGGCCATTCTGTGGGACAGGTTTCACATGATTCCTCCATCAGTGTTATCAAATGATGAGTTCTTTGTCTTCAAGTATGAGTGTGTCAAAGTCTAGTTAGCACTCAAGAAGGTGGGGCTGGGTCATTTCAGCGGGACACGTGTGCACTGCAGTTGGAAGGGTCTTGGCTCTGGAGCAATAAAGTGTAAGTCTAATATAGCTATGTGGGTATTGCAGGGTGGGGATGCTTACTGGAGAAGTCATGGAAGAACACGTGGCTCCTTCCTGTCAAGTTTAATGAAGGAAATTGCTAATCACAAATGTAAATACTTGAAAAGTTTTGAAAAACAAGTACAGTTTAACAAGTACTTATTAAAATTGATGTAGAAATTGAAAGTTCCGTATAAGCTTATTCGGGGGGGGGTGGGGGGGCGGTGGAATTAGTATATTTTGCCTCACTGTTTATAGTTAAAATGTTAACACACATTGTGTTTACAAAGTCAGAGGTAGCCCTCGTAAGTCCCTAAGTGTGTGTGTGCTCAGTTGCTCAGTCGTGTCAGACTCTGCAACCCCATGGACTGAAGCCTGCCAGTCCCTTATGCAACTTTCCAGGCAAGAACACTGGTGTGGGTTGTTTCCTACTCCAGGGCATCAGTGTCTCCTGTGTTGGCAGTTGAATTCTTGACTAGTTAACTACAACTTACCAGTTATGACATTTTTTTTTCGGCCACTCTGGCATGTGGGAATCTTAGTTTCTCAACTAGGGTTTGAACCTGTGCCCCCTGCAGTGGAAGCCCAGAATCTTAACCACTGGACTGTCAGGGAAGTCTGCTAGGGGTAACTAAAATTAGTTTGGTGGTATTTTGGACTCCTGTGTAGTAAGTACATATATGCATATACATACATACAAATACAAGTAGGACCATTCACAGTGTTTCTCAGCTTTTTTTTTTTTTTTTTTTGACTAGGCAATTGATGTCTTTGTGACAGCATGTCAAGATTGCTGTCATTCTATTTAATATTCTAGCATTCAATTGTATAGATGCCCTATGCTTTACTTAACCTGTCCACCAACATTTGTTTGTAGGTTTTTGCTGTTAAGATGCTGGTGAAGTACATCCTTATACATGTATTTTTCATATAGTAATACTTGGATGGTATAAAAACAAGATTTCTATTTAATGAAGTTCTTGGTGATAATTTAAAAATCAGTCAAAACAGTTTTATAAATACTATTGTCATGATGTTTTCCTACTTTTTTGAGTAATACTTGAATGTGTTTTAGATATATAAACAGTATATAGTGAAATATATTCCATTTTTTTTCTCCCAGTTCTCCACCTGCCCTAGTATATATATACTTTCAGAGTTTCCCCATGCATGTACAAGCAACTACTACTTTACACAAAAGGTATAAACTAGTTATACTGGTTTGCAGTCTCTTGCACCATGCTTTTTAACTTTATATTTTTTATAGTTTGATAGAGCTTTTATATCCTTTCATTCTGTATAAAGGAAAAAGACACTTTACATGTCATTTTCTCAAAGACCACGAGAGCAACACAATCCCTAGTGAATATTGACAGGACCCTCCAACAAATATAAGCTTGTCGGGAACAATAATGATATGGTGATGAATGAGAAGCATTTCTAATGTCAGGGGATCTAGTCTCTAGTTAAAGAACAGAAATGTTAGACTTCTTCAGTTTCTGAAAGTTGAATGATCGCTAAATCTGAAAGTACCCCAATGTTTGGTTTCACGCAAGTTAATACTATGTAAGGATTCGGTTACATAGATGGGATCATGTGAATGTTGAATAAACCAGAAGAAAAATGTATGGCTCATATTTTTTAGTATTCCTTTTTTGTCTGAAAGCACAGCAAAATCCTTTTCGCATTATTACAAATATGGTTCTCACAGAGGTATGTTTAGAGATTGGCAAGTGCTTTTTAATTCAGTGATATCAGCCTTAGTGTGTAGTGCTTATCTGCCAGAAGAGGGAGCTACGGGGACAGATTTTTGGTTTAGTCATGCAGCTTGCAACGCCCTCAAGCGGTTGTGGTTGGCCAGGCAATTTGTGCTTTTAATACTTTGCTGTTTCTCAGAAGGTTGCTTTCTCATCAGTAAAACTTGCAGTTTCCCCAATTCCTTTTACCTTATCCTTTTTCTGCCAGTCCTGAAGCCATCTCTTTTTATTTCAGCTGGAATGACTCCACAGCATCTAATGTAGCAATTATTTAACGTAGACTCCGTTTCTTACAGCATCTCATCAGGTCTAACCCCTTAAAATGCTCTTCTGCCTGCTTCTCTTAACTGCTGGTCACTTTCTTTTTTTCCATATGCTCTCTGACATTTTCCACTTTGTTTCATTCCACATGTTCCCTTTTCCTAATATACCACCACTACCCTATATCTGACTTAAAATGTTTATCCTTGGCTGCGGTGAGGAAAGAGCTGGGTTCCTGGGACAGCTCAGAGGTTAAGTAGCTTTTCAGAGAAGCCACATACAGGATGGCAAGAGGTCATTGGCAGAATTTCCTGGGGCAGGAGGCCGGCTGAGAAGTGACTATCAGCACAGATTTGTGGAAAGTATATGTATTCCTCAGAAACCCCCAAAGATACAGGAAAGGGGAACTGGTAAGTGGGCTTCCTAGAGGGTCATATACAATGCAGAACAGACTTGTCATACAGGCTTTAAAGGAAATGCTGATCCCTCCACACTGCTTTACACACTCCCTGCTCCCTCCTCCTCATTGGGAGGGATTGGGTGGATGAAGAGATTAAGGCTTTGGCTGGAACAAGAAGACATGGAAGAGATACTAGCTGAAATGAAAAGAGGTGGAGACGTGCAAATCTGAAGACAATAAATGTGTTCTATTATATATTTTTCAGAATGGTGCACATGCATGAGGAAACTGGCAAATCCAGAATGGTAGACATTTGTTAAGTCAGCTGGTCTGGTTCTTCAAAGTCTGTCCTTGAAAAAAAAAGCATAGGGTTCTTCTAGATTAAGAGAAGGAATTCCTTCTCTTAATCTAGAAGAACCCTATGTGGTCCAGCGGT
Organism: Dama dama; assembly: GCF_033118175.1. Taxonomy (NCBI): domain Eukaryota; kingdom Metazoa; phylum Chordata; class Mammalia; order Artiodactyla; family Cervidae; genus Dama; species Dama dama. The sequence goes on along the minus strand of NC_083685.1, from coordinate 21,849,681 downwards.
TAGGAATCCACTCTCTCATTGCTAAGGCACCAGTTCAATGTCTGGTAAGATCCTCTATCTCTTAGGATATTGATAACTCAGACCTCACCATGCACTGGGCTCACGTCAATCTGAAACTTTTTTTAAAAGATTTTTATGATATGGACCATTTTTAAAGTCTATTGATTTGTTACAAGACTGCTTCTGTTTTATTTCATTTTGTTGTTTTTGGCTATGAGGTGTGAGGAATCTTAATTCCCCAACCAAGGATTGAACCTGCACCCCCTGCATTGGAAGAGGATGTCTTAACTGCTGAACCATCAAGAAAGTCCCTCAATCTGAAACTTCTTAGTGACTCTGCGACAAAGGCAAATTAGAAGACAAGAAATGTGTTCCAGATTTTATTGATGCAGAAACTGAGGCATAGGAGATAAAGGGAGGGTACCAGACAGTCTGGCTCCAGTTCCATGCTCTTTTTTTTTTTTTTAAATGTTATATATTTATATTGACTTTTTGGGCATTATTTAATGTTTATGCAATTTTTAAAGGTTATTTCCCATTTATAATTATGAAATATTGGCTATATTCTCTGTGTTACACAATACATCCTTGAGTCTGTCTTATACTCAATAGTTTGTACCTCTCACTCTTAGCATCCTTATATTCTTCCTCCCTTCCCTCCCTACTGGTAACCACTAGTTTGTTCTCTGTATCTGTGAATCTGCCTCTCTTGTTTTATTCGTTAGTTATATTTTTTTAGATCCCCCATATAAGTGATAACATTCAGTGTTTGTCTGACTTATTTCACTTAGCATAATGCCCTCCGAATTCATCCATGTAATTGCAAATGGCATTATTTCATTGTTCTTGTGGCTGAAGAGTATTCCATTGTGTATATATAGTATACCACATCTTGATCCATTCATCAGTTGATGGGCACTTAGGTTGCTTCCGTATTTTGGCCATTGTAAATAACGCTGCTATGAACACTGGGGTGTGTGTATCTTTTTTAATTAGTGTCTTTGGTTTTTTCGGATATAGACCCAGGAGTGGAATTGTCCATTCTTAACCATTATGCTCTCAGATCCCTGTGGAAGCACCATAAAGATTGAGGCTTTTTCTATTTTATTGCTCTGACCTTGGCTCTCAGTGCTAAGGGCCTAAAATGTCTGAATCAGGGTCCAGTTCCAAGAAGTAGTTTATTTCCTTGCTGGGCTGGGTGGTTGAGCCATTGCAGCAAGCCCTGGGCCTCAGGAATAGTCAGCCACGTCACGCATTTAGGAGAATGAACAGCTTCAGGGAAGTCTCAGGCATAACTCATTGGTGTGGATAAATGAAAGTCAAAGCCAAGTTGTTAGAAGTTTGTAGCTCAATTCCAAGAAGCTAACCACATGTGGCTATTTACATTTAAATTAGCTAAAATCAAATAAATGTGTTCATCCATTGCAGCAAGCCCTGGGGATTGGGATGGGGGTAATTCCCTGGTGGTCTGGTGGTTAGGATTTGACCCTTTCACTGCTGTGGCCTGGGTTCAATTCCTGGTCTGGAAAATAAGATCTCTGCAATCTGCAAGCCTTGTAGCCTGGCCAAAATTTAAAAAAAAAAGTTTAGTAGAAACATGTGACTAGTGAACATGTTCCCATCATGGCAGAAAATCACCTGGAATGGTGCTGGTGTAGATGAATCATTATTTAGCTAAGCATTCTTCTACTGTTAGATATTCATGTTGCTTCCAATATTTTGCTACTATAATCAGTGCAACAAGATTATAAAACTATTCTTTCATTAAAATAAGTTTTTCTTTTTATACAATTTTTTGGGGTTTTTTTTGTCCTTAACTTGTGGTTTGTGGGATCTTAGTTCCCTGACCAGGAATTGAACCCAGGCCCTCAGCAGGGAGAGTGCAGAGTCCCACCCACTGGACTGCCAGGGAATTCCCTGTAAGACTGTTCTTAGACATAGATCTTTGCCCATGTGTGTGTGTATATCTGATAGCTACACTTCTCAAGGGAACTTGTAGGTAAAAGGGCACTTGCATTTTAAACATTTAGACAGACTTGGCCAAGTCCCCCTTCAAAGAGGTTACTCAAATTTATACTCTGCCAACAATAATCAAGAACCTGTTTCCCACAGCCTGGCCAGAACTGGGGCTTCTCAACCTTGGATCTTTGCTTGTCCACTAGGTGAATAATGATATCTTATAATAGTTTTAATTTGGAAATTAAGTTTCTCCTAACACCATTAGGACCTCATTCATTATTCCACTGACAAAAGTGCTTTCAATATGACAAACATTTTTCCAAGTCATTTGTATCTTAGTTGGGGACTTTGTCCTTCAGGACAGTGTCTACTGTTTATATTGATTGCCTCACCCATCACTGGTTTTGAACTGTGTGCTGCTAATTATTAGCTATGATGGATGCAGAGGGAAAGGCAAAATTGGATATGGAATGCCCAGAGCTATGAAACTATAAAAGGGCCTAGCTGTCACTTAAAAAAAGAAGTATGATGTTTCTCATAAGAGACTCCATTTCACATACAGCTTGTTCATTTAACTGGACAGATAAGGGGCTATCACCTGGTTCTTATCCTCAAGTGGTTGACTGACTTGCTCTTGGAATGCAAATCTGCAGAGATGTGTACATAGGACTGTAATAAAAAAAAGACCCCCAAACTGTGTAACATTTAAAGATAGTTATGGTACACCCGTGTCCATAGCAGCAGCATTCCATAGCCAAAAATGTTGAAAGAATCAAAACGTCTATCAACAAGAAAAATGGATAAACAAAATGTGGTATATACATACATTAGGATATTGCTTAGCCATGAAAAGGAAGAGGATTCTGATACAGGCTGCAACATGGATGAATCTGGAGTGCATTATGCTCAGTGAAGCCAGTCATAAAAGGACAAATACTGTACAAGTCCAGTTATATAAAGTTCTGCTGCTGCTGCTGCTAAGTCGCTTCAGTTGTGTCCAACTCTGTGTGACCCCATAGACAGCAGCCCACCAGGCTCCTCTTTCCCTGGGATTCTCCAGGCAAGAATTCTGGAGTGGGTTGCTATTTCCTCCTCCAATGCATGCATGCATGCATGCTAAGTCACTTCAGTTGTGTCCGACTCTGTGCGACCCTATGGACAGCAGCCCACCAGGCTCCTCCATCCACAGGATTCTCTAGGCAAGAATACTGGAGTGGGTTACCATTTCTTTCTCCAATATGAGGTCCTAGAGAGGTCAAATTAATAGACACAGAAAGTAGAATGGGGGTTTACCAGAGACGGGCACGGGGAACGGGGGGTTGTTGAAGTAAGACAGTTTCAGTTGTGGGAAAAAGGAAAAATTATGGAGATCATGGTGATGTTTCATGAAAAATGTGAATGTACCTAATGTCACTGGACTGTACACTTGGAACATGTTAAAATGGTTATTTATATGTGTGTGTATACATGGAAAAGTGTTTAGGAAATAGGTGGAAAAATAGAAAATAGTCATAGAGACTCCCGCTTGGGAAGATTGTTTTTTTCCTTTTCTTTGGACAGGCCAAGTGGCTTGCGGAATCTTAGTTCCCCGACCAGGAATGGAACCTGGCCTTGCAGTGAAAGCACTGAGTCCTAACCACCGGACAGCTGGGGACTTCCCTGGGAAGATTTTTAAATGTTGTCTGGAAAATGAACCATCTGTGATTACCCCAATGTATAGGTTTCTCCCAGATGCTCAAGGGGATGGAGCATCTTGGTGGAAGAGGGTGCTAGTGAAAAGCTTTGCAACCTAAATGGAGAGTCCACTTCTCTCCAAGGCCAGCCCCAAACTTCAGCAGCCCCACCAGAGGCCATGGTAAGGGGCTTCGTACCACAGTACTCAACACCACTGCCCTATACACTTATAAGTGGTTAGATGGTTCATTTTATGTTATGTGTATTTTTAAAATTACAATTAAAACTTTTTAAAAATGTACTTTCAAAAAACAAGCACAGCAAACATGTTGTACTAAAGGTTTGAGCTTCCCAGGTGGCACTAGTGGTAAAAGAACCCGCCTGCCAATGCAGGAGGCAAGAGATGCAAGTTTGATCCCTGGGTCCCGAAGATCCTCTGGAGAAGGAAATGGCAACCCACTCTAGTATTCTTGCCTGAAAAAAATCCTATGGACAGAGGAGCCTGGTGGGTTACAATACGTTGGGTCGCAAAGAGTCAGACATGACTGAAGCAGCTTAGCACAGAGCACATTGAGGTTTGTTAGAGATGGATGCTGGTTATATTCTCTGTCCTTTCTTGAATGTTTAAACTATTCCATAATTAGGAAAAAACTCTCAAAGTAGTTCTTTAGGATACATGGGCCAAAAACTGATCTAGAATCCTTTTAGTTTTTATGCAAATCTTTAGACTTTAAAAGGAGCAATAAGGCTTTGATTATCTTTTTCAAGTTAAAAGCCTGTGTATTCTCAGGTGCTGCAGTGGTAAAGAATCTGTCTGCCAATGCAGGAGGCAAAAGAGGCATGGGTTTGATCCCTGAGTCAGGAAGATTCCCTGGAGGAGGAAATGGCAACCCCACTGAAGTTTGGCAGGCTGTAGCGCATGGGTTCACAAAGAGTTAGACACGACTGAGCACAGTGGTGGTCCAGTGGTTAAGAATCCGCCTTGCAATTCAGAGGACATGGATTTGATCTCTCGTCAGGGAACTAAGATCCCATGGGCATGGGCAACATGCCATGGGCAACTAAACCCATGCACCACAACTAGAAAAGCCTGTGCACCACAGGAAAGATCCAGCACAGGAACCCACGCGCCCCCCCCCAAAAAAAAAAAAGATCAACAGTATGGCTTTGATTATCTATTGCTGCTTCATAAGCCATTCTGAACTTAGTGGTGGAAAATAATTATGATTGTTTATGATGATATCGCATGGTTTTTGGGCTCAGCAGGGCAGTTACTGCAGGAATCTCTCATGTGCTTGGGATGGAAAATGGCTAGAGGAATCAGGGAAGCTTCCTCACTCACTCGTCTGACATTGGGAGCTGGTTTTGGCTAAGACCTCAGTGGTGGCTGTTACCAGAACACTGCATGGATCAGCTTCATGTGGTTGGGGGTTCCTCCCAGCACAGCAGCTGGCTTCCAAGAACCAGCCACCGTTGAAAGCCAGGCGAACAATGCATGACTTCTACCACATTCTATGCATTAGAATCAAGTACAGCTAGAAGGTACAACTTCAAGGTTACATTATTAAAAAAGAACTGATTGTCTTCCACTCTCTCTTTCCTTCTTCCCTTGGGCTTGAATGTAGACAGGGTGCCAGTGAGCCAGCTTTGACCTCAGGGAGGGAGTGGCAGAGCTGTCTCGCACTCAAGGGCAGATAATTCAAGGGGAATTCACATTGAAGGGGAAGATAATTAGTTTCTACATTTTTATTCTGGTTTTTGCCTCCCCTCACCACTACAATGTGGTTAAAAAACACATAACATAGAATGTACCATCTTAACCATTTTAAAGTAAGGAGCTCAGTACTGTTAACTGTATGCACATCATTATAACAGAATCCCAGAACTTTTGCATCTTATAAAACTAAAAGTCATAAAGAACAACTCCCCACCCACTTCCACCTAGCCTTTGGTAACCAGCATTCTACTTTCTGTCTTAAGAGTCTTGACTACTCTGGAGTCTTCATGTAAGTGGAATCTTACAGTATGTGTCTTTTTTTTGTAACTCTCTTATTTCACTTAGCATAATATCATCACGTTTCATCCATGTTGACAGGGTTTCTTTCCTAATTTTTAAGGCTGAATGATATTCCATTTTATTTGTATTCATTTTGTTTATCTGTCTGTCAATGGATACTTGGGCTGCTTCTGTCTCTTGGCTGCTACAAACATGGATGTACAAATATCTCTTTGAGATCCTGCTCTGAATTCTTTTGGGTATATTCTCAAAAGTGGAATTCCTGGATCATATGGTAGTTCTGGGCTTCCCAAGTGGTCCTACTGGTAAAGAACCTGCCCACCAATGCAGGAGACATTAGAGACACAAATTCGATCCTTGAGTCAGGAAGATCCCCTGGAGGAGAGCATGGCAACAAACCACTCCAGTATTCTTGCCTGAAGAATCCCATGGACAGAGGACCCTGGCAGACTATAGTTCATAGGGTCCCAAAAAGTTGGATACCACTGAAGTGACTTAGCATGCATGGTAGTTCTATTTTAATTTTTTGAGAAAGTACCTTACTGTTTTCCATAATGGCTGTACCATTTTACATTCCCACCAACAGTTCCCAAAATTTCCAATTTCTTCACATCCTTCCCAACACTTGTTATTTTCTGTTTGTTTTTTTTTAAATATAGTAGCCATCCTAATGGATGTGAGGTGGTATCTCACTGTGGTTTCAATTTCCATTTCTCTGACAGTCAGCAATGCTGAGAATCTTTTCATATGCTGGTTGGCTATTCGTATATCATCTTTTCAGAAATTGCTATTCAAGTCCTTTGTCTACTTTTAAATTGGGTTATTTGATTTTTTGGATGTGGAGTTGGAAGACTATATATTTTGGATATTAACCCTTTACTAGATGTAGGATTTGCAAATATTTTCTCTCCCGTTGTATAGGTTGTCTTTTCACAACCTCTCCCATCTTTTCATGGAGAAATGCCCAAGAATTTACAAATATGTTTTAAAGTCACCACAACATGAAAGGGTTTGGGGGAAAAAAATTCTTTCTGTGCTCTGACTGCCCTCCCTAGAGATCACCTCTGTTACTGGTTTATTGTGTCACTTTCCAGAGATTTTCTTTGAGGCTTTGGGATATCATGTCTCTATAGAAATTGTGCAGAGTTTGTATTTATGCAAAGTGAACTGTGAAGTAGACACTGGCTTCTCTGGGACAGGTTTTTCTGAACCTCATAATTCTGATTTGTAACATAGGACAGTTGGAGTGGGTGATTTGTAAAGACCCTACATCCTGAATGAACATGGGCCACATGCTGGGGAAGAGTGCTTTCTCACAAGCTTTTGGGCCCTCCTTCACTCAGTTGATGGAAGTTTGGGCTTGTGTTGGAAGGTGATTTCTTAAAGGAGAAAGCATTTACTCTGAGCAGAGTCTGAGTTGCTGTTCTGTGAGAATCTGAGGCTGTGTTTCATTTCTTTTAAATAAGAAAACAGTTCCTCTTGTCAGTTCTTCAGTTCTGCGCTGGGCGAAACTCTCATTTCAGTTCTTATTTTTCAGAAATTACAAAGAATGTGAAATGTGGCACAGGAAGAAAACAAATCTGCTGCTTCACCCTAAAATTCTTCCTCAATCTGAGATTCATAGTGTTGAATAAAAAGTTTCTCAGACTCCAGTCAGGGAGCATCACCTTGGACTGCATCTTGGATTAACAGTGCAGAATTCTTGGAGTTTTGACTCAAACCTGCAGAATCAGTCTTTGGATCTTTGGACTTGGCTATAAATATACAATTTTACTAATCATGAAAGAAAAGATCCAATTTGCAATAGCAACCGTAATGATGAATATTTAGTGGCAAACATCTCAAGATATGTGGAGGATATAAATATAGATGATGTTAAAATTCTACTATCACATATAAAAGAAAGCTTGAATGAATAGCTAGATGATCTTTGTTCTTAGAGAGGACGAATCAATTTTGGAACAATGTTAGAGTTCCTTAGATTTAGCCAGAAATTGACACAATCCCAATTAAATAACCAACAGAAAATTATGGGGGAATTTGAGAAAATGATGCTGAAGTATATAAAAAAAAATGAATGCTTAAGGATTGCCAGGAAAAGTGGGAAATGGAGAATAGTGAGGGGAAATTCGCTTTACAGAGCAGAGATTTAAAAATAGAAACACCAACTAAACACTGGAAGAGAATTCTTGGTTTGGGAGCTTTTTCTTTTCTTTAGCAGACTGTCTTTTAAAACGTTTTCTTTCTTTCTTTCTTTATGGCTGTGCTGGGTCCTTGTTGCTGGATGCAGGCTTTCTCTAGTCGCAGTGGGTGGGAGCTACTCTCTTGTTTCGCTGTGCAGGCTTCTCACTGTGGTGTCCTCTATTGTTACAGAGCACCACCTCTTGGGTTCTCAGGCTTTAGTAGTTGCAACATGTATGTTAAATAGTTGTGATGCATGGGCCTAGCTGCTTCTTGGTGTGTGGGATCTTCCTGGAGCAGGGATTGAACCCGTGTCCCCTGCATTGCAGGCAGATTCTTAACCACTGGACCACCAGAGAAGTCCTGGAAGCCTTATCTGAATGTAATCCAAAACTAAGAATTCATAGCAATAAATCTGATCATGAGAAAATAAAATTTTGTCTTTTGCAAAATATCAAAAGCAAAGCCAACTTGGAAAATATATTCAGAATTCCTGTTTCAGGCAAAGAATTGTATATGTCCTTCATATACAAAAAGTGAGCACTAACAAACAAGCCAGTAGAAGAAATAATCACGGGAGGTCAAAGTGAAGTTCACAAATGGCTGATAACTATATGAAAAAATGTTCAGCCTCATTTATAATGAAAAGAAGTACAGAGCAAAGCAATTAGTAATCTTTTGTGTATCCAGTATGTGAAAATAAAGAGTTCGATGATAACTCAACTGTTGAGGATACAGAGAAAACACTGCATATATTGTTAGTGGGAGTATAAATGGTGATACTTTTTGGAGACTGGCTTGGGAAAGTTTTTCAAAATGAAAAATCCAAAGTGCGTACTTTGGATTCAGTGGGCTCACAGTTGGGTATTCAGCCCAGGTGGCATTGATGGTTGCCCCACCAGAATCTTTTTTTTTTTAAATTTTCATTGGAGTATAGTTGCTTTTTTTTTCCCCTGCCAGATTTTTCTCCTCCTGCCTTCTCTGGAGCAGAACTCTTTCCTCTACAAGGCATGTATCTGTGTGAATGCCGATGTGCCCATCCAGCGAGACATAGGCAGGGCCTCCAACAAGCCCCTAAAATAAGACTTTCTGGTGACTTTTAAACACAGGCTGAAATAAAAAGAATGGGGAAGCCACAGCTGATTGGAGAGTGTTTCCAGGCAGAGGGAATAGTGTGTACAGATGCTCATGGTTGGAAGGAGTAGTAGCTGTAGGCATGTGGGTTGCAGGGCTGTAACACTTTGAGGGCTCTGAGTGGCAAATAAGAATAAATCCAATCAAAATTGACTTGAGGGACTTCCCAGGTGGTCCATTGGCTAAGACTCCATGTTCCCAATGCAGGGGGCCCAGGTTTGATCTCTAGTCAGGGAGCTAGATCCCACATGCTACAGCTAAGACCCAGCGCAGCCAATAAATAAATAAAACAATTTTTTAAGAGACTTGTTACTTTGCATAACAAGAAGCCAGAAATGAGGCTGCTCCAGTGGGGGTTAATTTAGTATCTGAATATCACCACAAGGACTCAGGTACTGGTTTTTCTCAGTTGAATGTCAGGGCACAGAATTGAATGAACCATAATTCATGGTTCATAGCACAGTTTCATCATTTGGCCCATACAAGGTCTGTTTATATTTTAAGAGTTAACTGGATGCTATTTATGTTAACTGTGCAGAATAAGCAAATCCACAAAGAAAGAAAGTAGAGTGGTGGTTGTCAGAGGATGGAGGAGGGGGAGCAGGGAATGACTTTGAAATGGTATGCTGGGGTTTCTTTTTGAGGAGATGAAGATGTTCTGAAATTAAATGGTGGTAATGGTTGTACACCATTATGAATATACTAAAAGTCACAGAATTATACACCTTAAAAGACTGAATTTTATGAATAAAATTGTGTTTTAAAAGAGGAAGTTAAGGGACTTCCCTGGTGGTCCAGTGGTTAAGACTCTGTGCTTCCACTACTGGGGGCACAGATTCAATCCCTGGTCAGGGAGCTAAGATCCTGAATGCCATATGGTATGGCCAAAAAAAGGAGAAAAAAGAAAAAAAAAAAAAGTTGATTATTTTCTTTAAAAATTAAAAAAAAATTTGCTCACACTGTGCAAATGCACACAAATATACAGATATGCAAACTGTGTGTATGTGTGTTTTAAAACTTCCATTGTTTTTAACAGGGAGGGATAAATTGGGAGTTTGGGATTGACATACACACACTACTATATTTAAAATAAATAACCAACTAGGATCTACTGTATAGCATAGGAAACTCTGCTCAATATTCTGTAGTAACCTAAATGGGAAAAGAATATGAAAAAGGATAGACACATATATATGTAAAACTGAATAACTTTGCTGTAACCTGAAACTAACACAACATTGTTTATCAATTATAATCCAATATAAAATGAAAATTTAAAAAATTTCATTGCTTTTACCTCGGCATTATAATGGTTACCTATAATATCATAAGGATGCCAGATCCTAGGCCTGTGGAGGGCTCAGCAAACTCTGCTGGTCAAATACTGTCAGGATTCTGTGAGATGGGGAGGAAGGGAATGAGGAATGGCTACTGGGTAGACCTCTGCTGTTGGAGTTTGGAGTGAAGCTTTTGGAGGTTTTAAACTCTGAAAAAATTATGGCCAAAGAAGTGATTCAAAATAACCCCATGGTTTAACAGTAAAGTGAGTAAAGCAAGTTTAACAGCTGTTTTTTTTTTTTCTTTCTTTTTGGCTCTACCTTGTGGCATGTGGCATGTATTGAACTTGTGCCCCCTTAAGTGAAAGCCCAGAGTCTTAACCACTGGATCTCCAAGGAAGTCCTCTAACAGCTTTATAATAATCTCATGCTGGCCACCTGGATGTGTTTTAAAAATAATAAATATCAAATTCTTCAGAATTAGAAAAAGATATTTATTGGTTGCACTGGGTCTTTGTTGCTGCAAGTGAGATTTCTCTAGTTGTGGCCAGTGGGGATTACTCTTCTTTGCAGTGTGCGGGCTTCTCATTTTGGTGGCTTCTCTTGTTATGGAGCACAGGCTCTAGCGCCTGCGGGCTTTATTGATTGTGGCTCACGGGCTTAGCTGCTCCACAGCATATGGAATCTTTCCACTAGGGATTGAACCGGTGTCCCCTGAATTGGCAGGCAGACTCCTATCCACTGTACCACCAGGGAAGTCCCTCAGAATTTGTAAGAGTGGAACAAGTAGCTGGGGGACAGGCAAGGGAGGGGACTGAATTCATCAGATAGGCCTTTCTGTTTATCTTGAATCTTGTAGCACTCAGGCTCTAAAATCTGAAGACTTGGCTTCCAATCCCGGCTTGGTCACTTCTTGGTTGTGTGACCTTGGACAGGACGCTTCACTGTTCTGTGCCTCAGTTTCCTCATCTGGAAAGTAGGAATACTATGGGTTCTGACATCAGAAGGTCAGTTAGCTAAGATGTAAAGCATTCAGAATAGTACCCGGCACAGTCCAGGGTCCCTAAGTGTCAGCTATTGTTATGATCAACATCTGTTATGCATTGAAGTGTGTGCTCCAAGAAGCCATATGGATGCCCTAACCCCAAGTACCTCAGAATGTGACCTTATTTGTTTATTTATTTGGGTGTAGTACTGCACAAAGTAATGCTGAAAATTCTCCAAGCTAGGCTTCAACAGTATATCAACTGAGAACTTCCAGATGTCCAAGCTGGATTTAGAAGAGGTAGAGGAACCGGAGATCAAAAGCCAACATCTGTTGGGTCATAGAAAAAGCAACAGAATTTCAGGAAAACATCTGTTTCATTGACTGTGCTAAAGCCCGTGACTGTGTGGATCACAACAAACTGTGGAAAATTCTTCAAGAGGTGGGAATACCAAACCACCTTACCTGCCTCCTGAGAAACCTGTATGCAAGTCAAAAAACAACAGTTAGAACTGGACATGGAACAACAAACTGGCTCCAAATTGAGAAAGGAGTACGTAAGGCTGTATATTGTTACCTTGCTTATTTAACTTATATGCAGAGTACATCATGTGAAATGTTGGGCTGGATGAAGCACAGGCTGGAATCAAGATTGCAGGGAGAAATATCAATAACCTCAGATATGCAGATGACACCACCCTTATGGCAGAAAGCGAAGAGGAACTAAAGAGCCTCTTGATGAAAGTGAAAGAGGAGAGTGAAAAAACTGGCTTAAAACTCAACATTCAAAAAACTAAGATCATGGCATCTGGTCCCATCACTTCATGGCAAATAGATAGGGAAACAATGGAAACATGACAGACTTTATTTTCTTGGGCTCCAAAATCACTGCAGATGGTGACTGCAGTCATGAAATTAAATGACATTTCCTCCTTGGAAGGAAAGCTATGGCCAGCTTGGACAGCATATTAAAAAGCAGAGACATTACTTTGCCAACAAAGGTCTATCTAGTCAAAGCTACAGTTTTTCTAGTAGTCATGTATGAATGTGAGAGTTGGCCCATAAAGAAGGCTGAGTGCCAAAGAATTGATGCTTGATGCTTTTGAATTGTGGTGTTGGAGAAGACTCTTGAGAGTCCCTTGGACAGTAAGGAGATCCAACCAGTCCATCCTAAAGGAAATCAGTCCTGAATGTTCATTAGAAGGACTGATGCTGAAGCTGAAGCTCCAATACTTTGGCCACCTGATGCAAAGAACAGACTCAATGGAGAAGACCCTGATGCTGGGAAAGATTGAAAGCAGGAGGAGAAGGGACAACAGAGGATGATATTGTTGGATGGTATCACCGACTCTATGGACATCAGTTTGAGCAAACTCTGGGAGTTGGTGATGGACAGGGAGGCCTGGCATGCTGCAGTCCATGGGGTCACAAAGAGTCTGACACGACTGTACTAACTTAGAGGCAGGTGGGCTCTTAGCTGCCAGACCAGGGGTTGAAACCACATCCCCTGCACTGGAAACACAGTCCTAACCACTGGACCACCAGGAAAGTCCAAGAATGTGACCTTATTTGGAAACAAAGTCAGTGCAGATTAGTGAAGATGAGGTCATACTGGAATAGGGTGGGCCTCTAATCCAAGGTGACTGATGTCCTTATGGGAGAGGAGACAGACACCTTTTATCAAGTCTGTGGGTCAGCACTCTGGTACAGCTTAGCTGGGTGTTTTGCTCAAGGCCTCTGAAGACACAAAGGGAGAAGACAGCTACCTGATGAGATGTGTCAACAAGTCATGGAACACCAAGGAAGCCAGCAACCACCAGAAGCTGGAAGAGGAAAGGAAGGTACCTCCCCTAAGAGCCTTCAGAGGGAGTGAGGCCGAGCCCACGCCTTGATTCCAGATATTAGCCTCCAGAATTACATCTCTGTATTTTAAGCAGCCCCTTTTGTGGAAAATACTTTGTTACAACAGGCTTAGGAGAGCAATACTGTATCTATTTGAAATTATTTGATAAATTCAAAGAAAAGTGATTCTTTATCTATTTCTTCCTGTGTCTGGGGTGGGTAGGGTTCTGAGTTCTCACAGCTGAGACCAGGTAGTGAAAGTGGCTTTTGAAAGTGTTTGGATTTTGTCCTGAAGGCCCTGACAAGCTCCTGGGGGTTTTAAATTAGAAAATGACTGTTTCTGAGGTGAGTTTTAAGAAGCTGTCTGCCTTCGGGTCGAGGGCAGAGGAGGAGACAGTTTAGGTCAGTTGGGGGATGAGTCTGTCATCTAGGCAGCATGACTTCAGTGATACTCAAAAGTGTGGTCCTTGAAGTAACAGCACCAGTGTCTCCCAGGAACTTGCTACAAGTGCAAAATTATAAGCTCATTAAAACCTACTGAATTTGGCACCCTGGGTAACGGGGGGGCAGTACTCTCAACCCTTCCCCTGCCCCCAGCCCCAGGTGACTCTTCTTTTTAAAATTTATTTTATTTAAAAAAAAATTCTTTTTTATTTATTTAATGAATATATTTTGCTGTGCCAGGTCTTAGTTGTGGCATATGGGATCTTAGTTCCCTGACCAGGGATTGAACCCAGGCACCCTGCATTGGGAGCATGGAGTCTTAAGCCAATGGGCCACCAAAGAAGTCCCCCTCTCCTCTTGTGTGAACACCAGTCATTGGATTTAGGGCCCACCCGAATCTTGGATGACCTTATCTTTACTTGATCACACCTGTAAAGACGCTGTTTCCAAATAAGGTCACACTCACAGGTCCTGGGGGTTAAGACTTGAACATAACCCTTTTCAGGGCACACAATTTCACACACAACTGATGGGGAGAAATGAAAGGATTCGAGAAATATCAAAAAGAGAAATCTTAATGATTATTTGGGGGGAAGAAGGAGGGAAAACAGAACAAAGAGTAAAATGACTCGAATACTGTTACATAAATAACAAAGCCTGGAATGATGCTGTCTTTCTCCTCTCTGAATGAGTTCCTTAGGGTAGGGTTTCAGGAACTTGATTCCAATATATTGGGATCAGTAAACATCTTGCTGAAATAAACTTTCTGCCTGAGAGCCTGTCTCCCTTACCCGTGGAGCAGGTCTGGGGAGGGAGGAGCTGGAAGGGCACATGCCGTTCACCCATGGAGTCCCCAGCTGATTGCACTAACTTCAATTCAGAACACACTGGAGAGCCGAAATCAAGATCACAGGGTGCTGGGGACACCTGAAGCTGCTCCATGTCTTAGCAGCCTCAAAGAAAGGATGGAATGGGAGACAATGGGCCTTTCTCTAGGAGGAGCGTCTGGAGGACTAGTGGATGCAGGAGTCCCTCCTTCCTGACTCAGGCTGGACTCAAAGCATTTACTCTCCTGGAAGCTTCTTTCCCTCCCTTCTTGCAGTGCCCAGAGGTTCTGATCCCCTGGAGGACTTGGGAAGACAGAGATCACTGGGCATCACCCCAGAGTGTCTGATTCAGCAGGTCTGGGGTAAGGACCCAAAGTTTGCACTACTGTGTTGTTCCCACTTCTGAGAATGGAGAACCGCAGGCAGAGATGAATGGCTCTGAGCCCTGGTTGCCCGTGGGGGTCGCTGTGCTGTGCTCTACTTGGTTGCTCAGTCGTGCTGGACTCTCTGTGACCCCATGGACTAACCTGCCAGGCTCCTCGGTCCATGGGGATTCTCCAGGTAAGAATCCTGGAGTGGGTTCCCATGCCCTCCTCCAGGGGATCTTCCCAAGCCAGGAATATGGGGAGTTAAAAATACTAATGCCAGTCCTGGACCCCAGACTGCCAGAACCTTCAAGGATGGAGCATTACTTCTGACTTTAGAGCACCCCAGGATTCTAAAGGATAGTCCGGTTTGAAGTTAGCATCATTCTATCACTATGATTGGCTGAGCAGTAGACACAGTGACCAAATTCTGGACAATAAGACAAGGGGGTGCTTGTTGGGGGACTTCTGGGTTAATGACCACTATCTTGCATTGCAGAAGATACTACAGCAGGAAGACAGAAAGAATCTGAGTTCTCAGTGGTGTCCATACTTGCCCACTGAAACAGAACCCTGAAGCTGCGCCATCTCAGGACTTCCCCCTTACGTGGAAGTAATAAATGTCTTTATTATTAAATGGCATGGGTTGGTGTTTTCTAGTACTTTCAACTGAAAGCATTGCAATCGCTACAGATGTGAAATCTTTTGGCAAGTAGCCAGCAGCCACAATCAACAGCTTTATTGATTTCTTTATTCAGTGAAAGTCTACTGAGGGCATTCTGTGTCAGGATGGTTCTGGGTAGTGGAGAGCTTGCAAGAGGGCCTTGCTGTCATAGAGCTGTGTTCCAGTGGGTGAAGATAGACACAAAAGTAATAATTTCAGATAACATTCAAGAAAGAAAATAGAGTGGTTTGAGAGTGCGGGAGACTGGGGTTTCTCTGGGAAGGTGACATTTGAGCAGACAACTGAATGAAGAGCCAACCGTGTGAACATCCCTGCAGGAAGGATTCCAGGTAGAGACACAGCAGGTGCAAAGGCCCTGGGGTGGGAGTGAACTTTGTTCAAGCATCTGAAATGTGGGTTGTGAAGGTGGCATGATTATGGCAGAGGTTTTCAGGGAAGTAGCTAAAAGCACACAAAAGCTCCACAGTCCAAGTTTTTGTCTCAATTTCTTAGGGCTTTTGTTCTTAGGCCCAAAGTGTATGAGCTCTGGTTTGCTGAAATCTGAGTGGAGTTATTCAGGCTTCTCTTCCTAACTCAAGAGAACCACTTAACCTCTCACTGTGTGTGGTCTGCTGTACACTGGTTTTTTTCAGTGAAAGCCAAGTGTTTGTGCTTCAGCCTAACTAAAACGACTCCATCTGCAGTAAGTCTCCATCTGTTTTGCTATTTTTTCCTGCCAGAGCAACATTTTCTGTCTTGCCCAGAAAACTTCAGCTCCTGTCATGGCCCCTTCTTTCCAATACCCACCTCCTTTGCCTGGGGCCTGCTGAGGCCTGGGGACATATCCCACAGCATCAGAGCAAGAGGATGGCCAGGGCTTTCCTGGTGGCTCAGTGGTAAAGAATCTGCCCATCAATGCAGGAGACACGGGTTCGATCCCTGGTCTAGGAAGATGCCACATGATGTGGAACAACTAAGCCTAACTATTGAGCTTGAGTTCTAGGGCCCAGGAATGGCAACCGCTGAGCCCACACACTCTAGAACCCATGCTCCACAATAAGAGAAGCCATTGCAATGAGAAGGCTGTGCATCACAACTAGAGAATAGCCACTACTCACTGCAACTAGAGAAAAGCCTGTGCTGCAACGAAGACCCAGCACAGCCAAATATAGATAAATAAATAAAATTATTTGAAAAAGAAAAAAAGAGGATGGCCCGGCAGGAATGTTGTTGAGGCCAATGTTGGTACAAAGACTCCTTTAGGATAGAAAAGTCCTTTGCCCTTTTAAAAAATTCATTCAACTTCAGAACAGCAAAGTCGCCAGTTTCTTTCCTAAGGGGGACATTGTTTCTGGGCACCAGGCTGAGATGTGTGTGCCAGAGGTGGCTAAACCTGGATACAAGCAGGTTCCAAAAATATTGTTTGGCAACCAATGGATGGCGACACTATTCTGCACATTGCAGCCAGCTGCTGAAAATCCTTTAGGCGAGATGTGGTGGTGCCAAGGGGGACCAGTGTACACTCACTCACAGGGCTTTTTAACTGTGTTTGCCGAGAATCTCCTATGGGCGAGGGGGACACAGTCTCACCCAGGTCCCAGACCTGTGGTGACAAAAGTATTATTTTCACATCAGTGAGTCTATAATGCCATCTGAGAAAAATGCTCTCAGGGAAAGAAATCTGCTTCGGGGAGGGTGTATTACAGAGGTCACAGAGTGGACCTGTTTCAAAGCAAATAGGATCAAGTTACTTCCTGCTTAAATCCCAGGGATAAAACCCAGACCCCTCCCCAGGGCTCACAAGGCCCTGAAGCTCTGGCCCTGGCCCAGGTCCCCCACTTTCCCCCCTGCCACTCCCTGAGATTCAGGCTTCCTAGCCTCTTGTGTGGATCATCTGTTGTGTTCAGGCTGTGCTCACCCCAGGACCTTGTTATGCGCTGTGCTGACTGCTCTAAACACTTTTCACAGGTCTCCATTAAACTCTGGCTCCAATGCCACCTTCACAGAGAGACCTCCCCTGGCCGATCCATCTCAAATAACTCTCCTGTTGACGTCTTCTTATCTTCTTTTCATGACACTCTGACTTTACCCTGCTTGATTGCTTATGTCTGTTTCCTCCACTGCTATGAAAGCACCACGAAGGCAAAGACCTCGCTTGTCTTCACAGCAGGGCCCAATGCAAACCCATTCCATGGTTTGTGGAATGAATGATGGAGGTACCTGACCCCATCTGGACCAGCCAGGGAAGGCTTTCTAAATTGACATTTAGTGGACAAGGAGGGCCTCTCCTCTGCTTAGTTTTGTTTTGTACTGTGCAGCATGTGAAATCTTAATCTTCAGATATATGAGCTTATTTGATTCATACCACAACCCTCCAAAATAGGTATTATTAGCCCCATTTTACAGATAGGGCAATTGAAGCCCAGAGGAGTAAGTGTCAAGTTGAGCCAAAATTTGAACCTGCACTCTCTGGATACAGACTTGCTGTTTTTCATGACAATGCTTTCTTACTTCCAGGCTTTTCCCCTCAGAACATTGTCTCTAGGATTCTCTTCCTCTTTCCTAATTAATTCCTTTTTCACCACAGTATCAGTTCCTGTATCTGTAAGTTTCCAAGACGGAAGAGAACAGTGCACCTCAGATAGAAGATTTTGAAGAGGGTTTAATACAAGGACTGTTTTAAAGCTATTAGGAAAACAAAAGGGGTCATGAAGCTGTTCTCCCTCCTCGGGCTGAAGATTGGAGGGGAGGGAATGATCTTGGAAACTGGAAGGAGAGGGTCTGCCTTGCCCGGAAAGGATCACTAGCAACCTGAGTGTTTCTGTTATCTGTTGCTGCTAAAAACAAACAAACAAATAAAAAAAAAACACTCCAAAATGTAGTGACTTTGAAGCAACAAAAATTTAGTATTTATTATCCTCTGGGTTGAATAGTTCTGGAATGCTGAGATACCTGACAGGCCCACAAATGCTCCTTGCCAGCTGGGAGTTCAGCTGGGCTGTTGTCTGAATGTGAGGTCCTCACTCACAAGGCTGGGGCTTCCTTACAACATGGTGGCTGAGTTCAAGAAGGAGTGTTTTAGTGACTTTCCTGGTAGTCTGAGGTTAAGATTTCACACTCCTAACACAGGGGGCCTGGGGAACTAGATCCTGCATGCCACAACTAAAGATCCCACATGCCACTAGTAAGACCTGGCACAAACAAATAAAAAAAAAATTCTTTTTAAGGAATATTTTAGGAGGTGAAGGCAGAAGCTTCTAATGGCTTCAGGTCCACTCTTGGAGGTGATACAGGGTCACTTCTGCCACAGTTCAACTGTGACTGAAACCAGCCACAGTGTCGACCCAGATTCTGGGGGAGGGAAAATAGATTCTCAATAAGAGGAGTAAGAAGGGGATTAGCAGTATACATTTTTAAAAGTATTTATTTGTATTAGCATGGATAACAAGCTGTCTGTTAAATTCAAACCTTTCATTTTTATTGTATTTATTTATTTATTTTTGGTCATACCATGTGGCTTGTGGGATTAGTTCCCTAACCAGGGATCGATCCCACATCCCCTGCGTAGGAAGCATGGAGTTTTAACCACTGAATCACCCCGGAAGTCCCAGGGTGACTATGGAAATACAGCTGGAGGAGGCTGGAGAACATCTCATTTTCCATCACTCACCTTCTTGGGTCAGAACCAACTAAAAAACAGAGGAAAAGGGAGCTTGCTGACCTGGTTCCTGTGGGTCATCTTCTTAAGGAAGAGATTAGGGTGGAGAAGCAGAAGGTGGTTTTGAGGGAGAGGATAATATCCTGGCATAGGACCTCCCACCCTCAATTCTGCGAGAACTCTTTTTCCTTTCTTGTGCAATTTGTAATTCTAGACCTCTGTGATTATTTGTCTGTCATCAATTTTCAGGACCGAGAGCTCCAAGAAGACTGGAACCATGGCTGCTTTGCCCACCATTGGGTTCCCCCAGTCCAGCACTGTGCTTGTTTTCACTCTTGACTTTCAAGTAGCAATCAGGGAGATGTATTGCTATTATTACTATTTTTAAAAAGGAAATTATCTTAGTCTGTTCAGTCTGCTGTAGCAGAATACTACAGATTGGGTGACTTCTAAACAGCAGACATTTATTTCTCACAGTTCAGGAGGCTGGAAGTATAAGACCAAGGGGCTGGCAGATTCTGTGTCTGGTGAGAACCTCCTTCTTGGTTCATAGATGGTTACAGGTTTCCTGGTTCTCATGTGGCTGAAAGGGTGAGGGAGATTTCTGGGGTTTCCTTTATAAGAGCATGAATTTCATTCAAAAGAGCTCCAACTTCATGACTTCATCACCTCCCAGAGGCCCCATCTCCAAATACCATCACTCTGGATGTTAGAAGTTAATATTTGAACTTTTGGGTGGGGAGGAGGAGATGGGATGCAAACATTCTGTCTATAGTAGGAACATATACAGAAGTAGAGAAAATCATACCATCAACTCCCATGTACCTGTTTCTCAGATTCAATTATTATCAACTTTTTTTGTTAAAGTTGCTTCATCCGTTCTTTTCTCTTTTAGTGAATTATTTTGAAGCTAGGCTTAATCATTATGGCCTTTTCCCCCTACATCTTGCAGTATGTACCTCTAAAAAGTATGAACAGGGACTTCCCTGGAAGTCCAAAGATTAAGACTCCACCCTTTCAATGGAGGAGACATGGGTTTGATCCTTGGTCGGGGAACTAATCTTCCATATGCCGTGTGGTGTGGTCAAAAATAAATAAATAAATAAATAAATAACCACAATGCAGCTATCACCTCTTCAAATTAGCAGTCACTGAAATATATATATCTATATATTGTAGGCTGTGTTGTGTGGCTTGCAGGCTCTTAGTTACCTGACCAGGGATCAAATCCACACCCTCGGCAGTGAAAGTGCCAAGTCCTAACCAGTGGACCACCAAGGAATTCCTGAAAGATATTTTAAAACCTAAATCAGTTCAGGTTACTCTTCTGCTATGAGACCTACATGGCTAAAAATTGGAATTTTTTACCATGGCCTAAGAAAAACATGACAACTTAATTTATTGCACAACCTTTGAGAGTAAGAGGGGGGTGCCATCAGTAATGATGTTGGGACAAGAGATATAAACTTGATGGTCGTGCTGAGGGGCCAGCCCTTCATGGCACCATCTCTGTTTATCCGGTCCTTGTACAGATGGGACATCTTCTTGCCACAGGGCCTTTGCACTTATTGGCTATTTTGCCAGAATGTCCTCCCTGGTATGTCTCATTCTTTTGTTCTCACCTCTCCACCCCCTCATTTCTCTGTGGTGTTGCATCATTTGTTTCTCTCATTGGCACTTTAGCATCGTCAACATCCTTATTTATTTGCTTAGGCATGTTTTGTTTTGTTTTAAGATCTCTCTCCCCTATCAAAAAGGAAGGTCAGGCCAGAGGGAAGACTGTCTTGTTCTTTGTTCTGTTCCAATTGTTTGTACACAGTAGGCCTAGCACAGAGTGGGTGCTCGCTGAATGTTTGCTATATAAATGAATGGATGGATGTAGATCCCTTCTCTGGGCCAGTCCAGCAGACCAGGTGACCTCAGAGGAACCTTCTGGGTCCCAGGACTGGAACCATCCTCATGTCTCCAACTGTTGTGGGCTGTGGGACTAGACAAAGGCTCTTCTCTTGCAATCTGGCAGAAATAGAGCAGAGTTATTAGCCCCTGGCATCTGGTTGAGCCCTCCCACACACTTATACCTTTGATCTGGAAGGTGGTTTTGTGTTGGAGGCTTAGCTCTTGCCAGGGAGACATGCCTCAAGTGCTGAGAGGTGGGGGTAAGGGTGAAGTTCAACTGCCAGCTCTTTCAGAAGGAAGGTGTCTGGAGATGCCCAAGGTGGTGGATGATTCTGCAGGAAGTGGGGCTTGATTGAGTCTCCTAGGGGATGTGGGGGGCAGTGGTTTGGAGACCTCCACTACTATTAATATTCATACAATTGCAAGAGTCTGTGTGTTTCCAAAATGGTGTCAGTGAAGTAGGTGAATACCCAGGGTGACATCAGCATCAGCTTGGGCAAGAAACACTTTGAAGTGCAAAAGGGGAAGGTGGGAGTCCTCTGAGCCTGGGTTATTGTGGTTGGTAACTGTGCTACCAGCAGGAACCATGTTGTGGATCCTTGCATAGAATGTCAAGCCAACCAGGTGTCTACTACTTCTGAAGAGTGCACCGTTGCATGGGGAGTCTGTAAACACTATCACTGTATCTCCTGCTGGTTTAAACACAGCAGGTGTGGGACTTCCCTAGCAGTCCAGTGGTTAAGGATCTGAGCTTCCACGGCAGGGGGCACGGGTTTGATCCCTGGTGGGGAAGTGCAGCCACAAAAATCAACAAAACACAGCAGATGTGTTCATTAGACAACAGAGAGAGGGAATCACAAGAGTGTGGGCCCTAGAAGAAGGGAATTCTTTCATGAAGCTCAACTGTTATGTTATTCGTTTAATGACTTGTCCCCCTCCTCCCCTCCACTGTTACTTAATTATTCCATAAAACTGTGTCTCTCTTCCTTCGTTTTTTCAGTTTGCTATTCCTGCAGCCCTATGGTATTGATAAATACAATAATAATCTACTTTCCTAAATTCTAAATAAGTGTTTTCAGATTGTAAAAAAAAACAAAAACAAAAACAAATGCAGGGGTCATTTTCACCTACTGAAGAGAAACAGCTCCTAAGAAGTCATTTGCAGCAACATGAGAAATCAGCATCTTAAGGAGAATCTATCCAGACACACTTCTTCCTCAGGACCTTACTGATTGTTGCCAGGGCCTGGAAAAGCATTTCCCCAGATATCTACATGGCTCATTACTGCACTTCCTTTAGGTCTTTGCTCAAATGTCATCTCCCAGAGGTCCTCCCCCAACCACTCCCCTTTAAATTGCAACCCTCCCCACTGGGAGCACTTATCCTGTATTTTTCCTTCTAAAGCATGTGTCATGCTCTAACACAGTTCAGTCCCACAGAAATGAAATTTAAAAAGATTTTAGTAGCTGCATATATATATATATATATATATATATATATATATATATATATTTTTTTTTTTTTTGGTCCATGCTGTGCCGCCTGGGGGATCTTAGTTCCTTGACCAAGGATCAAACCCAGGCCTCAGCAGTGTGAGCTCAGAGTCCTAACTACTGGACTACAAGGGAATTCCAGTAGCTGCGTTTTAAAAAGGAAAAAGAAACAGGCAAAATTCATTGTTATAGTATATTTTTATCTAGCCCAACATATCTCAATGTTGTCATTTCACTGTGTAATCACTATAAAAATATTGAGATATTTTGTGATCTTTCTTCCACAGTAAGTCTTTGAAACTTGGCGTGAGTGAAGGACATAGCAATTCTCACTTGGGTCAAGCATGATTTTGAGTGTCCTGTCACCATGCATGGTCAATGGCTATCGTATTGAATAGTGCGGCCCTGGCATGTTATATAATTGACCAGTGATTATGTTTACCATTTACTGATCTTGCTTGTCTCCTGGAACAGAAGATCCACAAGGCCAGGGAGTTTTGTCATGTTCACTGCTGGGTCCCTAGTCACTAACAGACTGACTGACACATAATAGGTGTTCACAGTAGGTGTTCATCAACTGAGTGATAGACTGCCCTGATGGTCCAGGGGCTAAGACTCCGCACTCCCAATGAAGGATGCCCCCATGGGTTTGACCTCTGGTCAGGGAGCTAGATCCCACGTGCCGCCACTAAGAGTTCCCATCCTGCAAAGAAGATCCCACGTACTGTAGTGACATAGGCTCCAGATGTGGCCCAAAGTGATAGTTTTCGCTTCCTGGTTGACTTTTTCTTTCTCCCCTGTGCTTTCTCTCACTCTTCCCACCATCTACCCAGCTACTTCCTCTTTTACCTCTCTCCACTTTTTCTTCAGCAAAGAGAGTAGTAATTCACATCTGGGCTCTGGAGCCAAGCGGCTTTTTCCATCCTGGCTCTGCCACTCACTGGCTATGACTCTCTGAGTCAAGTCATTCAGCTTCCCAGCAACACTTCTCATGCTTTGCTCTGGGGGTTAATGATTCTTCCTGGGCTGGGGTGGAGCAGACAACATGTGACAGCCTGCACAAAGTGTTGATCCCCTGTATTGCTGGGGCACCGTGTTAAGCATGTAACCAGGATAAACTCACACCAGGCAGTGGGCACTGTTGAGATGATTTGTACTGCCTAGATAAGGAAGAAGCCAGGGCACATAGGGAGAAGGCAATGGAACCCCACTCCAGTACTCTTGCCTGGAAAATCCCATGGACGGAGGAGCCTGGTAGGCTGCAGTTCATGGGGTCGCTGGGAGTTGGACAGGACTGAGCGACTTCATTTTCACTTTTCACTTTCACGCATTGGAGATGGAAATGGCAACCACTCCAGTGTTCTTGCCTGGAGAATCCCAGGGACGGGGGAGCCTGGTGGGCTGCCACCTATGGGGTTGCACAGAGTCGGACACGACAGAAGCATCTTAGCAGCAGCAGGGCACAGAGAGGTTAAGTGACCAACCAGCTATGCAACCTGGCTGCAGAGGTGTGTGCATGTGTGTGAAGCTGCTTCAGTCCTGTCAGACTCTTTGTGACGCCATGGACTGTAGCTGGCCAGGTTCCTCTGTCCATGGGATTCTCCAGGCAAGAATACTGGAGTGGGTTGCCATGTCCTCCTCCAGGGGATCTTCCCCACCCAAGGACTGAACCTGAGTCTCTTAGTCTCCTGCATTGGGAAGGAGGTTCTTTACCATTAGCGCCAGCTGGGAAGCCCAGGTGCAGAGGTATGTTAATTTACTTATTTATTTGTCTGTGCTGAGGGAGAGAAGAAAGCGAGGTCGGGGAGATGAGGGTAACCTTGTGGGCTGTGATGAGGACTTTGACTTTTACTCTGAGTGAGGTGGGAAATGTAGGAAAGTTCTGTTGTTTGCTTTGTAACAGCTTTATTGACATGTACTTCAATGATGCTATAGTTCATATAGCATACAACTGACTCATTGAAAGTGTACAGTTCAATGAATTTAGTATTCACACAGCTGTACACCAGCCCCACAATCAATTCTAGAACATTCTATTACCCCAAAAAGAATCCTTA
The DNA here is from genome assembly GCF_033118175.1 of Dama dama. NCBI lineage: Eukaryota > Metazoa > Chordata > Mammalia > Artiodactyla > Cervidae > Dama > Dama dama. The sequence continues at coordinate 21,825,208 of NC_083685.1, read as the reverse complement.
GCAGTCACTCCTGGTTTTTTCTGCCCCCCACCTCTCCTCTCCTGCAAGCGTAGGCAAACACCAATCTGCTTTCTGTCTCTATGGATTTGCCTATCCTGGACATTTCACAGAAATGGAATCACAAAGTACATGGTCTTTAGTAACTGCCCCTTTCACTTGGGGTAATGTTTCCAAACTCATTCCATGTTGCAGCCTGTATCAGCACTTCATTATTTAATGCTGGTATTCCACTGTGGGATATTTCATATTTTATTTATTTATGCATCAGCTGGCGGACATTTGGGTTGTTTCCACCTTTCAGCTATTCTGAATAGTGCTGACGTGTGCAAATTTTTGTGTGGACACAGTTTTCATTTCTCTTGTGTAGCCCCAGCAGAGGAACAATGGGGACTTATGGTAATTCTGTGTTTAGTTTTTTATTAGAAAATTAATTAATTTATGTTTTGGCAGTGCTAGGTCTTCACTGCTGGGCTCGGAGTTTCTCTAATTGCAGCGAATGGGGGCTACTCTCTAGTTGTGGTGCACAGGCTTATTGTGGTGGTTGCTCTTGTTGCGGAGCAAAGGCTCTAGGGCACGTGGGTTTCAGTAGTTGCAGTTCCTGGGCTCTAGCACATAGGCTCAGTAGTTGTGGTCCACGGGCTTAGTTGCCCTGAGGCATGTGGAATCTACCTGGACCAGGGATTAAACCCCGCTCCCCTGCATTGGCAGGCAGATTCTTAACCACTAGGGAAGTCCTGTACTTAGTCTTTTGAGGAGCTATTTCCAGACTGATCTCCACAGTGGCTGGGCCATTTCACAATCCCACAAGCAGTGTATGAGAGTCTCAATTTCTCCACGTCTTTGACACCCTCACCAACTGTCTTTTCTTCATGGGAGAGTTTTGAACCAAGGAGGAACATTGTCTGACTTGGTGTTTACAGGTTGTCTCCGAAATCGATGTCGATTATGTTTTGTTGCTGTTGTTCAGTTGCTGTCTTGTCCAACTCTTTGCAACCCCACGGACTTCAGCACACCAGGCTTCCCTGTCCTTCACCATCTCCCAGAGCTTGCTCAAACTCATGTCCATTGAGTTGGTGATGCCATCCAACCATCTCCTCCTCTGTCACCCCCTTCTCCTCCTGCCTTCAATCTTTCCCAGAATCAGGGTCTTTTCCAATGAGTTAGCTCTTCAGATCAGGTGGCCAAAGTATTGGAGCTTCAGCTTCAGCATCAGTCCTTCCAGTGAATATTCAGGATTGATAATACTGTACTGTCTTTTATCTTTCTTTTTCTCCTGCATCTTTGTCTTGCCTTGTCCTGGCAAAGCCTCTCCCTGAAACATTATGAAACATCTTTTCTCCAACTTCTTAGGTCACTGCCCACCTCCCCCCATCGGATGTGACTACCCCCTAGCAAGGTCATGGCTGGTCACGTGTCTCAGATATCCTTTCATCTCTGTCTTTCTCTTGTCAAGTGACAGTGTGGCGTGACATGAAAACACTCTTGCTGCGGCCTTGGGGGCTCTCTTGGGTAAGCGTCACGTACATTTGGACCTTGAAGATTTGAAAGTTAGATTGGGTGAGATGGTCAAGGCGAGTCAGTCCTTGCTGAGGGAAGCTGGGTATCAAAGAAGAGGGTGGTGTCAGGCTAAGGACAGACCCCAGATTGTAGTTAGTTAGTTAATTTCCAAGAACTCCAAAAATCAGCAAACATAAGTCAATCCCCAGAGCTGATGGCTGCTGAAGGCCTCAAAGATTTCAAGGCAAGTGTATTAACTAATTAATGAGTTGGTCGATTAATTAAAGAAGTAATTATTTCAAGTCTTTAATGAGTATGTACGAGATGGCAGGCATTGTTCCAGGTGCCGGGGATACATCCATGAGCAAATATGTCTCTTTTGGGAGCTGGAGAGAGAAAGAGGCAAACAGATAAATGAAGAAGACAATTTCAGATAAAATGGGGTGAGCTGACAGAGAGTGATAGTAAACCTACATGGGAAGGAAATCCAGAAAAAAGGGGCTATACGTATATGTACAGCTGATTGACTTTGTGGTTCAGTAACAAACACAACATTGTAAAGCAGCTATACTCCAATAAAAATTAATTAAAAAAAAAGAGTGACTGGTGGGTTGGGACTTTTGTTTTGGACAGATTCAACAGTGAAGGTCTCTCTAAGGAGTGAGGTTTGAAGTGAAACCTGGAGGAGGAAGAGTCACATCTGGGCAAGGGCAGACAGAAGGAAAAGCACATTCAAACGCCCTGTGGCTGGAACAAGCTGTTTAAGGAACAGAAAGAAGGGCCAGGAGCCCAAGGTACAGAGAACAAGCTGGTGAGGTTGGGAGATGCAGGCAAAAAGGTGGGCAGAAGCCAGGACAGTTAGGACCTTGGGGCAGCAGTAACAAGAACAATTAGCTTTATGATGCTTTCATCTTGGGGCACTGTTGTATGTCCTGTTAATCTTCCCACTCATTTAATCCTCATAACAGCCCTTGAAGAGAGGCTTTTATTTTTATTTATTTATTTAGTATTCTTTTGACATGGACCATTTTTAAAGTCTTTATTGTATTTGTTACAATATTGTTTCTGTTTTATGTTTTGGTTAGGAGGCATATAAGATCTTTGTTCCCCCACCAGGGATCGAACTCACACCCCCCTGCACTGGAAGAGGCAGTTTTAACCACTGGACTGCCAAGGAAATCCTGGAGAGAGGCTCTTATCCCCATTTGATAGGTGAAGGAACTGAGGCGCAGAAAGGGCCAAGCCACTTTTCCCAGGACCCTAGAGTAGGAAACTCTACAGCCACCTGATGCAGCCACTTCTGCCCCAGCCACCCTGATCTAGGTCAGGGGCTGGGTCTCTGTTCCTGGTAACCTGAACAATGGTGGGTCCCCTGAGGAGAAGACAGTGCTAGGCAAGGCAGTCACAGCAGGTGCTTGATACATACTGACTCATGCCAGCCTGTGTTGCTTAAGGATGGGCCTGGGAGGAGGCTGTTTCCTACCAGGGTTAAAGAAGAATTTCATTCTGAGCCCTCAGGGACTGGGCTGCCTTACCCACGTGTTGGGGATCCCTGCGTGACCCCCAACTAGACAATGAGGGGACTGACCTACATCTGGGGTCCAGGACTCAGTGCAGGGTAGGGGTGCTGCAGGTACTCTGAGCAGGTGGGGGCGGGGGGGCTTGTGGAGGACGGCAGGGGGGCACATGCCCATGTTTTACTATTTTGGAGGGGGTGTCAGTAATCCATTGTTCATTTCCTCACTTGCCCATCCTCTGTCTTCCTGTTCATTAGAAAGCAGAGACTTGGATTTGTTGACCTAACCCGCTGTGCGTGTTTCCTTATCTGCAAAATGGAGTCGGTGAGGGCAAGGCTCTTAGCACAGAACTTGGCTCACAGAAGGTTCCTCACCGCTTCATTCTAAAATGTTCCTTGTGAGCAGACATTCCTAGCCAGGCAGCGGTGAAGCTACTGAGAGGGGGAGGGCGGGGGCAGAGAGACAAAGCTTCAGCTCCATAGCATTTTAGGGCCTGGCAATGGTCACAAAGCAAGAACAAATGAATGTGGCACATGCCTGGTGGCGCCCCTTGATAAGGGTGAGGGGAGAGCTGACGCTATTCTATTTCACACAGGGTGGCTGGGAAGGCCTTTCCGATAAGGTGGCCCCAGCAGTCGTGAAGGAAGAAGCCCGGCAGATATCTGGGGGCGGGTGGGGGGCGGAAAGAATTCCAAGTCGTGGTGGGTATGAGGTCCTGAGGCAGGAGTCTGCTAGGCTTGTTCCAGGGAGACAGAGGCTGGAATAGAATGTGTGTGCACGTGTGTGTGGAGGGGGATGGGGTGGGGGTGTGGTGGGGAGTGGGAGCATGGGGCCAGCTGAGGACGGAGAGGTGAGTGCGGGGGTGTGGGGGGGAGCTCTGGAGTTCCTGCAAGAGTTGGGAAATTTCTACTAAATACCAACAATGACGACGGTCAGGACAGAGGAAGTGGGAGGGGAGAAGGGGCGAAATGAGGAGAGAGGAGTGGGGGAGGGAGACAGCGGGAGGAGGGGGAGAGAGATGCGGAGAAGAGAGAAGATGGGGGTGCTCATGGAAAGGGATGAGCGGGGAGCAGGCGGGAGTGAGGAAGCGGGGAAGGGTTAGGAGGTGGAAGGGAGCCAGGTCCAACTTTGCACGCGGGCCACGAGGCCCCCGGGGCTCTCTCCGGCAGAAACGGAAGCTAGTGCGGCGGGTTCCCGGCGATGGCCCCGCCCCAGTCGGACCTTCTGATCCGCGCCCCGCCTCGGACACGCCCCTTGCTAGCGTAGGCCCCGCCCCCTCGCCCTTGCTCGCCCGCGCCGGCCGGAATCCCGGTGCCCGGGGCGTCCCGGGGGGCGGTCCGCCCCGGTGATGGCGCATAAAACCGCTGGCCACCTGCCGGGCCGCTCCTCCGTGTGCTGCGGGCCTCGTCTTCGGAGTCGCTGCCTCTATCACCTCCGTCCCCGTCTCGGTCCCTTCACAGGCGCGGAACCCCGCGAGCACCGCGCGGGCGCCGGGGCGCGCAGACATGGGCAACCTCTCTAGAGCGCGCCGGGTGACCGCGGCGCTGGGTTTCATCGGGCTCCTCTTCGCCGTGCTGGGCATTATCATGATCGTGATGGTGCCCTCAATCATCAAGCAGCAGGTCCTCAAGGTGGGTGAGGGGCTTGGCCTGGGACCCGTGCGCGGGATACCGTCCGTGGCTGGAGGGCGTTGGGAGCCCGGGAAGGCCAGGCGCGCGGCCGGCGGGTCGGCGACCCGGTGCCGGGATCCGCGTGGCCTGGGCCCGGGCCGCTGAGCACCGGAGAGACCAGAGGGCATGAGGCGAGCCAGTTGGCCATCTTTCCTAGGAACCTCCCCGACCCAGGACGCAGGCTGAGTTTGGGGGCCAAGGAGGGCCCCAGGGTCTTCTGCTGGAGGCACTGGACTGGGGTTGGGGAAGCCTGAAGGAGAGACCACTTGGGAGCCTGACCTCACCTGAAGGGTCTGGGATCCAAGGCGGGAGTGGAGTGTGGCCGTGTTTCTGATACCGCCAGGAGAAGCCCAGGGGCAGACTCCCATGCTTCTTTACCGTACAGCAGCCTCTGACGGTGGGTGGTAGAACTGGCACTGCACTTTGCTTGTTTCCTGTGAGCGCAGGCGGACAGGAACCCTCCAAGCATGTGCATGTGAGGCTTACATGCGTGCCCAGGCCGCCACTTGTCCCTGCTGTCCAAAACCTCCTCTTCTTAAAGGCAGAATGGGTTGCCCTCTCGTCCCCTTCCGCTGCCTTCCTGATGCAGATTGGCAGTGATAAGCGGCTTTACTCCCCAGATCCACGCATGAGCAGGAATAAGCCCAAGGCTGCATAAACAGGGTCCTTCAGGAGCCCACAGCCTGAGAGTTTTCTTCTTATCCTAACCTTATACACCACTGCCCTTTCAGCCAGGGAGACAAATGAAGGCTGTCAGCTGGCCTTCAGACCGGCAGACTCTGCCCTGGGTGTCCGGGCAGCATGTTTGAATGAGCCTGGAGCTACTGAAGGACAGGCAGATTCCAGGTATTACATTCGAGCTAAAAGCATTCAGAGCTTTGAGGCCAAGGCCACGGCACCTGCAGGGCTCGGAGGGGAAACTGAGGCTTACCTTGGCGCCTCCCAGATCCAACCAAGATGCAGAGCTGGGATAAAGATGTGGCTCTTGTCACTTGCTAATTGATTGCTCTTTCCCCCTGCTTTAGACGAGTTTCTTGAGAATGGGGACTGGGTCACATTTCATGTCCATGCCCCATGCCCGATGCAAGATGCTTGAGAGATGAATGAATGAATGAAGGCTGTATCTGCTTAGACCCGGCTGCCATTTTTTTGGCTTTAAAGATGGAGCAACACCCGTCTGGTTTTTCTCGAGGTCTCTGGGCAAGTGGTTGTCTGAGTCATCTTGGCCACACCGTGTCCTTTGTTTTGTTCTCAAATCTTGTACCATTAAGTCCTGTAATCTGATTGCAGGGAGGTCCTGGCCAATGGTGACATTGAGTTCCGAGTTCCTCTTAGTGGTTTTTTAATTTTGCCTGTGAAGTGGCGGGAAAGAGTTTTGTGGGGAGACCTCAGAGCAACAGAACTAATTCTTTTTATCCCATGGCGGCCAATGGGTGTTTTTGCTTTGCTTTTCAAAGTAGCTGTAAGAAAAAAAAAAAGTAGCTGTGAGAACTTTATCTCAGTGAAAGCCAGCTGTAAACACCTGCCGATTTTGTAGTTTCCATGCCGTGTGTGCCCTGGAGGGATGGTCACTCGTGTGCCGTATGTATGGTGAACCCTGTCATGATCCTGTGCAAAGAGCGTCTTGCTTTGGGGTCGGGGGAATGGGGATGAGTGGAATTTATAGTTGATGAAGAATCTTGTCAACCCAGTCTTTCTTGGACTTAATGCAGGTATTTTCTTTTTATGGCAATCAGATGAAGGATGTGTGTGTGTGTGTGAATATACATGCACACATGCATGCCCTACCTAATTTCTCATTCCTCCTCTGGGCTTACAGAGAGGAAAGCGCCACTGCCCTCAGTTGTCCCGGAGCTAAGATTTCCAGGAGGGAAACTTGAGGGAGAGTCACCCAGCATCTAAGATTTCCAGGAGGGAAACTTGAGGGAGAGTCACCCAGCATCTACCATAAATATCCCAAAGGTGATTGGTCTGTGACTGAGTGGTGTGAAGACATGGAGGCGAGCCCAGCCTGTGACAGCTTCTTGGACAGCTCAGGCCAAGCTCTGGCCAAGAGCCTTCCGTCAGAAGAGTGTCTGTGTTCAGGAGACTGAGTGAGTGATACGTTAGGAGAGGAAGGGATGGCCTGTTGGTATTTGCTTTGGCTTCACGTGTCCATGTACAACTTGAATGGGAGGACTTGTGTTTTGATTTCTACTGTTTTATGCTTTGGGGTTAATGAAAGAAGTCCATGTATATAAAAGACATGCATTCTTTTTTAACCGAGAAACTATCTTTTCTTTTTTAAAATATAATTTTATTTATTTGTTTTTTGGCTGTTCTGGCTCTTCACTGCTGTGCGGGCTTTTTTCTCCCTGCGGTGAGCAGGGGCTCCTCTTTTTGATGCACAGGCTTCTCACTGCGGTGGCTTCTCTTGTTGCGGAGCAGGGGCTCTAGGGCACTCGGGCTTCAGTAGTTGGGGCATGAGGCCTCGGTAGTTGCGGTTCCTGGACCATAGAGCGCAGCCTCAGTTGTTGGGGTGCACGGGTGTAGTGGCTCTGCAGCATGTGGGATCTTCCTGGAACAGGGGTTGAAACTGTCTCTGGCATTGGCAGGTGGATTCTTTATCACTGAGCCACCAGGGAAGCCCCAAGACATGCATTCTTGTTTGTAAGAAAAATTCAAGTTGAGGGAAAACAGGGTCTTCCCCCAACCCCGCCCCACTCCTTTTATTCCCCTTTTCGATAGTACCACCATCATCCAAGATTATCTTCGTAAGAAGACTTTTATGGAGCTACACATCATGGATGTGTATTTAGACATAGTAATGTATACTTACAAGTATTGAACTAAACTATGTCTAAACAGCCTGCAGTTTGCTTTGCAATTCACAGATACCATTTGAAAATTCCATGTCTGAACATAGAAATCTGTCACATTTTCACGGTTGCATAGTATTTCTTTGAATACTGTACACCTACTTACCTATTTCTCCATTGACTGATAATTTTCTCATACATACTTTTCTGTGTACCTGTATAACCACTTCCACTGGGTGCATTTCTAGAAGAGAAGCCTCCAGACCAGAAGGTCTGTCTGTTTTGAATTTGGTCACAGCCTAATGACCCTCCTGAAGGTCAAGAGCATTTATAGTTCCATCTAGAGTATGAAACTATTCACTCCCCCACATCTCTGCCATTATTGGTGATGACCAATTTATTAGCATCTTGAATAATTTTGGCGGGTTAATATGATGTGTATAATTTACATTTCTCAGGTTGCTGTCGGGGTTGCACCCATTTTGAAACTGGTGTCAGTTTCCAGAGCTCACGGTTTGCAGACCTGGCTGTGCCCTTTGCTTGCTGGGGACCTCAGGCCAGTTACTTCACCTCTGAGCCAGGGGTTATGTCTTCAGCTCTGAGGCAGGACTCAGATCTAGTTTGCCTACTGTCACGATGATGAAGTACAAAGGCGATGACATGTGTGATATACCTGTTTTCTCATTTGAAGGTTATCACACTCTTGGAAGCTGTTGTGGTGTTTTCCCTTCCTACAGATAAGGAAACTGAGGCATACAAGGCCCAGAGACATGTCAGGGTTCACACAGCTCATGGCAGTTATGGTCAGGAATCCTGACCACAAATCTGGGTCTACACTTCAATAGGGGAATAGGAAGGAAAGCAGAAGTCTTTTATCCAGTGGATTTCTGGACAGAGATTAGAGAGAAAGAACTAGATCTTTATATATTTGGGCACAGAAAAGCAAAGCAGACGAACACATGACTAATTGAAAAAAAAGCTATAAGGTTCTTTGTGTTAAAAAAAAAACCCAAAAACTCCATGAAACTCTGTATTTTCACTAGATTTCTATCAGTGCATGTAAAAGCACAGAAAAAGGTGTGGAAGGGTGCACCAGTCTGACAAAAGTGGTTACTCAGGGAATTGGGGGTGTGGTGGGGGAAGCATGCTTTATCTGTGAAGTTCATACTTCTTTTTTTAATAATTAATTATTAATTTGTCTGGGCCAGGTCTTAGTTTTGGCCTGCGGAATCTTTTTTCTTTTTCTTTTTTTAGTGGCAGCGTGTGAAGCCTTTTTTAGTTTCGGCATGCAAACTCTTAGTTATGGCATGTGGGATCTAGTTCCCTAACCAGGGATTGAATCTGGACTCCCTGCACTGGGAGTGCGGAATCTTAGCCCCTGAACCCCCAGACTTTTTCTTTTTAAACAAGGAGAATATATTCATGTATTATGTGTTTAGTTAAAGGTTAGTTACGAATTCATAGCTTTCCCCCAAAGAATGGCCAGATGAGTTAAATACAGAATGTGGGAGGCACACAGCGGAGGGGCCCTGTGGATGGAGCTCCCTGGGAGAGGCCTTGAGGGAGAATAAGACTCATTTCTTCTCCTTTCTCCCCGTCAGTGGTGGGGGGGGGGGCGGTTTGGATGAGAGGTGTTCAGACTGAACATATTTAGGAGTGTAATCAAGGATGACTATGTGCCAGGCATCTTTGTATGTGTCAATCATCTCAATTAGTCCTGGGAGAATTCTGGGACACACCTCTCATTGTCATCATCTACAGTTAGGGAAACAGAAGCTTAAGAGAGTAATTTGCTGGTGTGTGTGTGTGTGTGTGTGTGTGTGTGTGTGAAAATATCCTGAGGCAAATCCCAGGAGGACGGGCATGTTTGTATCCATAGCCTCGAATGGAACCTGGCATGTGTGGCCCTCTCTGTTTGCATGGATTAGGAACCCTGGTCTAGGCATTCCCAAATTACTGGCTGTCTCTGGTCCACCAGGGAGGTCCTGCTGGGCCAAGGGGAAGGGGCTTATCTGCTGGGCCACCATGCATAGTGACGGACCTGGTAGCCTTCTCCACGGCTGAGGGTGGGGGGGCGGGGAGTGGGAAACTGAGTCTCTCTCTCTCTCTTTTCTTTTTAATATTTTATTTATTTTGGCTGTGTCGGGTCTTAGTTGAAGCATGTGAGACCTTTAATTGTGGCATGTGGGATCTAGTTCTCTGACCAGGGATCGAACTCGGGCCCCCTGCATTGGGAACTCAGACTGTAAGCCACTGGACCACCAGGGAAGCTCCTTCTCTGCCATCTTTACAGTTTTCTAGTTGGAATCAGCCTTGGGTGCTTTATCCACTCATTTTTCCAGCTGCCAAATTCTTCCCTTACCTGTGTCTCCAGCTCAATAATTGACACCTCCGTTTGTTCCCTCCAAGAATAGAGGCACAAACCTTGGGTTTTCCTGGATGCTTTTTTGTGGTATCCTTGTATCTGCTCCATCAGCAAAATCTATTAGGATTACCTTCAAAACATATTCTCACACCTTCTCAATATCTTTACCACTCTGGCCTCCTCCATTCACCACTTGGACCGATGCCGTAGTCTCATCTCTGGTTTCCATAGACAACCTGATCACGTGTCCTTTCTGCTCACAGCCCTTTGAGGTATCCCCATTTCACTCTGAGTGAATACCAAGGTCAGTTTGGTGACCTGAACTCCCTGCCACGATCCAGCTCCTGTTACCTCTTTCACTGCACGCCCTGTCTTGGCCCCCCTACTCACCTGCCACAGTGTCCCCGGTCTTCAGCGTCCTTGAGCCACTGAGCCTGGTTCTACCAAACTCTGGCTTGCTTTCCCCACTGCCCTGAAGGCTCATCCCCCAGATATCTGCATAGCTCTCCCCTCATTGTCCCTAAAAGCCACCCCCCACTTATGTTAATGTTGATTTGTGCATTTTCTTTCTCCCTCGTGGGCAGGAGCGGGGGCTGTCCTGTCACTCTCCCTGTAGTGTCCCCAGGACCAGAGCAGCGCTTGGGTTCATGATGGGATGGTGGGATGAACAGACCCTGAGTGCTTTGAGGTTGGGCTCTTTCCTTGGCCTTTCCCTACCCCCACCCTCAGCCTCCCTTTTTTTACCCCCCTCCCTCTGCAAAGGCCACCCAAAGAACCTTCAGAACACCATGCTCTGCCTCACTTGCTTCTCACCAAGGTCTAAATGCTCAGTCGTGTGTGACTCTTTGTGGCCCCATGAACTGTAGCCCACCAGGCTCCTCTGTCATAGGAATTTTCCAGCAAGAATGCTGGAGCCAGTTGCAGTTTCCTCCTCCAGGGGATCTTCCTGACCCAGGGATTGAACGCACGTCTCCTGTATCACCTGCATTGACAGGTGAGTTCTTTACCAGTGAACCACCTGGAAGCCACCAGTTGCTTTTCATCCTCTGGCAAATTTCTTTCTTGCAGCAGTTCAGAGGTGGGGGTTGGGGAGAGATAACAATCGGGAGACACTGATTAAGTACCAGACACTGTTCTAGGTGTTTTACGTGCAGTCACTTCATTTAGTATCTAAATAGCTTCCGTTGCCTCTTTTTTATTGAAGGAAATGGAAGCATAGAGCCAAAAAGACACTTGCCCCGGGTCACACCGCTGCAGTGGCAGCACCAGGATTCTAGCTGGGCGGGCTGCCGCCTGTGGACCCTCTCTTCCCCACTCTCCGTATCCCTGAGAGCTTGACTTGGTGTTTGGAGGCAGGGCAAACCCTTCCCCTGGTCTCTGCTTGGGTCCAGTGTCCCTTGTCCTTTTCCTGCACAGACAGTGGGGCGGTGGGGTCCTTCCCAGGCTTTTCTCCTGATCATCACCTCCCTCAAACTGTGAGTGCAGGATGCCTCCCGCCGCCTTTCCTCCATGGCTGTCCGATAGGCCTGGGTGGGCTCTAGAATCACTGATACCAAGGGAAGCTGGCCTGTGGTCCCAGCAATTCTCAGGGTGGCCCCGCTGTCATGTAGGGTCTGCTTGGCCAGGTCTGTTCCCTGTCCCCTGTCTGGGGCTCCAGAAAGCCCCAGGGGTCGTGTCTCGGAGGGTGTCAAAGTGTTGAGGGCTGACTGCATCTGGCTGCCTCTGGCCATGGAGGACAAGGCTGTAGACTTGACCCATGGCCGCAGATTGCAGGGGACACACTCCCTCCTCGGGGCAGTGGGGTTGCAGGTGTGTTCCAATTTTGTTGTGTTTTTCTTCCTCTTTCCTGCCTGGGGCTTCCTACCCCTCTGGTGTGTGAGAGGGCGGCTTCCACTTACTCCAGAGCCACGATGAAAAACATGGGCTATTTTTAGTTTCCCTGAGTGTCAGTTATTTTTGTTTCCCTCTTTGCTCCTCATGGATTTGCTTCACCACTGTGTGTGTTTGAGAGTGTGCTGCATATACATGTTGATGTATGTATATGCATGCCAGTAGTACACGTGTGACACATGAACACGTGTTGGCATGCACCCATGCACACTTGTGTGTGACCATGTGCTGAAGCATGCACACATTCATGTTGTGTGTTGGCATGGGGGCACAGTGTCTTTGTGATAGCATATGTGTGTATGTACATGAACACATGTGTACACATACATTGACATGTGCCCACACTTGGTTCTTGGCACACATGGGTTCACACATATTATTGTTATCCATGTGTATATGCGTGGGCTCACATGTGTGTTGACACATGCTGGGTGTATAGTTACACATGTGGACACACATGGTAACACATGTTCTGAGTGTGTTGGGGTGTGTATACACACACGTGGCCATGTGTCCTATTGTGGTCTGGCCTTCTGGAGGCCTGGCCCGGGGCTGTGTTCAGTGCTCCGAAAGAAAGAAAGAAGGAAAGAAAGAAAAAGTGAAGTCCCTTAGTTGTGTCCGACTCTTTGCGACCCCATGGATTGTAGCCCGCCAGGCTCCTCGTCCATGGAATTTTCCAGGGAAGGATACTGGAGTGGATTGCCATTTCCTTCTCCAGGGGATCTTCAGAAGGGCTTCCCTGAAAGCTCAGATGGTAAAGAATCTGCCTGCAGTATGGGAGACCCGGGTTCAGCGTGCCTGGCTTTTCCCATTTGATGACATGTTCCCCAAGCCTTCCTAGGATGACTCATACTTGCCAGGCGTTCTCTCCCTGACCCATGTGATTAGCTAGAATTTAGAGAAGCTCAGCTACCTGGAATTATCCTGTTATGACTTCAACATGTAGCAAGTGGGAAGGAACTGAGTGGATGTCAAGGACTTGCTCGTTGAAGATTTTCATTTTCCCTTGGGCAGTTTTGTTCTGCTGGAACCTGGGCCCAGGCACGTCTGCTCCGTCAGTGACAGTGGATCTTGGTGCCTGGAAGCATGATCCTACACGCTTGGTCAGCAGCAGAGAGGCCCCTGGACAGAGAGACCCCCCAAGGCAGGTTTCAGCCACAAGGCTGACTTCTCTGGCTCATAATCTTAGAATTAGAGAACTTGGTTACAAGAGCACCTACTCCCACTCTTCCCACCCCCCTTCTGTGCCATAGAGGTCTAGCAGCTTCGTCCCCATAAACACATTTAGAGTGCAAAGAATTCAACTGTAGGTAGGACTCAGCCAAAAAAAAAAAAAAATCAGACAAAAGGAGAAGTTCTTTTATGTGCCTCATCTCCTGCCCCCTGGTTCAGATGTGACCTTGGCCTCCACTGGCCCTTGGAGGGGCCATGGGAGCTGAAATGCAAAAAGAAACAAAAACCAACACCAAAAAACTCATTCTTGGCTTTGGGGCTCTCTGGGGCCCTGGAGCTGGCGAGTTACAGGCTCCGGGGGTGCCTGGGACCCACATTTGAAGCTCGGAGTCATTCTGCTCAGAACCTGCCTGAACCCAGAGGTCCGGGCCCCTGGTGACCCTGGGCGCAGCTGGCTTCATTGTCTGGCTTCCTTCCCCCACCTCCACCCCATCGTTTCCTCCTGTGCCCCGATTTATTGCTTCGTGCTGGGTAGGAGGAAGGAATAGGAGTGGCCCGACCTGTGCTTGCTTCCTGGCATTTGGGGTGAAGTTCCTTCCACCTTTTCTGGAAGCTGCCAGAAGGACTCTTGAGACACTTTGATGTGTGGTCTCTTGGGCTGCTCTTGAACTCAGATGCTGGTGTCTCCTTATCTCCCTGACCGCCGGCCATTGGCACGTCCCTGCACTAAACCTTTTCCTGGCTGAGGTCACACGATCTCACACGTCTAATGCCATCTTTGTCTGGGCCCCTCCCAAATTGATATCCTAGGCCCAGGCCTTTCCCCTTGAACTCCAGTCTTGAGCAGCCACTGGCCAGCTCCGTATCTCAACCTGGGTGTTCAAGGGCATCTCAGGCTTACTCTAGCCAGCGCTTGACTTCCCATTACTGCCCCTGCCCCAGAACCTCATTCCTCTGGCCACATTCCCATCTCAGGCTGTCACTCCTCCATCCGCCAGCTCCCCTGGCCGAAAGCCTTGGAGTCAGCCTTGACTCTCTCACTTCCCACGTTGGACATTTTGTTTTTGGCCTCATCTTCAAAATATATGCAGAGAGACCTCCCTGGTGGTCCAGTGGCTGAGACGCCACGCTTTCGATGCAGTGGGCCTGGGTTTGATCCCTGGTCAGGGAGCTAGATCCCACAGGGCGCAGCTAAAATTCGCATTCCAGGACTGAAGATCCCGCATGCTATAATTAAGAGATTTCGCATGTCACAACTTAGGAAAAAAAAAGAAAAAGGTACCTCATGCTGCAATGAAGATCAAAGATCCTCTGCGCCCCAGTTAAGATGTGGAGCAGCTAAATAAATAAATAGATAAAACTAAGATACTAAATAACCCCAAAAACACAAAAGCAAAAATATATCCAGAATCCAGCTTCTCTCCACACCCACGGCCACCACCCTGGTCCAAGGCACCATCAACTTTGGCCTGGATTCCCGCACATCTCCCTGTGTCCACCATTGCTTCTTGGCTAGGCTTTTCAGCACAGCAGCCAAAGGGATCCCAAGAAATCTGCAATCAGAGCACCATCCTCTTCTCCTTAAATAAAGCCCGGCAGTGGGCCCACACCATCCCCTCCTAGTCAAGGTGAGACCTTATGTTGGCCCTTGAGGCCCGTACCACCCGAACCTCACCCCTTTCTGTCCTCCCCTTCAGCTTGACCTTGCACCCAGCCCTGCCGGCTGTTCCTAACTGACAGATCGGCCTTATTGAGTTCTTCCCTTTGCCCACAGCTCTTTCCCTGATGTGACATGTACGTGATTCTCTCTCCTGCCTCCTTTAGGCCTTTGTTTGGATCTCACTTTCTCATGAATCTTTCTCTTTACAGTTTTTTTTTTTTTTGGTCTCACTGTGCAGCATGCAGGACCTTACTTCCCCTACCAGCGATCGAACCCGTGCCCCTTGTGGTGCAAGCATGGATTCTTAACCATCGGACCACGAGGGAAGTCCTTCTCTTTTTGAATATTGCAAGTTTTCTTCCCTTTCCGTGGTGCTCCGAACCTTCCTTACCCTGCTGTTTTTCTTTTGTCGCCCCATCATCTGCTGAGATACTGCAGAATTCACCTACGCATCCTGTTTATTACTTATTGTCTGTTTCTCTCTGTGAGAGTGTCAGGCCCATGAGGGCAGGGACCTTGGTTTCTGTTCATTGCTGTGTTCCAAGCACTTGGAACGATGCCTAGCACTTAATGGTAGGTTCTTGAATAGTTATTAAACGGATGTTTAGAAGACGAGAGTGGTTTCACAGGGAGGTACGTGACCAGTGGCAAGTTGTCACCCTCTATGGTGACATGGGGGGGCTCCCCTCACCCTGTGTGTGGTTCCACTCCGCCTGAAGCTGTCGCATCTCTCACCTACTGCAGGAGCTCCCTTTCCGGGCCGTCTGCTCCTACTCACGCCAGTCTCGTCAATTTTCCCTGCCACAGTAGAATGTTCTTTATTGTTTTTCTTCTTATTTTGGATTATTTGGGATATTTCTTTCTTTCTCTGGCTGTACCTCACAACCCGCGGAACTTCCTTGACCAGGGATTAAACCTACACCCCCGGAAGTGGAAACATGTCTTAACCACTAGACCACCAGGGAAGCCCAACTGCACTTACATATGTATATCGTTCATTTATTTATGGCTGTACTGGGTCCTCATTGCAAGGGTTGTTTCTGGTTGCAGGGAGTGGGGGCTACTCTCTAGTTGCGGTGTACCGGCTTCTTATTGAGTTGGCTTCTCTTTGTTGTGGAGCTCGGGCTCTAGGGCGCATAGACTTCAGTAGTTGTGACCCACAGGCTTAGTTGCCATGCGGCGTGTGGAATCTTCCCAGACCAGAGATCGAACCCAGGATCCCTGCATTGGCATGTGGATTCTTAACCATTGGACCATCAGGGAAGTCCCCCTATGCTCTTAAAAATAATGTAAATTGCATCATTTCACAATACTGATTAAAACCTTCTTGCATGTGGTATGAAACCCATCTGCTCCTCATGGCCTGTAAGCCCCTTTCCTGCCTCCACTCCCTGCACTTTACTCTGTTGCAGCCTCATAGACTTTTCTTCTTCCTGTTTTTTGTTTTTGGTTATGCCACACAGCTTGCAGGATCTTAGTTCTCCAACCAGGGATCGAACCTGGGTCCTAGGCAGTGAAAGCATGGAGTCCTAACCACTGGACAACCAAAGAATTCGCCTCATGAGCTTTTCTTTTCCTCCCATGCACAGGTGTTCTTTCCTGCCTCAGAGCCTTTGCACAGACTGTTCCTTCTTCCCAGAAGCCTTTTTCCTCCTGACTTTTGTGCTGGATTCTTTTCATGTTTAAGCTCAAATGGTACTCTTGACGATTACCCCTCTCCTCCCCTCCTCACCCTATGAACCTACCCTATCTCTGTTATAAGCATTCCATGTTATTATCGTCTAAGCTGTCACCATTCTGGAATGATACTGTCCACTTGGTTGAGGTTTCCCGAGGCAGGGGCCTTGTCTGTCTTGTTCATGACTGTATCCCGTGGTTGGGGACCCTGGTCTAGGGCAGAGACCTGGCTGGGGAGGGACCTCAGGCCGAGGCAGAGGAGTCCAGTCGGGATCTTCAAATTCATGGATTTGGAAGGCAGACTCCTTGGCTTCAATGCTGGCTCTTCCCCTCCTTCCCCTCCTATCTCCCACACCAGAGAGGACCTGGGAGCCTGGTCTTTGTGGTGTGTTCATGGATTCAGGGCCTGAGTCTCAACAAGTCCTGCCTGTGTTCCAGAGATATCTCTCTGACTCCAGTGACCGGGTGTTTTTCCTGGCTGAGCGTTGGTATCTTCTGATTGATTCCTCCTCTGCCCCAGTTCGAAGGTGGAGTGGCCAGAAGGAAGGGACACCGGTTTATGAAAGCTGTCATTGGGGCCATCTGGGGGTGGTAAGTAAAGAAACAGCACCTGTCTTGGCCCAGGGACCCAGGGAGGTATGGAGTCTGGCCTGGAGCCACCTCACTCTGTCTCTCAGAGGGAGAAGGGATCTTCCTGCTGGCATCTTGGCTTCAGCTGGGTGGCTTGGATTGGGGGAGGTCCACTGCATTGAAGCCCTGGTTCATCATTAAAGTGGAATTGTTTACGTTTCTTGTCCCCATGGGCAGAAATGGCGTGAGGCTGGAGTTGGGAGACCCAGGTTTGCTGGTGATATGTACTCCCTCTGTACGTACAGGACCTCATGTCGTCTCAACCATGCAAAATCATTTACCCGCACTCAATAAACCACAAGTCAACTGGGTTAGTATTGGCCTGGAGGGTGCAGAGAGAGGGTGGGGAGGGAGCTTCCTGTGGCCCTGTTGTTTCTCCCATGGGTCCTGTAAGGGATCCAGCCTGAATGCAATCCAAGAGTTAAACATTCATTTTTAAATCTAGGGCTCAGATAGCCACCTGTGCCACATGGGGGAGAAACTGGTTGCTTTTAATTTCCCCACAGGTCTCCAAAAGGAACTTTATGGAGGGACCTTCAGAGGTAATTAGAGAATTTTCCCAGTGGCTGGGTAAAGTTGTAGTATGAAGACTCATGGGCTCTGATTGTCAGGGCTTGTCTCATATGCTTATCCCTGAGCTGATCACTGTAGCTTGAGAAATGGACTGCTCTGATTGGTCAGGCTTGGATTAGATGCCCATCCTTGGAGTTGGAGCGGGAGGTCTTTTTTCACCCTAAAGCAGGGAGGCTGAGGTGGGGTGGGTGGTACCCTACAGGAAAAGGGTGGGAAGGACTGTTAGGAGAAGGAGGAAAGGGTGACAGGCAGCAGAAATGATTGATGGATGCTTTTCTCCAGAATAGCTTTCTCACTTCATCTCATTGCCTCTCACTGCTCCTGCCTATTGTAGTGTTAGAGATTATTTTCTTTGTCTCTACCTTGGACTGCTTGAGAGGGTGGTAACTGATCAGCTAATTGTTTCTGTCAGGGAATGTTTCATAAACTCAGATTGTTAGATCTGGCACTCAGTTCCATCTTTAATGCTTTGAGGAAACAAAAACCCAGACGGAGCAAGGACTTAAGTAAAGCCAGAGAGCAAATTAGCAGTGAGTACTGTCCGGGAAGACTGTTGTCAAGTGGGCAGGGAAAGTGGGTGAAGGTCAGATGGGCTGGGGGCGCAGGGCCTGGGAGAAGCCAAGTAGTTGTGAAAGCAAGTCATGAGCTAATGTTTTTCAGGTAGAAAGTTCCCAGGGTCCCTGTCTGCATGCCTGCCCACCCACCTCCTGGAAGCAAGATTGGGAGGAGATGTTTGTTGGAAAGTGGGAGAAGTGTCAGGGCTGGGGTGTGCCAAACTGCAGGCTTTGTCTGTCCCGGGTGGGAGCCGCCCTTCGTATGCACTGGAGGCGATGGCGTGGAGGGATAAGCCAAGTTTCTCACCTTCATCAGAACTTGCCCAGGTACAGATGCAGAGGAGTTGACCAGGAATCATTGTAGCTAGCTGGTATATTCTGCAGTGTACCAGCACACCTGTCATCGGATGAACTCCTGACACCCTTGTTGATCCTTGTCCCAAACCCAGGACATACCCTTCTTCACCTAGGACAGTGAGGGGGTCTGTGTGGGAGTGACCCACCTGGACAGCCAGGCCCCCAGGGCCTCTGGGAGCATCCCCTTGTACACAGAGAGTGCCCTGTGTGCCCACGTGAGAACCTTCCACCTGAATGAGAAGCATGGCACAGACTGGAACGGGGAGCTGGAAGGCAGTGTTGACATGTCACCATCAAGGTCAGGCGTGGCTTCTCAAACCCCCAGGATTCTCTCTAGGGTCTGGCCAGAGTTTTGGCATCCAGGAGCTAGGTGGACCTAAGAGCATAGACTTTGGAGCCAGGTTTTTCTGCCATTTCTTAGCTGTATGTCTTTGGACAAGTGACCTAACCTCTCTGTGCCTTATTTCCGCCTCTGTAAAATGGAATGAATGAAAGTATCTCCTATACAGGGCTCTTATGAAGACGGAGGAGTGGGTACCTGTAAAACGCTTAGAACAGTGGTCCCAGCCTTTTTGGCACCGGGATTGGTTTTGTGGAAGTCATTTTTTCCAGGGACCTGGGTGTAAGGGGGATGGTTTTGAGATGATTCAACGCATTACGTTTATTGTGCACTTTATTTCTGTTTTTCTTACATCAGCTCCACCTCAGATCATCTGGCATTAGATCTTGGAGGTTGGGGACCTCTGACTTAGAATAACAGCTTGGCAAGTGTCACCTAAGTTTTTTCTCTTGTCATCATATTAACCTTATACACATACCCATGGTGGGATTAGTTAGTCTGTCACTTTACCAAAATGGGATCGCACTATGCCCACTTTCCTGCATCTTGCTTTTCTGACTCCATCTCTTCTCTGAATTTTCCCCAGGCACCTGGGTTGCTCTCAGTGGGTATCTAGATGACTGAACATCCCACGGATGTACCAGCCATTCCCATGAGCAGTTCTTTTTCCACCCTGATGTTTCAGTTTGAAAAATTTTGCTTTGGGAAAGTTGTGAACACAATGCAATGAATTTTTGTAAGCCTTCTCTCAAGCTCCACTGACGCTGACAATTTGTAGCATTTGTGTTCTCTGTCTCTTGTGGCCAAACCATCTGAGAGTTGCTTTGAACATGATGACATCTTACTCTGGAACACTGCAGTGTGCGTGTCTTAAGGACAGGAATATTTTTTTCTGTAACCACCAATCACCATCACAATCAGGAAAGCTTGTGTTGGTTTGCTTGTTTGATCTCACACTCAGATGACATTCAGAGTCTCTTACTGTCCCAAGAGCCCCATTACAACAATTTTTTGTCTTTATTGTTTGAATCATGTCCTGTGTTTGGTTGCCTTGTTTCTTTCTCCTCCTTTAATCCAGACTAGTCCTCCAGCCCTGTTCTTTTTACTGAACCCTTCACAACATTAGCATTTATAAAGGGACAGGCCAGTGTTTTGGCAGGATGCCCCTCAATTTGGATTTGTCTGTTTCTGCGTGAGTGCACGTTTTCTTCTGACAGATTCCTACACAAAAGTCTCCTTGTTTGAGTCAGGTGGGAGTAGAGCCCTCCTGGCTGAGTTGGGATGGATATCGGGACTCCCCTCTCTCACCCCCAGCTTGGCAGCCAGCCCCCTCCTGCAGCCGGCCTGGGCCCCCCTGGATGAGTTTGAACCTACCCTTGGACTGGAAGAAGCCCCTGATTCCATCTGGCTTTGACTCTTTCAGCTGTTCCTCCATCTGCTTCCTAATTTTCTTAGCTCTGATTCCTTGCCCTCACGCCCAGGTGTGTGGATCCTTCCAGCCGCCCTTAGCCAGCCTGCCCGCTCCCCTCCAGCCCTCCTCTTCTCCCAGGACCATGGAAGCATGATGGCCTGTGGCCTGGGAAGGCATTGCAACTCTGGGGTGCCAGAGCCTGTCTGGTGGAGATGGGATGGCAGGTGAGGGCCTTCTTGTCTTCCCCGCCTGTCCCTCTGAGCCTTACAGAAGTTCTTGTGCCAGGTCCCCCTGACCCCATCTGGCCTCTTGGCTGGTGAATGAAGGTCACTCTGGCTTTACTCGGCTCAGAGCCCGCTGCCACCGGAATCCCTTGGCAGCTTTGAAAGACCAACTAGGCCTCGGGACTTCCTTCGACTGCCTGTTCCCAGGGTCCCTGGATTCCACCCGCTGCAGCCTCCTGCTTTGGATTTTCAACTTTGAATTTTATTTTTTCTGCATTTCTCTTGTTGCGGTGCACAGACTCTAGAGCACAGGTTCAGTAGTTGCAGCACATGGGCTTAGTTGCCAGAAAGCATGTGGGATCTTAGTTCCCCGACCTGGGATTGAACCTGAGTCCCCTGCATTGGAAGGCGGATACTTAACCACTGGGCCACCAGGGAAGTCTCCTTTGATTTCTTTTTATTGTGAAATATTACATACTTGAAAGTAAGTGCCTAAGACACACGTGTTAAATAAATATCTAAGATAAGCATCAGTGTGATCATCTTCAGATAAAAAAGCAGAACCTCGTCTGCCCTCCAGAAGCCCCTGCAGAGGAACCTGTGCTTGTCTCCAGCTTGCACTGGGATTAGTTTTGTCTGATTGTGAACTTTACGTGAGTGGAATCTTACTGCTGTGATCTGACTGCCTGTATTCTCTCAAAATTCATACTTTGAAATCCTAATGTCCAAAGTGATGAAGTTAGGAGGTGAGGCCTTTGGGAGGTGATTAGCTTATGAGGGTGGAGCCCTCATGAATAGGATTAGTGCCCTTTAGAGGAGGAACCACCCGCTCCGCCCCCAGCACAGAGAGCTCCCTTGCCTCTTCCATAATGTGAGAATGCTGTCAAAGTCTCTAGCCCAGAAGAGGGTCCTTACCCAACCAAGATCTCAGACTTCCAGCCTCCTGTTTTTGTAAGCCATCTAGTCTATGGCATTTTGTGAGAACCACCCAATGGACTAAGACAGAAATTGGTTCCAGGAGGGGCTCCGCAGTAATATACTTAAAAACGCAGAAGTGGCTTTGGATTTGGGTGATGAATAGAGGCTGGAAGAGTCTTCAGGTGCCTGCTGGCAGAGCCTATTACTGCCACGAAGAGATCATTAAAAGCAATTCTAAGGACTTCCCTGGTGGTCCAGTGGTTATGACCTCATGCTTTCAATGAAGGGGGCATGGGTTCAATCCCTGGTTGGGGAACTAAGCTCCCACATGTCACCCTCATGCTGTGTGGTGTGGCCAAGAAAATATATTTTTCTAAAAAAGAATAAAGTGATTCTATTGGGGGTTCAGATAGAGAGGAGAGTTGTTGAGAAAGCTTCTGGTTTGTTAGTGAGGACATTCTGATGATATCTCAGGTGAAAAAGAGGAACTTGCAAACTGGGGGAAAGGCAGTGTTTGTTGTGAAATGGCAGAGAACCTGGCTGAGTTGTGATTGTGTTGCAACGTTTTTGGTAGAATTGGTGGGTGATGAAAGCGGCCGCCTGCCCGCAGCTGGTTCTAAGCACAGTAGCTCTGGAATGCTTATGATCAAATGCCAGCAGAGGGACAGGACTTAAAGATAGAATTGATACTCAAAGGGGAATCTGATCTTTAAAAATTTGGAAAATTCTCAACCTATCTGTATTGGAAAACAAAAACAAAGAAAACAAGACTGCCTGTTGGGAAGAGAAGACCAAGGTGTGGCTGATGACAATTTGATAAGATTAGTGTGTGTGTCAACAAGACAGTCTGCCACCTGAGCAGGAAAATAGCCAGATTGGACTGAAGGAGAAGAAGGGAAGGCATGAGCTGGGGCGTCGGGATTCTTAGATTTCCAGGACAGGACTAGGGAGCTATTTGACTGGGAAAGTGCTGTTTTTTTTTTTTTTTTTATTAGTTGGAGGCTAATTACTTCACAACATTTCAGTGGGTTTTGTCATACATTGATATGAATCAGCCATAGATTTACACGTATTCCCCATCCCAATCCCCCCTCCCACCTCCCTCTCCACCCGATTCCTCTGGGTCTTCCCAGTGCACCAGGCCCAAGCACTTGTCTCATGCATCCCACCTGGGCTGGTGATCTGTTTCACCATAGATAGTATACATGCTGTTGTTTTGAAACATCCCACCCTCACCTTCTCCCACAGAGTTCAAAAGTCTGTTTTGTATTTCTGTGTCTCTTTTTCTGTTTTGCATATAGGGTTATCGTTACCATCTTTCTAAATTCCATATATATGTGTTAGTATGCTGTAATGTTCTTTATCTTTCTGGCTTACTTCACTCTGTATAATGGGCTCCAGTTTCATCCATCTCATTAGAACTGATTCAAATGAATTCTTTTTGACGGCTGAGTAATTTCTGGTGCGTGGAACTTGATTTCTTCTCTTTGGAGAGCAATGGAGTGCCCAGTAATGAGTTTTGAGATGGGTCTATGTGTTAGGTGTGACCTTGGGCACCCTGTATGTTGACGTTCAGGGCTATGTTCCTGCGTTGCTGGAGAATTTGCGTGGTATGTCTTGCTCTAAAACTTATTGGCTCTTGGGTGGTGGTTGGTTTCAGTGTAGGTATGGAGGCTTTTGGACGGTCACTTATTACTTAAAGTTCCATGTAGTCAGGAGTTTTCTGGTGTTCTCAGGTTTTGGGCTTAAGTCTCCTGCCTCTGGATTTCAGTTTTATTCTTCCTGTAGTCTCAGGACTTCTCCAACTATACAGTACTGATAATAAAACTTCTAGGTTAAAGGCGAAAAGATTCTCCCCCGTTAGGGACACCCAGAGAGGTTCACAGAGTTACATGAAGAAGAGGAGAGGGAGGAGGGAGATAGAGATGAGCAGGAGGAGAAAAAGGGGCACTCAAGAGGAGAGAGACAGATCTACGTAGTTGTCTGTTCCCAGAGTGTTCTCCGTAGCCCAGACACCTACAAAGACTCACAGAATTGGATTGGGAAGAGAAGGGGAAAGGAGGAAATAGAGGTGTTCTGAGGTAGAAAACAGAGAGTCAAGATTGGGAGAGAACAATCAACACACTCCTGAATAAAAATGGGAACTGAATATTAGGAAAGTGCTGTTTAAAACAAGTGATGAAGGACCAGAAGGCCATTCAGAGATCAACCAGGGCTTCCTCCTCAAAAGTGGGGTCGTCGCCCAAGTTTCAGATGACCTCTGCTCATTGGAGCCATGAGGCCCGGGCTGCCCCCCACAAACCCAGGCAGGTGGAGCCTCCAGGGTGCAAGTATCGCCCGGGGAGCCGTAGGCCTGCAGCTACCCCCGCAGAGCTGTGGGGGCCCAGCCACAGCCCCAGTGGTCAGCCCAAGGGTGGGTTCTTCTTGAGCCTTGGAGTATATGTTGATTGCCCTATTAGGTTTGTGGGTCACCTTGCACCTGTTCGTTTTTTGTTTTTTTTTCTATTTCTCCCTTTGGAATGGGAGTGCCTGTCCTATGCCTGTCTCACCACTGCATTTTGGAAGCACATAACGTATTTGATTTCACAGGTTCACAGCTGGGGTCTCACCTGTTCTTTTTAAAATTTTTTTAAATTTATTTTTATTTTTTTATTGGAGTATAATTCCTTTACAATATGTTAGTTTCTGCTGTATAATAAAGTGAATCAGCTATGTGTATACATATATCCCCTCCCTCTTAGACCTCCCTCCCACACCCCTCCCTCACTCATTCTTGATTTATATAGTTGGATGAGACTTTGGACTTCAACTTTTGGGTTGATGACTTGTGAGAGAGACATGGATATGGGGCAACATTCATTACGGCCTGAATGTTTGTGCTTCCTGCCCCACCCCAAATGCATATGTTGGAAACCTAATACCCTTGGTGATAGCATTGGGAGGTCAGGCTTTTGGGAGGTGATTTGGTTATGAGAGTGGATAGAGCCTTCCTGAATAGGATTAGTGCCCTCGTAAAAGAGACCTTAGAGAGCTCCCTCACCCATTCCACCATGTGAGGACACAGCGAGAAGTCTGCATGCCAGAAGAGTGCCCTCATTGGACCACGCCAGCACCCTGATCCCAGACTACCAGCCTGCTGCCTTATGAAATAAATGTCTGTTGTTTATAAGCCACCCATTCGGTGATGTTTTGTTACAGCAGCTCAGCCCTGATGGAATAAGACACATACTCTGTATTTTTTTTTTTTAATTTTGTCTTGTTCTTGCTTCCCATTATGTTTGTGAGACCCATCATGTTGTTACAATAAACCACACCCCATCTTCATATCTGTAAAATATTCCATGAGGCTGTCCTGGTTTATCCATCCTGTGAGCGTCTCCACCTCCAGGTTATGAATGCTCTTGGCCCTTGCCTTCAGAATGCACAAGCCTGATTTCCTCTCGGGTCCACAAGAAGGGGCAAACCTGCTGGTTCCCAGAAGTGCCAGACTTCTGAAGTGATCAAATCAGTGTTCAGTTTCATTACAGGCTTTTTATTTAATAAATTATAGAGGTGAAATTGACATAACATTAATTGTTTAAAGTGATCCATTCGGTGGCAGTTAGCACATTCACGGTGTTGTATAACCATCACCTCTGTCTGCTTCTAGAATGTTTCTGTCACCATCTTTTCTTCCTTCCAAGTCCCCTGTTCCCTGGCAGTCACTAGTCTGCTTTCGGTCTCTAAGGATGTATCCTTTTGGACATTCCCTATAAATGAAGTCCCACACTGTGTGACCCTTTGTGCCTGGCTTCTTTCCCTCAGCATCATGTTTCCAAGGTTCTTCAGGTTGTCGCCTGTGTCAGCGCTTTACTCCTGTTTATGACTGAATCGTATTTCACTGTGTGTGGGTGAAACACATTCTGTTTATTCGTCTATCGGTGAGAGACACTTTGGTTATTTCCACCTTTTGGTCACTGTGAATAGTGCTGTTGGGGATTTGTGTGTACACATGCCTGTTTATTTTCCCTTTTAAAATATTGTCTCCTTTTAAAAAAGTTAATTATTTTATTTTTGGCTGTGCTGGGTCTTCGTTGTTGCACGTGGGCTTTCTCTGGTGCTTAGCCTTCTCATTGTGTGGCCTCTCTCGTTGTGAAGCACAGGCTCTAGGCTCTCGGGCTTCAGTAGTTGCAGCTCCCGGGTTCTAGAGCTCGGGCTCCGTACCTGTGGTGCATAGGCTTAGTTGCCCCAAGTCATGTGGAATCTTCCCAGATCAGGGATTGAACCCGTGTTCCCTGCATTGCAGGGCGGATTCTTAAACCCCTGGACCACCAGGGAAGTCCCTTTGTCTCCTTCTATTTCTTCTCCTCCTCCTCCTTCTCATGTTTCACCCCTCCCGGCCCCTGCACCCACCCCCTGGGGGATATGTCTTTGAATAGGACCTGTATGTCCTTGTGCCACAGGTGGTGCCAGGGGTCTGCTCAGAACAGTGGTCCGGAGCTCAGTTTTGGGCCAGGTAGGCGTGGAAGCTCATCCTGGCTCTGCCTTTTGCCTGTGCGTGACCTGGGGCAGATTTCTCAAGTCTCTGGGTTTGGTTAGACTCCCATAAAATGGTACAAACCACACCTTCCCAAAGGGTTGAAATGAAGATGTAATGGGCTAATAGGTGGCAAGTGCTTTGAGCTGGGCATGGCCAGGCAGGTCCTACGCCTAGCACATGGGCTGCCAAACCTGGGAAGAGAGCAGACCTCTTTCTTGGTACCCGACTCCTGCTCTTAGCCCTACTCTTGTCCCTTCATCATTTGGAAATCTGTCCACGTATTCTTGTCTGGCCCATGGCTTCTTCTAATGCCTGGATTTCCGAGTTTATATTCCTCTCATTTTATTTATTCCTTTCATGACGGGTGTCTGGTTCCGTCCACTCCTACCTCCCCAAGCAGCAAACGTCCTGGAACTTCCCATCGTAAAGTTCTCACGTATTTCCTTGGGAGGTGCAGGGTCTGGGGCAGCCAGGTCGTAGGGCAGGCATGGGAAGGGGGAGGCAGGGGAGCCAGAGTCATCAAACGTGCCTTCCAGAAGGGTTCTTGCTGTGCCCTCCCACATCTCCTCCAGCGCCTGATACCATCTGGCCTTCTAGAATGCCAGCGGTTGCCATGGGTGTTGTTTTGTTTTACATTTCTGAGTTGTGTTTGATCCTTCTTCCTTTTGTAAGCCAATGGGAGGACAGGGTCGAGGCTCAGAGTTTGGGGGAGCCTGTGGGGGGGGAGGCACACAGTAAATCGGGGATAGACCCCAGGATCTGGACTTGGTTTAATCAGAAATCTTTTGTCCCCAGTGACCGAAGTCAGATGCAGGGAGAGGACAGAGGATGTAAGGGACATCTGTTCAGCTGCAGAGGCTCAGAGTTCAGCTTTATTCAGGATGGGGAGAGATTGTGGCTGACCCCACGTACCCTGTGCTATTGTCTGCGGTCAGCGTAGGGGTCCCCTCCTGCTAAGGATGTGCCTGTGGTCACCTTGCTGTGTAATTGTCACGGGTGTCTTAATTTCTGAGGGCTTTGTCTTCACGTGGTCATCCCCTCTGTATGCCTCTGTGTCCTTGTCTCTTATTTTATTTAACTTTTGGCCACACTTTCTTTTTTTTTTTTGGCTACACTGTGCACATTCAGGATCTTAGTTCCCCTACCAGGAATCACAGCCATGCCCCCTGCAGTGGAAGTCTTAACCACTGGACTGCCAGGGAAGTCCCCTCCCTGCCTTTTCTCATAAGGACATCTGTCACTGAATTTAGGACCCACCTCAATCCAGAAGGACCTCATCTGGACATCTGTAACTTATTCACATCTCCAGAGACACTGTTTTCCAGTGTCACCTTCTGAGGTTCCAGCTGGGCATGACTTCTAGGGGATACTCTTTGACCCAGAGCCAAGTGTTTGTCCAACCTTCCAACTGGCAGAACTCCAGGATCAAATCTAGGCCCTGGCTCTTGGGTTCTCTAGGAACTTGATTTTTTTCTGAAAGTCAATGTCCTCTTCTGCAATTGGTGGCTGATTTTCTCAGCTCCCACAAACTAAAATACAGGTAGAGCGGCCTTGGATGTCATGCCACTTAAGACAGCTGGATGGGATGTGCTTGGCAGGCTGGGCGCTTCTGAGACAGCCCTCACTGGCACCAGAAATAAGGAAAATAGAATAGGGGCACAGTGAAAAGGACTGAAAGTGGGGACTTCCCTGGCAGCCCATTGGTTATGACCCTGAGCTCCCAATTGCAGGGGTCACAGGTTCCATCCCTGATTGGGGAACTAGGATCCTACATGCCATGCATAGCCTGGCCTAAGACAGGATAAATAAAGGTTAAAGTTTCTTAAAAAAAAAAAAAAAAAAAATTGAAAGCATACAGAAAGAATCACAACTGCAATAAAAAAAAAGAAAGAAAAGGCAGTACATGAAAAGTCGTAGCTCCCTTGCCCCACAGCGGGTCCTGGCTCCAAAGGCAACTTGGGTTAATAGTTCCTTCCTGACAATGTTTGTGTTCACGGGGAGCGGGATATCTTCCCGTCTCAGGCCCACCCACCAGGACGCTGCATGCCTTTCTCCACCTTGGGTTTGGCACCAAGGGGAGTATCTTGGAGACCTTTGTTCTAGCCCGGAACTCACCCTCCTGTTCCTGGACTGAGGGCCTGTCTCTGTGTGTACAAAGCTGTGGGCTTTGTATACGGAGCACTGCAAAGGGTGGGGCTGTTTCTCTATTTACTGCTGAAGCAGTGACCAAAGGCCTTGTTCCTTGGGACCTGACAAAGGAAGACGCAGGTTGGGATCCATTCTGAAGAAACCCTCCTGCTGGTGATGGCCATGTTGTCTTCTGGAACTTTCTTAGGGCAAGTGGGTTTCCTGGGACTGCTGTAACACATGATTACAGATGTTTTTTATTTTATTTTTTGGCCATACCTCGAGGTGTGTGGGATCTTAGTTCCCTGACCAGGGATTGAACCTGCGCCCCCTTCTTTGGAAGGTGGAGTCTTAACCCCTGGACCAATGGAGAAGACCCGTACAGATGGGTGGTTTAGAATAGAGATGTCTTCTCTCTCAGTTCTGGAGACCAGAAGTCTGAAGTTCAGGTGTTGGCCATACTCTCACTAAGGAACCTTGTGTCTTTTGGTGACTCCAGACACTCCTTGGCTTGTGTCTACATCCCTCAAGTCTCTGCCTTTATCTCCCATGGCGTCTGCCTCTGTGTCTTTGCTACTGTGGACACTCATCATTGGATTTAAGGTCCACCCATATAATCCAGAATGATCTCATTTTGAGATCTTTAATTACATCTGCAAAGACATCTTTTTCTGGGATTTCCCTAGTGTCCCAGTGGTTAAGACTGTGTGTTCTCAATGCAGAGGGCACAGGTTCTGTTCCAGGTTAGGGAAATAGATCCCACATACAGCATGGCGCATGCAGCCAAGGAAAAAAGACCCTTTCTCCAAATAAAATCATGTTCACAATTAAAAAAAATTAATTTGGCTGTGCCAGGTCTTTGTTGTGGAATGCAGAATCTCTTAGTTGCAGCATGCAGGATCTTCAGTTGTGGCACGTGGGTCTAGTTCACTAACCAGGGCTTGAAGCCCCCTGCATTGGGAGTTTGGAGTCTTAACCACCGGACCACCAGGGAAGTCTCCACATTCACAGGTTTGGGGTAGAACTTCCTGTGTGCTAGGCACCAGGCTGCAGGTATAGGCTCATTGGATCCTCATAACCTCTTCTGAGTTGCAGTAATGTTTATTTTCCTGCTGGAGTAATGGAGGCTCAGAGAGGCTGAGGCACCTGCCTGAAGTTACCACAGCTGGTGTAGACATAACTTGGACCAGTGTCTGAGCTCCTCACTTTTGTCCCAGGGTTGCAGCCCAGCCTCTCCCGGAACTCAGACCAGGTTGGAGACGTGTTTTGTGTGGTTGATGATAGATACAAATCTAGATTTCTAGGCAATTGTGACAGTTTGGAAATTGTACAGGGCAGCCGTTGGCCAGGGCCTGTCCCTGTTTAATGAGGTCTGTTCTTCGGTAGGCCTCATTTTGCCTAGTCTCCTAGTTCCATGGCCGTGGGGAAGTGACTTGGCTCTTCCAGGCCTCAATTTCCTCATCTGTAAAATGGGGATAATCATAGCCTTGGCCTCATGGGCTGTAGCTGTGAGGGATAAATGGGTTGATAAATGGGAAGTGAGTAAGTGCTGTTGGCTGCGGTTGTGAGCTGTGAAGTGGCTGCATCAGGCTGGCCTTGTAGCTGTTAATTGTGTGTGCATGCGTGCGTGCTCAGTCGTGTCTGACTCTTTGTGACTCTGTGGACTGTAGCCCACCAGGCTCCTCTGTCCATGGAATTTTCCTAGGCAAGAGTACTGGAGCAAGTTGCCATATACAGAAGATCTTCCCAACCCAGGGATCAAACCCGTGTCTCCTGCACTGGCAGGTGAATTCTTTTACCGCTGAGCCACCAGGGAAGCCCAGCTGTTAATCACCAGCCTTCTTTTGGAATAAATTCAGACTTAGTTCATGGAGGTCGTCCAGGGCCCTGGGTGTTGGAAGCGTTGGTTGTAGTGGGAAACTGGGCAGTCGAGAGCCCCTCAGGGTTCTGGTGCGACTTATGGTCTTAGGCCTATTGTAAATCTCAGTCTCCTTATCTCTGACAACACTTGTGCTTTCTGCCTGCTTAAGTGAGGGAATAATGAAAATAATTGAAAAATATAATTTATGACTATAATTATTCTATTGATAGTATATGTGGCAGTATATATATAAGGGAGGGTGAGGATTCAGAAAACTGGCCATACTTGGGCAGCGATCTCATCTTCCTGAGTCTCCGTTTCCTCAGATGTCAGATGAGATGATGTTAGTGTTCACGGCATGGAGCTTTCAGCGGGATTCAGGGAGCAAAGTGCTTTCCCACTCTTACAGAGAGCCAAGGGGATGGTGGTAGGGCTGGTGGATGGGGTGGGGATGATGGGAGTGGTGGGGACGGGGGGTGGGGGTGCTAGGGATGGGAAAGAAGGGTGTGTGTCAGGGCACATGGAATAGTGTGGCCTGGGGAAGTGGGAGCCGAGGTGGCTGCGGCCACGGGCCTAGGCTGGGGCTGGAGCTAGAGCTGGAGCCTGTCCCTGGGGGCATCTGGGTCCTCCCTGTCCTGTCTTGCAAGAGGATGACATCACTGACCTCCATGTCCCCTCGGGCTCCGGCAGCTGTGATGTGTGGCCTGGGAGCCCAGATAAGAGGGGCAGAGCTGTCTGCAGTCCCGGCCACCTGTGTCCTTGGTAGGGGAGGGAGAAAGGCCGGGGACTGGGGCAGAGTCCAGCTGAGGCTTTCAATGTCCTTTCAACCCGGGGGAGGGGGAGCGAGTGTGGGGAGGGTGTTTTTTGAATCCTCTTTGTGGTTTTGGACTCGAGCAGCCTTCAGTGTGTGTTTTCTGAGCAGGTGCCGTGAACCGGGCATTGTGTGGGGCAGGGGAGCTGCAGCTGTGGACACCCCAGGCCAGGTCCTTCTCCTTCGGGTGGGTGGTCGGGAGGGCCTCCCTGAGGAGGGGCCGGTTGAGGTGATGAGGAGTTGGGCATAGGAACAGCAGGGCGGACCGAGGGCATAGCACGTGCAAAGGGCTGGACGTGGGAGGTTGCTTACCACACTGGAGGAAGAAGGAACCGCGGGTTCCGGGAGCAGTGACGGGGGTGAGAGGGGAGAGGCGGGCTGAGGGCTTGTGGCACCTGGGGAGGGGTTTAGATATGGTTTTCAGTTCCCTGAGGTGCCAGTGTTTCTGAGCAGGGGAGCCCATGATCTGATGCGTGTTACAGAGCCCTCTGGTGCTGTGAATAGAAAGCGGGGGTGGGGTGGGGGGGAGGGATGGGGGGCTCGGAGAGGAGGCAGGGAGGCTGGCGAGGAGGCAGTGTAATTAGAAGGAGGGAACAGAGTCCAGATTCCTTTTGCAGGGAGAGTCAGCCACATGTGCTGACAGATGAGACTTGGGGTGCGGGGGCAGAAGAGAAGTCAAACTCTTCAATTTCTATCTGAGGGACGCCATGGATGGTGGAGCTGTTTTCCCAGATGGAAATATCCAGGAGGGCAGTCAAAAGCGGGGGGAGGGACTTCCCTGGTGGTCCAGTGCCTCAGACTCCATGCCCCCCATGCAGCGGGGTTTGATCCCTGGTTAGGGAAATAGATCCCACATACTACAACTAAGAGTCTTTGTGTGTGCGTGCACAGTCGCTCAGCCATGTCCGACTCTGCCACCCCATTGACTGTAGCCCGCCAGGCTCTTCTGTCCCTAGGATTTTCCAGGCAGGATACTGGAGTGGGTTG
The DNA here is from genome assembly GCF_033118175.1 of Dama dama. Taxonomy (NCBI): domain Eukaryota; kingdom Metazoa; phylum Chordata; class Mammalia; order Artiodactyla; family Cervidae; genus Dama; species Dama dama. Next base: position 21,793,649 of record NC_083685.1, on the reverse strand, counting down.
CCATTTCCTGCTGCAGTGTATCTTCCCTCCCCAGGGATCGAACCACGTCTCCTGCGTCTCCTACATTGGCAGGTGGATTCTTTACCACTGAGCCACTTGGGAAGCCCCAGCTGAGTCTGCATGCCACAACTAAAAAAAAGATCCCGTGTACCGCAGCTAAGACCAGGTATAGCCAAATAAACAAGTAAGTGTTTATATATAAAAGGAGATGGAAAGTGTGGGGCATAAATCATGGTCTTAAAGTCTTGGTAGAACAGCTCAATCACACCAAAAAAACAACCCAATTAGAAAATGGGCCAAGGACTTAGAGATTTCTCCAAGGAAGATACGCAGATAACCAACAGGCACAGGATGAAGTGCCCTGCGTCACTCATCATTGGGGAAATGCAAATCCTAACCACAGTGAGTGATCACCTCATGCCTGATGGAAGGGCCGCTATAAAAAAAAAAAAAAATGACAGTGATTGGCCAGGACATGGAGAGACTGGAAGCCTTGTGCAGTGTTGGAGGGACTGTAAAATGGCACAGCTGCTGTGGGGTAAGCCTGGCAGTCACTGCCTCAAAAAATGAAAACATAGAATTGCCATCGGATGCAGTAATTTTACCAAAGTATTATTTATATAAATAATAGCATTTATTTTCAAAATAAATAAATTGCCATTTCAAAATAGCAATTATTTTCAAAATAATTGAAAGCAGGGACTTGAAGAGATAGGTGCACACCCATGTACATTGCAGCATTATTCTCAATAGCCAAAAGGTGAAAACAACCCACGAGTTCCTCCATAGATGGATGGATAAACAGAATGTGGTTCATCCATATTTTGGAATGGGATTCAGCTTCAGAAAGGAAGGAAATTCTGACACAGGCTACAATATGGATGAACTTTGAGGATATTGTGCTGAGTGAAATAAGCCAGTCACGAAAAGACACATATTGTATGATTCTACTTTGGGAGGTCCCCATGGGAGGCAAACTCACAGAGACAAAGGGTAGAAGGGTGGGTACCAGAGGCTGATGGGAATGCAGTTTCAGTTGGGGAAGATGAGAAGTTTTGGAAATGGGTGGTGGTGATGGTTACACAATGATGTGAATGTACTTCATGCTTTAGACTTAAAAATGGTGAAGATGGGACATTCGATGTTAATGTGTATCGGAGCACAATTTTAAAAAGTCATGATAGAGTTTAACCTGAGGGAGGGTTGGTACCTGTCCCCTTCCTGCCCCCTAACCTCCTCCTGGTGGCATGGATCGGGTTCAGTAGGTGGTAGACCGGGTTGCCCAGCCCCCAGGGTGATTACAACATGCCCAGCTGCTTGCAAAAGATGAAGCCTTTGAAGGAGGCAGCCCTGAGCCTCCGATTCTCCCAGGCTCACAGCACCATTGCGCCATCTTACGAGACCTTGGCAAGTTTCCCCATGTGTTCTTGAACCCGGGCCAAGGTGAATGGAGGAAGCCTCATTTAGCAACCATCGTTGTGTGGCCTGTCTGCACCCGGGTGCCTTCTCCAGAGCAGTGCGTGTCCTTGCTCACTTGATTCTTGACGCTGCCGCCGAGGAGGAAGGGGAGGTACTCGCGTCTCCATATGGACTGAGGGGGAGGGGACAGGGGTTGCCACGTTAGTGGTAGAGGACAAATAGTAAATATTTTTCAGCTTTAGAGGCCAAACAGGTTCTGTCTCAGCCTCTCACCTCCACATGGTCCTCTCTGTGGACATCTTTGAGACATCCCTGAGCGGGGGCTGTCTAAGTGCCACAGCAGCTTTGCTTGAGGACACCAGCTCGTGAATTTCATGTGTTGCCAATAAATATTCTTGTTTTTTTTTTTTTTCTTCAAACATTTAAGAAGGTACGGATGGGAGGAGAGTTTGGGGGAGCATGGATACATGTACATTTATGACTGAGTCCTTTGGCTGTCCACCTGAAATTATCACAACGTTGTTAATTGGCTATACTCCAAAATAAAATAGAAAGTTAAAAAATAAGATAAAAATTTAAAACCATTGTTAGCTCCCAGGATGCCCAGAAATAGGCACCAGGCCAGATGTGGCCCACGGGCTGAAGTTTGCTGAGCTGTTTCATGCTTGAGAAATAGCCCACTTTCTTATTGGGGTGAATTTGGGGTGTTTGAAGGAAGGGCTATCCTCTGCCTGATTTATGTGGAGAAAGTGGGGCCAAAGTCAGTCCTGGGGGAGATTGTGTTTGTCTTAAGAGCAGGGTCAGTTGCACTACCTGGAGTTCCCATCATGGTGGCGTAGCCGGTGGAGGATGAGATTGTGCCTGATTCGCCTGGGGCCCTAGAATCGGAACTGTGTGTGTGTTTCAGCAGTCTTCTCCCTTCCCTGTGATCCTTTCCCATCCACACCTACCATGAGCCTTTACCAAGGCAGTGGAATGTTAGGGCCCAGGCTCTGGGTGCAGACTAGAGTTGAGGACCCTCTGTCACTACTGCGTTTGTGCCCTTGGGCAAGTAAGTGGTTTAATCTCTGGGTGCCTCAGTTTTCTCATCAACAAAACAGAGCAGATAATGGTACCTACCTCATGGACTGTCAGGCTTAAATGAAAGCATTGCTTCAGATGGAATCCTTTGGGCTGCAAGCAACAGAAAACCTGCTTCCAAGTGGGTGGTATAATAGGGAGCTTTATTATCGCGCTTCGTGAGAGACTGTAGGTGGTGGATGTTTCCAGCTTTATTCAGCAGTTCAGTTATTTCAGGGCACTGGGTCAGTGTCTGTGTGACTTTCTGAGCCTTGCCCTCAGAATCTCATGATGGCTGCCACAGTGCCAGACATCACACTGTCACACACATCATTCAAAGCCAGAAGGAGGGATGGTACAACGAGAGGGCTCTGTTCAGTTCTTCCTCTTATTGCAAGAGGATTTTTTTTTTTTTCTCAGAACCTACCAGAAGCTAGACAGGCCAATGGGCCTGGACTACAGTTGGGGCCCATCTTCTCTGAGATTTAAGGCTTTGTTCCCAATACTGGAAGCAAGTCAGGGTTTGTTTTGTGGGAGAAGGGGATAAAGGTGACCTTTGAGCCTGGTACCCAGTAAATGCTGGCATCATCATATCAGACAGGCAGAACTTTCACAGCTGAACATCCTCAAGTAACCAGCAGCATCTAAGAATCCCCTTGTGCTCCCCACTCCCTTGCTACCCAGCTGCAAGGGTGACTGCTACCCTGACTTCTTCCAGCATAGTTTAGTTTTACCTGGTTTAGTACTTTATCAAAATGGAATCACACAGTGAGTACTGATATGGTCTGGCTTCTTTGCTCAACGTTAGGCTTGTGAGATAGACCCACATTGCATGTGGCTGTTCTTCCTCACTGCTGTGTAAATATACCCTTGTGTGAATAATGCAGTGATGTCCTGGTTAATAATTGGATTGTTTCTGTTTTGGGGTTACCAGGATTAAAACTGCTGGGAGCATTTGTGTGGACATGGATTTTCATTTCTCTTAGTGAATACCCAGGAATGGGATTACTGGGGTGTTGGGCATGGACGTCTGCTTTAGTAGCTAATGCTCCAATAGTATTGCAGAGTGTATACCAGAGTATCATCACTCATACCAGAGTTTGCTTTAGTAGCTAATGCCCCAACGGTATCCCAGCCTATTGACAGTCCTGCCAGTGTTTTATTTCTTTGGCCACATCACGTGGCATGCGGGGTCTTAGTTCCCCAACCAGTGATCGAACCCATACTCCCTGCAGTGGAAGTGTGGAGTCCTAATCGCTGGGCCGCCAGGGAAGTCCCAGTCCTGCCAGTATCAAATGATGTTCCAGTGCCAGTAAATATGCTTAATGAGCTGAGCTCTTCCTTTTGTGTGTCTGAGTGATTTGTGAATAACCTGTCATTTTCCTAATCCCTGCTCAGCTCTGTCTGATGAACTTTGCTTCCCCGTGGCACTTGAGGGCCAGTTGTGAGCGTATTAGATGCTTAGGCATGGTTGGAATGAATAAGTGAGTACCATGTTCTCATCCTGTGTTATTGTAGGTTAGGGCTTACAAACTCAGATCCCTGGAAGGGCCATGCTGACAGTGCCAGTGAGTGAAGCAGCCTGGTGTGAGGTGTTAGGGAGCCGTGAAGCCTGTGGCGATCTGGATTGCAAGTCCTGTGCCAGGAGCAGCTGCTGCTTAACTCAGCATGCTAGGCTACGTGGGGATGCAGACCCAGAGCCAGCACACCTGCCAGTTTTTTAGAAGAAGCTGGAAATCCGAAACGTACCTGCCATTTTTAAGATGTTGTCAACAAATTCAAGTATTTTGAAATACAACGTGATCCCAAACTCATCCACTGGCCAAATCTGACAGTTTGTGGAGATGGCTTCAGGAAGACAAATCTGTTTCTCTGGGAGTGCAGTAGGGGTTGCGAATTTTAACTGGTTTAAAAAAATGTGTTATGAAATTTTCAAATGTGCATTTTAAAAAAGAGCATAGCAAGATTGCCATGTGCCCTTCGCCTGCTTTAATAGGCATCGAGTCCCTGCCTTCCAGTTTCATCTGTACCACCACCCACATCCATTTCCCCTTTCCTGAGTTATTCTGAAGCAAGTATCTGACACTGTGGTTCTTTGTCTCATGTGGCAGGAGCCCCAGGAGGGCTTGTTAAAACACAGATGTCTGCGTCCCTCCCCCAGAGATGCTGAGTCGGCAGGTTTGAGAAGGACCTGAGAATCAGCTTTTCTATCAGGTTCCCAGGTGATGCTGCTGGTCCGGGGACCACACTTTGAGAACCACTGCTCAAACAGGCCCATGGTAAGCAACAATGATATAAAGCAAAGGACCCCTTCCTCTGAAGCTGCCACGGGGCTGTTATCCCGTCAAAAAGAATTCTGAGGTATAGTGAGGAGTTTTCAAAATGATGAACTTGTTCAGCTGTTCAGAAATGCCCTGGGCCCCCCCACCTTTGGGTCCCTTTTGCGGGGCTGAGGGAGTGTGGCTCAGTGGTCACTTGGTCCCTGCCCAGCCAGGAAGCTTCCTGAGATCCTTAGGACCCCAAGTCTGTCTGTCCTCTGACCATTGCTCCCCCATCTGTCCTGTGGGAACCTGTTGGCTTTTGGAGGGTTGCTTTGGGAGACACCCCTCTCCCCAGTTCTGATGCTGCCCTGGGGAGAGGGGGAGGCTGGCCTTTTAGGCTCTCAGCTTTCTGGCTGACAGTGCAGCCGGCGGAGCTCTTTGGGGCATGTCTCAGTTCCTGTTCCGATGGACACCCTGTGTCATTGTCAGGCCAGGCTGTGTTTTGGTCTTAGAATTTGGGAGGAGGAAGGGACCTGTCTGAGGCCCCAAAGGGGCTTCTCTCAGACCTGAGTTTTGAGAACAAAGTTCCCCCCCTCCGCCCCGCCCCACTGCAGCACTTGCAAGAAGACCCACCCAGACTGTGTTCTGCTCTGTGTTTTTTTTTTTTTTTAAATAATTTTATTTATCTATTTTTGGCTATGCTGGTCTTGGTTGCTGCACAGGCTTTTCTGTTCTTGTGGTGAGTGGGGACCTCTCACTGCGGTGACTTCTCTTGTGGAGTACAGTTTCTCGGGCACTCGGGCTTCAGTAGTTGCGGCTTATGGGTTCAGTAGTTTCAGCGTATGGGCTCTAGAGCGCCGGCTCAGTAGTTGTAATGCATGGGCTTAGTTGCTCTGCAGCACGTGGGAATCTCCCAGATCAGGGATTGAACCCGTGTCTGCTGCATTGGCAGGCGAATTCTTTATCACTGAGCCACAAGGGAATCCTCCCCCTACTGTTTCTTTTAAGGAAGTTCAGATTGCAGATGAAGGGTGGAGGTTCACACAAGGAGGGGTGGGCTGAGCCTCCTGGGTGCGTGGCTGCACTTCAGGAGGACAGTGGGCCTCCCACGGCGGGAGCTGGTCCACCTTGTCCTGGCGGGGGCCCTGCTTGGTGGCTGCAGACAAGGATACCCTGGAAAGGAAGGGGCACAAGGGGAACAAACGTCACCCTGCCCCGGCAGTGGGGTGCTCCTGGGTGTGGATGGGGCTGTGTGGGAGGAAGCCTCGCATCTCTGAGTGGGTGTAGGAAGCAGGATGATAGCCCCTCAAAGAAGTTCTAATCCTGGGACCTGTGGATGTGTTACCCCCATGTGACAAAAGGGGCTTTGTAGATGTGATTACATTAAGGAGTTCAGGATGGGAAGATTGTCCAGAATTATCTGAATGGGACTAATGTCATCATAAGGGTCCTTGTAAGAGGGAGGCAGGGGAGTCAGAAAGGATGTGATGATGAAAGCTGAGGTTAGAGTGATAAGGGGGCCAAGGAATGCAGGTGGATTCTAGGAACTGGAAAAGCTAGGCGACTGGATTCTCCCAGAAAGCCTCCAGGAGGAACCAGCCCTGCAGACACCTTGATTTTAGCTCTGTTATGGTGTGTGCGTGTTAAGTCATTTCAGTTATATTCGACTCTGTGTGACCCCATAGACTATAGCCCTCCAGGCTCCTCTGTCCACGGGAATTCTCCAGGCAAGAATACTGAAGTAGGTTGCCATTCCCTTCGCCAGGGGATCTTCCCAACCCAGGGATCGAACCCATGTCTCTTAGGTCTCCCGCACTGGCAGGCTGGTTCTTTACCACTTGTGCCACCTGGGACCCATTTTGGACTTCTGACCTCCAAAGCTGTCAGATGGTAAATGTGTGACATTTTAAGCCCGTACATGTTTGATAGTTTGTTATATGGCAATAGAAATAGAATGCAATGAATTTGCTTCCATTAAAGCTAAGGAAGTAAAAAAAAAAAAAGAAAAGCCAGGGGTAAATTTATAATAAATTCTGGTTTGGGTTTAAATAAAATATTTAAAATGTTGTTTTATTTTTTTCTTAATTTTTTTTTTTTTTTTTTATTATGCTGGGTCTTCGTTGTGGTGTGTGGGCTTTCTCTAGTTGCAGTGCACACAGGCTTAGTTTCCCCATGGCATCTAAGATCTTAGTTCCCTGATCAGGGCTCCCTTGCATTGGAAGTTGGTTTCTTAACTGGTGGACCACCAGGGAAGTCCCAATATTGTTTTAGTATATCTACTTTTAAACATTTCAATATTTACTCAATGAATTTAATGTTCTGGAGCACTACTGGGGCTCTCATTTTCCCTTTGCTTCTCAGCTCTGATGTAACTCAGCCAGGCACTGATGTGACCCTCATGGAGCCCTGTGAGATAGGTCCTATTTGTGTCTCGATAGCTTCCTATGTTTAAAACAATTTTAGATTTACAGTTAAAAGTGGAGAAGACAGTACAGAGGTCTCCCTCGTTCCCCACACTTGGTTTCCCCTATTGCTAACATCTTTATTAGTGTAGTCCATTAGTGGTGATCCCCTTAGTATTAACTAATGTCAGCACTTTGTTGGGATTTCCTTAGTTCCTAGCTCATCTTTTTCTTTTCCCTTAAAAAATTTTTTTTTTGGCTGCACCTCGAAGCATATGGGATCTTAGTTTCCCGGCCAAGGATCGAACCTGCACCCCCTGCAGTGGAAGCGTAGTCTTAACCACTGGACCTCCAGAGAAGTCCTTCATTTCCTTTTTCCTCTCCTGGGATCCCGTCAGACACCATGTCACACTTAGTCATTGTGTTTCCTTAGCCTCCTCTTGGCTGTGCCTGTTTCTCAGAGTGTTGTTGGTTTTGGTGACCTGGATGGTCAGGGGTTTGGTCGGATGCCCTTTCCATGGGGATTTGTCTGACGCTTTTCTTGTGATCAGATTGTGGTTCTGGGTTTGGGCAGGAAGAGCACAGAGGCTCAGTGCTGCGCTCATCTCATTATGTCCACGTGACTCCCCAGTTGAGGTTGGTCCTCCCTGTTTCCAAACCCTATTTACAGATGAGGAAACCAGGGCACAGAAAGTTCTGGTAGATGGAGAAGGGCAGGAAGTTAGGAGATGGGGAGTGGCTGGCTGCAGACATAGAGCTGGGTCCCCTTGCTTGTAGGGAGGGCCTCCAGACCCGCCTCTCCTTCCTCCTGGGTCCCCAGTGGTCTCCTTGCTGGTCTCCTAGAGGCAGGCTGAGAGCTTCAGAGGTCAGATTGGACGGGATACAGTCTCCCTGTTGAGCCTTTGTGGGCTGAGGTGCCTCTTGAGGGAGTGCTAAACAGCTCAAAAGCCCTCACCCTTTATATTAAAAATTTTTTTGCTTTAATTTTTTTTCATTAAAAAATCTAAATTCCCTGGCAGTCCAGTGGTTAGGGCTCTGTGCTTCCACTGCAGGGTACATGGGTTTGATCCCTGGTCCTGAAACTAAGATCCTGCAAGCTGAGTGACGAGGCTGAAAAAAAAAATTCTAAATTGAGCATCAGTGCAGAAAAGTGTACAACCTTAGGTGTAGAGGTCAACGAATTATGTGGATGTGTGTTTGGCATGCTCACCTGGGGAAGGCTCTCCTGAATCCCTCCACGTCAGCTCTCATCCCAAGGTGCTGCAACCCCCGCCTCTAGCACCAGAGATTAGCTTTGCCCATTCCCTGGAATATCACATCAATGGGCGTTGAGTTTCTGTTGGTCATCACTGTGCTCATTTAGGTCATCTGTGTCCATTCCTTTTCTTTGCTTGGGTGATGTCCCATTGTATGAATGTGCCATCTGTCATTCATTTGTGGACATGTGTGTTATTTAGCTTTAGGAGACACTGCCACATCATTTTCTGTACCGATTGTACCAAACTGCACTTTGACCAGTGTTCATTCTGGTAGCTCCACATCCTTGCTGACAATTGTCCGTCTTTTTCGTGGTAGCCCTTTTGGTATATGGTATAGGATCTCTTTGTGAGTCTGATGGACCCTTCTCTGAGGACTCACTGCCCAGGGCTGATGGGGTGGCCCCATTGAAGTCACGGGGATCGGGTTTCCTATCTTTCTTCTCTACCATCCTTTGTGGGTGGCTACTATTCTCACGGCTGCCTCATGACATAAAGTGGCTGTTGTAGCTCAATCTATCATGACTGCATTCCAGGCAGCAGGAAGGGGGACTTGTCAACAAATACATAGGAATTGCTGATGTTGATAATGCTGGGCAGATGAAACAGGTGGTGGGTGGAATGTGATGGGGGAAGGACTACTTTAGAAAGGATAGTCTCTTTGTCCATTTTGTTCACTGCTATAGTCCCCAGGACCTAGAAAAGAGCCTGACATGCAGTGAGAAATCAGCAAATATTGCTGATGGAAGTCCTTTTTGAAAAGGTGACTTTAGACTTGAGAAATGAAGGGCTCACCTATGTGGACCTCGGAGAGAAGACTGCCCTTGGAGGAGCAAACAGTCAGTGCAAAGGCCCTGTGGCAGAATCTTGCCTGGTGGGCTCAGGAAGACTGAGGCCAATGTGGCTGGATCAGAGTGAGTGAGGTGGACTGTCAAGGGGGCTACGATTAGTGTAGCTGCAGGGAGCCAGAGGGTGCGAGACTTCGTAGGTCACTGTTAGAGATTGGGATTTAATCCCCAGATAAGTGGGGAGCTGTGGGAGGTGTCTGAGCAGGAAAATGCCATGATCAGATGTACCTTTTAAGCCAGTAGCTGTGATCTGTTTGGGGAACAGCCTAGGGACAAAGGCAAACGTGAGAAAATCAGTGAAGAGATGACTGCATTGGTCCAAGCAAATGATGCTAGGGGCCAGGGGTGGTGTTGGGAAAAAGTGGATGGATTTTGGGTGTGTCTTAGAGCAAGAGCAGCCAAGGCTTCCTGATGGATGGTTTTTGGGTGGGAGAGAAATGGAGGAGTCAAGCATGACTCAACTTCTTAGCTTAAGCAACTCATTCTGCTGTTGTAGCAACATGCTTGGGTTTCCTGTTAAAAAAAAACAAAACACAACTTTTCTTTGATCTTTCTTGCCTTTAAAATCAAAGGAAGTCAGAACTTTAGTCAAGGAAGTTGACTGAAGTCCCAAATCCAGACTGAATCAGCCCATACTATAGTCTTCCCTGAGTTGAGCCAGCTCATTGGAAAAGACCCTGATGCTGGGAAAGATTGAGGGCAGGAGGAGAAGGAGGCGACAGAGAATGAGATGGTTGGATGGCATCACTGACTCAATGGACATGAGTTTGAGCAAACTCTGGGAGATTGGAGTGCCGCAGTCCATGGGGTCGCAAAGAGTAGGATATGACCCTACAACTGAACAACAACGACAACAAAATGGGCCCTATGAGGCTGGGGGTGTCTCTGGATCCTTGGATCCAGGAGGTAGAGAGTAACTGACTGGAGCGGGAAGAGTCTGGTTTCATCCCAGAACCCGGCCTCGTACAGGTGAATCAGAGTCTTGGCTCATCTGGTTATTAGAGGTGTGTTTCCTGTTACCAGTGGGGGCGGGATTGCATTTTGCAATTCAATGGGCAGATCAAATTAATGATTAATTTGTGAAACTCCTGTCCTGCGTGCTCCGAGCCCAGTGGGAGAGAAACGTGAGGACACAGGCCTGCATGTTGATGCAAAACCAGGGGCTCAGTCTCTTCCTGCACCTGTGACCCCAGGTGATATTTGGCCCTCAGGCCTCAGTGTCTGTGTCTGTTCAATGGGCCTTTGAGAATATAATGAGGCAAGGTAGGCAGAAGTGTTTTGTTACTGGACCAGTGCTGTACAGATGGTGGATAGGATTCTCTGGCTTCCCTGCCCTGCCCCAGCTTCTCAGGGACCCCATTTTATTCATTTATCTTTATTTTTAAAAAATATTTATTTATTTAAGGCTGTGTTGGGTCTTAGTTGTGGCATGTAGGATCTTCCTTGCATCATGTGGGATCTGTTGTTGCAATGCACAGACTCTAGTTATGGTGCACAGGCTTCAGTAGTTGCGGCACTAAGGGCTTAACTGCCCCTCTGCATGTGGGATCTTAGTTCCCTGACCAGGGATCGAACCGGCATCCTCTGCCTTGCGAGCAAGGAGAATTCTTAGCCATTGGTCCACCAAGGAAGTCCCTTGTTCATCTATCTTTAAATTCAGAACATAGCATCTAGCATGGGATGGGGTGACTGTCCACGGAATGACCCAGGTCTTAATTAGGTCAGAGCAGGCTCATCTTAGGTAGTTCCCTGAAGGCCTCCTGGAGGAGGTGGCACCTGGAGAGTGGAGTTTTGGAATTGGCAGTCAGAGTCATCCTGGGAGCAGGGAAGAGTGTAATGGGAGGCAGTAGGCACTTGTGGTTCAAGCAACACCCTGATCACTCAGCTTTGCCCTGGCTTTTTCTTCCTGGATTGGGCTGAGCAGGGTCTCTCCCCTGCCCACCCCCCCAAAAAAAAGTATGTCCAAGTCCTAACTCCCACTACTGGCGAATGTTAATCTTACTTGGAAACAGGGTCTTTGCAGATGTGATGAAAGTATGGATCAGATGGACCCTAAGTCCAACAGGAATGTCTTTATAGGAAGAGGACACACAGAGAGAGGGGGATGTGATGAAGGAGGCAGAGATTGGAGGGAGGTGGCTACAAGCCAAGGAATGCCTGAGACCACCAGGGGCTGGAGGAGCAAGTTAGGCTCCTCCCCTGGAACCTTCAGAAGGAGCCCACATCTCAATTCCGGACTTCCAGCCTCTAGAATTGAGAGAGGATAGATGATTTAAGTCATCCAGAGTGTGGCTTTGTTACAGCAGCCCAGGAGCCCTTACCGCTCCGGAGATGGCTAAGGGGAGGTTTCCTGGGTGGTTTAACCGGGGTTGCAGACTTCCTGGCCCCAGTGACCCCTTGAGAGATGCTTTCCTGGCGTCTGTGAGCAGAGATCCTGTGATCTGCTGACTCCCAAGGGTGAGGACAGAGGCTCCTGGAGTTGTGGGGCCCCTCTCAGCCTCTGCCTGCTTCTCTGCTCCAAGCTCATCCCAGGCTCGTGCTGGAGGCCTGCCTGGCTGGCCTGAGTTCCCTGAAGGGACAGTTATGTGAAGCCTGGGCCTTTCCCCTGCCTTCTGTGGGCCTCTCTATGAAGAAGACTGGTCTGGGGTCCCACTCCCCTGCCCCTGGGCCTCAGGACATCTGCTCTGTGCCCCCTCTTGGCAGGGTCTTCACTGCCCCACCCAGAAAGGAAATGGGAGCTTTTGGAGGTGGACCACTGCTGATCTGAGTCTCAGCATCCATTCACCCCAGACTCAAGGCTGCTGCCTGGCCAGTGAGGTTGCAGATCACATTTTAATTAAAATTATAATGTTTGTTGTTGGTCAGTCACTCAGTTGTGTCTGACTCTTTGCAACCCCGTGGACTGCAGCACAGTGGGCTTCCCTGTCTTTCACCAGCTTCCAGAGTTTGCTCAAACTCATGTCCATTGAGTTGGTGATGCCATCCAACCATCTCGTCCTCTGTCGTACCCTTCTCCTCCTGCCCTCCGTCTTTCCCAGCATCAGGGTCTTTTTCAATTAGTCTGTTCTTTGTATCAGGTGCCAAAGTACTGGAGCTTTAGCTTCAGCATAAGTCCTTCCAGTGAATATTCAGGGTTGATTTCCTTTAGCATTATAATATTTAAGATTTACTTAATTGAGAGATTTCTCTGGTGGTCCAGTGGTTGAGACTGCACTTCTACTGCTGAGGGCCTGGGTTCAATCCCTGATCAGGGAACTAAGACACTGCAAACCTCGAAGTGTGCCCCCGCCCCCCCCAACCCCTACCCTGTAGTACCTCAAGTACAAGCTTTCTAAAACATGCACAAAGGAGAAGGCAGACAGCCGCTCCCTAGACATTTCTACTCTGATTCTATTTGTTCCTGAGCTCATATTGCCGAGTGCCTGCTGGGTGCCAACCTCTGTTCCAGGCCTGGGGGAGCCATCAGTGAATAAAGCAACTGAGGATCTGGTCCTGGTGGCTTTATGATCTAGCAGGAGAGACAGATGAAGAACAGTAAACATAATTAATTATAAGTGTGCTGGAACGTAACAATGACTATGGAAAACATAGAGCAGGTTAGGGGGTTCAGGGATTTGGGGGTAGATAGGGTGTGTCTTCCTGGGAGGAGGCATGTGAGGAAAGATTAAGAAGGGTGAGAGATTTGGCTATGCTGCTACCTCCTGAGAAACACTGAGGGCAGAGAGAACAGCCTATGCAAAGGTCCTGGGGCAGGGCTGTGCCTACTTGTACAAGGGATGGCAAGGAGGCCAGCATGGCTGGGCTGAGTGATAGGGACATGGCAGGATATTGGATCTGGAGAGGCCACAGGGGCCAGGCCAGTTGGCTTATAGGCCAATACTGTGTTGGCAACTTAAATAAAATGTTTCATGTTATTTTGTGTGTTTGAAAAATTCATGTGAATAGGCAGTTGTTGTTCAGTCACTCAGTCGTGTCCAACTCTTTGTAACCCCATGGACTGCAGCACTCCAGGCTTCCCTGTCCTTCACCATCTCCCAGAGTTTGCTCAAACTCATGTCCATTGTGTCAGTGATTCCATGAACAGGCCATAGTGACGGTTATCTTTCTGCAGCTTGTCTTTTTTTCACTCAAGTTTCTGTCTGCCACGAAGCATGTGGGATCTTAGTTCCCCAACCAGGAATTGAACCCATACATTAGAAGCATGGAATTTTAACCACTGGACCACCAGGGAAGTCCCTCGATGATTGTTTTGCAGCCATCTTGCACACGTGTGGGAATCTGTAGGGCATAGTTGTCCAGCTCTGGGCTGCATGTGATCCTGTCTTGGGATGCGAGATGACTGGAGTGAGTGGGGACCAGCACTGTAAAGACAGAATGGGTAAGGAGAGAGTATTTGAGTAGCAGATGATTCTTTGGGAGTGTAAGTAGCATCGTGCTGGAAAGGCAGGTGTTCTTTCCTGAAGCTTGTTTCCGCCGCCCCAGGTGTGCAGGTAGTGATCCTGGGCGGGGTCAGCAGTGTCTGAAAGCCAGAGTGCCAAGCAGGCCACCGTAGGGTCATGGGGAGGAGGGGCAGTGTGCCCACATTCTTGGGCATCTCTGTCTCCCCACACCTTTTCCAGGGCTTGTTTTTCTCAGGTGACTTAATTTGCGTCCATCTTTTGGGAAGTGATCTTGTTTTAATTTGCAGTTATTCTTTTTGTCTTTTTTTAAAGTTGTGTCAAGGCTTCCCTGATTTTGCAGTTGGTAAAGAATCTGCCTGCAATTCAGGAGACCCTGGTTCGATTCCTGGGTCGGGAAGATCCCTTGGAGAAGGACTAGGCTACCCGCCCAGTATTCTTGGACTTCCCTTGTGGCTCAGCTAGTAAAGAATCCTCCTGCAGTGTGGGAGACCTGGGTTCAATCCCAGGGTTGGGAAGAACCTCTGGAGAAGGGAAAGGCTACTCACTCCAGTATTCTGGCCTGGAGAATTCCATGGACCATAGTCCATGGGATCCCAAAGAGTTGGACACGACTGAGCAATTTTCACTTTCACTTTCTTTTTTCAAGTTTCACTTAATGAAAAACTCACCATTTAAACCATTAAAAACCATAAGATTGAGTGACATTTAGGACATTCACAATGTTGTACAACCATTACACACATGTCTAGTTCCAGAATATTTTCATCACCCCAAAAAGAAACCCTGTAGCTGTTAAGAAGTCACTCCCCATGCTCCCCTGGCAACTCCCAGACTGTTCTCTGTGCCTATCAGTTCAGTTCAGTCGCTCAGTCGTGTCCGACTCTGTGACCCAATGGACCGCAGCATGCCAGGCTCCCCTGTTCTTCACCAACTCCCGGAGCTTGCTCAAACTCATGTCCATGGAGTCGGTGATGCCATCCAACCATCTCATCCTCTGTCGTCCCCTTCTACTCCTGCCTTGAATCTTTCCCAACATCAGAGTCTTCTATAGATCTGTCCCTATAGATTTGCCTATTTTCTTTTTAACCATCTTGCACAGCTTGTGGGATCTCTGTTTCCCGACCTCGAATTGAACCCAGGCCACAGCACTGAAAGCCCGATCCTAACCACTAGCCTGCCAGGGAACTCCCTTGCCTGTTCTAGACACTTCACACAAATGGGATCATATAATACGTGCTTTTTCGACTGTCTTATTGCCTGTAGGAATGTTTTAAAAGTTCCCTCATGATGTGGCACATATGAGAATTTCCTTTTTTTTTTTTTTTAAGGCTGAATAACCTTGGCTACACCACATTACATTCACCCATTCATCTGTCAGTGGACACTTGGGTCACATCCACCTTTTGGTTCTTGTAGATAATGCTGCTAGGAGCACAGAAAGGCTCATACACATCCTTTTAAGCAAGGCGTGATGAAAATGTCCCATTTCTTGTTGCCAGACAGGTGAGGTATGTACATTTGATAAAAGTCAACAAACTGGGACTTCCTCATTGGTCCGGTGGCCAAGATACCTTGCTCTCATTGCAGGGGGCCTGGGTTTGATCCCTGGTCAGGGCACTACGTCCTACATGCCGCAGCTAAGAGTTCACATGCTGCAACTAAAAGATCATGCATGCTGCAACTAAGACCTGGGGCAAACAAATTAAAACAACAACAAAGTCAGCAAACTACACTTTAAAAAGATTAATGACCAGGACCTCAAAAATATTTTGCTAAGTAAAAGGAGACGTATATGGTCTTTTGTATCTCTGCTTGTTTTGAAGAAATAGAGAATTATGGATACCTTTGAAGACTTGTATGATTCTCTTCACAGGGCTTCGCAGGTCACTGTAATGATAAAGAACCTGCCTGCCAAGCAGGAGATGTAAAAGATGCAGGTTCAATCCCTGGGTGGAGAGGATCCTTGGAGGCGGGCATGGCAACCCACTCCAGTATTCTTGCCTGGAGAATCCCATGGACAGAGGCGCCTGGAGAGGCTATAGTCTATAGGGTTGCAAAGAGTCTCTCAAGTCTTTTCTAGCACCATAATTTGAAAGCATCAGTTCTCCTTTTTATCTGTTTATTCCATTGTATAAACACAGCAGTTGATTTATCCATCATGAACATTTGAGTTGTTTTAAAAACAACTCAAATTTGAGATTGGTGGACTTTCAGGTAGGTCATGTTCTTAGAAGCTACCTAGCTTTTGCACAGGCTGTGTCCCCTGCCAGTAACACCCTCCACGTCTTTTTTTCATGACAAAGCCCAACTCTTTCTTTCACCTGGCGTCTCTTCCAGGCAGCCCTCTTGGCTGTCCAGAATGAGCTCAGAGAATCTGGTTGGATAAGAGGGAGCTGTGTCCAGGAAGGGATCACCTTGGCTTTCTCTCTTGGTCTTCGTGTGTGGGCTGTGATCTTTGACCTTGGGGGGTGGGGGCAGGGTTAGAATCAGCTATGTTGGGCAAAAGGCCGTGAACTTGGCCTGCGCACTGTTATCTAATCAGCTGCCTGGTCCTAATGCTTCTGGTCCAGTGTGACCGAAAGAAAGTTATCCCTCTGATTGTAAGCGGTGCAAAGTCCATCCCCCACCAGAGGTGGGGCAGCAATGGGGGAGGGGGAAGGGCTGGTCACTTTGTGCCAGGTGACTCTGCATGGCCGACCTGCTGGGTCCCTAGGTTCTACTTGCCCCTGTTCTAAGCATTTTACAAAGGCACTTAAATCTCACACCATACCTATGAGATGGATGCTATCATTACACTCATTTTATGGATGAGGAAACTGAGGCACAGAAAGGATTAATAACTTATTCAGAAGGCAAAACTGGCTCATGGGAGATTCCCTGTGAGTACCCACGAACGGAGTGGTGCCCTAGAACCCCACATCCCCTTCTGTTGGAGAGAGAGATGTAAGCCTTCATCTGGTGATTCATTGATTTGACCTTGATTTATCCCTGAATTGGGTGGAAAGGCCAGGAGATTAGGAAAGCACAGCGGAATTCCGGAATTTCAAAGGCTTCTCCAGGCTTCTCTGGGTCACCGTACCTTTGCTAAAAAACAGGGCTGGGGGAGGGAGGCAGGAACTGGAAACTTTTTTTTTTTTTAATTTTAAGCCACTTTACTGCTATATTATTGATGTAATAAATTAGTTGTATGTATATAATTATACAACTTTGCTCATGGCTCAGCGGGTAAAGAATCCGCCTGCAATGCAGGAGACACAAGATGTGGGATTCGATCCCTGGGTCAGGAAGATGCCCTGGAGAAGGAAATGGCAACCCACTCCAGCATTCTTGCCTGGGAAATCCTATAAACAGAAGAGCCTGGTGGGCTATAGTCCATGGGGTTACAAAGAATCGTACATGACTGAGCGACTAAGCACGTCTACAACCAGATGAGTTTAGAGAGAAGTGAAGCCATCACCACAATCTGTGTTGTAAACATGTCCATCACCTCTGAAAGTTTCCTTCCTTCCTTTTTATTTATGGTTGTTGTTGTTCAGTCGCTAAATTGTGTCTGTCTCTTTGTGACACCACGGACCGCAGCACGCCAGGCTTCCCTGTCCTTCACTATCTCCCGTAGTTTGCTCAAACTCCTGTCCAACGAGTCAGTGATGCCATCCAACCATCTCATCCTCTGTCGTCCCCTTCTCCTCCTGCCTTCAATCTTTCTCAGCATCAGGGTCTTTTACAATTATATTTCCAATATTACATAATATTATTATTAGTCATGGTGAATAAAAGATCTGTATAGTACTACATGGTAGGGAATTCCCTGGCGGTCTAGTGGTTAGGACTCTGCGCTCCCACTGCCGAGGGCCCAGGTTTGATCCCTGGTTGGGGAACTAAGGTCTTACAAGCACAGCGAAAAATAGAAAACCCACTGTACTGTATATTTAAATATTTGCTAAGAGGTTAGATCTTGTGTGTCTTATCACAAACATGTAAAAAGAAGGAAACTGGGTTGATGTGTTTTCTTCTGACCACTGTTCTGTGGATGAGGGGATGGAGAGAGGGCACGACAGACTGCCTCCACGGGTGGGCCTGTCTTTGATCCTTTGAGGGTTTCCATCCGACCCCCAAACCCCCCAACAATCTCCAGGCTGAAGTCTGAATTCCACTTTCTTGGCTTCCTCAGTGGTTCAAGTGGTAAAGAATCTGCCTGCAATGCAGGAAACACAGGAGATGCGTGCTTGATCTCTGGGTCGGGAAGATCCCCTAGAGGAGGAAATGGCAACCCACTCCAGTACTCTTGCCTGGAAAATCCCACGGACAAAGGAGCCTGGCGGGCCCCAGTCCATGGGGTTGCAAAGAGTCGGACGTGATGGGGCAAGCATTCACCTCATTCACCAAGCCCATGCTGAGGGGGTGGGTGGTGGGGCTGGAGAAGAGCCACACAGCCTCGCTGGGCCTCAGTGTCCCTGCCTGTGACCCAGAGAGGTCCCCCCTTCTGGGAGATGGTCTGGCTGAGGTGCTCTGGCAAGTGTGGCAAAGGGGTCTCCTGGGGTCCAGTTCGTGGCCTGAAGATGAGCCATCTGCCTCCTGGGTGTGTTGATTTTGAAAAATACGGTGTTGCTCTTGAAACAATCAGATGCCATAGAAACATCTGGATTTCTAGCAGCTCACAAAATTTGGGAGGAGCTGGAAATACCTCAGCCCCAGGGACCTCGGGGCCCAGAAGGGAGTTGCAGCTGCTGCCTTTGTTTAAGGTGAGGGCCATGGCCCTCTTGGTTTGAGGGGTCATGGTGTTGGTTAGGGAGGTGACAATGATGTGAAGAGCCTAGAACGGCATCTGACACACAGGCAATCCCTGGGAAATGCTTGCTGGTTTTTTTTAAATTTTGTATTGGTATAAAGTTGATTTACAATGTTATGTTAGTTTCAGGTGTATAGCACAGCAATTTGTATATAGTAGTTGTCTGTGTGTTAATCCCAACCTCCTAATATATACCTGCCCCCACCCTTCTTCCCTGGCACTTATAAGCTTGTTTTCTGTGTCTGTGAGTCTGTTTCTGTCTTACAAATAAGTTCATTTGTATCATATTTTAAGATTCCTCATGTGATATCATAGGATATTTGTCTTTCTTTGTCTGACTGACTTCGCTTAGTGTGACCATCTGTAGTTTGATCCATGTTGCCACAAATGGCATTATTTCATCTTTTCTATGGTGAGACTATTCCGTGGTATATATGCCATAACTTCTTTATCCATTCATCTGTGAGTAGACACTTCGGTTACTTCCATGTCTTGGCTATAGTGAATAGTGCTGCAGTGAACATTGAGGGTGCATGTGTCTTTTTGAATGAGTTTTGTCCAGATATATGCCCAGGAGTGGGATTGCAGGATCATATGGTAATTTTATTTTTAGTTTTTTGAGGAATTTCAATACTGTTCTCCATAGTGACTGTACTAGTTTACATTTCCACCAACGGTGTAGGAGAGTTCCCTTTTCTCCATATCCTCTTCAGTAAGGAAATACTCATTTGTGTTGCTTTGTACAAAGCACATTTTCTAGTCACCTTTATTTGCATGTACTGGATGCTCAGGTGATAAAAATGATCCTGGATTTCCCTGGTGGTTCAGTGGTTAAGAATCTGCCTGCCAGTGCAGGGTACGTGGGTTTGATCCCTGGTCTGGGAAGATTCCACATGCTGTGGGGCAACTGAGCCTGTGGATCGCAACTACTGAGGCTGCATGCTGCAACTACTGAAATCTGAGCACTGCAACTAGAAAGTAGCCCCTGCTCACTGCAACTAGAGAAAGTCAGAACGCAGCAGTGAAGACTCAACGCAGCCAAAGAGAAATAACTAAATTTAAAAAACCTTAAAAAAAAGTGATCCCTGTGACTCTCGTAGCTGGTAGGAAGATGTATTCATCAATATAGGATTATTACACCCGAAGGCAAGTCTCTGATCTGATATTTTCAAGAGAACTTTGAAATCCAGATTTTATGTTAAATCGTTTTCTTTTGTTCTTGACAGTGAGTTCAACTTTTCTTCATTGAAGTGCCATGTAGATCAAATGAAGCACAACTGAGGCTACAGAGTCACTGGCCTCATTGCACAGATGGGAAAACTGAGGTTCAGGGCTGGCCAACTTGCCCTCAGGTCTGTCTCTCTCCAAACCCACTTCTTCCCAAAATCTACCAGTTAGGGACATGGGGCTGGGCCTGACCGGCCAGTTCCAGTCTTCTGCCTTCTCCAGAGTCCCTGCCTACTGGTTCTGGGACAGTCTGTCTGGGGACAGTGGGAGTGGCTGTCCTTGTCCTGGAAGGCCACATTCAAAGAAAAAGTGAAGGTGACGCAAGCTGTTCCAGACAGTCGGCTTTGCAACATGGAGCAACTACCTGATGGGCTGGTCAGGTTGGGAGCGGGGTTGGGTGGCAAGGGGTTTTTGCCAAGCTTTATAAACCTAGAGTTTTATAGTTCATACGGCGCTAGTGATAAAGAACCTGCCTGCCAGTGCAGCGGACACAGGAGACACAGGTTCGACCCCTGGGTCGGGGAAGATCCCCTGGAGGAGGACAACCCTCTCCAGTATTCTTGCCTGGAGAATCCCATAGACAGAGGAGCCCGCAGGGTCACAAAGAGTCAGACATGACTGAAGCAACTTAGCACAAGACCACAGCGTGTAAATTTCTGTATTTCTGGCTTTTCATCGAAAATTGCTCTTGTTCTCATCTCCTGCCCTCCCACGCATAGGCTCTGCTCCCCCCTGGCTTCCTTGCTGTTCCCCATTGCTCTGTCTCAGTTCTCCCAGCCCCAGGGCCTTTGCACGGGCTGTGTCTTATGCATGAAATTACCCACCACCACTAAATCCACGTGTCCCCTCCAGTGCCTTCAGTTTTTAATTTTGGTTTAGTTTTTTGTGCTTTGTTTTTCCTTACATTTCACCTGCCTGACTGCTCTGTTTAAAATTGCAGTCCTCCTCCCAGTCCCTGCTGTGTTTTCACCATGTCCTTTCATACACCACGTATTTTACCCTAATTGTTGATGACCTGTCTTTCTTCTACTGGAATAAAAGCCCCATGAAGTTAGAGATCTGGGTCTGTCTTGTTCGCTTTTCTAACCCCAGCTGTTAGAAGAGGGCCTGGCATGTAGTAGGTGTTCAGTAAATGTGTATTGACATGGAGAACAAACTTAGGGTTACCAAAGGAGAAGGGGAGAGGGATAAATTAGGAATTAACAGATACACACTACTATATATAAAACAGATAAACAACAAGGACCTACTATATAGCACAAGGAACTATATTCAATGTCTTAAAATAACCTATAGTGGAAAAGAATCTGAAAAAGAATATGTGTGTATATATATATATATATATATATATATATATATATATAAAATTGAATATTTTGCTGTAAACCTGAAACATTGTAAATCAACTATACTTCAGTTTTTAAAAATGTGTGTTAAATGAATGAGCGAATGAATGAATGATGAATTTGACACATGGAGCCCACTTCCCACCAGGTGTTGTGAGCTGTGGTTGAGCAGTGGCCACCTCCCAGTCTCTTGATCAGGCTGTTGTTATTAAAACACATTTTAAAATAATGCATAAAAATAATATCAACTATTAACATTAATTATGTCTTATGTCAACTCTGGAGCAGCATGTGTCAACAGCTTTCCCACCTCCTCCTGCTCCTAGAGCACCTCCAGGGAGCCCCTTCCTCAATGACCCTGTGGAGTCTGTGATGCAGGCTGGCACCAAGCAGCCATTTTGGAGGCTTGTGGTAGGGCAGGTGGGTGGGTGGGGGCCCTGGCCCTCTTCCTCATGAGCTTGTTTGTCTCGTCCCCCACAGAATGTGCGCATCGACCCCAACAGCCTGTCTTTCAACATGTGGAAGGAAATCCCTGTCCCCTTCTACCTTTCTGTCTACTTTTTCAACATCCTCAACCCCGAGGAGATCATCCAAGGCCAGAAGCCACAGGTGCAGGAGCGCGGGCCTTATGTGTACAGGTGAGGATGGAGGGGGTTGGGCTGGGACTCAGGTCATCACCCCATTTTACAGATGACGAAACTGAGGCCCCTTGCAGAAGGGCTCACTCAGGGTCATTCTGCTTGCTCTAATCCAGTGCTCCAGTGCTTGAGACTTGGGAGTGACTGCCTGGCTTTGCCACTCAGCAGGTCTCTGACTGTGGGCAAGGGCCTTTACTTTCCTGTGCCGCAGTGTCCCCTTCTGTAAAATGGGGATGACTGTCTCCATGGTGGAGTGGTTATGAGGATTGGATGAGATAATGGGGAGCCCAGCACAGTGCCTGGCATGCAGTAAGTGATCAGTAAATGTTAGTTATGAACACATTATCGTTACCTGAGTTTGGCTGCTTGCCACTCAAAAGACAAGTGTTGGGATTTCCCTGGCAGTCCAACAGCTAAGAATGAACACTTCCACTGTAAGGGGCACAGGTTTGATCCCTGGTCAAGGAACTAAGATCCCACATGCTTCGAGGTGTGGCCAAAAAGTTAAAAAAAAAAAAAAAAGGCAAGTGCTGGTTGGAAAGGAAAGATTGCTTTATTCAGGAGGCCAGCAATGTGGGGAGAAGGTGAATTCATGTCCAAAAACCAACTCTAAAGATTCTGCTCAACCATGAAAGTTTTTAAAGGGAGACTCATTTGGAGAAAAGGTCAGGGCCTTATCTTCTTCCAGTGTGCAAAACTTTCTTCTGATTGGCTGGTGGTGCAGTTAACAGGGAGGTGTTCCAGGACTCTTCTGCTCGGCCAGAGAAGACCATCCTCCACCTTGATGGGGGCCTTAGTTCCTGCAGAAGAACTCAGAGATTTGTTCTGTGTATCCCTTGAGGAGAAGCCAGGACCCTGCCCCAAGACTGCACTATTGTTTCCTAACTGCCCCTCCTTTGCGCTGGGCTGGAAGAAGCACAAGCTGGAATCAAGATTGCCGGGAGAAATATCAATAACCTCAGATATGCAGATGACACCACCCTTACGGCAGAAAGTGAAGAGGAACTAAAAAGCCTCTTGATGAAAGTGAAAGAGGAGAGTGAAAGAGTTGGCTTAAAGCTTAACATTCAGAAAACTAAGATCATGGCATCTGGTCCCATCACTTCATGGGAAACAGATGGGGAAACAGTGGAAACAGTGTCAGAGTTTATTTTTGGGGGCTCCAAAATCACTGCAGATGGTGACTGCAGCCATGAAATTAAAAGGCGCTTACTCCTTGGAAGGAAAGTTATGACCAACCTAGATAGCATATTAAAAAGCAGAGACGTTACTTTGCCAACAAAGGTCCGTCTGGTCAAGGCTATGGTTTTTCCAGTGGTCATGTATGTATGTGAGAGTTGGACTATAAAGAAAGCTGAGCACCGAAAAATTGATGCTTTTGAACTGTGGTGTTGGAGAAGACTCTTGAGAGTCCCTTGGACTGCAAAGAGATCCATCCAGTCCATCCTAAAGGAGATCAGTCCTGGGTGTTCATTGGAAGGACTGATGTTGAAGCTGAAACTCCAGTACTTTGGCCACCTCATGCGAAGAGTTGACTCATTGGAAAAGACCCTGATGCTGAGAGGGATCAGGGGCAGGAGGAGAAGGGGACGATAGAGAATGAGATGGCTGGATGGCATCACTGACTCGATGGGCATGAGTTTGAGTAAATTCCGGGAGTTGGTGACGGACAGGGAGGCCTGGCATGCTGCGATTCATGGGGTCGCAAAGAGTCGGACGCGACTGAGCAACTGAACTGAACTGAACTGAACTTGCTTCTGCATCCCCTCCCTCCCCTGATAAACAACTGTTTGCATCTGCCCCCTGGAACTCAGGGAAGGAAGGTCAAAGAGGCTGAATGAAGCTTATTCCCTACAAAAAAACTGGGGACGCGGAACAGGATTTTTACCTGGGAGGGCCCCACGGGGTCCTGCTGTCTTTCTTTATGACCACAGCTGCCACAGCTTCTTCATTGGATCATTCTTTGGGAGGGTGAAGCTCTCCAGTGGCTACTGGGCTCGTGGGGTTGGCTGGAGCAGTTTTCCAAGAGATGCTCTGCCACAAGGCTCCAGAAGAGCTGCCAGGTGCCAGCCTGCACCACAGACTCCACAGGGACATTGGGGAAGGGGCTTCCTGGAATACAAGACCCGATTTCTGGTGCTGCCCATTCTGCCCTCAGGAAACTGCAATCCTGGCTTAGCTCATCCCCGAAAGGCTTCTGCATCAAAGTTGAGCCTGGCTTGCCAAAGTTCTTACTTATCTCTTCATTCCGTAAGTGTTTATTGAGTATTGAACATCTCCTGTGTGCCAGGCATGGTGCCAGTTCACTGTTAAAGGCAGACAAAAGCCCCTGCCTCGCAGAGCTGACATTCCCATCAGGAGAGAATAAGCAAGTGGACAAGATGGGGGAACCCAGGCAGCATAAGCGTGGTGAAAGCAAAGCAGGTCAAGCCATGGAGAGTGCTGGAGGCAGGCCTTGGCGGGGGTAGGTCTAACAAAGACACTTCCCTAGACCCAGAGGGTAAGAAGGGGGCAGAGCTATGTGAGGATCTGGGGGGAAGCGAGTCCTGGACAGAGGGAGCAGCAAGTGCAAAGGGCCTGAGGTGGGAATAGTCTGGTAGTCCAGGAGGGGAGAAGGCATGTGTGGCTGGCGTGTTTGGAGTGAGGGGAGAGTGAGTGGGAGAGAGGAGACCTGAGAATTGGATGGGGCCGGATGGTGAGGACCCTGGAGGCCACAGAAGGAGCTCAGTTTTATCCTGTGTGTGAAGGAGGTTTTGGAGGAGAGGATGATGTGATCTGATTTCCCCTTTTCAAAGATTCTTCTGGATGCTCTGCAGAGAATGGATTGCAGAGCATGATGGAATAAAGGCAGCATAACAGCAATAAAAACTGCAGCTGATACATGCTTTTCTCTATGCATTAGGCAATCGTTTTAATTGCTTGACGTGCATTAGCTCACTCAGTTCTCACCAGTAGGGACCTAATGACGTAGGCCTGCTTATTACTCCCATTTTACTTTTTTTCCTTGGCTGCACCTTGCAGTATGCAGGATCTTAGTTCCCCATCCAGGGACTGAACCCATGCCCCCTGCAGTGGAAGCATGTAGTCTTAATCACTGGACTGCCAGGGAAGTCCCATTACTCCCATTTTAAATGTGGGAAAACAGGCTTGAGTAGTAAGTGATGGAGACAGGATTCGGGCCCCCTGCCTCCTGTCTTCAGAGTGCATATTCCTATCCACCATCCTTGCCGTCTCCCTCAGAAAAGCTAGGATGCCCAGGGGGAGGGTGATGAGGGGCGGAGGGATGGTGGCAGCTTGCCCAGGGGGAGGGAGCATATGGGATTTGGTGATAAGAGGCTTCTGGGCCTGTCCTGCAGTGGGTGGGCTTCCCAGGCAGTTCAGTGGTAAAGAATCCGCGTGGCAATGCAGGAGATGCAGGAGACCCAGCTTCGATCCCTGGGTCAGGAAGATCCCCTGGAGAAGGAAATGGCAACCCACTCCAGTATTTTTGCCTGGAAGATCCCATGGACAGAGGAGCCTGGCAGGCCCCAGTCCATGGGTCCCGAAGAGTCGGACACAACTGAGTGACTAACACTTTCACTTTAAGAGGATCCTGGCGGGCTGCATACAGTCCTTGGGGTCACAAAGAGGCGACTGAGCACAAACCACAGTGGGTGGGTGGTGGAACAGACGTGTAGGAGGCAGTCAAGCTCGGCACACAGACAGGCGAGGGCACCCCGGGCTCCTGGCAGCTGACCCACCGGCTTCCTCCCCGACAGGGAGTTCAGGCACAAGAGCAACATCACCTTCAACAACAATGACACGGTGTCCTTCCTGGAGCACCGCAGCTACCAGTTCCAGCCGGATAAGTCCCGCGGCCAGGAGAGCGACTACATCGTCATGCCCAACATCCTGGTCCTGGTGAGATTCCCCTGGTCCGTCTCTCCGCCTGCCCCCTGCGCTGGGCAGAGCTCAGCCTGTGGCTCCCGGGTTGACTCGGCGGGCTTCCTGGGTGCATCTTGATCTCTGGTTGGGGGCATTGGTCAAAGTCATGGCCTTTCCCTTTTCAATCTGCAAATCTAGGGACTTCCCTGGTGGTCCAGTGGTTAAGACTTCGTCTTCCACTGCAGGGGTATGCGGGTTCAACCCCTAATCGGGTGCAACAACACAACAAAAAAATGCAAACCTAGACTCTCCAAAAGGGAGTACTTGTGGGAAGCTGAATGGGGGCGCTGTGTGCTTGTCTGTGGTGTTTGGAGGGAGGTTGTGGACAGGACGTCCATTCTCTGCAGGGAAGAGTCATAGAAGTAGCTGCATTTACTGCCTGCCTGCCGTGTGTGTCGGGGTCCCCAGGACCACCCCCAGGTTCACTGACTCACTCACAGGGCTCGTAGGACCTGGCATACATGGTTGTGCTCTTGGCTTTGGTAGAGTGGAAGGAGGCAGAAGAGAATCAGCAGAGGGAAAGGGCACGTGGGGTGGTGACCAGACGCAGGCTTCCAGAGCCACGTCCCAGGGGAGTCACGCTTCATTCCTTGAGTGGTGATTTATGACCACACACAGGTAGGTCTCCTCTACCAGGAATGCCCACTAGAGAGACTCAGCGCCCAGGGGGTGTTTACTGGGGGCTCATCATGGAGATGCCCTCTGCCTGGCACGGATCCAGGTTCTGGGAAAGCAGGTGGTACAGTCCAGGCACAGTGAGCCCCCCTCACCAGTTAGGGAGTGGTGGGAGCCCTCCTAACATCAGGATCTCAGACGCCAGCCAAGGGCCAGGCCTTTCTGGAGAGAACTGTCTCAGGTGTGCTAGGTGAGCATCTTGCTGACACTACATGTTAGAACTTGTGTGTCAGGCTTCACACATACTACCTCGTTTACTTGTCAGCAATCCCACGATCATTAGGTACTATTATTTTCTCCATTTGTAGAAGAAGAAAACTGAAGAACAGAGAGGTTAGGTTACTTATCTAAAGTCACTCAACTGGCGGGTAGCAGATTAGGGTTTTGAAACTAGTTTGGTCTATGAGGCTGCCACTCTGTGGCACTCAGCCTCCCATTCAATCCTCTGTCCACCCAGTTGAGGGTCAGCAGATGTGTACTCTCGGACTGGCCCCAGGCTGGGCTCAGGATCAGATGTGAATGCACCTGTGAAGTCTGTTGGGTAGACAGGATGAAAGCTCAGATAAATGCAGCCTGAAGCCTTGCTGCTGCCTCTCTCAGAGTCAGATGTGCGTGTTTAGGCAGTGAAGTCATTTTCCCCCACCAATTAGGTTGGCAAAGACTGTGTGATAAATGCCCAGGGCTTAGGAGCGTTTGTGGGAACAGACACTGTCATTAGGAACGGAACTGGTATGAGCTGTTGGAAGGTAATTTTCAATTTAAATTGAGGTGATTCTCGATGTAAATTGAAACATAGGTAGGAATGTGTCCTCTTGATAGGATAACACATGTGGGCAAAGATGTTTGTTCTCAAGGATGTTTATTTCAGCAACGTTTTCAGAGCAAACATCTACGATCATCATGTGGAGTTATGTTGTGATATCTACTGCAGACAAGCAGTGGACTAGTATACATCCAGCAAAAGGAGGCAGGGCTGCAGAGGGTGTCATGGAAAGCTGTCTCTTAATTATGTCTAACTAGGGAAAATTGGACACAAGCATAGTGCCCCTACTTATTGTTTCCGAAGGAGAAATACTTACAGGCATGCACACACCCACTTAACACACGTGCTTTTACATGCCTCGACCAGCGGGGCTTTTTCTATAAAGGGCCAGATAGTAGATGTTTTAGGCTTTGAGGGCTAGATGTTCTCTGTTGGAGCTGTTCAAGTCTGCCATTATAATGCAAAAGCAGGGGCTTCCCTGGTGGTCCAATGGCTAAGGCTCCGAGCTCCCAATACAGGGGGCCTGGGTTCGACCCCTGATCAGGGAACTAGATCCCATATGCCGTAACTGAAGATCCTGCATGCCTCACCTAAGACTTGACACAGCCAAATAAATAAATAAATATTTTAAAAACGCAAAAGACGCCCAAGACAAAAACATAAATGAGTGGGCGTGGCTATATGCCAAGAGACCTATTTCGTGGATACACTGAAATGTGAGTTTCATATAATTTTCATGTTTTTCATACGGTCTTCTTTTGTTTTTCTTTCAACCATTTGAAAACCTAGGAACATCTTAGCTCCTGGACTGTAAAAAGCAGGCCCTGGGCTGGCTTTGGCCGATGGACCATAGCTTGCTGACTCCTGGTGTTGATGCTTCCTGCAGGAATACTCAAGAACTCAGAGCAGTGGTTTTTCTTGGGGGAGGATATTAGGAAGAGGAGGGTCACAGGTTAGAGAGGGACTTTTACTTTATATACTTTTATGATTTTTAAAAACCATCTAAGAGACTTCCCTGGTGGTCCAGTGGTTAAGAATCTACCTTGCAATGCAGGGAATACAGATTTGATCTCTAGTCGGGGAACTAAGATCCCACATGCCATGGGGTAACTAAGCCCACACACCACAAAGAAGATTCTGCATGCCACAAGTAAGACCTGACACAGCCAGAAAGGAAAGAAAAAGAAGAAATACTGACTTAGAGAAACACGATGCCAGTGTTTATACAAAATAAAGAAAACCCATCTATTTATTACCCTAAAAATCATAATGTTAAGGAGACCCTTGTGAATTCTTATAGAATCAGACCTTTATGTTTAAGAAAATCCTGGTTCCCTTCCCTTTTCTACAGGTAGAGATTAGATACTGGATGTGCTTGTGCTTATTGTTCAGTCGTGTCTGACTATTTGCGACCCCATGGACTGTAGCCCACCAGGCTCCTCTGTCCTTGGGGATTCTCCAGGCAAGAATACTAGAGTGGGTTGCCATGCCCTCCTGCAGGGGATCTTCCTGACCCGGGGATCGAATTCAGGTCTCCCGCATTGCAGGTTGATTCTTTACCATCTGAGCCACCAGGGAAGCCCAAGAATACTGGAATGACTAGCCTGTTCCTTCTCCAGGGGAACTTACCGACCCAGGAATCAAACCAAGGTCTCCTGCATTGCAGGCGGTTTCTTTGTCAGCTGAGCTACCAGGGAAGCCCAGATATTGGATGAGGTGCCTTTAAAAAGTAAACCAAGTGCCAAGACGGTATCTCCAGAGGAAAACAAAAATTTGAAAATAAATTCACCCATATTCTAAGCACCCAGATGCTAGGTAGAACTGGTGCTTGCGGCTCTTGGAATTTGGAAGGGAGATGCTAAGGAAGTAGAGTACAGTCTACATGAAGATTCTTTGCTTATAAGGTTACAGTGAAAGGTACTCTAAATAGGCATAAGTAAAAAGGGCATTTATGGGCTCATGATACTGAAAGGGCAGGAGTTGGCCTGGTTTCAGGTGTGGCTTGATCCAGAGTGCAAACAAGGTTGCCCAGATCTGTGTAGGTTCCATGTTCTGTTAGATCCACCCCTCAGGGTGGCTGCAGCCTTGCACACACCACCTTCGAGGGCAGCCAGAGCCGCCTTCCCTCTCTACCCCGCAACCCCAGCTGATTTGCTCCTTGTGGCTTGTTGGTTCTGATGGGGCTGCATACATATTCCCAAACCAGTCACTGTAGCCAGAGAGAGGAAGGTTTCTGATTGACCAGGACTAAGGCACATGACTGCCTCTGGGGCTGGGAGTGGAGTTAACTCGGCCTGAACCCGACAGCACAGGTGGTCCTGTTACTGAAGGATCAGGGGATGGCTCTGGATGCCCCAGATGTCCACTGCAGGGATCCTTCTAGGCCTGACCATATCCCTGGATGGCTGTGCCCTGAAGCTTGGGTCCAGGGAGGGCAGACAAGCTGTGTCTCGCCTCTAACCTGTGGTGTCCCCTGCCTCTGCAGAGTGCGTCAATGATGATGGAGAACAGGCCCGGGATCTTGAAGCTGATCATGACCTTGGCGTTCAGCACCCTTGGCCAGCGTGCCTTCATGAACCGCACTGTTGGCGAGATCATGTGGGGCTATGACGACCCCTTAATCCACCTCATCAATCAGTACTTCCCAAACTCACTCCCCTTCAAGGGCAAGTTTGGCTTATTTGCTGAGGTAAGTGTGGCCCAGTGAGAAGTTCAGGGCCTCTGTCTTGTCCTCCACTGATACAGCCTGGAAACCAGTTACCAGCTTGCTTTTGGAGCTGGCAGAGGCCCCAGGAACTGTGGGTTGTAAATGATAGGAAATCTAACTTAAACTGGCTTAAGCCAAAGCCAGTTTCAGTTAAATTCTATTTATTGATTTATTGGTTTATATAACTGAAAACTGTAGGGAGAGAGATTCAGGTACAGCTTGATCCAGGCTCAAATGATGTGACGGGGGCTGAGCTTAGATGGTTGGAGGTTGGTGCTGGAAGAAAGGGGAATGGCTGCTGGGGAGGCAGGTCAAAAATATCAACTATTGCTTTGCTCTGAGTTGCCTGCTTTTTCTTAATCTTGACCCCTCATAACCTAGTGGTGTCAGTGATTGGGATCCTGAGTCATGATCTGATGTAGAGTCAGATCCCTGACCTCTGATCCCTGACCTTGGCTCCCTCAATCACAGGTTGTAAACAGCCATCTGAGTTGCTCCAGCCTGTGCTTCCTTTTGGGGCTTTGCTGATCTGGTGTTGGGGGTAGTAGGAGGGAGAAATCATGATTCAGTTATGGGCACGTGATAGCTGCTCAGTACATTTTTGAGCAGGATGACAGGTTCTGGGTGTGTGGGTGAGTCAACAAGTTTAAGGTAAGTGACATGATTCTTGTTGAAGCAAATTGTAAACTTGTAAACAAATGAAAGTTATTACAAATTGAGTCACATGCTTATAAACTATTTTTGGCTAGGTATAGTGGAAATCCCAAAGCAATAGTCCAGCAGTGTTGGTGTGGTGGCTTCCCACTCTTCAGGGATCTAGAATCCTACTACTCTGCTCTCCCCACCTTAGAGTGTGGTTTCCATACTCAAGATTACTGCATGATCCAAGAGGCTGCTGGGGCACCAGCTATCACACTCACTTTCCAGGTAGCAGCAGGAAGGGAGAAGTGGTAGGGGATTTAGGGGCAGTCAGGGGAGTTGAGGACAAAGCAACATGTCCTGGCTGTTTCCCTCTTTGGGAGGGAGAAAACCAATTTCCGCTTGCTTTCCATTAGCCAGAACTAGACCTGTGGCCACACTTAGCTGCAAGGGAAGCTGGAAAATGTTAACTTAAAGCTAGTATGTTGATACCCTAAGTAAGGTTTGAGTTTTGATATGAAGGAGAAAGGGGAGAATGGACTCTGGGTAGTAACTAGAAGTCTCTGATACACTTCATTATAATTATTATGTTAGTATTCTTTTGGGTGAGCATTTATTAATCATAATAACAGCAATAATAAAAATAAAGGCTAGCATTTGGAGATGTTAATATTTCTTAGGCACTGTCCTCAACCGTTTTTACACATTAGGTCTTTTAACACTCCCAGTGTCTCTTTGTAGTGGTGTCTGTTACTGTCTCTTTATACTGGCTGAAGTTTGGGCTCTTTTTTTTTTTTTTAAGTTTGGGCTCTAGAAGCTCTGAATGGACAAGTGACAGGGCACACAGATATTAGGAAGCTAGAGCAGGCTTTGAACTTAGGCCCTGTTGGCTTGCCCAGTCAGTAATCAATGTATCTATTTGGCCAGTAAACAACCCCTATTGAGTTCCTCACGGGTGCTGTACCTTACATTATACAGCGTCTTCAGAGGTAAAAGGGTGCCTTCTAAATTTTACCCAGCAGTCACTCATTTTTTGTGTGTGCTTTGCACAGTTTTGATAAACATCAAGTCCTCTTTGCCTCTATGTTTCACGGTAGGCCAGGTTAAGCAGCCCCCAGATCTCCATGGCTTAGAATAGCAAAAGGTTTATTTCTTACTTGTATGCCAGGTCTAGTGTGGGTGACCAGGGCTCCTCTGCTCTTTGTGGTCACTCAGGGACCCAGGCTGAGGGAGGCTTCCGCTGGATACATGCTTCTCCAGTCTCGATTGCAATGATAGAAAGCACAGTGAAATTTGCATGCACCACCTCTTAAAGCTCCCACCCGGAAGTGACATTATCACTTCTCTCCTTTCTCATTGATTGTTTTCACTGATCGAAGAGGTCACGTGGCCATGCTTTCTTTTAATTTGGGGAATGGGATGGGGTGACCCCACCATTCACCTGAGAGGAGAACCAGACTCTCCTGGAGTCAGGAAGGGAAAATGGGACGTTTTCTAGGACAGATGTGGTCTTCAGAGGAGTGTCCCTCCTAGAAAGCCCCCAAGTCCTCCTCCTCTTGACTCCCCCAGTGCTGGGCTTGCAGCGGTGAACAAGACAATGAGGCCCCTGTTCTCTGGGTGAAGGGGAAGCAGCCTGTGGGTGGGCCTGAGTATAGACTCGCATGTCCTTTACCTCCATCCTGGGGCTTAAAGATGTCATTCTCTGCCGTTGTCTGCAGCTCAACAACTCCGATTCTGGCCTCTTCACCGTGTTCACAGGGGTCAAAGACTTCAGCAGGATCCACCTCGTGGACAAGTGGAATGGAGTCAGCAAGGTGAAGGCAAGAGGCGACAGCCACCCTATGCAGGGACCGGTAGGGGTGGCAAGGGCTGGGATCCACCGCCCAGAGCGCCTCCTTCTCTTAAAACAGGAGGTTGGGATTGACATGTACACACTGCTATATTTAAAACAGGTAACCAATGAGGATCTCCTGTGTAGCACAGGGAGTGCTGCTCAATATTCCTTAATAACCTAAAAGGGAAAAGAATTTGAAAAAGAATAGATACATGTGTATGTAAAATGGAATCACTTTGCCGTATACCTGAAACTAACACAACATTATAAATCAACTATGCTTCAATTAAAGAAACAAAACAACACAGAGGAAGGGATTGCATCTGTCGGGGAGATGCTCTTGAGTCCTGGACCCTACCTATGTTTAAGGCTCAGCTAGGACTTTCTAGGTGGCTTAGCGTAAACAATGTGCCTGCCAAGCAGGAAATCCCTGGAGGAGGAAATGGTAACCCGCTCCAGTTCTCTTTCTTGTCTGAAAAATCCCATGGACAAAGGAGCCTAGTGTGCTGCGGTCCATGAGGGTGCAGAGTCAGACGTGACTGAGCAAGCAGGCAAAGCCTCAACTAGGACTTCCCTGGCGTCCCGGTGGTTAAGACTCTGCCCTTCCACTGCAGCCGGGGTGGGTTCGATCCCTCCTGAGGGAAGTTCTGTCCATGTGCCCCAAGGCGCAGCCAAAATGAAACAAAAGGAAAACTAGTTCTTGGTTCCCAGTAGGTGGGTGGGGCATATGATTTATTTAGCACCTAATGTATGCTAGGAACCACATTGTTTCTTTCCTTTGGTGCTTCACTTACAAGAATGCTTCAAATATTACACTGAAGATATAGCCATCCGTTGCACTGAAAGATCGTTGAGTTAAAAAAAAATTACGCTAGATACACAGGAAGACATTCACTTTAAAAAATAAAATAATAGAGACAGATATAAAGTGCACTTTGTACGTCTTCATACGTCCAGCCCCATTCCCACCCAAACTACAGAGGAAACCCACAGTTATCAGTATTGGATATATTCTTCCTGTGTATTTTTGTCCATTTGAGGTGCGATTTTTTTTTTTTCTTCTAGGAGCAGAATAAAATCATACCATGAGCATTGTTTTGCAACTTGCTTTTTTCACCTGAGCGGTCTTTCGTCATTTCTCATGAAAAAATGATTATGTAGTGGTGGTGCCCACACCTTCCAAATGCTCATCAGGGTGATGGTTGCAGAGACTGGACGGCTGGGGACAGGTTATCCCCCATCAGGGCCGGACTGAGAGGATTACCATCGCAACCAGTAATAACCATTCTGCATGGACACTGTTGAAATTCTCTTTAGCTTGCTTTCTCAAGATAAAAATGTACCGGGACTTCCCTGGTGGTCCAGTGGTTAGGACTCTGCACTTCCACTCCAGGGGGCCCGGGTTCAGTCTCTGGTTGGGGAATTAAGATCCCACATGCAGCGTGGTATGGCCAAAATATGTGTGTGTGTGTGTGTGTGCATGTTGTGTTGTGTGTGTATGTTGATGTTGTTTAGTCTCTAAGTCATGGTCAATTCTTTTGCAACCGCATGGACTGTACCCACCAGGCTCCTCTGTCCATTGGATTTCCCAGGCAAGAATACCTGAGTGGGTTGTCAATTCCTTCTCCAGAGGTTCTTCCCGACCAAGGGATCAAACCCGTGTCTCCTGCATTGGCAGGTGGATTCCTTATCACTGAGCCTCCAGGGAGGCCCAATATGATGTACACACACACACACACACACACACACACACACACACACACACGCATGCGCGCGCGCGCAAATGAACATATGCTTAAAAACCTACTAGGACAGATGGGTAAAAAGTGAGAAGTCTGTTTTTTTCTATCCGAGTGTCATTCTCTAGAAGCAACTACTGTTTTGCAATCTCCTGGTGGCGACCATCATGATTTTAAATATTTCACTTGGGGCTACCTTCTGACTTGATCTGTTTTGACGACGTGCCTGCCTACTTCCTGTCTGAGAGGCGATGACATCTGTCTCCCCTGCCCACTGTGCTCCTTGGAGGCATGAGTGACAGGTCCATTTTACAGATGAAGTTATTGAGTCCCCAGCAAAGTTGTACATTCAGGGATCCACGGTTACGGAATGGGGAACTGCCATCGACAGTCTGTTTGGCTGTCTGTCTACACAGCCTGATCTCCTTGCACCAGGACGTCTATCCAGGACTGGCTTCTCTCAATTGGGTGGTGACTTCACACGGTGTGTGAAGTCGGAGCTCCAAGTCACCTGGGCAGTGTCCAAGTCTTTATGAGTCCTTGCTTGACTAAGAGGCCGTGTTTAAATACTTCCCCACAGGTCAACTTCTGGCATTCCGATCAGTGCAACATGATTAACGGAACTTCCGGGCAGATGTGGGCACCATTTATGACCCCTGAATCCTCGCTGGAATTCTACAGCCCCGAGGCCTGCCGGTAATTGCCCTGATGTGTGACATTCCGGGCCTCCTGGGAAGTCTGCCTTGTGGATGCTCAGAGCCGAACCAAGTGGCTTGTGGCGTGTGCTTGGAGAGCGCCTGGCTCTTCTGCACGTCCGCTGGCCCCTGGCGCCATCTTGAATTCTCTTTGGCTGCACCATGAAGAGCCGAACTCCAACTCCTGGTGCTTTTGCAAGGCCCGGGGAGGCTGTTGGTGGTTGTTGGGGCTTGGTGGTGGTGATGGACAGGAAATGGGCAAGATGGCAGGGGCCATGGAATAAGGCAACGATGGGCTCCCTGTGCCAGCTGCCCTGTTTCCAGTTGGGTGCTGAGAAGCCTGGATGCCTCGCTCCCAGTCCCTCCACTTTCCAGAGTACAGCCTCAGAGGTCAGCTTGGGGCTAAACAATTCCAGTCGCCCCCGCAGAGTGGCAGAAGAGACAGCGGCTCCTAGAGCCCTTATCTGGGTGTTTCCCTGTCCTCGGCTCCTCTGTTGAGGCTACTCTGGAAGAATCCTTTGCTTGGGATTTCACTGATGTGAACTCAAGAGACTCACCTGCCACCCTAGCAGATCTTGACACAGCCCTGTCTGCGCGAGGCGCTGGGGTCCTGGCAGAGAGAGGATGGCCGGGTCCTTGCTCCCTGGGGGTTGTGTCCTGGCTGGGGACTCAGGCCCATGGACCCGCAGGGGAGGGTCAGAGAGTGGAGGTGTTTTTATTCTGTGTGTGTTCACTTCCCGAAATTAGAAATTTCAACTTAGAGAAGCGTTCCCAGAAAGTGCAGTCTTCTCTGCATTTGTTGTTGTTTAAAACGTTGCTAAGTTGTGTTCGATTCTTTTGTGACCCCAGAGACTGTAGCCTGCCAGGCTCCTCTGTCCTTGGGATTCTCCAGGCAAGAATACTGGAGTGGGTTGCCATTTCCTTCTCTAGGAGATCTTCCTGACCCAGGGACTGAACCCTCATCTCCTACATTTCCTGCTTGGCAGGCGGATTCTTTACTGCGGAGCCACGAGGGAAGCCGTTTCTCTGCATTCCCTTCTCCAGTTTCCCTGATTGTTTCTTTTGCCCCATCAGCTTTATCCTTCTCACTTCTCTCTCTCCCTGTCTCTCTCCTTCCCTCCCTCTCTTCTTTGTGGACCCTTTGAGAGTATGTTGGACACCTAAATACTTCAGTGGGTGTTTTCTAAAAACAAGGGTATTTCCTTATGTAACCACATCACACCACCATAAGGAGATAATTTAGATAATTTAGGTCAATTTAGATAATTGACCTGATACTATTGTCTAGGGCGGTAGTCTTCAATAAAAATATAATATAAGTCCCATACACAATTTTAAATTTTCTAGAGGCTGCATTAAAGAAAAATCAGTTAAAGTCATTTAATGATGTTTTATTGGACCCAGGAGATCCAAAATGGTATCATTTCACAGTGGGTAAACAAATGTAAAATACTAAAGATGGACTTGCCTGGGAGTCTAGTGGTTGAGACTCCACACTTCCATTGCAGGGGGCATGGGTTCTGTCCCTGGCTAGGGAAGTTCCACATACTGTGCAATGTGGCAAAAAAAAAAAAAGAGAAAAATATTGAAGAGCTGTCTTCCATTGTTTGGGGGTATCAAGCCATAGGAATCTGGAGTATATTTGACACAGCCACATCCCAAATTGGCCTGGCCCCATTTCAAGGGCTCTAAGGCCACGTATGCTGAGTGGACCCTGCGAATAGGACAGGTGGGGTGGTTCTGATCCACAGGCCATGTTCAAGTTTAGAAGCGCCTTTGAGAAATATGGCAGGGTGAACGGAAAGAGGGTGAATGGGGGTGGGTTATGGTGCTGCTCCCTGCAGAGGTGACAGCCGAAATGGGACCTGAGTGAAGAACTGAAGTCTGATGTGGGAATAAGAGGGAGGAACATTCCAGACACTGGGAGCAGCAGGTACAAAGGCCCTGGGGCAGGAGGGAGCATGTTGGAGGAATAGCCAGGGGGCCCGAGGGGTACAGTACACGGTGTTGTTGGGTTATTGTTCAGTCGCTAAAGTTGTGTCCGACTCTTTGCGACCCCATGGACTGCAGCATGCCAGCTTCCTCTGTCCTTTACTATCTCCCAGAGTTTGTTCACATTCATGTCCGTTGAATCAGTGATGCTGTCTAACTATCTCATCTTCTGCTGCCCCCTTCTCCTTTTGCTTTCAGTCTCTTTCCCAGCATCAGGGTCTTTTCCAGTGAGTTAGCTGTTTGCATCAGGTGGCTGAAGTATTGGAGCTTCAGCATCAGTCCTTCCAGTGAATATTCAGGGTGGATTTCCTTTAGGATTGACTGGTTTGATCTCCTTGCAGTCCAAGGGACTCTCAAGAGTCTTCTCCAGTTAGCAGGGGCTGAATCCTATAGAAGCTTGTGGCCATGGTGATGACGTTGGATTTTATTCTAGATTAGACTGGAAGCAGTTGCAGTCTTACGTGGGGTTGTGATATATTTTGTCCATGTTTTAAAGCTTGTGGAGAATGGATTGGTGTAGGTGGTAGAGGCAGGGAGGCACATAAGGAGGTTGTTGTAATTTGCCAGGGAGAGACGGTTCAAACTGGGACACGGTGTGGGGGTGGCCGTGCCCGTGGGGAGTGAGTTTACTCAGGCCACCCAGTTCCGGCCACCGCCTTCTGGGATGTCATCCTACATCATCTGTCCCTGCAGGTCCATGAAGCTCATCTACAAGGAGCAGGGGATGTTTGGAGGCATCCCCACCTTTCGCTTCGTGGCTCCCAGCACCTTATTTGCCAACGGGTCCGTCTACCCACCCAACGAGGGCTTCTGCCCGTGCCGGGAGTCCGGAATCCAAAACGTCAGCACCTGCAGGTTCAGTATGTGTCATCCCTGATGGGAGGGCGGGAGGGTGTGGCCCATGATGAGGGGTTTATCTGTCTCTTTAATTCCTGGCCTCTGTACCCTCGATAATTCCATTTGTCCAGAGATAATGAGGGCAGGAAGATAACTCGAAAGAAAAAATATGCCATGTGTATCTGTTGCTGTCGTAATAAATTCCCACAAACTTGGTGGCCTGGAATAGCACAGGTTTATGATCTTAAGCACTCCTGTGGTTCAGAAGTCCGACACCGGCCTCCCCAGGCTAAGAGCCAGGTGTCAGCAGGCTGCTTTCCTTTCTGGAGGTGGAAGGGGTGGCTTTGTTTCCTTGCCTTTTCCAGCTTCTAGTTTTTGTTGTTCAGTCACTCAGTCGTGTCCGGCTCTTTGCGACCTCATGGACTGCAGCACTCCAGGCTCCTCTGTCCTTCACTGTCTCCCAGAGTTTTCTCCAATTCATGTCCATTGAGTCGGTGATGGTATCTAACCATCTTATCCTCTGCCTCCCCCTTCTCCTCCTGCCCTCAATCTTTCCCAGCATCAGGGTATTTTCCAGTGAATCAGCTTTTCACATCAGGTGGCCAAAGTATTGGAGCTTCAGCTTCAGCATCAGTCAATGAATATTCAGGACTGACTTCCTTCATTATTGACTAATTTGATCTCCTTGCATTCCAAGGGACTCTCAAGAGTCTTCTCCAGCACCACAGTTCCAAAGCATCAATTCTTCAGCTCTCAGCCTTTTTTATGGTCCAACTCTTACATCCGTACATGACTACTGGAAAAACCATAGCTTTGACTAGATGGACCTTTGTTGGCAAAGTGATGTCTCTGCTTTTTAATACCTTGTCTAGGTTTGTCATAGCTTTCCTTCCAAGGGGCAAGCATCTTTTAATTTCAAGGCTGCAGTCACCATCCGCAGTGACTTGGAGCCCCAGAAAAGAAAATCTGTCACAGCTTCCAGCTTCTAGAGACCCCTAGAATTCCTTGCTCAGGGTTCCCTTCCTCCGTTTTCAAAACCAGCAACATCACAGCTCTCTGATCCCACTCCTGTGGTCACATCTCTTTTTCTGATGCTTTTGGGCTTCCCTCTTCCAGTTTTAAGGGCCCTGGAGACTATATCTGGCCTACCTGGATAATCTAGGCCACACTCCTATTTTAAGCCGATTAGCAGCCCTCATCCCTCCTGTAGCCTAATTCCCTTTGTAACCTTTGTAATCCACAGGTCCCAGGGGTTAGGAAGCAGACATCTTTGGGAAGGGCATCATTCTGCCTCCCCGGCCACGATAGGTAGCTTAAAAATGAGGCATCGTAGGGAAGA
This sequence comes from Dama dama, assembly GCF_033118175.1. NCBI lineage: Eukaryota > Metazoa > Chordata > Mammalia > Artiodactyla > Cervidae > Dama > Dama dama. Next base: position 21,754,860 of record NC_083685.1, on the reverse strand, counting down.
CCTTTTCCCTCATCTGGGGTGGAAAGGAAGCTGGCAATAGCCTGAGTTCCATCAATCTTGTTCAGTGTGGGACTTCTCTGGCTGTCCAGTGGTTAAGGCTCTGCGCTTCTGCTGCACGGGGCTTGGGTTCGATCCTTGATCAGGGAACTAAGATCCAGCATGCCTGTCGCACCACATGGCCAAAAAACCAATAAATAAATAGATAAATAAGTTAAAAAAAAATCTTGTTCAGCGGTGTGCGCTTACGGGCTCGGGTGTGGTCACTGGCGCTGCCACATCCTCACTGTTTTCTGGTTGGGTGCCAGTCCTCGAGGCACCCCGCCTCACGTGCTTACTGTGGAGACTTGGATATCAGCACAGCTTCCCTCTCCTGACCCTCCTCCAGGTTACTGGCAAGCCCGGCCTTCAAATTAATTCCTGAGTCCTTCCTCTCTTCCGGCTGCCTCATGGTCCAGGGCCCTTCAGTTGGCCTTCCTCTTGCATTGTGGCTACCCTGTGTGCCAACCATTTCTCAGACTTCCCAGTGTGTTCCCCTTATGTGGCTATTTAAACTGAAATCGGTGACTTCCCTGGCACTCCGGTGGTTAAGGCTTCCACTCCAAGGGATATGGGTTCGATCCCTGGTCGAGGAACTAAGATCCTGCATATGGCATGACATGGCGGGGAAAAAAAAAAAAAGAAATCAATAAATTGAAATTGGTTTGATTGAAATCAAATTTAAAAAGCAGTGCCTTATTGCACTGGCCATATTTCAGATGGTCCCCACCCACATGTGCCGAGTCGAATGACTGTCCCATGGGATGACAGTGCAGCAAGAGAACATTTTCATTATCGTAGAAAGTTCTATTGGACACGGTTCCAGCCAGCTGCCCAGGGGGCCTTTCTGAGACTCCCAAACGGCACCCAGCCGTTTGCTTTAAGTGTCCAACCCATGCGGGTAGAGCGAAGTCCTTACAGAGGCCCCAGTGTTGTCCGGATGTGGCCTCTGCTGGTCTCTCTAATGTCATTTCTCCCCATAGTTTCCCCTTAACTATTCTTTAGCTCCGCTGCCTTTGCCCTCTTTCTAAGATATATCTAGTTTGGTCCTGCCTCAGGGCTTTTGTATCAGCTATTCCCCAGGCTGCTGTAGATCTCTCTGGATCTTTCCCTCACCCCCTCCTGGTCTGTCCCAATGCCACCTCCTCCAGCAGGCCTGCTCTGATTTCCCACTCTAAAGTTGCTCTCCCCACCCCACCTCCCAGATACTCTCTGTCTTTCCACCCTTTGTTGTCTTCCCGGTGCTCATCACCCCCTGAAATCACTGCAAGTGTCTCCACTGGACTGTAAGCACTGCAGGCAGGCCTGTGTCCTCAGCTTCTGGAATTGTGCTCGGAAGTAGTGGGGACTCAGGCAGTGTGTAAACATATGGATGTGTGGGTGTATCCTACTTAGGAAATTGAGGCTCAAGGCTGGGGTGTGACTGAGCTCACAGGGCTGGTAGGACAAGAAGCCATTCCTCATCTTTCTAGGTCTTGTCTTTTGGGGCCTGTTTGATTAGAGCCATGTTGTCAGCTGGAGATGGGGATTTGGGAGGGGTTGTTTGCAGGAGGGTTGGGAGGAGGGACTGTCAGCAGGTTGGGCGGTTTCCCCAAGTGCAGGCAGAATGAGGTACTTCATGGGCAACGTTTGAAGCTGGGACCTGGAAGTGCCCACCTCTGCCATGGCCTTTTCTGGCCCTCCTGCCCTTTCCCTCTGTTTGCTTCTTTCTTCACTGGTGTCTATGGGAGTTTCTGCTTGTAGGTGAGCTGACAGTGCAGAGACCTGGTAGGCTGTGTGCTACACAGTTGCCATAGCAAGTGGCAGATGCTATACCAGCCTGATTAGGCTGTAAAGGGCACTTCTTGGTTTATCTTTGTATTAGGCATGGCTCCAGAGCTCAGCTGTGGTCCGAAGCTGCCTTTTGCCATGGGCCAGCTTGATTTTCCTCTGGACTGGTTTCATTGCCAGGCAGGCTTTTGGCTCCAGGGTCCAGGCTCACCTCCTTCCAGCAGAAAGGGGGCCACTGGGTCTTCTGTATTCCCTCAAAGGTCCCAGAGTTTGCTCTGATTGGGCTGGCTTTTATCACATGACTGGCTGTGAACCAATCAGTGGCCAAGGGTGGGCTGTGCGGATTGGCCAGGCTGTATCACATGCTCAGCCCCTGGTTCAGTGAGTGGAGCCAGCACCCACATGGCAAGAGGTTGAAAGTAGGGGAGGGGCTTAATTGGAGCATAGGTTCCAGGAGATTGTGCATAGTAGGCAGCAGAAACAATATATCCATCCACTGCCAAGGGCTAGGCTTGAAAATTACACTGCCTCATCTTAGCACATGTGCCAAAAGAACTTCAGAAGTGCAAGGGAATTATATATGCATTATGTAAATACAATTTTTTTCTTTTATGTTGAAATAGACATGTATACAAGAAAGATACCCAACTGACACATGCACTTTGAAAGTCCACAAAGGGATGCAGAAAGAGAGCAGGAGTGATCCTCTCAGCCGCTGGCCTCACTTCTAGCACCACGGCTTTGCCTGCCGTGGTCTTTATGTAAATGGAGTCATAAAGCATATATTTCTTTTTCTCTATTTCTGGCTTCTTTCACCCATTTGCAAACTGGTGAAGTCCGTCCCCGTTGTTGCGAGTGCTCTTTTCATTGCTGTATAGTATTTCAGTGGGACTGCACTTCCATATCCTTACCTCTTTTACTGTTCATGGGCATCCAGTAAGGTTCTGCTCATTGATCATGACCCTAGTATTGCTAGGAACGTTCTCATACATGTCTTTGGGTGCACTTGTGTGTGTATTTCTGTGGCATTTTATCTGAAGATAAGAAATACCCACTCATTTCGCTTTCTGGGCCTTGAGGAGTTCTTGGACTCAGAACTGTCTCTCCTCCAACCTCCATGCTGTGTAAGGTCCTGAGACTTGTTCACTAGAACCCCTTAATTGTAATCCACGGTGATCCTGAGCAATTAGGTCTGGTTAGATGTGTCGTAAAGCCATAAATTAATTACCACTTATTACCTGGGCGTTGTCTCTCTCAATCTGTTTGGAAGTAAAATAGAAAAAACACATACATGCATACATGCTATTAAAAAACCAAGCAAGCTGAAGCAAGAGCAGGTGATGGCAAATTGGTCTAGCCCATCTCAGTCTCCCCGCAGCCTTGCAGGCATGATGGAGCTTGTTTTGAGGTTCATCATCTTCTAGGGCCTGGCTCAGTGACTGCTTCCCTTACCGAGGGGGAGGGGTTCCTCGTGTGTTTGCTCTGTTGATCTCCTCTCACAGTAGAGATGGGAGAATGGGAAACAAGGTTTTTCAAATTGTGAAACGTTGTCCTTGGTGGTGCCTAAGACCTCAAAGATCCAAGGAGGCAGCTTTAAATAAAATTGACTTACATGGTACGAGGGGGGCTTCCTGGGTGGCTCAAGTGGTAAAGAACCCACCTGCCAATGCATGAGATGCAAGAGAGGAGGTTTCAGTCCTTGGCTCGGGAAGATCCCCTGGAGAAGGAAATGGCAACCTGCTCCAGTATTCTTGCCTGGAAAATCCCATGGACAGAGGAGCCTGGTGGGCTACAGTCCATGGGGTCACAAAGAGTCGGACACAACTGAGCATGTGTGTGCATGCACGGACACACACACACAGACACAGTGAGTTAGGGCTTCTGTTTTCCATCCTTTTTGTCCTCCTGATTATCTCCAGGGGAAAGTGTTGGTGCTGAGAGGGCTTGAGTGCCATTCTAACACTCATCTCTCCCTTTTGACAGAGAAAGAGCAAGTCTCACGGTGCCAGCCTCTTTTTTTTCGTGTAGGTAACAGTCTCTGGATAGAATCTACAGCATTCATTTGTTCACATTGTATTTATTCCTGGATTTATTTTCTAATTCCGGCAAGTGTTTACTAGTTATGCTTCGGATAGCAAGCATCTTTAAAATATAGCTGTTGAAATAAAGCAATAGCAGCTGCTTCAAAGAAGCACATTATGTAACAGTGAAGGGGGTATCCGGATATGGCAACACATCAGAGAGACACTGGGAAGAATAAATTAATGTTGAGAAACTTGAAGGCAGTGGATGGAAAAGGACTCTGGGAAAAATGAAGTCAGACAGCAGTGAAATCCCAGCTTTTGTTTTAAACTGGTGCTTGGCTTTGCTAAGAAAAGCAGAAAGAATCTAGACATTTGAGGTTGCCAGACACACATAAGCAGTAATGTGGGTCACCTGGCTGGCAGTCCATGGGCTGCTGGTTTTAGGGGAGGAGGCCTTTTAAGTTTTGGTCTTTCTCTTTTTCGTATCAAGGTGAAGTTCATGTAATATCCAGTTAACCATTTTAAAGTTCACGATTCAGTGACATTGAGAACATTCAAAATGTCGTGCAGCCTCCACCACAGTCCAGTTCCAGAGCATTCTCATCAGCCCCAGAGGAGCCCCTGTACCCCTTAGCACTCACTCCCCATCTTTCCTCTCCCCGGCCCCTGTCACCGCCAGTCTGCTCTGACTCTGTGATTTGCCCATTCTTGACCATCACCAGTTTCTGAGAGAGGCTTATTCTTTTCCTCCTTGACTCATTGTCCATCAGGCTTGTTGTCTGTTGTCCTGAGCACATGAGGATGCCGTGATGTTGGCCTCGCTTGGTCGGGTGATGGAGAGGTTCAGCTTCGGGTGTCTGGGTGTGAATTTCTTACTCGGAGGGACCCGAGTCAGTCTCTGTCCTCACACACTGGCGTCCATCCCACAGACCCGCTGCTGGGAGAGAAGGAACAGAGCAGGTGTGTCTTCTCCCCTCCCGAGGACGTGAGGGAGACCTGAGGTGTGCACACCCGAACAGCTCTGATCATTGCATTGCCTGCAGAAGACAGTCCGGGCTGCTTGGCTTGGCAATCCAGAGGCCCTTCCTCTCACCCAAGTTCAAGTCTTTCTATCCTCAGTTCCCATCATTCCCTCCAGGCACTGTCTGCTCCATACGCACTGTGCATTTTCTCATCTCCTTGCATTGGCCCCTGCCATCCCCTCACCTGGAATGCCATCCCCTGACCTTCTCTGCCGGCGTCTTTGAGCCAGCATCTTCTCCTTGCCTTAATTTCTCCCCCTTTACCATTCTTACGGCGCTGAGCTTGTCCCTTGCTGGGTGGGTTCCAGTTCCTGGTGCCTCTTGGGTGCTTGGTAAATAATTACACACTGAGTGAGTTCTGTCTAGTTATTGTTGTTTGCATCTTGTCATCTTCACGAGGTGGGTGCCCTGCGGGCAGTGGCTGTGTTTTCATTGCCTGTGCATCCCTTCACCCAGCTCAGGGCTTGACATGAGCAGGTCTCTGGATGTGCAAACGTGCTGCCTTTGTCTGACACCCCCTCTCTGCCCCTTTGCTTTCCAGATGCACCCTTGTTTCTCTCCCATCCTCACTTCTACAACGCTGACCCAGTCCTGGCAGAGGCAGTGTCTGGCCTCCATCCTAACCCAAAAGAACATTCCTTGTTCCTGGACATCCACCCGGTGAGCCCCTGCCTGTCAGCCTTTGGGTGGGGGTGGGGGAGATTTCTGTTTGGTGCACACTCAACTTTCTCCTCTCCCCACCAGGCACCAGGCTGTTCCAGGGTGGGGGGGATGGGAAGCCTGGGTTTCTTTGGCATTGATAGTTTCTAGGCTATCAAGTCATCAAAGTTTGCCCTGACTCCATAGTGCAAGGACTTTATTATCTCTTTATAAGGGAATTGTCTCTATAAAAAGATCATAACACAGTAAATTAATTAGGAATTATCAACCTGTAAATTAGCCAGAGGCAGCCCTCTGGCTGTGCCAACATATCATAAAGATCTTTAGGTACCGACAAGAACCTGGAACGTCTTGCAGATAAACTGGGCTCTGGGGAATTTGTCCTGTGTGATGTTTTGTCTGCAAACAGGGACCAGGAGGCTATCAGACCTGCACCTGTGACCCTCCTGTGGACATGTCTTTACCCTGTTGCTTCTTCTCTTAGGGCCTCCATCCACTGCAAATTTGCCCATTTGGACTTGGTGGCTTTATCATTAATTAAAAAAATTCTTTGGGTTTCTGTTTCTGGAGTGGACATTTGTGGTCTCCCCCCATAGGCCTTTTTGGAAGCTCTTCTTCTTGGTGCTTTTCCATGCTGTTTTCCTTGATACTACTCAGATTTTCTTAGCCACTGACTCAACTCACAGCCCCTAGCACTCCACCTTCTAGCTCTCTCTCTTATTTTTTCACTGAAAATCCAGACTGGGAATTCCCTGGCTGTCCAGTGGTTAGGACTCCATGCTTTCGCTGCCGAGGGTGTGTCTTCAATCCCTAGCTGGGGAACAAAGATCCCGAAAATTATGTGGCTTGACCAAATTAATAAAATAAAATAAAATAAATCTGGGTTAGTGAAGTCAGCCATGCTTGCACACATTTCACATTCGTATTTCTAGAATGCTCATTATGCTATTATTATAGACATAATCCTATTCATTTAATTTTCACAATAATCAGAGAGGTGGGCATTGCTATTCCCATTTTACAGATGGGTAAACTGCAGCCCAAAGAGGTTAAGTGCTCCAACTAGTAAATGGGGTTCTTGTCCCCATCAGGGAAAGAGCTGTTCTGTCTTGTTAATTGCTTGAATTCTAGCGGTTAGCACAGAAGTACTTGTATTTCAGTAAACATGGGTTTGATTTACTGAGATCCTAGTGGTTGAGAGTGAGTAAGGGATAAGACTGACTTCAAACATAGGTCTTCTTTTTTAATTAAATTTTTTTTTTATTATTTCAAAATGTTTTTTCTTTAAATCTGAGTATCATTTGCATATGTCTGTTTCTTAAAAAATTAATATACTTTGTTTTTTGTTGTTGTTCTGTTTTTTGTTTGACTGCGTGGGATCTTAGTTCCCATGACCAGGGATCAAACCCTTGCCCTCTGCAGTGGAAGTACAGAGTCTTAACCACTGAGCCTCCAGGGAAGTCCCTACTTTGTTTTTGTTTTTTTTTTGTTTTTTAGATGAGTTTTAGGCCTGCAGATAAACTGAGCAGGAAATACAGAGTCCCTAGACCTTGTTTTCCCCGGCACGAAGTTTGTTACAGTTGATGAATGAATGTTATTATTAACTAAAGTCAGTAGCTTACATTATGCTTCACTCTGTGTTGTTCAGGTTTATGGGTTTTGACAAATGCATGATGACCTGTGTCCACCATTCAGTCTCCTGAGTGGCTTCACTGCCTTCGGAATCCTGTGTGTTCCATCCATTTATCCCCCGACTACCTTCTATTTTCACTCCCATCTAACCCTTGGCAGCAGCTGATCTTTTCTATCTCTATAGTTCTGCCTTTTCCAGAATATCACATAGTTGGAACCATCGAGTATACAGCCTTTAAAAAAAAAAATTGAAGCATAATGAATATACCACGTTATTTAAGCAACAAGTGTTATAATGAATATACCGTGTTATTTAAGCAACCAGTGTTATAATGAATATACCACATTATTTAAGCGACAAGTGTTATAATGAATATACCACATTATTTAAGTGACAAGTGTATATGATATGTGCTTGTGTCTGACTCTTTGTGGCCCCGTGGAGTGTAGTCTGCCAGGCTCCTCTGTCCATGCGATTTCCCAGGCAAGAACACTGGAGTAGGTTCCCATTTCCTCCTCCAGGGGATCTTCCAGACCCAGGGATCAAACCTGGATCTTCTGCATTGGCAGGCAGATTCTCTACCACTGAGTCTCCTGGGAAGCCCCAGTATATAATACAGTGATTCACAATGTTTAAAGCTTATACTCCACTTATAGTTACTTAATTTAAAATATTGACTATACAAACAGGTCTTTTAATGCCCACTACCTTCTGTCCTGTATTAATATACAGTTGATGAAGTGGGTATTAATGAATTAAGTTGATCATAATTAATTAATATGATTCTATTACATGTCCTAGATTAAATTCAGTCTTTATTGTTAGACTTGTTAAGGCTTTTCCATATTGTCTTAAACTTTTAACCAGTTTTTAAAAGGTTTTTATTAGGGACTTCCCTGGTGGTCCTTTGGTTAAGGCTCTGCACTCCCAATGCAAGTGACACAGGTTTGATCCCTGGTCAGGGAACTGAGATCCCATGTGCCATGTGGTATGGCCAAAAGAAAAAAACAAAGACTTTTATTAGAAAGCTAACAAATGGTTTTCCACTTTCTTTTTTAGTTCATTCGTTTCACTGCTTCTCTCTCTCCATTCCTTTCTTTTTCTCTGCTGACTTTTCTCTGTTCTCACTGGTGACTTTCATTTTAGTGTATGGACTTTCTTTTTCTCCGCCACATTGAGAAAGAAACAGTTAAGTCTGGGAGGCTGGAGAGATGCAAACAGTTGTTTTGCAGCAGTGCATCAGCAGATGCAGAAGTAGGCTTCTCCTAGTTCTCATTTCAGGCCAGAGGCAGACAGGGAGAGGAAGTGGCCTTGGATTTGTTGTTGATTTGGGGAGGATGAGCGTGGGGGTGGATCTGCTGATTTCTGATCTCATTAGCTTTGAAAACAGAATGCCTCCTGGAAGCGGCTTCTCTGCTGCCTGCTTTTCTGCTCCTGAAACCGGGGGAGGGAACCCTTGACAGATGTGGGCTCATGGGGCAAATGTCTGTTCTCTGGGGTTGGGACGAGGGGGAGAGGCAGGGCTTTGCTCAAGAAGAGGTGGCCAGACAGCAGCTGGAGGACAACTGGGGAGGGAAGGAGACACATTTCCTGGGGAAGGAAGTGGCCTGGGTAGAGACCCCAGGGTGTAGAGTCTGGACAGCAGGATGTGTCGGGATCTACAGGATCACCCTCAAGTGGGAGGATTTGCTGGAAGGACTCCCAGGACCCGGCAGGTAGTCACACTCGCTTCTGTGATGAGTCACAGCGAAGGACAGAAAGCACAGTCAGTAAAGGGGACGGCACGTGGGGTGAAGGCTGCGGGAACCAGGCACAGGCTCCCAGAGCCTTCTCCTGGAGGGTCACACTGGGCAAACGTCGCTCCCCGTGTGAGGTGTCCTCAGCCAGGGACGCCCAGTCAAGACTCAGCACCCAGGGTGTTTATTGTGGGCACCCTCTGCCTGGCACGGACTCCAGACTCCAGGAAGGAAAGCAGGTGTCAGCATAAACTAAACTGTTTTACAAACCCTCTAGGCCAGGGAGTCCCTCTTATCTGTCAGGGAGAGGTGGGAACCCCCTGAAATCCAGGATCCCAGAGGCCAGACGGGGGCCACCATTCCAGGAGGGCAGCCTCAGGCCCACTGGATGAACGCTTTTTCAAACACGGGGGATCTTGCTCACATCCTGCCAGGTTCTCAAGTTCAAACTCTCCCCAGTCATGGGAGCGTGGCCTTTGGCCAGTTCCTCTGTGCCCTGGGGCCCCAGAAGACCTGAGGATGCCGGGCTATGCTGGAAGATAATGCCTGTTCCCACTGGTGTCTGTGATAACGACATAGCGTTTATGGCCCTGAGTGTGGCTGTCTTGAATCCCTGACTTTGCCCTCGCAGAAACCCTGTGAGGTGGGCAGAGCTGTCTCCACTTTTCAGATGAGAAAGAGTCTCAGCTGAGAAGCAGCAGTCTGTCCTCAAACCTAGGTTCCTTTCCATTCTCATTTCCTTTCTTTAAAAAAATTTATTTGGCTGCATTGGGTCTTAGGTGCATCATGTGGGATCCTTCATGGTACACAGATTGTCTAGTTGTGGCACGGGCTCAGTAGCTGTGGCATGAGGGTTCAGTTGCCCGGAGGCCTGTGGGATCTTAGTTCCTCCATCAGGGATCAAACCCGTGTTGCCTGCATTGCAAGACAGATGCTTAACCACTGGACCACCAGGAAAGTCCCTCTAGTCTCATTTCCTGACACCATTCTGGAACTACCTTCCTGATTTTTGGTTCTAGATGTGTGTCACTTTATTGACTTACTACTTCAAAAACAAGATCTCATTAAAAAAAAAAAAATCCTGCACAAAGGAAGCTTTCAAATTGGGAATTAAAAATTTCTCCAGGACTTCCCTGACTGTCTGTTGATAAGACTCTCCACTTCTAATACAGGGGGCACAGGTTTGCTCTCTGGTCAGGGAACTAAGATCCCACAGGCTGCAAGAGGTAGCCAAAAAAAATTCTCTCCAAATGGAGAGCTCACTGACAGTCCAGTGGTTAGGACTCCACTCTTTTGCTGCGGTGGCCTGGGGTTCAATTCTGGTCTGGGAGCTAAGATTCTGCAAGCTGTGCAGTGGAGCAAAAAAAAAAAAAAAGGAAAAAAAATTTTCTCTAAGAAGATTAACATAAAATTAAACACACAAAGAAAAAATATCACTAAACTCTCTTGAAAATATCATCCCCTGCCCTTGGCATGAGCTCTGTTGAAATGGAGATTCCATGGAACTATATTTCAGAGGCACTAGGGACCAAGCAAGTTTCCCCGGTGGCTCAGTGGTAAAGAATCCTCCTGTCTGCAGGAGAAGCGGGTTCAATCCCTGGGTTGGGAAGATTCCCCCGGAGAAGGAAATGGCAACCCACACCAGTATTCTTGCCTGGAAAATCCCATGGACAGAGGACCCTGGTGGGCTGTGGTCCACGGGGTCACAGAGAGTTGGGCACGACTGAGCGAGTGAACAAGAGGGACCGGGCATGCTTCCTGAGTTAGCCTTTCTCTTTCAGATGCTGGCAGGAGGGAATGGAGAGGGGTGGGTGATTGGAGAAGATAGTGACTTTATCAACATGCGAATCTATTTTATTTTATTTGGAGGCTGGAGGGAGGGGTAATGACTGAGAAATATCCTTCTGCACTCAGGAATGCATTCTATGAGTGGAAAGATGGAAAGGATTATTTTTTCCTATCCAGAGAGAGTCTGGTTCCCTGGAGGGGATCCCTCAACGTTGTGGACATAAGAGCCATTTGGAGAATATGTATTTACCCATCAGGGGTTAGAGTGGGTAGAGGAGACCCCAGCAGATGGGCACTTTACCTGGGACATGCACCTTCTTGAACGGGACCAGGGAGAGGGGGATTAGAAGGGGTTCCCGGGGGTCCAGGAAGGGCTAGCCCCTCACTGCGCTTGTTGCTGCAGGTCACCGGAATCCCCATGAACTGCTCTGTGAAACTGCAGCTGAGCCTCTTCCTTAAGTCTGTGAAAGGCATCGGGTGAGTGGGGTCTGGGGGCTGGGGCTGCCTTGTGGTTGAGAGATTGGGGTCTCAGGGAGACTCTGGCCTTGTTCTGGGGAACTCAAAGTCTGAGGAGGGATATGGGATCTGGTCCCTGCCCCTTGAACTCCTAAGGGGAATCTTAGCTCTGAGCTGAGTCCAGGCCACATCCTGACACCCCTGCCCTTTTGTCTGTTGACGTTTGTCCCCCCTGTTAGTCAGAATGTTCCGTCCAAGCTGTTTCTCCCTTGACAGAGTAGCAAAAATTAAATCGTGCCCAAACTGAGTGTTTGAAAATGGAAACTTGGCCAACAGCATTCTCTAGCGAGACCATTCACCTGAGGGAAGGAAGATTTTTTTAATTTTTTTAATTGGAGTGTAGTTGCCTTAAATGTTGTTTTGTTTCTGCTGTCCAGCGAAGTGAATCAGCTGTATGTATACATTTACTCCCTCGTCCTTGGCTTTCTTTGCTGTGCGGGTCACCATGGAGCCCTGAGTAGAGTTCCCTGTGCTATCCAGCAGGTCCTCATCAGTCATCTATTTTATACACAGTATCAATAGCATATGTCAGCCCCAAGCTCCCAGTCCATTCTAGCTCCCTTCCCTCCTTGGTGTCCATACGTTTCTCTAATGTCTGTGTCTCCATTTCTACTTTTCAAACAGATTCATCTGTACCATCTTTTTAGATTCCATATATACGTGTTAATATACAACATTTGTTTTTCTCTTTCTGACTTACTTCATTGTGTGTGACTGTCTCTAGGCCCATCCATGTCTCTGCAAATGGCACAATTTCATTCCTTTTCACGACCGAGTAATATTCCACTGTGTGTGTGTGTGTGTGTGTGTGTGTGTGTGTGTGTGTGTGTGTGTGTGTGTGTGTACCACATCTTCTTTATCCATTCTTCTGTTAATGGACATTTGGGTTGCTTCTGTGTCTTGGCTGTTGTAAATAGTGCTATAGTGAACACTGGGGTGCATGTATCTTTTTGAATTATGCTTTTCTCTGGGTGTATGCCCAAGGCTTATCTTTTTGAATTATGCTTTTCTCTGGGTGTATGCCCAAGAGTGGGCTTGCTGGGTCATATGGTAGACAGGAGAAATTTTTTAAGAGCAAGTTTTCTTTTTCTTCTCTTTGTTTTTCCAGTAACAGCTTCATCAAGATTTAATTCACACAGTCTAAAACTCACCCTTTGAGAATGTACAGTACAGTAGGATATTCACAGAATTGGGCAACATCACCACAATCAATTTTGAAACATTCCATCAACCCACAAAAGAAACCCCACACCATTAGCTGTCACTCCCCATTTCCCTCAGCCTCAGGCAACCCTTAATTTACTTCCCATTTTTATGGATTTACCCATTTTGGCCATCTTGTGTGAATAGAGTTGTATAATATGTGACTGGCTTCTTTCACTTAACATGGTGTTCTCAAGGTTCATCCATGTTGTAGCAGGTGTCAGCACTTCAGTCCATTTTATTGCTGAATAATATGCCATTGTCTGGCAAGACCATGTTTTTATTCATCCACTGATGGACATTTGGGCTGTTTCTACTTTTTGGCCATTATGAATAATGCTGTTCTGAATCTTTAAAAAAGTTTATACGTTTTGTTTTTGGCTGTGCTATGTCTTTACTGTACTCAGGCTTTCTCTAGTTGCAGCGGGCAGGGGCTGCTCTCTACTTTTGCTGCACAGACTTCTCATTGAGGTGGCTTCTCTTGTTGTGGAGGACAGGCTCTAGGCGCACAGGCTCAGTGGTTGTGGTATACCGGCTTAGTTGTCCCTTGGCACGTGATGTCTTCCTGGACCAGGGATGGGACCTGGGTCCCCAGCATTGGCAGGCGGATTCTTAACCACTGAACCACCAGGGAAGTCCTGCTCTGAATATTTATGCCTGAGTATGTGGATGTATGTTTTCATTTCTCTTGGGTAGATATCTTACAGCTGAATTGCTGGGTTCTCTGGTGGCTCTACGTTTAACCATTTGAGGAACTGTCAGACTGTTTTCCAGAGCGGCTGCGCTGTTTCACACTCCCACCAGCTGCGTGGGAGGGTGCCAGCATCTCCACATCCTCGCCAACTCTTGTTATAACATCATTATAGAACAGAGCTGGTGGCTCAGATGGTAATGAATCTTGCCTGCAATGCTGGAGACCTGGGTTCGATCCCTGGGTTGGGAAGATCTCCTGGAGAAGGAAATGGCAACTCACTCCAGTATTCTGGCCTGGAGAATTGGCGGGCTACCATCTACATACAGGCTTTGCCTGGATGGCAAAGAGTTGGACACAACTGAGCAACTTTCACTCACTCATTCAGGATAGAGCCGGGTGCGGGAGCGTGCTGATTGGTTGTTCTGTCAGTTTCTGTACTTACTGTGTTTGAAATAGTTCCATTTAAAAAAAAAAAAATCCCTCAGAAAGATTCCTGGGCTGCAGGAATGTGAGCATCTGTTTGGCTTTGTGAGGTGTTTCTCAGCTGGAAAGAATAACACTTTGAGTGCACTGGGGATCATTTGTATAGCTCATCCACACTCCTCTGCTAGCTTTTTTCTTTTTTAATTCAATTAATTAGTTTTTACTTTTTTGGCTTTGCTAGGTCTTCGTTGCTGGTGCACGGGCTTCTCACTGCAGTCGCTTAGCTTGTTGTAGAGTTCAGGCTCTAGAGGGCAGGCTCAGTAGTGGTGGTGTGCTGGCTTAGATGCTCGACGGCAAGTGGAATGTTCCCGACCAGGGATTGAACCTGTGTCCCCTGCTTTGGCAAGTGGACTCTTAACCACTGGACTGCCAGGGAAGCCCAAGCTTTCCATCTTTACCTTTTGAGTCTGCTCAGAGAATTTGTTCCTGAAGTGTTTGCGGCTGGTGAAGCAGCGCCACGTGGGCCTTAGGCGTCTGCTGCTCAGGCTGGAGTTCCGGAGGGCCCCCCATCACTGTTGGGGTCTGGTCTGCTAACTTCATGCTCAGGGCGGGCAGGTGACTAGGACAGAGGAGCCGGACAGGCTGGGTGGGGACGGGCCAAGGGCCAGTCTCTGTTGAGCACCAGGGGCCTCGGGCTCAGTGTGGCCACATCCGATGCATTTGCGAATGCAGGTTTCAGAATCTGGATTTTAACACCTGCTTTCTCAATTTCACCTGTTGGGAGTTCATTCTGATTCTTGACAAATGTTGCCCAAGCCAGCAGTCTCTCTGGGTGGCTGGATTCTGCCTGTTGGCGGCCACACACTGCTACTTTGATCTCTCTGAGCCTCTGTGTCCCCAGCTGTTCAGAACTGCCGTGGGCTGGGGTGATGGTCTCAAAGACGGTGTTTATCAACATCCCTGAGGGCTATTGAGGAACCAGTGTGGGAAAAGTCTAGAAACACAGCTGTTCCAGAAACAGAGCCATCTAGCTGTGACTTCTCTGAGGAACTTCTGTGGTGTTTGCTCACAAGATAGAGGCACGAGGGTTGCACAATCTGTGCATTTAATTTACATCAGTTCTTACAAACTCCAATTAAAGAGGCCAAAGTGAAGGGGACCCCCCCCCTTGTATTTCTAGAATGTTTTCCATGTCTGTCTCCTCTGTAGGTGATACTGTGTAAATTCATTTCACTACCCAGCACTCTACTTAAGTAATCTTTGAGAATTGTGATTGAGGATATGGGCCTTTTGTGCTGACTCTAGTGCCTGTCCCCAAGTGGGTTCCATCTCCCCTCCAGCTGTGCCTTCTTTAAGCAGACCCAGGAATGTGAAGTTATGGAATATTTGTTTGTTCTATTGTTTGCTGGCATTTAACAGCTGCATGCTCAGTCGCTAGGTCATGTCTGACTCTTTAGGACGCTGTGGACTGTAATCTTCCAGGTTCCTCTGTGCATGCAATTTTCCAGGCAAGAGTACTAGAATGTATTGCCATTTCCTCTTCCAGGGGATCTTCTCAAGCCAAGGGTTGAACCCGTGTCTCCTGAGTCTCCTGAACTGGCAGGCAGATTCTTTACCATGGAACCACCACCTGGGAATCCATTTAACAACTAGACAACAGTGATAAACACTGAACACTTTCTTTATGCTGGGCATTTTTCATGTATCCACATTCAGTCGTCACTAGAGCCCTGTGAGAAATTCATTGTAATCCCCATTTTTCAGAGGAGGCACAGAGAGGGTAAGGAGCATGCCCAAGGTCACACAACTTGTTGGTAACTGACTGTGTCAGGGGTTCCCAGGACCACTCTCAGGTTTGATGATTTGCTGGGAAGACTCAGCTGTGATTTATTACATAGAAAATATTCAAAACATAACCAGCAAAGGGGACAGGCTCACAGGGTGAAGTCTGGGGGAACCAGACAGAGGCTTCTAGAGCCCTCTCTTGGGGGAGTCACACAGCACATGCTTCCTCTTCCCAGTGATGAGCTGTGATATGTGTGAAGTGTCCCCTACCAGGGATGCCCAGTAGAAACTCTTCCCCGGGGATGTTTACTGGGGGCTGGTCACGTCAGTGCTTTCTGCCTGGTATGCACCCAGATTCCAGACTCCCTGAAGGAAAGCAGGGGGTCAGCATCAACCGCCTTGTTTGTTAGCTGGGTACATTGCCATCCTGAGTAAAATTGGCATTCTGTTTCAAAGAGGAAGAAATGGACATCAGCTAGGTCCCTGGCAGCACCCACCACATAGAAGACATGAAGTTTTCATTTAAAAAGATATTGTCGGATTGTCAGGTTGCTTCCTGTCAGGAGATACCCATTCCTCAAGATCACGCCGATCTAGTCGTTGTAGAATCACAGGTCCAGAGCTGTCTGACCTGAGGCACCCCAACAGAACTTCTCACTTGCTTGATCTCCCTTATTTCCAGACAAACTGGGAACATCCAGCCAGTGGTCCTGCCGCTAATGTGGTTCGAAGAGGTAAGACTGCCTCCCTCTCCCTGGGTACCAGGTTCCTGTGGTCGTGGTCTGATGGCTCAGTGAGGAGCTGATGTGGGCATCTGAGGCAGGAGGCTGTGTGTGGTGGGGAGGCGGGGCTGGCTAGCTGGACTCTGTGATGCAGAGCAGTCTATTAGAAATTTTGCCCTTCCCAGGCACGTTATGTCAGTTATGCCACTGGACTGAAAGGCTCAGTTGAGATGAGGAAGACCAAAGCTGCCTGAAATTGTAAAGTCCCTGGTCAGCGTATAAAATAATTTTGCTAATGCATGTGACCACTCCTCCAAAGATGAAGGGAAGTTCATTTTCACTGTGTCGGCTTTTTATTGAACTTCCTTTTCTCCCAGCTTTTCAAGATTCCTTCTAGCTTAGTTCGTTTTAATTCAGGGTGAGCTAACAGCTGGAACAGCCAGATTCCAAATGTCAAATTCACTTCCTGCTCACATCACAGTCTGATGGAGAGGGGAGGTGGAGCTGTGCTCCATGCAGACATCTGGGGACATCTGGGCTCCTTCCATCGTTTGGTTCTGACCTTTCGGAGGTCCTCAGAATCCATTTCCGTTCAGTAAATTGGCAAAGAGATGGAGAGAATCACGTGGGAGCCAGGCGTGGAAATTGTGACGTCCTTGTGCCCACATCCCATTGGCCAGAAGAAGTCACGTGGGCCTGCCTAGCTGCAAGGGAGTCTAGGAAATGTAGTCCTGTTGTGTGACGCTGGAGGACATAGAGGCTGGCCTAATGGCATGCTTTGGCCAGTGGACTTGGGATGGGGAAGGGATGGAGTGGCATCTGCACCTTCAGCTCATAGTATGTGGCCCTAGTCCATCTGTTTGTCCTTCTTCCCCAGAGCGGTGCAATGGAGGGTGAGACCCTTCAGACATTCTATACCCAGCTGGTGTTGATGCCCAAAGTGCTGCAGTATGCCCAGTATGTGCTCCTTGCCCTGGGCTGCATCCTACTGCTCATCCCCATCATCTACCAAATCCGGAGTCAAGTAAGTAGTGGTCAGAGCATGGCCTGGGCTGAGTGGTCCCTTGCCTGCTTGGGGGATGGAGGGGCTCAAATCAGATCCCCCAACTGTCCCTTCCTGCTGTGCCCATGGACACAGCCTGCACCCTCAGCCTGCACCCACTTGGAGCAGCAGTCCTAGGTCTCTACTTGGGCTGGGGAGCCATCCATCACTGCATCCTTGCCTCTCCTGCATCTTCTGTTACCACTTCTCTGCCTGTTTTGGGAGGCTTGGGGGCCCAACTTTGGAGGGACTGCAGTGGTTTTGGATCATGAGACCTGGTACTCGAATGGTTTGTTCATCCAGTCAGCAGCTGCTGGCTGCCAGGTTCTGGCAGGTACAGAGCATACAACGGTGAACAAGACAGTTCCTGTTGATGGCTGTGTGGGGACCAGCATTCTAGTTGGAAAGACAGGTGGGAGTCAAGTAACTAAACAGAAGAGACAATTTCACCCATGATAAAGATGATAGAGAATGTGATGGGCTCAGGGCAGTGCTGTCCAGGACAGATACAACACAGCCACATGTGTGATTTTAAATTTAAATGTTCTAATAGCCACGTTAGGTAAAAGGGAATTAATTTCAATCATGTCTTTTATTTAACCTGGATATATCCCAAAGATTATCATTTCAATCTGCAATCAATATAAAAAAATTAAGTATTTTTGCATTATGTTTTTGAGTGAAGTCTTTGGAATCAGTGTGTATTTGACACTTAACAGCAGATCTTGATTGGGACTCACCCCATTTCAAAGCCTCCACAGCCACATTTGGCTGCTAGACTGGGCACCACAGTATCCAGGGAGGTGGGGGACAACGATAGTGATAATGTTAGAAAAGGTTTCTTTGAAGAGGTTGAATTTAGGCTTAGATGTGAATGCTCAGCGCAGAGTCATGGAAAGACTGCTGCAGGTGGAGGAATGGCCAGTGCAAAGGCCCTGAGGCAGGGATGGGCGGGGCTGTATTGGAGGATCCTGCTGCAGTGGGTTGGCTGGAGGGGAGTGGATGTAGGGGCGGCAGGGGAGGTGGTATCTCAGAGGCAGAGGTAGGTCATGCCTGGCCCTATAACTCGGGAGGAGCAGCTTGGAACTGATTCCAAGGGATGACTGGAAGCTTTTAACTCATTATTGACCGGGGAATATTTGCAGAAACAAATACCTGTAGCAGGTGATTTTTATTTTGGCCAGCCAAAAATTAATTCTGTTATTTCACTGTGTGCAGGTTATTGCATTCAATTGTTACCCCTGACACACCTGTAAAGTATTCTCATTTTCATGAGATGTTGTCTTCAACTCACTCCTCTGTAGAAACAAAGGAGCATTCTCTAGCATCATGAGTTCTATTTTCACTTTCCACATCAGAATCAAGCACTAAGGTTTTTTGTCTCTTTGTTGGTCTAATATTCACATTGTCTGAATCAGAACTATGTTCTGAAGAACTATCATCGTCTGAGATACTAGTATATATGTTGCTCAGACATTCAGAGAAAGTATCTGCCTAAAATTCACCAAAAAATTCTTCTTCACTCAAAATTTCACAATGTGTCATTTTTGGGAAAATTTTACGTTTATAATACAAGATTGGAACAAAAACCTTAATGGAGCAAAACGTGAATGATGATGACAATCATAAGTTGTATAATGAGCCCTTGATCAATTTTAAGCTCTAACAACTTCACCTGGTGATATTAATTGTATTCACATGTGTTAATTCACTCTCTAAAAATATGTGGATACATCTCTGGTCAATAATGGGTTTAAGGAGAGGGGTGACTGAGTCAGTTGACATGTGGCAGCTATTAATAGGTCTTCCCATGAGAGAGCAGGAGCAGGGGGACCAGTGAGGAGGCCCAGGTGAGCTCGGATACTGGCTTGGACCAGAATGGGAGCAGGTATTCAGGAACAAGAGCCCTGAAGAATCAGTCCTGGGCCATCTGCCATTCAAAGTCAGGAAGAACATTGGGGGACAACAAATACCCCCCTTTCTTTTTTTTTTCTTCCTTGGTCTTTTTTTTTTTCCCTGCCTTGCAGCAGGGCATGCAGGCTCTTAGTTCCCCAACCAGGGATTGAACCTGTGCCCCCTGCAGTGGAAGCACATAGTCTTAACCTCTGGACTGCCATGCAAGTCCCAATGAAAACCCCTTCTAGATTTGGCATCATTCATTAATTCATTCATGGCATTCACTGACACTTTCACAGCTTATTTTGAAGGGACACTGTACAGTTAGGGGGGTACAGACATAAATAGGTTGTGAGGTCTAGAGACCAGAGGGCATTATGCAGGTTACTTCCGTCACATGGTGACAGGGGCCCCCGGGGCAGAGGACTTGGGTGAGTAGCTAGCTGGTAGACAGGGGACAGCACTCAGTGGCACAGTCTTGCAAGGCCGTATTGAATCCATGAACCAGAAACCCCCCCTTTGGGGCCCCCCACTCCAAGTTTTCCTGGAGCCCCAGGCCTGGGCCTTGGAGGGGGGTTGCCCAGCTTCCCTGCTGCCCCCTCGGGCCACCTGCAACACCAGCTTTCTTGCTTTAGCTTTGGTAAACAGCCTTTTCTCTTTTGCCTTTTACTCGGAGGCAGATTGCATGCTTGCTTGCTTG
The DNA here is from genome assembly GCF_033118175.1 of Dama dama. Classification (NCBI taxonomy): domain Eukaryota; kingdom Metazoa; phylum Chordata; class Mammalia; order Artiodactyla; family Cervidae; genus Dama; species Dama dama. The sequence continues at coordinate 21,735,210 of NC_083685.1, read as the reverse complement.
TTGGTAGCTGGGGCGATGATAAACCTTTCCAGGCTCTTAACCTGGGCTTTCAGACCTTTATCACCATTTCCCTTCCAAATTCCCCAACCTTCGGGGGAAAAGGTTTGCACTGATGTGAGGGTACCAGGGCCTCTGGTGTCTTGAGCCCCTGATGAACGTTGGGGACCCAATCCTCTGTCACTGCCCCAGCCAGAGCAGAAGGGAACTCCCTACGGTGTTTGGAATGAATTATGCTGGGAGGACAGAGGGGACCAGAGGCCCTAGCCCCCAGTCTGTGGATGACTCCCCAGGCCCAGCATCACCGTGGGTTTCCAGGAGTGAAGACATACACAGTCACACGTGGGCGAGGGGTGGGGGTGAGGTGGGCGGGTCCAGGGGAAGCAGCTGGTGAGGGCCGGGGCCAGACAACCCCGCCGTCTGTCCCCTCTGTCTCTCTCCTAATGGTCCATCAGAAGGGGAAGGGGGAGGAGACTGAGGATGCAGGATGTGAACACTTCCCTGCTTCACCCCCCATCCTTGTCCCCCAAGTCCCATAAGATTATTGATCGTTTCTATTAATGATGGTGAGGCTCCCTCCCTGCAGGTTGTACTGGAGGCCCAATCAATGAAATTTATCCCATTATGTATTTTGAACAGAGGAGCCTGGCAGGCTACAGTCTATGAGGTCACAAAGAGCTGGACACAGCTGAATGACAAATACATGTATTTTTTGGTTTAGCAAGGGTTAGGCCTTTTGTGTTTTTATATATTTCCCCTGGGAGAAAAAAAAAAAAGAATGGCACATCATTAAACTCAACATATTTTAATTTCTCTTCAAAGACATTTTTTTTGTTCAAGTCATTCTTGAAAAAAAAATTATTTTAAACAGAAACACCTCTGTTTCTGGTCTATTTAAAATGCCACCTGCTAGCTCAGTCAGTACAGCATGAAATTCTCCACATGCCACTTGCTCACGTCTCTGAGTCTAGGCTGAGCCACCTCGCGCACCATGGCCCATCGCCACTCCTCAACTTGGCCTAAATTTTCAGGCCGACAAACCCTTTTTAGTTTGCCCATCTGATCAAATATGTTTCCTGAAGATGCTGGTGTATCTGTCTTTGGTGAAGGGCACTATCACTTCCCAGATCTCCCAACTGCAATCATTCATGGTGGTTGGACGCGAAAGTTCTGTACCCCATCCCCTGCTTGTTGAAGAACCCTGCAAATTGAAGAACCCTATAAAAACCATGTGTGTTCAGCTGGAACGGCAACTATAAATTAGCTTGGTTATCTTCTAGGAGAAATGCTATTTATTTTGGATTAGTTTTAAAAAGGGCTCAAAGGATAAGGAGGCCGTTCAGGCCTATTCTGAATTCCTGATGACATCAGCTCCCAAGGGGACTGTACTGCAAGAAGCAAGACTGTAGGTGGGTACCAGGTAATGCCCCCGCCCCACCCCCACCTCCTCCCGTAGTGAGTAGAACTCTGGCACCTTGAAACGCTTTGGATCTTATACATCTCTTCAGCCTGCACTTCACCTGTCTACAGATTGAAAATATGTACTTGTATACTTTGCTGTCTTCTTAACATTCTGAGTGATCCCAGGCGTGGGTAGGGGACGGAGGGCGACTAGTGGGCTGGTGTCTTATTTTCAAGGTTGCCTTAAAAAGGCAGGATCAAGGTTTAGGTCAGCCGCTTCTCAGACTTCCGGTGCAATAGACTCTTCTGGGGAAGTCTGCTAAAAATGAAGATCTGAGGACATTCTTCTAAACCTCCTGAAATAGAATCATGGACAGGCCCCGGGAATGTGTTATTTTAATCCCATGGTGACTCAATGGTAAAGAATCCGCCTGCCAGTGCAGGAGACGAGGGCTTGATCCCTGGGTTGGGAAGATCCCCCGAAGAAGGAAATGGCAACCTGCTCCAGCATTCTTGCCTGGGAAATCCCATGGACAGAGGAGCCTGGTGGGCTACCGTCCACGGGGTCGCAAACAGTTGGATACAACTGAGTGCACACGCACCAAGGGGATTATGAGTAGATTGGTCTATTTATTTTTGGCTGCACCCTGCGGAGTGTAGGATCTTTGTTCCCCAACCAGAAATCGACCCCACGTCCCCTGCATTGGAAGCGTGGAGTCTTAGCCTCTGGACTGCCAGGGAAGTTCCTGATATAGATTGGTTTAAGTGAATCTGGGATGACTGACCAAGAAAGAAACAATTTAGGCATCACCTGGGCACCCACTATATATCCAGAACTCAGTCTGAGGGAAGGGTTGCCAGATTGAGCAAAAACAAACCAAAAAAACTCCCAAGAAATGACAGCAGCAAAGAGGTGCTCAGTTAAATGTGAATTTCAGGTAAACAGCAAATGATTTTTTGCCTAAGTGTGTCCCATGCAGTTGTCAGGACACGCTTATACTGAAAACCTGTTTGTTGGTTACCTGAAATTCACATTTAGCCAGCTGCCCTCCCTGCATCTGACAACCTACCTACAGGAGAAGTAGGCTGGGGCCTTGTGGGTTCACTTTCCTCTGGGCTGTGTTCCTTTAGGTCTGAGGTCTTGGGAGAGCCAAGTCCAGCTAAGGGAGGTGACAGGCAGCGCTCTGAGCCCTACTGTTGGGGTTTGGGCAGCAGTGAGTCAGTCACACTATGGCTGTGCCTCTGATCTTAGCTGTTATTTTGGTTTCTGAAAAATGTGCCGCCCTCACCAGCTTCTGGGGCTGTGCCTGCTCGGGTTTAAATAGCTTTCTTGAGAGCTAAAGCCTGAGGACGAGTCGACAGCCCTTCTCTTTGGGGCCAGTTGGCTGCTCCAGTTTGCTTCGACTGCCAGGGTTGGAGGAGGAGGGAAAACGGAACATGCCAAGTGCTGGGCGTGGGTGTGTTTGCTGGCAGGCACTGCCAGTCCCTACAAGGAGCAGAAGGGAGGGACAGCTGTGTCCCCAACCAGACTCTGGGGGGCTCCTCCTGCCGATCTGGGGATAAGAGAGCCTGGCCACGTCAGGGCTGAGTGTTAAGGGGGTGTCCTCCTGAGTTTGGGAGCAGGACATCCTAGCCAGAGATGGTACCCCGCTTTCCTTTCTCTCTCCCAGAATTCCTCTGAGATGCCTTCTTAGGTACAGTTTGGCCCCTTGGATACCCCTCCCCCATCCAGCCAAGAGTCCCTTCTGCAGAAACTTGTTTGCTGTTCTAGGTAAGGGTAAGGTCTTCCTAGAAGGGGGTTATTGGCTTTTAGCACAGATAGAACTGGTGATCTGTGAGGTCTCAGCCCCGTGGTTATGCCTCCCTGGATGCAGCCAGGATATCCTGCCTACTGCTCCCTCCCCCGTCCAAAAAAACCCCCACAAAACACTGTAGTCTCCTCTTGACTTTACCAACAGAATTCAAGCTTCAAGTTATCAGGGAAGGCTTTTTTTTAAAAATCTTTTGGCCACATCACACAGCATGTGGGATCTTAGTTCCCCGACCAGGGATTGAACCCGCGCCCCCTACATTGGCAGCGTGGAGTCTTGTGGACCACCAGGGAAGTCCCAGAGAAGCTTTTGATTAAAGAGATTCTATTGCCTTGCCTTCTGGAAGGCTCAGCCCAGATGAGACCCCTATCCCCAGTCATGTGTACTTGGGGAAGGCAGTGTCCTGTTGGTGCTGGTTTAGGAGGCCAGGCAGGCACTTGAGAAGTTGCCAGTGGTCCAGAAGACCTAGAATCCCTTCAGGGAAGCCTCTAACCTGTTTTGAACACCTAGGGGAGATCCCACACCTTGCCTTGCACTTGGGTATGGGGTGGGCTTGAGGAGCTGCTAGCCCAGAAAGATGTCTTTATGTGAGTAAGAAAAAGACAGCCCCTCTGTGCAGACGTGGCCTGCTTTAGGACCAAAGGTTTAGAACACAGAATACAGCCCATGTGTAGCCCCATTGGCTGAGTGCCTTTGTGCAGTGATCAACCTGGACAACTGTACTAGGCAGCCCTGCAGGGACATGTTCCTGGATCTTTCTTACCTTCTCATGAGTCTCATTAATTCCAAGTCCTCATTCCACAGTTAAAGGACAGTGTTAGGGAACAGGAGGAGGAGGAATCTGTCTCAGGTTCTGGTTCCTTGAGGGTTTGTTGCATGTGTCTTTCTTGGAGAAGCAGTTTCCCCTTTTCACTTTTTTTTTTTTTTTTTTAATTTTAATTGGAGGCTAATTACTGTACAATATTGTGGTGGTTTTTGCCATACATTCACATGAATCAGCCATGGGTGTACATGTGTTCCCCATCCTGACCCTCCCTCCCACCTCCCTCCCCATCCCATCCCTCAAGTTCATCCCAGTGCACCAGCCCTGAGCACCCTGCCTCATGCATCGAACCTGGACTGGCGATCTATTTCACGTATGATAATAGACATGTTTCAATGCTATTCTCTCAAATCGTCCTACCCTCGCCTTCTCCCACAGAGTCCAACAATCTGTTCATTACATCTGTGTCTGTTTTGCTGTCTCGCATATAGGGTCATCGTTACCATCTTTCTAAATTCCATATATATGCATTAATATACTGTATTGGTGTTTTTCTTTCTGACTTACTTCGCTTTGTATAATAGGCTCGTTTCATCCGTCTCATTAGAACTGATCACTTTTGAGCGAGGCTGTCTGCAGTCGTAGCTCTTTGGGTCCACATTGCTGAGAATATGCCCCCCACCCACCACCCTGACTGTCACCTGCTGCCTGCATGTGGGGGTGTGGGTCAGCAGTGGGCACTGGTCTCGCTCTGACACCCCACCCCACCCCCACCTCCCCTCCTCACTCCTGGCTGGAATGTGGCTCTGTCTGGGTAGCCTGAGATCAGTCCCACAGGAGAGGCAGGAGTTTCACCTTCCTCTTGGTCCTGCCCAGAGTGGAGTTTGATTTTTCCCCACCCCGCAGTGAAGTAGACCTCTGGGCTTTGTGAGCACGGTCCAAGCAGGCAGGGGTTTTGGGGGTTTTCCAGCCACAGCTGCTGGGCAAGAAGGCATCTCTCTCCATTCTTCAAGGGGAATGAAGATAGAGGGCTTAGGGGGATGAAAAGTTACCCCCAGTTTTTATTATCACAGCTTACCTTAAATTTTTCTTTTGTTGGGAGTATGATTGCTTTACAGTATTGTGCCAATATGTGCTGCACAACCAAGTGGGTCATCTGTGTGCATGCGTATATCCCCTCCCTCTTGAGCCTCCCTCCCACACCCCCATCTCACCCGTCTGGGTCATCCCAGAGCCCCGAACTGAGGTTTCTCTGTTCTACAGCAGCTTCCCACTAGCTATGTTTTACATATGGCAGTGCCCACATGTCAGTCCTAATTTCCCAGCTCGGCCCACCTTCCCCTTCCCCTGGGTCCACATGTCCGTTCTCTACATCCGCTTCTCTATTCTTGCCCTGCAAATAGGATCATCTGTTCTATTTTTTTTCCCTAGATTCTACACACATGCGTTCATATACGATGTTTGTTTTTCTTTCTCTGACTTACTTCACTCTGTATAACCAACTCTAGGCCCATCCATGTCTCTTTAATTTCATTAAATTTCCTTAAATTGTGAAATTAAAAAAAAAAAAGTGAAGCTAGATGAACTACCCTGAGTTCCCTCTTACCCAGACTCAACCTCAATTGTTCACTTCTTGTCCTAGTTCTCCTTTTCACTGTGTGCCCTTTGCCCCCACCCCACCAAGCCCCACAGCCCTCCCCCTATCCCGAGACAACCATTTCTAGGAATTTGGTGTGTGCCTGCTTTCCCCCTCTAAATCTGTATCCATGAGCAATAGATCAGTTTTTGAAACTTTGTCTCTGGAGGGCATGCTACATGAGTCACTCTGCAGCCGATTTTCCCTTTCTCAATTTTCTGTTTGTGAGAGCTGTGTAGGTTGACTACCACCTTGCGACTCTGTTTTAGATGCATTATGATATCAGTGGACATTTAGGTGCTTTCCAGTTTTCCTGTGTCGACAGTATTGCTTATATAAGCCCTGAGCTCCTTGCTCTGCCCTTCTCTCTGTTAGGCGAGTCCCTTTGGACCTCAGTTTCCCCATCTCTAAAATGGGATGAGAGCAGGGCGGGATGGTGTTTCATGAGATGGGGAGACCCTTGGCAGTTGCGACCCAGGAGTTTGTAGGTCACTCCAGTCTTTTCTCATATCGAGCCTGATTGGTGGGGGCTGCTGATGGGACTCCCAGGGGGGTTTCCATGCTGTTGGAGGATGTGCAGCGGCGGGGCGGGCTGTGGGCGGGGCTTGGCATGGGCGGGGCTTGGTGGCCGGCCTTAGTGATGCAGCGCGCCTTGCCTTTTCTCCACAGGGTTCCAAATATGCCATCAGCCAGCCCAGTCTGGCCGCTCAGCCAGACCAGCTTCCCAGCCCCTACACCCCGCTTCTTCAGGACTCACTCAGTGGACAGCCCACCAGTCCCAAAGTCTGAGCCCCCACCTCCTGCACATTGCACGCACGCACGCACACACACACACACACACACACACACACACATACACATGCATGCCCCTGGCACGTGTCCACACGAGTGCACAGGTGTGTGCAGACACTCAGGGATGGAGCCGCTGCTGAGAAACTTGGGGGAAAGACTGGTCAACAAGGACTGTTCTGGAAACTTCTCTCCACGTAATCCACAGGCCTGACCATAGGTGCTATGGGCACGGGGTCCCCTAGCCCAGGCCCTTAATGACTCACGTCACCTCTCCCCAGCGGTCCGCTCCATCTGTCTTGAAACACTGCAGCTCCTTTCTGGTGGCTCACCCAGGCAGGACAGGGCGTTTACCCTGAGAGGCTGCCACTGTCCCCAAATCCAGCCCAGGAGCGCTGACTTCTTGTGACCGAACCTGGTGGGCAAGGTTTTGTGGTTCAGCGCCCAGCCCGGACCAGAGCTGTAGCCACTGGACTCCCATCTGGGCCTCAGAAATGGAGATGCATCATAAACCCCCCGCAGGATCATGGGTTTGGGTGTCTAGGTCCCTTCCCTCCAGCCTAAACTGACATCGTCCTGTATACTGAGCCAGTCACTTCCTGGCTGGAGTGGCGGAAGGCTGTGCCCTGAGCTGCCCGCCACCAAGGTCTGCAGCTCTCAGGCGCCAGGGCAGAGGTAGAGAGGCTCCGGGACATCAGCCTGGGTGTCTGGTCAGGAGACCCATCCGTCTGGGACTCCTGGTCTCTGGGACAAGCAAGCCTCTGTCTCTTTTCTACTGGAAGAAAAACTGAATATCATCTTTTAAAAATAATTCATCATTGAATTAATAAACCTTTTTAAAAAGTGATCGCCTGAGTCTGTAACAGCCTGTTTGTGGGAGGCCGGGTTGGGGGTGGGGTGCGGTTCCTTGGGAAGTTCTAGGCTCTTCTTGCGTGCTAAGTCACTTCGGTCGTGTCCGACTCTGTGTGATCCTATGGACTGTGGCCTGCCAGGCTCCTCTGTCCATGGGGCTTCCCAGGCAAGAATACTGGAGCGGCTTGCCATTTCCTCCTCCAGGAGATCTTCCCGACCCAGGGATCGAACCTGCATCTCTTGCATCTCCTGCTTTGGCAGGCAGTTTCTTTACAGCTAGCGCCATCTGGGAAGCCCCAGGCTCTTTTTAGCTAGTATCTCATTTCTGGTTACTGCCGTCATGAGTGTCTCTCAGAGACTGGGCTGCAGGCCTGCCTTTCCATTGTTATTTAAGAATTCCAACTTGTGTATATTTAACACTTTATATAAATTCTGCATGAATTCAGTTCTTCTTAAGAAAGAATAGCACCCATGTGAACCATTATCCCTTTTGATTTTTGAGCCGAATTCCCTCATAGGTACATAGCACAGGTTTCCAACCATTTGTGAGTTGAAGGACATTTCACATATTTCCAGTTTTTGGTGATTATGCATAGAAAGCTGCTACAAACATGAATATACAGGTTTTTGTGTGAACATATATTTTTTCTTTTCCTTCTTTTTTTTTTTTTTTGCTCTTGGGATCTTAGTTCCCCAATCAGGGATTGAACCGGGGCCCACGGCAGTGAAAATACAGAACCCTAACTACTGGACCACCTGGGAATTCCTGATTTTCATTTCTCTTAAGGGAAATACGTAGGAGTGAGAGTGCTCGGTCATATGGTAACACATAACATAAGTTTGTGTTTAGCCTTTTTCACAGTAGCTGCGCCATTCTACGTTCCCACCATCCAGGTATACCTTGCTACTTTCAGGTTTTTGAATAATTGTTGTCATTTGTAGTGGTATCACATTTTTGTGTGTTTTTTTATTTGCATGGAAGTACATTTGCTAATGAGATGGTGGTTTCCTCTTCACTCTCAGCTAATTTATGTATCCATGAATGACTGTGACTGCCAGAATGCAACCAATTTTGTCATCAATCCTATTCTTGTTTTGCATAAGTGCAGAGAAGCCTTGTTTACATGAATAAATAGCTGGAAGTAGAAGGAATATTCTGATAGCAGAGTCACTCAGTTCTTTTATTTAAATTTTTTTATTTTTAAAAGATGAGGGTATTTTTATTTTAGATTGGAGCATAGTTGATTAGCAATGTTGTGTTAGTTTCAGGTGTACACGAAAGTTATACACACACATAAACGCATTTTTTTCAAATTATTTTTCCTGTTAGATCATTAGAGTATTGAGCAGAGTTCCTCATGCTATACAGGAGGTCCTTCACTCAATTTTTAGACTGCTGACCAAAAATGGGGTGGTGATCTATCATCAAAAAAGTATTTTTACTGATCTATCAACTGACACTTCCATCTGACCTTTCTTCACATTCATAGAAGGCTACAAAGTGGAAACCACTGACTTGCAAAAGGATTACACAGTCTTTTAGATCAGTTCTCGAAACCAGTATTTGGGAGTGTCCCTCTTGGCCAGGGAGGGCTGCACCTGCCTGCTTCAGAGTGGGGGGCTCATGAAGGGGCCCAGGGAAGAGAGCTTGCTGCCTGCTTTTGGGGAGACTCACAGGTGACAAGTGTTTGAGGACCACTGAGATGACTGCTGACTTCCCCGTGTCCAAGCCTCATCACAGACACTTGCAACTTTTGCATTCAGCCCGGCCTGCTCATAAAGGAAAAAAGAGACAGTCTTCACAAACCACTGTGCCGTGTGTGTGAGTGTGTGTGTGTGTGTGTGTGTCCCCAAGTGATCACAGGACGGAAGAGGTGAATTAAGCCTCCAGGCATATCATTATGTGAACATCTTGCTTCTGAGTATCTTGGTAAAGTTCAAGCTAATTTGTTTTTTTGGTACAAGCTTGGTCCTTAAACCCAGTCACTGACTTCATTGGGGGTTCAGAGAGGAATTGCCCTCTGGCCTCACGGGGGAAGGACGGGCTTCGAGGCCACCTTAAGAGACATGGCATCAGGCTTTAACACGGCCCTCGGGAGTTCTTGGAGTACCTTTGACTCTTATTCCTACCCTATCACTTTACACTTTACCTGCCCATGATGTGACTCAGCTAACAATATTTTTCTTCAATTTGATCCACTTTTTTGACTTAAAAGAAATTTTCTTTAAAAAACTTTGTTTTTTTAGAAACAGTTTTATCTGAACTTGTGGGTCCAACAGGCAAGTTAAATTTTTCTTGCTGTTGTTAGTAGTTTAGTCGTGTCCAACCCTTTGCGACCCCATGGACCTTAGACCGCCAGGCTCCTTGTCTGTGGAATTCTCCAGGCAAGAGTACTGGAGTGGGTTGCCATTCCCTTCTCTAGGGGAGCTTCTGACCCAGGGATCGAACCTGGGTCCCCTGCACTGCAGGCCAGTTCTTCACTTTCTGAGCCACCAACAAAGATGTAACTGTGTGGAATCTAAAAAATAAAGCAAACTAGTGAATATAACAAAAAAGAAACAGACTTTCAGATGTGGAGAACAAGCTAGTGGTTACCAGTGGGGAAAGGGAAGTGGGGGAGGGGCATGATAGGGGTAGGGAACTAAGAGGTACACACTATTCTGTATACAAAAAACTAGCTGCAATGATATACTGTACATACAGCCAATATTTGATAATATAGCCAATATTTGATAATAACTATAAATGGAATATAACCTTTAAAAATTGTGAACCACTCTGTTGTACACCTAAAGCTTACATAATATTGTACATGAATGGTACCACAATAAAAAAGGAAAAAAATATTTAAAAATACTTAACTATTAAAGCTTAAGGTGTTCATCCAGTTACCACCAGACCTGCCCCATTCAAGAACTCTGTACTGTGCCTTATTGTGTCCTCCACTTCCTCCTCTTACCACTCTGCCTGAGGAATAAGCGTCTGGCTCAGTCTTGGCCATCATCAAAGACTCAATTCCAGCCATGTCCCCTCTTCCAGGAAGCCTCCCTGATCTCTTCTGCTCACTCAGCTCCCCCCTCAACCCCCTGCTTGGGATTCCTGGGTTGCTGTGTTTGTACCTTAGAAGATACTAGGATGTTCTAGAATACTGGAAGTCCTAACCCCAGTTACTGGAGTCCCTAAACCCCAAGAGCCTGTAATGTAAGCCCTGCCACCTGCAACTGCACCAGAAACTAGTTTTAACCAAGATGGTTACTCACATTCCCATGTATTCCTTTGCTCACTCAGATGGTCACTCTTTCAACCAATATTTATGGAGTGTTTGCTACACCCTGAGAATGAACTTATTAGGGTAGTTTTCCTAGTATTGAAAAAAAAAAAAAAAAAAAAGAAGAATACCTGCTTGGCAAAGTCAGTGCGGAGCTCAAAAAAAATGGGCGGACCCCATTGGTGGGTTCAGGGCTGGGGCCCCTGCGTTCAGCCCCACATTTCCAGGGCTGTCCTAATTGATAGCCTTGGGGTCTCTCGCCTGGAGGAGGCTTTGGCAGCCTGTCCATCTGGCTCCCACGCTTGTCCTGTGCCGTCCCTTCCTCAAGCAGGGCCCTGAGAGGTCTTCCTGAAATGTAAACTATCACCAGGCTCATCTTTTGTTTAAATCCTTACTTGGTTTTTTCCCACCTGGAGGGTCAAACCCCTTCTCGCCGGCTGATGGGAAAATCCTTTCCCTTTTCAGGCTGCGATGCTAGGCTTCTGGGCAATTACAGGTTTGGCCACTGGAGGGCGAGCTGCGCACACAGGTTGTTACGAGGTCTGGGTTCTTGTTCTCAGAAGTGCTGAGATCACCTCTTAAATTCCTTAAATTGAAAGGGGAGAAACGCGGGGGTCACAGTCTGGCTTCAGGAACTTGTAACCTCCAGAAATTTCATTTTATGCCTCAGTTTCAGTCGCTCAGTCGTGTCCGACTCTTTGTGACCCCATGGTCTGCATCACGCCAGGCTTCCCTGTCCATCACCAGCTCCTGGAGCTTGCTCAAACTCATGTCCATGGAGTTGGTGATGCCATCCAACCATCTCATCCTCTGTCGTCCCCTTCTCCTCCTGCCTTCAATCCTTCCCAGCATCAGGGTCTTTTCTAGTGAGTCAGTTCTTTGCATCAGGTGGTCAAAGTATTGGAGTTTCAGCATCAGTCCTTCCAATGAATATTCAGGACTGATTTCCTTTAGGATTGACTGGTTGGATCTCCTTGCTGTCCAAGGGACTCTCAAGAGTCTACTCCAACACCACAGCTCTAAAGCATCAATCCTTCAGCACTCAGCCTTCTTTACGGTCCAACTCTCACATGACACTGGAGTCATGTGAGTCTCCCATACATGACTACTGGAAAAGCCATAGCTTTGACTAGACGGTCTGCATATTTTCTGGGAAGCATTTCCTTAATATTCTTCAGCTTTTCAAAGGGGTCTTGACCTCCAAGGTTCCTCTGAGCAAGAGTGAGACTCCTAAAATAAAACTAGGTTCATGGGATATTCATGCTTCCTTAACATGAAAAGGAAAGGGCTCTGATCTTGGAGGCAGGTCACCTGCGCACGAGTCCAGTGGTACTAGTGGCTGGGCAGCCTTGGAGAACTCTGTAACCTCTCTGAACCTTGAGTTTCCTGCCCTTGGGAGTGAAGATTGTTGCTCTATGAATACCTGAGAAGCCTTATGAAGGTGGAATAGAAATGAATGTGTGAACATACAGGGTCCAGGACTATTGTGAAAGATCTCAGATACTGAGCCTCCAACAAGCATTTATTAGATACCTACTGTGTGCAGAGCACTGGGTGGGCACTGAGAGGGAGTCTAACTCAAAGGGCTGTGTGGATGCATACATTCATTCAGCTAATATTTTCTGGGTGCCAACTGTGTGTCAGATGCTTGAGTACACACATTGGGAGTTGTCTTGGGTTGGAGATGCTGACACAGAGACTCCTGGCCAAGGGGTGTCCCAGGAGGGCAAACTGGGGTCCAGCAGCCTGAGAGGGTAGTTTTTCAAGGAAGACCAGCAGGCACTGGGCTTTGGGGGGAATGTACCCAGAAACCAGGGGGAACACAGAAACAGTCAAAAGGGATCTGTTGGGATCTGTGAGAGTACCAGTCTTATTTGCCTCAGAAACATAGTGGTTGGGGGCTTCCCTAGTGGTAAAATAGATAAGAATTCATCTGCCAATGCAGGGGACACAGGTTTGATACCTGGTTGGGGAAGATTCCACATGCCGTGGGGCAACTAAGCACATGAGCCACAACTCCTGAGTGCATGCACTCTAGAGCCTGTGCTCTGCAAAAGAGAAGCCCCCGCTCACCTGCAACTAGAGAAAGCCAGCAAGGAACATCCAGGGCAATCAAAAATTTTATATATATATGTGTGTGTGTATATATATATATATATATATATATATAGTGGTGGACAAAGCAGAAGAGGTCCTGCCCTTGTGGGTTTATATTCTAGTGGGGGCGACAGTGAACAAGTAAGGGAGTAAGATAACATCAGACAGTGATAGGTGCCAGGAAAGAAGTAAAACAGGCGACATGAGGAGAGGAAGTGTTTGGTATGTGTGTGTGGGGGGGGGGGGGCAGGAGTGCTACTTAGATGAGAAGGGTATTACTTAGATGTGCTCTGAGAAGGGCCATTTATGCTGTTTCCCAAAGGATTTGAAGGGATCGGAGAAAGAGCCCTTTAAGAACCGAGAACTGCAAGTGCAAAGGTCCTGAGGTAGCAGCATGCAGACAGGAAATGAGTAGGGTGGGGCTGGAGTGTACTCAACACAAGGCAGAGGAGGTTGTAGAACTGGGCAGGGGCTAAATCCGGCAGGGCCCTGGAATTTGGATTTTAAGTATAGTGGGAGTCATTGGAGCATTTTAAGCTGGGCAGCAATGTGATTGCTGATTGGCTGTGTGGGGAATTACGGTGGGGGCACAGGTGGGTGAAGAGACAGGTGGCAGGAGGCACGCTACAATTTATAAAAGTTCCCCTGCCCCCCTGCTCTTGCCATGGAACCCTCAGAGCACTCGTGGAATGCCCTGGGCAGGAGAATCAGGCCGGATTTACCAGTGGGGAAACTGAAACACATTCCTTACTTCTCTGTCTTTTTTGCTTCCTGGGTGATCCCTTGAGGGGAGGCTGTCTGCCTTTGGCTTTTCAGTCTCAAGCCCTTGCCCTTTGCAGTTTGATCTTTTTGTGTGTGTGTAAGCATTTGGTCACGCTCTGCCTCCCTCCTTAGACTCTAAGCTCCTGAGGGCATATACTAGGTCTGTAGGGGGTACCGGCTGTATCCCTGGAGCCTGGCACAGTGTCTGGCAGGAAAGTGGGTGCGCAAAGGCTTTGTGGAATAAATGAACGAATGATGGGGGAGTGGTGACCGTAAGAGATGTGACTGAGGGAGGACAGTGCAGAGCCTGCGCATGCCCAGCTGCCTCGCTCTGCACCCCTCCCTTCTCCTCTCGCCGATCCCCACCTTGTGTTCAAGCCCCAGAGCCCGCCGTGGGCCCCGCCAGATGCTGGAAATGCAGAACTTGACCACCAGGGGGCGCCATGGGCCCGCCCTCTGAAGGGCAGCTCCTGGTTAGGTGTTCAAAAATTTGGGCTCAACTTGGGCCTTTCTGGCAGTCTAGAGGGGCCTGAGCCACGTCTGTTATTATTTTTTTTTCATTCAAGAGTTAAAAAAAAATAGAAGAAAGATCGACAGATCAGCGCTGCATAACCTATGCTCCTTGTGTTTCTCCATTGTACATATTAAGAGTTTCTACACATAAAAAATGCTTTGCAGTATTCTCGTGTGAACTTACAGGGTCTATAAAGTTATTAATTAGCAATGTCCACAGAGGGCCAGATTGGCTGACGGGTAATAACTACGATTCTTTCAATCTGGGTGGCCGGGTTCCAGGACAGTGCCTTCAATCTGGTCTGGAGAGTGGCTCCTGCTGGCTCCAGGCCTCGTGGCTGACGCCCCCGCCCGAGATGGGCCTGAGCCTCATCAAAATTGCAGATGCTGGGCTCTGGTCAGTCAGGCCAGAGTCGGGCTCTGGTGGACTGGTTTCCTCTCCTAAAACAGGTTGTTGCTAACATTAACTGAATGCTTCCTATGTGCCATGCACTGTTTTAAACTCTTCATACGAGGGCGTCTCATTTTCCTCATAACCCAGGTGAACGTTCTTATCATCACCATCTTTTTACAGATGAGGAGACAGGTGCAGAGAGGAAAAGTAAACATCCAAGGTCTTATGACTGGTAAGTGTCAGAGTCCAGATTTTAAGCTCAGCGACTGGGTCCAGGGCATGTGTGCTCATCTGTCACCCAGCGCATCTCCTTGTGGTCCAGTTAACCAGGACTCATGACTGTTGTTGTTTGTCGGAGACTCCTACTCTCTTTTAATTAAAAAAATGTATATATATTTTTGGTGGTACCATGTGGCAATCAGGATCTTAGTTCTCTGAGCAGGGATCAAACCTGGGAACTCTGCACTGGAAGATCAGAGTCTCAATCACTGAACCACCAGGAAAGTACCCACCCACCCCAAGCCCCACCTTTTAAGATATGAAAGTAAACTGAAAGTGTTAGTCGCTCAGTTGGGTCCAACTCTTTGCGACCCCGTGGACTGTAGCCTGCCAGGCTCCTCTCTATGGAATCCTCCAGGCAAGAATACTGGAGTGGGTAGTCATTTCCTTCTCCAGGGGATCTTCCTGACCCAGTGATTGACTCCAGGTGTCCAACATTGTGGGCCGATTCTTAACCGTCTGAGCCACCACGGAAGCCCCTTTTAAAGATATGTGCATCTTTTTTTTTATTTTATTTTTTTGGTTGCACTGTGTGGCATGTGGAACTTCCCTGAGCAGGGATTGAACCTGGGTTCCCTACATTGGAAGTGTGTAGTCTTAACCATTGAACCATCAGGGAAGTCCAGAGACTCCTGCTGTCTTGTATCCTTTCTGGAAATCACGCAGGGGAAACCAGCTTTGAGGAACGTCATTTTCAAGCAAATATACAGATGGGTCCTGATTCTGGAGCATCTGAGATTGAAAAGTTCATTTACTTCTAACTCAATCCCAGCTCCATCCAGAAAGAGCCCTGCACACCAGCACGTGCCCTGCGATACCAGAAAAGCCCTTCGCTTAGCGGGGGAACATCTAGGCTCGTTCCAGAGAGGTCGAGAATGGGAGGGAAGGAGAAGAGTAAGAATAAACATTGCTAAAAATAGTGCTTGGCTCTCTCACACCCACAAGACTGCAAAGGGAGGGCAGAGGAGACTGGAGGAAGCCACCCAGGACTTTTGCCAGAGGGAGGGCTAAGGGCCACTGCTTTGGTGGGGGCTGTTTCTCAGACTGTTCTCTCCCAGGGCTCGGGTGCCGGCTTCTGAGGGTTCCAGGCCTGGCATGCCTCCCCAGAGGGTGAAGGCCAAGTGGCCGTGTCTTGGAGTCTGGAGTTGTGAATGTTCCCAGATCTCACAGGCACTTTTGCCATGAGGCCTGAGCCGCAGCAAACTCGACAACATCCAGAGGTCCTCAGCTGTGGACGAAGGGGGTCCTTTGAGATGGATATGTTTGTTTTCAAGTTTAAGTGACAGATGTTTGAGGAACATCAGTCATGATGCACATTTCTGCACACTGACTCTCATCCACCCCCTCAACTTCCGTGATGAAATGGGACTTCCACTCCCCCGGGGAAGACATCTCAGCAGATGGAACAATGTGGTGTGGAAGGCATCCTTGTGGTGTCCCGGCCTGTGGCAGGCTCTCAGAACTGTGGAACGTTGTTCTGGTCCCTGGGATCTTCCATATGTGCCCATGGCCCACCCCATCTGCTCTTCCCTGGGCTGCTGGAATTTCTTCCATTTTAGGGGACAGGAACTCCCCGAGGAGACACTAAGAGTCTCTGGTCCTGTTCGTGGTGACCCAGCCCCTGTGGTGTCTGGCTGTGGCAGCTGTAACTGTTTGGGGGAAGGACACGGTTTCTTCCATGATATCAGACCTAGAGGTTAGGCAGCCAGTGGGCTTTGGAAGCCAGAGCTGTTTGCAAAAGAGGCCCTGACACGCTGTGTTTGCAGGCAAGTCACTTTGACCGCTTGGTGCTCCTGCCCTCCTGTCTCCAAAAGACATTCCAATTCCTATTGCACTGATTTCACAGGTCCTCGTGATGATCCCACAGAGGACTTTTCTTACTTTCTTTGGCTGCCCTACATGCCATACAGGATCTTAGTGCCCTGATCAGAGAGTGAACCCACACCCCCTGCAGTAGAAGCACATCTTAACGACTAGACCTCCAGGGAAGTCCTGAAAAGACTTTTAAATGTGTCACAAAGTACTCTTGGATCAAACATTCAGGATGCAGTTTACCTAAGTATCTATAAGGTCTAGTAGAGGTGAGCTGTAAAACCATACATCACCGGGAGGTGTTGCTGTCACATATGGCATGGGCATTCTCCCAGGTGAATCGCTGGATGGATATCTATCATATAAAATGGCAACCTACTCCAGTACTCTTGCCTAGAAAATCCCATGGACGGAGGAGCCTGCTGCAGGCTACTGTCCATGGGGTCACAAAGAGTCGGACACGACTGAGTGACTTCACTCACTCACTCACTCAGCTTCTTTAAATGGTATGTGTAGATCAGTGGAAGTGTTAGTCATTCAGTCGTGTATGACTCTGGGACCCTGTGGACTGTAGCCTGTCAGACTCTTCTGTCCATGGAATTCTCAAGGCAAGACTACTGGAGTGGATAGCTGTTCCCTTTTCCAGGGGATCTTCCCGACCTAGGTGCTGAACCCAGTTCTCCCGCATCGCAGGCAGATTCTTTACTGTCTGAGCCACCAGGGGCAAGTTCAAATGCCCACAGGACCAGGCAGCAATGTCAATATGCCTAAAGGCCTGGTGTTTGGTCTCTAAGTGGTAGGGTAGCTAGTGGGAGAAGGTTTTATCTGCCCAAAACTTAACAAGAGAGCTACTGGGTATATGCATTCCCAAAGTGATCTTCTCAACACTTTTTAAAGGTACACAGATGACACCGTTGTTGCTAAGACTTTGATGAAATTATGTTAAAGTGTGAAAGTGAGGCTGTTACACCTGTAGTTAAAGAGAATGTCATTTTGTGTCTGGGGTTCTGGGTTATTTGACACCCTGCCTTCCAGACTCCAGTCCAGGCTGCCTCTCTGTCATCTGAGAACCTGGCTTTGTCTTCAGTCACGCTGATGACTGCCTGATCTGATGGGAATGCAGGCTCTTGTTCCAGGTCTTTCAATTTTTTTTTTTTTTTTTTTTTTAGTTTCAAGAGAATTTTTTAAAAAGTGAAATCTCCTGATTTTTAATTATTGGACACATATCCCAATTAAATAAAATATTGTGTGGGCTGAAGCAAACATGTCTTGAATAGGAATTGGTCTATTTGTTTTTGCTCAGTATTTGCCTTTGCTTGTTAGTTGTGTAATTTAAATACAAGTGACTGTGGTGATATGCCCCTTTCTGGAGGTGTGTAGAGAGGTGTCTGCATGTACGTGCTAAACCACTCAGTCTTCTCCAACTTTTTGCGACCCCATGGACTGTAGCCCACCAGAATCCTCTGTCCATGGGATTCTCGTCCAGGCAAGAATACTGGAGTGGGCTGCCATTTCCTTCTCCAAGGGATTTTCCTGACACAGGGATCAAACCTGGTCACCTGCATTGCAGGTGGATTCTTTACGTGTGAACCACCAGGGAAGCCCCTTAGAAAGGTGTCCTATATCAGCCTAATTCCCTGAACATGTTTGTTTTTTAACTTTTATTTTTGGCCACACCAAGTAGCTTGTAGGATCTTAGTTCCCCAACCAGGGATCGAACCCAGGCCGATGGCAGTGAAAGCCTGGAATCCTAACCACTAGGTCACCAGGGAACTCCCAGAATGTGTTTGTCTTATGTACAAATTTATAGTTGAACAGGTCATACTTTGGGGTTTATAAGTGTTTATGGCTGAGATACTAGTTTCCAGAGTTAGAAAGAACTGGGTGTAAATCCCTGATCTGCTATGTCTTAACTGTGTGATCTCAGGCAAGTCACTTAACCTTTCTGAGCCTTGATAACCTCATCTATAAAAATGGGGATAACAAAAATACAACTGTGGTAGCCATTAGTGGTCTGTACACCAAATCTTTTTAACTTTCACCTTCTGGGCATCTGGGAGGAAGATATTTCCTGACCCTCATGTGGTTGGTTGGGATCACTCTGGCCAATGAGATGAGGGTGAAGTATCACTTGTATCACTTCTTGGGCTGCAGCATTTAATTGTAGGGGTGAGAATCTCCCTTTTCTCTCAGAGAGGTCACTTAACCTCTCTGAGATTGTATACTCTCTGGTGACAGGCAATGTCTGAGATTTTGGGTGCTCCATCAGCTCGGGTCCCAGAATGAAGACGCCACAAAATATGGCCCCATGTTGACTTCTATAACGTGAGCAAGAAATAAACCTTTGTTATTTTAAACTCCTGGGATCTAGGGGATTATTTGTTACTGCAGCATAACCTAAACCATCCTGACTGATACAAACCGCTTCCTGGGGAATGTAGTGAGGATTGAATGAAATGAAGCATTGAGGGGACTTAACAGTATCTTCTACAGAATGAGGGCTCCATGAAAGATAGATTCCTCTTAGGTCATTCAACAAATATTGACTGAGGGCCTACACCTTGCCAGGCCCTGGGAGATACAGCAGTAAACAAAGCAGACCAAAATCCTCGACCCACCAGACTTCCATTCTAGTGACCCGGTGGCTCTTTCCTCTAACTGGGTACATGAGTTAAGTGGAATCATCTGCTTTGTTCTGGACCCGTGGTGGACCGAAAGCAAGCCTGCAGATACTATTGGTGGCAGGTAAGCAGGGACTGGGGAAAGATACCACTGGTGGCAGGCAAACTCTCTGTTTGGAGGAGGTAGCAGGCAGGTTGTGGCAATGATGAATGTTTCAGGCCAGGCCACCCCAGCCTGCCCACGGTGACGTCAGTAACAGCCAGACCTTGGGCAGAGGTCAGTATTGACTTTCCCTGGGGAGCAGGAGACACAGAGCTGGTACAAGACACATCCGCATCAGGTTGGGGAGGAAGGCACCGCACATCTTAGAAAACCTGAAGGTGTCAAGCTCCGCCCCATTCAACACCTGAACCAGGAAGTGGGTGAAAAGAGGATGCGGGGAGTTTCTGAAAGGACACTAATTTTTTTTTTTTTTTTTAAAAACCACATTCCTAGTTCCCTGACTAGGGATTGAACCCAGGCCCTCAGCAGTGAAAGTGTGGAGTCCTGATCACTGGACCACAAGGGAATACCTACAAAAGTTATTTTGGAATAATATTAAAGTAGGGTAATCTTTTAAAGTCTCTTAAGAGCTTTTCTTTCTTTTCTATTTTGGCTGCACTCTGTGATTTGTGAGATTTTAGTTCCCAGACCCAGGAAGATCCCCTGGAGGGGGGCGTGGCAATCCACTCCAGTATTCTTGCCTGGAAAATCCCATGGACAGAGGAGCCTGGTGGGCTATGGTCCCTGGGGTCACAGAGTCAGACACGACTAAAGCAACTTAGCACCCACACAGTTCCCAGACCAGGGATTGAACCTGGGCCCCTGTAATGGACGGGCAGAGTCCCAGCCACTGGACCACCAGGGAATTTCCATCAAGTGCCTTTCCATGTGCCTAGTGCTTGGCTTTCTTCCCTGGTGGCTCAGACGGTAAAGAATCTGCCTGCAACGCAGGAGACCTGGGTTGGATCCCTGTGTTGGGAAGATCCCCTGGAGAAGGTCATGGCAACCCACTCTAGTATTCTTGCCTGGAGAATCCCTACGGACAGAGGAACCTGACAGGCTACAGTCCATGGGGTTGCAGAGTTGGACACAACTGAATGACTAAGCACAGCACAGTGCTTGCCTTATCTTATGGTTTCAGTCCCAACAAATTTCTCCTACGAGGAGAAATTCACCCCAGATTATAAGTGAGGAAACCAAGACTCAGGTTGAGTAAGCTGGCAAAAGCTGCACAGCGAGGTAATAGGGCAGGTGGTATCCAAACCCAAGTCTTCTGACCCCAGTGCCTATGCTAACCTCTCATGATATTCTTGGGAATGAGAGGAAAATACAGACAAGACAGTCTTGGGCCCCCTTCTCCAGGAGAATCCAGCCAAGGATGTCTTTTATTATTCTTTTTGGTTTTGATAATTTTTGCCCTGATGACTGAGGACCACTGTGATGGGCCTTGCCAGGTGCTCCATCTGGACTCCCTCTGCACGCTCACAAGGCTCCACAGAGGCCCATTATACAGATGGGGCCGCCGAGGTTCAGGGACCTGATTTAGCCATGTGGCCAACCGGCCTAGGGCGTCTATGGAAATGATTTGGCGCAGAGCTTTGGGGCCAAAGGGAGGAGTCAGGGGCAGGTAAAGGGTCCACAAGCTTCAGGTGCACGTCCCCTGGAGCCCATTGGTCAGGAGCCGCCATGGCTGTGTCTCTGGCTGTGACCCCGAGCAGGGTGAATTCTAGGATAACTCCAGGCGGGCGTGACATCATCTCCCAAAGGAGAGGAATGACTGTGGACCAGACCAGAGGGTGCAAACCAGTGGCCTATAGACTTGTTGACTTTGGCTTACACAGTGTTTGAAGGGGGAAGAAAAACCCGCATTACTGGCCAATATTGAAAAATCGAGGGATTTCATGGAAAAATCTGTACTTCAGCTACTTTCGCAAAAATCTGAACATCTGGCCACACTGAGCCCTCATGCCTGCCTGGCAGCTGTCCCCACCCCCTCCCCCGGGGTGGTGGCTGCTCCAAGCAGGGACACATTCTCCGCGCCACTGCCCAGGTCAGCCACACTCGATAAATGCTGACGTGCCCTGGTGGCATCTGAGCCGGCAACCTTGCACTGAACCCGAACTCCTGGATCAGACTTCTTGAAGCTGGCCGAGGGCTGTCCAGAGCTCCGGAACACATTCTGAGGAGCCCGTCAGTGGTGCGTGGACCCGCAACCTGGCAGTCCCTCATTTCCATTCTGTTGCCACCTTGCAAGTGACCCCTTGACGCTCCAGGTTTTCTCTTGAGAAGCAGCGTGGAACAGCAGGAAGCAAACCAAATGTAGATGGGGGATGGTGACAATGAAGACTGTACCCCTCCCCTCCCCCGGCCGTGATGTCCACGTCCTTATTCCCAGAGCCTGGCTTGGTCGGTCCCCTGCCTCCAGGCATAATATTTCTTCCCCAACCCCTTCCCCTATTATTCTGGCAGCGGTTTCCCACTGGTGCCCACCCCTGGGTACCTCAGGGCCCTTGTCCAGCATTGCCCATGTCTCTGTCCATACTTCCTTTGATTAAAATCCCTTATGCCACTGGACTTGGATTCTATTTCCTTACATCTAAGGGCTATCTCGGGCTTCCCTGGTAACGTAACTGGTAAAGAATCAGCCTGCAAGACAGGAGACCTTGGGTGGAGAAGATGCCCTGGTGAAGGGATAGGCTACCCACTCCGGTATTCTTGGGCTTCCCTGGTGGCTTAGACGGAGAAGAATCCACCTGCAATGCGGGAGACCTGGGTTCGATCCCTGGGTTGGGAAGATCCCCTGGAGGAGGGCATGGCAACCTATGCCAGTATTCTTGCCTGGAAAATCCCCATGGACAGAGGGGCCTGGTGGGCTACAGTCCACGGGTTCACAGAGAGTTGGAACAACAGTGACTAAGCACAGCACACAGCAAGGGCTGTCCCAGCTCATTCCTGGGACAACCTGATGGGGCAGGTTTATGAGCCCATTTCACAGACGTGCAAACAAAGGCCCTGAGAGGTCGAGTTGCTCTCTTAACATGACCAGCTGGCAAAGGATGAGGCCAGGTTCTGAGCCCAGGCCACCCTCTTCCCTGACCCCTTCGTCTCCCTAACTGCTATTGTGACTGGGCAGCCCACCCTGGGAACTCCACTTCCTGGTCTGTAAAATAAAGAGGAAACATAATAATGTTCTCAAAGGGCAGATGGGAAAACCTAACTGAGGCAGGGTTGGTTTTTGTGGTTATACTCCAGGATAGGCTTTTTTTGGGTGTGCCATGAAGCAAGCAGGTTTTAGTTCCCCAGCCAGGGATTGAAACTGTGCTCCCTGCAGTGGAGGGGTAGCGTCCCAACCACTGGACCACCAGGGATCAACCACCAAGTGCCTTTTCATTTGCTTGCTTTATCTTATGCTCATCTGTTCCTACAAATTCTTCCTACAAGGAGGAATTCACCCTAGATTATAGATGAAGAAACTGAGGCTCAGAGAGAGGTTGAGTGAGCTGGCAAAAGCGGCGCAGCAAGTCTTAACTGCTGGACCGCTAGGGAAGTCCCCAGAGAGGCTTTCACTGTAGGTTGTATTCCATCCTTTTGCTGGCTACCCCTGGATGTTTAAGCTACATATCTGTATATCCTCTTCGCAAAGTGGGCAGCTATGCAGCATTTCTAGATTCTTCTCAACCACATCAAAACCTTTTGCCTTCTTCAACAAACTCACCAACCCCTTCCCCTCTCACAAGCATCCGTGTTGACCTTTGGGCTGGATGCTTCCTTGTGGTGGGGGCCGTTCTGGTCATTGGAGGAAGTTTGGCAGTATCCTTGGTCTCTACTCACTAGACACCAGTAGTGTTCACCCCTTGGTCTCCAGACTGTGCCAAGTGATCCCCCACCCAGAGTGGGGGAGCTAAGTCACTTCTGTTTGAGAGCCACTGGTTTAGACTTTGAGTATTCACCAGTTTGAGTTTGGAGCACTGAGGCTTTCAAAGCGTGAATTCAGTTGGCCCCTCTTGCTCCCAAAGTGTCAGGTTCGCATAAATGTTAATGTTATGACTCTGACTTTTGGTTGACCCCTCTCCACTGTCCACTAGTTCTAAAAGGGTGTCCAGATTGCTTTCCCGAGCCATCTCAAAGCCTCTTCTTGCCCTGTCCCCAAGCAACCCCTCCCCCCCACCCCCAGAACCCTGTTCACTCTGAACTTTGGCAGATGTTTCTTCCGCTCTTGAGGACCCAGAGGAGTTGCAAAATGGGATTTCCTCCAGAAGCTCTTCCCTCGACCTCCCTGCCCCTGAACGGAATTAATTTCCTGGGGAAGAAAAAAAGCACTGCCTGTCTCCTTTATGCGACATAGCAAATCGTTTTGCAGGACTAGAGTTGAAGGCTTATTAATTGTGATGGGGTGAAGCGCCCTCTGATTTGGGGGGATGGAGATGGATGGGAGGGGGAGGTGGGGGGAGGCGAAAGCCCAGCTGATGCCCTGAAATCATCACCTCCCTGCCACCTCCCGCCACCCTGGGAGCTTTGTCTTTGACAAGGCAGGACACACACAGAGCCCCCATATCCATTTGTCTCTCCTCATTTGCAAGAGCTGAATGAAATCCTTCAGTGTTTCCCCGACAGGAGAATGCAGCAACTCCAAACGAGCTATTTATGGGCCATTTTTTTCAGCATTACTTGCATATTATAATTAAGAGATAATGTCAGTGGAATAGAACATTGTCACCGGGTAATGGTCTCCCGCTGCTTCCGAAATGTCAAGGCAAAGTCACAGCATTTATCAAAAATAAATGTTGGCGGGAAGACGCGACGTTTGTTTTCACAGCAGGGACATTAATCCTGGGACCACGAGAGGGTAACGTCTTTATTTCTTTTCTCCGATGATGATGGATGCCAGCGGATGGTGGTGTTTGACGGATGTGGGGTCTTGCCGGTACAGGGGGGAGGCCAGCTGGGGCAGGGGTGCCGGTGGCGGGGCCAGGTGGCCACATTGGGATGGGGTTGGCAGGAGACTGCTGGCTGCTCTGTCTCTGCCCAGAATCAGCCAATTCACTCCCCAAGGATGCACTGGAGGTGGCTTGTGGGGGTGTCCTGGCTCCCGATTGGACGGGGTGTCTTCTGCAGCTGCTGGTGGCTTGCTGATTGGGTGGGGAGAGGGCGGACATTTGGCAGAAGGCCTCTTCTCTGACTCTGCATCGTCCCTGGGGACAACCTCAGTTTCTGCATCGCATTTACTCCAGAGGGAGCCAGCCCCGGCATCGGGCAGTTGAAACAGCCAACCGCTGGCGACTCCTGATGATCCGGGCACCGTCTGCACCACATTTTGGCACAGGGACTTCTGACTCTCCAGGCAGCCTTCACGACCGGGCTTAATTGCATGTGAACGTCCCTTCCGCACCACTGCCTGAGTGATCTTTCTCAAGTGCACTTCTGATCACTCAGCAATACGGCCAAAATCCCCGCCCCCTCACCCCAGCCACCACCGCCCTGCCCCAGGACCTCAGGATAAAGTCCCTGCTCAGAAATGGCTCCAGCACAACTTTCTCAGCATTCCTGACTTTCTCCCAAGCAGCCAGGCTCTGTCTCCGCAACCAGCCCAGGCCTTTACTCTTGTTCCTTCTGCCTGGGACATCCTTCTCTGCTCCTGCCTTCACATAATCCTCACCTGGCTGTCTCCTACTGCTTCAGGCCTCCATTTCAAGAACTCCTCTTCCAGGAAGCCTTCCCTGACCTCCCAAGCCTGAGACATGTGCCCTTCTCATGTGCTTCTCCCACAGCCCCTATACTTAGGCCCTTCACAGCACTTAATTATACCGCTGTAAGCACTTTGACCCGGAGAAGGCAATGGCACCCCACTCCAGTACTCTTGCCTGGAAAATCCCATGGACGGAGGAGCCTGGTAGGCTGCAGTCCATGGGGTTGCGAAGAGTCAGACATGACTGAGCGACTTCACTTTCACTTTTATGCATTGGAGAAGAAAATGGCAACCCACTCCAGTGTTCTTGTCTGGAGAATCCCAGGGATGGGGTCGCACAGAGTTGGACACGACTGAAGTGACTTAGCAGCAGCAGTAAGCACTTTGGCCACCTGATGCGAAGAGCCAACTCATTGGAAAAGACCCTGATGCTGGGAAAGATTGAGGGCAGGAGGAGAAGGGGGCAACAGAGAAGGAGATGATTGGTTGGCATCACTGACTCAATGGACAAGAGTTTCAGCAAACTCCAGGAGACAGTGAAGGACAGGGAAGCCTGGAATGCTGCAGTCCATGGCATTGCAAAGAGTCAGACACGACTGACTGAACAACAACAATGAAGTATTGGATTATAGTCTGTCTCCCCTCTCTCAACTGTGGTCTCTGAGAGGGCCTTACCAGCTGTTCTGTCACTGGATACAGAATAGGGGCTTAGTAGTTATGTGTTGGAGCAGCTGAATAAATGAAGGGCTAGAGGCCTTTTATGTGAGTTTGTATCAGTCATCTATTGGCAGAATAATGCATAACAAATTGCCCCAAATATGGATGACCTCCATCAATAAGAATTTATGTGGTTCATGAGTCTGCAGGTCAGAGGCTGGGGCTAGATTTGGCTGGGGGGCGGGGCGCATGGTTCTTCTGGCTCAGCTGGGCTCAGACACACATCTAGGGGCTGATGGCTATTGGCTGATCGTGGGGAGCCTCAGCTGGGATTGTTGGGTGAGCTCTGCTTCACGTGTGTCTCCTCCAGAAGGCTAGCCCAGGCGTGACCCACAGTGAGGGTAGAGGGGCAGGAGGGCAAGCAGGAACCTGTTCATCTTGCAAAACTGGAACTCTGTACCCAGTCAACACTGCCTCCCTTTCTTCTTCCTTCAGGCCCTGTCGACCACCCTTTTACTTTCTATCTCTGTGAATCTGACTCCTCCAGGGCCTCATAGGAGTGGAATTATCTTTTGGGGATTGGCTTATATTATTTCACTTAGGATAATGTCCTCAAGTTTTATCTATGCTCTAGTGTGACAGGATTTCCTCCCGTTTTTAAGGCTGAATAATATTCCATTGTATGGATAGACCACATTTTGTTTATCTACTCATCCATTGATGGAGATTTGGATTGCTTCCACCTTTTGGCAATTGTGAATAATACTGCCAGGACCATGGGTGTGTAGCTATCTTTCAAAAACCTGCTTTCAATCTTTTTGGGTATGTAGTTGACCGTTGAACAATGTGGAGGTTATAGGGGTGGACCCCCACTCCCAATCTTAAATCTTAATATAACTTTGTAGTCAGTCCTCTGTATCCAAGATCCAACCTGTATCCATGGATTCAATCAACCTCAGACTGAATAACCTAGTAGTATACATGGTGCGTGCGTGTGTGCTAAGTCGCTTCCATTGTGTCGGTTTGCGACCCTATGGACTGTAGCCAGCCAGGCTCCTCTGTCCATGGGATTCTCCAGGCAGGAATACTGGAGTGGGTTGCCATGCCCTCCTCAAGGAGATCTTCCTGACCCAGGGATCAAACCTGCATCTCTTATGTTTCCTGCATTGGCAGGTGGGATCTTTACCACTAGTGCCACCTGGAAAGCCCAGTATACATGATACATTTATTGAAAAAAAAAAAAATAGGCATATAAGAGGACTTGTGTATTTCAAACCCATGTCGTTCAAGGTCAACTATATACCCAGAAGTGGGATGGCTGGATCACAAGTAGTGTGACTTTTTAAATTATTTATTTATTTTTTGGGCCACATTTCATGGCATGTGGGATCTTAGTTCCCTGACCAGGGATCAAACCCCTCACTCCCTGCTTTGGCAGTGTGGAGTCTCAACCACTGGACCACCAGGGAAGTCCCATAAGTGGTATGACTTTTAGCCTGGTGGGCAAAACGTTTGGGAACAGAGATCCACACATTTACAGAGCAGCAGTTGATTGGACAAGCTTTATCCTGGGGCCTGACTGTTTGGTTTGGATCCCAGCTCTGCTGCTTCCTAACTGTGTTTTCTCAGCTGAATCACTCCTTCTGAGCCTGAGTTTCCTCCTCTGCAAAATTAGAGTAATATGAGCATCTATTCAGAGAGCGAGATTACATAGGAAGGTATTTAGAGAAGAGCCTGACACAGAGTAAATAATACCCATGTGTTGTTTTATGCAAAGTTCTTGCCCTAGATCCTGCTTTTGACCCCGCCCTGTGATGGGGTCACTTTGGCTAGAAGTGATGCTTTTCTTGGACTTCCCTGGAAGTCCAGTGGTTAAGAATCTGCCTGCCAAGGCAGGGACATGGTTCGATCCCTGGTCTGGAAACATTCCACTGCCTTGGGAACAGCCCGTGTGCCACAGCTACTGAGGGCCTGTGCTCTGCAACAGAGAAGCTACTGCAACGAGAAGACCCCTCACCTCAACTAGAGAGTAGCCTCTACTTGTCACAACTCGAGAAAGCCAGGCACAGCAACGAAGACCCATAGCAGTCAAATCAAAGTGATGATTTTCTGCTCTTTCTGAACACAACCTGGGGTTATCTGTCCTGGGCAGACCCCAGGAACATCTGTGTTAATTCTGGGTGACAGGCGTTGACACATCTCCCCTCTGCTAGGGTGTTGGGTTTGGACCTGGGGGGCCGAGGGGGCCAGTGTTGCTGCGGGGTGAGGGGTGGGGGCCTTGGGCAGGGTAGTGGGGGTGGGGGGAGGTTTCCTGCCAGAGCTGTTCAGCTCCCCAGTTCAGGCCTCCGTCTCCCTCTCTTCCTCTGGCGCAGATTGCAATTTGGGCCCAGCAGGAAGAGAGAAATGAGCTTGCATAATAGAGGAACGTTTGGTTCTTTCGGGCTGGGCCCGGAGAAGGGTTTTGTGCTGAAGTGTGCATCGCGGGGGCAGGCTGGAGACGCTGCCTGTGTGCGGGGCTCAGGGGAGCCCAGTCCGCCCGGTGGGACGGAGGCGCTGAGGGCCAGATGGACGCAAGGGGCGGGCAGCTCCCCCAGGAGAGGGCGGACGCGGAGTGGGCAGAGGGTCTGTGACTTTGCTGTTTCCAGCAGACAGGAGGGAGGGCTGGAGCGAAACCGCACAGGGCGGCACCGTGGCCTCAGGGGCTCTGGGCCAAGCACGTGGCCACAGCGGGCTGTCTCTCCTGGGGCCGTTTGGGCCACTTCCTTCTCACCCCAGAGAGATCAGTGTTCTCAGCGTAGAGTTGAACCTGGACTTCCCGACTAAGGGTGGGGGGGGAGGGGCCTCTCCAGGACCACCAGGCCAGACTGAGAGACACAGACTAACCAAGGGTGGATGTGATGCCCCCACCCATAACTGGACCGCTGACTCTTGTTTATCAGGGGGACAGAGATGGGACAGTTGCCCCTGTCCCCTGCAGAGTCAACAAGCAGGTGGGGTGAGAATCACCACTCTGGGACGGCTCCTTTCTTTTTGGCTGCGCTGTGTCTTTGTTGCAGTGCATGGGCGCTCTAGTTGTGGCACACAGGCTCCGTAGTCAATGGTATACGGTCTTAGTTGCCCTGCGGCATGTGGGGTCTTATTTCTCCAACCAGGGATCAAACCCATGTCCCCTGCATTGGAAGGCAGATTCTTAAGCACTAAACCACCAGGAAAGTCCCTGGGAGGGCTTCTATAAATCCCATAGTGTTGCTGGTGTTTCTGACCTGGTTTAGTCTTTGTGACAGCGTAGGGAGAGGAGGACAGCCTCTCAGCTTTTCAACAAAAGTTAGCTGAACACTGACGCTGTCCCAGGCCCTGTTTTAGGGGGCTGGAGCTACCAACACCATCCGGAGCACAGCAGGTTAAGAGTCACGTGTTGGGGGAAGTTATTTTCCAGTAGAGCTGCTGACTTTGAATAAGGAAACAGGTAAACAAAAATGGTCACATCTGTGTGGGAGAATGCACATGTGGGCTCTGCTTTTCACTTCTCCCTGCATCTATGCTCTTTGCCATAGAGTTGACCCTGAACTTCAACTTGCGTGGCTTGCTTTGGCCAAAAAATGAAATAGAAGTGATGCTGGGCTACTTCTGTCCCTTGAGAGGCTTTGTGCTCTTCTGTACCTTTGCCATGGTGTGTGACAAACACCCTGGATTAGTCTGCTAATCCAAGAGAATGAAATTGTGGTGGAGCAGAGCTAACCAGTCAAATCCCACTCTGGATCAGGTAACTCCCCCACCAAGATGCAACTGACAGATGTGTGAATGATAAAGCATGATTGTTGTTTTAAGACACAGAATTTAGGGGTTATTTGTTACGCAGCATACTGGTGGCAATAGCTAACCAATACAACCAACTATTGGTAAATGTAGTTATTAACTCCATTCCATACGCCAGGAAACTGAGGCCCAAAGAGGTGAAGAGAGCGTTTAGATGTTACAGTGTTGCTGTGGCTAAGTCCATAGAAGAACCCTGCCATCTTGACTCCAGCTTGCTTACTCACTCATTCAACCCATGTTTATTGAGCATCGACTACACACATGGAATTGTGGTAGCAGCTAGAGACAGTTCAATGAAAAAGATGTTCCTTCTGTGAGCAATGTCTGTTAAAAGGGAACTTCTCTTTTCCTGAGGATTTCAACAAAAATCTGAAAATCAAGTCCCATCACCCCAGGGTATATCCTCACTGTGAACCACTCATGGCAGTGACAGGACGTGGGTTGTGAGCAGCCAAGACTAGGTCTCATGTTCACTCTCTGTAGCTGGAGGGGAGCGATGACCCCACCTGACCCATAGGGACTGAGAGTGGAGGAGAGAGGATTTTCTCTAAAGAAAAAGTGTTGCTATTAAACTTTAAGAAGGGGAAATAGATGCTGGGAAGATTGCAAAAGAAAATGATGCTCACCCCAGACCTCTGGGGTCCAGATGAAGACCTCCCAGCAGCTCTGTGGTCCTTGGTGAAGTCCCCCAGAGTCTGCAGCTTCTCCAGGCCACTCCCCTGTCTCCAACATCCCTTGCGGGAGCTAGGCCTGACTGTCAAAAGATCAGATGTGATTTATTCCTGGCATCTGTGCTGCCACTGGCTGTGAGGTGCTTTGCAGCAGAACAATAAGTTACAGGGCCATTTATCTTGTTGGCGGCTTCTGATAAAATGAGCAGTCTGAGCAGACAGGGCCTCTAACGAACATGATCAGGGCTGTTTATTTAGAAACCAGAAGACCTTGAAATTGGCTTTAATTGAAGGGGTTAGAAGTGAGGGGTTTGACTGGATCTGTTGAGAGTGGAGACCCCCCCCACCTCTGGAAAGGTCACAGTGATGGGCAGGCCTGGCTTTATGTCCTGGCTGTAACCCCAAGTTTGACTTTGGGCAAGCTCCATGACCTCTTCCAGACTTTGTTTCCCCATCTGTGAAATGGAGATGTATGGGTCAGCATCATCTCAGTTATGCTGCAGTAACAAACCACCCCCTCAAATCTCATGGCTTAAAACAACCAGCTTGTATCTCACTGATGCTCCATGGCTATGGTGGGTTGGCTGGTGACTCTTTGCCACACCTCCTCACTGTGGGACTCAGATTGATGGAACATGCCGTCTGCAACATGACCATGATTCGGCATGGGGGAAATTGTGCACTGGTTTGTTTTTTCAAATTTATTTATTTGTTTTTGGCTGTGCTCGGTCTTCATTGCTGTGCCTGGGCTTTCTCTAGTTGTGGGGAGTAGGGGCTACTCTTTGTTGTGCTGCACGGGCTTAGTTGCTCCGGGGCTTGTGCGATCCTCCCGGACCATGGATTGAACCTATGTCCCCTGCATTGGCAGGAGGATCCTTAACCACTGGCCCATCAGGGAAGTCATGCAATGGTTCTTAAAGCTTCTTCCCATGAGCAACTTACATCATTTCCACTCACATCGAGTTGGTCCAGGTGTTATGTGGCCATGCTTAACTCCTGGTGGGGTGGTGGGAGTGGAGAAGAGAGACCTTACTATGTGACCATTAGCCGGAAAGCCAGAAGGGTTAGTATTTATTAGAGAGAGCTGTTCTGCTGAGCTATCATAGGAGTCAGGAATTTTCTTCTCCCTTCTGGAGATGCTAATTATCTGAGTCTAGTCCATTATGGTTTTTCTGGCCAGCTTCATCACCCTCCCCCACCAATTTCTGCCATGTCACTCCATCTGCTGTGAACTTCCATGTCTGTTGCTGAACATTAAATCTGGGCAGCCTGGCATTTAAGAACCCCTAAGGCTGGCATCTCTCAAGGGCCCCAAATATAGCTTAGAGAGAACTGGGACTAGGTATTTCTAACCCTCCCCAACTGTAGCCCCAGAATCCACCACAGTGCCTGGCCCACAGCAAGTGTTCAATGATTGCTCGTTGCAATTGTGAAATGATGTACTGGACATCACATGCCCTGGAAAACGTCAAAGGCAGGATCCTACGTGCCTGGTGCTCCAGGGGTCATTGCCACTTACTGGGCACTAGCTGAGGGGCCAGGCCTCGTGAGCCAACTGCCCTGAGTGCAAGCATGATCCCTTTCATCCTTCAAGCAACTCCCACCCCCAACCCCACAGTAGGCATTACTGTGACAGGATTCTTTATTTGAAATTTCAACTCCTCTCCCCAAGTTTCATTGAAATATAATAGACATGCAACATTGTATTTGTTTTAGGCTCATGACATGATGATTTGATATATGTACACATTGTGAAGGGCTTCACTGGTGGCTTAGATGGGAAAGAATCTGCCTGCAATGCAGGGGACCTAGGTTCAATCCCTGGGTTGGGAAGATCCCCTGGAGAAGGATTGGCTACCCACTCTAGTATTCTTGCCTGAAGAACTCCACGGACAGAGGAGCCTGGCAGGCTACAGTCCATGGGATTGCAAAGAGTCGGACACGACTGAGTGACGAAGCACACACACATACACACAGAGACATTGTGAAATGTTCCCCACAATAAATTTAGTTAACATCCATCACCTCACATAGTTACAACTTTTTCTTTCTTGTGATGAGAACTTTTAAGATCTACTGTCTTGGCAACTTTCAAATATACGATATTGTTAACAATAAGCAGGACTCTTTATGGAGCTACTCATTCATATTTATTCACCCTGTAATTTTCTTTCATTGGATTCCAAGACAGACTTCAGCCCTTTGTATTTTCTTAATTTATGTTTTTTTCCCCCCAAGCAGAGGGTGGAAGTTTCGGGAAGATAGTTTACTTGCTTTGTATTAATCTGAGCTCTCTAGAGACAGAGACTAATAGATATAGTATATTTCTATCCTTATCATCTCTATTTGTCTACTTACAAGAGTTTTTTTTTCATCTGGCTGTGCTGTGAGGCATGCAGGATCTTAGTTCCCTGATTAGGTATCAAACCAGTGCCCCCTGCATTGGGAGCACAGATTCTTAACCACTGGACCACCAGGAAAGTCCAGAGAGATTTATTATAAAGAATTCGTTCACATGGTAATGGAGGCTGAGAAGTCTCACAATCTGCCATCTGCAAGCAGGACACCCAGGAGAGCTGATGGTTTGAGTTCCAGCTCAAGTCCAAGTCCTAAGACAGGAGTCAATGTCCCAGCTTGCAGACAATAAGGCAGAGAGAGTGAATTCTCCCTTCCACATCTTTTTGTTCTACTCAAGCCTTCAACTGCTTTAACAAGGCCTGCCCATATTGAGAAGAAGGGGATGACAGAGGATGAGATGGTAGGATGGCATCACCGACTCCATGGACATGAGTTTGAGCAACTCCGGGAATTGGTGAAGGACAGGGAAGCCTGGCATGCTGCAGTCCATAGGGTCACAAAGAGTCAGACATGACTGAGCGACTGAACTGACTGAACCGAACCCACATTGAGGAGGGCAACCTGCTTTACTCAGTCTACTGACTCAAATGTCAATTTCCACTGGAAATATCCTCATGGACACACCCAGAATAACATTTAACCAAATATCTGCACAGCCCATGGTCCAGTCAAATTGACATGTAAAATTAATCATCACAAGTCTTTCGTGAAAACTTTGTATATTAGGATATATGTTCAGTCTCTGTAACATGGGCCCCATTCCCCTCAAAAAACCCACATCGATTAAAACAAAACTGAAGTTTGTATATCTCTGATATAAGAGGTCTGAGGGTGGGGGATATGCCAGGAGGGCTAGGGGCTCAGCTCTGCAGCCATCGGGGTCCCAGATCCTTCGGTTTTATTCTGCGGACAGTGACAGCCACCATGAAATTAAAAGACATTTGCTCCTTGGAAGAAAACCTATGACAAACCTAGACAGTGTATTAAAAAGCAGAGACTTCACTTTGCCAACAAAGTCCATATAGTCAAAACTATGGTTTCTCCAGTAGTCACGTACAGATGTGAGAGCTGGACCATAAAGAAGGGTGAGTATCAAAGAATTGATGCTTTCAAACTATGGTGCTGGAGAAGACTCTCAAGAATCCCTTGGATGCCAAGGAGATCAAACCAGTCAATCCTAAAGGAAATCAACCCTGAATATTCATTGGAAGGACTGATGCTGAAGCTGAGGCTCTGATACTTTGGCCACCTGATGGTGAAGAGCTAACTCATTGGAAAAGACCATGATCCTGGGAAAGACTGAGGGCAGGAGGAGAAGGGGGTGACAGGGGACGAGATGGTTGGATGGCATCACTGACTCAATGGACATGAGTTTGAGCAACCCCCGGGACATAGTGAAGGACAGGAAGCCTGACATGCTGCAGTCCATGGGGTCACAAAGAGGCAAACATGACTGAGTGGCTGAACAACAAGAAAGGATATGGATACTCCCTCAAAGCATGGCTGAAGCAGAATCAAAACCAGATCCATGTGCCAGCTCTCAGAAATGAGGAGAGAAAGAAAAAGTGGAGGCAGGCAACGTCCTGTTAAGCAAGTGGTGTGCAAGCCACACAAACCATTCCTGCTCACCCTCAAAGGGGAGCAAGAGGGGCTGTGAGATGGTGTCTCTGGCTCAGCAGCCAGATCCCAGCAGAAGTTCTCTTCCTGGAGGACAGGAGGCATCCTGGAACTGGCTGAAAAGTTGCTCTTGGTTCTGGAGGGAGAGGGAGCGATGGCGGGAAATTTGCATAGGCTGGAGTTGGCAGCAGGGAGGCCGGCCTGGTGACTTCATATGGTGGTGGTGCTCTTGGGAGAGGTGTCAGAATCTAGAAGCTGCACTGTGTACCAGGAAGAGGGTGCCCTGAGTGAAGAGGTCCTAGTGCAGACAAGCTCCCTCCCCCCATTCCCACCACAGGGATGCTGAAGAATTTCCCACCAGAAGATGCTGCACATCCTGGATCTCCTGGGTTCTCAGTGGGAGCCAGTGGCCAGATGGACTCTCAGATTTGGTCTCTGACCTGAGCCAGCATGGAGGAACTCCAATCTTGAGACTGAGAATATATCTATATCTACACCTATATCTATCTATCTGTCTATTTTATCATCTTGGGAGGATATGTGCTTGGAATTGACTCTATGTTGATTGGAAAGAAGTAAAATTGGTTCCATCTTGCGGACTTGGATTTGGGATGTATACCAATGATGCCACCTGCTGCATCAATGTCCCCACTTTACTGGAGACGGGCTCAGAGATGTCAAGTCATTGTCCGCTGGTCACACAGCATGTTGTGGTAAAAGCGGGATTTGGAATGAGGTTGGCAGACCTCACGGGCATCACCGCTGCACCCTCCTATTTTGCTTGGCGTGCAAGCGCTGTTTGGAGTTAAGACACAAGACAGGAGAGAGGCATGGGGGTCGTGGCATCATGCGATATGTGATCTTTTGTGTCTGGTTTCTTTCATTCAGCATCATGTTTTCAAGGTTCATCTACATTGTAGAAGGTGTCAGGGCGTCATTCCTTTCTACGGCTGAATGATATTCCATCGTATGAAGGGACCATGTTCTGTTTATTCATCTATAGATGGACATCTGGGTTGCTCAAATTTTTGACTATTGTGAATAATGCTATGATGAACATTTGTGTTGAAATTGTTGTGTGGATTTTGGGTGCCTGAGGAGAGGGCTGTGATGTGTGATGTGGGTTTGCCAGCACCATCTAGAAAGTTCAGCCGGTCCCAGCCTGGGAAGCCTCTTGGAGGCTCTTCCATATGTATGTCTCAGAAGCAGTGGGCTGTTTTCTAAACAAGTTGTCTCCTGCTGTCATCTCTGCACCCAGGCTGAGCTGGAAGCAGCTGGTGAATTATTCAAAGTGGCTTCTGTGCAAGTCCCCCATCCCCCACCCCCATGCTGCTGGAAGCACGGACCTTCGGGAAGCCTGTCGCTCAGGCATGCAGGGGAGTTCACTGCAGAAAGTGTGGCTGACAGCTTATGTCTGATCTGCTCGTCCTGGGCCAGGCCAGTTCATTCACCCCTCTGAGCCTCAGTGTCCTTGTCTCGAAAATGGGTGAGAAAACAGGTAGACTATTTAGCCCATGTCCTAGCTATGTAAATAATGTTGCAATGAGCAGTGGGGTACATGTATCTTTTTCAACTATGGTTTCCTTAGGGTATATGCCCAGCAGTGGGATTGCTGGGTCATATGGTGGTTTTATTCCTAGTTTTGTTTTGTTTTTTAAAGAATCTCCATACTGTTCTCCGTAGCTGCTGTGTCAGTTTGCATTCTCACCAACAGTGCAAGAAGGCAGACGGATTCTTTACTACTGAGCCACCAGGGAAGTCTGCCTGGCATGAGTTAGACAGTGCTTAATAAAGTGGCTGGCATTTTCTGGTATACGTTCCTGTTCCTTGTGACTTAGTCATTTTTCTCTTATGTCCATGCCAAAATGAAACTCTTGCATGTGCACCCTGAGCGATGGGTACAAGAAGATGCACGGCAGCTCTGTTCACTGTGGCAAAAGCTGAAACCAGCCAAATACTCATTGGCAGGAAGAAGGACAACAACACCATGGTGTATTCACACTGTGGAGTATTATACAGCAGTGAAAATGAATAAGTAGCAATTCCAGGCCCACACCAGGTGAATCTTAGTAAGGGTGTATGGCAGAATTTCTCAACTCTGACACGAGTGACATTTTTCTCATTATTAGGATTAGTATTTTCTTTTTTTGACCATGTGACATGTGAGATCTTAGTTCCCTAACCAGGAATTGAACCCATGTCCCCTACAGTGGAGGCACAGAGTCTTAGCCACTGGAGCACTGGGGAGGTCCCTCATTATTATTTATTTTTTGATGGGTTGCATTGGGTCTTCGTTGCTGCTCGTGGGCTTTCTCAAGTTGTGGTGACCAGGGGCTACTCTCTAGTTGTGGTGCATGGACTTCTCATTGTGGTGGTTTCTCTAGTTGCAGAGCACAGAACCTAGAGCATGTGGGCTACAACTAGTTACGGCTTGTGTGTTCAGGGGTTATAGCACATGGGCTTAGTTGCTCCTCGGCATGTGGAATCTTCCAGGACCAGGTATCGAACCCGTGTCTCCTGCATCAGCAGGTGGATTCTTATCCACTGTACCCCCAAGGAAGTCCCCCTTATTATTATTTTTAATGGCAATTTTATTGACATGTAATTCACATATGATGCAATCCACCCACTTAAATCTGGATATAAGTGTGTGGAGCAAGGAGGTGACCCTGGGGCTCACAGAGAAGATCCTCTCTGAGCTATTTGCCCTTTACTCCCTCACCTCATCATGGTCTGGATCAGAGACATTCAGCTTCGCAAACTAAATCGAAACAGGGAGGCTCCAACTTCCTAAACAGTAAATCCAATGACTTCCAGCAGTTACCAAACATAACAAGCCCAGCACCCTGATGGATGAACATATTCAAGACAACTTACAGTCTCTCCTAGTATTATCATCACCACCTGCATTTTACAGTTGAGGAAACCGTGGCACAGAGAAGTGAGGTGACTTGTTCAAGGTCACACAGCCACAAAGAAAAGGAGATGTGAACTCCCTCCTTTGGATGGAGAGACTCCAATTAGGGCAATATTTTAAGCTCCCTGTAGGTGAGGATACAAACCAAGGCCAGGAGGCCTGTTAGGCTGTTTTTAGGTTTCTGCCGTGTTTCTCCTGGGGTAGCCGGCCTGGGCAGCAGCTCTCTTCCACACTCAGCCCCGGCCAAGGAATGTCACAGCGGCTGTTGCACAGCGGGGCGAGGGTGGGCAGCAGCGGAGGGAGTGGCATCTTGGCAGCTGTGACAAGTAGAAAACAGATTGCATTTCCCTTCACTTCTACCCCCAGCCTGGGGAGGGGATACGCCAGAACCTGATTATCCACTCACAATGGCTGCTCTATTGTGGGATGAGGCAAGGTCAGGGGCAATGGGGCGGGGCGCTGGCCCTGCCTGGGGCAGAGTGTCCTTGGCACAGCCGGTTGGCTGGGTCTCGGCTGACCTGGCTTCCTCCTACCAGCCCCACCACCCCCTCTCCTGCCTCACAAAGACTCCGCGTCCCTATCAAAACTTGGTTACGCTCTCCAAGTAACCTTGACATTCTCACTGTCTAGGACAAGATCTATGGATTCTGCTCTGAGCATTCCAGACTCTAGAAAAGGCTCTGTCATTCATTCATTCATTCATCCTGCCCACCTCTCCTTCATCTCCTTATCTGTATCTATCTTTTTAAAAATAATTAATTAATTAATGATTTTGGGTGCATGAGGCCTTAGGTTTGGCATGCAGGATCCTTCCATCTCTGCAATGGCAGGAGGGATTTTCTTACTTGCAGCATTCTAAATCTTTAGTTGCAGTATGCTAACTCTTGTTGGCATGCAGGATCTAGTCCCCTGACCAGGGATTAAACCCAGGCGTCCTGCATTGGGAGTGCAGAGTCTTAGCCACTGGACCATCAGGGAAGTCTTTGCATCTATCTGTTGTTGTTGTTCAGTCGCTAAGTTGTGTCCAACTCTTTGCGGTCCCAAGGACTGCATGCAGCATGCCAGGCTCCTCTGTCTGCCACGATCTCCCAGAGTTTGCTCAAATCCATGTCCATTGAGTTGGTGATGCCGTCCAACCATCTCATCCTTTGTCGTCCCCTTCTCCTCCCGCCCTCAATCTTTCCCAGCATCAGGGTCTTTTTCAATGAGTCAGCTCTTCGCTTCAGGTGGCTGAAGGATTGGAGTTTGACCTTCAGCATCTGTCCTTCCAATGAATATTCAGGGTTGATTTCCTTTAGAATTGACTGGTTTGATCTCCTTGCAGTCTAAGGGAGTCTTGAGTCTTCTTCAACATCACAGTTTGAAAGCATCTATTCTTTGGCGCTCGGCCTTCCTTATGGTCCAACTCTCACATCCGTACATGACTGCTGGACAAACCATAACTTTGACTATATATGGGCTTTTGTTGGCAAAGTGATTTCTCTGCTTTTTAATACCTGTCTAGGTTTGACATAGCTTTCCTTCCAAGGAACAAGCATTTTAATATCATGGCTACAGTCACCATCCACAGTGATTTTGGAGCTGGAGAAAATAAAATCTGTCACTGCTTCCACATTTTCCCCTTCTATTTCTCATGATGTGATGAGATCAGATACCGTGATTTTAGTTTTTTTAATGTTGAGTTTTAAATCAACTTTTTCACTCTCCTCTTTCACCCTCATTAAGATTTAGTTCTGGGCTTCCCTTGTGACTCAGCTGGTAAAGAATCCGCCTGCAATGTGGGAGACTTGGGTTTGATCCCTGGGTAGGGAAGATCCCCTGGAGAAGGGAAAGGCTACCTACTCCAGTATTCTGGCCTGGAGAATTCCATGGACTGTACAGCCCATGGGGCTGCAAAGAGTAAGACATGACTGAGTGACTTTCACTTGCTTTCTGGAATTAGAGTGGTATCATCTTCATATCTGAGGTTGTTGATATTTCTCTCTGCAATCTTGATTCTAGCTTGTGTCTTGTCCAGCCCTTCACTTTGCATGATGTACTCTGCATATAAGTCAAATAAGCAAGGTGGCAATATACAGCCTTGACATACTCTTTTCCCAATTTGGAACCAGTCTGTTGTTCCATGTCCAGTTCTAACTGTTGCTTCCTGACCTGCAAACAGATTTCTCAGGA
Source organism: Dama dama (assembly GCF_033118175.1). Taxonomy (NCBI): domain Eukaryota; kingdom Metazoa; phylum Chordata; class Mammalia; order Artiodactyla; family Cervidae; genus Dama; species Dama dama. The sequence goes on along the minus strand of NC_083685.1, from coordinate 21,696,277 downwards.
GGCAGGTAAGGAGGTCTGGTATTACCATCTCTTTAAGAATCTTCCATAGTTTGTTGTGATCCACACAGTCAAAGGCTTCAGTTTAGTCAATGAAGCAGAATTAGATGTTTTTCTGGAATTTGGTTTCTCCATGATCCAATGAACGTTGTCAATTTGATCTCTCATTCCTCTGCCTTTCCTAAATCGAGCTTGTACATCTGGAAGTTCTTGGTTCACATACTGCTGAAGCCTAGATTGAAGGGTTTTGAGCATAACCTTTCTAACATGTGAAATGAGCACAACTGTAGGGTAGTTTGAACATTCTTTGGCCTTGCCTTTCTTTGGGATTGGAATGAAATTTGACCTTTTCCAGTTCTGTGGCCACTAATGAGATGGTTGGATGGCATTACCTACTCAATGGACATGAGTCTGAGTAAGCTCTGGGAGTTGGTGATGGACAGGGAGGCCTGATGTGCCACAGAACATGGGGTCACAGAGTTGGACATGACTGAGCAACTGAACTGAACTGAGTTTTCCAAAGTTGCTGAAATATTGAGTGCAGGACTTCAATAGCATCATCTTTTAGGATTTTAAATAGCTCAGCTGGAATTTGTCACCTCCACTAGCTTTGTTCATAGTTAGATTTCACCCACTTGACTTCATACTCCAGGACATCTGGCTCTAGGTGAGTGACCAAACTTTTGTGGTCATCCGGGTCATTAAGAAATCTAGCATGAAATCTTCCCTTGATATCTCCAATTTTCTTGAAGCGATCTCTAGTCTTTCCCATTCTATTGTTTTCTTTTATATCTTTGCATTCTTCATTTAAGAAGGCATTCTTATCTCTCTTTGCTATTCTCTGAACCTCTGCATTCAGCTGGGTATATCTTTCCCTTTCTTCCTTGCCTTTCGCTTCTCTTCTTTCCTCAACTATTTATAAAGCCTCCTCAGACAAACACTTCACCTTCTTGCATTTCTCTTTGTTGGGTTAGTTTTGGTCACTGCCTCTTGTACAATGTCATCAATCTCCGGCCCTGGTTCTTAAGGCACTCTGTCTACCAGATCCAATCCCTTTAATTTATTCATTATTTCCACTGTATAATCATAAGGTATTTGATTTAGGTCATACCTGAATGGCTTAATGGTTTCCCCCACTTTCTTCAATTTAAGCCTGAATTTTGCAATAAGGAGCTCATGATCTGAGTCACAGCCAGCTCCAGGTCTTGTTTTTGCTGACTGCCTAGAACTTCTCCATCTTTGGCTGCAAAGATTATAATCAATCTGATTTCAGAATTGACCATCTGACAATGTCCATGTGTAGAGTCATCTCTTGTGTTGTTGGAAAAGGAAGTTTGCTATGACCAGCACGTTTTCTTGGCAAAATTCTGTTAGCTTTTGCCTGCTTCATTTTGTACTTCAAGGCCAGACTTGCTTGTTATTCCAGGTATCTCAACTTCCTATTTTTGCATTCCAACCGCCATGATAAAAAGGACATCCTTTTTTTTTGGTGTTAGTTCTAGAATGTGTTGTAGGTCTTCATAGAACTGGTCAACTTCAGCTTCCTTGGCATCAGTGGTTGGGGTGCAGATTTGGATTATTGTGACATTGAATGGTTTGCCTTGGAAACAAACTGAGATTATTCTGTCCTTTCTGAGATTGCACCTAAGTACTGCAGTTTGGACTCTATTGTTGATTATGAGAGTTACTCCATTTCTTCTAAAGGGTTCTTGCCCACAGTAGTAGATATAATAATGGTCACCTGAATTAAATTTGCCCATTCCCATCCATTTAGTTCACTGATCATCTATTAATGATCTGGAAATGTTTGAACTGCCAGGCGGCTTGATTTCTATTGAGATTCATTCATTTATTCACCAACCACTTATGGAACACCTACTATGTGCTAAATGCTAAGGCTGTATGCATAGATTTGCCAATTGTCTGTTGACCACCTACTATGTACAGGTGGTAGATGCTGTGGTGAACAAGCAGACATGGTCTCTGCCCTCAGGTATCTTATGGTCTAGAGGGGAGGCAGTCACCAACAATGGTTGGATGTGACGTGCATTTATTGCACACCAGCTATGTGCAGGCTTCTTAGGCTTTTTAAGGGCAGAATTGGAGATGCATGATGGTCCATGTGGGCAGTAGGTGTTATGAGTCAGGCTCAGATTAAGATTAGAATCCTGTCTCCCGCATGAACCAGGTTTGTCTCCTTGAGAGACTGACTTTACCTCCAGGATATGTTTCAACTATCATATGGGTGGTGGTGAAACTTAGCAAAGGGGCCTGAGAAATATCAGTCTGGGAAATCCCCTGGCAGTCTAGTGGTTAGAATTCACTGCTTTCACTGCCAAAGGCCCAGGTTCAATCCCTGGTCCTGGAACTAAGATCCTACAAGCCGGGTGGGGCAGCTTAAAAAAAAAAAAAAAAGATCAGTTGGCTTCTGTAGGGACAGGAGTTGGTTTTGAAAGTTCAGCACCTGTGTCTCCTTCTGATAACGGCCCCCAGTCTTGTTGGGGGAAATAATTCTTTTCTCGCCTCTCTTGGTTGTGGTTCAGGTGGGGCTGGCTGATCCCTTTCACCACTCCCAAAGGAGCACATGACCAAACTTGGCCATCAGATCATCCCATCCCTCAACCACAGTCATTGGTTGGGAGGGTTCACATGATCCAGATAGGGTCCAATGAGATTCGCTTCTGGAACATCAAAGACAGAACCTCTTTTGGCTGGGGATGGCAAGCGGAAAGGAAGGGATGTGATGGTGTTATCTTACCTCATGAGGGGAGAGCTTCCCTGAGAACAAAACCAACCCAGAAGAAATGGAGAGAATAAATATAGATGGTGCCATTTTGAGCCTCTAGATCCAGCTATGCCTGAAGCTTGTGCAACTCCTGGACTTTTCAGTAACATGGCTCAATAAATTCTGTTTGTTGCTTCAGTCCTTCTGATTTGGGATTTTATCACTTGGAAGGAAGAGTCCTGACTCATAACTAGGCCTTTTGTCTTCCTTTGTTTCCTAAAACAGAAATGCTACCTCCCCATGTGCAGAACAGGGGAAATTAATTTCCTTGCTTTCTAAAAAGCTGATGAGAAATGGATACAGGAGAGGCCGCCTGACCACTCCTTTCTCTTTGGTGTGTGAGGACATCCATTTTCCCGCGGCCCCTAACCTCGCCTCGCTGAGCTGGAGCAGAAATCACTTAACCTTCTGAGCCTTGGCTTTGAAAGGTTTATGATGGATCGTGCTTGGCCTCGTGGGCAGAAATGGAAAATTCTCTGCTGTCTGGTCTGTCCCTTCATTCTGCCTTTCCCAGCTGGTCCAGGCTGGGAACGTTTTTACAGGAGCGGAAACTGGTGGGATTCAGAGGCGGCAGACTTTTTCTGTAAAGGGCCAAACAGAAAATGTTTTAGGCATTGTGTGCCACAAGGTCTGTTATGTGTTCTTTGTTTCTGGTTTTGGTTGATTGTTTTATGACCCTTTAAAAACATAAAAAGATCATTCTTAGTTCTCAGGACACACAAAAACAGGCTGGATTTGACTCACAGCTCTAGTTGGTTGATTCCTGGATTAGATTATATTTATGGGGACTGACTATCTCTTCTTTCTCCTTTCCTTCTTTTTTTTTCTTTTCCTTTCCTCTCCTTCCCTTTTCCTCCCTCTCTCCTTCCCACTTTTCTTTCTTTATTTTTTGGGACAAAAGTCCTCATTCCTGGGACTTCCATGGAGGTCTACTCCTCCACTGTCTCCCGGAGTTTGCTCAGATTCATGTCCACTGAGCCAGTGATGATGTCTGACCATCTTATTCTCTGCTGCCCGCTTCTCCTTTTGCCTTCAATCTTTCCTAGCATCATCTTTTCCAATGAGTTGGTTTTTCTCGTCAGGTGGCCAAAGTATTGGAGCTTCAGCTTTAGCAACAGCCCTTCCAATAAATATTCAAGGTTGATTTCCTTTATGACTGACTGGTTTGATCTCCTTGCAGTCCAAGGGACTCTCAAGAGTCTTCTGAGACTCTGTGCTTCCACTTCAGGTGACGCAGGTTTGATCCCTGGTCAGGGAATTAAGGTCCTGCATGCTGTGGGACATTGCCAAAATAAGTTAAGTAATTAATAATTTTTTTCAGAAAAGGACTCACTGAGTTCCAGACTGATCTGATGAGATAAGAGTCCTATGTGGGTGTGACCTGGTAAAATTCTTAAATATCTTACAAGTGTCAGGGGAAAGCAGAAGATATTCACGAAGGAAAAAAGACAGACTGGAATTGGATTTTCATCTAAGCTATGGAAAGATGACAGTGGCACAGTATTTACGGAGAAGAGAGAGAAAGGATGCAAACTCAAGAATCTTCTATCCAGTTTTCAAAATTTGTTGTTGCTATTCAGCCGCTAACTCATGTCCGACTCTTTATGACTCCATGGACCGCAGCATGCCAGGCTCCTCTGTCCTCCACTATCTGTCAGAGTTGACTCCAATTCATGTCCATTGAATCGGTGATGCTGTCTAACCATCTCATGCTCTCCCATCCCCTTCTCCTTTTGCCTTCAATCTTTCCCAGCATCAGGGTCATTTCCAATGAGTTGGCTCTTCCCAACAAGTGGCCAAAGTATTGGAGCTTCAGCTTCAGCATCAGTCCTTTCAATGAATATTCAGGGTTGATTTCCTTTAGGATTGATTGGTTTGATCTCCATGCAGTCCAAGGACTCTCAAGAGTCTTCTCCAACACCACAGTTCAAAAGCATCACCCTTGGCACTCACCCTTCTTTATGATCCAATGCTCATATCTGTACATGATTATTGGAAAAACCATAGCTTTGATTATATGAACCTTTGTTGGCAAAGTGATGACTCTTCTTTTTAGTATGCTCTCTAGGTTTGTCATAGCTGTCCTTCCAAAGAGCAAGCATCTTTTAGTTTCATGGCTGCAGTCACCATTTATAGTGATTTTAGTACTTTGCATTTTCTGCAGCAAAAGGAGAATAGTCGAGGATTCAGAGAATATAACTTCCAGGTCTCCATCTAGGGAAATGACTTAAAAAAACACTAACCACACTGCAACTGAACCTGAAAAGAAAACTGAAAAATGGAGAAGAAAAAAAGAGAAAACAGTGTTAAGAACATAGGCATGTGACAACTCACATCTAAGTGGATCCAGGGACTTCCCTGGTGGTCCAGTGGTTAAGACTTCGTCTTCCAATGCAGGGGCTGTGGGTTTGATCCCTAATTGGGGAGCTAAGATCCCATGTGCCTCAGCCAAAAAAGCAAAACATAAAACAGAAGCAATATTTTAACAACTTCAATGAAGACTTCAAAAATGGCCCACATCAAAAAAAAAAAATCTTAAAAAAAAAAAAAAAAATCTCATTCTTCAAAGCCAGGAAATATCCTGGACATTCTAATATGTTGGTATCCAAAGTCATATTTATAAGTAACCCCGTCTCCTTTGCCTGCCATTTCTCTCTATGGAACTTATCACAGTTTGTAACTATAGATCTTTGATTATTTTGGGGTGTCTGCTTCCTCATTCTAGAATATAAGCTTCATGAAGAAAGAAAGCCCCAGGAGGCCCAGGCCTGGGGCTTTCTGGCAATTTCAGACTGATTTTAATGACTGTGGGGTTAAGCAAAGATGTGTGGTGAACCTGACAAAAGTACAGAGATATACTGGCCACTGTGTAAACAGGGCTGGGAAGACAGATGGTTGCTTGAGTCATCTCTGCAGAAGCAAACTCAATTCATAATCCTGAATCAGGAACACAGAAAGGAGTGAGCGCCACATCCCTGGGGGTATGTAAGTGGAAATTGGCTGCCCACTGGGGCCAGCTTGCAGATGTGATTCCTGACCCCAAAAGTAAGTTGCTCTTCTGTCAGAAGATGCCCACAGCATTCCGGCCTGCTTGAGAACTCCTGGCTATAATTTGATGAGATCCAGATCTTTAGGATCAGAGGGGTGCCAGGAGTTATCCTGTGATCTTGTACTTGTCAAGAAGAATCAGAGAAACATGTGGTTTCATAAGTCCTCTCTGAGCCCAGTTCTCTGGGGAACTCCTGGCTTGTTGAATTCCCGCAGCCTGGACCTTTTTTCTGGCTGTGCCCACCACATGTGAGATCTTAGCTCCCTGGACCAGGCATTGAACCTGCACCCCCTGCACTGAACACTGGACCACCAGGTAAGTCTTCAGCCTGGATGTCTAAAATCCCAAGCCATCCATGAGACCCTCCAACAGGGCTCCCCTTGCCACTTACACTCTCCTGCCTAAGTCAAGGGGAGAAGCCAGATCTCAGCGGGGATCAGGGTCAGACAGGTCTCAGAGTTTCCCTTTGGTGTGGGGAGGACAACCTGGGTGGAGAGTGGAGGGGTCCCCCCTCCAGTTTTTTTCCAGGCTTGGCTGCCACCCCTGGAATCTGCAAAGGGCCCCCGTGACTCACTCATGCTGGGCACTGTTCCCGCTTCTGTAAGATCCCCTTGGCTTGTCCCAGTGCAAGTGTGGGCTGGTTGGAGGCCGAAGCACCCACCTGTCAGAGCTGGCTGGGGGCCTACTTACCTGGATCCATGCCAGTCCACTGTCCTGAGAGCAGTTTATGACTGGTTTCATTCTGATGGTAGGTACCCAGGCTGGTGAACCTGTTAAATATTTACAGCATCACCCCTGGGCCTCTATGGGGCGGTGTGGCCTCAATCACAGACTTGAAGATGTATTGAGACCAACCTGTAATCTCCTGTTTGAATTTCTTCTGAGAGCCCCCCTTAAGAGGAGACACCCAGGTCCATCCTTGTCAAGGTGGGTGCTATTATCCTTCCCATTTCACAAAGGCGAAACTGAGGCATACAGAGGTTAAGTGCCCAAGGTCACGTGGCTTGACTGCAAACTCAGTTACTTATGTATTTATGCATCCATCCAGTGATGGTGCTGGGGGTCAGAGATGAATGTGGCAGTACTTCTCCTCATGGAGCATGGGGTCTGATGGGGGCTGGCGGTGGACACAGCAGAGGACTTGGCCAAAATCCTGGGGTTCAGGGGATCTGCCCTGAGGACCACAAGTCTCCAGCTTGTTACAGCTCAGGGGTTGAATAGTCCGCCCCTATGGACAGCTCTGTCTGTCTGCCACTCACCAGTTGCACCAGTTTTCTCATCTCTTAGACTTGTGGTGAAGATTAAGTCAGTTATGTGCATCTGTAATAGATAGAACAGAGCCTGGTACATCCTAAATGCTGTATTGTTGCTATTTAGTTGCTAAGGTGCATTTCACTCTTTTGTGACCCCATGGGCTCTAGCCCACCAGGCTCCTCTGTCCATGGAATTTCCCAGGCAAGAAGACTGAAGTGGGTTGCCATTCTTTTCTCCAGGGAATCTTCCTGACCCAGGGATTGAACCACGTCTGTTGCATTGGCGGGCTGGTTCTTTACCACTGAGCCACCAGGGAAGCCCTAAGTGTCATTAATTATTTGCATGTCATTAATTATTTGCATTAATCCCAATTGATTAAATAAACAAATGTGACATATCTTCTCAAGACTTCTCAGACTCCATGGAAGACATTAGCCAGTCAAAGGCATAACCAGTGTGGGGAACAGTGTCCCAGGAACAGCATGTGCAAAGACGTGCAATGTTGCTACACTTCAGTGCCCAATGAACTGAGTACGGGGCCCAGTGCAGATGCGGCAAAGACTGAACTCTGCCCTTTGGAGTTCACCATAAAGAGTTCACCATACTTCCTTTAGAGGGATAAACCATACCCTCTAAAGTGAGATGTGAAAGGAACAGGCAGATGTGTCTGGGATGGGGTGCAGGAGAGGGAAGGATCACTCCCTCAGACCTCATTTCTCATATGTATGTGGGGGGAACAAAAATGGCAAGGGCTTTGTTGATTAAAATGATAGCTCAGGGACTTCCCTGGAGGTTCAATGGTTAAGACTCTGTGCTCCCAATGTAGGGGGCCCGGGGTTCAATCCTTGGTCAGAGAACTACATTCTGAGTGCTGCAACTAAGACCTGTTGCAGCCAAATGAATTGTCTAAAAACAGTTAAAAAAAATAATAGTTCAGTTCTGAGGACAGAGCCAGGTAGGTTTTTATTCTCTCATCTTCTCTCCTCCTTTCATGAAAACCCTCCTTACCAGGCCTTGGCCGGCCGGCCCTGCAGCCCTGGAAAACGAGGAGTCTGTCTTTTCCGGCTGCCTAAAGGGACCTGCTGTGATTCTCATTTAAGAGCGAGGCGCTTCCTGACCAGAAATGACTCAGATAGATTTGTCAGTGGAGGACTGCAGCTGCCATCCTGGGATTAATTTGGAACTGCTGCCTCAGGATGGCAGGGCTGCTGGCTGCCCACAAAGGTCAAGCCTTCTCCAAGCCTTCTGTCTGGGTCACTCCAGGGCCTCTCTCTGAGGAAGCTGCCACCCTCAGAGAGGAAATGACTGGCCTGCAATTCACCCCTGGAAAATTCTGCTGAGGCTTCTCTCCGTCCTTGTGTTTTAGCGATGTTTATTCAGTCGTTCAATCAGCAAATTGTTATTCAGTCAACAAACGCTTGTTCAGTACCTCCTCCGTGCCAGGCGCTGTTGAGAGGTTTGAGGATGCAAAGTTAAATAAGATATTGTTTCTGCTCTCAAAGAATCTCAGCCTCACGTGAGAGAGACATGGGAACTGGTAATTACTCATTGTGACATTCTTATGGGTTGAGAATTGGATTAGTCAGGCTCTGTTTGCAAGTGATAAAGCAAAACCCTCAAACTTGGTTAGGCACAAAGGAAAGGCATTTAAGGAAAAGGAAAGGCAATAGTCATCATGTAACTGAGAGGTTCAGGTACAGCTTGACTCAGGGGCTAGAAACCTCTACCAGGATTTACTTTCTTTCCAGCTCAGAACTCATGGTTTTGATTTCTGTGGTAGGCTGAGTAATGGACTCCTCCCCACCCCCCAGCAAAGATGTCCATACCCTAATTTCAGGGAACCTGTGACTGTTACATGGTAAAAGAAACGTGGCAGATGTGATTCAGTTTAGGATCTTGAGATGGGCAGATTATCTTGGAATATCACATGAGTAATCAGAAGGGTCCTTATCAGTGAAAGAGAGGAAGGAGAATCTATCACAGAGAGATGTGACTCTACGGAAGTAGTGATCAGATAGGAATGATGCCATTTATGGTAGGGGCTGTGAGGCGCCGAATGTGGGCAGCCTCTAGAAGAGGCTGGGAAAGGCAAGCCATGGATTCTCTCCTAGAACCGCCAGAAAGAACGCAGCCCAGCAGACACCTTAATTTTAGCCTGGTGAGACTCATTTCAGACTTCTGAGCTCCAGAACCATAAGATAATCAACCTATATTGCTTAAAGTCGCATCTGCCTTGGCTTCAATTCTAGTGGAAAACATGGAACGCTTTCCTCCTGGTAACTCCTGCACCAGTCATTATTCTGATTGGAATAATCTCTGAGCCAATCACCTGGCAAGCAATGCTCTGATTGGCCAGGTGTAGGTCAAGGCTCCGCCCCTTGAGGGGTGGAGCCCCACAGGAACATCCTGAACTGAGAATCAGGTTAGGGAGGTGAAGGAAATTCAGGTTCTACTCTGTTAGAAATGGGAATTAATGCAACATAGCTAAAAATAGCAACCTTTCACTACAACAGAGGAGGGAAAATTCTCACCTAGTTCTAAAGTAAGAGGAAAGAGCCCTGGGGGGCATTGGGAGACTTGGGTTTTATTCCCAGTTTTCTGTCTCATGAGCTGTGTGCTCTCAGGTAGGTGGCCTAACTTCTCTGGTCCTCTGTTTTGTCAGGAGCTGACTGCCACCGCCTTGTGACTTTCTCAGGGTGGGATCATTCTTGAGTCACAGGCCAGCTCTGAGCCGTCCCCGGTTACTGTCAAACCAACCCCAGGCTCCTGGATGGTTGGTGTGCTGAAGATTCAGTGGTCTCAGTGGTTTTGCTTTATCGGGGCTTTAGAATGGAATCTTCATCTTGTGACTCAGACATCAAAGGAGATTGAACTTGTCGGCAAATCTTCCTTGGTCTGGTGATGGTGTGGGAGAAAGAAATGTGGCTTCTTCCGTGTGTGGTCTCATGATTCCTGACCCCTCTGCAGGTTTTTCTTGCTGGCATGGGAGCTGGCCATTTTTGTTTGCCAGGGGTTTCTGTCAGAGGGAAGTTGGGACTCTGGGCTGTTTGTTGAGAACGAAGGGGCTCAATGAGGGCCAGCTCACCCCCTGGTTTGACTCAGAGTGGGTCAAGGGTTGTATGATCTATTAATTAGGACTTACTGGCTGATTAAAAAAGAATCAGCCAAATCAAATGGGTTCAAATGTCAAATTCTGCCACTTCATCGCTGTGTGATGCTGGGCAAGTTACTTAATCTCTCTGAGTGTCAGTTTCTTAATCTGCAAAATGGAGGTAACCGTCTGTGGGCAGCTGGTTTTGTTTTCTATTAATATTTATACAGGCTGCAGCCACTAGGAATTCCCTGCAGATCCCCACCCTGCTTAGTAAATAGATTTTCCTTCACATGCAACCGAATCTAACTCCTAACATGACTTTTCTCTGATCCTTTTCCTGCTGGGTGCCTTCCCCACCTCTCTTGAGGCTCTCTTCAGTCTGGCTTTCTTCTGGCTTCTCCCTGCTTTCCTTAACCTCTCCTGGATTACTCAAGAGTGTCTGGGTCATGCAGGGTGAAGAGTCAGTAATTTCTTGCTCGAAATTGGCCAGTGGATAATTCCCAGTGAGACTGTAGACACCGCCCTGTGTTGGTGAGGCAGGGAGTGGGGAGGGGTCGTCTCTGCACTGTCCTGGGACTTGAGGTTTGGCATCTGTATCAGGCCAGGCCTCTGTCAAAAGCTTTGTCCTCTGAGGTAGGCAGAATTCTAAGATAGGCCCAAGATCATCCCTCCTCTGGCGTGAATGCCTCATGTGATTCCCACTGCTGGGATGTGAATGTGATGAGACGGACATTGTCTTGATCAGGTTATGTTATAGATGGAAAAAAAAAAAAAAGTAAAGGTATAGTCACACCTGGGGCTTCTCTGGTGGCTTAGTGGCAAAGAATCCGCCTACAGTGCAGGAGACCCAGGAGACTTGGGTTCAGTCGTTGGGTCAGGAAGATCCCCTGGAGGAGGGCATGGCAACCCACTCCAGTATTCTTGCCTGGAGAATCCCATGGACAGAGGAGCCTGGTGGGCTACAGTTCATGGGGTTGCAAAGAGTCTGACGTGATGGAAGCAACTTAGCACACATGCACACATAGTCACTCCCATAGTTATGTTACATAAAAATCTATCTTATAGTAGCAGAGAGTAGTGAGATGAACCCCTCCCTGCTGGCTTTGAGGAATTAAACTGCAGGGTCTCTAAGAGCCAAGAGCCAGTCCCAGCTCACCACCAGCAAGAAAGTGAGGCTTTCAGTCCTAGTGAATTCTGCCAACTGGAGGGGCTTGCAAGAGGAACCAGAGTCTCAGCAACCCTGCTGACACCTGGCTTCCAGCCTGATGAGACCCTAAGCAGGGGATCAAGCTAGCCTGGGCTTGCATTCCTGCCCCACAGAAACAGTGAGGTAATCACTAGATGTTGTGAGCTCATAAACTTGTGATGATTTGTTACCCAGTCTTTGAAAGTAGTACATTCTCTGAATTCTGGGAGAATCTCAGTTTGGAAGGAGCGAGAAGGAATGGCCAATTGGCTTGGAGGGTCCTTTGTACTCTGACTCTTGAATCTGTCTCATGTAATGGTCTTCTCTTCTATCTAAAGTGTATATCCCTCCAACATCCCTCCCTTTTCCTGGAGAAATTCATAAGGTGAGGGAGGAAAGAAGTTTAGACTTTGCTTGGTGTTTGAGTTAGATTTGGCTGTGAGTAGTAGAAAATCATTTCAGAGTTGATTAGATAAAAGAACTTTTACCATAGGAAGTCTGGGGACTTCCCTGATAGTACAGTGGATAAGAATCTGCCTGCCAGTTCAGGGACACAAGTTCAATCCCTGGTCCAGGAAGATTCCACATCTTTGGAGCAACTAAGCCTGTGAAACACAACTACTGAGCCCATGCTCTAGAGCCCACGAGCCACAAGTACTGAGCTAGTGCACTGCAACTACTGAAGCCTGTGTCTGCTAGAGCCTGTGCTCCAAAACAAGAGAAGCCACTCAGTGAGAAGCCCATGCACTGTGACCAAGAGTAGCCCCTGCTCACTGCAACTAGAGAAAGCCCAAGAGCAACACTGAAGACCCAGTGCAACCAGACAAATACATAAATAAGTAAAAATAAATTATTTAAGAAAAAAAAGTCTGGAGGCAGGTGGGGCTCAACTGGAAGATGGTTGAATGCTGCTGTCTTCAGGCTTCTCCTATCATTTTGTACTACCATTCTTATCATTGTCTTTGTTTGTCTCATGGTGACAAAATGGCTGCTGCAGCTCCATTCATTATATCTGTAAGACAGGAAGGAGGTGAAAGGGGCAAGGGCAGATTCAATAGGTGAACAGATAAATAAACTAAAATGTATCCATACAACAAAATACTGCTTGGTGTTAAATAAGAACAAGACATTGATTCATACAGCATTATGGGTACATCTCAAGTTCATTTTGCTAAATGAAAGAAGATATATAATTTCATTTACATGACATTCTGGGAAAGGCAACACTAGAAGAACAGGGGACAGATCAGTGGTTGGTATGGACTAGGGTGGGGAAAGGGTTGACTACAAAGGAACAAGAGAATTTGGAGGGTGATGATATACATTCTGTATTTTGATCGTGAGGGATATACAAACTCTCTGCATTTGCCAAAATTTACTGAACTGTTCATAAAAAGACTAAAATGTATTAATTGCATTTTTAAGTCAAATATTTTGGAGTGTAGGGGACGTAGGGCGGGTAGCTGGAAGCCCTGATGTATAATGTTTGTGCATTTCCATGGTGTAAATACACCCACCACTGCAGCTTCCACAAGGCCAACAGTTTAACAGCTGCACAAAATTCCTGAAAATTGGTGGAATGCTACTGAATACAGTATATAAATTATGCTTCAATAAACCTGACTTAAAAAAAGTTTTCTGAGAAGCCTGTCCTAACAACTTCTGCTCACCACTTATGTCCACAAGGGAGGCTGGAAAAGGAATTCTAGCCAGGAACAAGTTCTCCCCCACCCCCACCCTCAATCCCAGGAAAAAATCATTGTTCTGATACTTGACGCAGCAACCACAGTCAAAGACAGCTTCTTAACTGCTCCACCTGCCTCCAGAGGTTCCAAAAAGAGTGAATTTCCACTAAGAAAGCCCACAGAGTCTTCCTGGCCTGATCTGACTTTTAACATCTCAATCATACACAGAGCCTCAGAGGGGCACACTGCCCCCTACACTCACGGGCTTTCCTTTTCTTCCCCTTGGTTAATTTCCCACTTTGGGGCTTTTGTGTTAAATGTACTTTCCACCTGGAACCAGCCTCCCCAAGGTCTGAGCACAGCTGGCTCCTTCTTACATAGTTTTTGGCTCGGATGTCAGCTGCCCAGAGAGGACTGCTCTGGCCTTTTAGACAGAAGAATCTAAGACTTTGTCAGGTTCTCCTTGCATCCCAGCATGGAGAAGTGTTATCTAAAATGACCCCATTTGTTTTCTTATATATTGTATCTCTCTTTTTTTTTTTTTTTGGAGAAGGTAAGCCTGCTAGTTGGGGCGAATCTTGTTCTGCTGTTTTCTTGGAAACTCCACGATGCACCGGGCTCGTGGTGGGTTGTTAGTCAATCCTGGCCGAATGAATGAAGGTAGCAGCCTGTCAAGTGCAGTCCGTGCCCCCTGCAAACACAGACCCACTCCCCCTGTGGCCACACAGCTGCAGATGTGGACAGACCCTTATATACAAACCCAGCTGGGCTCCCCTCACCTGGGAGGGGTTGATGAGTCTTGTTGTAGGTTGATCTTCCTCTTCAGAGCTGCACTCTTGAATTGCTGAGATGTTTCCCCTAGGGAAGTGAAAAAAACAAAGAGCTTTGCAAGAGAGAAAGAGGGGTCTGGCTAAGTGCCAGCAGCTGGCTGGGCTGGGATCTGTGCCAAGGAGGATATGAGCTGCCACCCAGCCCAACTCCCAGTTCCAGATGTCTCAGTGGGGCATGGAGAGAGGGGGCCCTGGACCCTCATTCAGAAAACCTCATGAGTGGGCTCTTGTAACTCATCCCTTGCTTCCAGCCTCGCCACCTGGGTCATCCCTCAGTTTTTGCCATGTCACCTTGGATGAATTCTCGCAGGCCAGTGACCTAAACATTCCTAAAATGGCAGCCAGTTCAGTTAAACAGTAATCTGTGAGCCAGGTGGGTCCTGATGCCAGCAACTGTTCCCTGTTTTACTTTTTCAACAGAGCCTGGATTTTATCTGGGAGATGAACGACCCTCTCCCGGAAGACCATCAGATAGGCCTAAGGAAATCCTATTTCTTGTTGATCTTAAGTGGGCATGAGAATCAACTCTAGACAATGAGATGTTAGGGCAACTCTGCTGGGGGCAGATTTTTTCCCCTTAAGAAGAGAGAAGCACATGAGAAAAAAGCTCCTCTTGCTGTCTCATCCTTCTTTCCTGCTTGGTTCACTGTTGTGTGAGGGAGTGTTGCCTGGAGCCACAGCAACCATTTTATGACTATGAGGCTAACTTGGCTGACCTATTGAGGATAGTAGGGCAGAAAGTTGGTAAGCTCCTAGGTTCTTGATTGTGGAACCAAAATCATGCTGAAACTGATGCTCTCCAGGCTCCTTATTTATTATGAGATAACTAAATTTCTTCACAGCTCTTACTTGCAGCCAAAAAGCATTCCAACTTATTCATAGGCCTCCTCCCCCCTCAACCAGGTAGTTCTTCCTCATTATGCACAGCTTAGCTCCAATGCCACTTCCTCCGAGGAGCTTGCCCTGTTTCTCTCCTCCCAAGAGCAGATCATGTTTCCTGGCTTCACAAACTCCTAGCATCATGTGCCTTTAAAGCCCCTGTAGGTCAACAATTCCTGGAGGAGGAAATGGCAATCCACTCCAGTTTTCTTGCCTGGAGGATCCCACTGACAGAGGAGTCTGGTGGGCTATGGCCCATAGGGTCACACATGAGTGAGGGACTGAGCACACAGTTCAGTAATTGGTAAATGTCAATCTCATACACAAAACTGAGTATGCCATAGGATTGTCCTTGCTTTCATTAAGCTGTGCATAACACAGGCACAGTGCCTGGGGCTTTGTGAACCCTCAGCAAATATTTGTTGAATGCATGAGTGAATGTTCTAGACCTGAAAGATCTTGTAGTCTAAACTCATGATGAGATACCACTGCACACCAACTAGAATGACTAAAATTAAAAAGACTGACAGCATCAAGAGTTGATGAGAACATGGAGGCACTGGAACTCTCATACACAGCTGGAAAGAGAGTAAAATGGTACAGCTGCTTTGGCAAACAGTTTGGGAATTTCTTAAGAGATTAAAAGTATATCTGCCATAGAACCAAACAATCCTACTCTTAGGTAGTTACCTAAGAGAAATGAAAGCGTGTACATGGAGACTTATACATGAATGTTCAGAGTTACTTTTTTGTGCTAAGCAAAAACTGGAAATAGACCAATGGTCCATCAATAAGTGAATGGATAAACATACAAAGGTTTATCCACACCACAGAATACTGTTCAGCAAGAATAAGAAATGAACTATTGATACACATAACTATACTCTCAGCATAACTATGCAGCAAAGAAAGACAAGGAGGGGGCAAACTGGGCTGAGAATGCCCTGGCCAGGGGGCAGTGGACACCAGTGAGGGGATGTGACTCTCAGAGTAGGAGCCCAAGTCCTTATAGAATCCCACAAGATCCACATGATCTGGCCCTGAGACCCTTCTATTTTCATTTTTCTCCCCTGCCTGCCTTTGCCCTGCTTCCTGGACCCACCAGGTAACTCCTACCTCAGGACCTTTGCACTGCCTAGTTCCTATTCCCCTAGATCCAAACATGGCTCAGACCTTTACTGCCTGCCAGTTTCTTTCCAAAGGTCACCTCCACAGAGAGGCCTGTACAAATCTCTTCTCTGTCTAAAAGAACTCCAGACTCCTCTTCTGTCTTGCCTTTTGCTTTATTTCCTTGTTAGTGCTAACCTACATTTGGTTAAAACTATATGTATATAAGGGCTTCCCTGGTGGCTCAGATGGTGAAGCATCTGCCTGCAATGTGAGACGCTCACGTTCGATCCCTGAGTTGGGAAGATCCGCTGGAGAAGAGAATGGCAACCCCCTCCAGTATTCTTGCCTGGAGAATCCCATGGACAGAGGAGCCTGGCGGGCTACAGTCTATGGGATCACAAACAGCTGGACATGACTGAGCAACCAACACTTTCATATGTATATAAACACACAAAGGAGTGATGTGGATAACTCTCAAAATGATCATGTTAAGTGAAAGAAGTTGAATACAAAAGGAGGACCAACTGTGTGATCCCATTTACATGAAATGATTCTATTTATATGTATTTTAATGTCTCTCTCTGGCCTTGCCCCCCCAATAATAGCTACACGTGGCTATTGGAACACCTAAATTGTGGCTGGTGAGACTGTGGAACTGAATTTTCAATTTAATTAATTTTAATCCATTTAAATTTTAAATGAAAAAATCCAGCTGGTTCCAACAAATGTGGTCACAAATATTAAAGCAAAAGGGCTTTTGAATACTCAGTGCTTGAAAGACTAAAGTCTCTGCAGGACCACCTGGGTGGGTCCATCCACCTTTCTAACTGTCCGTTTTATGAAATTGAAATACAGATCAAGTATTTCCAATGGGAACTGACGGTCTACAGTGAGATGGGCTGCAAATATAGAATATAGAGGGCATTCCAAAGAGTTCATATGAAAAAAAAAAAGAATGTAAATATCTCACTGATAATTTTTCATGTGGCTTGGATGCTGATATAATATTTTGGGGACTTCCCTGGCAGTCTAGTGGTTAGGACTCCCTGCTTCCAGTGCACGGGTGTGTGGGTTCAATCCTGGCCAGGGCTAAGATCCCACATGCTGCGTGGTATGGGGCCAGGGGGTTCCCCCCCTCCAAAAAAAAAAAAAAAAAAAAATATATATATATATATATATATATGATCCATTAGGTTAAATAAAACACCACACTTAATTTCATCTGTTTTCTTTTTATAATTTAATTTCATTGGTGTATAGTTGCTGTACTGATGTATAGTTGTGTTAGTTTCAGGTGTACAACAAAGTGATTCATATGTTCATTCTATTTTAGATTCTCATATGCACACACGCATGCATCCTTCGTCGCTCAGTCATGCCCAAATCTTTGGGACCCTTTGGACTACAGCCTGCCAGGATCTTCAGTCCATGGGATTCTCCAGGCAAGACTACTGGAGTGAGTTGCCATTCCTTTCTCCAGGAGATCTTCCTGACCCAGGGATCGAACCGGAGTCTCCTGTGTCTCCTGCACCGCAGGTGGCTTCTGTTCAGCAGAGCTCCCTGTGCTATACAATTTCATGTTTCTTTCTCCTTTTTAACGTGGCTACAGGGAGTTTTTCACTGTACATGTGGCTCACTGCCTTTTCCCAGCTGCTCTGGAATGCCAGCTGGGTGAAGGCAGCCACTGGTCTCCGGGCTCACTTACTTATCAGGGACGTCTCGGGTCTGGGCTGCCCTGTGCTCTGGGTTCCCGTTTCTCCCAGCGGACGGGCCATCATTGAACTGCTGACCGTGGGCATGTGTCCTCAGAAACAGGGCATTCCCAGCCCACAGGAGGAAGAGCAGCTGCTGGAGGGCGCGGGCAGGGTGACTCCGGTCCTGCGCTGCGAAGAGGAACTTGGGCGTCTGCTGAGACCTTGTCACCACGGCTCCTTCCCAAGTCGCGGTTGCCAAACGCCTTTCTCCCTGCCCGCCGCCCCCGGACGGCCACGACCGAGCCGCTGGGACGCCTCCCACTTGGCTGCGGAAACGGTTTGCATCATTTTGTACCCGAGGCCTGGGGGCATCTGAAGTTCAGATCCACTGGAAGGAAATCAGCCTGTGCCTTGTTCTCGCCACAAAACAAGAATCAATACGGCATTGATTCCGAGGAGACCGCCTCCCTCATCAAGTGCCTCGGAGTAGGAACTCTCCAGCACCCACCCGGGGGGAGGCGCGGAGGGGTGGTGGTCAGAAATGGGCCACTGGGTGGAGTAGGCTCTGTGTGTATTGACTTTTTTTTTTCCTCTCTAAGCCTTTAAACAAATTATGGTAAAACAGAACATAAAATTTACCATTTTCCCCATATTTAAGCGTATAGCTCAGTAGCATTAAGTTCCATTCACACTGGTTCACCATCAGCCTCCAGAATTTTTCGGTCTTCCCCAACTCACTGGCTTTTCAGATTTGGGGGAAGGTCGGGTGGGGATGGGATGCCTGGTGGCAGGGCCAGTGCAGGAGGATCATGGGAGAAGCCAGGTGTCCCAGCCGGGACTGGATTTCTTCTCGGCATCTCTCTGGGAGCCAGGCTTCAGGAAATGTAGGCGCAGTCACAGAAGGGTAATTCCAGGAGAGTTGGATAAAGGGGCTATTTGCAAGGGCGTGGGCAGACCTAGGGGAAATCCTGGGCTAGACGTGGAGGAGCTGTTATCACCGGGGGCTGGAAGGGAGGAGGGAGGGAAAATTCCAGAAACCAGCAGAAGAGAGGATGTAACATCTCCTGCCTGCAGAGGCGTGGTGTCCTTCAGTGGAAGCAAACAGCCGGCCCTGGGGAGACCCTGACCTCGGTCTCCTCCAGAGTTCTACAGGCGCTCCGAATCGGCCAAGTCTATCCATACCGCGGAGAGCAGCGGGCTGCGGGTGGTTTGGATCAGCCTCCAGGCAGAGAGCCCGGGGCAGGAAGGAGGAGAGTGAGGCGGGCAAACAGAAGATGCTGGCACACAGGGTCTGATTCGTTTCTTAGTCTAGTGAAAACCTGTTCCTCCTCCTTCTGGCAGTAGCCATATTTGTCTTCTGGGAGCCAGCCTTCCACCCACAGTCCAAAGATGGCCTCCAACCCTAGGGCGGAGGAGCCTGGTTTAAGCCAACCAGCTTATTGCATTCCTCTGGCCTCTGTGATTGGTCCAGGATGCCCAATTAGAGCAGATCCTGGAGACTTGCCTGTGGGGGCAGACTGTCTTTCCTGTTAGACCCCAATCAGGTGTAAGACTCCTGCAGCCATTTTGCCACCATGTGGCGTCTGTGAATGAAGCCGACATATAGACAGCCAGACAGACACTCATTGCTGACGACATTATCTCAGCCCCTGGATCCAGCTATGCCTGAAGCTGAAACTATTCCTGGAATTTTAGTTACTTGAACCAATGCATTCCCCTTTTGCTGAAGCTGGTTTGATTTGCATTGGCTTGCAAGAAAGATTCCTGACATTATCAGTTTTTTCTTTTCTTTTCATTTTAAGCAAGTAACAGCTCTGCTTCTGGCATTCTTAAGGATTTTTTTTTTTTTTTTTTTTTTAGTTCAGCAAGAATGCTGAGCAAGCGGCAGATGTGGAGAGCACCAAGCCATCATCTGCCTGTGATCTTTTGGGTTAGCATTATTTAAGCAGATAGTGGCGATGGGCCTAGACAGGGTGGGGTCCATCAAGACCTGTCCACATGGCTGGATGTGGCACAGCGAAGGTAAAGCCCATTAACCTCAGGCCTGGCATCAGGTGCTGCAGGGAAGGTGATGCGGATGCCTGGTGGTTAGAACACTGGCTCTAGGTAAGATAGGTATCAGATCTCCTTCCAAGTAGTTGTGTGGTTATGTGCAACCCGCATCACCTTGCAGAGCCTCAGTTTCTGCCTCTATAAAATGGGCTAACAAGGGAAAGAAAGGAAATAAGGCCCAGAGAGGCAGTGGAGTGCAAGGCTAAGGGCACAGGGCTATGGACTGGCGTCCCAGTTCTGCACTTCTTAGCCGCAGAACCTTAGGCATGGCACTCCACTTTTCTGTGCCTTAGTTTCCTCATCTGGAAAATGGGGAAGATAATAACACTTCTTCCCTTCTTGGATTGTCATGGGAACTCAACAACTGCAGCTAGACAAAGCCTTGAAAACAGGACCAGGCACGTGGTAAAAACAGCTGTTGTTGCTAACCAAGGCCCGGTAGTCAGTGTTATTATAATATTGGCAGAGTTCATGATCTCTCATACTCTTGGCAGCTCTCTATAAAATCTCACGGATGTCCCTCCCGCTGTGTCTGAAGGCCATTTGCCTCTTGTTCCTAGCCCAGTATTTCCTCATCTGCAAAATGAAATATGAACATCCCTCACTTCACAGGGTTCTTGTCAGGATTAAGTAAGACACTACTGTCCCGTGCTTAGCACAGCGTGCACCCCACGCACGTACGAGGGCTCAATAGCTATGAGCCATTACTAATAATGGTATGACTATTCCCAGCAAAACCTCCGGAGGAAAAAGCACATGTTAGTCTAATAGGCACCAGAGTCCAGACGAGTTCCTTCATTTCATCTCATTTTAAAGAAAATAAAAAATTTTTAAATATAGATGAATTTGTGGTTCTTAAAGAGGAGACAGTTGGAATTTCACCCAGAGGACATTTTCAGCCGCCAAAACATCCGCTTGGCCCCCAAGTCAGTCCCTGCCCTCGTTCAGCAAATTTTTTGGCAGAGAGTGACATGTGGAATCTTAGTTCCCCAACTAAGAATCAAACCCGCACCCCCTGCATTGGAAGGCAAAGTATTAACCACTGGACTGCCAGGAAAGTCCCTGTTCCAGCAAATTCTTGACCTTTATCACCCCCTTAAGATCCACCAAAGCCTTATTCAATTTGTTGCATGGTTTAAGAAGTCATATGGGACCAGGCTTTGGTGTACCCAGCCTGGGTCTGACTCCCAGCCTGACTATATTAACTGGGGGACCTTGGGCAAGGCACTAGAATAAGCCTCAATGTTCTTATCTATAAAACAGGCATAATTTTACCTACTCTGCAAGGTCATCATGTGCATCACAGCAGCATTCGTCTAAAGGCATTGAAGTAGTTTCTTCCTATGCTAGACTTAACAGTGCCTTTAATATGCCCGAAGTGCATCTCTCAGCAGTGCTGAGAACATTCGGTTGTCCATGAAATCCCCTTTTCAAAGAGCATCTTTGTGCTCCAACAGGGTTGCTGCAGAGCACTCTGGATTAGTGATGTGAAAGGTAACCAGAGGATGGAGTCTATTGCACTGACTACATCACCTCTCTGACCTTCACCTTCCCGGCTGCATTTAGGAGGCAACAGCTTGTGTGACTGGAGAGACGATAAAAACCCAACAAGCAAATGAACGGATTGATTAACAAAGCATACGAAAGCACTTTGATAAAAACAAAATTCCATCCCTTTAGCGAAGGATTAGGAGCCCAGTGGGATGAGTTATCAGGTTAAACAGAAGAGGAACCTGAAGGATAAGTACTTGAAGTCCTTCCAGAAGAACATCTTGAGAATATGGGAATAGAGGCTTTTGTGCTGGGCATCAGCAGAAAGCAACAACGTTGGACAAGTGTGCTGATACGACTCCGTGTTTTCATTGTGTACAGCTGCATTTCAAATCACCACAAAGTGAGCAGCTCAAAATGACCCACACTGCTTATCTCACAGCTCCTATGGGTCAGGAGCTTGGACATGGCTTAGTTGGTTCCTTTGCAAGGCTGCAGTCCCGTGTTGGCTGGACAGAGTCTCATCTGGAGGCCCAATTGGGGAAGGATAACTTGTATTAGGGGTCTCCAACCTCAGGGATCTAATGTCTGATGATCTGAGATGGAGCTGATGTAATAATAATAAATAAAGTGGATAATCAATATAAAGACTTGAATCATCCCCAAACTATCCCCACCCCACTGACCATGGAAAAAATTGTCTTCCATGAAACCTGTCCCTGGTACCAAAAAGGTTGGGGACAATTGGCTTATATGCTCACATATTTGTTGGTAGGGTTTCAGTTCCTTGTGGGCTGTTAGGTAGGGTAACCAACCACCATGGGTTGAATTGTGTCTCCTCCAAAATCCGTATGTTGAAACCCTGTCAGTATCTCAGGATGTGACTGTATTTGGAAGCAGGGTCTTTGAAAAGGTAATCAAGTTAAAATGAGGTCATTAGTGTGACCCTAATCCCACAGGACTGCTGTCCATATAAGAAGAGGAAATGATTACCCTGAGTGAAATAAATCAGACAGAGAAAGACAAATATATGATATCCCTTCTTATGGAAAGGGCTTCCCAGGTGGCTCAGTGGGTAAAGAATCTGCCTGCAATGCAGGAGATGCAGGAGATGCAGGTTCGATTCCTGAGTCGGGAAGATCCCCTGGAGGAGGGCACAGCAACCCACTCCAGTATGCTTGCCTGGAGAATCCTGTGGACAGAGGAACCTGGCAGGGTACAGTCCAGAGGGTCACAAAGAGTCAGACATGACTGAAGGACTGAGCACACCCACACATATGTGGAAACTAAAAAAAAATGATACATATAAACTTATTTACAAAACAGAAATAAACTCACAGACATAGAAAACAAGTTTATGGTTACCGAAGGGGAAGGGGGAAGGAAGAAAGTAGGAGTTTGGGATTAACAGATACATACTACTATATGTAAAATAGATAACCAGCAAGGACCTACTATATAGCACAGGGAACTATACTCAATATATTCTAATAACCTATAATGGAAAAGACTGAAAAGGGATATATATATATTCTTGAGCAGCTGTCTCTTGGTAAACAGTATTTGAAGGGACATGAATGCAGTGAATCATGGTGTACTGTGCATGGGCTCATAAAGCGATACTATCAATCTATTCATATTTCACAGGTGGAAGCATGTCGCATGACTTCACCTAAATTCAAGGGGCAGGAAAATGCAATCTTACTGTGTGCTAGGGAGGAGAACCAGAAAGACAACAAATGGTTTAGGGATGAATGGCTCACACATCCTTCCCAGCTGTGTTTCGAAGCAGGTCCAGTTATCATCTACATTTTTCAAATGAGAAAACCGAGGCTCAGAGAGGCCAGGTAACTTGTTCAAGGGCACACAGCTTTAAAGTCGCTAAGCAAAGAAATCCTCTGATGTTCTCAAGAAAACCTTCACATTTCTCATTCACGCCGAGTCTTTTGATGGCCTGCTCTGGGGTACACACACACACATATACAAACATGTGCACACACACAGCAGGGTGATGAGTTGAAGGATGCAGAGACTGAGAGGGTGCCTCCACCCTCTGCTTGTTCCTTCTGCAGCTCAGCTGAGATCACTGTGATTTCCTGTTACTTTGTAATAATTTGTGGTAAATCTAATGTGCCGGCTGCTGCGTGAGCTCAGGCGAATCCCCTTCTATTGTCTGAGCTTCATACCAGCAGGCGTCCTGTGAAGGCCCTGGTATCATCACTTGGTGATTTATGGCACCAGCTTCCCCGCCGATGCAGGCCGACCCAGTTGGAGGCTCGCCGCGCTCAGGAGAGACGGCAGAGAAAGATCTGGTCGGTTTGTTTTATCCCCAGAGGAGAACAAATCTGACGAGCAAAGATTTTTTAGAAGCTTCAACCAGACAGTGCATTACATTTTCTGCTGCTGTGTCCTTAGAGGAAAACCTGGCTGGCTGCAGATGCCTCGCGGGCAGCTCAAGCTGATGGTGTTTAAAATCGACCTCAGACCCGCTCCTGCTGCTGTCTCCTCATCTCCCTGGATGCTAACTTCATCTTCCGGTTGCTGGGCTGACATCCTTGGAGTCATTCCGACACCTCTTTTTTGCTGAGTGCCAACCTGAGGCTGTCATTCTCGGTCTCCAATTCATTACGAAATCCTGTTGTTTCTCTGATCACAGTAGATCCAGAGTTTGATTGCGTTTCCTTACCACCACTGCTCCTACCCAGGTTCCAACCTGGGCTTTTGCTGTGGCCACTTTCCTGGAATCCTGGCTGCCACCCTGGCCCCACCCCTGAACCTATTCCTCACGTGGCAGCCAGAGGGATCCTCTTAAAGCCTACTCCTGGGCTTCCCTGGGGGTCCAGTGGTTAAGAATTCACCTGCCAATGCAGGCGACATGGGTTCTATCCCTGGTCCGAGAAGATCCCGCATGCCACAAGACAACTAAGCCCGTGAGCCGCAGCTACTGAGCTCATGAGCGGCAACTGCCGAAGCCGGCATGCCTCGAGCCCATGCTGCATAAGAGAAGCTGCATAATGAGAAGCCTGTGCACCGTAACTAGAGAATATAGCCCCCAGTCAGTGCAACTAGAGAAAGCTCTTGAGCAGCAATGAGGACCCAGTGCGGCCAAAAATAAATAAAGTAAAAACAAACAAACCAACCCTACTCCTCTGCTCTAAAGCCTTCCATGGCTCCCACCTCCCTCAGAGTAAAAATCAAAGTTCTCAATGTGGCCTCAAAGCTCCACATGCTCTCACCTCCTAGGATGAGAAAAAAAGCTTTTTTTTTCTGAGTTGTTGCCCAGAAAATTTATGGTATGATAACCCTGCTCATGGGCTTCCCAGGTGGTGCTAGTGGTAAAGAACCCGCCTGCCAATGCAGGAGACATAAGGGATGTGGGTTGCATTCCTGGGTTGGTAAGATCCCCTGGAGGGGGGCATGGCAACCCTTCTTATGGCACTCTTGCCTGGAGAATCTCAAGGACAGAGTCTGGCGGGCAGTGGTCCACAGGGTCACAAAGAATTGGGCACGACTGAAGTGCTGTAGCACACACACAACCCTATTCACACCCAGAGCCTGGACACTTAGATAAGGGCTTGGATTTAGGCTGCCCACCACCAGTTCCCATTTTGATTTTTCTCAGAGCATCTTCCAACCATCGTGTAAGTAATTGGTGCTGGCTACCCTGTTCTCTGTCTCTTTGCCTGGTGATCTGGGACAGAGGCCCACCCTGCTGTCCCCCATGCATTGCACCCCCTTGTTTCTGGGATGTGTGGAAGAAATCTTGTGATTCTGCTTCCTCTGTGGGGGTGTATTGAAATTGAATCTTCCATCAGAACAACCCTGTGGGTTTCACTTAACCCAAATGGGAGCTTAGATGCTGAGAGGGCCATCTGTCTGTGACCCTGGGATCTTAGTTTGCTGACTAGGGATTCAATGCAAACCCATGCAGTGAAAGCACAGAGTCTTAACCACTGGACTGCCAGGGTATTCCCAACCCGCACATTCATTACCGCACCCCCCCTCCCCATATTTATTTGTTTGGCTATGCTGGGTCTTAGTTACACCACGTGAGATCTTCGATCCTTATTGTGGCTCAGGGGATCTTTAGTTGTGGCATGTGGGATCGCGTTCCCTGACCAGGGATCAAACCCCAGGCCCCCTTGCATTGAGAGTGTGGAGTCTTAGCCACTGGACCACCAGGGAAGTTCCCTAGTCTGCATATTCTTAATGCAATACACCAGCTTGGGCTTCTCAGCACACCTCCCATGCCATTTCTGCCCTCATTTCCCAATACTGACCCCTTCATTGATTCAGCGTCAGCCACACTGGCTTCCTACCAGTTCCTGAAATTTGCCAGCCTCGGGCCTTTGCACTGGCTGTGCCTGCTTCCTCTGTCAGGTGAACCGACCCCTTCTGGGTGGCAAGGCCTCTGCTGCTCTACTTAAAATTTTACCTCCTAGGGACTTCCCTGGTGGTCCAGTGGCTAAGACTGTGAGCTGCCAGTGCAGAAGGTGGTTCCATCCCTGGTTGCGGAACTAAGATTCACATGTGGTGTGGTCAAAACAAAACAAAAAAAGATTCACCTCCTAGGCTCCCTGCCCGGCTTTGATTTTTGTCCTTAACACTTACCAACATCTGACTTAGTACATGGGGGAGGTTAATGAGATTAATAGGATGGGTCTTCATAGAGCATTTGAAACAGCACCTGAACCTGAAAAGACTAAATAAGTATAAGCCAGCACTATGTTCTTCAGTTATGTGCAGTAGGAAGAAGGGGCTTCCCTGGTGGCTCAGATAGTAGAGTCTGTCTGCAATGCAGGAGATCTGGGTTCGATCCCTGGGTCGGGAAGATCCCCTGGAGAAGGGAAGGGCCACCCAGTCCAGTATTCTTGCCTGGAGAATTCCACGGACAGAGGAGCCTGGCGGGCTACAGTCCATGGGGTTGCAAAGAGTTAGACACAACAGAGTGACTAACACACACACACAGTAGGAGGAAGAGGGGAAAAGTATATCCGGAAGCCCCAGTCCTACCAATACTGTGCTTTAAAAGCAGAAACCCCAGAGCTCTTCGGAGTTGTATTTGACTTGTTGCTGTTGTTAACAGAATGATAAATCCTGTCACGATCCAAGTCGACAGTTATTAACTTGGATTCTGCCATTGTCTTTTCTATTTTAGAGGCAGCACATGCTCTGTTTAATGTCCTTGGACATCGTCACCAGCCCTTAGAGCTGTCGGGCTTAGAGTGCGGTGCCCAAAGGCCCAGCAGCCGCCATGCCCTGGGGACTGGTGTTCATAGCAAGTCATCAGCCGTCGTGCGTCCCCCACTGGCCTCCCCACCCTTCTTTGCGTCTGCAGGCAAAGTTCTCCTTGCAAGACCTCTGCACCTGCTGAGAGCCCAGCCCAGGATGTTTTTCCCTTCCCTCTTCACAAGGGCATTACAACACATCTCTCAAGTTTCAGCGCCATCATCTTTTTCTTGGGAGAGTCTTCCCTTAGCCCCCAAGGCTGGGTCAGGTCCCTTATTATGGAGGCTCCCCTAGCACAAGCGCCTCTTGTTTAGAATGCTAATCACAGCCACCGGTCATGCACGGGGTGCATTGTTTCCTGACCTCCTCCCCCTACACGCCCTGTGAAGTCCACCAGGGCAGTGACTTATCAGCTTTTGTTGACAAGTGTTTCTTCAGCACTCCACCGTGCTGGTTCCACAGTGCTGGCTGGCAGGCACTCAGTAAATATTTGCGGAATGTATGAATAAGTGGCCCACATTCAGTGTCTAATAAACAATGGCCTCCTCAAGCAAACGGCAGAGTCTGGCAGAGAGGATGTGCAAGTGCCCTCTCTTGACTTTGGCCTCCACTCCTTGCCCTCCTTGTCGTCGTGCCTTTCCAGCTCCTCCCACTGCCCAGCCCCTCCCACTCACATGGCCCCGCCCACTGCCCAGCCCCTCCCACTATAGGGGCGGAGAGTGAAAGCGAAAGTCACTCAATCGTGTCAACTCTTGGAGACTATACAGTCAATGGAATTCTCCAGGCCAGAATACTGGAGTGGGTAGCCTTTCCTTCCTCCAGGGGATCTTCCCAACCCAGGGATCGAACTCACGTCTCCTGCCTTGCAAGCGGATTCTTTACCTGCTGTGCCGCAAGAAAAGCTCAAAAATACTGGAGCCGGTAGCCTATTCCTTCTCCAAGGGATTGTCCCAACCCAGGAATCAAACCGCAGTCTCCTGCATTGCAGGCAGATTCTTTACCAACTGAGCTATCAGAGAAGCCCATTTTTGCTTTTCTACTGCTTGATTTTGGCTTTAACCTAGTGCCAGGTCCTAGTTTATCCTTGCTTGATTTTGCGTGCGATTTTGCTTCTCTTTCATCCCCATGAGGAGAGGATGCTGGTCCCAGAGAGAGGAGAAGAGAGCTGAGCCTCTGAGCCGCTCCATTAAGCGAACTGCAGAGGCAAGAGCCTGTCCCGGTGACACCTCCAGAGCCTGCCAGGTGAGCTAGCCTAGAGTAGCTGGTCCTGGCCACCCTTGTGGTTGTTGTTCAGTCGCTAAGTCGTGTCCGACTCTTTGTGACCTCATGGACTCCAGCATGTCAGGCTCCTCTGTCCTCCACTATCTCCCAGAGTTTGCTCAATTTCATGTCCACTGAGTGGGTGATACTATCTATCTCCTCCTCTGCCACCCGCCTTCTTCTTTTGCCTTCCATCTTTCCCAGCATCAGGGTCATTTCCAATGAGTTGGCCCTTCGCAACAAGTGGCCCAAGTATTGGAGCTTCAGCTTTAGCAGCAGTCCTTCCAATGAATATTCAGGGTTGATTTTCTATAGGATTGACTGGTTTGATCTCCTTGCAGTCCAAGGGACTCTCAGGAGTCTTCTGCAGCACAATTTGAAAGCACCAATTGTTTGGCGCTCAGCGTTCTTTATGATCTAATGCTCATATCTGTACATGACTACTGGAAAAATCATAGCTTTGACTATATGGACCTTTGTCAGCAAAGTAATGTCTCTGCTTTTTAATATGCTGTCTAACTTTGTCATAGCTCTCCTTCCAAGGAGCAAGTGCCTTTTCATTTCATGGCTGCAGTCACTGTCCACGGTGCTTTTGGAGTTCAAGAAAATAAAATCTGTCACTGCTTCCAATTTTCCCCCCTTCTGTTTGCCATGAAATTATAGGATTGGATGCTGTGATTTTAATTTTTTTAATGTTGAGTTCTAAAACAGCATTTTCACTCTTCTTTCACCCTCATCAAGAGGCACTTTAGTTCCTTTTCACTTTCTGCCATTGAAGTGGCATCATCTGCATATCTGAGATTGTTGATATTTCTCCTGAAAATCTTGATTCCAGCATGTGATTCCAGCCTGGCACTTCACATGATGTACTCTGCATACACGTTAAATAAGCAGGGTGACAACACATAGGCCTACTTGAAATCCTTTCCCAGTTTTGAACCAGTCAGTTGTTCCATGTCCAGTTCTAACTTGATTCTTGACCTGCATATAGGTTTCTCAAGAGACAGGTAAGATGGTCTGGTATTCCCATTTCTTTAAGAATTTTCCATAGTTTGTTGTGATCTACACAGTCAAGGGGTTTAGCATAGTCAATGAAGCAGAAGTAGATGTTTTTCTGGAACTGCCTTGCTTTCTCCATGATCCAGTGAATGTTGACAATTTGATCTCTGGTTCCTCTGCCTCTTCAAAACCCAGCTTGTACATCTGCAAGTTCTTGGTTCACGTACTGCTGAAGCCTGCCCTAGCTTTAGTACCCAGGTAAGTTGATGTTTATTGTGTTCTGCACTGAGCTTCTGTGGTTGTTTGTTCTGCAGCTTATAGTAGGTGTTCACTAAAGATTTACTGAACATTCAACCACAGGCAATAAAACACATCCTGATAAATCACCCAACACAAATATAGTAGGTGCTTAACATGTGGACATGAGTTTGAGTAAACTCCAGGAGTTGGTGATGGACAAGGAGGCCTGGCGTGCTGCGATTCATGGGGTCGCAAAGAGTCAGACACGACTGAGCGACTGAACTGAACTGAACATGTGGTCTTCCCTTCTCCCTATGCCGCCTTCTCTCAATACTAGTAGGTTATGGAGGACTATATTTGGAACATCTTTGCCACCTTTACAGTGTTCACACTTGACTATGATGGAAGGAGACCCAGATTCCACCAGCCACCTTAGGGCTGCCCTTGGTCAAATAGAGCCTGCCGATCTTTCTCAAATTCTTGTCCGGCAAGGTCTGTTTCCTCCATGGCTAAGAAGCTCGGGTCTGGACATAAATCACTTCACAGCTCTAACCAGGAGTGGCTGCCCCCTCTCTGTTAAAAAAAAAAAAAACAAAAACTGGCATGCTTTCTCTTTATCCAACTTATCTCCTGCTGTTTACTGTGTGTGTGTTAGTCACTCAGTTGTGTCCGACTTGTTGTGACCCGATGGACTGTAGCCCGCCAGGCACCTGTGTCCATGGAATTCTCCAGGCAAGAATACTGAAGTTGGTGGCCATTCCCTTCTCCAGGGAATCTTCCTGACCCAGGGATGGAACCCTGGTCTCCCACATTGCAGGTAGATTCTTTACCATCTGAGCTACCAGGGAAGCCCTGTGCTATTTACTATAAATAATCAAATAAAACCTGCTTCCTTCTTCCCCTCCCTCTCCTTTCACATGCAAAAGTCTTAATTATTTTAGTGCACTGTCCTGTCACCAGTCCTTTCAAAGGACACTCGGTTAGTGCTGTCTGGGGACACAATAGTTTGTGTTTGTACACAGTGACTGTTTTGGCACAGAAAGTGGAGATTTCAACTGGACTTGTGTGTGTCTTTGAGAACCGCCCCCTGCTTGCTCTCTGGTGGCTCATTGGTAAAGGACCCAGCTGCCAATGAGAGGAAAGAGATGTGGGTTCAATCCCTGGGTCGGGAAGATCCCATGGAGGAGGAAATGGCAACCCACTCCAGTATTCTCGCCTAGTAGTAGTAAGTAGTTAGTCGCTCAGTCGTGTCTGACTCTTTGTGACCCTATGGACTGTAAGTCGCCAGACTCTTCTGGGCATGGAATTCTCCAGGCAAGAATACTGGAGTGGATTGCCATTCCCTTCCCCAGGGGATCTTCCCGACCCAGGGATCGAACCCGGGACTCCTGCATTGCAGGCAGATTCTTTTTTTGTTTTGTTTTAGTTCTACCACTTTATTGCCACCAACCCATCTCCCTCCCCCCTCGTGCACACATGCTCAGTCATGTAATCCCATGGACTTCAGCCCGCCAGGCTCCTCTGTCCATGGACTTTTCCAGGCAAGAATACTGGAGTGGGTTGCCATTTCCTTCTCCATGCAGGCAGATTCTTTACCATCTGAGCTACAAATCCCATGTACAAAGTCTGGTGGGCTACAGTCCATGGGGTCACAATGAGTCAGACACGACTTAGCAACTAAACAACAGGGACAACTTCTTTCTCTCTGCCACCCAGAAATGAGACTTCCCACTGCAGGTCCTGGGTCCTTTGCTTCCCTCAGCCTTCCCCCACTTCTTGTGCTCTGTGGCCCCAGCTTCAGCTGGTAACCCCTGGGTGAGGTCAAGGGGCCGTGCTCCTGAGGTCAGAGTCTGGGGCAAATGTGCCGACTGTGGATTTAATAAGACAAGGTTCGCTTCTGTTAAGCGGGGCCCCAGGGCAGGTCCCGGGGAGCAGGGGCCTGTCCTTCCTGGCCGTTTCTGGCCATTAGCTCTCAAACCAGATTTTCCACAGGCTTGTGAAGGACTTCTGGCCCTCTGGGGACAGGCTGATGTTGCACCAGCTTTATACCTAAATGGCCATGCAGAACCTGTCACAAGTAAAGAAGGGCATGGAGAGGCAGGATGCCAAGGGCTGTGGGTCTGAGCCTTGAGTAGTCTCCTGCTCCTGCAGAATCTTGGCCAAGTCAAAGCTCTTCTCTGCTCCTCTGTTTCTCCTTTTCTCTGAAACAAGAGATTTCAACTCCTCCTCCTCAAAGTTTCCAATGCCGATGGGTTCATGCAAGGCCTTCCTGGATCACCTTATAATTGCAACCCAAGAGAGGGATTCTTACAGGAGTGATTTATAGAGGGAAAAGGTGGCAAAGGGAGGCAGGATGGAGCACATGAAAAACACAGGGAAAATAAGCATGTGGTCTCAGCCTGCTTCCACGCAGGGCTCTGGGCTCTGGAGCGTAAATTGCACCAAGGTCATTCCTGTCTTCAGCCAGGCAGGTCAGGGTTTGTGCATGTGTGTGTTTTATTATACAGTGTGGGGTTTTGTTTTGGGTTTTTTTGGCTTTATTTTTTCATTGTAGTAAAATATACCATGCTATGGGATTCCCAGATGGCTCAGTGATAAAGAATCTGCCTGGATTCGATCCAGGTGAGGTGGGTTCAATCCCTAAGTCAGGAAGATCCCCTGGAGAAGGAAATGGCAACCCGTTACAGTATTCTTGCCTGAGAAATCCCATAGGCAGAGGAGCCTGGCTACAGTCCATGGGGTCACAAAGATTCAGACACCACTGAGCACTGAGAGCTTATATGCTATCAACTGAATGTTTGCTTCCCCCACAAAATTCATACGCTGGAATCATAGACTATTTGTCCTTTTGCCTCAGTATCATATTTTTGAGGTCCATCCATGCCATAGGATGTATCTGTACTTTATTCCTTTCCCCCCACCTCATATACACACGCTCTCTCTCTCTCTATATATATATATTTTAAATAGACTTTATTTTTTAGGTTCACAGCAGCTTCATTACTTTTTATGGCCAAACAATATTCTGTTCATCCACTGGAGGACCCTTGGGTTGTTTTCACCTTTTGGCTATTGTGAGTACTGCTGCTGTGAACGTGGGTATGTAAGCATTTGTTCACCTCTCTGCTTGTGGAGATGGAGGGGGAGAGACCAACTTTTGTACCCCGCCCCGGCCCCGATTATGTCACTCATTGGCTATATTGTTATGCTAAAAGAGAAATTCATGTTCAAAGTGAAGAATTTTTAAACACTTTCAGTTCAGTTCAGTTGCTCAGTCATGTCTGACTCTTTGAACGCCAGGCTTCCCTGTCCATCACCAACTCCTGGAACTTACTCAAACTCATATCCATTGAGTCAGTGATGCCATCCAACCATCTCATCCTCTGTCATCTCCTTCTCCTCCTGCCTTCAATCTTTCCCAGAATTAGGGTCTTTTCTAATGAGTCAGTTCTTCGCATCAGGTGGCCAAAGTATTGGAGTTTCAGCTTCAGCATCAGTCCTTACAATGAATATTCAGGACTGATTTCCTTTAGGATGGATTGGTTGGATCTCCTTGCTATCCAAAGGACTTTCAAAAATCTTCTCCAACACCACAGTACAAAAGCATCAATTCTTCAGCACTCAGCTTTCTTTATGGTCCAACTCTCACATCCATACATGACTACCAGAAAAACCACAGCTTTGACTAGAAGAATAATACACAGGAAGGTGTACAGATCTGAAGTGTGTAGTTGGATGGATTTTACATCTTTACACCAAAGTCATTAGCATCCTCATCAAGATGTGGAAGATTTCAATCACCCAGAGTTTGCTCAACAGAGCCACCCCTCCCCTCCAGAGGTCGCCCTTACTGGGACCTGCATCACCATAGGTAACTTGCACCGGTTCCCAAATGTCACTGAAGTGAAATGACAGAGTATGTATGAGCTCTTAAAGCCACAATGTCCTGCTTCTGCTTTCCGTTGGCAATGACAGTCACTCATGTTGACATGTAAACTGACTCTTTGATCTTTTACAATTTCTGTGCAGTTTTCACTTGTGTGAATAGATCAAAATTTATTTTTCATTTTAATGCTGATGGACATTGAGTTGTTTTCAGCGTGGGGCTATTTCAGAGAAAGCCTCTATGGATGTTTTTGTTTATGTCTTTGAATGGTCATTTGTTCTCATTTTTCTTGGGTGCATGTCTGGAATGGGGATTGCTGAATCATATCCTGGGCATGGGCTTGCTCTAGTAGCTACTGACAGTTTGGCAAAGCAGCTGTCCCAATTTTCACTGCCATCTGTCATATCTGGGAGTTCCAGTCACTCCACTTGTCTGTACTTGGCATGCCATCCAAAGGTACATGTTTTTGATATGATTGGCCCTCAGACATTGTTCGATGTGTATCTGTCCAGGTCCAATCAGGAAAGCAGAAACCATTCTAGGTGTTTTAACAAAAGGATTTAAATGCAAGGATTTGGTCACGCAGGTGATGGAAAAGCTGAGAAGCCCAGCAGTCAGTAACAATAGGAAGCCACTGCCATTGCTAAACTAGAGAGATGGAGGAGATGGTGGTACCCGAATTAGGAGCTTGGGTCATCCAGTGGAACTAGAGTCTTGGCAGGGCCATCTGGCAAGAGCTAGAGACACAATAGAGATGTAGCTGCTGCTGGAGAAAACCACCAAAGGAAGGAATTCCCTGGCAGTGCAGTGGTTAGGACATCATGCTTCCATTGCAAGGGCAGGGATTCAACCCCTGGTTGGGGAACTAAGATCCCACAAGCTGCAAAGCTAAAAAACACTAAATAAGAAAGATGGGTAGAAATATTCTGGACGCTTCCTTCCTTCGGTCCTCCAATTCCAACCAATGCATCCCATTGGCTGACCCTGGGAAGAAGCCAGCAGATTGAAAGCTCAGCAAATAAAGGTTTTAGGTGTCTAGGGTAGAGCAAGCAGGCAATGACCCACACACATTATCACTTACTGTGTTATACAGTAAGGAATCACTTACTGTGTTATACTTCCCATGACATGGTCTACTACTTATCTTATGGGTGATTTAAGGATAACTTTGATTATATTAATTTTTTATTAATATTCACTTGTTCACTTTATTTTTCAAAACTTTATTTATTTACTCTTTTTGGATGCACTGGGTCTTTGTTGCTATACTCAGGCTTTCTCTAGTTCCTGCAAGCAAGGGGTTACTCTCCAGTTGAGATGAGTGGGCTTCTCACTGCGGTGGCTTCTCATTGTGGAGCCCCAGCTCTAGGGCGCAGAGACTTCTGTAATTGTGGTGCACGGGCTTAGTTGCCCTGTAGCACGTGGGATCCTCCTGGACTCAGGATCAAACCCATGTCCCATGCATTGGAAGGTGGATTCTTAACCATGGACCACCAGGGAAGTCTCTTATTGATTCACTTTAGAATGTAATCTACAGGTAAAGATTCTTTATAAGATTTAAATTTGATTTGTTATGGGTGCCCCCTCTCTCAGACCAAATGTTGGCTGATCTCATGTCATATCCCTTCCCAAGATGCCTTAGAAAACAGTGCATGTTCAGTCACTCAGGCGTGTCTGACTCTCTGCAACCCTATGGAACATAGCCCACCAGGCTCCTCTGTCCATGGAATTCTCCAGGCAAGAATACTGGAGTGGGTTGCCATTTCCTCCTCCAGGGGAACTTCCTGATCCAGGGATCGAACAAGCTTCTCTTGCATCTCCTGCATTGGCAGGACATTTCTTCTGTAGGAAGACTAAAGAGCATCGGCAAGTGTGTGGGCTGAAAACTGGTCCGCCTGGATTTAATTCCCGCCTCCCCTTGGACAGCTCTGTGACCTTGATCTTTTCTCAACCTCTCTGAGCTTCAATTGTAAATGAGGATAGTAATAATACCACCTCTTGGGCTGTTGTGAGGATTAAATAAATTAGTCTGAGGAAAGCAGCTTAGAACAGGCTTGGAACAGTAAACATTCGATAAATGCTTATTTTTTTCCCTCAAGCACCTGGGGTTGGAGGGGTGCCCTCCACACTGGTCACAACTGTAGCGTGAATAAGCCTGGGCTAGCGACTTTAAGATGAAGGTAACAGGGATTAACTGAAGTAACCCTCATGAAATGGACAAGTGGCTTAAACATCTCCCTGCAGAGAAGCGGCAGATGGAGGATAATTCTAGTAACACAGGTAAGTGGTAAGAAAACGGCCGAGTAACACAAGATGCATAAATTACAAGTTAAGAAATATTTGTTATCACGGAGGTTGGACGTTCTGGTTTGGCTGACCTTCAGAGGAGACTGGGATCACAGAAGTTAGCTCTCTGGTTACTAGTCTCTGGGACTGGTTAGACTGTGTTCCCAATTGATAGTGTACTGTTGGTGGTGCACAGGATATTTTCAGCTGGTATACAGTTCAGCTGGTTCTTTTCATTTGAATAACTTACACATTTACTGTAACATGGACTAGAGAAAAATAAAATAGCACATATGTCTTTGGGCAATATTTGTGGAATAAAATTTCCCCAAAGACCTATATCCTCTCAATGGGCCCAGTAGTCTTACATAAATTGTCATAAAATGATGGCTTCAACTATGTACGAGCAAATGACTTTAACTAATTGGAGTAAGAAAGTGGTTTTTACCACAGCCTGTGGTTTATGGAGACGTTATGTGTAGGAGAAGTATTAAGAGTATAGGAGTGTTATCTGCCAACTCTGGGTTTGGAGGCTGGTGGCGGTCGCAGGGTGGGGGCAGTGTAGGAGGAGAGGATGCTCTGTGTACTTGTGGGAGGAGGAGGGTTTTAGCTGGATCTGCAACCTTTTAATTCTGTAAAGAGAGAGAAATCTGATGCAAATTTGGCAAAATGTTAATGTCTGTTTAATTTGGGTGGTTGGGGATATACAATCTGTTACTCTTAATAACATTACCCTATGTTGGAAATAGTTTGCAATTTACAAGATATTGACAAAGTGAATTTGGAATAGGGATGATATAATAGCTGCTGAAGTCTAGTTTGCTATTTGAGCTATTTTCCCCCAAGGTGGGAAACATTTGATGTGTTAGAAAAATTTAAATCACATTGCCTGTACATATGAGTTCATATATAAACATGGTGGGGTCCTTCTGTCATTCCAAGTGCCACCTCTGTGATCAGTGCTAAGGCCTCAGGAATACCCTCAAGAAAAAATCATTTCCTTTCAACCAAAACAAGGCTACTTGGAGGCTATCTCCAAAACCTTGGAACCCAGTGACTGCTTGGACATTTTATTGTCATTATGAGTTAGAAAAACATTTGACAGAGAACTCCTAGACAAGATAGAAGTTTACTTCTCAGAAGAAAACAAAATTAGGAGGGAGTTGTGGCTTACATCTCATGGACTACAAGAGCTGCTGCAGCTCCAGTCATCACATCTGAATTCCAGCCAGCAGAAAGGAAAAACCCAGAAGATAACCATTTATCCTTTAAGGATCCTCCCCAGACATCAAAGATATCACTTCCAGTTACATCTTGGTAGCCAGTACTGAAATGGAACAAAGGGCTTGTGTACCTGCAGTGTAGGAAGCCAGACTCTGACAGTGGCAGTTTGCAGCAATGTAAAGATTGTCAAAGAGCACCAAGCAAGGGAGTGGGAGACAAGCCTTAGATCAACTCCACCTTGGTCTTTGAATTAGGGTTTTTTTGTTTTTGTTTTTGTTTTTAAGGGGAAGAACAAAAGAGGCTGAGTTTAATCATCATCTTGTGACATTTCTTAATCACATTTTCAGGAGTCAGAATGTCTCTACTTTATGATTTTCTGGCCAAGTGATCCATGGCTTGGGGGTTTGTGAGCGCATCATGCCCTGGAGAAAAAACCCAAGTTTGTACATTAATGATGAGATCTATAACATAAGAGCAGTTTTTAGTACATTAATGATATTAACAACTGCAATTTTAGCATCTGACTTTGGGTAATTAGTGTTCAGTTAGAGCACAAGACTGAGGTCAGAGGGGACAAGAAAGGGAATAAAGTTTGGGATAGAGATATTAATCATAAACTCAGTAAGGGAACTCAGTTTTAGGGGGACTGTTTCAGGACTGAGTTCCAGCATACCTAGCTGCAAGGGAGGCTGGAGAAGGTTGTCCTTATTCCTGCCACCTGTGCACCCAGCTAAAATTCAGAGTTTCTATTACTAAGGAAGAAGGGGCCACTGGATTTGGGAGGACAACTAGAACACTCTTCTGCTGCAGTGCTGCCAGGGTGGGGAGCCCTCCTTTAAGGAAGGGTCCTGACTCATTGCCCTCCAGTCACGTCATTTTCTCCTGGAGTTCAGGGGAGGATTTGGGGGCCATGGCTATGAAGCTTCATCAGAGCAACTCCACACAGCTCTTGGTGAAGATAAGGGCAGTATTTGGAAGGATTCATAGTGTGAAATCCCTATGGCTTTTCCAGTAGTCCTGTACGGATGTGAGGGTTGGACCATAAAGAAGGCTGAGCGCCAAAGAATTGATGTTTTTCAATTGTGGTGCTGGAGAAGACGCTTGAAAGTCCCCTGGACTCAAGGAGATCAAGCCAGTCAATCCTAAAGGAAATTAGTCCTGAATATTCATTGGAAGGACTGATGCTGAAACTGAAGCTCCAATACTTTGGCCACCTGGTGGGAAGAGCCGACTCACTGGAAAAGACCCTGATGCTGGGAAACATTGAGGGCAGGAGGGGAAGGGGGCAACCAAGGACGAGATGGTTGGATGACATCACCAGCTCAATGGACATGAGTTTGAGCAAATTCCGGGTGGTAGTAGAGGACAGGAGAGCCTGGACTGCCACAGACCATGGGGTTGCAAAAAGTCAGACATGACTTAGCAACTGAACAATAACAAAACAGTGTAAAAAGTATGTGGTAGTTGGAGGAAACCCTGGAGTAGGGACAAAAGGTCACAGGCTTGGAGCCCATCTGCCAGATTCCAACTGCACATCCTTGGAGGCATTGCCTCACTGTAAAGTGGGAATAAAAGTTGTACCAGCCCCAGAAGGTTGTCAATCCGTTTTATAGGATTTAACACATAGAACATTAGTGACCAAAAATTAACAGCCTTCCTTCCTTCCAACAAAATGTACATACCTGTGCATTTACATGTATGTAAAAGGAACTAACCTGATGGTGCAGCTTGATGAATCCTATGTGTTTCTTATACACCCAAGTAACCACCACCCAGCTCAAGATAGAGACCGTTTCCAGCCCCCAGAAGGCTCCTTCATGTTCTTGCTGTATCCGTGGCACCCACCCTGCTGAGTGAAACATTATTCTGACTTTCTCCCCATACATGAGTTTCATTGCAGAATTTAATACTAAAGGCATCATCCATGGACTTCCCTGGTGGTCCAGTGGTTAAGAATCCACCTGCCAATGCAGAGGACAGGGGTTTGATCCCTGGATTGGGAAGATCTTATGTGCCGCGGAAGCAACTAAGCCCGAGTGCCACAGTTACTGAGCCTGTGAGCCCCAGAGCCCACGCTCCCTAAGAAGAGAAGCTGCCACAGTGAGAAGCCCAGGCACCACAACTAGAAAATAGCCTCCAGTTGCTGAAACTAGAAAAAGCCTACATGCAGCAATGAAGACCCAGTGCAGTCAAATATAAATAAATCATAAATATATAAAAATGTTTTAAAATGGCCTCATTCAGAAGATGCTTTTTTGTGTTTAGCCTCTTCCACTCAACATAATGTTTGTGAGATCATCCACCTTATGTGTATCCATGGCCCCATTTCACAGAGGAAGAAACAAAGGCTCGGACAGGCTAAGGGAGGTGGGGTCAGAGGGAAGCCCCTGGTCTTCCAGGAGGTCTCATTCTCTGTGTGAGCACTGTCCCTGAGGGTCCATGCTGATGGCCAGCCCAAGCGTTCCTTCCATGCACAGTCGCTTGGGGATTATCCCATCAGCAAGGCTCTGACTTGCTAAATCTCATCCGACCCAGTCAGCAGCATCTCATCCATCAATCTGGCCATACTTCTTCCAGCTGGGCTGGTAATGTGATCATGTGATCATGCAGTGGAGGCTCGGGTCCTCTGGCCTGTTCATCATCGCTTCACACACACTTTCTGTGGACTCGGGTCAAATCCTGTGTCTCAGCACCATGTGCACCCTGTTGCACGCACAGGTGAATCTGTAGAGGTTCCTGACCGCATCTGTACACACAGATGCCTGTCTACTTGCACACACGCCTCCCTCTCTGGCAGAAATTCTTTAAGATGGAGCCTGACTCAGGGGCTCCCCTGGTGGCCCAGTGGCTAAGACTCCGCACTTCCAGTGTGGCCCTGGGTTCAACCCCTCGTCAGGGAACTAGATCCCACATGCTGCAACTAAGAGTTCATATGCTGCAACTAAACATCCTGCATGCTGTAACCAAGATCAAAGATCCTGCATGCTTCAACTAAGATTCAATGCAGCCCCCTCAAAACACACACAAAAAGCCCCCCTGACTCTACTACTTACAGACTGTGCAACTTTGCGCTAGTTACTTCCCTTCTCTGTGCCTCAGTCTCCCATCTGTAAATAGGGATGATGACAGAACCCACTGCTTGGAATGTAGTCATTTCTGGGGTGCCACATCAAAGTGCCATAGACTTAGTGGCTTAAAACACCTGAAATCTAATCACTTACAGTTGTAGAGGCTAGAAATCTGAAATCAAGGTATCGGCAAGGTTGGTTTCTTCTGGCATCAGTGGGGGAGAATCTGTTCCATGCCCCTTCCCACCTTCTGGTGGTGGCTGGCCATCCTTGACATTCTGTGGCTTGTTC
The DNA here is from genome assembly GCF_033118175.1 of Dama dama. Lineage (NCBI taxonomy): Eukaryota > Metazoa > Chordata > Mammalia > Artiodactyla > Cervidae > Dama > Dama dama. The sequence goes on along the minus strand of NC_083685.1, from coordinate 21,656,688 downwards.
AGGCATTTTTTGAATCTCTGCCTCGGTCAACACATGACCGTCTTCCCTCTGTGTTTCTGTCATCAGTGTTCTCTCTTCTTATGAGGACACTTGTCATTGGCTAAGGGCCCACCCCAGTTGGTATGATGTCATCTGAACTTGATTACATCTGCAAACTCCCTCTTTCCAAATGAGGTCACATTCACAGGTTCCAGGTGGATGTGAATTTAGAGGAGATGCTCTTCACCCCAGGACATGTTTTACTGTGAGTTAATCTCACAACATGCTGAGAACAGCCCTGGGCACCTGTGTAGGTCATGTTCCATAGTAGCATTTGTTACCATCACTGGTACACTAAAGAAATATAAATCCCACGCTGCTTAAGTGGCTGTTGGGGCAGGAGTTCCCTGGCAATCCACTTGGTGCTTACACTGCCGGGGCCCCGGGTTCAATCCTTGACTGGGGATCAAGCTTTGAGTCACGGTCAAAAAAAACAGTCTTTGGGGAGAGGGTTCTGTTCCATGCAGGCAAATAGAACCCTGGCAGGATGGGAATCTCATGGTGCCTGAGTTTGCCTAGGTCCTGCCCCTTCCCAAGGACCCTCCTCTGTGTTCGGGCTTCTCTCCCGCCCCTTAGTGTTCAGCTGCATCATTCAGCTGGGGAGGATGCAGGCAAGCAATGAAACAGAGGAAGCTTGCTCCACTTCTGGCTTTCCAACAAGGAGGGCTTAATGAGGCAATTAGACAAAACTATTCTCTCTTTATCTCCCTCTCCATCTTCCCCAGCAATGTCAGTGTGTGGAGCTGGAGGGCCCTTGAAGATGAGAAGAGCCTGTCCTTCCCCCTTGGTTGCAAGAACAGGCTAGCAGGACTCAGAAAGGGGCATCGGCTGGGCCAAGGTCACACAGCAAGTCAGTGGGATCATCAGACTGGCAAACCCCCAGGGCCCCCAGGACTAGAGTGGGTGGGTGTGGGGAGGACTGTGGCCGGCTGGGACACTCAGTCACTGTGAAGGGGCACTGCCCATGTAGGGGACATGGACTCTGTGCACCAGGTCAGCTGAGTTTTCAAGGGAAGCTAAAGCTAAAATTCTCCTTTGTAAAAGGTGTGTGCGTGCATGCATGCGTGCTAAGTCATTTCAGTTGTGTCCAACTCTTTGTGCCCCTGTGGACTGTAGCCCACCAGGGATTCTCCAGGTGAAAAGACTAGAGTGGGTTGCTATTCCCTTCTTCGTTGTAAAGGGTGCCATCTAACAATTCAAAGTTCTCAAAAACCCAGTGTAGGCCACACAAAGTGGTCCTTGCTGAGAACAGTGTCTGCACTCAGCTACCAGGGGGTGGGTAGGGATAAGTGTTTGGTCCTGTGTGTGTGTAGGGGGGTGCCTGGGCTTCTCCTGTCCCCCCTCACCCCACCGAGTAGTGAGGTGGGAGCTCCCTGGGCTGCCTGTGTTGGTGTTCCCTCCACAACCCCCTTACAGCCAAGCAGTCCGCAGCAGCCTGCCATGCACAGTGTATGTGTCGTGCCCTGCACAAAGGTGCCCATTGGGTGCTATCGGTCTGTGTCTGGCTTGCTTGCCCAGCTGCTTATCCTGTAAGAAGTATCTGGTTTTTGTAATTCATCTACCTGGGGCTCTCTTTCTAATGCTCACAGTGCTGAGTCAGTTTGGGTCCTTTAAGAAGATGCCAAGAGAATCCCCTGAAAGTCCAGTGGTTAGGACCCCGGGATTTCAGCTGTGGGCATGGGTTCCATCCCTGCTTGGGGAACTAAGATCCTGCCAGCCACATGGCACCGCAAGCAAAAAAAAAAAAAAAAAAGATGTCAAGGGTGAGATTAGATGTGCAAGACGGTGACTGGGAAAAACAGCTCTAAGAGGAAAAGAGGAGGTGGGGGAGGCTTCAGGCTGAGATGTGGGTCTGGCCTCTGTGTAGGAGTGAGGCGAGCAAGGAGGGTCAGGCAGGAGTGGGCTCCGGCCTCAGCACAGTTCTGGGGGAGTTTTTTGTGCAGGCTGATGGGAAACACTGGAGCCAAGGTCACCATCGGGGGCATCCCACATCTTGCCGGAATTTCCCACATCTTACCTTCATTTCCCTCCCATGCTGGGTCATTGGCTGGCGCATCCATGGGGCACAGGGTGGGTTCGGAGCACAGCAGGGGGCTGTCAATCAGTCAGTCATGTGCCCGGCAGTAGGAGACCCCAGGGGATGACGATAGTCAAAGCCGTGGCTGCCAGTGGGTGCCCTGATCTGTGAAGGCCTGGTTAAAAACGGCCTGCATAGTAAGTCAGACAGAGAAAGACATATCATGTGATATCACTTATATGGGGAATCTAAAAAAAGGGCGCCAATGAACTTATCTACAAAACAGAAATAGAGTTACAGATGTAAAAAAACAAACGTGTAGTTGCCAGGGGGTGGGCGGGGGAGGAGGGATAAATTGGGAGGTTGAGATTGTCGTATACACACTGCTATATACAAGTTAGATAACTAATAAGCGCCTATCGCATAGCACAGGGAACACTACTGATGCTTTGTAATGGCCTATATGGGAAGAGAAGCTAAAAACAAGTGGCTGTGTGTATATATGTAACTGATTCACTTCGCTGAAACTGACACAGCATTGTAAATCAACTACACTCCAATAAAACAAACACAAAACAGCCTGCATGCACCCTGGGATTTTTTTTTTTTTTTAATATTGTTATTTGTTTCGTTGGTTGTGCCAGGTCTTAGTTGTGGCACGTGGGGTGTTTTAGTTGCAGCATGCAGGATGCAGGATGGAGGAACTAGTTCCCTGACCAGGGATCAAACCCCGGGCCCCCTGCATCGTGAGCGTCTGGAGTCATAGCCACTGGACCACCAGGGAAGTCCCAGCCTGAGATGTCTCTGATGGCTTATATATTAAGGTAGCCATTCAAGCAAATTTTGCCTTCTGGACCCTAGTAGATCTGAAATTGTTGCAACCTAAAGTATTTTCTCTCCATTGTCTTTGAAGTCTCCTCTCCTTCATAGTGGGTTTGGTGTCTCATGCCCAAGGGGAGTGCATATTCTTACACAAATGTATTCATTTCTTCTCACTGCTGGGACTGGTCACCAAAACTTAGTGACTTAACAAAGTGTATGTTTATTCTCTTACCTTTCTGGTGGTCAGAAGTCCAAAATGAGTCTTACACTTCCTTGGTGGTCCAGTGGTTAAGAATCTGCCTGCCAATGCAGGGGGCCTGATCCTGGAAGATCTCACGAGCCGCAGAGCCACTAAGCCCGAGCACCACCGCTGTTGAGCCTGGGCTTTCTAAAGCCTGGGAACTGCAACTGCGGAGCCTGTGTACCACAACTACTGAAGCCTGCACACCCCAGAGCCTGTGGTCTACAACACGAGAAGCCACTGCAGTGAGAAGCCCATGCACTGTAACGGGAGAGTAGCCCCCTCAGTTGCCACAACTAGAGAAATCCTGTGCAATGAAGATCCAGGGCAGGCAAAAATAAATAAATAAAAATTTAAAAATTCCTCTATGAAATGAGCCTTACTGACTAGTATCATCGTGTCGGCAGGGCTGGTTCCTCCTGGAGGCTCTGGGGAGAATTTGTTCTTTGCCTCTTTCAGCTTCTGGAGGAGGCCTGCATTCTAGAAGAACCATTGACCTTTCCTCCATCTTCAAAACTGGTAACTGCCCTTCTGCTCCTTCTCTTTGGGGAACTGCCCCTCACCTGCTCTTCGTCCACCTGCCCCACATGGATCTGACCATCCTTTTCTCCTCTCTAGCTCAAGGATGAGTGAGGGGCCCAAATCTAGCCCATCAGAATGGTTCATGTCCTTGGCCAGGCCAATGTGAGCTTTATCTGGGAATTGGGGGGTGGGATGAGCTCTCTGCCAAGTGACTAAGCCAGTAGAACAAAAATCTGGAGCCATTGATGGCTATCTTGATGGAGAGTTGAGTCTCCAGAGAAGAAAACAGACTAAGAAGCAGAAAGATCAGTTCCTATTGGCCCTGAGCACCTGGATTCAGCTGTACCTGAAGCTTCACAAGCCCTGAAATTTTCAGATATTGAGACAATAAATCCCCTTTCTGGCTTAAGCTGGCTTGAATTGAGTTTGTGATTCGCGCTACTGGGAGTCCCAGCTGGGACCCCGTTCTCCAGGTTTGAACACCCAGCCCGAAACTGCAGAAGCAGCACGCCGTTTTGTGTGCAGGCACCAAGCTTATGTTGGCCTTGCTTCTTTTCCTTCCTTGCCCTTCTCTCCCCCTGCCAGCTATGCTACTGGGTGATACATCCTAATGTATATTTAACAGGGGCTCAAAATCGAATTAATTTAGATTGGTTAATAAACTGTAACATCCGTTTCTAAATCAAGCTACATTTTCCTCTTGAGCAACTAAATTCATGCCTGTTGGTTTAATTTGTTGCTATTGTAATCCTTTAATGCTGATGAAATTATGGAAAGGTTTCTAGTGAAATTATCCAGATTTGATTAGGGTGGAACATATTAATATTTTCCCTTCCCAGTGGTCGTTGGAGAGAGATGGGCTGAGACTGCGCATGTTGCCCATGCTGTAGAGTGTGGTCACAGAAAGCAGACGCATTCTGTGCCTTTTCAGGTCATTTATTGAGCACTGGGTGTGCATTTATTGAGCACTGACAGTATGCCCAGCCCTGGCTGCTAACATTCTTTGGGTGTGCATTTATTGAACACTGATTTTATGCCCAGCTCTGGCTGTTAACATTCTCAGTGTAGTATTGTGGGAAGAAGAGATTCTGTGCTTCTATGTGACAGTTATAAGGGATTTAAAGGCGCTGAGAGTCCCTTCAACTTTGCCTCCAAAACGGCCCTGCCCCCAAGTGTGGTGGAGCCTTTGCTGTCTTCCCTAGTGGCTCAGACAGTAAAGAATCTGCCTGCAATGCAGGAGACTTGGGTTCGATCCCTGGGTTGAGAAGATCCTCTGGAGGAGGGCATGGCAACCCACTCCAGTATTCTTGCCTGGAGAATCCCATGGACAGAGGAGCCTGGTGGGCTATGGTCCATGGGGTCACAAAGAGTCGGACACGACTGACTTTTTTTTTCCACTGTAAGTAAACCCAGTCCTGGCCTGGAGCAGGTGCATGCTTGTTAAGTCGCTTCAGTCATATTCAGCCTGAAGCAGGTGCTCATGTGCAAATCAGTATGACCTTGAGCCTGACCCTGAAGAAATTGGTGCTCGATTCCCGCTGACACACAGCACCTCTCCAAGACCGCATGGCGAGCTGGAACAGGTTGAGGCCAGAGCAAGAAAAAAAGTAAAGTTCAAAACTGGATCCAGACCCAGCAGAGAAGAGTGAGACTGAGGTCGGTGGTCTCCATCTGCTTCCTCTGCTGTGGTCCCCTAATCCCTGCTGAAGTTGTACCAACTCCTCAGCCCTCCACCCGCTAACTCCATTTGTTCTGGAATGTGCCAGGCCTCGCCCCAGGTGCCCCAAACAGCGCATAACTGCAAAGGAATCTGAAGTGTGTCCAGGCTCCCTCCTGCAGGAACAAGAAGGCTGGGGCAGGGCTCCTGGGAGCTAAGACCTGGGGGGATAAGATCAGGCCCAGAGAGGCTCAAAGGAGGCTCCCGCAACGCAGTTCAGATTTCCAGCCGGTCCATGGGGAGAGGGTCTCCAGGGTAGCCTTAACCTCCACTCACTGGCATTCAGGTTGGTGATTCCTGAGCTTGGCACAGAATTCTCTAGAAGGCTTACCTCTTTTTTCCCACTAGGGTGAGAGATGTAACAAGCACCTCTTGTGTTGGCAAGGGAGTTGTATTGTGCTGGGCGCCTTTCAGTTTCCTGGACGGGCAGGTTAACATCTGATGCTGACTTTTGCTGATGCTGTTCCCTCCACTGGGCCTGCCCTTCCCCGGCCTCCTGCCCAGCCCCCATCACTCCACAAGCTCAGCCTTCAGGTCGCAGCTGAACCATGACTTCTTCAAGACGCTTCCCCTTTCTCCCCGGAATACATTCTCCCAGCTCTCAGTGCTTCCCCTTTAGAAAATTATCACAAATGGTAAATCCAGAATTGTGAAATTATTTCCTTGTAGCCGGCTTCCCCACCCTGGACTCCCCAGGCTGCAAAGTCAATGAGAGCAGAAATCCTGTGTTTCTAACCCAGATATTGCCCATGGGTGGCCCACAAATGGGTTTAGTTTCCCTTGCATAGAGTTTTATCAGTTTTAACAAATTAGCATCATTACATACATACATATATATGTATGAACTTGGCTGTGCTGGGTCTTAGTTGCAACATGTGAGGTTGTTTTTTTTTTTTTTTTTTAAGTTGCGACATGTGAACTCTTATTTGTGGCATGTGAGATCTAGTTCCCTGACCAGGGATTGAACCTGGGACCCTTTCCTTGGCAGCCTGGAATCTTAGCCACTGGACCACCAGGGAAGTCCCATTGGCATCATTTTAAAGTTAAGAAATTTCACATTAAAACTCTAGATTTTTGGCCTTTGTTTGAAAAAAAAATCAGAAGATTTGGTGACCTTGGGCCCTACATTCTGACATGATGACAACTGCCTGGAAATGGCTTTTACACAAGGCAGGTGCTCATTCGTCCACTTCACCCCACTCCCCACCAATCCCTATTGCCCCACACCTGAGCTGTTTTACTCATATGCATTACCTGTCTGATCTCTATAGATTTTGGGTTTCAACCTCTTGCCTAGTCCTCTGTGCCCCTCGCCCCTGACTCTACCTGGTGCATTGAAGACCTTTTGTGTTAATTCATTCCTTGCAACAGTCTAGTGGGACACAGCTTCCCATTTTCAAGATGAAAAAACTGAAGTTCCCAAGATCACACAGTCAATGAATGGCAGAGCCAGGAGTTTGAACCACTGATTATCTGGTTCCCAGTCCTGTGTTTGCTCCATCCCATCCCATTCCCGTACCAACCAGGGTGGAGAAAGCTTCTTATCACTTAAAATGCCACCTATAGGAACTTCCTTGGTGGTCTAGTGACTAAGACTCCATGCTCCCAGTGTAGGGGGCAGGTTCCATCCCTGGTCAGGGAACTAGACCCTGCATGCCACAACAGACCATTTCCACATGCCACAACTAAGACCCAGTGCAATCACATGAAAAAAAAAAAAAAAAAAGCCACCTATAACCTCATCAAAACTCCTGCCCGCTCTATATAAAAAAGGGATTGAAAACGCAGGTGTCATCAGAGGCTGCGTGGCTACATAAAGGAGAGGTCAGGAGTAACCTGGAGGGCAGAGGCCTCAGCTCAGAACAGCCAGGCAGGAATTTGCCCCAATGTGACTAAATTTCTGATGTTTTAAGAGAAGCCAGGCATTTGGGGTGTGCGTGAAATACCCCAATCTGTCAGCAGGCTGGGTTCCCCACCATGTTGCTAGCTTGTGCCCTTGACTTTAAAGCTAGATTTTCATCACTGGCTGCAGAATTCAGGCTGCATGGGATGGGGGAATCCTGGCTTCTGCTCACTGTTGTCAGGGTGGTGTGGTCCACGTTGTCTCAGCTGGGCTGAGGATTCTTCATGGGGACCCCGAGATCACCACAGTGGCTGCAACCTCCAGACCCAGAGTCGCCAACGCCCCTCCTCCTGCACACACTATCCCTGGGCCCTTCTCTCCTGGGAATGATAGTTTACCATCCATTTCATGACAACAAAGAAAAAGAGAAGTATTGACCTAAGTACCAGGTACTCCCCAAAGCCCTGTGTAACTTCTAAAACTAAATCAGAAACTACTCCCAGAGTCTGAAACGGATAAGTTCTCCCACCTTCTAGAACATCAGCTCCATGAGGGCAGGGATACTGTCTGTCTTGTTCCCTCACTGTCTCCCTGTTGGCTAGAACAGAATCTGGAACATAGTAGGTGCTCGGCAAATGTTTGTTGAATGACTAAATGACAGCGTATCAGCAACCAGCACTTCTGTGCATTTGCGAATGGCAGTTCCGCAACAGGAGCTCCTAGGATTAGCCTTCCTTTGCGCGTGAGGCATCGAAGATGCTGAGAGGAGAAGTCATTGGCCAGCATTCGCCCGGCTGCTCAGGGTGGAGCCGGCATCAGGGTTTGGGCCTCTTCTAGCGGCAGCCAAGGAACAAAACCCTCTCTCTCTGCACTCCATCATTGCAACTTGAGCTTTTATACACAGTGAATTTTCAGAGTCTGTGGTTGACATCCAAGGAATAAATAGATGGGTGGAGAATAAATACCTCTTGTAACAAAGTCAGCAAAGCTCTTCAAAGCCATGCTGGGGGGCTTACTTCTCGGAATGGGGCCTCGCCTCTTCTTTCAAAAAGAGCTTCGTTCTGGAATCTAGGCAGCCTGAAGGACTTGCTCCTGGAAGGGTATTTCAACATTCATCAAACGTAATTATTTCCCCAAGTAAAATATTTAAACAGGGTTTTAAGGAATCCAACAAAAGAAAATGAGTTTTAGGGGAAATACACACACATGCGCGCGTGCGCGCACACACACACACACACACACACACAGACACACACAGACACACAAACCAAATTCTTTCCTCAAAACATAAGCTGGAAGGATTTTATCTGCTCTCAGAGGGAAAACTCACAAGGTTTAATTTAAAACTTGGGCGGGCTCATGGCTTTTCAATGGGGTGATTGTTCCATAGTCAGGGAATGAGATAATAAGAAAACGTTTTCGGGCCCAGTGTTTGGTTTGGCTTCAGAAATTCAAACTGGCGTTCTTCTGAACGCTCTCTGGGCCCTGTGCATGGCTCGGCTGGTATCTCTGCAGGTCAGAGACCAGATTTGCAATAACATTTATGCAATCAGAGACTTCCAAGGGATTGCAAGCCAAAGATTGCCTTGTGCACGTGTGCAGAGTTGGGACAAGGACGTGGTTACCTACTCTGGGGGGTTGTCACCCAGCCCCCAGGTGCCCAGAATCTCTGTATATTGGTGTGAAACCTGGGCTAAGCAAGATTTAAGCAGCATCTGCCCTTATCTGGGGGCTGCTGGGGCCCATGTTTTGACTTGTCAGGGTTCATTCTCCTCCTGCTGTCTTTGTCAAACCACTGGCTGGGAACTCCAAAACTATCATCTCAGAAATTCAGCCCGCATCATCCCAGCTTCCCTGGGGTTCTTTCAGTGTGGATTTTATCGGGTGGAAATGGGCCAAGCCATAGCATGAATGCTGATGGCCGTTTTCCCCCATGGCTTTGCTTCTTCCCTTCTGCTCTGGGCTGTCTTGGGAAAATGCTCCTTATCTGTGAGAATGGGGTTTCCCAGAGTCGAGTTCAGGATGCGGGGAACCGGGATAGGACCTTTTGGTGGCTGTTGTTCTGGAAGTAGCCGGCACTTTGGGGAGAGCCTCTGAGTCATGGGTGGCTGGATGAGAAGGCAGTTTTGGGGTTGATCCCCACTACCCCAGGGGATCCCCTGACATCATCTCCTATTCTGGGATGTCAACATTCCTCTGGAGGACTTGGCTAATCTACATCCTGGTGTCCTGCTTCTGCCATGATAGAAACAGACGTAGGTGTGGAAGGACTTCCCTGGTGGTCCAGTGGCTAAGATTCCGCCTTCCAATGCAGGGGGCGAAAGTTCGATCCCTGGACAGGGAGCTAAGATGCCATGTGCTGTAGGGTGCGGCCAAAAATTTAAAATAAATAAACACAGTGCTGTAAATCAATTATATTCAATTAAAAACAGACCAGAGGATAAGTTTCAGTGGGGGTTGGAGCAGAGAGCACCCCTCTAAGAAGCCACTTGTTTTTCCATTCTGCAGTTTGCTGTTGAGTCTAGAGGCCTGGGTACCCTTCCGGGGCTTTCCCTAATCACGAATTCTACCCCCAAGCCGACCCCTCAACTCACCCTAGGACTGGCCCTCATGTAGTCTCCAGCCTTAATCCACTAAAACACATCCTTGACCCTGACCTTACCCTCCTGGGAGGACTGGACAGCTAGAGGTTAAGACTGACTCTTAGAATCTTAGCCTTCTCCAATCAATAGAAATTGACTAGAGGCCAGACAAGAAATTCAGGCAAGGCTTTACTGGGGCTCCCCACTGCACAGCAGGGAGCCAGAACAAGAAACAGATTCCCTTGCTCTTCACTCCTCCAGATGGGAGAGCAAGCTGGTTCCTTACAATGGAGAAAGGATAGGGGTGTGTCCAGGGGTCAAGTCCGGGAGGGGTGGTTTAGGTGGTTTGCTCACCCCTCTAGTGGGGTTGAGTGCAGGGAGCATGCACAGTACCCTGTTTTTCCTCCCTTCTCTTCAGAAATGGCAGTTGAGTTTTTGGTCTTTTTGTATCTTTTGTGCAGAGTTTGTCCCAACTGCCAGGGGTTCGTGCAGTTATTTTTAGTCCCTTATCGTTACTTTGTATTTTATTGCTGGAGGAGCGGTCTGTCCAGGTGCAAGCATTGCAGAAAAGGGTCCCAGGTCCCAGCCCATCTCAGGATGGCTGCTAGAGAGTTTCCTTAGCCCTCTGGGTCCCCTGACCCACCGGCCCTCCTGACCGAATCCTGTATCAGCCAGCAGAGATCACAGAGACTTCCACCTGCCAAACCGTCTCTGTAGTCGTTTCCTCAGGCAGGTGTAACTCATTATACCACAAAGTAGGTGGTTTAACATGACAGAAATGTAGAAGACTCTTGACAGTCCCTTGGATAGCAAGGACATCAAACCAGTCAAGCCTAAAGGAAATCAACTCTGAATATTCATTGGAAGGACTGATGCTGAAGTTGAAGCAATACTTTGGTCACCTGACTCAAAGAACCAACTCATTGGAAAAGACCCTGATGCTGGGAAAGATGCTGATGCAGGAGGAGAAGGGGGCAAGAGAGGATGAGATGGTTGGACGGCATCACTGACTCAATGGACGTGAGTTTGAGCACACTCCAGTGAAGGATAGGGAAGCCCGGCGTTCTGCAGTTCATGGGATCGCAAAGAGTTGGACACAACTGAGTGACTGAACAACAAAAACAACAGTTCTGGAGGCCAGGAGTCCAAAATCAAGGTGATAATAGGTTTGCACTCCCTCTGGAGGCTCTAGGGGAGGGTCCTTCTTTGCTTTTTTTCTAGTTTGTGGCAGCTGCTGACAACCCTTGGCATTCCCTGGCTTGCAGCTGCCTCGCTGGCTATGTTCTCCCTGGACCCTTGTGTCTTCACATCAGTTGTTGGATTCTGGGTCCACCTTAATCCACCATGACTTCATCTTAACTTGACTCCATCTGCAAAGACCTTATTTCCAAATAAGATCACACTCAGAAGTTCTGGGTGAACGTGACTTTGGGGAGGACACTGTTAACCCAGTAGAGTCCCCAAGGGCCTGCAGTGGATTGAACTTTCTGTGTCTCCCTACTTAATCCCAACAGCAACCCACGAGGCAAGTACTGTTAAAATTCCCATTGTGTGGATGAGAAAAATGAGGCTCAAAGTGTGACACAGCAAGTGCCCAAGGTCACATGGCTGGAAAAACTTAAAGCTGAGATTTAAACTCAAGTCAGTCTGACTCTGAGGATTCGCTCTTGTCCAAACCTTTACAGACTCTGGCCTAGTGGTAAAGAACCCACCTGCCAATGCAGGAGACATAAGAGATGCAGATTCAAAAAAAAAAAAAAGAGATGCAGATTCAATCCCTGGGTTGGGAAGATCACCTGGAGGAGGGCAAGGCAACCCACTTCAGTATTCTTGCCTGGCGAATCCCATGGACAGAGGAGCCCACTGGGCTACAGTCCATGGAGTTGCAGAGTCAGACATGATTGAAGTGACTGAGCATTCACACCTAGTAAATATTAAGTTCAAGAGAAGCCCAGATAAGAAAGATCACTCTCGGGACTTCCCTCGTGGTCCAGTGGCTAAGAATCTGCACTTCCAACGCAGAGGGCCCACATTCAATCCCCGGTGCAACTAAGATCTGGTGCAGCCAAATGAATAAATAACTATTAAAACAAGATATATGGAAAGGTAAATAGCATGCCAATATTTATTTTAAAAAAAGAATGATCAATCTTGCAGGCTTATTTCTTCGAGATACTTGGGTTTTAGAGACTCTGTTCAAAACACATAGACCTAACCAGCCAATATTGGGGATACAAGGCATTAAAAGTTTTTAGGGGAGCTCCCTGGGGACCTAGTGGTTAGGCTTCTGGACTTTCATTGCCATGACCCAGGTTCAATCCTTAGTCAGGGAATTGAGATCCCATGAGCCATGCGGCGGGGCCAAAAAAAAGAGAAATTTTTCTAGGCAAATCCTTAGAGACAACACAGATTGCCAGGAGCTGGGGGAGAGAGGGCAATGGAGAGTGACTGCTTAAGGGGGGTGAGGTCTCCTATTGGGATGATGAAAATGCCTGGCACCAGACAGGGGGTGGTTGCCCAACATTGTGAATATGCTAAATGCCTCTGAATTGTACCTGTTAATGTGGTTAACTTAGTGTCATGTGAATTTTACCTAAATTTTTTTTTCCTGTCTTGATATCGTTTCTTTATATAAAATCTCACCACTAGAGTTAATCTTTGGTCTCAATTTTTAAAAAAAAGATTTATTTATTTGGCTGCATCAGGTCTTAGTTGTGGCATGTGGGATCTTTCATTACAGGGTGTGGGATCTTAGTTCCTGAGTCAGGGATCTAACCCACGTGCCCTGTATTGGAAGTAGGATTCTTAACCACTGGACCACTAGGAAGGTCTCAGTCTTTGGTCCTGGGGTATGGTCAATGCCCCCATTGGGGTCACTTCCCTTATTGGAAGGTGCTGAGCTAATAATACCCAGGCATGGATGGGGGCATCTTATTGGCCAGCCTGGGGAATGGGATGTGTGACAGGTAAGTTTTTCTGGTTTTCTGAGCGGTGGGGGAAGGCATATAAGCAAACTGAGGTCAACTGGAAGGCAGAATGCTGAAGCTGATCTGCTTTTCTTGTTTTGGCTGCCGGTCAGTCCAGCACATCCCTGTCCTCACTCCATCAACTGTCCCTAAGACCGCGGCCCCACCCACTGGGACAGCTGGAGTCCCTGAACCACCAGGCCTAGGAACATGGCTTCCTGTGTATTTGCTGAAAGGCCTGATACAGCAATAGCTCAATTTTATTGATCATGTCAAAAGCAGTAATTCAAGAAAGCTATTTAAATTCACGGGAGGAAGCCGGAGCAATTATCCGCGTCTGCATCAGATTCTTCATCATTTTTGTTATTGGCTACTGAGCATGGAGACAGACATTCTGTGTAAGGTTGATGTGATAGCAGAGGGGCCGGTGAGGGCTGGGGTGGGGGGGAGCCATAATCAACAATTTGCCGGATATAAATCTATATGCATAAAAGTTTACAGGGTGTTGCCATAGGAGGCGTGTGGGCACCCAGTGGTTTAAATCCATTTGCCTCTTATCCCAACCAAATCCCACCCCACCCCCGGCTCAATATATTCCCATGGCCCCTATTTCAGCACATAATAACATTGTGATTTGTGATGGAGCAGGTGATTTTTTTTTGCAGGCTTTCCCCTGTAGTTAAACTTTAATGAAAGCCTAAATCACACTGGAATTCTTGCGGGTGACAAGTGAATGAGATCAGGGGAAGGCTCAGAGAGTCTGGCTGGGTGGGCTGTGGCAGCCGAGAGGCAGGGGGAAAAGGACTCCACCCACCCTCCACTACAGTGCTTTGACCCTAGCACGCACCAGCCTTTCCGGGCAGGAGTCATGGTTAATTTAATCCTAAATCCCTGGCACTTGGTACATTGCCTGCTACACAGCAGGTGCTCAATGAATAATTGAATGAATGAATGAATGAGCTGGGTGAACTGCTTACTTTAGACTGTGGTTTGCCAAACTCAGTTGCCCTGTATATCATGATGTCATGATATTTTCACTGTGCTGGACATCTTCCGTTTTCCTCTGCAGGTCTACTCTCCACCCCTTTTCCATTCTGTTTTGTATAGGCTGACCCATGTGGGCTACATTCTCTGGAGCTCCCAGCCCTCTGGTATCCAACTGGATCCAGCCAACGGGAGGCATCAGCTGGAAGCTAGAGGCGGGTGGAAAAGGAAGCCAGGGTGTTTATTCCCCAGCTGTCTCTCTGCCTTGCCTCAGGTTGGCTGTGTCCCTTCAATAAAGCATAAGGCTCCTGGGACTTATCTGGCCATCCAGCGGTTAAGACACCACCTTCCATTGCAGGGGTATGGGTTCCATCTCTGTTTGAGGAACTAAGATCCTGCATGCCACATGGGGCAGTGAAAAACGGATAAGGCTCCTATTGAGTGGTCCTCTGTGATAGCTCCTGGCTTCAGGTTCTAGTAAGGCCCTCACCCTTGTCCCTTTCATATACAGTGACAACTCCCCATATTGCTATTGGATGGTGGGTAACCACTCCCTGCCCAGACTTTTAAAAATAGTCACTTTGCTATATTTTCTCAATTTTCCATCTGAGTGTGGCCCCCTCTGTTTTCTATTCAGATCCTAACTGATAAAATAGCCAAACCATTATGTTCTCATTACTATTCCCTTTAAAAACAATTTATATATTTTTATCTGAGTACTGACTTTGCCTTGCCGTCAGCATTTCTCAAAGTGTGGTGTCAGACCAGCAGCCTAGAATCACCTGGGAGCTCATTAGAAAGGCAAATACTTGGGCCCTACCCCAGACCTACTGAGTCAGACACTCTGGGGGTGGGCCCAGCTACCTGTGTTTTCACAAGCCCTCCAGGGAATTTTTGACACATGTTCAAGCGTGAGAACTGCTGTTCTAAGTAATAATTCCTGTGAATAGGTTTGGTGTGTGTGGTCCATGCTATGGATTGCTTTCACAATATCTGTTCTTCTTTTCTTACTTCCTATTAAAACCCTAGTTGTGTTTGGGACAACACTGTATCCAGTGTAAACTCCACCTTTCCCAGCTTCCTTTGTAAGTAGGAGTTGCTCATAACGGTGATGCTCATGACCCACACCTAGCCAAGTGAGATTTAAATTAGATGTGAGTAGGTGGGACTTCTGTCCAAGTTCTTTGAGGTAGAGCAGCCATCTTGTGACCATAAGGTGAGCATTAGGATAAAAGGGGCTGGAGTTTTAATGGCAAGATGGAGCTGTCTCTTAACAAAGAGAAAGAAGTCCATTATTTGAGTAAGCTACTCTGATTTGGATTTTCAGTTATATGCAGCCAAATGCAATTCCTAATTAAAATAAATACATAACTAGGACAATAAAAAGTGTTCATCTTTGTGTACCACTCCAAGTCATCTTGCAGGCCATGAAACTCTGTTTGCATGAAAGCCTCATCATTAAAGGCAAAGACACCACTTGAGACTGGCAAAAAGGCTGGCCTGGGAGAGCGCTGGGTACAGAGAGCGCTGGGTATAGCAGATGCTTGGTTTTATGTGTTTGTTTATACCTACATCCTTGCAAACGTGGATTTAAAAAGACTTCTGGAATCAAGTTAAACTGAAATTAAATTGAAAGAAGAACTAAGGAGGCCTGGGAGGTCTCAAACGACATTTTTGCCTATCATCATTATCATTTTCAACATCATCAATCTCAAAATCTCTACAATACCCACTGTTTATAGGGTCACATGCCAAATAAACTAGGGACTCCAAAGGCACTGATCAGAACTTCCACAAAGTCAGTGTGTAGGCAAGAGGAGAGGCCAAGAAGGCATCAGAGCTATGGAATCGCAAAACACTGCTTGGAAGAGGTGGCATTTGGACTGGCAGCCAGGAGTAGAAGAGAATGTCCATTGAATGAATATCTGCGCTTCCTTCTGTGGACTTCTCACTGCATTGTCTTCTTTTGTTGTGGAGCATGGGCTCTAGGCGCTTGGACCTCAGTAGTTGTGGCACATAGGTTTAGTTGCTCCACAGCATGTGGAATCTTCCCGGATCAGGGGTCAAATCCGTGTCTCCTACACTGGCAGGCGGATTCTTAGGATAAAGGGGCTGGAGTTTTAATGGCAAGATGGAGCTGTCTCTTAACAAAGAGAAAGAAGTCCATTATTTGAGTAAGCTACTCTGATTTGGATTTTCAGTTATATGTAGCCAAATGCAATTCCTAATTAAAATAAATACATAACTAGGACAATAAAAAGTGTTCATCTTTGCTCCACGTACCACCAGGGAAGTCTTGTTCTTGATTTTTGAGTCATTTCTCTTATTGCTCTTATTTCTCTTATTGCTCATTCTACAGGCAGCCTGAGGCTTCCCTTGTAGCTCAGTTGGTGAAGAATCTGCCTGCAGTGCAGGAGACCCAGGTTCAATCCCTGGGTCAGAAAGATCTCCTGGAGAAGGAAATGGCAACCCACTCTAGTATCCTTGCCTGGAAATTCTCATGGACACAGGAGCCTGGTGGGCTGCAGTCCATGGGATCGCAAAGAATTGGGCACGACTGAACAACTAACACTTACGGTACCTGGGGCATGATTTCTATGCAATTCCAGGAGAGAGCAGACAGCAGGGACTGTGCTTTGATCACTTGAGGCTTCTCTCTTAACCCCCTAGACTCCCCAGTGGATGCTGTCCTACAGCTGTTCTCTTCCCCCTCCTCTTCACCTCATGGCCCCACAGTGGATGTCTGTGGCCCTCCTGTCTAGGTCCTCTTCTTTTGGAAGAAAATTTCTCCCTCTCATGTCCCACTGAGGAACCACCCCTCCATTATTCTTCACCCACGTGGTTTGAGTGAGTCAAACTGTCCCATCACCACAGCCATTGGGTCAGGGATAGTCATGTGACCCAGCCATGTGAATAAGGCTGGGCCAATGAGAACTCTCCCTGGGACTTTTGTTGAAACCACTTGGGGAAAAGATCTCTATTTCCATTGAATTGCCATGCTGGTGGGATGTAACTGAACCTGTCTGAGAAAGAAATCAGCCTAGAGAAAAGAAGCACCGGGAAGGAGAGACAAATGATGACATTATTAACACCCCTGAATCCAGCCATGCCTGAAATCCACCCTCGACTTTTCAGTTACATGAAACTAGAAATCTGAGAGTTGGATGTCTGTCTCTGGCTATGCAAATGCTCTGACCATGACATTATCATGATTTCATCTCCCCATCCCCCAGCCTGGATCATTTCTGGTTGCAGCAGACTTTGCTAAGGTTTGGAGAGCAAGGAAGGGGTCTGGCAGCACTGTGCTGTTCAGACTCCATTTTCTCTTAAGACTCCCTGCTTTTCTGTTTTCCAGTCCTTTCCTTCTCAGACTCCCCAGGAAACTCTATTATCTAAACATTCCTATGCAGCCTCCTACCAAGGTCAAGCGCCTTTCATCATTTTGTCCTAGGAAGGAAATGGCCATCCACACTTTCTCCATACCCCAGCCTCACAGTCACAGACAAGCGAACTTTGGCCTTTGCCATATCCACTTTCCCTTCCTTTAGTGAGTAGGTTAACGGCACCAGAAAATCTAACCTCTGTTCCGCGGCTGTGTGACCTTAGGCAGATTACTTAACCTCTCTGTGACTCCATAACCTGGTCTGTAGAAGGGGAATATGGATAACCAACTTTTCTTAGAGATGCTGAGAGGCTTAATTGAGTGAATTTATGGAAAACACTCCTAGCCGTGCCTAGCATATAGTGATTGCTCTATAAGCATTTATTATGTTAAGAGGGGATGGTGCAGGAATCAGATGTTTTGCATCCCCTCCCATAGGAGGCAGAAGTAGTTACCCATGTGTTTTAAAGTAATCATTCTTGTAAGCTTAGTGCACCTGGAGGACTTTGAAAAAAAAAAAAGTTTCCTGCCCAAATAGAAAGGAGGAAGTGGGGGTGAGGCCAGGTTAGGAAACCTTCAGCACTGGTGGAGGGGTGTGATTGGACTTGATTTCTGGGTAGGAATGAGGAGCTATTTCTAGTTTTTGAATAGGGAGACGGGGTGTCTCAAGAGTCTGCTGTCTGGGGTGGTATGCAGCGGTGCCACATTCTTGGTATATGTTAAGGGCTCCACCCACCCCACTCCAGGGCTGGGTAATAAAAGGAGCAGGCGCCCTGTGTGAGCTGAGCTGCCTACTAGCTGACGTGGAGATGAAAAAAGGACCCAATCAAGCTAACAGCCCTTCCTGGCTGCCCTGCAATGATTGCGCTTTGTGCTGAGCTGGGGAAAATACTGGCCAGTTAAGCTTTCACACTCTCTGGGGAGCAGCTGCGAGAGGAGGGGCGACTGCTGGGTGAGACTGGAGAGAGTTTGAGCTGCTGTGGGCTGTGGAGAGGAGAGTTTTATTCCAGGCAAGCCCAGTGCCCTTCTGTGTTCGAAGTAACCTCGCACTCGTGTTCATGGAGATGGCGAGCAGTGCCCCATTTTACAGATGGGGAAACTGAGGCTCAAAATGAGAAGTGAGCCACCCAAGTTCGGACAGCTGGAAGGTTTCAAATGTAGACAAGGTCTGTCTGACTCCAAATTCCATGTAATTTATGTTATTCAGGTGGCCTCACAGATCTGGTAGGAACAAGATGGAGGAGGTGGTATAGGGGTGGAGAAGCCAATTTGGGAAGCAGACCAGAGAGGGCTGAATCTGGGAGCTTTGCATGTGAGCATGAGGGCAACCTAGATGCAGGCAGTTGGAGGAAAAAGTGCATGTTTCTTGGTTCAGCCTCTTTCTTGGTTCTTCAGAATTCTCTGATATCCCAGATCACTTCCACAGCTGTGAAATATCCACTCACTTCTTCATTCAGCATAAACCATAAACATGTATTTAATTGAGCACCTGATACAGAGCAGGTCCCATGTTAAACTCTAGGAAATCTAGTAGAGGATAGACAAAAATCTGATGCTTCGTGAAGGATATATTCTAGTAGAGAATCCAAAAAGGTAGAGAGATCCAAAAAGGAAAATAACCAAGAAGAGACAAAGGTAAGTTAAAAGCAGAGTGTCAGGCAGTTAGGCAGAGGGGATAGGGCTCTCTGAAACTCTCTGGCATGGGCAGGGAGGAGCTGCTTTCTAAAAGTTGATCTCAGAAGGCTTCTTGGAGGAGGTGATGTTTAAATTAGGATCTGTGTGTTGGGAAAAAGTCAAGGACTGGGTGTCTGCAGGTTGGGACTGGATGAACTGACCTCTGACACCCTTCTTCACCTTCACCTGAAGAGAGGTTGAACAGAAATCCCTCTGAGGATGGCAACCATCATTGATTGACGTCTTGACTGCAACTTCCTGAGAGACTCTGGACCAGAATCACCCCCAGAGTCACTTCCAGATTTTTGACCCACAGAAACTGAGATAATATTTAATTATTGTTTAAAGCTGCTAAGTTTAGGGGCATTCTGTGTTGTAGATCACTAATACAAGGGCCATCTTGGATGAAGTTTTGTGTTTTGAGGGTGAGAAAAACCTTTCCTAGAAACTTGCCTGTCATTGGCCAGATTTTGTCACGTGATCACAAGCAGCCCAATCTCTGGCTAGGGGCGTGAACATCTTGGACCAATCGGGACTCAGGCTCTGGGACTGAGGCTGAGTCTGACTCTCCACTACTACTGAGGATGCAGATGCTGGAACAAAGACCCAGAAAAGGACTTAGAAACAATTCCTCTAGTTCTCTAAAGCCTCCCATATAGTTTAACCTTCAAGATAATCTTTCCAATGACCATTTGTTGTTTAGTCGCTAAGTTGTGTCCAACTCTTTTGAGACCCCATGGACTGAAGCCCACCAGGCTCCTCTGTCCATGGGATTTCCCAGCCAAGAATACTGGCGTGGGTAGCCATTTCCTTCTCCAGGGGATCTTATCGACCCAAGGATCAAACCCTCCTCTCCTGCATTGGCAGGTGGATTCTTTACCACTGAGTAAACTGGGAAGCCCACAATGACCATTTATGGAGCACCAATTGTATGTCTGCTTTTTTACCCATACCAAGTTCTGGCTCCACAGTTTTCTCCCAATCTGCTTTCTTTCTCTTAGCCTTTGAACATGCCCGTCCCACTATTTGACATGACTTTCATGCCCAAGTTTCCAGTTAGTTCCCAGTTAAAATCTCACCCTTTCTTCAAGGAGGACCCCAGACTCCATTTCATCTTAGAAGCCTTCCACATGCTCTCCCCCGCCACCAGATTCATCAGCTATGGGTGATTTAATCAATTACTGTCACCATCCAGAGTTATTTCATCATTTTTTGATTTGTTTATAGTCTATTTCTCCTCTCCCAGCCCTATTAGAATGAAAGGTCTTATTACTTCTTTATTGCTTAGCAGCACTGGTTCAGGGGCCTAGGCACTTGGGCTAGGATCCTGGCTCCTCCAATTATTAGCTCTGTGACCTAGGGCAAGCTGCTTAACCTTTCTGTGCCTCGTTTTCCTCACCTTCAAAATAAAGATCATAATAGTACTTCCGTCAGAGAGATGTGATGAGGTTTCAATGAAGCTTGTGTATCCAAATGCTTGGCAGTGAATACATTGTCATTAAAGGATTAATTAATTAAACAGAGCCCTCTCCCCTCCACTGTTGGAGGCTGACTCCATTTGCTGTGCCCTGGGGCTCAGCAAGGAGATGTCTCCTCTCTCTTTCTCCCTGTCTCCCTGCCTCCCCCTCTCCCTCCCTCTTGCCGCAGCTGGCAGCCACCCTGGCCTTGAGCCAAAGGCCAAATTCCAAGCCCTGTGCACTGGCCAGCCCTGCCGGTG
Source organism: Dama dama (assembly GCF_033118175.1). NCBI lineage: Eukaryota > Metazoa > Chordata > Mammalia > Artiodactyla > Cervidae > Dama > Dama dama. The sequence goes on along the minus strand of NC_083685.1, from coordinate 21,636,182 downwards.
ATGCTAACAGCGAGCCCCTGAGCCCCTGAGCCCCTGGCAGGAGACAGGCTTCCTTGAATGTGTGCTCCTTTCCAGACAGGGTGTTTGGCAGGAGCCTTCTTCCTCAGGCAGCTCTGCACAAAAAGCCTTCCAAGATGTCACCCAAGGGTGCACGTGTGCCCAGGCTGGGGGAGCATGAAATCACGTCAAGTTCAATAGACATCAGGCTCCAGTTTCTCTTGGCTTCTCCTTTCCATTCATTGCTGCTCTGGGAAATTGCTCTTGTGGACAGGACTCTAGGTATTTAATAATAGTGATGATAATAATAACACTGTCTGTCGAAAGTTCCCCAGGTGCCAGGCTCCATGCCAAGTGGATTATTCCACTGAACTGGCACAGCAACCCTGTGAGTGAGTCCTAGTATCATCCCCACTTTACAGATGAGAAAGCTGAGGCACTGAGGGCAAGGTACTAGCCCTGAGGGGACAGGAGGGAACAGAGGCCTGGAGTCTGATGAGTTGAAGAAACTCTTAAGGACTGGAGTGACCACTGATGAGAACAGGGAGACCCTGGGCTTGAGGTCCGACTGGCCTGGGTGAATCTGCTGCCCACCCACTGGGCGAGTTCTTAAGGCCCAGCACCTCAGTGTCCTTGTCTGTAGTATGGAGCTGAATATGGCCTCCCTCCTAGGCTGTAAGAGTGTTGGGGGAAAATAACCTGGAGCCCATGATATACATGCAATACAGTACGTGCTCAGTAAATGAGCACTGGAAAGTCTGCAGGGGGGTTTAATTCTATGTCAGATATCCTCATGAAGAAGCTTCTCACTGTCCCTCACTGTTTCTAAGATGCTGGCATTTAAAAAGCAGTTACTTTCAAGTGGGATTAAGAGAGAGAAAGAGAGAAAAGAATATTAGGTGTGATTTTTGGTTGCAAGTAAAGAAAACCTAGCTCAGTGATGTAAACAAACAGGGTTTAATTTTCCCATACAAAAAGATGTCTGAAGGGTAGGGAAGTCAGTTCCAAAGCTCAGGCTATTCCAGGTCACTGTGCTTCTCTTGACCTCTCCCTCAGCTCACAAAGAGGTTGCCATGATCCCAGGCATCACATCCACTTCCATGGAAAGAATATAGGGCACAGGGGCATCTTCTACCTTTGCTCTTTTTATTAGGGAAAGAAAAGCCATTCCCACAGTTGTTCCTGTTGGCCTCTGCCTCCATCTCATTGGCCAGAACTTTAAAGGATTCTGGGAAAGCAAATAGTCTTTCTGGACCCTGGTGGTTGATGCGGGGATGGAGAAAAGGCTGGGAATGGTTGATGGATCAGTCATGGTGTCTGTCACAGAGAGTCCATTTATTTCCAGTATCTTTAGACCTGATACAATCACATAATGCTCCATATAGTTAAGAGCACAAATCATGGAGGCAGATCTGGGTTCAAATCCCAGCTTGACCATTTTCTAGCTATTTGACATTGAGCAAGTTACTTAAACTCTTTGTACCCCAGATTCCTTATCTATAAAAGGATGATCATATTAGTACCTCTCTTGTTGGGTCATTATCTGAGTTAAATGTTGATTCATGCAAAGTGCTTGGATAGTGTCCAGCCTATGCAAAACTCTTAAAAAAAAAAAAAGTTATTTGGCTGCACCAGGTCTTAGTTGGAGCACACAGGATATTTAGTTGCAGCATGTGAACTCTTATTTGTGGAATGCAGGATCTAGTTCCCTGACCAGGGATTGAACCCTGGGCCCCTGCATTGGGAGTACAGAGTCCAGAACCTCTGGACCACCAGGGAAGTCCCACAAAGTTCTTTATAGGTGTTAACTATTATCCCTCTGTTTCTTGTTTCAGTCCCCATCAAGGCTGAAAACTGACATAGGTCACCTTATCCTGGTTTTTATATAACTCATTACGGACTAACATATGCACCAACAATATATTCAGTAGGACAGTGGAGATCAAGCCAACCCCACAAGGCAAACTGTAGTGTTCTGAGATTATCTTGTGAATTCCCTCATATAAATAAAATCAGGAGATAGAAATGGCTCAGCCTTTTCCCCCTCTACAAACTGGTCAATTTCCTCCTCCTCTATGGAGGGCACAGGGCTGCAGAGAATATTACTTAGAAGAATAGAAAAGGCATTCCAGAATCCAGTGCTAATAGAATTACTCCAAAAGCATTTCTCCCCTGTTTGAAGTTAACTCGCTCCAAATGATGATAAACTCTCCCTGCCCCTGGCTGGTCCTTCCAGTGCTGAGGAGGCCAGAGGATTCTTCAATGGAGTACATTTCAGCCCCCAGCCGGGGTCCTGGTTTTCTGTGTCCTCCGGGGCAGCCTAGGTGCCATCAACACCAGTTTGGTCGCTGGCAAGAGGCAATCACTGAGAGGCATGTAGAAAGTGTCTGAAGGCTGTCCTGGGGAAGGAAATGGCCACCCTACTGTCTCCTGACCTCCTGGGTTCCTCTTTATGAGCTTTCAAAAACAAAAGCCATAGGGAGAAGACAATGCACTATTCACAGGTACTGTAGGAAGATGCTGAAATGTTTGGTTCATTGAAGCTGGATGAGACCCAAATCCTGGAGGCAGTTCTGCAGATTTTGACACTTGGAACAATAAATACTCTGGTTTTCACCGGGTGAGTCACTCTTGGGAGACAGAGAACCCGTGTTGTTGACAGTTTCGTTTTGACTTTATGACAGCTTATGCCCTTCACTTTCCCTCTCTTTGGTGGTGGTGGTTTAGTCACTAAGTCTTGTCCGACTCTTGGGACCCCATGGACTGTAGCCTGCCAGGCTCCTCTGTCCATGGAATTTCTCAGGAAGAACACTGAAGTGGGTTGCCATTTCCTTCTCCAGGGCATCTTCCTGACCCAGGGATTAAACTGAAGTCTCCTGTGTCTCCTGCATTGCAGGCAGATTCTTTACCTGCTGAATCTTTACCTGCTGAGTGGGAAGCCCACTCTTTATGCTCGTCCCCTGAAAGTATCCAGTGTATGAAGTGGAAAGAGGATTGGTTTCCCTTGATCTGCTCAGGGGAGATTCTGAGTAGGATTTTGTCTGGAGACGCAGACAAACTGTGATGTGATGAGGGTTGCTTTGTGAATTAGCAGGCATTGTTGTTCAGCGAATGAGTCACCACACTTTGAAGGCTTGACCTTCTGGAGCCTTTAGACATGTAGCTGTTCAGCAAAAGGGATGTTTCATCCTTATGTCTTCTTTGGGGCTAGGAACACTCTGGATCATAGAGCATTTACTTTCTCCACCAACACCACCTCTCAGACTTAGCCTAGAGTCTGTGGGTGACAAGGAAACTCAGATCTTCTCCTGCCCCATAAGTACAGATCTTATTGATTTTCCCCCTAAGTCCTCACTGTATCACATATTTACTATAGTTCACATTCAAATAAATTATGCACTGAGAATTTAAGATGATTACAAGTGGACCATTTTGACCCAAACAATATTAATACTCTTGTGCTGTGTATCAGGAGCTTGGGATACAACAGAGACATTAAAAAAGATGGGGTGACCTCTGTGTGTCTGCCATGGATTGATGTTACAGACATGGAAGTATTATATGAGAAAAGCAAGTCAAAGAACAACATGGAACAGAAAAGGGGAAAAAAAGAAAAAAAGTTAAAAACCAAACCAAGAACTTTTCTGCCAAACAGGTGGTATGACATAGAGGTCAAAGTGAGGATCAAAGCCAGACAGACCATCTGAGTTCACTGCTGCCCCACCATTGGCTAGCTGAGTCCCTCTCTGAGTCTCACTTTCTCCATCTGTAAAATGGGAGTAAGAATATAACAACTCTAGAGGATTTGCTAGGGTCTCCATACAAGAACGTGTTAAATAAAAGAATCCAGGCCTTCCCAAGGCACCCTTCACCTTTGAATGTGGTTTTCATCTCTGCCCTAAGGGTTGGAATCTGGAGAGTGATGATCTGCTTTGCACCAAACTTTAAAAATATTGGCATTTTTTCATTGTCAGCACATGTGGATTACATGCGTGAATTTTTAAAACTTTTTGTCTAATATTGGAGTATGGCCAATTAACAGTGTTGTGATAGTTTCAGGTGGACGGCAAAGGGACTCAGTCATACATATACATGTATCCATTCTCCCCCAGACTCCCCTCCCCTCCCATCCAGGCTGCCCCATCACAGTGAGCAGAGTTCCCTTTGCTAAATAGTAGGTCCTTGTTGGTTATCCATTTTAAATACAGCCATGTATACATATTGATCCCACCATTGGCTACCTGTGTCCCTCTCTGAGCCTCACTTTCTCCATCTGTAAAATGAGGGTAGGACTATAATAACCCTGGAGGACTAGACTCGCTAACTATCCCTTCCCCCCTAAACTTGCCCCCTGGTAAACATGAGTTCCTTTTCTAAGTCTGTGAGTCTGTTTTGTAAATAAGTTCATTTGTATAATTTCTTTCTATATTCTGCATATGAGGGATGTCATACGATATTTCTCTTTGTTTGACTTGCTTCATCAGTATAACAAACTCTAGGTCTGTCCATGTTGCTGCAAATGGCGTTATTTCATTCTTTTTAATGGCTGAGTAATATTCCTGTGTGTGTACATACACACACACACACACACACACACACACAATACATCTTCTTTATTTATTCATCTGCAGTATGTGTGTGATATCTGCAGCATGCCCTCATCTTAATTCAATTCAATCTGCACAGACCCTATTTCCAAATAAAGTCACCTTCACAAGTGGACATGAATTCTGTGTGTGGATGGATGGATAGGACATTATTCAACCCAGAATGGAGACTCCAGGCAATTATCCTGGGACCTGGTGTGTATAAACCTGTGCTACCCAGGCCGTGAGCTGAGGAGCTTGGGGTTCAAATCCCTGCTTCACTACTCACTGACTGTGTGACCTTTGGTAAGTTACTTAACCTCTCTGGGTTCCATGTGAGGATGATAACAGCACCTACTTCTACCTTATAGGGTTGTTGAGGATTAAATGAGAGTGCACTGAATGTCCTGGAATTGCCTCAAGTCCACAGCAAGCTCTGCTCCAGTGTTCACCATCCTCACAATTTACCATCTCTCCCCAGCGGTTGGGAGGACCTGGGAGGGATGCAGACACAGCATTAAATAATCCTCAATGGCGTGAAAGTCACTCCCTTTTTACTGCTTCCCACTGTGTTCTAGAAATTTTTCATTGTCAGTACATGTAGATTACATGTGTAAATTTTTAACATGGGGGAAAGAAAAGAAAGTGAGTAATGCTATGTTTAAAGGGCTATTATACAGGAAGTTTTAAAGACCTTTTGACCCAATGAAGGGCCTTCCAGCAGTCTGTGGGCTGGGGAGCAGGTATAGGGGTGCTCAGCCTGTGGTCAGGTCTGTGGGTGGAAAAGGCGAGGGGGACACTGGATGCTTATCGGGGGTGGGGGGTGGCGAGCGGTGCTTTCCTCTTGAGAAGGCCCTCTTATGTTACCTGACAGCTTTAGTCCTTTAGCAAAGCAGGTTCCTTCCTGCCCAGCGATGAGTTGAGATTAAACGCCTGGTTGACACACAAAAGGAACAGCTTCATCTGGAAAATTCCACTGCAGAGTGAGGCTTGTCAGGCCTTGAGTGCAGGGGCTTGGGGTTGCCTGAGTGTTCTCTGAGAGGTCAGCTGGATTCGGGTGGAAAAGGGGTTCATTCAGTCAAGTAGCAAATATTTCCTGAGCACCCACTATGTGCTGCCACTGTTCTAGGCACTGAGAATGTAACCAATGGATAAATAAATGTCTGTGAGAATTCCACACTCCAGTTGTGCATTCTATCAAGACAATAAAGTGATTTGATGGGATAGAATATGACTGGGTATTGACTGGGTGGGGGGAGGGGTGATGGAGGTGCAAGAGGGGGCAGTGAGCGTTGAGTGGTGGGGAATGCCTCTCCAAGGAAGTGACATTTGCACAGAAATGTGAATAAAATAAAAGAGCCAGGGGACTTCCCTGGTGGTCCAGTCGCTAAGACTCTGTACCCCCAATGCAGGGGGCCTGGGTTTGATCCCTGGTCAGGGAACTAGGACCTCGCATACCACTGGGTGCAGCCAAAAATAAAATTTAAAAGTAGGCATTTCTGTTATTAAAAACAGAAAGAGAGAGAGTCAGACCTGGGCATCTGGAGAAAAGCATTCTGGCCGAGGGCACAGCAAATGCAAAGGCCCTGAGGTTGAAGGGGGTTTGGCATGTTTTGGAAAGAGCTTGGAGGTAAGCGTAGTGGGAACCCAATGGTTTTGGGGGGGAATGGTAGGAATGAGGCCAGTAAAGTGAGTAAGACCAGACCATGCTGGGCCTTGTGGGTCATGGTGAGGAATGTGGATTTGGGAATTTAATTCCTTGTTCACTTAACATATGTGGTTTTCAAATACCAGGTAGGTGCTCAGGGTACACTTTTGGATGTTTTCAATTTATCTGTGAAGTTAAATTGAAAGTCTGTTAGCGACTGGACCATCAGGGAAGTCCCCTGGCTCTTTTATTTTATTCACATTTCTGTGCAAATGTCACTTCCTTGGAGAGGCATTCCCCACCACTCAACGCTCACTGCCCCCTCTTGCACCTCCATCACCCCTCCCCCCACCCAGACTTTTATCTGTTCACGCAGTAGAGGTTGGGGCAGAGCCCACCGGTTTCCCAACCTTAGTTGAAAGCAGAGAAGCGGAACTGAGGACCCGCGCTGGATGGGATGAGGTGAACGAGGCACTCAGGGTGCTAAGTTGAAGGTGGTGCGCCCTTCCTGGCCACCCCTGAGAACAAAGGAACACTTTCACGAAACTTGCACCTGGCTGCCTCCCTTGCCTCATTCTCATCTGGGAAACTGCTGAGGATTTTCGGGCCTGGTGTCTACAGACCCAGGACATCCCCGAAGCATCTCCGCCCATCAGCAGTTGCTGGCCAGCTGTTCCCCCTTTGGCCCTGTCCTCCCCCCAACGTACGCACATGTGTCCCATTCACCTGTGTGTCACATGTGAGCGGTGTAGCCCCCACGTCCAGTCGTGTCCCGCATAAAGATGTGTTGAAGTCCTAATGCCCCAGAACCTGTGAATGTCATCTGACTTGGAAATAACGTTTTTACAAATGTAATCCAGTTGAGATGGGATCATTCAGGGGGAATTCCCCAGTGGTCCAGTGGTTAGGACTCCACACTCCCAGTGCAGGGGGCCAGCCAGGGTTCCATCCCTGGTCAGGGAACTAGACCCAACATGTTGCAACTAAAGATCCTGCATGACGTAAGGAAGATTGAAGATCCCATGTGCCACAACTAAGACCTCAGCACAGCCAAATAAATAAATATTTTTAAAGAATTAAGATGGGGTTGTTCAGTGTCCTGGCTTCCCAGAGGTAAGAATCTGCATGCTAATGCAGGAGATGCAAGAGATTCGGGTTAGATCCGTGGGTGGGAAAGATCCCCTAGGAGGGTAAATATTCTTCCAGTATTCCCCCCAGGATTCTTGCCTGGAGAATCCCATGGACAGAGGAGCCTAGTGGGCTACAGTCCATGGGGTCACAAAGAGTTGGACACGACTGAGCAGATTCAGGGTCCTAATCCAATATGATTAGTGTCCTTAAGAAGAGGAGAGATACAGAGGGAGAAAGTCACGGGAGGATGGAGGCAGAGATGGGAGGGATGTAGTCACAATCGAGGAACGCTGGGCTGCAGGAAGGTGGAAGAAGCCAGGCAGGAACCTCCATGGGAGCCTTTGGAGAGACTGCAGCCCTGCCAAGACCTTGATGTCCGACTCCGGGCCTCCAGAACTATTATTCTAAGCTGAGAGTTTGGGGAACTCTGTTATGGCAGCCCAGGATGCCAACCGGTGGCATTTTAGCAGGTATGGGTGCTAAGATCCTGAGGGGTGGCAAGACCTGCCCACCACCACACAGCTGATCAAGATCAGAGTCAGGACTTGAACTCAGGCTGCTTTAGTTCAATCTGGTGCAGTTCCCATATCCCCCCAGCTGTCCCATCACCTGTCTTCAGGGCTAAGGTGTTTTACATGTACGCAGATCCCCCTGGGAATTTGGTCAAGTGTAGGTCCTGGTTCGGTTGGTCTGGGGTGAAGGATGGGAGGAGCATCCAGGCTCTGCTCCCATGTGAGGCTGCTGTTGCTGCTGGTCTGTGGACAGTGCTTTGAGTAGCAAAGACCGAGAGGATGACTTACCTGCCAGCCCAGACACCGTCCTGTGTCACTCATGGAGTGACATTTTGTTCCATATTCATCCCTCGGAGACAATGACTCAGTCCAGTGTGGGATGAATCCCAATTAGTTTAACCAGAGGTCAAGAAACTGGTTTTCTGTAGAGCAAAATAACAATTCTTTCGGGCTCTGTGGGCCAGACTGTTTCTATTGCTACTATCTACATTTGTAGCATCAGTTCAGTTCAGTCACTCAGTCATGTCCAACTCTTTGTGACTCCATGGACTGCAGCATGCCAGGCTTCCTTGTTCATCACCAACTGCAGGATCTTGCTCAAACACATGTCCATCAAGTTGTTGATGCCATCCAACCATCTCATTCTCTGTTGTCCCCTCCTCCTCCCACCTTCAATCTTTCCCGGCATCAGGGTCTTGTCCAATGAGTCAGTTCTTCACATCAAGATGGCCAAAGTATTGAAGTTTCAGCTTCAGCATCAGTCCTTCAAATGAATATTCAGGATTGATCTCCTTCAGGATTGACTGGTTGGATCTCCTTGTTGTCCAAGGGACTCTCAAGAGTCTTCTCCAACACCATAGTTCAAAAGCATCAATTCTTCAGCACTCAGCTTTCCTTATGGTCCAACTCTCACATCCATACCTGACTACTGGAAAAACCATAGCTTTAACTAGACAGACCTTTGTCAGCAAAGTAATGTCTCTGCTTTTAAATATGCTGTCTAGGTTGGTCATAGCTTTTCTTCCAAGGAGTAAGTGTCTTTTAATTTCACGGCTGTAGTCACCATCTGCAGTGATTTTGGAGCCGAAGAAAATAAAGTCTGTTACTGTCTCCATTGTTTCCCCATCTATTTGCTGTGAAGTGATGGGACCGGATGCCATGATCTTCATGTTTTGAATGTTGAGTTTTAAGACAGCTTTTTCACTCTCCTCTTTCACTTTCACCAAGAGGTTCTTTAGTTCCTCTTTGCTTTCTGCAAAAGTGTGGTGTCATCTGCATATCTGAGGTTATTGATATTTCTCCCAGCAATCTTAATTCCCACTTGTGCGTCATCCATCCTGGCATTTTGCATGATGTGCTCTGCATTTAAATTAAATAAGCAGGGTGACAATAAACAGCCTTGACATTCTCCTTTCCCAATTTGGAACCCGTCTGTTGTTCCATGTCCGGTTTTAACTGTTGCTTCTTGACCTGCATACAGATTTCTCAGGAGGTAGGTCAGGCGGTCTGGTATTTCCATCTCTTGAAGAATTTTCCACAGTTTGTTGTGATTCACACAATCAAAGACTCTGGCGTAGTCAATAAAGCAGAAGTAGATTTTTTCTGGAACTCTCTTGCTTTTTCGATGATCCAATGGATGTTGGCAATTTGATCTCTGGTTCCTCTGCCTTTTCTAAATCCAACTTGAACATCTGGAAGTTCTTGGTTTACATACTGTTGAAGCCTCGCTTGGAGAATTTTGAGCATTACTTTGCTAGCATGTGAGATGAGTACAATTGTGTGGTAGTTTGAACATTCTTTGGCATTGCCTTTCTTTGGAATTGGGATGAAAATAGACCTTTTACAGACCTGTGGCCACTGCTGAGTTTTCCAAATTTGCTGACATATTGAGTGCAGCACTTTCACAGCACCATCTTTTAGGATTTGAACTAACTCAACTGAAATTCCATCACCTCCACTAGCTTTGCTGGTCGTGATAATTCCTAAGGCCCATTTGATTTCGCATTCCAGGATGTCTGGCTCTAGTTAAGTGATGACACCATCATGGTTATCTGGGTCATTAAGATCTCTTCTGTAGAGTTCTTCTGTGTATTCTTGCCACCTCTTCTTAATATCTTCTGCTTCTGTTAGGCCCATACCATTTCTGTCCTTTGTTGTGCTCATCTTTGCATGAAATAAGAGCAAGTCAAGTCTCTCCATAAAGCCCTTACTCGAGTCCCCCTCCCATAACTCATTAGTTAGAGTTGGGTTACATGACCCAACCTACAAAGTTTTTTTTTTTACTCTTTGTAGCATAAGAGTGGTCATATGTTAAAAATATTGGGCATGGTTGTCCACCAATACACTTTTATTATAGAAGCAGGCTTGGGGCCAGATTTTGTCAATGGGCCATAATTTATAGACCCCTTGTCTAAGCCAATCATGGTCCTTATGTCCCTTTGTTGGGTTGGGTCATGTAACCCAACTCTAGTCAATGAGATATGGGAGGGGGACTTTAGCAGGGACTTTACGGGGGGATCTTGACTTGGTCTTAAAAAAGAGAAACACAAAAAACAGCTCACTGGCTCATCTTGGATTGTCCTTTATCCTATTGAGATGTGATGACTGGATCTGGGCAGCCATTTTGGTACCTTGAATGGCATGATCTATATTGAGGATGGCAAAAAAGAGAGGGAAAGAGCTGGGTCCTGATGCTACCACTGAGCTGAATCAACCAACTCAGGAGTTCCTTAACCTCAGGATTTCTTATCATAAAATATAGAGATCTTCTTCATTATTAAAGCTGTTCAAATTGAGAGTTTTCTGTTATTTGGTGCCTAAGACATTCCAACTAGTACAGCCTCCTCCAGGTGCCCCAGGCTTTTGAGCTGCTGACTCTCCTCCTGCAGCATCCTCTTCTGTAGGTGCCACAGGCAGTGGCCCATGCCCAGGCCACAGGGCACAGTGAAACCTGTACAGAATTGAAATTCTAGAGTTTTGGCCCCCTGCCCCAAATATCTGTGGCCAAACCAAGTGGCCTTGTACCTGTAAAAATGAGGGCAGCTCCACTGGTCAGACAGGTTTGCAGTGAGATCCTAGGAAGATAAATAACAGTAGCTAAGACAGGAGGCAGGGTTCCACCCACAAATCCTGGTCTCTCCTCAGTTCCGCAATTCTGTGATTCTGCAATTCCGCGTGTTTTCCTCCTGACTACTCGAACTCTTGCCTCACTTCTGCGCACAGCTCTTGGGCAACTGGAAGTCCTTTGGCCCCGGGCCCAGAAAGCCTGAACTGCCTGGGAGCTGTCATCCCCCCTGGGGCAGCCCTTAGGCAACCTCTGACAGTGTAAGGGTCCCGTCCCCTGATCCGGAGGCAGGGCAAACTGAGGTGTAACTCACACTCCAGAGCCCTCTGCAGATCAGGGTTGGGACGGTGCCTCAGTGATAACCTCGGCTTAGCATCCTTCTCACTCTGTCCTGTTCCTCTTTGGGCGTCCCTTGGAGGACCTGGCCCCAAATCCTCATCTTAGCATCTGTTTCTGGGAAAAGCCTAGGTACGCTCCAGCACGTACTCTGTACCCATTGCTGCTCTAAGTGCTTTGCACGTATTAACTGATCTCATCCTTCCAAGGACTCTCCCGAGTAGGTACTATTATTCCATTTTGCAGAAAGGGAAACTGAGGCCCAGAGAGGTTCAGTAACTTGTCCAGGATCACACAGCTTGTCTCATTCCAGAGTCGGCATCTTTCTTTAAAAAGAATATTTTGGCCATGCTGCATGGCATGTAGGATCTTAGTTCCCCAACCAGTGATTGAAGCTGTGCCCCTTGCATTGGGGGCATGGAGTCTTATCGACTGGCCCACCAGGGAAGTCTTCAGAGTCTGCGCCTTAGCCATTGCATTATACCATGCACTCGAACTCTGGGGCCAAAATCCCAGATTCAAGCCCTGGCTTTGCACTTTGCTAGCCAATGAGATATGGAGGGGGACTCCAGCAGAGACTTTCTGGGGTGCGGGGGTCTTGATTTGCTCTTTAAAAAGAGCAACACAAAAAAAGAGCTGACTGGCTCATCTTAGACTGTACTTCATCATAATGGGATGTGATGACTGGATCTGGGCAGCCATTTTGCCCCCTTTGAACCTTCTGTGTGCTAGGTCACCTCAGTCGTGTCCGACTCTTTGTGACCCCATGGACTGTATGCCACCAGGCTCCTCTGTCCATGGGATTCTCCAGGCAAGAATACTGGAGTGGGGTTGTCATTTTCTACCCCAGGGGATCTTTCCAATGCAGGGATCAAACCCGTGTCACTTACGCTTCCTGCATTGACAAGCAGGTTCTTTACCACTGGCACCACCTGGGAAGCCCCTTGTGGACCTTAGTCTTTTTATGTATTGAATGGGTTATCATGAGAATTAAGTGATTAATTCTTGTAAAAGACTTAAGTACTCAATACTTGTCAGCTGGTGTTAGTTATTATCAAGAGAGGGATGTCTTAGAGGTGACTTTACCCTGCTGGGGAAGTGAGTGGGCGGGGAGCCTGGGGACCCCTGGGTGACCCCTGGGGGAGGAGGAGAGAGAGGTAACCAGCTGAGCCCCAGCTCACACAGTGCCAGGAGAGGCAGGATGGGGCCCACGCAGAGAGAGGGCAGCCAGCATGTTGCCATGGCAGCAGGCTCCAGCAGGTTCCCAGCTGTCCAAGGAGCCCGCGGGGCTTCCACCCACCTCCCTGACTGAGGGCCGCCAGGTGGCTGCGGAGCCTCCGTGCCCATGGGCAGACTCCTGATTTACAGCCAGAGTGTCTTCTGGTTCAAAGCACACAGCACTCAGTTATGACCGGGGCGGGCGGCCACGCAGGGGAACGTCAGGGCCACCCCTGACGCCTGATTAGCATAAAGAGCCTCCTGCGGTCTGAGCAGGGTGGGGGTAGGGTAATAGGAGTGGGAGGTGGGATGGGCTGAGGCCAGCCCTTTCCCACCAGGAACCTCACCCCCTTTCCTCTGCCATTTATCTGTCCAGGAGGTTGGAATAGAGGTCTCGCTTCTAGCTGTGAGGACCACATGTCTGCCAGGGGCTCTGCTGGGGTCAGTCCCTCCTAGTAGCTCTGAACACTTGCTGCCTGCCAAGTGCTGTCTTTTTTTGTTTCTTAAAACTTTATTTTTATTTTTTGGCCATATTTCGAGGCTTTCGAGATGTTGTTTCCTCAACCAGGGATTGAACCTGTGCCCCCTGCAGTGGAAGCCCAGAGTCTTAAGCATTGGACTGCTAGGGAAGCCCCAGGTGCCACTCAAGCCCTTTGGGAACCAGTCCCTGAATCCTCACTAGTCTGTGATGTTGGTCTAGCATTTTTGCTTCTGTTTTCTATAAGGGAAAACTGAGGTACAGAGAGGCTAAGTCACTCTTCCCAGCAAGGCCTCATCTTTCCCCCAACCCCACCCCATCCCTGTCCTGCTCTATTTCCCTGAACGTGGTCCTCAGATAACAGCCAGGACACATGAGCAGACATTTATTGAGCCCCTACTAAGTGCATAAAGAAAGCTGAGTGCCAAAGAATTGAAGCTTTTGAACTGTGGTGTTGGAGAAGACTCTTGAGAGTCCCTTGGACTGCAAGGAGATCAAACCAGTCCATCCTACAGGAAATCAGTCCTGAATATTCATTGGGAGGTCTGATGTTGAAACTGAAACTCGAATACTTTGGTCACATAATATGAAGAACTGACTCATTTACAATGTTGTGTTAACTTCTGATGTACAGCAAAATGATTCAGTGTTTATATATAAGGACTGATGCTGAAGCTCCAATACTTTGACCACCCAATGCGAAGAGCCGACTCATTGGAAATGACCCTGATGCTGGGAAAGATTGAAGGCAGGAGGAGAAGGGGACGACAGAGGATGAGATGGTTGGATGGAATCACTGACTTGATGGACATGAGTTTGAGCAAGCTCCCAGAGTTGATGATGGACAGGGAAGCCTGGAGTGCTGCAGTCCATGGGGTCACAAAGAGCCTGACACGACTGAGCGACTGAACTGAGCTGAATGCAGGCATGGTTCTGGCTGCTGCGGTGAGTGGAGATGAATAAAGGCACAGCTGGGACCCCTAGAAAGAAGTGTGCAGACAGCCCAGAAACCCCGAGTTCTCCACTGGAATGTCTTGGCTCTGGCCTGGAGGAGGGGAGTCAAGTGTGGCCTGCAAGCTTTATTTTCCCTCTGAAGGTAGGAACAAAGACAGTCTCACTTGGCAATTACAGAAACTCCTGTCTCCAGCTGACTCTTCTGCCTGATGGGATTTCTTTGAGGGTAAATATGAAATCAAATCAAACTTCAGGTTCCCTGGAGCGCTGTTCTGTGTCCCCCACGTGACCTCACTCCCCACTCTAACAAGATCTCCCTCCTACCTGGGGGATGGGGGACCCTCAGGGCAGTAGAGGGGAGAGGCTCAGGTTCAAGGGAGCCCAGGAGCCCTGGAGCTGGGACTTCGCCAGAGATGAGAACTCTCGGGGTAGAGGCCCCAGGGGTGCCCCCCACCCATTCTTTCTAACAGTTTTCGCTCCTGCACTGCTGCCAGGCTGTGGAACCTGGACGCCAGCTGCGCCTCTCTGAGGCTCAGTCTCCTTATCTGTAAAGTGGGGCTGCAACCCTTGCTCTGCTCTGAGAAACCACCCTGTTTTGCAGACCTCATGAAAATAACACAGAGAAAGTGCCTTATAAACCGGAACTGTATTGTCGTGACTCATTTCTGTCCCACCTTCCTAACTCACGAGGCAAGGAGCCCTTGGAAACTTTCCTCCCTCCTTCCTGTCTCCTGTTTTTCCTTCTTTCCTTCCTCCTCTTCTCCCCTCCCCCTCCTCCCCTCCCTCCCACCTCACAACTCCCCTTCCCCTCTTTTTCCTTCCCTCTCTACCCTCCTACTTGAACAAAAAAGACATTCTGAGCTCAGATCATTTTTTTGCCCCATGGGGAGGTGTGGGGAGTCAGGGGGTGTTTCCAACCCCCCCCCCACCATGATGGGCCGGGGTCTGGGGACCCTGGAAGGTGACAGCTCAGCCACGCAGAGGGAACATTATTCTCTGTAATGTCACGGTCATCCTCAGCACTTTTCATGTTCAAAGTGCTTCCTCGGCGCTAAATAATTAATTCTCGCCACACTCCCGTGCGAGGGAATAAATAAATGTCACTTGTGCGGGGTGACTAAGCCCACGGGGAATCGGGGCTGACAGCTTCAGGCGCCAGCAGAGGGGTTGGCTGGGGACGTTGTTTTCAGAGCCCATGCTTGGGGCAGTGCTGACTGGGAGCTGGGCCAGCCTGGAGCCTCTGGGGGTGGCAGGGTAGGGCCCATATGGGCTTGGAGCACCTCCTTTTTGCCTGCTCTGGAAGGATGGGGAGCACCCAACAAGATACGGGCCCCAGACTTGCAGTTTTCTTCTGTGCCTCCACGTTCCTGTCTGTGAAATGGGAATCATCCTGCACTCATTTCCCAGACTCAGTGGGACCCATGCACATACAGCCCTTGTAGAGGTTGCCCCTGGGGAGAACTTCCTACATAGAATGTTCTTGTCACCTCACAGGCCCACTCTGCCTCCACCCCTGCAAACCCTGGGGTCTCTCCCCAGAAGCCCACCATGGTTCCACCTACCCCTCGTCTCCCACCCTTTCCCCTCCCCAGGCTCATCTGCTCTGGCACAAGGGCCCTGGTTCGCCACAGCTGTCTTGGGCACACAGAGCCTGTTCCTGCTGCGGGACTTCCCCCTGACTATTCCCTTGGCCCACAACATTCTTCCCAGGGAGTCTGAGGGCTGGCTCCTCCCATCATCCAGGTCTTTGTTCCATGTCACCTCCTCAGGGAAGCCTTCCCTGACTGTCATCTAAAACGACCAAATGAATAGGGACTTCCCTGATGGTCCAGTGTCTATGACTCCATGTTCCCCATGCAGGGGGCTTGGGTTTGATCCCTGGTCAGGGAACTAGATCCCACATGCCACAACTAAGACTTGGTGCGGCCAAATATATAAAATATTTTTTTTAAAAAAAGATAAAATAATCAAATGGATGAGAATATCACTGTTCTTCCCTCACCCCTTGTTTTTCACTATAGCTCGTCTGTCCTTTCTGCCCCAGAGATTGCAAGCTCAGTTAGGGCAGAGACCTGTCACCTATGGGGTGACCGCTGTCTCCCCAGTGCCTGGCATACCGTAGGTGCTCAATAGTTGGCTCACTGTTGTCATCAGCCTTATGACTGACACAGAGTAGATGTCTAATATGTATTTGTTTTGTTCACAACTGTATCCCCGATTCCTAGGAAAGTGCCTGGATCCGGGGGCCAGAGGGAGACACTACTGAGTGACGAACATGCGCAGTCCAGATCCAACATACTCCAGGGAGCCCAGATGAGACCCAGAAGTCTGAGGGGAGACAGAGACCCCTCACTCCACCCTGGAGCCCCCCACTGGCCCTGCTGAGCAGAGAGGAAGAAGAATAGGTACTCAGAAGATACTTGTTTTGTTGTCATTGTACCTCCAGGACCAGCGTTTAGTAAGCACTTGGTATTTAGGGAATGAATGAATGAATGAATGAATGGATGAAAGGGCTGGATTCTGAAACCCTAGAATCTTCCAGAACAGAAATGCCTGCACCATGGGGTGAGAGGCTGGGCCACAGCAGCTGGGCACAGCAGGCTTGCCCATGCCTGGCTGGTTGTGCATTCGGACACCTCCCACAAAGGAACATTCCCCCCAGCCTGGCAGGCAACACTTGGCTCCAACATGCTCCACCAGCTCCAAGGCGGCTTGCCCCGGCACCAGGCCCGGCCACCCCAGAGGAGGAGGGGACTGCAGATGGCTGGCCATCTGGACACGTAGGAGGTTGTCCCGGCAGGCGTCCTCTCCCCTCCTCCTACCAGTCCATGCGGTACATCCTCTTCCTCTCTGCTCAGAAGTGCCAGTGGTGGTGGGGGGCGGGGGGTGCTCCAGGGTGGACCTGTCCCCTCCCAGATTTCTCATCTGGGCCTCCTGGAGTGTGTTGGGTCTGCCTCTGGCCCCATGATCCAGCATGGACCGGACCGTGCAGGGGTCAGGAGGAGTGTGGTCAGGGTGACAAGGGCCAGGCAGCTGGGCTCTGAGGACAGGGCTGGGCTGGATCCATCCCTCCTCCTAGCATCTGCACTGTGCTGCCTGCTACCTCCCAGCCTGGCAGGTGAGGCCAGGCAGCTGACTGTTCTTCCTTCCGGTGGTCCTCTCAGACCAGAGGGCATTGATACTTGCCTCCAGGCCTTACAGCAGAGATGGAGCCCAGGGTGGGCAGGACGGGGCCTGGGGACGGAGAACAGGAGCACGTGTGTGTACCTGAGTATGCACATACATGTCAGGGGTGCACGAAGGGAAGATGAAATTTTGAATACTCCAGTTCACATATTTGTTAGACATTTTTCTGTTCGTGATTGAATTGTGTGTGTGCGTGTGTTAGTCGCTCAGCTTTGAGACCCTATGGACTGTAGCCCACCAGGCTCCTCTGTCCATGGAATTCTCCAGGCAGGAATACTGGAGTGAGTTGCCATTTCCTTCTCCAGAGGATCTTCCTGACTCAGGGATTGAGCCTGGGTCTCCTGGATTGGCAGGCAAGTCCTTTACTATCTGAGCCACCAGGGAAGCCTGATTGTATTCAGGATCCATGTGAGTTTTTAGCTGTGTGAAGATACACATGTGTATTTGTGTATGCCTACATGTGTTGTCCCACTGGTAAGTTGTTGTTCAGTCACTAAGTTGTGTCCAGCTCTTTGTGACCCAGTTGCAGCATGCCAGGCTTCCTGTAGACTTTATTCTTAGATCTAGGGACCTATGGAGGGGTTTGTGGGCAGGTGGACTTCCTGAGCGTCTGTGTGTACACACCTGTGGGCTGGTGTATGGGCCAGCATGTGGTTTGTGTGTGTGCAGGGGAATAAGCTTGAGCGAGGGGCAGTGTGTCTGGTCTGTCTGCATGTATATGCATGTGTGCATATATGTGCACACATGCATTCAGTGGTCACGCATGTGCAGAAGAATAGGATTGTGTATATCTGTGTGTTGTGTACGTGAATATATTTACAGATGTGTGTATATGTGTGTGTGGATTGTGTGAGCCTGTGCATGTATTTGTTATTACTGTTGTTCAGTTCACTCCCATCCGACCTTTGCGACCCCTTGGACTGCAGTGCGCCAGGCTTCCCTGTCCTTCACTGTCTCCTGGAGTTTGCTCCTGTGTGTGTGTGTGTATGTGTGTGTATTTAGGGATGTGTATGTGAGAGCATAGACATTGAAGCCAGATCACCTGTGGTCACGTTCCAGGTCTGTCATATACCAGCCCATGTGCCTTTCGGTAGGTCATGTGATTAGGCAGCACGGCTTCTGTGGGAGGTCCAGAGATCCTGGGCCCTTTTGTTGGATCAGAGGTGAGTTCGGAGAGTCACGGACAGTTTCCTTTAAAAAGGGACATGTGAACTGGGTCTTGATGAATGAGTAGGAGTTCAACAATCAGAAAAAGTCTAGAGGAACTCTCCAGGCAGATATCACAGCATTTAAGAAGTCAATCCCTGATTCTATCCTTGGTCCAGGCTACCATCTTCACTCTCCCAGATGGCACAGAAAGCTTCTCTGCAGGTTTCTCACACCCTCTTTCTGAAGTGCATTCTGGTCTTTGGGACAGATTCCTCCTCTTCCTCATCACCTTGCTTTTGGGTCTGCTCCCTGGCTTCACTTTGCCTCAATTTTCTTTTTCTTTTTTTGGCTTCACCACACAGCATCTGGGATCTTAGTTTCCCAACCAGGGATGGAACCCGGGCCCCCTGCGTTGGAAGTGTGGAGTCTTAACCGCTGGACCACAGGGGAAATCCTTCAGTTTTCTTTTCTCTCGTGAGGCTGCTGGTAGCTATTTCTCATGGCTCGTTTCCCTCCTTACCCTTAATCGTACAGATAAGGGCATCGGTGCTGAGATGCACAGAGGTTTGCTTAAGGTTACATGGCAGAGCTGGGAAAAGAACCATTTCCAGAGGCCTCGCCTGAGCTCTGTTAGAAGCACCACACTCTGTCTCCATTTTGCCAAATTTAGCTAGGACTTGGAGTTAAAGCCCAGCACATCCTTCAACACATGTTGGAGAGGCAATATTCAAATTTCATCAACTGAACACATTAATTGGGCACCTACTCTGTGCCTGGCTTCCCAGGTTGCACTAGTGGGAAGGAACCTGCCTGCCAATGTAGGAGACATATGAGATGCAAGTTCAATCCCTGATCAGGAAGGTCCTCTGGAGGAGGGCATGGCAACCCACTCCAGTATTCTTGCCTGGAGAATACCATGCACAGAAGAGCCTAGTGGGCTTCCATCCATGGGGTTGCACAGAGTTGAACATGACTGAAGCAACTTAGCAAGCACGTGTGCCTGGCTCAGGGGACACATCGGTGTCTCCGACCTGCACTGCCCAGGATGGTAACCACGAGCCATGTGAGGTGTGTGTGTGTGTTGGGGGGGGTGGTCAGAACAGGGGCCTCCAAAGCTGTCCACGTCCTAATCCCGGAGCCTGTGAATACATGACCTGACATGACAAAGGGACTTCGCAGATATGACTCAGTTAAAGATCTCGAAAAAGGGAGATTATCCCGGATTATCTGGGGAGGCCCAGCGTAATCACAAGAGTCCTCAGGAAAGAGGGACAGGAGGGTCAGAATTGGGGAAGATGCAGCAATGGAAGCAGATGTCCAAGTGATATGGGTCCTTGAGCCTCTAGAAGCTGGAAAATCAGAAAGACAAATTCTGCTCCCCCCGTACCTCACCCAAAGTCTCCAGGAAGGAACACAGTCCTGCCAACACCTTGACTGCAGACCAGTGAGGCCCAGTGCAGACCTCGCCCCTCCAGAACGATAAGGCAATAAATCTATGTTGTTTGAAGTCCCTAAGTCTGTGGTCGTTGGTTACCGCAGCAAGAGGAATCTAATACCCGTGGCTGTTTACATTTACATTTAATTAAATTTAAAAGTCTGCTCCTTGGTCACAGCAGCCACATTTCAAGGGCTCAATAGCCACCATTCGCTCATTACGGAAAGCTCTGTTGGGCCACACTGGTTTAGACAAACACAAGCAGGCAAACCAATAGGCAAGGAAACTCCAGATGGTGACAACCCCTGAAGCCTAAATCTACTGAGACATAAGAGCTGCCTCCTGGGGGTTGATTTCTCCTTAAATCCATGATGGGCATTGGAGGCTCAGCGAAGTTAAGTCACTTGCCCAAAGTCACACAGCAAGAGAAGCAGAGGACCAGGGAACTTCAGACTGCCCCAGCAGGTGTCCAAGCAGGCAGAGCAAGGTGGGAAATCTGCCTTTCCAACGAACAAGAGACCTCCTGCAGTGAACTCCAGATCCCTTTCTCATGAGCCTCTCACCCTCTTGAGAACATTTCCCCCCAAACATGGGCCAAGGTGACTGTGTTCATTTCCTGAGGCTGCTGTAACAATGACTACAAACTGGGTGTCTTAAAAAACAGAAACTTAATCTCTTAACAGTTCTGGAGGCTGAAACCCTGAAGTCAAGGTGTCAGCAGGGCTGTGCTCCCTGAAGGCTTTGGGGAGAATCTTCCACACTGCCTCCAGCTCCTAGCAGCTGCCAGCTTCCTTGGTATCCCTTGGTGTGTTGCCCCACCGCTTCCATCACTGTCTCCATGGTCACATGGTTATCTTCCCTTTGTGTATCACTGTGTCCAAATTTCCATCTTCTTATAAGGACACCAGTCATTGGACCACTCTAATTCAATGTGACCTCATCATTTTCTTTAAACTGAAGTATAGATGATTTACAATGTTGTGTTAGCTTCTGATGTACAGCAGAATGATTCAGTGTTTATATATAAGGACTGATGCTGAAGCTCCAATACTTTGACCACCCAATGTGAAGAGCCAACTTGTTGGAAATGACCCTGATGCTGGGAAGGATTGAAGGCAGGAAGAGAAGGGGACAACAGAGGGTGAGATGATTGGATGGCATCACCGACTCAATGGACATGAGTTTGAGCAAACTCTTGGAGATGGTGAAGGATAGGGAAGCCTGGCGTGCTACAGTCCATGGGGTTGCAAAGAGTCAGACATGACTTAAGAGACTGAACAACAACAAAAAATATATATACACATACTTTTATATATTCCTTGGGCTTCCCACATGGTTCAGTGGTAAAATAATTTGCCCACCAAGGCAGGAGTTGCAGGAGACCCTGGTTCTATCCCTGGGTCAGAAAAATGCCTTGGAGTAGGAAGTGGTAACCCACTTCAGTATTCTTGCCTGGAGAATCCCATGGATAGAGGAGCCTGGCCGGCTACAGTCCATAGGGTCGCAAAGAGTCGGACATGACTGAGCATGCACGTACCACATATATTCCTTCCCATTATGGTTTATTACAGGATATTGAACAAAGTTCTCTGTACTATACAGTAGGATCTCATTTATCTATTTTATATATAGTAGTAGTTTGTATCTGTTAATTCCTAACTCCTAACTTATCCCTCCCCCACCCCTTTTCCCCCTTGTTTTCTATGTCTGTGAGTCTGTCTCTGCTTTGTAAATAAGTTCATTTGTGTCATAGTTTAGATTCCACCTCTAAGTGATAGCATATGATAGTTGTCTTTCTCCTTCTGACTTACTTCACTTTGTAAAATAATCTCTAGGTCCATCCACATGGCTGCAAATGGCATTATTTCATTCCTTTTTATGGTTGAGTAATATTCCACTGTGTATATATATACACCACATTGTCTTTATTCAGTCATCTGCAGTATGGTCTCATCTTAATTCAATTCTTAATTCAATCTGATCTGCACAGAACCTATTTCCAAATAAGGTCACCTTCAGAGGTGGACACAAATTCTGGAAGGGGGTGGGGTGGGTGGGTGGATAGGACACTATTCAACCCAGAATGGAGACTTCAGGCAATTATCCTGGGACCCAGTAAGTGTAGACCTGTGCCATCCAGGCAGTTAGGTGGGGAGATCAGGGTTCAAATCCCTGCTTCACTACTCATTGGCTGTGACCCTTGGTAAATTACTTAACCTCTCTGGGTACCATATGAGGATGATAACGGCACTTACTTCTACTTCATAGGGTTGTTGAGGATTAAATGAGAGAGTGCACTGAATGTCCTGGAATTGCCTCAAGCCCGCCGCAAGCTCTGCTCCAGCATTCACCATCCTCGCAGTCTACCATGTCTCCCCAGCTGTTGGGAGGACCTGGAGGGGGATGCAGACACAGCATTAAATAACCCTCAGTGGCAAGAAAGTAGTTTTCTTTCCATTCTTCTGCCAACTTCGAGGAGAAAGTCTCCGCGGGGCACTGATATGCCTGGGACACCTCGCTCAGCCTGCCTCAGCTACCTTTACAACAAAGCAGGGGAACAGTTTCCATCTCGAAAAAACCTTTGTGTCAGGTCAGGCAGCAGGCTGGAAGCCAGATTTTGGTGAAACCCTTCATGTCCTTTGAGTTTATTTTCACAGTAACCTTCTGTTTACAACATGTGATATCGGCTTTTCCAATTATGGGGTGATCTAAGCTGTCCTTTTGAAGTCAGTGAGTTTTCTGACAGAGAAGGCACATGGTTAATGTTAAAGAATAAAGCAAATGGTAGTTCCGGTGTGAAGAGGGCAGGATCCATTCCCATGGATGCTACAGGGGGATGGGGGCAGAGCTGCATGGGGACACCCCGGGAAGTGGGGATGGCAGCTGCCTGGGAGTTTGAGGTCCAGAGTGGAGTGTTTCCTTGTAAGCTTCAAACAATCCGATTAGCTGGATTATCTCCTGATCTGTGTAGACACCACCTGGGTACCATTCACATTTAACACCATCTCTCTTCCTTCAGTGGGGCTTCCCAGGTGGCACAGTGGTAAAGAACCCACCTGCAATGCAGGAGACGCAGGAGACGAGGGTTCGATCCCTGGGTTGGTAAGGTCCCCTGGAGAGAGGCATGGCAACCCGCTCCAGTATTCTTGCCTGGAGAGTCCCATGGACAGAAGAGCCTGGTGGGCTACAGTCCGTGGGATCACAAAGAGTCCGACAAAAATGAGCACACACACATGCACACACTCTTCTTTCATCAGAGGTGACCTACCCAGGACAGCGGGACAGAATGGGAACCAGGAAAAGCTGTAGGACCTGAATGAAAGGGCTGAGACCAGAATGGGGCTGATAAATGGGGACCCATTGCCTCTTCCAATCTCAGCAAAAGGAAATTCTCCTTTTGCATAACCCATCTCCTGGGTTATGCAAACATCTAGCAAGTTCACCTTCAAGGGTTTAATTTGCCTCTTCACCCCCTTCCTTCCCTCCCACCCCCCACTCCCACTCCCTCCACTTTCAGAAGGTGACAAGTGCCATTTACCAGTCAGTGAGAGCCGGCTGGGCCAGAGTTTCTGGAAGAACCAATGCAGCAAAGTAGAGTTTGTCCCCAAAGCATGTGGGGCCACCACTTTGTCCTGGGAAATTCATAGCATGTGCCCAAGGGTGTGGCTGGGCCAGCTTTTGCCAGTAAGGCACAGGGCTCTGTTTAGCTCAGGGGACTCAAGGGTCGCGAGCGTAGCCTCTGTTTTTTTTCTCTTGGACAGACTAGCATTAACCCAGGCATGGGAGTGAGTGAGCTTTGGAGAGAGATTCTGTTGTGTGATCAAACCAGTAAAACTCCCCATGAGAGCCTCTGCCCACAATCTCCCCACTAGCCCACTCTTCCTGGTATCTGTTGCTATGGTAACAGGCCACCCCAAACAAAAGCAATAACTTCATTATGCCACAGTTCCGGCATCCAGTAAGCTGGGCTGGGTGATCCCAGGCAGGATCTCTTATTCCGTTGCAATCACATGGTCCCTGAGGCTGGGGTCATCTTGACGTTTGCTCACTCATACATCTTGCAACTCACACAATAGATGCTGATTGTCAGCCAGGACCTCAGGGGGCTCTGTGGCCTCCTGGAGCAGGTTGGGCTTCCTCACAACACGGCGACTCCAGGAAATGTCCCAGGAGGGCCAGGAAGAGGCTGTGTCACCTTCTATAACTTAGCTTCAGGAGTCACATAGTGGTGCTTCCCTGGTGGTCCAGTGGTTAAGAATCTGCCTTGCAAGCCAGGGGACACAGGTTCAATTTCTGGTCCAGGAACTAAGATCCCATATGCCACAGAGCAACTAAGCCCATGCACCCCTACTGAGCCCTCACTCTACAGCCCAAGAACTGCAACAAGAGAAGTCACTACAATGAGAACTAGAGAAAGCCTGAGTACAGCAAGGAACAGCCTGTGCACCACAACACAGACCCAGCGCAATCAAAAGAAAGTCACACATAGCGTCACTTCCAACATAGCCAAAACTCCAGCCAAGAGGAGGGACATGGACCCCATCTTGTCAATGGCAGGAGTGACAACTTCATATCATAAAAACAGCTTGTAAGATGGATGAATTTGTGACTGTATCAGAACATACACTGCCACTCTCCCCCTTTCATTCTCTACTTCCAGCCCAGATTCTTCCTAGCTTCTGATTCTGTGGACTTTCATCAGGTACCCAGTGAGTGCCTGCGGCTTTCATTAATATCAGCAAATCAACCACCCACAACTCCACTTTGGAGTTGGCCTCTAATAGTCCCATTTTATAACTGTCAGGCTCCAAGGATCAGAAAGTCCTCGGAGGGACTGCCCAAGTTCCCACAGCTGTTCAGCAGTTTTAGGGAACATCAGTTGCTTTGGGTGCCTCTCCTGGTCACAGTCTCAAATTTCCTTGAAAATGACCCCTCCCTCACCTCCGACCACTGTGATTTAAGTTAGTCTGACTCTTCCCATTAGTTCAGAGACGAGCATGTGACTAAAGCCTGACCAATCAAAATTTTTCAAACCCGTGGGCTCAGTGATTGGTTCAAGGATCATCAGGTGACCTAATTTGGTCCACTCAGAGGTAATCCTAGAACAGTTGGTAAGAAAGAGTTTGGTGGGGTGGGGGTAACCATCATGAATGTTCAGCTGAGCCTGCTGGGATGCCTTTTCCATCTTGAGGGCAAGGCCTGCCTGAGAATAAAACCAGCATAGACAAAAATGACCATGAGACAGAAAGAGATAGCATCCTGAGATCAGTGCTTGAGCCCCTGGATCCAGCCATACCTGAAGCTGATGCTACTCTTGGATTTTGTCATTATAAAAGTTCAATACCCTTTCTTTTTCATTGAAGCCATTTTGAGTTGAGGTTTCTAGGATAAGAAAGAGGCTCTTGGCCTACAAAGATGCAGAAGAATAATTTGAGTCCAAGCCTATCTGAGTCCAAATTCGTTACTCAGAACCATGCATTAGTCACAGCATCTCTCCTCAACTCTGTTGCTGTTTGTGGCCTTTGGTCTATGTGCTTTACAGGGAGGGTCCCTGGACCAACACTATGTCATCTTCTGTAATCACAGGTGCTTGAAGTTTCACTAGCAGAATAGCATTCCTTTGGATTAAGCATTACCATCGTCAAGTGATTATTTTAAAATCTTGATTCCCTGAGAGTGGAACTTGACTGACTATGGGCCAAGGAAATATGGATTAGGACATGTAGGATGGAGTGAAACAATGAAGAAGGATATATTTGTCTCTGACCAGAAAGGAGGAAGTGGCATTTAAACTTCAAGTTTAAAAAAAAAAAAGGCAGGATTTGACAGTCAGGGATGTGGGAAAGAGCATTTGAGGTGGAGGGAATAGACCAAGATGTGAGTATTTGTGGGGTACATTCAGGAAAGGGCTTAAAATTATTTGCTGAGGATGGTGACTGATATAGGACAGAAGTTAGTTCAGATGATCCTGGGAATGTGAAACTCCAGGCTGAGGAATTTGATCTTTGTTTTCCTGGTAATAGGGAGCCATTGAAGGCGCTTGAGCAGGGGGAGAGCCTCAATCAGAGCAGCACTTTAGGAAGATTAATTCATGCTGTCAGGGAGAAGGAGAGTGATTTGAAGAGGCCAGAGGCAGGGCTCAGGGAAGCCAAGAGAGAAATGCATTCATCTGAATAAGAGTCAGACAATAGGTGGGTTAGGAGTGATAGAGGACATTCCTGGGGACAATCCCCTTGATGTAGAGACAGATTGGGTGCCAGCAGAGGGGTGGGACATTAGAGCAATTCGTGTGTTGGCCCCTGTCCCAAGCAACATCCAGGCTCAGGGTCTTCTTCCTTTAAGAACAGCATCCAGGGGACTTTCCTGGTGATCCAGTGGCTAGGACTTTGCTTCCAATGCCAAGGTCCTGGGTTCAATTCCTGGTCAGGGACCTGAGATCACACAAGCTGTGTGGCATGGCCAAACAAAACAATACAAAAAACCCAGCATCTACCCCCAGCCCTCTACATGTATTGTGGATGCATGGTATGCGGACCAGGATGGCATTACTTTGCATTGCGGTACAGCGTTCCATTGTATGGATGGACCACAATTCACTCATCCATGGTGGACATTCCGGTCATTGCCAGTGAGCACCGCCCCCTCCACTTTTAAAATTTTTAATTTATTTGACTGCACTGGGTCTTAGTTGTAGTCTCCAGGTTTAGTTGCTCCATGGGCATGTGGGATCTTAGTTTCCAGACCAAGGATCGAACCCGAGTCCCATGCATCACAAGGTGGATCTTTAACCACCGAACCACCAGGGAAGTCTCATGCCCCTTTTAAAATGTCAGTAGATGTCACCTTGCACAAAACAATAAAACCCAAGAAGGCAGTGATTGGATGAGCCAGCTGTATTTGATCTAGTGTACCTTAAAATAAACGCACAAATATTACAGTCAGACGTGTTTGTCCAAGGCCATCTTTGTCCTGCCCAGGGCTCACCCTGGCAAAGCCTGTGGGAATCGCTGCTGTGGTGGCTGGGTCGTGGGGTGAGGATGCAGCCGCAGGACTCGGCCACGGGCATGGAGTCCCCAGACAAGAGGCCTTCTGGAAGCTGCTCTGGCCGGCCCCGGCCCCCCAACCCCTCCCTCAGCGGGATGGAGACATTGAGCCCAATTCATCTTGCCTTCAAAGGGCTCCTGTCTGAACCAGGCTCCCAGGCAAACCCCAGCCAAATCCTCGCCTAGGGAAACACACTGGGTCCTTGTTTAGAGGAAGGCCCGCCCGCAGGAGGTCAGCCCAGCTGTGAGGGCAGAATTCTCGGCTCAGCCGTGGAGTGTGGCGTGGGGGCCTCCTGGGCTCGCTGCCCACCAGCCCCAGGCCCACCATCCTGGACAACATGAGGCTGCCTGGGAAGGAGCAAGGCCTCACAGGGGGAATCCCACGTGTGTCTGGTGCTGACCACCCCTCAGCCTAGGGTGTGGCTGGCACTCCCGTCCATTGCTCAAATCCATTTTCTTTTCTTCCTCTTGGGATTTGAACTGCTTCTGCCCAGCCAGATTCTTTCTGTTGGCTTTTAAGTGCCCTGCAGATGGTAGATCTTAAGAATTATTCTGCTGGGGAGAAGCAAGCCTCAGGACCTGCCCACGGTCAAGGGGGAGAGGATTACATAAGGACTTCAACTGCAGAAAAGGACAGGGATCCGTGGCGGGGCATCTTAGGGGTCCGTCCATCACCCAGCCTCCTTCTCCACCTCTGGGAGTGGTCCCCAAGACTGTCAGAAACCCATGCCTTCCCCACTCTAGAGTTCCACCCTCCCCCACTACTCGGGCTCACTACTCGGGCTCCATGTTGTTGTTGTTTTAACCACAAAGTCATGTGCGACTTTTTTTGGAACCCCATGGACTGTAGCCCACCAAGCTCCTTTGTCCATGGCATTTCCCAAGCAAGAATCCCGGAGTGGGTAGCCATTCCCTTCTCCAGGGAATCTTCTCTGCCCAGGGACTGAACCCACGTCTCCTGCTTGGCGGGTGGATTCTCTACCACTGGGCCACCTGGAAGCCCCACTCTGTCTCCTGACCAGGTGTCAGTGACTCCCACATTTATATCTCCAAGCCAGAGCTTTCTTCTGAGTGAGCTATCCACGTGGGTATTCAGTACTGCCACTCAGATGTCTCAAAGGGACTTGGGTGTGTCCAAATCCATCTCTCCCACCTGAACTCCGGCCCCCAATTTCCATGGAGTTGAGGGGAGAAACTTCTATGAGCATCTTCATGGAGGTGGTCAGAACTGTCCATCTTGGGGGCAGATTTCAAGGGGAGTTATGACGGCAGATACATCCGCGTCGACCCCCAACGACCACCACCAAATGTTCCTGCAAATGGGACTGTGCTCTCCAGGGTCGTCACCTGATGGTCCGGCCGTGTACCTCGAGATGTCGGAATCCATCCCCCGCCCGCCCCCGGGGCTGGTGTCTCCTTAGGTGGCAGCACATTGTCAGTGGGTGGAGAGGAGACAAGAGGCATTTGTGGATGAGTGAATTGACGATGGGGAGATTTAATTCGCTGTTAATTCACGGCTTTTCACGGTGGGCCTGGAGGAAGCCGCGGTCCCATGTGCTCGCTGCCTTCATTTATTTCAGACTTTCCTGGGAAGGGGCTGGGTGGGGAGGAGGGAGAAGAATGGACTGGGAGGCTGGTTTACCCACCAGAAGACCCAGAAAATGAGTCCCAGGAAATTGCCTTGCAGAAAAGGAAAGATAGGCGCCGGTTCCGTTCTCTGGATTCTAAAAGGAGGCGCGGCGGGGGCTGGGGAGTGGAATCTTGCTGCAAATTTGCAGTCTTGTCTCCACCAGCTTCCCCCCCCCCCCGCCACTGCAGGCACAAAGGACGTGGTTCTTGTGTCCTGCCACAGCGCAAGGGGCTCGTTAATTAAACAGACGAGCAGATGTCACCGTTCATTAGGCCGCGTGCGCAGCGCGACCGCGTGGCTCTCTCCGCAGACCCCCGCCCCTGGCGCTCCTGACTTAATTACGCAGGAGCCCTTGCGGCCCCAGCCCTGGAGAAGGAAGCGGGCGAGGCTGCGGTTCCCAAGAACTGAGCGGGCTGGAGGTGCCCCAGCGTCCTTGTCGGCAGGGGCGCCGCAGCCAGACGCGAGGTGATGGAGACTTTTAATTTTCATCACGCCCGTCTGTCGAGCTCCGTTTTAAATCACTTTAACGGCAGATTAAAAATATATAAGCTGATATTAGAGGGCATTCGTAGTGCCTTTATAAATATCTTAAATCAAAAGTTTGGCTTAATTGCACTTGGGTGGTTAGAGGAGGCTGGGAGGAGAGGGAGTGGGGTAGATGAGCCCTGGTGGTAGGGGCTGGGGGAGGGGAGAGGGGAGCTACAGGGGTGTAGGATGGAGGGTCCACAGGTCTCAGAAATCAAACATCCATCCAGTCTGTATGTGATGATTGAGTTTTCCAGTCCAGACCTCCAGCGGAGCGCCAGGTACACCTGCAAACCGAGTGTGACCACGCCCAAGGCAAGCCCTTCCCTGCACCCCACCCCCACCCCCGCAGCATGGCCGGGAAGCTGCTCAGTCGACAAGTAATTCCAGATAATGACAATAGCAATTATTGGTCATATACAACATGTCAGGCACTCTTCCAGGCTCCTGGCATATAATATCCCATATAATCCTCCATGGGTGGGATTATTATTCTTTTCATTTTAAAAAGGAGGCTGAGAGTTAAATGACTTGGTCAAGGTCACACTGCTCTTCAGTGAGAGGCTGAGATTTGCACTCAGGCCGCCTGATTTTAGCTTCCCTGGTGGCTCAGACGGTGAAGGATCTGCCTGCAATGCAGGAAACCCAGGTTCAATCCCTGGGTGGGGAAGATTCCCTGGTGAAGGGAATGGCTACCCACTCCAGTATTTTTGCCTGGAGTATTCCATGGACAGAGGAGCCTGGAGGGCTACAGTCCATGGTATCTCAAAGAGTCAGACACAACCGAGTGACTAACACTTTAACTTTACACCTCAGCCTGATTCTAGACTCTGTGCTCTAACCACTGCACATTTCTGCTTCTCCCTTCGAATGGGATGAGGGTTTCCAGGGAGAGATGGGGAGAGCATAAGTAGGAAGGGGGGGGGGATGACTTCATCCAGGGGCATAGAGGAGACTTCTCAGACCAGGGATGTTTAACTAGGACCTAATGGATGAGTAGGAGTGAGGTCAAGTTGGAAGTAGTTGGCAAGGAAGAAAGAACAGCACATGCAAAGGTCCTGAGGCAGGCCCTCACTTGGTATATCTGGGGAACAGAAAGAAGGATTTCTTTTTCTGTTTCATTCAGGGTTATATGTCTGGGGCTTAGTGCAGTGACTGGCACCAAGTAGGTGGGGAGTGAATATTTACTGAATAAAAAGAAGAGGTCCCACAGAAAGCCCAGATGTCAGTGATCAAAGGAGGCCACAGCCTGTGAACAGTCACTCTGAGAGGCTTCTACAACCCACCCCTCCTGCCACCCTTCTGGGTGGAGGGGCGACCACCTGGCAGGGGCTGTGTGGGCTGCTAGTGCATTGTCTTTGTGCTTTGCAGAGTCTCTGGGCATTGACATGGCCGTGGGAGGCACGCAGATGGAGCCACCCTCCAACTCTGCAGTGGGCATGCTTTACTTTGGCCTCCCTGGCATCTTTCCCTTCTCATTCTGGCTTTTGCATCTCCATTTTCCTTTGGGGACTGTCTCTTTCCCAATTTCAGCCCATGAGAAGAAGGAGGGGTTCCACATCCCAAGTTCTAGGGATGGCCAATCAGCAAAGTGCATTCCCTTGATCATAGTGATTGGCTCACGGATGGCCCTCTGACCTGAAATGAACCAGTGAGAGCCAGCCCTGCAACTTTTGCTGAAATGACTGGAGTACAGAAGCTTTGTCTGTGGGGAGTATGCTGAGCTGCTGAGCACCCTAGGTGCTGCTGATAGTGCTTATGCCATCTTTTGGGGAGAGCCTGCCAAAGCAAACGGGACAGAGAGATGAAGAGAGAGTGACTCCTGGGATCTTTGAATCCCTGGATCCAGCCATTCCTGAAGGCCACTTTCCCCTGAAACTTTTCAGTTACATGACCCAGTAAATTTTCTTCTCTGTTTATACCAAGGAGTGTTGTGTTTTCTCTTACTGGTCACCCACTAGCTCAAGAGATTCCTGTCCATTGTTCAATCTAATTGTCACACAGAGAAAATTGACACACATTTCAGAAATTCTGCAGAACCTTCCACGGAGTCCAGGCTTACTCTCTCTGCCTTGAGACTTGGTGAAGGAGTAAGAAGGCCTACTCAAATCTCAAATTTTGTTGCAGATTAGCTGGTGACCAGCTAATCTGGTGGGACAGATTATTGGGACAGTCATTTGCCCTCTCAGAGAGGGCCCTGGTTTCAACACCTGGAACATAGGGTTATAATGTCTGGCTCATCAGTTTCATTCAGTTGTGGGTGCATTTGGTGTCCAATGATGTTGGTATACAGGTTTTATAGCCTCAGCTCTTATATAAAACCCACCAGGTCCCACATTTCACCTCCTATAACTCTTACACCGATGCAGTCACACTGGCTATTTATTCGGTTTCTTGCACACAGCAAGCTCATTCTCACCTCAGGGCCTTTGCACTTTCTGTTCCTTCTGCCTGAAATGCTCCTCCCTGAGATTTGGCACATCTGGGTTCTGCTCCATCTTCAAGGCTCAACTCAACAGTTGCCTCCTCCATGAAGCCCTCCCTAACCTTCCCCTAAGCTCCTGGACTCCTCCATCTCCCTATTGTATCTCTTTCCAGTCCTTATTATTTCTGAACTTACTTTTTGTGATTTAATATCTGTGTCGTCTCACAAACCTAGAAACTGTGGATGCAGGGAGTTTGTTGGCTTGCCCTCTGCTCTGTGTTGTGTCCCCAGCACAGTGGGTGCTCACAGCATCCTTTTTTTTTTTTCTTTTTTTTTAATTTGACAGTGCCACACAGTGAGATCTTAGTTCCCTGACCAGGGATCGAACCCACACCCCCTGCATTGGAAGCACAGAGTCTTAACCACCAGATCACCAGAGAAGTCCCTAGTGAATCCTTATGGGCTGTGTGACCTCAAGCTAGTCATTTACCCTCTCAAAGACTACCTTCTTTTTCTCACTCTAATTTGGCATCTTCATTCACGCCTGTCATTCATGAGATCCAGTGAAATGAGGATGACTCTGTAAGCCCTTGAATTATGTTGCGATCATATTAAAAAGTGAGGACTGCTTATTAGGTTGTGGGTGGGTCTTCCACCCTCCCAATAAATGCCTTACTTCCTTCCATCCCTAAATCCAACCCTAAAAGGGATTTTCCTTGCCACACAGTCTTCAATCCAGGAGGACTTTCTGGAGAAGGGGGCACCCTCCAGCCAGCTTTATCAGTCCCTTGAACTCTGAGGTTGACTCTAGCCTTTCAAAATCTCCTCCTCCTCCCTTGTTCTCTTTCCAAAGCCTTAATGGGCCTCCTTTTCATAAGCCCTCACCATGGTCACTGCTCACTGCCCCGCCCCCCTCCTCAACCCTGAACATTTTCCTCAAGAATGTAAGCAGCGGTCAAGGGCATGGCCTCCTCCTCCAGCATCCCCGCCCCCTAACCCTTGGGGAATTAGACCCTGGGCCATGCCATCTGTCTGAAAACAATTAGCAATAAACGCCAGCACACTGGGGCTCCGGGTCACCAGGGGATGAAGCAGTGGGGGTTATAAATCCAGAAGATTCCCAGCTGAATCAGCCTTCCTGTCTGTGGGCCAAGAAAAATCTTCCCAGCCGCCCCAGGGAGAGAGGTTCCCAGCCGCCCCTTGTGAGATGGAGAGGAGTCTCTACCAAACCTCACTAAGCCCCGGCCTCAGCTGGGGAGGCGGATGGGGGACCATCTGGCGGGGTGTAGGGACGCGTCCGGGCCAGACGGAGAAGCAGCCTTATTTGCTGTGTATTGTGTGTTCCTTTCTCAAAACACTCCACACATATGCTTCAAGTGCATGGCTTGCAGCCAGCTGGGACCCAGGGTACTTCTGAAGGGAAGGTTGAGGGATGTGAGCCTGTGCAGGGGGTGGGCACAGCTCAAAGTGCCCCCCCCCAACTTGCCTTTACCCTCACTGGGCCTGGGTTCCTCTTCCCCAGCCCCCTACTTGACCTGTGCCCAAATTTCCCCTCTTTAGTCTCCCCACCCTGCTCAAATATCACTTCCCCTTACAATGGGAGGTGAGCCCGCTTTGCCAAACTTGACTGCGTTTATCTACATAAGGTCTGGCTTACCAAGCTGTTTTTTCATTCTGGTAATTTGAATAAGTTGCTAGTGTATATTAAAAAAAAATAAGAGATGCTACATAAAAATCTGGATGTTCAGCTTCTTTTGAAAAATTAAAAAATCTAGCAAGCCTTTGGCATCAGCATAGCCCAGGCTAGGGTGTTGTGGGGGCAGGCGACGGACAGGGTGGCTGTCCCTTAAACATGGCCTGACTTTTCTGTTCCAATCCTCAGCTCATTCATCACTCATTCAATAGCACTGGGATCTGTCACAATGCCTGGTTCTTTATACCACGCTTTGATTCTCACAGTGAAGACAGACGCTAAATCTTAAACCAGGGCATATGTAATATAATGTCACATGGTGATCAGTGTTACTAAGGATATATATAGCAGAGAAAGTGGGTGGAGAGGGATGACGGAGGAAGGCATGCTGCTATTTCATACCAGAGACCAGAGAAGGCAGACCCATTAGGCCAGAATGAGAGCAAGGGCCTCCCTGGTGGAGGAAAGGCATGCCTGCTAAAAGGAACAGCAGGTGCAAAGGCCCTGAGGCTGGAAGTTGTTTGGTGTGTCCAGCGAGCAGCAAAAAGACCCATGTAGCAGGAGAGAGTGAGGAAGGGATGGCCAGGCCTTTTTGGAACAGGTAATCTGGACAAGGTCTTCGCTGGTGGTCAGTGGTAAAGAATCCACCTGCCAATGCAGGAGATAAGGGTTCAGTCCTTGGGTCAGGAAGATCCCCTGGATAAGGAAATGGCAAGTATTCTTGCCTAGAAAATCCCATGGACTGGTAATCCCACTGGCAGGCTATAGTGGGGGTTGCAAAGAGTTAGACATGACTTAGCAACAGAGCACACACATGATCTGAACAGGTTTGGGTTTGGGGTGGAGCCCTATTCTGCTTTAGACTCTGGGAAATACAGCCAGTGAAACCTGGGGGGTTTCCTGAGTGGGGCCCAACTTTGAGAATTTCAGAGGCTTTGACCCCAATTCTCAGCCTCTTCTGGGCTAGCTTGGGTGCTCCTGGTGGCAGGGGTGGGGCGGTGTGTGGCTTCTCCAGAGGGTAAGTATCCAGCCTCCTGGGGTTCAAGTCCAGTCCACCCTTCCCGCCATTCCTCACGTCCGACAGGGGACTTCCCTTCTTTGAGCCTGAGTTTCCCCATCTGTAAAATGGAACAACTACAACTCGCCTCAGGGAATTGTTGTGCTACTAAATTGATACCTACAGGCACACCTCTATAAAAATATCTATGCAAACTGTCTAGACAGATGCTCAGCACATAGAAAGTGCTTCATAACTGTTAGGCATTTTGATTTAAGGGGCAAAGTAAGACCATTAATAAAAAAAAAACATATTTATTTATTTGGCTGCACTGGGTCTCGGTTGTGGTGCATGGGCTCCAGAGTGCACAGGCTCAGTAGTTGCGTTCCATGGGTTTAGTTGCCCCGTGGCATGTGGGATCTCAGTTTGCTGACCACGGGTTGAACCTGAATCCCCTGCTTTGGATGGCAGATTCTTAACCACTGGACTACCAGGGAAGTCCCAAAGTAAGGTCGTTGCTTAAGAGAGCAGTTCTCAAACTTTTTGGTTTCTAGGCCCTGAGACACCTAAAAATTATCAGGGACCCAAACCAAAGAGGCTTCGTTTATAAAAGTTCTATTTTTCAGTATTAATCATATTAGAGATGGAGACTGGTCAGATTTTAAAGCAGGGCTTCCCAGGTGGCTCAGTGGTACAGAATCTGCCTGCCAATTCAGGAGACGCAGAGTCAAAGGTTTGATCCCTGGGTCACGAAGTTCCCTGGAGGAGGAAATGCAACCCACTCCAGTATTCTTGCCTGGAGAATCCCATGGACAGAAGAGCCTGCATTTATTAACTCACTTAAAAAGAAAGAGAATACACTTATTACATGTCAATGTCAATAACGTATTTTTATGACAAAAAGAATGATTTTGTCTCAAGTCAAAAGGAAAAAGTCTGTGACATGAGTGGCTTTGTTTTCAGTTTGTGCAAATCTCTTTAATGTCTGGGGTCTGGACCCTTGGATTTGCTCCACATGCACCTGTTGACTCTGGTCTTCTTGGTGGAAGGCAGTGAGCAAAGGCAGCTCAAGACAAGGGCCTGGAAAGGGAGGATCTTGTGAATTCCAACAAAGGGTCTCAGACCCCCATGGATCCTTAGGCCACACTTCAAGAAAGTGTGATCTAGGGGGCTGTTCAAGTGTGCATTTGTCCCTCTGAAGTGCAGAGTGAGGATGGGGCCCAGGAGACAGTGTCTGGATTCAGCTTGCCTGCCGCGGCTTGGAGGGGCTGGTGCTGGGACTCTGTGGGACGAGAGGCAGGCAGGTCTCTGCCCTGTCTGATGTCACAGATCCATGGGTGAGGCCAGCAAATAAGCCTAAGCCAATAGTTATAACCCAGAATGGGTATGGAGGGATTGAAGGCCATTGGGCAGTGTGTCAGAGACACCCCACCCTGCTAGGGGAGGAGGTGGGATCCCCAATGATCAGAATCCCCCTTGTGTGAACCCCAATGTGCCCAGGGCTTGGGTTGTTCAGTACTGGCTCTCAGTGAGTCAAGGAAAGTTCCCTTCAACAGCCTTCAGGGTTCCATCATCTCCACTTTACGGAGGGAGAAACTGAGGCTTCTGCCCCACAAAGTTGAGTCATGGATGGGGGTAGCAGAGTCTGGGAGGGCATCCCAGGCCTGGGGCCATCAAAAGAGCTGGGGGACAGCCCCCAGCAGAATCAGGATGGTCCTGCTCCCCCAGCATGGGGACCTCTGGGATATTGGATGGACATTGGGCCAGGGGACAGATGACTCTCTTCCCTTCCCAGGGTCTCAGGAAGGGAGAGTTGTAGCTGAGAGTGGGAGAAGGAGCCACCCTTCTTAACTGCTCTCAGAGCCTCAGTTTCCTCATCTATAAAATGAGGCAATAATACTCCCTACTATGTAGCTCTCCGGATGAATCAAGCGCATGCCCAGCAGGGGCCCCACACTCCATGGGTATGTGACCCACATCCAGCTCTGGTCTGTGGTCTTCTCCACTTGCAGAAATTTCCCCAGGACTCACTTTGCCTCCTCAGCAAGGGCCCCGAGTGTTATTATTATCTATAAAAGCGCTACCTCCTATGGGTGCTTACATTCTTTGCTGAGTCTCTTATGGGCCTTACCTCCTTTAAGCCTCTTGGCAGCTCTGCCAGGAGTGTAGCATCCTTATCCCCATTCTACAGGAGACAAGACTGAGGTGGGGTGCTTACACAGACACACACGCAAGAAGACACACACCCCCCTGCACTGCCATCGCAGCAAGTTGCAAGGGAACAAAGCAGGTGGACAGGATTTGTCCTCATGGGAACAGAAAAGAAAGTCCCCACCCCACCCCCCATGGGAGGACGAGTCACCAATTGCCCCCACGGGCTCCAAACTGAGAGGCTGCTGAGATACAGGACTCTTGGTGCTACCGTGGGACAGTCCTAGCAAATCAGGATGGAGTTGGTTATTCTGCCCTCGTGGCGCTGCTATTTTCCATCATAAGTCTGGGATGAGAGAGGAAAAGGGGAGTTTGAACAAAGCCCCACAGAGCCTCATTATTGGGGGCAGACTCCAGCATTCCCAAATCCCAAGGCTGTCAGAACAGATTCTCTGGTCCGAGTGGGGGCTGCAGGGTGGAATGGGCAGCTGCAGGGCTGCGTGGGCTCAGGCATGACTGGCTCAGACCTGCCAGAATGACCTCATTTGCTCATCCCAGGATTCTAATAAGATGACTTCACCAGCAGATGGGGGAGGTGGCCCGAGCCAAGAGGAAGGGAGCATTTCGTGCCTTGTTCTTACTCCAGAGTGGTTGACAGGTTGATCCCAGCGACCCAGAGAGGGTGGAGACACCTTGGCCTCCTAGTAGAGATCAATCCTTAGACAACCAGACAGCCTGGAACCCTGGCTTGCTGAGCCCAAGACCCATAGAAAAATGGCCATTGACACCATCTCCCACCTAGAATTCCCTAAAATGTTGGCCTTATTCTCCAGATCTCACTATAATCTTCTGATGAGAAAATCAAGGCAGTTTGTCTGGAGTCAGTTCTGCTACTTGCTGGCAGTGTGTCCTTGGGTAAGTTGCCTAGGCTATCTGAACCTGCTTCTTAATCTGTACGTAAGGGAGAGTTTACTTGACTTTCTTGTTACTTGGTTCATTTTATCCCTCCTTTGAAAAGATAATGGGGGCGTTGTTTAGTTCAAAATCAGTTTGGGAAGTGCAGGGTTAAACAAAGAGAAAGTGTAGGACTTATTAGGGCTTTTAATAGTCAAATAAACATTCTACATCTGTAGAAGACCTATCCCAGTTGTATCAGTTTTTTTTTTGGGGGGGGGAGCATCTTGTGTTCTGCAGAATACACTGGGGGGAAACCTGGGTCCTGGCAATATTAATGACAAAATCACAGCTCCTATTTATTCAGCCCTTATTATGCATCAGGCCCTGGGCTCCTCCACATCTTAGTGTGTGACTTTCATTCTCCAAGTTACCTCATGGTTCAAGATGGCTCATTGAGCTCCAGCCATCACATCTGCACTCTAGGCGGCTGGAAGAAGGAAAGAGATCATCCTTCAGCTGAGCCTTCATCCTTTAAGGAGCTCTCTTAGAAGTTCCATGAGACACTTCTGCCTTCATCTCACTGGCCAGCTTTAGCCACACAGCCAAACCTAACCACAAGAGAGGCTAGGAAATATTGTCCAGCTAAAAATCAAGCTGTTGAGGCTAAAGAAGAAGGGGAGGGTGGATATTGAGAAGATAATTATCTGTCCCTGCCCAGGAACTTTCCTGGGAGAAGGGCTTGTCCAAGGTCACAGCACTGGTCAGTAAGGGAACAATATTTGAATCCACCATGGTCAAGTGTCTCAGCTTTTGCTACATTTGCTAATTATCTAAAAAGGAAAATCAAAAGGTGTTATCGAACTATTCTTTCAAAGTTTTTTCTTCCCAGAGAAGCTTGAGAAATATTGGGTAACAAAAAGGAAACTGGTTTCTTTACTTCAGGACTTTTCCAAGTGAATCAAGAGGTCATAGATAATAGGAACTCTGATTTAAAATAGCTTGTCAGATGAAGAAGTGTGTATTATGTCATAGCAATGCACAATAGAGATGGTGCCATACAAGTAATTATTTACAAAAATGGCAAGTTTCCCATTTGAAATACCAGAATCTACCATTTTAGATGGTACCCACAAGGTCTTCCCTGGTTGAAATACCAGAATCTACCATTTTAGATGGTACCCACAAGGTCTTCCCTGGTGGCTCAGTGGTAAAGAATCTGCCTGCCAAACAGGAGATGTGGGTTTGATCCCTGGGTCGGGAAGATACTCTGGAGCAGGAAATGGCAACCCACTCCAATATTCTTAACTGGGAAATCCCATGGACAGAGGAGCCTGGCGGGCTACAGTCCAAGGGGTCACAAAGTGAAAGTGGAAGAAGTGTTGGTCACTCAATCATGTCTGACTCTTTGCAACTCCATGGACTGTAGCCTGCCAGGCTCCTCTGTCCATGAAATTCTCCAGGCAAGAATACTGGAGTGGGTTGCCATTTCCTTCTCCAGGGGATCTTCCAGACCCAGGGACTGAACCCAGTTCTCCTAGCATTGCAGGTGGAGTCTTTATCATCTGAGCCACCAGAGAGTCAGACACAACTGAGCAACTGAACGCGTACTTACACTGAGTTCATCTTCCTCAATGCTCTTTCCCCCGATCCATATTCCTAGTGCAGTCTGACCTTGGCAAGCTGCACCCCACTCCCTAAAGATGTGTGATAACTTGGTTCCCATGTTAGACTAAACATGGTTTGTATTACTCCTGTAATAGGGCTTATTCCATGACAATATTCCCAAGTGTCATGAATACCAAAGATATTATGTGAGATGATTTTAAGTAGAACAACACTGTACTTTTTTCTTTAATAAGTAATCTTTATTTTAATGTGTGTTCAAATGTTGTGACAGGCACATCAAACCTGCAATGTCACAAATATCGTTGTGCAGTGTATCTGTCTGAGTCCCAGCACTCAAATGCGATAAGTGAGAGAGTTAATGAAGGGACACTCTAGAAAGGGGGAGGCAGGGTCTGGGTAGAGAAATCAAGCAGGAATGGTGCGATGCCTAAGTAAGTAAGTGAGTTAGTGTTAGTTGCTCAGTCGTGTCCGACTCTTTGCGACCCCATGGACTGCAGCCCACCAGGTTCCTGTGTCCATGAGATTTTCCAGGCAAGGATACTGGAGTGGGTTGCCATTGTGATGCCTAAGGCTAGCGAAAATAAGGAGCTGTTAGTACCCTTAGGCTGGAAGGGGTGGAGAAGGAGTAGCTACACAGAACCCAGAGAGACCTATTGCTGGAGGAGAGGGGCTAATCTGACAGGAGTGACTTTCAGCAAAAGAACATAGGCCCGGTTCCAATCATAGTGAGGCAGGAAGGGAAGTAAGGGAAATACCCCAACCTCTCTCTTCTCTGGCCCCAGGTCTCCCCTTGGGTGCTTCCCATTGGCTGAACCCCAGGAAACCAGAGTGCAGGGGATCCTGGGAAATGTAGTCCACAGAGTCAGCCTCCTGATGCACAGAGCAGGGAATGTCTGACGGGGCAATTGAAAGGTAACCAGCATACTTAAAATGAGGCTATGTAGAAGATACGTGTAAATGTAAAATGGAAGGAAGCTGAGTTTTAAGTAGATCTGTTCAGGCACCCATTGGCCTGCACATGGCTATGTTTTCAGGACACTTTATCTTCTTTTTCTACTGGGACCTCCACTACCCAAATCCCGGTTTTGGTATCATGTCACTTTGCCAACAAAGGTCCATCTAGTCAAAGCTGTGGTTTTTCCACTAGTCATGCACGGATATGAGAGTTGGACCATAAAGAAGGCTGAGAGCCAAAGAACTGATGCTTTCGAACTGTGGAGCTGGAGAGGACTCTTGAGAGTCCCTTGGACTGCAAAGAGATCAAGTCAGTCAATACTAAAGGAAATCAACCCTGAATATTCATTGAAAGGACCGATGCTGAAGCTCCAATACTTTGACCTCCTAACGCGAAGAACCGACTCGTTGCAAAAGACCCTGATGCTCGGAAAGGGTGAAGGCAAAAGGAGAAGGGGGTGGCAGAGGATGAGATGATTACATGGCATCACTGACTCAACTGCCATGAATTTGAGCAAACGCTGGGAGATAATGAAGGACAGAGGAGCCTGGCGTGCTGCACTCCAGGAGGGTCACAAAGAGTCAGACACAACTTAGTGACTGAACAACAATAACAGCAACATGTCATCATGTATTTGTCTGATGACAGCCATAGCTGCTGGCTCCCTCTCTAGACCAGAAGCTTTCTAGGGTTAAATTTTCTCACCTCTGTCTCCCTAGAGTCCAGCCAGTGCTCAATACATGTTTCTTAAATGAATAATTGGTCACCTAGTCATTGAGAACAGCTGGACTAGAGAAAATGAGATAAAAATATATAGTTCCCACCTTCAAAGGTCTGCATCTAGCGAGGGAAATTTACAAAATAATAATAATGGTCATGAACATATGATGAGCGCTTCTCATGCACTAGACACCAGGCTGAGGGTGTCACAGATACACACAATGGCCCATTTCATCCTCAAGAAACTTCAAAAGACACTCATCAGGTGCTTGCAGGGGACAGGTGGAATAGGGGTCAATGGGGACGTGAAATGAAGGGATGCAGACAGTGGGGTGGGCAAGCTAATGAAAGCCGCAGGGTGATGTAGCACCCTGAGGCTGCTATCATGGGGACCATTTCCTGTTCCTAGATTGAAGGGTCAGGGACCAGGGCAGTGCCTGGAGCCAGAGAGGGTAGCATGGGAGATGGAATAATGGCCTGCAGAGACATCCGCAACTGCATTCCTGGCAATCGTGCATGTACCAGGTTACATGACCAAGGGGAGTGAAAGTTGCCGGAGAAATTAAGGTTGCTAATCTGCTGACCTTGAGATGGGAAGATTATTGTGGATTATCCAGCGGGCTCATGGTCAGCACAAGGATCCTTAAAAGTGGGAGCAGGAGGCAGGGGCTCAGGGAGATTTGAGGATGGAGGAGGGGAACCTGAATCCATGGGTGGAACTTTCCGACTCAGGAAATGAACCTGAATCTCCTGGGCCACAGGCAGCCTCCTGTGTTGCAGGTGGATTCTTTAGGGACTGAGCCACCAGGGAAGCCCCAGGGGTTGACGACTTCTAGAAACTGAAAGCTGAGCTTCCCTGGTGGCTCAGATGGTAAAGGATCTGCCTGCAATGTGGGAGACCCGGGTTCGATCCCTGGGTTGGGAAGATCCCCTGGAGAAGGAAATGGCAACCCACTCCAGTGTTCTTGCCTGGAGAGTCCCACGGACAGGGGAGCCTGGTGGGCTATATAGTCCATGGGGTCGTGAGGAGTTGGACACGACTGAACGAGTAATACACACACATAGAAATTGGAAAAGGTAAGGAACAGATACTCCCCCAGGACTTCCGGAAGGAAGGCAGCCCTGACAACACCTTGATTTTGGCCCAGTGAGACCTGTGTCAGGCTTCTGACCTACAGACTTGAAAAAAATCAGTTTGAGGACTTACAGGGGCCCGGGTTCAATTCCTAGTCTGGGAACTAGATCCCACCTGCTGCAACTAAGAAAGATAAAAGGAAAGGTCTCACATGCCGCAGCTAAAGATTCCTAATGTCACAACTAAGACCCAGCCCAGCCAAATAAATTAAAATAATAATAGAAAGTAAGTTTGTGCTGTTTTAAGCCACTAAGTGTGTGCTCATTTGTTAGTACAGTTGTTCAGTTGCTAAGTTGTGCCTGACTCTTTGCGACTCCATGGAGTGCAGCACACCAGGCTTCCCTGTCCTATACTATCTATCAGAGTTTGCTCAAACTCATGTCCATTGAGTCGGTGATGCCATCCAACCATCTCATCTTCTGTCGTCCCCTTCTGCCCTCAATAGTTCCCAGCATCAGGGTCTTTTCTAATGAGTCAGCTCTTAGCATCGGGTGGCCAAAGTATTGGAGCTTCAGCTTCAGCATCAGTCTTTCCAGTGAATGTTTGGGGTCATTAGGACAGTAATAGGAGGCAATTACAGGCAGCTCTCAGAAAGTACTGCCCACCGGGAGCTGTGACCTTCAGTATGGGGACAAACCACTGCCAAACCTCAGCCCTATAGGGAGGGACCGAGGGGCATAAGTAACCCCACTTCCTTCTCCCCTCATCCACCCTCCAATCTGTTCTGATGCTCCCCTTTGGTACCAGGGTGGGGGGTGGAGGGTGTGGGGTGGGTGGGGGAGGAGCATGTCTGTTGGCACAGCTCCTGTGCTGCATACTCAGCCCTTGCTGAGACAGGAGGACGAGGGCAAGTGAGATCATTATAAATAATCAACTATGTGTTAACAGTTGATGAATAGGAGGCTGAGAGAGGTCAAGTTCTTTGCTTGAGGACACTCAGCTAACAAGCAGCTGACCCAGGATTTGAAACCAGGATCCGAGTGCCACTCTCTACCATGACACGGGGGAGCAGAGTGTGGTGTCTGTGCTGGAAGCCCAGCCGCGTGAGCACATGGCCTATGTGTGCGCGCGTGTACTTGCTGCTTCGCACGCCCACCCAGCGCGCCTCAGCCCCCGGGCATGTGTTTCTGTGGGCGTTCTCTTTTTTCCGATCTCTGCTATCACCAGCAAGTTTCAAAAGCAGCGAGAGAAAGATGAAATGACACTTTTACTAAACAGGAACCATATCCCACAACCTCCGCTGGCTTGCAGTGCCTCCGTGTCTAATTAGGGGTTGTGTTGTTCAGAGTGTGAACATGAAATTGTTGCTCCCTCCCCAGGCAGGCGGCTGGTGTGGGCGCCCAGATGCTTGCAGGGCTGCATTGGTCCCCAGAGACCATGGAAGTGCTGAATGCCACATAGCAGAAGGGCCGTGTGTGCACTGATGGGTCTTCTGTGAAGCAGGAAGTGCCAGACCTTTTATATCAGTAAGTAGTGTTACACCTCTGGGTTTCATGGCTCTGTGTTTTGGAGGCTATTTCTTTGAGCTTGAACTGCAGGGGGAAAGAAAAGATTTAATGCATGTGATTGCATTTCACCTTTGCAGCAACCAGGGAGATCCCATTACACCCAGCAGAGGGTGAGAGACACTGGGACATAGAGCAGCTCTGAAATTCTGTACTTGGCCCTGGGGTTCCACGAGGACCTGTTTTCAGCCATTCTGCCATCTTCACTGTACTCCAGCCTTCAGCCCCTCCCACACCCCCTACTTCTTTCCAGCTTGAACTTTAGCACATGCTAGTCCCTCTGGTGAAAATGCTATTCCCTGCTTTCCCGGTGACAGCAGGTGCTGACCCTGTTCATCTTTCAGGTCTCATCTTAAAGACCTTAAAGTTCCTCTAGGTGCAGACTAGTGTCAGGTTCAAGGGCTTTTGGAGTCAGACCACTTGGGTTCAAATCCTAGCTCTGCCACTTGAACTGGATAAGCTTAGGCAAGTTGCTGAAGCTTTCTATGCCTCATTTTTACTATCTGTTAAGTGGGCACAGAAAGAGCTTCTACCTTATAGCATTGCTAAAAGGATTGAGTGAGGGAATTAAGAAAAGAAGATAGAAAAAAAAGAAAAGGAGATAGAAAAATGCCTTTATATACACAGGAGGACAAGGAGCAAGAAGCGTTGGCTACTAGTATTACTTCTTGATCCATTCACATAGGTCTCCAAGTTACCAGTATATGCCATGCTTCCTAAAGCTCTCTCATTGACTTGGTACAGATATAATCAAACTGCAGCCACACGTGTCTTTATTGGCTTAATATCTATCTCTCTCACTTGTCCATGAATCCCTTGAGGACAGAGGTCATGTCTGTCTTGCTCTCCCTGTATCCCTAATAGTTTAGCATCAGGTCTGGTGCACAGTAGGTGCCCAAGAAATAAATATTTAATGCATGATGAGCCCCAAAGCCCATGAACTTTCTCCTCCCAAAATAGAGCCTGGTAAGGAATAGCACATTTAACAGAGTAGAGAATATATTTATCAAGCTAGCACGCAGGTACCAGCACTCAGGGCAAGAAATAGAACATGTTGCCACACCATGTGGTTACATCCTCATGAGAGATTCCAATGCAGAACCACCG
Source organism: Dama dama (assembly GCF_033118175.1). Lineage (NCBI taxonomy): Eukaryota > Metazoa > Chordata > Mammalia > Artiodactyla > Cervidae > Dama > Dama dama. Next base: position 21,592,079 of record NC_083685.1, on the reverse strand, counting down.
GATGAACTGATCTCAAATTCCTGATGCACAGAAACTGTGTGAGACAATAAGTATTTATTGTTGATTTAAGCCAGGAAGTTTTAGGGTATTTTGTTATGCAGCTGTGGCTAACAAATAATCCTGCCATGGAAGGAGCCATATCTACTAATAGCCCCCAGGCTTTCCTTGGCACATACACAGCCCAAGATCTGTTATGGGTACTGAGACACAGATTCTAGCTGTTCTTTTTGCTTTTTAATTCGACAGCTGACTTACGCTTGGCATACAGTTGGTGCTCAGCAAACACTTATCAATGATGAATGAACAAAAACTCAGAATTCTGTGGGAGTCTCCCAGGCAGATGGGTACTTAATTAGGGCATTTTTTTTCAGCACTATTTTTAAAGTCCTGCAAGGAAAGATACTCTAAAATTTTCTCTTAGAACTTTTCTAAATATCTGGTAACCTCTGATGTCATGAATGTCTTCCTCATATCCAACCTAGTTTTCATCCAGTGCAGCTGAAACTCTTCTTTCTTTCTTTGGTTTTCATTTATCTAATTCCTGTGATTTGTGAACAAATATCTGCTATATTTAGGTCCTCTGGGAGAGACATAAATGACAGCTGTCTGCTCGCCCTTCGTAAGTGAAACTACAGGCTGAGAGTCAGGGGGCCTGAATTTTAGTTCTTTTTCTTAAATGGGCTTCAGTTTTCCTAGTACACAGTGAGGGCTTTGTGCTAGACTAAGAGAAGCAAGGAGCTTTCATCCTGTGCTGACTCTTAGTAATCAGGCGTGGCCCCCTGAAGGTCCAGGATGAAGAGGTGATGTTCAAGCTTAGTGGGAGAGAGAGAGAGAGAGAGTGAGCGAGCTGAGATCTATTAGTGATGTCTGCTCAGAAGTGGCACAGAGAAATGCTGTGTATTCACCAACCCTGAGCTTAGCCATCTCAAAATTTCCTGCAAATTCTGATAATCTCTGACTTGGGGAAACTCGTGGAATATTAACTCAGATGTTAAGTAGGTGACTGCTTCAGCCAAGATCCACAGAGAATTCTGAGCAGGGAACAATCGCCGAAGCCAGGGAGACTTTCCCGTCAGCAAGCATGTTCAGAGCACACAGGTGGTGGCTTTTCTGGAGAGGTGAGAGAAGGTGGGGGGTGAATTCGAGGGTTGACTAGCCCATTCTGGATTCTGTGTGTGTATGTATGTATGTGTGTGTGTGTGTATGTGCACTCAGTCGTGTCCGACTCTTTATGACCCCGTGAACTGTAGCCCGCCAGGCTCATCTGTCCATGCAATTTTCTAGGCAAGAATACCAGAGTGAGTTGCCATTTCCTTCTCCAGAAGATCTTCCTGACTCAGGAATCAAACCCGTGTCTCTTGTGTCTCCTGCATTGGCAGGCAGATTCTTTACCACTGAGCCACCTGGGAAGCCAAATTCTGGACTGGGAAGCATTCAAAGGTATAAGAAAGGCCATCAGAGGTGGGTAGTCCCTGCTGACCCTCCTTCCTCTGAGGTCCTAGAACCTTCTTTGGGACTGAGGAAAGGGCTCCCTGGCTTGGCAGAATTGATCATCCCAGACAGATTCTGAGCTTTCAGGCTCTGGATGCATGTCAGGATTGAGGTCTCTGTTGGCATATGGAAATGCAATCTTGATAATAATAAAATAACAACAGGGCTTCCCTGGTGGTCCAGTAGTTAAGAGTCTGCCTATCAACGTGGGGTACATGGTATAATACCTGATCTGGGAAGATTCCCATGTGCCACAGGGCAACTTTGAGCCCACATACTGTAACTTCTGAAGCCCGCGCCTAGAGCCCATGCTCCTCACCAAGAGAAGCCACTGCACTGAGAAGGCTGCATACCACGATGAAGAGTAACCCCTGCTCGTCGCAACTGGAGAAAACCCACATGCAGCAACAAAGGTCCAGCACAGCCAAAATAAATAAACAAATATTAAAAAAAAAAAAAAAAGCCACTTTCCTTGGTGAACAACTTTGGAATACAGAAATTTTAAATATAATAACAAAATATCAGCAATAGCCACATTGATTACCATGAATTGAGCACTTGGCGTATGCCAAGTTTGGTGGGTGCACTTTTTGTACGGATTCTTTCCTGCAACCTCCAGGATGCTCCTATGAAGTCAGTACTGCCCTTGCACTCTGTAGTTCACAGATGCCAGTGTGACCTTTGCAAACATCACCCAGACCTTGCCACCTCTCCACTTTAACCCCTAGAGGCTCCCATTGTTCCCAGAATAATATTTACGTATGTCACATGACCTTCAAGGCCCCGCCTCACCTCATCTCATGGCCTATTCTTTTCCCTTCCATTCACTCTGCTTCATCCTCAATGGCCTTCCTTCTCCTCAGACGTGGATATGTTCCTGCCTCAGGGCCTTTGCACTTGCTGTACCCCCCCTCCCACCCCTGCCTGATGCCTTTTCCCCAGAAGTCTGCCTCACTGACTCCTTCTCACTTTTCACCACTCATGTCAATTGCCTTCCCCTACCTCCTTATCTAAATAGCCTGGACCTTCCCCATTGTTAACTGACCCCTCATGCTGCTCTATTTTCTTCTGACCCTCATGTCTCCCTGACATTATAATGGAGTGCTTCCTGTTCATCTACTGGTTGGCTGTCTCTCCCTGCCCCGGAAGGTCATCTCCATGAGAACCCCCTCCCCAGTGAGGAGCGCTTGCTGCCACCTGTGTGCCCTTTATCATAGCAGAGAGACCCCATGATGTCACCAAGTGGCAGTCCCCCAGGCACCTGCAGGTGGAGGACAAGATGCCAGGTTTCCAGCCCGTGGCATGGCCTCTGGGAGTCCACTATGAGGCTCAGAAGGGCAGGTCCAGAGGTTGATTCCCCTTGGTGAAATTAGCACTGCTGTTCACCCCTCGCCACAAAATAGAAGAAAGAGAAGAAAGGTCGCAATGATAGCAGGGCAGCACCAGTGCCAAGCCCTGTGAAGTCAACTGATGCGAGTCTGTCACTCAGAAGCCTGTTTTCCCTCATTGCTGAAATCAAAACCTTTCTGACAACCCGTGGCTTGTCACAGTTTAAGTGGCAACAGTTTCTGCTTCATGGGGCATAATGTCACTTTGCTGCATACACTGATGTCAGCTTCATTGTAATGAAAGATGGTATCATCATACCCACTTTCCAGATGAGAAAACTGATGTCCAGGGAGGCTAACCTTGCTCAAGAGCCTGACACGGTGAGTGGGGGAACCTGAGTGCCGGGCCGAGCAGAGCTCCTATTGCCACTGGTCTTGGAGAAGCTGACTCTCCTGCCCACCGTGAGTCAGAGCTGCCAGGTGCCAGAATTCCCCTGGGGCACCTGGGAAGTGCCACGTAGGCATCAGGGACTCAGCATGCGCTGGGGCGGGCACAGCCCTAGGTAGCATGAATAATGTGTTGGTGTTCCCCAGAAATCCACTCAGAGGTCAGTAGATTTTTATCTTCAGAGGCGGAGACAAAGGCACCTGGCCATGGACAGGTAAACGCCCAACACGTCTGCCTTCTGCGGAGGCTCTGGAGCCAAGGAAACAGGAAGGTCAAGCTGGGTCTCCGTAACCACTGTCCTAGGGCTGGACCCCCCCAAAGTCAGACATGTGAACAGAGGACAGGAGGGCCTTTTGTGACCTGACCACAGAGGGGTGGGAGGACAGGGTCTCCCGGGGTCAGAACTCCTAAATCCATGATCAACATCCCCTCTGTGCCCTCTGACTCCAGGTGAATAAGAACAAGGCCAGGAGAAGGATGCTGCAGTGGCTGAAAGCAAAACAGGGGTGAGAAAGCTGAGTTTGGGTCTTTGCTGTGCTGATGCAAGGCTGTGTGATCTTGGGCAAGTCCCTTCACCTCTCTGAGCCTTATTTGCCTCATCTGGAAAGTAGGGATTAATAATACCATTTAAATGAATATTATGAAAGCTAAATGAATTAATAGACATTAAATGCTTAAAAAACAGTGTTTGGCATGTAGTAAGTGTGCTATGGAAGTTAGCTACAGGGGCTTACCTGGCGGTCCAGGGGTTAGGACTCAGCGCTTCCACTTCAGGAGTCAGGGGTTCAATCCCTGGTCAGGGAACTAAGATCCTGCGTGCCACTTGGTGCAGCCAAAAAAAAAAAAAGAAAGTTAGCTACAATCCGATGTCCATATGTTGAGTTGTTTAGTTGTTCAGTCATGTCCAACTCTTGTGTGACCCTGTGGGTTGTAGCCCATCAGGCTCCTCTATCCATAGGATTTTCCAGTCAAGAATACTGGAGTGGGTTGCCATTTCCTTCTTTAGGGGATCTTTCCAACCCAGGGATCGAATCAGGTCTCCTGCATTGGCAGGGGGGTTCTTTACCACTGAGCCATCACAGAAGTCCAATAAATGCATAGAAAAAAGAATGGAAAGAAATACGTTAAAATATACATGGAGATTATTACATGACAATGAGATGAAAGGAAACTTTTATTTTCTCCCCTTTAGACTTGTTTATTTTCTTCCCTTTAGACTGCTTGTTAAAATAAGCAGTCATTGTCCTTAAAAAAAAAATGTCCCCATTTGAAACCTCTAGATTGGAAAGTTCTTTACTGAGGTGTCCTTTATAGACCCTGTAGTCTCTGGTGTGACCAGGTCTTGTGTTTATAGCTTACCTTGGAGTTGATAGCTCTGGACCCTGGAAGGCAGGACAGAAAAGAGTGGGGGAGGGCTGATTGATGCTGGGGCAGGAGACTAGACATAAAGGGTCACTCACTGTGGGGTGCTGGGGCTCCTGAATTTGGGGCCTGGGATGTTGTTGGCCACTTTGGAAACAGTCTGGAAGCTTCTACTGAATCTGGATTTCACCTACTCTGTTGTTCAGTCACTAAATCATGTCCTACTCTTTGCAAGTCCATGGACTGCAGCACACCAGGCATCCCTGTCCTTCACTATCTCCCAGAGTTTGCTCAAACTCCATTGAGCTGGTGATGCTATTCAAACATCTATCTCATCCTCTGTCTCCCCCGTCTCCTCCTGCCCTCAGTCTTTCCCAGCATCAGGGTCTTTTCCTATGAAAAGACCTTTGCATCAGGTGGCCAAAGTATTGGAGCTTAATCCGGTGGCTCAGATGGTAAAGAACTGGCATGTGATGCAGAAGACCCGGGTTCGATCCCTGGATCAGGAAGATCACTTGAAGGAGGGAATGGCTACCCACTCCAGTACTCTTGCCTGGAAAATCCCATGGACAGAGAAGCCTGATTGGCTATAGTCCATAGAGTCACAAAGAGTTGAACACAACTGAGTGACTAACACTCACCTACCCTATACCCCAGCAATTCTCTTCCTTGTTTTATAGCCAATGCAGTCCAATTTTCAAAGGAAGACCTAAAAATATACTAACAGTAGCTCATTTCATAATTACTCCAGCAACCCAGACGTCTCTCGACGGGAGAATGTTAAAACAAATTGGGGAGAGGGGGAAGTTCTCAAAATGAAACGTTACACAAAAATGAGAAAGAACTGCCTGCCACTGCACTCAGTGGTGTGAAAGAAACTCATAAATGTGATATCAGGTGAAAAAAGCTGAACACACAAGCACCTGTAGTTGTAACTCCATTCATATAAAAGGCAAAAATAGCCAAGAGTAGGCTGCAGTGATTGGGGTCAGGAAAGCAATCACCTTTGAGGAAAATGGTGGCTGAGGGAGAGTAAAGAGTCTTCTGAGTGTTTCTGGTCATGCTGTCTGTCTGAGTGATGTCCACACAGATGTGCACACTTCTGGAAATTTATTGCTCTGTGTTCTTATGATCTATGCACTCTTCTGTATCTTACAATTCAATAAAAGTATTGGGGACAAAAGAGAGATACAGGATCAAGACCGTTTCCTCTTCTGATGGATGTTGCTGTGTTTGTTTAAAATGCTGGATCTTCAGCAGCCATTTTGTGACCATGAGGCTATCAGCTGAGCACAGAGCAAGACTGCCAGAACAGAAAAGTGGAAGGATCCTGGCTTCATAGTGGCCACAGTGAGGCGTTGTAGAGATGGGTCTCTCTCCTTGAACATTTGTGACGGCTCTGCATGGTGGTTTCACAGGAAGGTGAAATGATCTCTACCTGGCTCTCTTTTGGGACATGCTTGGGACATCTAACCATGAACTGCAGTGTAAGAAATCCAGCTTTTCTGAGGCTGTCATGCTGGAAAAAACACAAAAAGATGAAGGGAGGGGGACTTCCCTGGCGGTCCAGTGGTTATGACTCTCTGCCTCCAATGCAGAGGAGCAAGTTTGATCCCTGGTCAGGGAACTAAGATCCCACATGCCACAAGGCATGGGCCAAAAAGAAAAAAAAAAAGATGAAGGGAGATACCTGAGGTACCAGACACAAACACAAAGATAGCATTTTCACAATCTGGCATGAACTTTTAGCACCTTCACTTGTAACTTCGGAGACACCTTGAGTTCAAAACAATCAGCAGAGCCACTCTCGAATTCATGACTCACAGAAACTGTGAGCTAGTAAATGATTATTATTGCTTTAAGCCTCTAAATTTGGGGATGACCTGTTGTCCACTCATAGATAAGTAATGCACCACTTTCATTGTAAGCATTCATCAAATGATGTAATTAGCCTCCTTTTTGTTTAAGCCATGGGCTGGCAACACTTTTCCGTGAAGGATTAGATAGTAAACACTTTAGGCATTACAGACCAGACGGTCTCTGTAGCAACTAGTCTACTCTGCTGCTGGAGAGTGAAAGCTGCCAGAGGCAATCCATAAATAGGCATGGCTATGTTCCAATAAAGATTTAATAACAAAAGTTTCAACTATCCAGAGAGAGCTTGGGGCTAAGTGTTAGCCCTGCATGGGCTCTGGGTGCCCATGCACAAGCTCTGGTGGTATAGCATGGGCTCTGCAATGTGGGAAACCAGGGTTCGATCCCTGGGTTGGGAAGATCCCTTGAAGAAGGGAACGGCTACCCACTCCAATATTCTGGCCTGGAGAAGTCCATGGACAGAGGGGAGCCTGGTGGGCTACAGTCCATGGGGTCGCAAATGGTCAGACATGACTGAGCAATTTTCACTTCACTTCTCTGGTGTGGGTGCAGGGGCCCTGGTGTGTCCCACCCCACTCATCATCTTATCTGCTCAGATAAGAAGGACCGGGCTGTTCCTTCACTAAGGGCTCTCTGAGCATCTCTTATCAGGAGATTACCAGTTCTCTTCTTTCCTGTTTGCTGATTCTAGAATCGCTGGAATCCTCCTTGCTGGATGTTCAGGAAGGTAGGCAGGCAGGAAGATGAGTGTTCCCCAGATGAGGCTCCCTTCATCAACAGCTGTGACGACTGTGTGCCCAGTTCTTGCTGCGTTTGACACTCTGTGCTCAGCGTTCATAAACCTGTCCTGTGGAGAGCTCTCGGAGGTGGACATTCTTGTCAGTACCATTTCATGTATGAGGAAAGGGGCGAACAGGAGAGGGGAGGAGAGAAGAATCACTGTTCCCAAGACACACAGCGGAAAGTGGGATGCACATCCATGCTGACTGCTCCACACCCAACATGGGCCAGAAACCCATGGCAGAAAGACGAGCTCACGGGGATTTCCCTGGTGGTCCAATGGTTGAGAATCTGCCTTCCAATGCAGAGGGCCGGGGTTTGATCCCTGGTCGAGGAACTAAGATCCCATGAGCCTCAGGGCAGCTAAGCCGCTGCCACAACTACTGAGTCCACACATTCTGGAGCCCCTGAGCGGCAAAGAAGATCCTGTGTGGCTCAAGTAAGACTCAACAAAGTCAAATAGATAAATATTTTAAAAAATAAAGATGAGCCCAGCCATATCGCAAGGTGAGGGGCACGTGAGGCCCATACATCTCCTTCCACCAGGGTTCCAACTCAGGCCTTCCTTCCCAGTGGCTAGCCCATCCTGGCAGTCTGCCCCCCACCTCGTGCCAGGAGGGCCTGCCACCCTCCCCGCAGGCCGACAGGGGGCTGATGCGGATAACACTGTTGTTTGCTGCCTCCCTGCTCATCTTGTTTGTTCCAATTATATCAAGTAAGCCATTATAATTTTTACGTTTTTTAGATTAACATTTTTGCTCAAGGGCACAGTAATTAGTGAACGGCTGGGAGTTTAATAGTTCTGAGCAACTGGGAGGGAAAGTTTTCTCCTGTAAATCTTCGGAAAAGCCTGGAGGCTACTGGGCCACCCACGAAGCCCCTCAGCCCCTCAGCCTCAGGAGGGTGGGGTTTTGTACTGGCACAAGGGCTGGGTGAGGGGAGGAAACCCCTGTCCGGACCCCAGCCCAGGACCAGCAACCACGCTGGGGACTTCCAACAGCCTGGCCCTCTGGGTCTCTGCTGGGGAAATTACTCTCCCCTCCCCAACTCCCTATGGTGTGCCTTATCTGTGCATGGCACACCATAGGTGCTTCAAAAATGCTTATTAATTGAACGAATGGACAGAGAGTGCAAACTGGTGGTGAAAGTGAAAGTTACTTAGTCATGTCTGACTCTTTGCAGCTCCATGGACTGTAGCCCGCCAGGCTCATCTTTCCATGGAATTCTCCAGGTCAGACTACTAGAGTGAATAACCGTTCCCATCTCCAGGGGATCTTCCCAAGACAGGGATCAAACCCAGGTGTCCCACACTGCAGGAGGATTCTTTACCATCTGAGCCACCAGGGAAGCCCAAGAATACTGATACTGGAGTAGGGTAGCCTATCCCTTCTCCAGGGGATCTTCCTGACCCAGGAATCGAACCGGGGTCTCCTGCATTACAGGCAGATACTTTACTGGCTGAGCCACTAGTGTGGCCCGTAGGTCAAATTCAGCCACAGATAGGTTGAATTAAGCCAGCATAAATGACTTGCTGCCATTTGATGAGGAAGATATTTTACATGTATCAAAATTTTCAGCTTCTAGAAGGGTCTTAGAGAAGTTAGGATTTCTGGCCACACTGAGTCATATCCCCTTGTGACAATAATTAGAGGTGAAATGTGGCTGCTCTCTCTAGATGGAGTATGAGTTCCAGCTTGCCACAGTCTCCACCACTCTCTATTGCCTCACCCCAACCATAGTGCTCTACATTACCTATCTGGCTCCTCAAGCATTTGTTCTAGGTACTCTTGATTTGGAAAAATTCCACCTACTGACTATAGTGTGAGTCTCTTGTTCATGTAATGGTTCAGGATTCAGGGTAATTAGGTGGCGGAGAGCTCTCTTTCTTTAACCATTCACACTTCAAGCTCCTGCCATCATGTGGTACCGCGTACCTGAGCTTCATCACTACAGCAGCTTATGACTGATGGAAAGCAAAAGGATCAAGAATTACACTGGGGGACTTCCATGGTGGTCCAGTAGCTAAGGCTCTGCATTCCCAATTCAGGTGGCCCAGGTTTGATCCCTGATCAGAGAACTAGATGCCACGTGCTGCAACTAAGAGTTACTATGCCACTACTAAAGATCCTGCATGCTGCAACTTAAAAGATCTCACGTGCCGCAACTAAGACCTGGTGCAGCCAAATAAATAAATATTTTTTAAAAGTAAAATAGAATCATACAGAGGAGATTTGGAGAGTCAGCTTGCAAGAGCTCAGTCACGTGGCCACTGCTAGCTGCAAGGGATGCTGGGAAGGCCATCTTGCTGCTTGCCCAAAGGAGACGAGGACAGATTTGATGAGCAGTTAGTGGTGTCTGTCCATCTACTGTCTTCTGTCTCCCAGCCCCAGGAGCCATCATCTCCTCCTGGGCTCTGAGTCTGGCTTTTACATTCCACTTGCCCCTCCAGTCTATGGTTTGGGGCATCAACTTGATATTTCCATAGCTCTGGCTTTGCAGCTCAAAAGCTCAGGCTTCAAAAGCTTTGGCTTGTGAAACTAAATGGCCTTTTTTTATGTTTTTTTACTCTCTTCTTCCTCTGTGCAATGAATGCTTCACGGTCTAGTTTGGCAGAGGGCAGGGGACAAAGGGCAAAGAAGGAACCCTTCTTTGGGTTAAATGAAATAGAATGCACATTGGTTAGAAATAGCATCCTGCTCTCATGGCCCAGCCATTCCATTCATAGGCATTTACCCAAGAGATGTATCCCATCTATTAGATGTGTCCCATCTATTCTCATACACAAATGTGCATAGCTGCTTTATCCATAAGAGCTAAAAACTGGAGACACATAACATCCCTCAACTGGTGACCAGATAAATTTTTGTGTACCTACACAATGGAATCCTAGGGCTTCCTTGGTGGCTTAGACAGTAAAGCGTCTGCCTGCAATGCGGGAGACCCAGGTTCGATCCCTGAGTCGGGAAGATCCCCTGGAGAAGGAAATGGCAACCCACTCCAGTACTCTTGCCTGGAAAATTCCATGGACTGAGGAGCCTGGTAGGCTACAGTCCATGGGGTCACAAAGAGTCGGACATGACCGAGCAACTTCACTTTCACTTTCACAATGGAATCCAATTCAGCAATAAAAAGGAATGAAGTATTGACTCAAGCAACAACATACATGAATCTCAAAATCATGACTAAGTCAGAGGTGGATAAGCCTTTTCTGTAAAGGGTCAAGCAGAAATGTTTTTGGCTTTGTGGGGCTTACTGTCCCAATAATTCTACTCTACTTTAAAAAAAACTTTTAATTTTGTTTTGGAACTGTGGCTCAGATGGTTAAAAAAAAAGAAAAAAAAAACTGCTTATAATGCAAGAGACTCAGGTTCGATCCCTGAGTCAGGAAGATCCCTTCTCCAGGGGATTCTTATCTGGAGTGTTCTTGCCTGACAGTTCCATGGACAGAGGACCCTGGTGGGCTACAGTCCATGGGGTCACAAAGAGTCATCCACAATTGAGCGACTTTCATTTTTCATAGCTGATTAACAATTTTGGGATAGTTTAAGGTGGACAGCAAAGGGACTCAATCATGCATACACATGTATCCATTCTCTCCTGAGCTCCCCTTCCATCCAGCTGCCACGGAACATGGAGCAGAGTTCCCTGTGCTGTACGGAGGACCTTACTCTTACCCATTTTAAGTATAGCAGCCTTCTACTCTACTTTTGTAGGATGAAAGAAACCATAGATAATACCTAGATGAATGAACATGTCTGTGCTCTAATAAAACTTTATTTATGAGCCTTGAAATTTAGATTTCATGTTGTTTTCATGTGTCATGAAATACTACGTGGTGTTTTTTTTTGTCTGCACAATGTGGCTTGTGGGATTTTAGTTTCCCGTCCAGGGGATTGAACCTGAGCCCTCAGCAATGAGAGCTACCACAATGAGGACTACCAGGGAATTCCCAATGTTACTTTTCTTTCAACTTGTTTCAACCATGAAAGAAAAAATGTAAAAACCCGGAACTCTCATGCGTTGCTGGAAGGCAAAATGGTATAGTCACTTTGGAAGACAGTTTGGTGGTTTTTTTATAAAACTAAACGCATTCTTACCATATGATCCAGCCATCATGCTTCTCTGTATTTACCAAAGAAGTTAATAACTTCTGTCCACACAAAAACCTGCAGACAGATATTTATAGCAGCTTTACTCATAATCACCCCAACTGGAAGCAACCATGATGCCCTTCAGTAGGTGAATGGATAAATAAATGGTGGTCCATCCAGACCATAGAATTTTGTTCAGCACTTAAAAGAAGTGAGCTATCAAGCCATGAAGAGACATGGAAGAACCTTAAATGTATATTGCTGAGTGAAAGAAGCCAATCTGAAAAGGCTACCTTCTGTATGTTTCCAATTCAATGACATTCTAGGAAAAGTAAAACTATGGGGAAACAGTTAAAAGATCACTGGTTGTTAGGAGCTGGGGGAAAGGACAGATGAATAGGTGGAGCAGGGGGTGTTTTAGGCAGTGAAATAATTCTGTATGATGCCATAACGGTAGATGTGTGCGTGCTCAGTCAATTCACTTGTGTCCGACTCTGCGACCCTACGCACTATAGCCCACCAGGCTCCTCTGTCCATGGGATTCTCTAGGCAAGAATACTGGAGTGGGTTGCCATTTCCTACTCCAGGGGATCTTTCCAGCCCAGAGATTGAACCTACGTCTCCTGCATTGCAGGCAGATTCTTTACCACTTCATTATCAGGGAAGCCCCATAATGGCAGATACCTATTATTAAAACACTTATCATAGACTGTACAACACCAAGAGTGAGCCCTATTGCACATTGTGAACTGTAGTTAAAAATGATGTATCTGGAACTTCCCTGGTGGTCTGGTGGTTAAGACTTTGCCTTCCAGTCCAAGGGGTGTGGTTCGATCCCTGGTCGGGGGGCTAAGATCCCACATGTCTCCTGGCTAATAAATCAAAACATAAAACAGAAGTAATATTGTAAGAAATTCAATAAAGACTTTAAAAAATGGTCCACATAAAAAAAAATCTTAAAAAAAAAAATTACATCCATGTTGAGTCTTTCACTGTAACAAATGTGTCACACTAATACCAGATATTAATAATAAAGAGGAAGCTGTGTGCCATGGTGGGGGATGGGGCAGGGAGGTGCTCTTGGTACCATCTGCTCTGAGGTCAGGGCTGTGTCCGTCCTGTTTACCGCCTGGTGAGAATGGAAGAGACACTTGCTAAACGTCTAGGGAGTGAATGAAATGAGATTAATTCAACGGGCCCAGGCGGGGTCAGGAAGGACAGGCTATTAGCCTTGGGGGTGGGGGATGCTCACTGGAGCCTGACCATGAGTCAGGCTCACAGGGACACCAAGAAGAGGAAACAGCCCGGGCAAAGGCTGGGCGGTGGGAGGACTGCGTGGGTGAAAAGAGCAGCTGGGTGTGGCCAGAGAGGAGGTCAGGGAGGTCAGGGGGGTGCCTGAGAGTGTAGGTGTTTTGTTCCCAGGGTAGAGAGAAAGCTATCGAGCAGTTGTGGTCACTTGTCCTTTGTATTTAGCATTCACTCCTGTGGACCAGTCCCCCATCATCCAAGGTGGCAGCCCTGGGCCTTTGGGCCCCTCTGCCTGGGGGTGCAGTACCTCTGGGGGCAGTTTCAACAAAGATGGGGGTTTAAAGCCGTATCAGTTTCCTGTTGCTGCTATAACAAATTACCAGAGATTTAGTGACTTAAAGCAACACAAATGTGTCATCTGACAGTTCTGGAGGGCAGAAGCTCAGAATGGATTTTATGGAGCTGCCACCAACGTGGTAGAAGGCCTGATTCCCTCTGAAGGCTTGAGGGTGGGGTTGTGGGGGGATTTATTTCCTTGCCTTTTCCAGCTTCTAGAGGCACCTGTGTTACTTGATTGTGACTACTTCACTCCAACCTCTGCTACCATCCTGATGCCTCCTTCTCTGACTCTGACCCTCCTCTTACAGGGACCATTTTGATGCCATTGGACCCACCAGGATAATACAGGATAATCTCTTCATCTCAAAATCCTTTACTTAATCACATTTGCAAAGTCTCTTTTGTCACATGTTAGGGATTGACTAATACCAGATCACTGACCTGCCTCCTGAGAAACCTGTATGCAGGTCAAGAAGCAACAGCTAGAACCGGACATGGAACAACAGACTGGTTCCAAATCAGGAAAGGAGTACATCAAGGCTGTATATTGTCACACTGCTTATTTAACTTATATGCAGAGTACATCATGTGAAATGTCAGGCTGGATAAAGCACAAGCTGGAATCAAGACTGCTGGGAGAAATATCAATAACCTCAGATATGCAGATGACACCTCCCTTATGGCAGAAAGTGAAGAGGAACTAAAGAGCCTATTGATGAAAGTGAAAGAGGAGAGTGTAAAAGCTGGCTTAAAACTCAACATTCAGGAAACAAAGATCATAGCATATGGTCCCATCACTTCATGGCAAATAGATGGGGAAACAATGGAGACAGTGACAGACTTTATTTTCTTGGGCTCCAAAATCATTGCAGTTGGTGACTGCAGCCATGAAATTAAAAGATGCTTGCTCCTTGGAATAAAAGCTATGACAAACCTAGACAACATATTAAAAAGCGGAGATATTACTTTGCCAACAAAGGTCTGTCTAGTCAAAGCTATGGTTTTTCCAGTAGTCAGGTATGGATGTGAGAGTTGGACTATAAAGAAAGCTGAGCTCAGAAGAATTGATGAAACTCTTGAGAGTCTCTTGGACTGCAAGGAGATCAAACCAGTCAATCCTAAAGGAAATCAGTCCTAACTATTCATTGGAAGGACTGATGCTGAAGCTGAAACTCCAATACTTTGGCCACCTGATGTGAAGAACTGACTCATTGGAAAAGACCTTAATGCTGGGAAAGATTGAAGGCAGAAGCAGAAGGGGATGACAGAGGATAAGATGGTTGGATGGCATCACCACCTCAATGGACATGAGCTTGAGTAAGCTCCAGGGGTTGGTGATGGACAAGGAAGCCAGGCATTCTACTGTCTATGGGGTTGCAAGGAGTTGGACATGACTGAGCGACTGAACTGAACTGACCCTTCAAAACTCATATGTTGAAGCCGTGATGCCCAGAACATCAGTATTCAGAAATAAGGTCTCTAAAGAGTCGATTAAGTTAAAACAGGGTCATTAAAGCTCATCCTAAAAGACTGGTGCCGTAAAAGAAGAGATTAAGATACAAAGAGAGACCAAGAGGCATGCATGCACTCATGCACAGAGAGCAGGCTGAGGACACAGCGGGAAGGTGGCTGTCTGCATGGCCAGGAGAGAGTCCGCAGGAGAAACTTGCCCTGCCGACACCTTGAGCTTTGACTCCAGCCTCCAGGATCATGAGGAAATAAATGTCTATTATGTAAGCCCACAGAGTGTGTCAAGGCAGCCGGAGCTAATTGCATTGTAAGATAGCATATGCTAAAGTACCTTACACTATGTAAGGTAACATAGGATAACTTTTTAAAAAATTTATTTACTCTTGCCAGATCTTAGTTGTGATGTGAGATCTAGTTCCCTGATCAAGGATTGAAGCCAAGCCCTCTGCCTTGGGAGCTCTGAGTCTTAGCCACTGGACCACCAGGGAAGTCTGAGGACAACATTTTTTGGGGGTGAAGGGGTGTTATTCTGCCCTCTGCAGGTGGATTTGTAAGGGTGAGTGCCCCTCCCCCACTAGGTTCAGGGGGAGATAGACCCTGGAGGGGAGGGAGGCTTGAGTGTGACCCTCGGGGATGCTGGACCCAGGTACCAGTCACTGCTCTCTGCAGACTCTGGGGCAGCAGAAGCTGCTCATATATTCCTTTTCCTGGCTGCTTCCTGGCCCCTGGTGGGGGGGGGGGGGGGTGGGGGGGGGGGCAGGGTGGCGCATGAGACTGTTTTCAACCAATGAGTGTGAGTGGAAGTGATGATTCCAGGCTGCACATTCTTTTGTCAGCATGAGACCTTCCAGAGCTCTCTTCCCTTCTAATTCGCCATTCAACAATTTGGTGTAAGGACAATATGGAGCAGAGTCCACAGGTGACCCACCATGGATGTTTAGTACAAGGGACAGTCAACCTTTGTGTGTCAAGTCATTGACCTTGCAGGGCTGTTTGTTACTACAGCATAACCTGTCCTATCCTAACTATTACAAACTCTTGTGCTTAACCACCTGGGTAAGAAATTGCCCAAGAATCATACTGGCTTGGGGACTTCCCTGGTGGTCCAGTGATTAAAACTCTGCCTTCCAATGCAGGGGATGTGGATTCCAGCCCTGGCTGGGGAACTAAGATCTCACATGCTTCCTGGAAACTAAGCCAGCACACTACAACTAGAGAGCCTGAGGACTGCAGTGAAGATCCTGCAGTTAAGACCTGACACAGCCAAACTAATTAATTCATAACTAGCTTGGACGATGAGCAAATCCAGATGAGGTGATATGTGAGACATGCTTAGAACAGTGACTGGCACAGAGCAAGCCCTCTATCACTGTTATTGCTGCTGTGGTTGTGATTACCATCTGCAATGACCATATGGATGGGAAAACATGGGAACTTTTGCCCTATGTTCTAGAAGGCTCCAACCATTTGACCTTGAGAAGGCAAAGTGGCTTCTTCAAACCTCTCTAAGATTTAACTTCTTCCTCAGGTTTTGTGGGAGACCTGCAAAGAGCCAGGTGACAAAATCTGATGAAAGATGGGTACATTCCTTACCTTCACAGAAAGGTATAAACTCATACCCACACTGAGGAGTCCCTTTTTTTTTATTGTGAAATTTTTCTTAACCATTTTAAAGTGTGCCATTTACAGTTTCTTTTATTTTTAATTTTTTTTTTTTTTGGAGTGTTGTTGCTTTACAATGTCGTGTTAGTTTCTTTGCTTTTGTTCAGTCACCAAGTCGTGTCCTACTCTCTGGGACCCCATGGACTGTAGCACACCAGGCTTTCCGGTCCTTCACTATCTCCCAGAGTTTGATCAAACTCCTGTCCATTGAATCAGTAATGCCATCCAACCATCTCATCCTCTGTTGCCTTCTTCTCCTTCTGCCCTCAATCTTTCCAGCATCAGGTTCTTTTCCAATGAGTCAGCTCTTCGCATCAGGTGGCCAGAGTATTGGAGCCTCAGCTTCAGCATCAGTCCTTCCAATGAATATTCAGGACTGATTTCCTTTAGGACTGACTGGTTTGATCTCCTTGCAGTCCAAGAGGCTCTTAAAAGAGTCTTCTCCAGCATTATAGTTCTAAAGGATCAATTCTTTGGCACTCAGCCTTCTTCATGGTACAACTCTCACATCTGTACATGACTACTAGGAAAATGATAGCTTTGACAGTACTGATCTTTGTCAGCAAAGTGATGTTTCTGCTTTTTAACATGCTGTCTAGGTTGGTCATAGCTTTTCTTCCAAGGAGCAAGCGTCTTTTCATTTCATGGCTGCAGTCACCATCAGCAAAGTGAATCAGTCAGACCTATACATATATCTCTTCTTTTTTGGATTTCCTTTCCATTTAGGTCATCAGAGTGCATTAAGTAGAGTTCCCTGTGCTATACAGTAGGTTCTCATTGGTTATCTATTTTATACATAGTAGTGTATATATGTCAATCCCAGTCTCCCAGTTCATCCCAACCTCCTTCTCCCCTTGGTGTTCATACATTTGGTCTCCATGTCTATGTCTCTATTTATTCTTTGCAAATAAGATCATCTATACCATTTTTATAGATTCCACATATATGCGCTAATATATGATATTTGTTTTTCTCTTTCTGACTTACTTCACTCTGTATGACTGTCTTTAGGCCTGTCCCTGTCTCTGCCTTTTTATGGCTAATATTCCATTGTATATATGTACATCTTCTTTGTCCATTCCTCTGTACAACAAGGGGAGTTCTAAACAGGGGACGGGCCTGACCCGGTGCCTAGGTGATGGGTGGCTGGGTGGGCAGAGTGGAGGTGGGGAGACCAGTAAGAATGCTGAGGCAAAGCCTCCATGCCAAGGTAGAAGTGTACTAGTTCTGGATGACAAACCCCTGCCCCAAACTCTAAGGCATCCAATAGTCATCTTATTATTATTTAAAATTATTATTCTTGACCGTGCCATGTGGCTTGTGAGATCTTAGTTCCCCAACCAGGGATCAAACCCATGCCCCCTGCAGTGGAAGCGCAAAGTCCTAACCACTGGGCCACCAAGGAATTCCCATAGTCGTCCTCTTATATTCACAGTTTCTGTGGGTCAAGAATTCGTGCAGGGCATAGCAGAGCCATCTTATTTAGCAGCTGGAGCTGGCTGACTAGGACCTCGTTTAGATCATGGGTCAGGACAGGCACACACAGCCTCTTTTCATGACTGCTTGGGTTTCCTCACAACATGCCAGCCCCAGCAGTTACACTGTTTATGTGGCATCTCTGGGCTGTTGCATGAATGTACTTGCACCACCCTCTGTGACCTGGCCTTGGATACCACACAGCATTCCTTCTACCACTTTCTGTAGGTTACAGGTCACAAACATGCCCAGATTCAAGACAGAGGTGATATAAATCACCCCCTCAGTCGGGAGGAGTGTCAGGGTCCTGTGGGAAGAAGACCACACGGGGTGGGGGATATTTCAGTAGCCATCTCTGAAAAATGCAATCTGTTCCTAAGGGCCTAAACCTACTCCTGCCATACCCCTCCTCCACGCCTGGGTCCTTCCCACTGTTTCCTGTTGGCTGCTCAGGAACTTCTGGCTCATCCCTCAGGCTCTGAAGGTTGCTCTCTGTGCAGTTCTCAGCAGAGCCCGCCAGCCCGCAGGCTTCTCTTCTCCTGCCCTGCCCTGTGAGGAGTCTGATGGCTTCCAGGAGCAGCCCTGAGGCTCACTGTGCGTGATGCCTGGTGCCTGGGAGAGAGACTGATATTGGCATTCTGGGGGGAAAAATATATATATCTGCTTTCCTGCAGAGTTCTCCAGCAGGAAACCAAGAGCTTGGCTGCCTTACAGACCCTCCCCTGCCCCCAGCCTGCTGCCCCTGCAGAAATGTCAGGCAGCTCCCACCTGCAGACCCAGCAGGGAATGGCAGCTTCAAAGCTTTGCTGTTGCACAGCAATGGCGATGGCAGGAGAATGGAGCCCCAGGGGCAGGGCCATCAGCAAGCTTTCCCAAGCCTTGAGTGAGGCCGAGGCTGGCGCTAGGGACTGCAGCGGGGACAGAGCACCCTGTAGTTTCAAGACATCACTGTGTGTGTTGCCACAATTAACCCCCCACCCAACCAGTCTCCATTATTCATTTGTTCATTCATCCATCTATCCATCCATCCATTTGGTCCTCCTAATCTTTCATCCTACTGTCCTAGCAATGGGGGTACAGCAGTAGAGGAGACAGACCGTAAACAACCAAAGAGATTTCGAACTCTGGGCAATGGGAAGAGAAAAGTCCATAGAAGGAGATGATGAGGAAGAGAGTGAGGGAGAAGGAGTGTGGCTACTCTAGAAAGGCCATTGGGAACTGCTTTTTTAGGTGATCTTTGACCCAAGCCAAGATCTGGGCTTCCTCAGTGGCTTAGCAATAAAGAATACACCTGCAATGCAAGAGCTGCAGGAGACTTGGGTTCAGTCCCTGGGTAGGGAAGGTCCCCTGGAGGAGGGCATGGCAACTCACTCCAGTATTCTTGCCTGGAGAATCCCATGGACAGAGAAGCCTGGAGGGCTTCAGTCCATAGGGTCGCAAACAGTCAGACATGACTTAAAGTGAAAGCAAGCATGTGTGTGTCAAATCTGGGGAAGAATGTTCCAGGTGGGAGAACTGCAGGTGCAAAGTCCCTGAGGCAGGACCCAGCCAGGCTTGTTCAAGGTCCCATAAGGAAGCCTGCATGGCTGGATCAGAGGGTCCAGAGCACTCCCCCCGCCACCCCATAGGCCCCTGCTGCCTCCCATTTCAGCCACACCTCCCCATTCTCTGCGGTCTCCCCAAAGTTTCTTACCGCCTAGCTTTTGCTCATATTGCATTAGGATTTGCCATTATTTTTTAAACAAGAAGCAGCGAGTCTGCATTCCTGAGGATGGGAACATTTTTCAGAATCACTCCCTTGAGCAGGGAAGTAGGAAGAGCAGCTAGTCTAAGAAGCCCTCGAGAGAGAGGCCTGTCGAAGAAAAGCTGGAGGAGGGAAGGTGGGGGAGACTGAATGAGGCTGGGATGAACGAAGTGGGGGGCACCGCAATGCTCACTGCCAGAGTGCTTTGACACTTTACAGGCACCGGCCTGGGGCAGGTCCACTGCAGGCCCACCAGGCTTCTCTGTCCATGGGAGTCTCCAGGCAAGAATACTGGAGTGGGTTGCCCTTTCCTCCTCCAGGGGATCTTCCCAACCTAGGGATGGAACCCGGGTCTCCTGTGTCTCCTGAACTGCAGGTGGATTCTTTACGATCTGAGCCACCAAGGAATCCCTCAAATCTCTCTGGGCCTGTCTTATCAGCTCAGGCTGCTGTGAGAAAATACCATCAATGGGACAGGTTGAACAAACATTAATATCTCAGTTCTGGATCTTGGGATCAAGGTGCTGGCAGATTCTGTGTCTCCTTTGTCCCTGGTCTTGTCTGTGTCCTCACATGGTGAAGGGAGCTCTCTGGGGCCTCTTAATTAAGGGCACTAATCCCATATGTGGAGGCTGCACCTTTGTGACCTCATTACCTCCCAAAGGTCCCACCTCCTAATATCATCACATAGGAGTTAGTTTCAACATAAGAACTGGGGAGGAGGGGGACACAAACATGGGAACAGCTTCAGGCGAGGCAGCTGGGGAATGAGTGTAAGATTGTTAAGCAGTTTCTGGACAGTTGAAAGATGAGCTCAGCCTTGCTAATGAGGTCAAAGTTGCCACCACCTCCTCCCTTAGGGCTCGTGGGAGCACACCACACTTGCTTCATGACCACTTGCAAGTTTATCTTAACTGCTTGCTCTCCAACTCCTCCTGGGGTAATGGGGACCCTGTTAGGTAATCTTGCCTGTCTCTATATTCCCTGGTCCCTCCTGGGAGGGGCAGTGCTGCTCCTTCCAGCCACCACTTCCTTGCAACGACTCAGTTCATTCCACAGGATCCCGAGTGCCAGCACAACAGTGGGGGGCCAACCTTGAACTCAGCAAAGAGGAACGCTTGACTATTTCCAGTTGGAAGGCTGTGCAATGGCTGGGAATTTATGAGCCTGCTCTAAGTAAATGCTCAGCGCTTTTGTTAAGGGAGAAGGGAAAGTAAAACCCCCAATCAACACTGGATCGATGTGCTTTTCCCCAGCCAGCAGCCCAAGGCCTCTGCAGCTTCGGCAGTTCAGGCAGCCAGAAAAAAAAAAAAAAAAAGCCACAGCCGCAAGACTGCAGCTGGGGACAGCCATCTCTGCCCAGACAGTCCTACACTGACATTATATTTTGTTCCCACGGTACAAGGATCATCCTGCTTCCCAGGGAACAGCTGAATAATCCCCTCCTGTGTATCAAGTACATGTTGACATCCTGTAGTGCACTAACTTCACACCATCTACCTTCCAAAAGACACAGCACTACTGTCTCCAGTTAACAAAATGGGGGCCCAGGGAGGTGGAGCAGTTTCCCTATAATCCCATCCCAGGTTGGGATGAACTCCAAGTCATTTGACTCAAACCCTGAATCCATAGAAGAATGTGTGTGTTGAATCCACTAGGAATACACTTGGCTGTAAGTTACAGCAACCTGGACAGAGAGTGACTTAAATCTTGAAGTCATTCATTGTTTACATAAGAGGACATCAGGAAGTAGGCAATGCCCAGGTAGCTTCAATAGTTCCTCAATATCATAACATAGGGTTGACATCTCTGAAATTGTCTTAGCGGTTTCCTCGTGGTGACAAGGTGACTGCCACAGCTCCAGACATCACCTGCTCACACAATGATATTCAAAAGCAGGAAGGAAAGTAGGCTAAAGGCTACATGGTAGACTGGATGACTTGAAATCAAAAGCAGTTCACCCATGGACAAAATATAAAGGATGCTGCATTTTTTAAAAATTTGTGGTAAAATTATATAACTTAAAATTCATGATTTCAGCATTTTAAGAGTACTGTTCAGTGACATTGTGTACATTCACATTGCAGTGCAACCATCATCATTGTCCATCTCCATTACTTCTTCATCTTCCCAAAGTGAAACCCTATTCCCATTAAACGCTAACTCCCCATTCCCCATTCTAGCCCCTGGCAACCACCATTCTCCTTACGTCTCTATAAATTTAATTACTCTACGTGCCTCATGTAAATGGAATTATACAGTATCTGCCCTTTTGTGACTGGCTGATTTCATTTAGCATAATGTCCTCAAGTTTCATCCATATTGTAGCTAGTGCCAGAATCTCCATCTTTTTCTTTTCTTTTTTTTTTTTTGGTACAACTGGGGGAAAAAAAAAATGGGACATCTTATTTGCTTGGATTCCGTGTCATCAGAAGTTATGCCAGTGGTCATGCCAGGTGGATATGTTATAAAAAACACTGATTTGACTATTTCAGTGCCTTACCATCTCTGTGAGCTAGTCATGCTAAGCTCCTGTTTGCGAGGACAGCACTAATAACCTCCAGGAGCATTCTTAGCCTATCTGGCATATGGTATCCAGAATGGGAGAGGGAATTTTTTTTAAGGTTAAATAGCATTCCTGTATGTATATACCACATTTTGTTTACCCATTCATTTGTTGACAGCCTCTTGAGTTGCTTTCATCATTTGACCATTAGGAGTAATGCATGGGCTCTTTTGTTACTTTCATCATCTTCAAAAGCATCTTCAATGATAAAATGACAGTAGTATAACAAGTGCTGTTGAGGACGTGGAAAAACAAAACCTATTGCGGGTGAGGATGCAAAATGGTACAACCACTTTCGAAAACAGTGTGGCAGTTCTTAAGAAGTTTACCATATATCTAGTATATGATCTGGTCATTTCATTCCTAAGTAGACACTAAGAGAAATGAAAACATACATCCACACAGAACCTTGTATATGAATGTTCATAGCCGCATTGATTACGACAGCCAAAAGGGGGATAAAACCCAAAGGTCCGTCAACTAATGAATGGCCAAACAAATCGTGGTCTTTCAGTGGTCTGGAGTGTTTTTCAGCTGTGAAAAGAGAATGAAGTTCTGATACCTGGTACAATGTGAGTGAACCTTGAAAACATGCTAAGTGAGAGAAGTCAAAATCAAAAAGTCATGTATCATAGAATGTCACTCATATGAAATGTCCAGAATCAGCAAATCCATAAAGATAGGAAGCAGATTGCTCGTTGCTATAGGCTGGGGGCAGGGAATGGGAATGGCTACTAAAGGTTGGGGCTTTCCTTTCGGGCTGATGAAAAATATTCTGGAATTAGATAATGATGATGTTTGCAACAGAGCTTCCCAGGTGTCTCAGTGGTAAAGAATCTACCTGCCAATGCAGGAGATGGAGGAGACTCAGTTTCGATCCCTGGGTCAGGAAGATCCCCTGGAGTAGAAGAAGGCAAGTCACTTCAGTTTTCTTGCCTGGAAAATCCCACGGACAGGGGAGCCTGGCGGGCTACAGTCTGTGGGGTCCCAAAGAGTCTGACACAACTGAGTGATTAAGCACGCATGATGGTTGCACAACTATGTGAATATACTACAATCACTGAATCATAGTCTTAAAAAAAGATGAGTGCCAGTCCCAGCCCCAGCCTTGGCCCCAGCATTAAAAAAAAAAAAGAAAATGAGTGACTGTTTTGGAAACTATCATTATTGCTGTTTTATAGATGACAATATTGAGGTTCAGAGACTCAGTGACCCTGGAGAAGGAAACGGCAACCCACTCCAGTATTCTTGTCTGGGAAAGCCCAAGGAAAGAGGGGTGCCTGGCAGGCCAGTCCTGAGGTCTCACGAGTCGGACGCAGCTGAGCGACTAAACTATGAGCACCACCTCGTTTGTGCAATGGTCACAATTCAAAGCGGTGTGAAAACGCCAGCACTTCGCTAGGCACAAAGCAGATGCAGCATCTCTCCTGCCTTCTCCACTTCGGGAAAGAATCGAAAACAGCCCAGTTCTTCGGAGGGCAGACACGAGGGCTGGGGGAGGCGGTGGCTGCTCAGAGAGGCTCGGCCACCTCCCAGCAGCTGTCCCCGGGCAGGGACAGAGGCCACGGCACCGTGTTCCTGCTGCCAGCATGCGGGTGTTTCCTGACACCCCCTTTTGTGCAAATACATCCCCGGTGACGTTCCCGTTGCCATGGCGAGAGGCGCCCTCTTCTATCTAGAGTGACAGTCACCACCAGGCTGGGACCAGAGCCAGCGCAGCCCAAGGGCAGATTAATTCTGCCATCACAAGTCAGGCTCTGCAGGCTCTGCGCCTCCCGGGGAAGGCCAGCTGCCTGGCGCCTTCCCTGCTGGCTGGCTGTTTCTCCCGAGGGGGCAAAAGGAGGGCAGGCAGGGCCTCCTACAGACTTTCACCCTGTTTTCTGAGGAACTCTGGGTGAGGAGAGAGTAGGCGGACACGGGTCTCAGTCCCGGCGCCTCTGTTTATAAGCTGTGTGACCTTGAGCTTCGGTTTCTCTATTTGAAAAGTGTCACCATCAATATCTCCCTGCAGCCTTCTTGAAGGCGATGGCTTATTCATTCAACCAACTTTCGCTGTTCTGGGGACAACGCCTTCCAGCCCAGGAGCTTCTTCCTCTTGAGCCTGCCTCCACCCCGGGCCGGCCCCTCAGCTGACCTCCCTCTGCTTGGAAAGATCATTAGGGGAAGCCACTGGGTGGGAGTTCTAGCTCAAAGAATGTTCCAGAAACAGGATATGTTGCTCTTGGAACTGCATGGCTGGAGGAAAGAGGGATTCTGGTTAATTCTGAGAGGAGGCAGGAGGAGAAGCAAACAGACAAAGAGAAACTGCTCCAGAATGGACCTCCCCTTTTCCCCTGCCACCAGCCCTGACCCCAACTTTCAGGAACAGTTTGTCTTGTTAAAGTCACAGGTGTTTGGGGTGTGGGGTCTCTTTGAGGGAGGCCCCAATAGGACTGGGATCCACACAATAAGGTGAATCAGCAATGTGGGGTCCAAGTGGGGAAGGGGCCATGAGACTACCAGCCCCTCTAGAAGAGATCTCAGGGCGCAGGCCAGGAGGCCTGAGGCTCACATGCCAGCATACCAAGTATCGTGGCTGGTAGCTCCTACATGGGACAGCATGGAGAAACGACAAACCTGCTGGGTCTGGTTAAATAAATGTCCATTAAATGATTAGCTCCAGGATAGAAACTGCTCATCTCCCTGGCCCCTGGAGGAGCCTGGCTCCGATGAAACAGGTTCCTGAGAACCACAGGAAAACTAGCCAGTGACACCTCCTCCGGGCAGCCAACCAGTCTGCCCAATGGAGAAGGCAAGTGATGGGGCATGTCCACACTCGCATGCACCCTTGCCAACAGCTGCAGGGTGGCACACACTCCCAGGGTCACACCCAGACACACACTTGGGTCTGGAATGCAAGAAGGACTTGTGTTAACCCTTTCAAGGCAAGTTCTGTTATTCTTTCTGTTTCAGGCAGACGGAAACTGAAGACCAAAGAGGTTCTGTACTTTGCCTGCAGTCACACAAAGAAGTGGGAGAGCTGGGATTTGAACACTGGAGGCAGAAACCAGTCCAGATCATGGCCCTAAACTGTCTACAGTCATGTGCTCCCAAGGAACAGCGGGTGGAGGCAGAGCAGGGCGGCTCCGGGGTCCTGAGGTCAGGGTGGCACTTTCGTTTCTCTCCCTGCTCTTTTTTCTGGGTCTGAAGCAATGCTAAGCTGGCATCACTTCAAAGGCCATGGTAAGTAAGTGATGGGGAGGTTCCAAAGCAGGCATCCTGATTCCAGAGCCCCACGGGCTCAGCAACCCCCTCCCGGAGTACCCCTTTCCCAAGCCACCCAAACCCTTCTTCGGGCACATGTTGATAGCATCCATCACTCCATTCCTAGAACACTAGAACATCACAGATAATTTATTACACCTTTTTTTAAAGAGGAAAAGAGGTGAGTAGAAGCTTCCAGATTGTTCCAGATGCTTATTAGCTCATGTCAAAGTTCTGGCAGGAATTCTGGAAAACTGTTTGGCAGTTCCTCAAAAGTTAAGCAGAAAACCACCGCACGGCTCGGCAGCAGTCCACTCCCAGGTCCTCACCCAAGGAAAACAGAAACGGGTATCCAGACGAAAACTTGCACGTAGCAGTGTTATTTTTAAGGACACCACATTGGACACCATCCGTTGGTAAACAGATAGACGATGGAATGTTATTCGACCCTAAAAAGGAAAAGAAGCACTGATACAGGCTACTACATGGATGGACCTTGAAAACGTGATGCTACATGAGAGAAGCCAGATGCAACATGTCAGAGATTGTACGATTCCATTTATGTGAAATGTCCAGAATAGGCCAACTCATGGAGACAGAATGTAGCTAAGTGGGTGCTTGGGGATTTAGGGCAGGGGGACATGTGGGTGATCTAATGAGTACAAAGTTTCTTTTAGGGGTATAGAAAATGTTCTGGAAATAGATAGGGGGTGATGGCTGTATAACCTTGTGAATGCACTAAATGCCTCTGAAATATACATTAAAAGACAGAACTTCAGGGACTTTCCTGGTGGTCCAGTGGCTGGGGCTCCTGGTTCCCAATGCACGGGTCTCAAGTTCGATCCCTGGTCAGGGAACTAGAGCCAACATGCCACAACTAAGGGTTCTCATGATGCAGCTAAGGCCTGGCACAGTCAAATAAAAAAATATTTTTTTAAAAAGGCTGAATTTCATAGAATGTGAATTATACCTCAGTAAAAACCGGCTGCTACCCTCTGGACCCCTGCTAATCACCTTCCGTTTACCTGTGTCCCTGCCCCCCCCACACACACACACCATTGCAGGAAACCATGTATATGCCTTCAGTCCCTCTAGGCTGACTGCTCATTCTTGAACTTCACACAGTGAAATTTACAGCCTGTGCTTTTCTGCATCTTGGCTTCTTTCACTCAATAGAATGCACTTGGGATTCTCATGTGTTGCTGTAGGAATTTGCGTCTCATTTTCCTTTTCACTGCTGCAAGTCATTCCCCAGTATATGGACATGTCCTGACCTGTTGGTCCATCTGCCCACTGGTGGACATTTGGGATGCTTCTGGCTTACACCGAGGACGAAGAGGTCTGCTCTGAGCACTTGTGTCCAAATGAAAACAGGTCTAGCAACCAGAGCACTTGCTCTCAGCACTGTGGTTCTGGAAAGGGTGGGTGCTCAAAGAGAGAGGTGCCCGTGGGCAGTGTGCTCACCTGCCCATGGCAAGGGGACGGAAGGATGCTCTGCCGGGTCATCAGGACCCAGACCCTGAAAAACAACCCAGCGGAGTGTGGGACAGAGCCCCTGGGGCCTGGAACTTTGTGGGGAAGGAGGCAGGAAGTCCCAAACTCTGGGGCTGGCCCCAGACTGATGGATCCACAGGTGAACTGTAACACGGAGCGCGCACCAGACGAGCGCCTGCTCCCATTGGAATCCACGTGTGATTCGAGTCCGAGCCTTGCTTTACCAGCTGCTTCCCCCACTGGGCTCTGCCCTGCTCTGAGTCGCCTTCAGCTCCTGCCTGGACTGTTGCAGTGGCCTCCTCCCTGCTCTCTGGGCATCCACCTGGCCCTCCAGTTCTCCTTACAGCAGCCAGAGGGAGCCTGGTCTCGGTGTTCCTGTGCTCCCAAGTCTCAGTGGGTCCCTTCTCACTTCGAGTGAAATCCCAAGTCTTCTCAATGCCTTAAGTCCTGCAGGGTCTGCACCCCACCCCTGCCATGACCACACCTCCCAGCCTTCTCACTGTGGCCACTGCAGGAGGAGGAAGCAGATGGGGTCTCACACCTGGGCAAGGGCCACTCACACAGGACCCTGTGGGCCACTGGGAGGGGTGGTTGTTGTCCAGTTGCTCAGTCATGTCTGACTCTTTGTGACCCCATGAACTGCAGCAGGCCAGGCTTCCCTGTTCTTCACCAAATCCTGGAGCTTGCTCAAACTCATGTCCATCAAGTCGGTGATGCCATCCAACCATCTCATCCTCTGTTGTCCCCTTCTTCTCCTGCCCTCAATCTTTCCCAGCATCAGAGTCTTTTCTAATGAGTCAGTTCTTCGCATCAGGTGGCCAAAGTATTGGAGACTCAGCTTCAGCATCAGTCCTTCCAATGATTAGTCAGGGTTGATTTTCTTTAGGATTGACTGGTTTGTTCTCCTTGCTGTCCAAAGGTCTCTCAAGAGTCTTCTCCAGCATCATAGTTCGAAAGCATCAATTCGACTCTCAGCCTTCTTTATGGTTCAATTCTCACATTCATACATGACTGCTGGAAAAACCATAGCATTGACTATACAGATCTTCGTCAGCAAAGGGAGGGGACCTTGACTTTATTTTCAGTGTGAAGAACTCGGATCCTAAGTTCAGCTTCGAGCCAAGCTCTTGATGTTCATGCTTACATCCATTCTCCCACCAGCCTTAGAGATCAGGAGCACTCGACACCCCCAGTGCACAGATGAACAGGCTGAGGCTCAGAGAGGTGAAGCTGCTTGCTCAGGTGACCTGTCAGACACACCCTGCTCCCTGGAGATATTCTGAGATGGCCCCCGGGGCTGACATTTCTTTCCCTCCACAGAGGTAAATGACCCTGGCCTCAGGGGCACCTTTTCCGGCAGGGCAGTTTCTTTGAAGTCCTTTGAAGCCCCAGCCAGCCGCCTGAAGAACTTCTTCTCCATCTCACCTTCCTCCTGGACTCCTGCCAAGCTTCTCAGCGTAGCTGAGGAAGAGGTGGAGGCCCAGGGCAGGGAGGGTGTTCTCTTTTGTTCCATTTATCTCTCTGGGTTTTTTCAATCACAGATACATATGGTTACCTTTTTCCAAAGGACACGGTGTAAAGGATATCTCTCTCCCATCTAGTTTTTGGGTATCCACTTCTCTGCCCCCGACGCCTCTGCAGGGACCAAGTTCTGTGTGTCCTTCCAGAGGTGAACAAAGGATGCACACAGAGAAATGTACAAATAAAAACATGAAATTATTTCTTAATGGACCAGTGGGAGGGCCCTCCCTTGGTCTTCTGTACCCATCTAGTTTTCTACCTTGAACAATAGAGCTTAAAAATTTTCTCAAGATGTAAACCCAGTAGAAACAGAAAAACATCAGATCAATCCCAACAGAGGAGCATCATGCAAAATCCCTGACTGAGGTTTCTGCAAACCACCCAGCTCATCAAGAACAAGGATAGCCTGGGAATCCATCACAGTTAGGAAGGCTCTAAGGAGAAGTGAGGATTAAACACAACATGCTGTCCTGAACGGGACCCTAGAGAGAAAAGGGCCATTTAGGAAACAGTGAGAAAACCTGAATAAAGTATGGACTTTAGTTAATAATAATGTATCAATATAGATTTCTTAACTGTGGGAAATGCACTGTATGGATGGAAGATGTTAAGAATGGGGCTGGAGAGGGTGGTTCCCTGGTGGCTCAGTGGTAAACAATCCGCCTGCCAAGGCAGGAGACTCGGGTTTGATCCCTGATCCAGGAAGATCCCACATGCCTCGGAGCAATAAGCCGGTGCAAGCCACAGCTACGGAGCCTGCACTCTAGAGCCTGTGCTCGGCAACAAGAGAAACCACTGCAATGAGAAGCTCAAGGTCTGCAACTAGAGAGTAGACCCTGCTCGCAAAAAGTAGGGAAAACCCAAGCAGAGGCGAAGACCCAGCAGCGTCATAAATAAATAAATAAACTACATGGTTAAAAAAAAAAAGAATGGGGTTGAGGGGGACACTGGGTGTGCGATGTTTGGGAAGTCTATGCTATCTTTGTAATTTGTCTGTAAACCTAAAATCATTCTATAAAGTACTTATTAAAAATGTTTTTTTAATTATTTATTTATTTTTGACTGCGCTTGGTCTTTGTTGCCGCACGTGGGCTTTCTCTAGTTGCGACGATTGGGGTCTACTCTCTAGTTGCATTTTGGGAACTTCTCTTGTTGCTGAACATGGGCTCTAGGGTGTGGGGGCTTCCGTAGTTGTGGCGCACGGGCTTAGCTGTCCCGCAAGTGGAGTCTTCTCTGACTCAGGGATCAAGCCCGTGTCCCCTGCATTGGCAGGCAGATTCTTAACCACTGGACCACCAGGGAGCCAAAAATAGTGTATTTTTTTTTTTAAGGATCTATTTTTTAAAAAATCCCTTGAGCTGTCCTCCAAAGGCTAATCCACCTCATGTCCTTTATTATGTGTATATCATCCCACAGTTAAAAAACACAAAACAGAAGTGATGTGTGAACGCAGATCTAAGAGTTTGCTCTGTGCCATGGCTCTGGGGCAGCCTCAACGTTCGTAACAGCTGCATCGTGTTTCATCATCTGGCCATCTCATAACTGATATGCCGGGTCCCCTGTGGATTGACACCAAGCTTGTTTTCAGGCTTTCGCTGCTGTCAGCAACCTGGCTGAGCACGTTTTTGTCTGTCCAAGCTTCCATGCCTCGTGCCAGCCTCACTGCAGGATCAGGTCCCAGAAACAGAACAGTGGCCTCAAAGAGTGCCTGCAGGAGGAGGCAGGGCTTTGACATCACAGGTGAGATCTTCTTCCCAAAGCGAGTGGAGGGAGATGGGGCAGGGTTGGGGGAGGGAAGGGGGCTTAGTGGTTTTATTGAGGGTGGTCAGGGAAAGCCTCTCGGAGGAATATGACATTTGAGTAAGACATAAACAAGAGAGAGCCAGAGTCATGCGAAATGTGTGGGAAAGAGGGATTCAGGCAGAAGGATTAGCACGTGCAAAGACCCTAAGGTGGGGCCATTTCTGGTGTGTTTGAGGAACGGTGAGAAGGACAATGAGCTGGATCCAAGTGGGTGGAGGGAGAGAAGATCATGGGGACTAAAGAGGCCAGATCCTGGGGTCCTGATGCAGCCATGGAGAGGAATTTGGATTGTATTGTGAGCAAGACGGAGAAGTATTTTTCAAAATCTTTTTTCCTTTTTTTGGCCATACCTTGGCATCTTAGTTCCCCAATCAGGGGTGGAACCCATGCCCCTGCAGTAGAAGTGCCGAGTCCTAACCACTGGACCTCCAGGGAAGTCCTGGGATTGGGAACTTTTAAGGAATGGTGGCAGGCCTGATACAGGGTTTTAAAGACCCCTCTGGTTACTTTAGGGAAGAAGGCACAGAGTAACTCTGGGGAGACTGGGGAGGAGGCTATTGCAATAGTCCAGGCAAGACAAGATGATGGTGGGGAGAAGGGGCCAATCTGGGGTGCATTTTGAAGGCAGAGTCAACTGCACTTGCTGAAGTCCTGGGGTACTAGGGCAAGGCCCAGCTGGCGTATATTAGTTTCTTAGGGCCTCTGTAACAAGTACGGACCACAAACTGGGTGGCTTAACAGAATTGTGTTCTCTCGCAGTTCTAGCGCCTAGAAGTGTGAAATCAAAGTGTCAGCAAGGTCATCTCCGTGTGCAGATTCTTTTTTTTTTCCCACATTTATTTATTTGGCTGCACCAGGTCTTAGTTGGGGCAAGAGGAACCTTCGATCTCTGTTGCAGCATGCGGTATCTTTAGTTATGGCATGCAATCTCAGTTGCGGCATGTAGGACCTAGTTCTCTGACCAGGGATAGAACCTGGGCTCCTGCATTGGGAATGCAGAGTCTTAGCCACTGGACCATCAGGGAAGTCCCAATCCCTACACAGATTCTAATGAAGGACAACCCTCCCCTGCCCCCCAACCCCCACCCCGACCCCTTTCCTCCTCTAGCTCCTTCCCTGGAGGTTGCCAGTGATCTTTGCAGTTCCTTGGCTCGAAGCTGCATCCTCCTAACGTCAGCCTCGATTGCCACATTGTTCTCCCTGGGCGTCTCCGTCTTCATTACAGCCTTCTCTCTTATAAGGACACCAGTCATGTTGGATTTAAGGCTCACCTTACTCTGATCTGACTCATCCTAATTTACCTAATTTCATCTACAGTGATCCTATTTCCATATAAGGGTGGGGGTGGGGGGATTACTTTCCAGGCAGAGGGAATTGTAAGTGCAAAACCCCTGAGGCAGGAGAAAGGGCTATCGGTCTCAGACCCTGGTTTTCCTGCAAATCTTGCTCCTGAAGAAAAGACAGAGGCTGAATTCTGAGGGGGAGAGAAAGGAAGTTCTGTGGCCCCTAGTTCATTGACAGCCCTCCTTGAAATTTGCCTATTCCCCACCTCCCCAGGCTGCCCCCATTCTGCTTTCCTCCTCCCTCTCTCTTTCCGGTTCAGGCAGCTAGACTCTCTTATCACCCCTGCACTGGGTTTCCTTTTTAGCTCAAAGGTCGTTATTTTAACACCTGTTGGGAAGACAAGCAGACACGCTCCCAGGGCATGGAGAAGAGGGAATGCTTGGGGATGGGCTGCTGGCAAGGCTGACCTTCAGGACTTAGCTGCCTAGTCTGCCTCATTTTGTGTGGGCTGGGATACTGTCTGTAGCTGAATGATCCACGTGGTTTGACCCATAATGTTTGACCCTGGCTGGAAGGGCAGGGTTCCTCTCTCCATTTGCAGTCTCTAATTTCCTCAAGCTTCACTCTGTCCACATGATCTCTTGTTCTTCTGGAACAAGGCCTGAGTTTCTTTACCATGGCCGCAGCTGGGTCCCAAGAGAGGGAAAGCAGAAATCAGCAGGTCTCTCCAGACCTGGCGTGGAATCACTTCTGCTACATTCTGTTAGTCAACGGGTTCACAGAGCCCACCCATTTTCAGGAGACTCTGCCTCCTGGTGGGAGGAGGCACCTGCAGGGAAAGGAAGAGTTGCTGGTGGCCATTTTCGCAGGGAACCCTCACTCCCCTCCAGCCTGCTTCTGCTGGCCTGGCAAGACCTCTGATACTACAGAGGATAGCACGTCCCAGCTGTGAGATGCCAGTAAGATGTGCAGGCTCTGAGGGGTCTTGTTTTATACAAAAAAGCAGGGAGAGGCATGATACCCGACCAGAGAGCAAACATTCGAGGCTTTTGGCACTGCACTCTGGCTGGTAGGCTGAGTACACAAATTAGATGTTTATGAGAATAAACAGTCATTAGAACTTGAGAATTAGAAAGAAAATAAATACCATCTCAATATATTTTGCTCATGTGGCTCTGAACCCTGCCTGCCTGTGAACTGACTAGTCTCTGACTTGCAGAGGCGCATGGGCACGTATGCACAAGTGTATGTGTATGTATGTTGTAAGCCCTCTAAATGAAAGTGTCTTTTCTGAGTGCCTCAGTCTCCTCCTCTGTAAAATGGGGGCAAGCATAGCACAAAGTGCAGGGTTGTTATGACCGTTAAATGAGAAAATACATACAAATTGATTAAAACAGTGCCTGGAGCCTGATAGGTGACATACAAATATGTCACAATTTTTAAAAACAATCTTACTTATTTGTTTTGTGTTGGGTCTTTGTTGCTGTGAGGGCTTTCTCTAGTTGTGGTGAGCAGAGGTTACTCTCCAGCTGGAGGGGCGCTGGTTTCTTCTAGCAGTGACTTCTCTTGTTGTGGAGCATAGGCTCCAGGGTGCTTGAGCTTCAGTGGTTGCAGCTCCTGGGCTCTAGAGCATAGACTTAGTAGTACTGATGCACGGGCTTTAGTGGCCCACAGCATGTGGAATTTCCCCAGATCAGGGATCGAACCCGTGTCTCCTGCATTGGCAGGTGGATTCTTTACCATTGAGCCACCAGGGAAGCCTGATATGTCATCATTTTAATTAGTGCATTCATTCATTCATCAACTACTAAGAGGCCCCCAAGCAGGGGAGGCCCTTTGCCTAGAGTTCTGGATTCAAAGACTGTTCTAGAGTCCTTGTACCTATGAACATCTCACCACAGGGGGTGCTCTGGGACAGGTTTCTTGAAGAATGAATGATTAGGGCATGGACTTTTCCCTCCAAAGCTCTGGCTTGGAGAGGAGACAAACTTGTAAATAAATCATTGCAAAAATTGCAATAAGAAATGCAAAACAACTCAAGGTATGGGTTTCACCAAGGGAAAAAGGATTGGTTCTGATGGGATTTTAGATCTAGTGGCCAAAGCAAGCAGGGTGCCCTCCTGGATCCCTGGTACCAGGTAAACAATGGCCTCTGACCCCAGTCAGGAGAGGAGAGAGCAGGGTGGGGAAGTCCTTGCACTATGGAAGATGCAGGCTTTGCTGGACTGCAGGCCTTTCCCCTCTTTTGGGTTCACAGCTCCTGAACCAGGGGCTCCTGGTTTCCAGCAGGAGATGTGGGTGGCAGGTTTATATGGGTGGAGGTTTATATCAGGAGGGCTTCCAGGTTTGCTTGTGGGGCGAGTTAATGAATGACTCTCATTTTGAATCAAAACCAGACATCGCCTCCCAGATGTCTGCTCAGAGCAGCTCTGACATCTATGTAGATGCTTCCATACAACACTGGGGTTGAAGAATCACTGGGGGGATCCACAGGCCACAGCATTTGAAATCTTGAGTTGAGGCTACGTCTCAGATCCCCACTGACTGCCAGGGACCCTGTACGTACATCTCAAATGGGGTCCTGGTCCAGACCAGCCACATCATTTGCTGAGTCCTGGTGCAAAATGAAAACACAGGATCCCTTGTTCAAAAACGATTGAGAATTTCAAGGTGATGACTATAGGGCCTTAAACCAAGCTTGGGGCCCTTCAGAGTGTGGCTCCCTGTGTGCCTCACTCAGGAAGCTGGCCCTGTCCCCATCAGCCTCCTGTGGCCAGAGCGCACAGTGGGACACATACATGATAGGTGCGAAAAGTCTAGATGTGCCTAGATTCGTGCACCTCTGAGTTGGCAGGCAGGGATGGGAATCAGGATTGCTGGGTTCTGGAGATTTGGGATTTCTCTGTCACCTGCTTATTTTCTTTTTTTTTTTCCTGCTTATTTTCTTAAGCTACCAAGTTGTTACCATCAGGTCTGTCTTCTTGACTCCCGAAGGGATGACAAAGGCCTGGCAGGAAAGCAAAGTAAACTCTCCAAGGCCATAAAAAAACAAAGGGTGATTGTGCCGGCTCCTAGCTGCAGCCTCAGAAGCAGGTGTTGTGGGGTGCCTGGCTGTGTGTGGCGCCAGCTGAGGTCAGTGCCTTGCATCCAAGAGGTGCTGACTAAGTGCCTGTTCCCACAACTAAGTTGCATTGTACAGTTGGAGGTGGGATGGCACAGTCCATACTTAACCTCTGGGACTTGTGGCCCCTCCCTGCCCTTGAGTGTTGGGAGGGGAAGGAGAAAAGTAGGAGGGAGATGGAAAAGCAAGAAACAGGAATACTTTCAACCCCGAGGCCCCGAAAATGCTGGATCCAGTTGTGGACAGAGGTCCCAGATCTAGAATGATGAGAGGTTACCTTCTGCTCAGCCCCACAGGAACCAAGCGCTCCTGATCCATCAGACTAAATAAGATATACCCCTCTTCAGGCCCTACAAGATCTGCATCGCCCCCCTCCTCCCACTGCTTCCCAGCTATTCCCTGACTGTGCAAGTGTGTACCTGCCTCAGGGCCTTTGCACTTAACAGTTTCCAATACCAGATATTCTCTTCCCTAAGGTATTCACAAGACTCAGTTCCTCTCTTTATCTCGATCTCTGTTCAAATGGACCAGCACCTCTCCCCAATGCTCCTTTCCTTCTGTACTACTTTTGTTTTTTTTAAAGATTTTGTTTTTGGACGTGGACATTTTAAAAGTCATCATTGAATTTGTTAACAATATTGTTTGCTTTGTGTTTAGTTTTTTTGGCTGCAAGTCACATGAGATCTTAGCTCCCTGATCAGGGATCGAACCTGCACCCCCTGTAATGGAAGGTGAAGCATTAACCCATGGATCACCAGGGAAATATCTACTTTAGTTTTCATCATGGTACTCATTATGATATTGTATGTGTTTGTTTGTTGTCTTTCTCCCTCTAGTCAGTTTCCTAGAGGCAGAGACCTGACTTCATCTGTCTTGTTTACCCTTATACTGGAAAAAAAAATACATATATATATATGTATCTCCAAACGATGTATGGTGACTCCCTTTTATACAATGAGAGGGTTTCTCTCCCAATGTTTTTGATAAGTATAAAAGTTTCAAGGTACAAATTAAATAGTCATATGTTTATTTGCACATTTGTGTTCAGTTCAGTTTAGTTCAGTTGCTCAGTCGTGTCTGACTCTGTGACCCCATGAATCGCAGCACGCCAGGCCTCCCTGTCCATCACCAACTCCCAGAGTCTACTCAAACTCATGTCCATCGAGTCGGTGATGCCATCCAGCCATCTCATCCTCTGTCGGCCCCTTCTCCTCCTGCCCCCAATCCCTCCCAGCATCAGGGTCTTTTCCAATGAGTCAACTCTTCTCATGAGGTGGCCAAAGTATTAGAGTTTCAGCTTTCAGCATCAATCCTTCCAATGAACACCCAGGACTGATCTCTAGGATGGACTGATTAGATCTCCTTGCAGTCCAAGGGACTCTCAAGAGTCTTCTCCAACACCACAGTTCAAAAGCATCAATTTTTTGGTGCTCAGCTTTCTTCACAGTCCAACTCTCACATCCATACAAGACCACTGGAAAAACCATAGCCTTGACTAGACGGATCTTTGTTGGCAAAGTAATGTCTCTGCTTTTTAATATGCTATCTAGATTGGTCATAACTTTCCTTCCAAGGAGTAAGCGCCTTTTAATTTCATGGCTGCAATCACCATCTGCAATGATTTTGGAGCCCAAAAAAATAAAGTCTGACACTGTTTCCACTGTTTCCCCATCTATTTCCCATGAAGTGATGGGACCAGATGCCATGATCTTAGTTTTCTGAATGTTGTTAGTAATAGAGTAATAACCATGCCTAATTACATTTATTTAAAGTCACATGTTAAATAAGTAATATAATACATTAAGAAATATGTCTTTTTTTCCGGGCTTACGTTCATGAAATAATGTTCTTTGAGCCCTCCACCCGTACCCTTGACATTGTGTTTTGAATCATCAAATAGACTTTGGCTGAGCCCATCTGCTCCCCATACGTCTAGAACTTTTCAGACAAGGCATTTTTTTGAATCTGCATGTGATGCAGCCACTGGAAATGTTATCCCAGGCCACAAATACCCTTTTGCATAAATTAGGACACTGCTTGTTTCATTTGCTTTGTGGTGTATATTATTGATGAGCTCCAGCAAGGAACGCTTCCTATATTACTTTTTAAAGTGACCTTTAAAAGGTTTGTTTATAGTGACATCCAACACCTATGAATGCAAACTTATAATGGCGAGATCAGATTAAATTTCTTGGCGTTCTCTCTGAATAAATGTCTCGGGGATATGACATAAGAATACCACACATCGTAATTTGAGGTGGTTTCAGGCAGAGGCTGTGTATTTCACCTGGTGGTTTATTTTGAATCTCCTGGGGGAACGTCTTTACCTACATGGATGTCCCTGGGTTCCACCAATAAATCAATGGAATCAAAATTCTGGGTGATGGGGAACAGGCAACTGCAGTTCTTTCTTTTAAAAAAAGATATTTATTTATTCATTTGACTGCGTGGGAGGGGTGGAGGTCTTAGGGGCTTCCTAGGTGGTGCTAGTGGTAAAGAACCCACCTGCTAATGCAGGAAATGTAAGAGACACAGGTTCAACACCTGGGTTGGGAAGAGCCCCTGGAGGAGGGCATGACAGCCCACTCTAGTATTCTTGCCTAGAGAATCCCATGGACAGAGGAGCCTGACGGGCTACAGTCCATGGGGTCGCACAGAGTTGGATACAACTGAAGTGACTTAGCACGTACACACGTGGAGTCTTAGTTGTGACACTCGGGATCTTTCCATTGCAGTGCTAGGACTTCTCTCTAGTTGTGTCCAACGGGCTCCAGAGCACCAGGTTCCATAGTTGAGGTGCAAGGGCTTAGTTGCCCCACAGCATGTGGGATCTTAGTTCCCCAACCAGGGATTGAACCTGTGTCCTCTGTATTGGAAGGTAGATTCTTAACCACTGGACCACCAGGGAAGTCCCAGGCATCTACAGTTCTAAAATGATGACTCTAGTATCTAGCTAGGTTGAGACCCATGAGGCTAATTTTGATATGACTAACTAGTGGTTCCTGAAGTGTGGTCCTCAGCCTCCCGCATCAGCTTTATGGGAACTTAACAGAAATGCACTTCTCAGCCCCAGCCTATATCCACTGAATCACACATCTGGGGGTGGGGCCCAGCAATCCCACCTGGAGGGTTTTCACAAGCCCTCCAGGGAATCCTGATGCTTAGATTAAGGAATGACTCCAAACCAGGCATCTCAGAGCACCAGGAGCAGCAGAGTTTGCCCCGCCTGGAGGCAGAGAGCTGGACTTTGGTCCCTTGCTTCAGTACAGGCAGACCGCAGTGCCAGGAGGTGTCTGCTCCAGACCAGGAGGTGAGCAGGTAGCACTAAGTCAGCCTTCAGAGGAAGGTCCCGGGTGTGGGCCATCAGAGGTCAAGTTCACAGAACCTGGGGAAGGAGGCACAGATTCTGTGAAAGGCCTCCTGGGGATCAGGGCAGGACATCAATGGGGTTCTCTGCACTGGGGCAGGAAGGGGCTAGAATGTTCGGCCTCCGCTGGGGAGGCAGCCTCTCTCATCGACAGCAAGTCTGAGACTTCCCTGGAGGTCCAGTGATTAGGAATCTGCCAATGCAGGGGACACGGGTTCGATCCCTGGTCCGGGAGGATTTCAGATGCCACAGGGCAGCTAAGCCCTGCAGCTATTGAAGCCTGCATACGTAAAGCCTGTGCTCTGCAACAAGAGAAGCCACAGCAATGAGAAGCCCATGCACTCCAACAAAATTAGTCCCAGCTTGTGGCAACTAGAGAGACTGCGCAGCAACATTGAAGAGCCAGTGCAGCTAAAAATAAAATAAATAAATAATAAAACACAGTCTCTTATCCTTACGGAGAGGTGACAGGAGGCCAAAGGGGGAATAAAACAGCAAATCCAGGGAGAATGGCCATAGGGTGAGCAAAAACAGCATCACCGTAAGATCAAACTGCCAGATGGACCACACTTGCCCTCAGCTGGCCTCTATGGTCGGGCCAAGGGGACACCGAGCACCCTCTCCCCATCTTTCTCATCCTTTAGGGGACTACCTGGGGCTTTCTCTGGCCTACTCAGTGCCCTTGGATTCATCCAGCCCGGAGGAGTGGGGGCCAACTGAACTTGAGATGCACCCACCGAAAGGGGAAGTCCTGTCAACATTGCTCACCGCCCCCCATCACAAAAGAACTGTCCAAAAAGAACAGGAATCTCGAGGAGGTAGGGGTGGAAGTTCCCTTGACTTCTCTCTTCACCCGGTACCTGGGGGAAAAAAATGCAAGCTTACAAATGGATTGCTGGCCCCGGTCTATTAGTTCTCTTTAATTCCTCTCGCAGTCATAAAGGGAGAGGTTATTAACGTGAGGTGGCTGGTAATAAACTAATTATGTTGCCGGCAGATCAGGGGTGTGAGGAGAGGCCAAGCCTGGCCCCGGGTTTCCTCTGAGTGAACGGTTCTGAATGATTATGGGTGTCACCAAGCCATCGCCGGCCAGCTGTGCCACGGAGCTGTTATTTACTTGGCACTTTGGGTGGGGCACCAATGCTCAGACAGGTGTCTTTAAATTCCCCGGCCCCAAATGCCTCCTTTCAGCCCAAGATGTGTGACGGGAACTCAAAGAACTGTGGAAAACGCAGAAACCCAAGGAGACAGGATGCTGGGTTTGTCTCCACTTTCCTTGACTCAGTAACCTTGGCAGCGAGACCAGGAATTTCTCTCCCTTGATGGACAGGCTTTTGGCTTGCCTTACTGTGGGTTGTGGCCCCCATGTCTCACTGGAACTATGTGGAAGGGGAAATGTGGGGGAGAGGCTGCAGAGACCTGAGTGTGTGTGTGTGTGGGGGGGGGGGTGGGGGGACAGGGAGGGAAATGAGGAGTTAAGGTTGTGGGTTCAAGTCCCACCAAAGTCCCTGGGTTATGACTTGGGCCCCAAGCCAACAGAGGAAGGACGAGAGGCATAGATGACTCATGGCCATGTGTCCCCAACACAAGCTGGACGACTTTCCAGACCACAGTGGTTTGTCTGGGACTTTCTGGGTTTTAGCATGAAAGCTCCCACGTCCTGGGAAGCCCCTCTGTCCTGGGCAAACTGGCATGGTTGGTCACCTTATTCCAGATGTTCCAAGCAAGAGAGCTGCCCGGAGATGATGGGGATGGCCTGGGAGTCAGACAGATCAGGGTCTGGACTCTGTTGCCTCCACTGATCCTGTGAAACATAGGACCAGTGACCCTCCTAAACATCAGTCTGCTACTGCTGCTGTGAGTGTGCTGGGTCGTGTCTGACTCTTTGCAACCAAATGACTTTAGCTGCCAGTCTCCTCTCTCCATGGGAGTCTCCAGGCAAGAATACTGGAGTGGGTTGCCATATCCTTCTCCAGGGGATCTTCCCAACCTAGGGATCAAACCCGCGTCTCTTGCATCTCCTGCATTGGCAGGTGAGTTCTTTACCAACTGCACCACCTGGGAAGCCCAGCACATCTGTTTCCCACCTGACGAATGGATGGGGGAAAAGTCAAGTCAAAGAATCAGTGGGGAAGTCAATGGAGTAATACATGGAAACGTAAGTGCCTGAATAGAGTGCGGTTCAGAAATAGCATTCATTTTTTAAGAAAATCAGAGGAAGGGACTTCCCTGGTTGTCCAGTGGCTAAGACTCTATACTCCCAAAGCAGGGACCTGGGGTTCAATCCCTGGTCAGGGAACTAGATCCCACATACCACAGCTAAAAGATCCTGTGTGCTGCAACTAAGATCTGGTGGAGTTGAATAAATAAATAAAGAAAATAAACATTACAAAAAAGAAAATCAGAGGAATGTTCACAAAGACCTGCACTGGGGCGGTGTTTGTTACGGCACTATGTGGAATGAAGAGGTTGATACATTCTTATGCCCTTCAGTAGAGGACTGGCTGATGAGACAGGATTTATCTGGACAGTATGGGTTCCTATGCAGCTCTGGGAAGAACATGGAGGTGATGTGAAACTGATACAGAATAAGCTCCAATTATAGAGCATTCAGTGAATATTCAGGAGGCAAAATGGTGTGTATAGAAGTCTATGTTTGTGTTAAAAAAAAAAGGAGGGTATGATTGCTCATCAAGGAAATGTACATCAAAACCACAATGAGACACCACTTCATATCCATCAGGATGAGTACTGCAAAGAAAAAAA
Organism: Dama dama; assembly: GCF_033118175.1. Classification (NCBI taxonomy): domain Eukaryota; kingdom Metazoa; phylum Chordata; class Mammalia; order Artiodactyla; family Cervidae; genus Dama; species Dama dama. The sequence goes on along the minus strand of NC_083685.1, from coordinate 21,551,600 downwards.
AAAGAAACAAAAAAGAAATGTTGGTGAGGCTGTGGAGGAATTGGAACACTCACGCATTGCTGGTGAGAATGTGAAATGGTGCAGCTGCTGTGAAAAATAGTATGGCAGTTTGAAATGTTAAACACGGAATGACTCTATGACTCAGCAATTCCAGTTCTAGGTGTATGTCCAGAAAGAACCGAAAACAGGGATTCAAACAAATCCATGTACGCAAATGTTCACAGCAGTACTGTTCACAAGGGCCAAAAGGTAAAACATCCCAAATGTCCATAGATAGATGAAAGGACCAACAAACTGTGGTTTTATCCATACAGTGGAATATTTTTCAGCCATAAAAAGGAATGAAGTACTGGCACAGGCTACAGCATGGATGAACCACAAAAATACTATGCTAATTGAAAGAAGCCAAATCATAAAAGGCCATATACTGATAGGAAATGTCCAGAAGGAGTAAATCTATCTCAGGGTGGGGAAGATCCCTTGAGGGAGAGCATGGCAACTCACTCCAGTATTCTTGCCTGGGAAATCCCACGGACAGAGGAGCCTGGTGGGCTACAGTCCATGGGGTCACAAAGAGTTGGACACCATGGAAGCGATGTTGCACAGCGCAGCACATAGAGACAGAAAGCAGATGGGTGGTTACCAGGGACTGGGGGAGGGGAGAAATGGAGAATGACTGTTTCATGGGTACCGGTTTTGTTTGGAATGATGAAAATGGTCAAAACTAGATAGTGGTGATAACTATGAATATGTGAAATGTCATGGGTGATAAATTTATGTTATGGATACTTTACCACACATACAAATAATGTCAGGAAGAGGATGTATACAAACTCATACATACACACAAACATATATCCTTGGAAATGTACATAGTACCTCTGGAAGGAAAAGCTGATAACTGTGACTGTCCTAGGGAAGGGGGAGTCAGGGGGGCCAGAAATCCAGGGGAGGAGATCTTTGGACCTGTCGGAACTTGTTTTATCATATGTGTGTATTACTTTTAACAAGTAATAAAGTATTCAGGTGAATTTTGCAAGATGAAGAATGTCAGAAATTGAGGGGAAATACTGAGATGTTAAAAGATGGATCCCTTGTATGGGGTGAGGGGGTCGTATGTTCAGGCAGCAGTAAGAACACTGAATCACACATCCCTGTTGCAGCTCTGCCTTCACCATGGAGGACAAATGTTCTTTCAAATACCACGGGAGGAAGACAAGTTCTACAGAGAGAGTTGAATTGGCTGGGAGACAGTAAAAAAAAAAAAAAAAAAAAAAGACACAAGAGAAGAGCCTGAAGATGGGCAAAGAGCTGGATTTTCTAAAAGGGAAAAATAATATGGAGTCTGGAATCCCCAGATGGGGTATGTCTGACAGCCAGAGTTCTTAGCAGAATTCTGGAACAGAGCTTTACACAGATGGCTCGTGACTATTTAGAAGAAAATATGATAATCACGAGAAGCTAACACAGGTTCACTAAGCTACCTTGTGTTGACTGATGTCAATTTCCTGTTTTCATGGGGAGACCACCCTGGAAGAACAGATGGCCCCTTAGGACCCCACCCTCCTAAAGGATCTGTTGAATAGTGGTTTCATTATCTTTATAGTGGGAATTGGTATCAAGCCCTTGATTGTCTATCTGTTTCTTCTGCATCTGCTTTATCTGACAATGCTATTCCTTTCCCACATGTTTTTAGGACACTTCCCTTAATGGTTGTTTGTCTATTTATAAGCTATTCAGACTTATTTGAAATTTATTTACTTACTTAAACCTGTGCTAGTCAAGAGTCTTTTGACTGCAAGGAAAAGAAATCAAATTCAAATAGCCTTAAGCAGAAATACTTTCAGGTATGGCTGGATCCAGGTGCTTAAATTGGGAATCTGTATCCTGTCATATGTTGTGTCTGCGTCCCTTTGTATTGATTTCATTTTAAGGTTGGGGCTCTTCAAGTGGAGAAAAGATTGTGCCAACAGCTGTACAGTTACCTCTTATCACCGTGGCAACCTGAGCAGCAGGGGAGCATTTCTTGCCTGAAAGCTCCAGTTACTGGGCCAGCTTTGATTGGCCCAATCATTTCTTATACCCATTCCTGAAACAATCACCATGAGTCTGCCCAATTCAGCCATATCCTCTATCCAAATAACATTAGAGATTATTTCATTTAGTGGCAGGGAAAGAAAGTTTCCCTAAAGGAGATGCTATTATTGGGAAGGGAAGGAATGGATGCCTGTCAAGCAAAAACTCAGCCTAATCAAATTATGATTAATTATGCAAATATTGTGCATGGTAGAAAGTCCTAACTGTTATCCCAAGGTCAAAATGAATCTGCTATTATCTCCCTGTGCTCCACGCCTTCATTAATACAGAGAAAGTTAACTAATTGATGGTACCCTGGCTCATGAAAACTAGATGGTGATTTGGGGGGATCTGTTTGTATTTGGGTCATACAGGTGAATTCATGCAAGGTCCTTCTGTCCAGAAGTGAAAGCTGTGCAGGAGAGGCAGAGGTGGGGTTACAAAAAGGCAGCTGCAGGCTGGGCAAGTAGGACTGAGAGCAGAGAGAGGGTGTCCAGGAAACACACAGTGTGAACTACAGTCATAGGCAGAAGCTGTCAACCTCTCCTCTTCTGCACACTCTGCTGGGTTTGGCAAGTCTCCTGGGTGTGCTGTGGTCAGAGGTGGGACCTGTGACTTAATATCTTCCTGATTAAGACAGAGTAGAGCTTTAGATTTGGAATGGCAAGGAAATGTCATTCAAGTGCCAGCTGCAATTGTTTGCAAGCAACTGCCTTTGACGTTGTGTTCCAAGGAATTAAAGGCTTTACCTGGAATCAATGGACAAGGGCTCCAGGATCGACTAGCAATGCCTGTCCTGGGAGCAGAACGTGCAGGGATAGTAGGCTCGCCTCAAGTTTGCTGAGACTGGGTTGGGTCTTCCCAAGGCTGTTCCAAAGAAAGGGGATGTCGAGAGGTCATCCCAGCAAGTGAAGACAGATTTACTTCCACTGAATGCTAAATGAAATAATCTCTAAGCAAATAGCACGCTCTATGCACCGTCTGTTCTCCTAAGCCTCTTTTCTTAGTCTGCATTATCAACAACAGGTGTTTGCTGTTCATTCGACTCCAACCACCAAAAATAGGCATACAATAACGACAGAATAAGACAGCTTCTAAGACTTCAGTCATTCCTGAAAACCTTCACATATGCATAAACCAGTGTACCATTGACTCTATTGTCTAGCTAATATTTTTCTTTAAAGTGCTTTACTTTTCTAGAACTTTTTATCAAAGTATATTAGGCATACAGAAAAGTCATGGGGTTTTTTATTTGTTTGTTTTGTTTCATTTTGTTTTATTCACCACACAGCATGTGGTATCCTAATTCCCTGACCTGGGATCAAACCCATGCTACCTGCGTTGGAAGTGTGAGTCTTAACCATGGACCACCAGGGGAGTCCATAGTCATAGGTCTTAAATGTGCAGCCTGAAGAATTTTCATAAAATGAACACATTGGTGTAAACCAGCACTCATTTCAGGAAAACCACCTTCCTAAGCTCCCCCATGACTCCTGCTGCCCAGACCTCTTTTCAGTCCCATGGGCGACCACTACCCTGTCCTGACTTTTAAACTACAGATTAATTTTGCTTCAGTTGGAAGTTTAAATCAGTAGAATCTTAGTTTTGACTTCTTTGTGTCTGGTTTCATCCATGTTGTCTTGTGTAATTATGGTGTTGCTTACCATTGGGTAAATACGCCACAATTTATGTATCCATTCTAGGTTGATGGGTGTTGGGGAGAGTTTTTATTCTGGGGTGTAATAAATAAACCTGGTATAAACATCCTTGTGCATGTGTTTTTATGAACACATGGACACTTTTCTATATGTATGCATGTGAACTCAGTCGCTCGGTCGTGTCTGACTCTTTGTGACCCCATGGACTGTAGCCTACCAGGCTCCTCTCTCCATGGGATTTCCCAGGCAAGAATACTGGAGTGAGTTGCCATTTGCTTCTCCAGGGGATCTTCCCGACTTGACCCAGAGATGGAACCCAGGTCTCCTGTGTCTGCCTGCTTTGGCAGGCAGATTCTTTACCACTGTACCACCTGGGAAGCCCAAAGGGTGTATACCTGGGCTAGAAAGTGTTGGGGTCATAAGTTGGTGTGTGTTCAGATTTAGTAGATAGAGTTTGCAAAGTGTTTGAACCATTTTACACTCCCACCCAAGTATATGAAAATTTGGTTAAACTTTTTTTTTTAATTTATTTATTTTTATGTGTAATTATCGCAAAGGTCAAAATGGTGGGATATAAACTTATTTATTTGGTTGCTTGGCTTGCAGGATCTTAGTTTCCCAACCAGAGATCAAACCCAGGTCCTCAGCAGTGAAAGCACTCAGTCCCAACCACTGGGCTGCCAGGGAATTCCCTAGATAGTGATTTAAAAAAAAAAATTATTTATTTATTTGATTGCATTAGATTTTTGTCGAGTCATGCAGGATCTTACACAGATGCACACGGACTGTTTAGTTGTGGTGTGCTGGCTCAGTAGTTGAGGCTTTTCGGGCTTATTTGTTCTGTGACATTTAGGATCTTAGTGCCCTGACCGAGGATTGAACCCATGTCCCCCGTATTGCCGGGTGGACTCTAAACCACTGGACCACCAGTGAAGTCCCAAAACTTGTTTTTAAAAGGCAATGGTATAGCTATCACAAAAGAAAAATCAGAATCATTTGCCACAAACAAAAAGGTAATAATAATTACTGTAAAAACTGATAACTATTAAAATGGGTCACCTAAAATCTGTTAAAAATTTCATCACCTAAAGTCACCACACTGCCATCAAGCAGTACAGATGTCACACTTCTGGAAAGACTAGTGGAAGCAGTAATGCTGGTTCTTACCCAGCAGGAGGAACCCTGATTTTATGTGGCTTCTCCACCAGCTGGAAGACCCCAGGGACAGCTGAGCCCTACCCCTAGCTCCAGAGAAGGATCTGACTGGTGTGAGAGTGAGCCAATCCGCCTTGTGTGGGGTAGTTCAGGAATGGGGATGTGACCCAATGCTGGCCGATAAGGTGTTTAAAACTCTGCATGGGGCACACTGACTGTCTGTCTGCAGGCTGGATCTCAGGGCCTGTCAGACCTGGGTTCGGCTCCTGCTTTTCTGCTTCTGCTCTTGGTAACCTGAGCCAGGGTGCTCTGAGTCTCTGGGCTTCACCTGTCAGTGGTGGCTGATGAGGTTGAGAGAAGTCCTGTGTGCCAAACACTTAGCCAGTCCCCTGATCTTAGTGAGTACCTCTCAAATTATCGTTGGTTCTGGGAAGAGGGTTCACATGGGTCCTTTCCCCACTGGCTTCTAGGATGGGGTCTTGAAATGCAATCATCTTGAGCAGCTTTTCATTTTATGGGCCCAGCACGCTTCCGCTGAGCAGCTTTTCATTTTAATTTGGAAAGAAACTAGAAAAAACATCTGCAGTCAGGGCAATGGAATAAGAATTGATGTTCCGGGCCCCACCCTAAGAAGTAGGCTGAAGGGAAAGTAATAGTAGCTGAGCTTTGCAGGCATTGACTCATTTTATTGTCCTAACAATCCTATGAACTAGGTTATCCATTTTACAGATGAGAAAATTGAGGCTCAGCGAGTTCCTCAGAGAGAACATGGCAAAGACAAGATTCGAACCCAGGCCACTGGATGCCTAAGTAATTATCCCTTTGCTGCTGTGAGAGTCCTGGTTTTATTTAAAGACCCATGCCTCTCCATGTGACACAGGAAAGTGTGACCCACCCACAACTCTGAAGAAAATCCAAATTGGTCTCAGACAACTTATCTGATCCTATTTCCCTCGCCAGAGATTGGTTAAATCATGGGCATGGGACCCAGTTATAGCCAATGATATGTGAACTAAAGGCTGCAATGGGCTTTGGGGAAAGGTTTCTTGTTCTCCATGCACTGGCTATTGTGTCTGGATGTGTTAGCTGGAGCAGTGGCAGCCATTTTGTGATCATGAAGGAATTTGAGATGAGAACAAAGTTGAGGATGAGAAACAAAAAACATGGAAAGAAACTGGGGGTCCATAACAATGGCACTTAATGAATCAAACTCAGAACTACTTCCTCTTCTTGATTTCTTTCTTTTTTTTTTTTAGTGTTTTTTTTCCATTTATTTTTATTAGTTGGAGGCTAATTAGTTTACAATATTGTAGTGGTTTTTGTCATACATTGACATGAATCAGCCATGGATTTACATGTGTTCCTCATCCCGATGCCCCCTCCCACCTCCCTCCCCACCCCATCCCTCTGGGTCTTCCCAGTGCACCAGCCCTGAGCACTTGTCTCATGCATCCAGCCTGGGCTGGTGATCTGTTTCACCCTTGATAATATACATGTTTCGATGTTGTTCTCTCAAAACATCCCACCCTCGCCTTCTCCCACAGAGTTCAAAAGTCTGTTCTGTACGTCTGTGTCTCTTTTTCTGTTTTGCATATAGGGTTATCGTTATCACCTTTCTAAATTCCATATATATGCATTAGTATACTGTATTGGTCTTTATCTTTCTGGCTTACTTCACTCTGTATAACGGGCTCCAGTTTCATCCATCTCATTAGAACTGATTCAAATGAATTCTTTTTAATGGCTGAGTAATATTCCATGGTGTATATGTACCACAGCTTCCTTATCCATTCGTCTGTTGATGGACATCTAGGTTGCTTCCATGTCCTGGCTATTATAAACAGTGCTGCGATGAACATTGGGGTGCACATGTCTCTTTCAGATCTGGTTTCCTCGGTGTGTATGCCCAGAAGTGGGATTGCTGGGTCATATGGCAGTTCTATTTCCAGTTTTTTAAGAAATCTCCACACTGTTCTCCACAGTGGCTGTACTAGTTTGCATTCCCACCAACAGTGTAAGAGGGTTCCCTTTTCTCCACACCCTCTCCAGCATTTATTGCTTGTAGACTTTTGGATAGCAGCCATCCTGACTGGCATGTAATGGTACCTCATTGTGGTTTTGATTTGCATTTCTCTGATAATGAGTGATGTTGAGCATCTTTTCATGTGTTTGTTAGTCATCTGTATGTCTTCTTTGGAGAAATGTCTGTTTAGTTCTTTGGCCCATTTTTTGATTGGGTCATTTATTTTTCTGGAATGGAGCTGCAGGAGTTGAGATTAATCCTTTGTCTGTTGCTTCGTTTACTATTATTTTCTCCCATTCTGAGGGCTGTCTTTTCACCTTGCTTATAGTTTCCTTTGTTGTGCAAAAGCTTTTAAGTTTCATTAGGTCCCATTTGTTTAGTTTTGCTTTTATTTCCAACATTCTGGGAGGTGGGTCATAGAGGATCCTGCTGTGATTTATGTCGGAGAGTGTTTTGCCTATGTTCTCCTCTAGGAGTTTTATAGTTTCTGGTCTTACATTTAGATCTTTAATCCATTTTGAGTTTATTTTTGTGTATGGTGTTAGAAAGTGTTCTAGTTTCATTCTTTTACAAGTGGTTGACCAGTTTTCCCAGCACCACTTGTTAAAGAGATTGTCTTTTTTCCATTGTATATCCTTGCCTCTTTTGTCGAAGATAAGGTGTCCATAGGTTCATGGATTTATCTCAGGGCTTTCTATTTTGTTCCATTGATCTATATTTCTGTCTTTGTGCCAGTACCATACTGTCTTGATGACTGTGGCTTTGTAGTATAGGCTGCTCTTCCTGATTTCTTGCACTGTGAAATAACAAAGATCTCGTTGTTCAAGATGATTTGTGCTAGGATTTGTTAATTAGTGATAATGCATGTGAGCTCAGTCATGTCTAACCCTATGGATTGTAGCTCGCCAGGCTTCTCTGTCCATGGGATTCTCCAGGCAAGAATACTGGAAGGGGCTGCCATTTTCTCCTTCAGGGGATCTTCCCAACCCAGGGATCAAACCCAAGTCTCCTGAATCTCCTTGCACTGGCAGACAGATTCTTTACCACTGAGCCACGTGGGAAGCCTGGGATTTGTTACTTGGCTGTAATGGATATAACTGAATGACGGTCAGTTTCTTACAGACAGAAATGTTCTCCTGTCTTGGTTACTGCTTTATCATCAGTACCTGGAACAAAATAGGTGCTCAATTAATATTTGCTAACTAATTGGTGAAGCAGAGTGTCTGGAGCATCCAAATGCAGGTTCAAATAGTAAACACAGCAAAAGTCAGCATCCTGAAAGGGTGATGACTGTAGGCTCTGCTGTCTGACAGACCTGGTTCAAGGCCACTGCTCTACTCTTAAGCCGTGTGATCTTGGGCTGATGATCACACCTTTGCTTTCTTGTGCATAAGATGGAAGTAATAGGCAGAATAATGACCTCCTCAAGGATGTCCACATCCTAATCCGTGGAACCTGTGAATATGTGACTTTACATGACAAAGGGACTTCACCTGTGATTCAGTTAAGGACCCTGAGAGGGAGAGATCATCTTGGATTATCCAGGTGGCCCCATGTAATCACAAGGACTCCTGTAAGAGAGAGGTGGGAGGGTGAGGGTCAGTGAAGCAGATGTGATGGAGAAGCAGAGGTTGGAGTGATGCAGGATCATCAATTTCTAAAAGCTGCTAAAGGCAGGGAAACAGATTCTTCTCAAAGCCTCCAACCTTGCAGACACCTTGATTTTGTAACTCTCTGTAAGACTCATTTTTGGACTTTTGATGCCCAGAAGGATAAAGTAATAAGTTTATGTTGTTTCAAGCCCCTAAGTTGGTGGCAATTCATTATAGCAGCGACAAGGAGATTTATACCAAGTAGCTGATAATTGCATTTACCTCCAAGGATCCTTGCACAGATTCAGGAAGTTCAAGAGTAAACTTGCAATCAGCTCTAGCCATTGTTAACCAGTCTCAGCAGTAGTCATGCCTCTGACAGGAAGTCAATCCTGATTCCTCCAGCTCACACCCACCTCTTCTCTTCTTGATAACCAATAATAATGCTTGACATTTCTGTGGTTCTAACACTATGCGAAAAGCCTTTATATCAGTATCTCATTTAATTTTCAGTCCCAAGAGGAAAGGGCTTTTCACTCCAACAGGAAAGGGCTTGTATGATACCCATTTCACAGAGAAAGAAACTAAGGCATGCAGAAGATAAGAAGGAACATGAGATGGAATGGGAGGAGGCTTGATCCACCTACATTGCACACCCTTCACCAGCTTGACTTAGACACTGATGGCCTTGAGAACAAGATGGGCCTTGTAGCCTTGGTGTAAGCCTTTCCATAAATAACTTCAAAGGAATTGCAGGGAGCATAAACTGAAATTTTTTCTCCACACAGCTGCCAAAGCAAACTGTTTTACAGGTACAAACGGGCTCCACTCCCTTCACCTGGCCCAGACTTGTCTCTGCACCCAGCCTTGCAGGTCTCCTCTCTGCACTGGGATGCAGGGGGTGGGAGGATGGGTGGTTTACATCCTGCCTGCTGAACCTCCCAGACATCTGTTTCCTCCTCTCCACTTCGCTGCCCCTGACCTGACACATCATTTCTCACTGCAAGGCCTCCCACCTCGTGCTGCTCAAAGGGAGAGCTGTTCTGAAACCTGACCCAGACCTGACCACAGTCCCACTGAAAACCCTCCTGGGTCTCCCCAGTGCTTACAGGGGGAAGTCTGGACTCCTTGTGTGGCCATTCAGATTTGCCAGGCTCATCCAATCTACCTCAGGACCTTTGCACTTGCTGTATTCTCTGCCTGAAATGCCTTTTCCAGGGATATCCTTGTGGCTGGCTCTCTCCCTTCACTCAAAGGGGCCTTCCCAGGGACTTACTTCCCTGATGGTCCAGGGGCTGAGATTTCATGCTCCCAGTGCAGGGGCCATGTTCAACCCCTGGTCAGAGAACTAGACCCCACATGCACAACTAAGAGTTTGCACACCACAACTCAAGATCCTGCATCCTGAAACTAAGAGATTCCGCATGCCACAACTAAAGAACCGCATGCTGCAATGAAGATCGAAGATCCCACGTGCCACAATTAAGACCCAGTGCAGCCAAATACATTTTAAAAATATTTAGAAATAAATATTAAATAAATACTAAATTTTATTAAATGTTAAAATGTATTTAATTAAATAAATATTAACTAAACATTAAAAAAAGAGGTCTTCCCTGACCTCCCTGTATCACCTTCTGCTTTATTCTTCTTCCTTCAATACTAGCTGGCATTACAACATGCCATTATATATATTTTTAAATAATTTTATTTATTCATTTTTGGCTGTGTTGGATCTTCGTGCTTGGGCTGGGTCTCTGTTGCTGTGTGGGCTTTTTTCCAGTGGTGGTGAGCTGGGGCTACTCTCTAGTTGCAGTGTGTGGGCTTCTCGGGTTGCGCTGGCTTCTCTTGTTGTCGAGCATGGGCTCTAGGGCTCACAGGCTTCAGTAGCTGTTATACGTGGGCTTAGTAGTTGCCGCTCTCAGGCTCTAGAGTAGCTGATCTGCGGCATGTGGGATCCTCCCAGTTCAGGGATCGAACCCATGTCTCCCGCACTGGCAGAACTTGCCATCGTATAGGGATTTGTTTCTTTGTCTGATGCCGCTCACCAGAAAATAGTCCCTGTGAAATTAGGAAGTGTGTCTCAGGTCCCTAGGTGATAAACATGAGGAGGAAACTTAAGCAGGAGAGGAGGACTGGGAGCTTTGGAGGGGGGCTTGTTTTTAAAAAAAAGGGCTTCCCTGGTGGCTCAGCTGGTAAAGAATCCGTCTGCAATGCAGGAGAACTGGGTTTGATCCCTGGGTCAGGAAGATCCCCTGGAGAAGGGAATGGCAACCCACTCCAGTATTCTTGCCTGGAGAATCCCATGGACAGAGGCAGGCTACAACCCACAGGGTTGCAAAGAGTCGGACATGACTGAAGTGACTTAGCATGCCCAAGGAAGATAACATTTTATCAAAGACATGTAAAAGATGAAACAACAAGTCATGGCCATCTGGGGAAAAGCATTCCAAGTAAAGGGAACGGTCAGTGCAAAGGTCCTGAGGCAGCATCATGGATGTGTTTGAGGAGGCCAGTGCGGTGGAGCAGAGTTTGAGAGGGGGAGACTCACCAGGATGGGCTTCCCAGGCTCTTTCCCTCCCCTGCTGCTGTCCCTCTTCCTTTTCTTGCCTCTTCAACATTGTCTAGTAAAATAGATTGTTCTGGCATGGCAGGTGCAATGACAATGATGATTCCTACCCACCAGATTCTGGGTAATGTTCTAATGAACAGGGGACCATGGTGCGGACAGTGAGCAGCCATATTTTTGGGTATGGGGATATCAACCCTGCACCCCCATTCCATCACTGGTATGAATGTCTCCTGTAAATAGTGGGAACTACAGTCAAAGCAAGGAGCCAACTGGGTCTTGTGGGACGGTACAAGGAAGGCTCCAGAGTCAGATGGAGCTGGGCTTAAATGTGAATTGCTTCCCATTGATGACTTTGGGCTGGTGATTTACCACTCTGAACCTTAGTTTCCTCATCTGTGCCTTAGTTTTCTCATCTGTATAGTGGGAATGGTAGCAGTCCCAATCTTACCAGGTTCTTGGGAGGCTCAGTGAAATACCGTGAACAGTTGATGCTTATAACACTATGTACCAGACACTGCCTGATCTATGCACATTAATTTGTTTAATTCTCACAGTCATCCTGGGAGGGAGGGTCTGTTACTGTTCCCCATCTTACAGATTAGGAAGCAAGTTGAATCACTCGCTCAAGATTACTGTTCCGAGAGCATGTTCTTAAGTCCGATTTGTTTGTAAGTCTGACAAAGTTAGCCTAGGTACCCAACTAACACAATCAGTTGTAGACAACATACTGTAATAGGTTTCTAATACTTTTCACACAAAGAATAGGTACATAAAAAACAAACACAAAAAATAAAGAGAAGAGAGGGGTGGGATGGGGTCGGGGGTGGGAGGTGGGAGGGAAGTTGAAGAGGGAGGGGACATATGTATACCTATGGCTGAATCATGTTGTTGTAGGGTAGAAATCAACACAATATTGTAAAGCAATTATCCTTCAATTAAAAATAAATAATTTTTTTAAAAAGAAAAATAGTTTTAAAATTATTTATTTATTTTTCGCTGTGCTGGGCTTTTGTTGCTGTATGTGGGCTTTCTTTAGTTTTGATAAGTGGGGGCTACTCTCTTTTGTGGTGGGAATCAGTAGTTATGCAACTGGGGCTTGGTTGCTCCACAGCATTTGGGATCTTCCCGGACTAGGGATCGAACCGGTGTCTTCTGCATTGACAGGCAGATTCTTAACCTCTGGACCAGCAGAGAAGTCTAACATTTTTAATCTTACAGCACAGGACCTTGAAAAGTAAGGCAGTACAACAGCTGGTACACACATTTGCATCTTTGAAAGTTCAAAACCTGAAGGTTCGTATGTAGGGGACTTACTGTATTCCTTCTTCCTTTGCTTGTTTGTTTTCTGAGTCCCTAAATCTTGCACAGAAGTCAGGGTGGTGAGTTGCCTATGTCGTTGAGGCAGAGCTTCCAGACAGGACACTCAGAGACACGCGGCAGAGCTGGGCTGCTAGGGAGCTCTGTCCCCTGTCCCAGGCAGGAAGCCGCCCTCTGAGTGAGGTGCTGCCCCCAGATGCCACTTCCAGAACCTGCGCCCCTGCTGCAGTGCACCCAGCTCAGTGGCCAGACCCTCTCTGTACCCTGTGAACTCTGTTCTGAATTCTAATACTACCTACGGATTGCCGGAACCAGGATCCACACAGAACCCTCACTGCAAGGGAGTCTGGGAAGCATGTGCGTGCGTGCATGCTAAGCCACTTCAGTTATATCCAACTCTTTGCCACCCTGTGGACTATAGCCCGCTAAGCTCCTCTGACCATGGGATTCTTCAGGCAAAAATACTGGAGTAGGTTGCTACGCCCTCCTCCAGAGGATCTTCTGGACCCAGGGATTGAACCCACTTCTCTTGCATCTTCTGCATTGGCAGTTGGGTTCTTTACCACTAGCATTGCCTGAGAAGCCCCTGGAAAGCATACTTGTTGGCTTATGCCATCCAGAAGACATGCCAGGAGGAGGGAGGGATGAACACTGCCCTGCTTGGAAGCTCTAAGTGAGCTGGATCCTGGGCCCAGTCTATTAAATGTTTGTTGAGTGACTTAATGAGGTGTAAGAGTTGGAAGCTGAACCCAGAGTTGTCTGATTCAAAGCTGTGGATCCTTTCCATCTCAACCTGCTCTAGCTAGTTACATGGACCCCACCCCCCCCCCCCCCCCGCCCCGCCCTTGGGATTGCAGAACTCTGTACCCTTTGCACAAACAGTGCTGGGCCTTCAGTGCTGGGCCCTCCTGAGGGTGCTGAGAGGCCTGGAGGGCCTTTCTCAGTCAGCTGAACCCATCACATTGATATTTTTAAAATGAGAATTATTATTCATTTTGTTGGGTAAAAGCCAGAGGGGACACAGGAGGGACACACAAGATTGTGAGCCTCGCCAGCTGTGGACAGGCCTCTGGGTTCTGATCTTGCCTTGACCAGGGGCCTGTGCTCTGGGCCCATATGTGGGGCTGTTCAGGCCAGGGCTGCTCTGAGAACCACGTGTGGTAACCGCTGCAATGTAGATTCTTTTTTTTTTAAAAAAATATTTATTTATTTATTTGGCTTTAGTTGTAGCACATTGGATCTTTACTCATGGCATGTGGGATCTAGTTCCCTGACCAGGGATCAAACCCCAGGCCTCCTGTGCTGGGCATGCAGAGTCTTAGCCACTGGACCACCAGGGAAGTCCCTGCAATGTAGATTCTTATACTGTCCGGACATCCGTGTCGTTGCCACCCTGGGAAGGCTGGGGCTTTTGCTTGGCTTCCCAGGCCCAACCAGGAGGTCAGGCCACCCAGGGGCTAATTCCTAACATTCTCTGGGAGGCTGAAAAACTGCAAATGTGGTGCAAAGATGCCGGAAAGGAGACCTCCTTGAATCTCAAGAAAAAAAAAATCCAGAAGCGCAAGCGGGGATGTCCAAAACCAGATGTCCAAACTTTAAAAAAAAAAAAAAGAAAGGAAAAAAAAAAGAAAAGAAAGAAAAAAAAAAAGAAAAGAAAGAACTTTCATTACGCAACTTTAAACAGTCCACAGGGGATGTGGTCAAAGCAAATGCCCCCCCCATCCCCCACCTCCGCCTCTGAACCCCAATTCCTAGGCATCCCTCCTCCACCCAGAAGCAACTCCTGGTATCAGTCTCTCATGTGTCCTGTTAACCACTCCAAGCTCCTAGGACATCCCTCCATCCTCACTGCCCACTCGTTCATTCTTCTACTGGCCTCACTCTTGTTCTTTAAATATTGCGGGCACATTCCCACCCTAGGGCCTCTGCACTCCTGCTTTTACCCAGATACTGCATGCATGGTTCCCTCCCTCACGTCTATGGTGTCTTCCTTTCCTGATTTACTTTTTCACAGAGCACGGACCACCTGTCAATACAGCATATGATACATTTGTTTAGTTTTTCTTATGCATCTGCACCTTCAGAATGTCAGCTTCAGGAGGGCAGGGACTTTGCCTGTCTTGGTCATTTTGCCAAATTCCCTGAGCCCAGCTAACATGGTGCCCAGCACAGAGTAGGTACTCCTGAGTTTATAAATACCCTTCTGGAAGTAGCCACGCACAGATGAGCACGTGGCTGCACCGTTGATTCCCCATGCTCTTCTGTGCACAAAAGGGACCCCACTGCACGCCCAGGTCTGCACCTGCTTTTGTGCTAAACAATGTATCTTGGAGTTCTGCCCCCATCAGAATGTACAGCCTGTTCTGTGCTCCTCCACGGCTGCCGACTGTTCCATTGGAAGAATGCCCAGGCTCCACACGGCCTGCCCCACTGACGTCCACTCAGGCAGCTCGCCCTGGGGCCGCCGTGAGCAAGGCTGGGGGGAGCTTCGTCCTCCTTGGATGTCTCTGTTCTTACCCCACTGGCTCCTGAGAGCAAAGATGCAAGCAGATGGGCGGCAAACACCCCAGAAATGCAGCCCTGGGAGAAAGGGAGTTGTTTATCTTCAGAGGTAATCAGGCCTATCAGACAGGGGCTTGATCTCATTCCCTGCTTCCTTCTTTCTGAAATGCACACAGTGTCATAAATAAAAGCGCAGACATCAGAGGAAGCCGGGGGTGACACGGCAGTTTCTTGCAGGGAAGGCGGGGGAGGGTGGCTGGGGGCCCTGGGTGACATTCTCAGTGATATTTTTGTCAGACTGCGAGATTGGAGAGGAACTCTGGACTCCCCTGTGCAGGAGAGGATGGGGATTTGGGGAAATGTGCTCCCTTCCAAAATCCTCTGTGTCCTGAAATTTAACTTTCCTATGAGCACCAGGGCATTTTTCCTTCCCTTTAAAGGGCTCTTAGCACACAGGCGGTGACATAACTTTGTATTTTGAATGTCAACTCCCTGCCTGATGCCAGTTCCTGAGGGTTCAGCTTGATCTCCTTTACTCTTCCCTCTCACAGTGCCTGGCATACAGGAAGCGCTTACTAAAATACGCATTGAGGGACTTCCCTGGTGGACCACTGGCTAAGACTCCGAGCTCCCAATGCAGGGGGCCTGAGTTCGATCCCTGGTCAGGGAACTAAGATCCTGCAAGCTGCAACCAAGATCCACTGTAGTCAAATAAATAAATACACACTTAAAATAAAATACATCCTGAATGACCAAAACTGGGATGCATGCATTGAAACCAGGCTTTCCCTCCTCCTACCCACACCGGCTCACTGGGAAAGACTCTGATGCTGGGAAAGACTGAAGGCAAAAAGAGAAGGGGGCGGCAGAGGATGAGATGGTTAGATAGCATCACCGACTCGATGGACATGAGTTTGAGCAAACTCCCAGAGATAGTGGAGGACAGAGGAGCCTGGCGGGCTAGAGTCCATGGGGTCACAAAGAGTCGGACACGACTTAGCAACTCAACAACCACCCACACTTAGGGAAGAGGGTCTCCTGTTACCTTAGGAAGCTTCTATTTCCTGCCCCTACTTGGCCCCTCAACTTGGGGTAGAAAACACGGGTCACTGAGTAGAAAACTGGCCCGGGGAGTTAAGGTTTTGCCGGGGTCACAAACAAGCTGGCCCCTGCAGACCCTGGCCCACCCAGGCATTTGGTATTTGGCTTGGCCGTGCTTATGCTTTAACCAAGGTGACTCTGAGTGCCTTAGGACAGGCGTGGGGGTGTGCCCGAAGGCCCCACCCACACCATTACTCACCTCTCCTCCAGTCACAAGCCTGCTGCTCTTGCCAGGCCCTTCGGGCTTTTACAAATTTGCCCTCTCCCTTTTATTTATCATTATTATTTTTTCTTTGGCAGTGCTGTACAGCTTGTGGGATGTTAGTTCCCTGACCAGGGATCGAACCCAGGACCAGCACAGCAGTGAATGTACTGAGCCCCAACCACTGGACCACTAGGGAATTGCCACCCTCCCCATTTTGTGTGTGTGTTAATCGCTCAGTTGTGTCCTACTCTTTGCGATGCCATGGACTGTAGCCTGCTAGGCTCCTCTGTCCATGGAATTCTCCAGGCAAGACTACTGCATTTTAAGGCACAACAAAAGTATGAAAAGAGTGTGTAAGATCTCCTATGTGTATGCTGTTCTGATGTGCATAGGAGTCTTGCCCCTGTGATGCTCATCCAGGCATCTTTTCGTGTTGTCACTGACAGAGGTCCCGAGAATGAGGGGTTTCCTTCGTGGGTGCTCAGATGGCCAGTCTGGGGAGCTTTTGGGGCCACTGGAGTCAAGGAGGCTTAGGGCTGGGAATTCCCTGGTGGTCCAGTGGTTAGGACCCAGTACTTTTACTGCTGGGGGCAAGGGTTCAATCCCTGGTCAGGGAAATAAGATCTTGCAAGCTGCAAGTTGCGGCAATAGAAACTTAAAGGAGAAAAAAAAAAGCGGCTCAAGGCACCATGCCCTGAAGCCTTCAATCTGACCCTCTAAATGCCTGGTTTCCCCAGGCTTGCCCAGGGCGGGCATATTTTCAGGGCAGACCCACTTGGAGGGGCTGGAAGTTGGATCCGACACTGCGGCTGCCTATATGGACTCAGTGACCCTGAATGGGATATCTTTAGGTGTCAGGCCCTGGGTCCTGTTCAGGGAGGCCCCTTAACCAACCCACCCTCCACCCCCCACCTAGAGGATGAGATAGACAGAGGGAAGGAAAGATTCAACTCTGAAATATCCCAGAGGAGTGAGTATTAGAAAACAGGCCAGTCATGCCCAATTGCGTCTAGATTCTCCAGGGCCAAGTCTGACACCCAGCCATTTTCCTCTGGGTTGTAATTCATTTATTCATTCATTCCTTCATTCTCAGTACACTTTAACTTAGTGCCTATTATGTGCTGGGGGTACTGCAGTGAGTAGACAGATGAGGTCTTCGCTCTCATGGAGCGAACACTCTGATGACAAGACAATATTTAAGTGACATGTCCAGGATAATTTTAGGTGGTGAAAAAAGATGAGGAAAAGCAATAGGGGGGTAGGTTTGTGAGTGCCTCGGGAGTTTTAGATTGAGGGTCAGTGAGGGCCTCTCTAGGGAGGCAGTATTAACGTGGAACTCGAAGTTAGATTCCTGTGTCAGGCAGAGGGAAAAGTGAGTGCGAAGGTCCTGAGGCAGGGGTGAGCTGAATAGTTTGCCAGGTATTTAGGAGGGAAATGTTGAAGGATTGGGAAGGCAACAGCAGGATCCAAGCCTAAGGCAGAATTTGGTTCCTTAGGAGCCAGAGCTCCCTCGATGCATGTAACATTCCTTCTTCACCTGTTCTGATCTGGCCCGGGTCACTTAAGGGATGTCCTTATAATGTCCTCCAGTGACTGTCTAACTCAGTCTCAGTCCCCCCAACCCATGAAATGGGTATATGGAAAGTCTTTCCCTCATGAAGGCTTAATGAACTTTTTGGGAAGCTCTTATTTAACCCTCATTCCCAAGGGGTGTAGGGGCCCTCCAGAGAGACTGTTTGGACTCCAGAGTGTTTGATGGTTTTTCAAAGCTGCTATTCTTGTTAGTTACAAGTGGATCCCTGGGGCTGCCCCTCAGAGTGCAGTGGTGAAACATACAGAACACAGAGTAGCAATCAGGGAAAGGGATGAAATCTGTGGGGAGCCTGATGTAGAGATCTCTTCCAGCTCATCCCTCCAGAGCCTGGGCTCAGAACACCCATCTGGAATTGCTAGCTGAGTGAGCCCAGCTAGTTCGTTAGGTTCTTAATCTCTTAGGGCCTCAGTTTCCCCATCTGCATCGTGGGACCCATCTCAGGAGCCCCCGACCCCCCATCTGAGGATTTCTGGGGGGAGTTCATAAACTCTGAGAACAAGCAGTTGTGTTACTCCCTGTTGTCCATTGAGGATGGGATTAATAATCATGAGAGACAGGAGTGGGCAAGGAAGAGGCCAGGTCCTCTGCAGAAAAATGCTGCCCCTTCTAGGGGTCTGGGCGTTTCCACCTGTAACTTGGTAGGTCCAGAGGGTAGAGGATGGTTGAGTCTCTGCTTGACTCTTTGAGGGGTTTCCAAGTGACACCTTCCACCTCAGGACATTACAAAGCTGACAGTCCCCCTGCCTGCCTGACCTCTTATTCCCCCAGATTCAGCCAAAGCCCAATGGCAACACTTGGGAGGCAGAAGCTAGGAGAAGGAACCCCTGAATTTACCCCCAGCAACCCCCTCCCCACCTTCCGTGCCAAACCCCAGAACCAAATCTCATTGAAATGCAAATCCCAGAGAGTGTTCCCAGGTGACACGTGGGTGGGGGTTTCCGAGTCTGCCTGGTGGGGTGGGACGGGCCCCCCCCAGTTCCTCCCCTTCATCCCCTCCTCCAGGCCCCTCTGAAGGGCTAGTCCTTCCTTCCCTAGGTCTGGCTCTTGGCCTGTGGATTCCCATGGTCTGGCTGGGCACCTCTGGAGCTGGTGGGGCCAGGGTGGGAAAGGAGGAGACATTCATTGACCTGAGACCCCCTACTTCTGTTCCATCCCTCAGCCCCTCCAGACACTTCCCTTTTCCCAGATTTTGTCAGTCTCAGGTGCTTCCCACCGCACCCTCCCCAGAAAAAAAAAAAAAAAAGAGCCCGAGCAGCCTGAGGGGGCCAAGAGGGGCACGTTGCTACTACGGAGGCCGAGAACCCCTGCAGGCACGCTGGAGGCGGAGGCCCGCCCTGCCCCTGGAAACCGCATGGCCGCCTCCCCACCGCAGCCATTCCCCACTCCCCCTGGGGGTTCTCAGATGTTGGCAGATGGCAGAACTGAATCTGCTGAGACGTCGCTCCAAAAAAGGAAAGTTGAACCGAAAAAAAAAAAAAAAAAAAAATTCAAACTCTCTTACATCTTAGGGGAAAGCAGAGGAGGAGGGAGGGTCCCGGTCTGGGGCTCCCGGTGCCCTCTGCTGTTTAAAAAGGTCTCCCCGGCTTTGAGAAAGCAGCCCGGGAGGGGCAGGAGGGGGTAAATGAGGACACACCGGTTGTCAGGGCTGTCCGTGGGGTTCCTGTTGGAGCGGTGAGCGCTTGCGTGTGCGCGGGCGAATGTCCACATGTGTGCTCGTCCCTGACCCTGCCCGCTCATGCCGGCCACACACTTGCAGCATCGTGTGTCTGCGTTTGTGTCCCTTGAAAGTCCCGAACTGGGAGTTCTTGCAATACATTGCGTCCCTAACTGGGAAAGATCAGGGAACACATAGAAATCCTCGCCCTCTAGAAACGGACATTCGTGTGTGTGTGTGTGTGTGTGTGTTCGCCCGCGTGCGTGAACTCCTGTCTGTGTCGGGGTTTGTTTATCTGCGGGCGACCTCATGTCTTAGGAGTCTGCGTCCCAGGCTACGCTCACGCCTGCGGGGCGGGGGTGGGGGGTGGAGGGTGGTTGCGCGTTCCCGCTCGTGCCCACCTGGGTTAGCTCTCCTCTCTGCGGCCCAGTGTGTGAAGGGCCACTGCTGAGAGTCTTGCGCCCTACTGTGTGCCAGACCCCCCAGAGCGAGCTCCACCGCGTGTGTCCCCTCGCTTCTGTGTGGGTCCCTTAAAGGCCCTGTGTGTGGCCCTCCTCGTACGCCCCCTGCCCATCCACTGGTCACTCCAGAGTTAGACTGATAATTTAATAGCTGAAACGCGATGATACTTCGAGTGAAGTATCTGGGGCTGGGGAAGAGGAGGGCGCACGGCCCACAGGAGGAGGAGGGGGCGGGATGGGGAGGCGCTTTCCCCCTCCTTCCTCCTTCAGGGAGCTGCTAAAAAGAAACTCGGCGTCGCGCCCAAGCGTGTGTGTGTCTGTGTGGCAGCGTGTGCACGCGCGAGTGGGTGCGCGCAGGCCCGGGGGAGGCGACGTGGGCCCTTTAAGGAGCCCGAGGGGGCCGGGCCGGGGCGCGTCGGTGCGGGCGGGGAGCCAGGAGCCGGGAGGCCGAGCCGCCGCCTCCCGGGCTCCCGCCCCGCCCCCTCCTCCCCCTCCCGCCGCCGCCGCCGCCGCCGCCGCCGCCGGGGAGCGGAGCCGCGGGCAGGCCGGGCCGCATCGGAGCCCAGTGTCCGCCCGCGCCCCGCCCGAGCCGTGCGCCCGCGCCCTGCGCCCCCGCGATGCGCGCCAAGTTGCGGCCCGGGGACCCGGGGCTAGCGCCCTAGGAGGCGGCGGCGGGAGGATCGCGCCCCGGCTGGAGGCCGGGCCTGCTGCGCGCCCCCAGCCCGATCTGCACCGCCACTTGCCTGAGCGCCCGGGCGGCCCGAGCGCGCCCCGAGCCCGGGCGCCACCGCCGCCACCTCAGCGAGGTGAGTTGGGGCCGGGGGTCCCCGTGGAGGGCCGGGGTGAGGCGCGGGGCGCGCTTCCGGGGAAATCGGGGAAGATCGGTCGGCGCACGCGGCGGAGTTGGCGGGGCCCCTGCACTCCCGAGTTGGCGCTCTCGGGGGGTGGCCTGCTGGGGACCGAGGCGCCCCATAGACACTGCGGCCCGCGTGCGTGGGGGTGCCGGGGAACTTAGGGGAACTCCAGCTCCCCTGCAAGGGGACGGGAAGGAGGGAAGTGGCGTGGGGGGTGGGCGGACGGGGGGGTGCCGTGGAACTGCGCAGGACAGCCCCCCACCGTGTGCCACAGCCCTGGGGGCATGGCCGCCATGCGCCTCCCTCCTCTCCAAGCAGCCCTGGACTTGGGGGGTGACACTGCGCCTTATTTTCCAGCGGTCAGTGCAGCTCGGGGGTGCCCCTGGAGATGGCACCCTCGGCTCCCCGGCCTGGCTGCTGTGGAAGGCGCCTGGGAGGGGTTCCCGCCACGGGGGGCGGGGGGCTTCTGGCGTGGCCGCTCCTGGGCGAGGGGTCCGAGGGCTCTGGGTCGGGGTCCCCGGGGAGAGGCGCCCCTTGCTCCCCCCTCCCCCGTGGGCCGGTGTTCCTGGTGTCTGGGCCTGCCTCCCGCGGCTGGTGACGCCTCATGGGGCCGCCTCCTGGTCCCTCCCCCGGGCTGTGCGGATACTTGGGATGCCACTAGTTTGGGAAGTTGGAATTCAGAACTGATCCCACTTGGGCTGGACCCGGAGGCCCCCGGTCCTAGTGCTGGGGGAGCACCCCCGGAGACTTGGCGGGGAGTTGAGGGGAGAGACCCGTGCTGCGCGCCTTCCCCACCCCGGACGCTTGCAGGAAAAAGCTCGAGGGAGCGAGAGAGGTCTAGGCGGGCGAGCAGGCGAGACACGCTGTACCTGTGAGCTGCTGTCGCACGGGCTCAATTAGCGTGGGGCGCCCGGCGTTATTTTTACATTGTAGGTTTATTTTTTTGGAAGCGAGGGCCCTCCAGCCGCCTGTCGCGCGCTCCGGCTCTCTGAGGGTCTGGTGCAGGCAGCGGAGGCGGATCTGTGCTGTCGGCTCAGCCTCCTCGCTTCCTCCCCCTCCTCCTCCCCCCCTGTTGGTGAGAACTGGTTTTATTATGATTTTTTTTTTTTTTTTTTTTTCCCCTTTTGCAGATTTGGAGGAAGGATGTGTGAGGGAGGCAGGGAGGAGGGACGGGGAGAGGAGCCCTGCAGGCTGGATGAGGGAGTTCTGGGCTTGTTGGGGGTTGTGTTATCCGTGGCCTTGACTTTGCCCTTTTTAAACCAGATCTGGGTCCCCGCGGTTGCTTTGATAGAAGGGGTTCTCCTGGCCTGGAGTGAGCTGGGAGGACGTCCCTGGGTATTGTTATGTACCTCGTGGTGGGTGGCCTTTTTTTTTTTTTTGGATTGAAGTGTAGGGGGAGAGCCCTCTGAGAAAGTAAGAGACCTTGAACCCGAGGAGCTGAACCATTCACAGCCGGCTCTTGCAACGAATCGCCTTTGGTGGGAATCACACTTTTGCCACTACTGGCGGTGTGACTCTGGACAAATTACTCAACCTCCCTGTGCCTCAGGCTTCTCATCTGCAAAGTGGGATGATAATAATAATACCGAGTTTAGAGGGTTGTTGTGAGAACCGAGGGTGGAAATACATAGAAGGTGCTTGTATATGTACCACCAGTTACTGTTATTATTATTCCTGAGTTCTAAAACTTGGTCTTTACTCCAATGGCCTGGAAATTTGATGAGAAGGGGCGGCCGTGCATTTTGCCAGAAGATGTGGTGAAGGGAGAGGGACTTCTTTGCAACCCACCCCCCAACCCCTTGACTTTTCCCCATGAGGACAGAGAAGGGCAGGCGGCGCCTTCAGCCCACTGAACCAGATGCACAGACTGAGTCCGGCTGTGGGATTCATGCTGGGGCCGGCCGCCTGCGGTGAGCGAGGAATCGGAGGCGGCGCTGGCGGCGGCTGCCAGGGCATCCCGGGCGCTGTCTGGCTTCCTCGCGCCGGCTGCCTTGTCTTTGCTTGGAAATTTACCACGCCGCCGCCGGGTGCCCGGGGAGTCTGCGGTGCCCAGACGTGGAGGCGGGTACCCAGCGGGCCCCAGCCCCCGCCTCTTCCCACCGAGCTATTTACGCTTGCTCTGGGATCAATACTATTGATAAAGCCATGTAAATGGTAATGTGGCTGTCAGGCCCCGGTGAGGGATGGAGACCCCCTCAAGGGGCAGCACGCACCCTCCCTCCTTCCCTCAGCGAGGGTTTGGCTACGTGGGAAGGATTTATTTGGCATAATCCGTTCTTTTTTCCCCAATTAATAATACTCATACCACCTCCTAAAGATTTCTGAGGGCTCTGCAAACACGAATTTAGCTGCATGAAAGGCCCGAGCAAGGAAGGCTTGATTGTTCTCCTGGCTTGGGGGTTGGGGGGATTGGCCGGGCTTACACTGGCCCGCTGGCTGGCGTTGGAAAGAGGCCCCAGGAGTCCCGGCCCCCAGCCTCTTGCCATTCAGGCTGGATGGAGGCTGCCTGGACCCGATCCCCTCTGACTGCCAGGTGGTTGGTGGTGGGGTACCTTGTGCTCTGTTCCCAACCCGGCAGTGGGTGGAAAAGTTGGTTCACTCAGAATTTTTTTTCTCGCGGGGCCGGGGCGGGGGGAGTGGGGGAGTGCTGCTAGGCATAACCCAGCTGGAGGGGTCTCCTTTCTGTAAGAAGCAGAGATGCTCCAGCTAGAGACCCGGAGCTCTCACCCCATCCTTCCAACAGCTCTCTGAACCGTAAATCCCCCACATCAAATGCTGCCTCTGACAATAGGGGGCTGAGAGCTTTTATTTGTGTGTGTTTTTCCCTCCTCCTCTATTTCCTCTTCATCTCTTTTGTGCCAACAGCAGCCTCCCCAGGTGATAACTTCAAGACCAAACTCCCTGCCAGGGAAACTGCTTGGAGGAACTGGTCATTTCTGCCCTGGGCACCCAGGGAAGGGGGCCAGGAGGGGACGGGAACCTGGGTTGCCTGCTTGGGGAGGGCCAGGCTGCCCAGGGTCAGGCCAGGGGAGTCCTCTTAAAAGGCTTCTTCCATGAGTGGGTATGCAGAGTCCCCCGAGGAAGTGATGCTTAGGAAAGGTCATCTGGCAAAAATTTTTGGAGGATCCTTGGAGGTGGGGAAGGGACTTTACAACCTGTCAAGTGAAGTTTTGGTTCAGGAGCTGAAAAATACTAAATATGATTTAATAATCCAATAATAACAGCCAACATATATAAAGTGCTTACTATGTGCCAGGTCCACCTTCCTCAGGAATCTGTTTACTATTCATTATTGCACTGTGAGGTCAGGGCTCATATCATCCCATTTTATGGATGGTGAAATGAAGCAGAGAGGTTAGGTGACTTGCCCAAGGTCACACAGTTTGGATGTGGAAATAAGAATTAAGACCTGGGATTACTCATGGCCGCCTTGGTGCAGCAAGGATAAACATACTGCAGACCTGCTCAGTGGAGCTGCCAGAGAAGACAGGAAGAAAGAAATGATGTTTCTTATTTGAGCAGCACCTATAGATCTTTGCCCTGCAGGGCTGGAGACTGAGAACTTGTTCTCCCCAGGATTCGGGGAGGGGGACAGTGCCAGAAGCAGGTCTGAAGTTCCTTTGAAGTCTCATTTTATCTTAAACATTCATGCAAATTTGGCATTCGCTGTGGTGACAGGGCTGTGTTTATTTTGAAATGAAAACATGGTTTTGAATTATTTAGCATGGCGTATTATGGGACTCCAGAAAACTGCATCAGATGAGCTCCTGCTAGCTGGCGGGCAGCCCTGGGGTTCTTTGTAGCTGGAGACCTTGAGAAGTCCTGGGGCGGATGACAGCTTTTTCCGGTTTTACAGATGAGGGCGCAGGTCAGAGGTGCCAGGCCAGCCCCAAGGTCACAAGGTAGTATGCCTTTCTTATGATGATCAAAATCATCATCACTGTCTTTCTTTTAGTCAAAAGTGAGGCTTTTCTGCCCGGGCACTTCCCCACCACCACACCCAGGGGGAGGGAACTTGGGAACTTTCGGTTCAGAGATCCGTAAAGAATCATCCTAAACCAACAGCAGAGGACAGTCTGGGAGTGTTTTGTCTGAGATTTGCACCACTGATCATTGCAAAGTTCCAGTGAGTTGCCGCCCCTGCTTAGCCATGTGCAAGCAGAGTGCCCTGGGACTGATCCCTGCCCCCCTGAGAGTCTGGGTACCCTGGTCTGTACAATGGGCATATTACCCACTAGGGCTGTGGGGTAGGGGGGAAAGGATTAAAGGGCAGAAAGCTAGAGCATTGGGTTTACTGTTCAGCTCTTCAGTTTCTAGTTGTGTGATTCTGGATGGGTTATTTAACTTCTCTGGGTCTCAGTTTGCTTATCTCTAAAATGGGGATGATGATTCTACTTCTGGTTTTATTGTTATGAGGACTCGATGGATGTCATGATATATCATAGGAGCTGTTGTTATTTTGCCCCTCCCTCCTGCTTCCACTGTTGGAGAGGGGAGGCTTCCACTGTGTAGAATTTTTGTTCAACCTAGGTCTTCACTGACAGGCTGGTTGGATGCAAGCTATTCTTCTTTCTAAAAGGCTGCTGGGAAGAATCTTATGGAATAATCTCTTCACTTGAACCTCACGCCTGGGCTTGTTGCTCTCTGGAGGCAGCAGGCTCCTCTCCTGTCCTACTGGTTGGTGATTCCCAGATCTGCCCAGGTTGACCTGGGCCCTTGAAGGCCAAGGTTTTCTGTTCTGCTTTTAATTCCCCAGTGCCTGCTGGGAACTGAAGTTGGAGGGCTCAGGCAGCCTGGAAAGTGGGGGGAAGACTGATGGGGAGGACACAGGGAGCCTCCTGGGGAAGGGCTGAGCTTCCCCTTACTCCTGGGGATGGGGGGTGGTTCTCAAAAGGGCTCCTTTGAATCAGACCTGGCTCAAATCCTGCTCCCCTCCATTAAAAGCCTTTTGGCCTCAGTTTTCTTATCCTTAAATGGGGGAGTGGGGTGTGCAAAATAATACCCCTGGGAAGACCATCTAGGGCTGCAGTGTCCTGGCACTCCTGGTAATGGTGGGGAACGTTCTGGACCTTTGCTGTCCCCTAACCATGAGGTGGGCTTCCCTGGTGGCTCAGACGGTAAAGAATCCGCCTGCAATACAGGAGACCCAGGTTCAATCCCTGCATCGGGAAGATTGCCTGGAGAAGGGAATGGCACCCCACTCCAGTATTCTTGCCTGGAGAATCCCATGGACAGAGGAGCCTGCTGGGCTATAGCCCATGGGGTCACCAAGAGTCGAACGCGACTGAACGACTAAGTGCACATATACACATGTGCAACCACGGGGTATGTGTGGCTTTTGAGCGCTTGAAATGTGGCTAGTGCCGACTGAACTGGTAATTTTATTTCATGTTAATTAACTTACATTTAAGAAGCCAAATGTGGCTGTGTCTGATGGCTGCCCTGATCACAAGGCCCGAGACTGGATGATGAAACAAGATTCAGTGTATGGGAGCAGGGCCTGACTCTCAGCAGCTGATTTTTTCCTTCTTTTGTGTGTTTTTTTCTCTGCCTGGAGCCACCAGAGCCTTGTCATCTTGGAGGGACACTCCACATTCTGTGATCCTGTTACCAGCAAAGCCTGAGGCTCTCCCGGGTGCTGGCCTGGACTCCACAGCCCTCCGTCCACTTTCCCTTGCCCACCTTCCTCATGTCCCCACCTCCTCCTCTCCTGCCAGCCTCTGGGGCAGCTCTGTCCAGGAGACCTTTCTGTGATGGTGCGAATGTTCCAGACCTGTCCTGCGTGCCCAGCACCTTAACCACTCCCCACAGGTGGCGCTGAGCGCCTCAAATGAGGCGAATGTAACCTAGGATTGGAATGTTATTTACTACTTGATTTGAATACATTTAAAATGTAATTTTCCCAATGGCTCAGCAATAAAGAACCTGCCTGCCAATTAAGGAGACTCGGGTTCGATCCCTGGGTTGGGAAGATTCCCTGGAGAAGGAAATGGCAACCCACTCCAGTATTCTTGACTGAAAAATCCCATAGACAGAGTGGCCTGGCAGGCTACAGTCCGAAGGGTCTGTAGAGTCGGACATGACTGAACGGCTGAGCATCCACAACATATGACTAGTGGGCTTTGCTCCTCTTGGGCAACTTGACGATAGAGCCTCGCCTTCTCTGTTTTGTTTTGTTTTTTGTCTTGTGGCTTGTGGGATCTTAGTTCTCCGACCAGGGATCAAACCCGGGCCCCTTGCGGTGGAAGCACAGAGTCTTAACCACCCGACCGCCAGGGAAGTTCCCCTTCTTTCTTGACTCAGGGCCAAATGCCAGAATTCAGGCCACTAACTAGACGTTAGCACCTTTTCTGGTCCTACCAGGCCACCATCCCTGAGGCTGGGGAGCTGGCTCAAGTGTCCCCTATTTCCTCTCCTGCAGCACGGGAGGTAGCCCCAGGTCTGTGCAAAGTGTGGGCAGCTCCCACTGGAGGCTGAGTTGAGGTTCGTGAGTCTTGGACTCAGGCTCAGAAGAATCTCAGGTTTGTAGAGATGATGGTCCCAACTCCTACCTTGTCTGTGTCCACACCTGCAGATACGTTGAGCAGGCCTGCTTCCCATAGGGGCTGTCCTGGTCTGTACTTTTTTCCTGCTATGAATTAACACATTATGGATATCTTTCCATGTTGATAACAACTAGATTAACTTTGGGTGAGGAGACAGCATTGCTTTTTATTTGTCATTTGAAAAATACAGAAAACCCCCAAAATGATACACTCCTAGGGCTTCTCTGGTGGCTCAGCAGTAAAGAATTCGCTTGCCAATGCAGGAGACACAGGTTTGATCCCTGGGTTGCGAACATCCTCTGGAGCAGGAAATGGCAACCCACTCCAGTATTCTTGCCTGGAGAATCCCATGGACCGAGGAGCCTGGTGGGCTCTACAGTCTATGGGGTTGCAAAAGAGTCAGACACGACTTAGTGACTAAGCAATGACAATGTACTCCAACCCTGCCACTTGCTTTGGGCTTTATAAAAACCTATTTTAATAAAAGAAAAAGCATGGGCCTGTTAAAAAAATTAAAACAGAACACAGGAGGTGTCGAGGGAAGTCTCCTTCCTGTTCCTGGCCTTCTGTCTGTGTCCCCCGAGGCAGATACACACGGGTACGGTTTCCTCTCGGAGATACTCCGGCCATATGTCCGCCTCACAGGGACATAGATGTGTGTGTTCCCGTTAAAAACAAGCACACACATGGTATCACACCATATTTATGTCTTACTTTCCTCCTTTCAATTATAATACATCTTGATTTATTCTGAAATATATAGAGAGCCAGGGTTCACAAACTACGGCCTGCAGGCCAAATCCATCCCACCTTCTGTTTTTATATGCCCAAGCTGAGAATGGTTTTTACATTTTTTTGATGGTAGGAAAAAAAAAAAAGAATATTTTGTGACATGTAAAAGTAAGTGGAATTCAAATTTCAGCATCTGCTGTCAAGTTTTATTGGAATGCAGCTATTCCTGGTGGCTCAGGTGGAAAAGAATCTGCCTACAATGTGGGAGGCCAGAGTTCGATCCCTGGGTAGGGAAGATTCTCCTAGAGTAGGGAATGGCTACCCACTCCAGTATCTCGCCTGGAGAATCCCTTAGATAGAGGAGCCTGGCAGGCTACAGTCTATGGGGTTGCAAAGAGTCGGACATGACGGAGTGACTAACACATGCTCATTCATTCGTGTACAGTCTGTGGTTGTTTTTAGGGTGTAGCTGCAAAATTGAGGAGTTATGACAGAAGCTGGAAGGCTGAAAAAAGATGGAATATTGGTTCTCTTGCCCTTTACATTTGCCGACCCCCGATAGCTACCATGTTCTTTTTAGCTTCAGCATAATCTTCCAGGGTTATGCGAAACTGGGGCCCTTAAGAGGGTTGTGAGTTTAAGGGTCACACCAAGTGGGCCCTAAAACCCCTTGTTCTGGAGACTTCTCTGGTGGTCCAGTGGTTAAGAATCCTGCCTTAGAATGCTGGGAATGTGGGTTCGATCCCTGGTCAGGGAACTAAGATCCTGCATGCCATGGAGCAACTAAGCCCACATACCACAACTACTGAGCCCGCGCCACAGCTAGAGAATCCGTGCACTGCAACAAAAGATCCCGGGTGTTGTAACAAAGACCTGACACAGCCAAATAAATAAATAAATATTAAAAACAAAACGAAAACAGCAAACAACCCTTATTCTTGCCTGGCTTGCCGTTCTTGCTGAGTTATGCTGATGCTATTGTAGAATGCAATAGGAAAGTGGGGACGGTTAAGGCAGCTGACTTTTGGCATGGATTTTTGGGTTCTTAGATGATGTTTGAGGCTATAATCTCTTCTGTCCAGGGCTGAAGAATTGCTATAACACCTGGTGCTACATAGTTTTCACACTTTTTGCAAAGTCACTTTAGAACCCATCTTGTTTCCCTCTTTGCTTTGGCCACTAGGAAGCTTAGAGCCACAGTTTGCTGCCTGCCTTCAGCAGTCTAATCTGGTTTGTGTTTTGGACTTCATCCTGATCTCAGATTGGTTCATCCCTGATTTTTCTTCTTGGGCTTGCTCTCTGAATTTTATCTTATCATATGCATTCCTAAAAGTTGTCTCAGTTCTTGAAGGGTGAGCTGGAGCAGACAGGAGCAAAGAAAAGGGAAAACACTTGCAAGATGTTTCCATGTTTGTTCCTCCTGAGTGCCTGTGGGGGTGGGGGTGGGGTGGGTGATTTCCTGATGGATAATTCTAGGGGAAGCCAAAGTCTGGCCCCATGGAGTGTTTTAACAAAGGTCATACCCAGGGCAAGAACTTGGGTCGTTGGGTGTCCATCTTGGGATGGGGCTTTGGCTTCCCAGGTGACTCTAGTGGTAAAGAATTAGCCTGTCAGTGTTAGAGACACAGGAAAGCTGGGTTCGATCCTTGGGTCGGGAAGATCCCCTGGAGGAGGTATGGCAACCCCCTCCAGTGTTCTTGTCTGGAGAATCCCGTAGACAGAGGAGCCTGGTGGGCTATGGTCCATAGGATTGCACAGAATCAGACATGACTGAAGCGACTTAGCACACACTTACGCCTTGGGTTGGACTCAGGAAGATGACAGTCAGTAACCTGGAAGGTGAAATATCCCTATCGGAGGCCCCGGGGCCCTTGTGAACCACTTGGCCTGAAGGAAGGCCCTGGAATCGGATAGGTGACACCTAGCACTCCCCGGTGGAGTGTTACTTCCGTCTGTGCTGTAGCCAGGGCCCAGGGATTTTGGAAGTGTTGCCATAGCAATGCTGAGGGAGTGTCAACACTTAGGGGCCTCTGGGCTCTTATTCCAACCTTGGCGCTCTGCTGATGCTTTTGGATATTTCTGCTTCCTTCTGTTGACCCTGGGATATTTCTCTGAGCTGGAAAGGAAGTGAGGGAAAAAGTAAGCCACGGGTAGAATGAGATGAGACCACAGCCAGCTGCCCACTGGAGTGCACATGTGGGTATATTTCCCAGGGACCCATGGGGCTGACTCTCTGCCTCCTGTCTCCTGGGCTTGGCTTGGTTTTCGGTGACTCGTGTTTGGGTTTTAGGGCTTGTGAATGGGAGCTCAGATGAGCCATGGGGCAGAGTCCAGTGTCTGGCTGTGCAGTGCATTCTAGGACAAGTAACGGAGCCTCTGTATGAAGTGCCTTAGTTTACCCACCAGGGAAAATGGGGTGATGAATGCACACGACCTCAGAGGGTGTGGTGAGGCAAAGGGAGCTAAGGGGCCATTGGAGGCTCGAGTTAGTCCAGCAGGCCCTGTCCTTGCCCCTCACTTTCGTGTCTGCAGCTCATAAAGCCATGGAGCCCATCCTAGGGCCAGGCAGGCAGATCCAGCAGCCTCCTTTACATTGTTCACGGATGTCCTAAAGGGGCTTCAGAACTCCTCTGTCCCAAAATGGACCTGCGGTTCCCCTTTGCCCCCAGACTCCCAGCCTGAGCTTGCTCCCGGAGTGTGGGGCCAGGCCAGAGACCTGGGGGTCATCCCTGCTGCCCTCTCGCCCACTCAGTGCCTGCAGAAACCTCCATTTGTCCTGCCCCTACAGTCTGTCCTGTGGAAGCAGCTGTGGGGTGGGGCCACTGGGGCAGTGCCCTGACCTTACTCAGAGCCCCGTGAGCCCGCAGGGCTTCCCAGCACTGCTTGCCTGAAATCCAGGCCCTTCTCACTGCCTTGGAGGCCTGTCTCCCCAGCTGCCCGCTGACCTCTGACCTCCCCTTGGCTGGCCACCCCTGCAATTAACTGTGTGCTATGTTGGAGTGATGGGGCACTTCTAGCCAGGCAGGTCTGGAGGGATGAGTGGCAGGGGAGTGAATTTTTCTCTGTGGCCTGGGGGTTCCTCTCTGGGAGATGCTGGCAGTCAGAAGTCCCTGAGGCCAGGCCCAAAGGTGCACATGGCGGGGACCCCATGAGGAGGGGGGTGCCTCGAGGGCCCCTGCTTGTCCTCACGCTGAACTCTGATGCCCGCCACAGACCCTCTGGGAGCATCGCCCAGTGCTGCGGTGCTGTCTCCGTGGCCATGGCAACCGCCTGGCACCGGGGCCCTGCTCGTTAGGCTAACGAGGCAAGCCTGCCGGGCCGAGGTGGGGGGCCGGGGACGTGCTGCCCCGGGGCTTGGCGGGGCTTGTCTGCCAGGCCACCAGGCCAGGAGTGGAGCAGGCCCTGGAAGATGCTGCAGAGGCCAGTGGGATCAGGGGTCCTCCAGGGTCCTGGGGGCTCAGGCTTGGTTGGCAGGGTGGGGTTCTGGTGGGAATTATGTGTGGTGGTAACTCCTGTGACCAGTTAAACCAGGAGAGGATGAAATTGCGGGGAGAGATTGAGAGGCGCCCACTTTTTCCCACTGCATATACCCATTAATGCGATCTCCCATCCTCCTGTTTTATTTTATGATTTATCTTTTGGCCACGCCTCGAGGCATTTGGGATCTTAGTTCTCCAACCAAGGATTGAACCTGTGTCTCTTGAATTGGAAGCATAGCATCTTAACCACTGGATCACCAGGGAAGTCCCCCTCTTGAGTATTTTTAACCATTTTCACTTTGGCCCACCTCTGCTGCCTACTCCATCTAAGCCACTGTACTGGGTGGAAGAGGGTCCCCTACCAGCACACCCACCCACTGCCCCCCCACCCCCACCCCCCGCCCCACCTCCAAATTCATGTGCTTCCCTGAACCTCAGAGGGAGGCCTTATTTTGAAATAGGGTTGTTGCAGAGGTAATTAGTTAAGATGAGGTCATGTTAGAGTAGGATGATCTTACATGCAATAATTGGACTGGTGTCCTTAAAAGAAGAGAAAGCCGTGTGAAGATGGAGGCAGACACTGGAGTGATCCATCTACAAGCCAAAGAATGTTGAGGATTGCTAGTTAGATCCATGGAACAGATTTCCTGCCTAGAGGAAGTAAACAACCTACCCGACACCCTGATTTCAGACTTCTGACCTCCATAACTGTGAGAGAATAAATTTGTATTGTTTTAGGCCACCTAGTTTGCGATCATTTGGTAGAGCAGCTCCAGGAAACTAATAGAGCTCCCATCATCCCATCACTTGCTGGGACTATTGCAGTAGTCTCTTCACCAGTCAGCCTGATCATGTTCCCCACATGGCAGCCAGGGGGTTTTGTTTTAGACCTGTCCCTCCTGTGATCAGAGCCCTCCCATCTCAGGCAGCATAAAAGCCAATTCTTAATTATTTATTTTCTTCTTTTGGCTGCACCACGAAGTATGTGAGATCTTCGTTTCTCCACCAGGGATTGAACCTGTGCCCCCTGCATTGGAAGCTTTAACCACTGGGCCATTGGGGAAGTTCCAAAAGTCAACTCTTTATCTTGCCTACAGGTCCCTGCACAGTCTGCTGCCCCCTCCCCATTCCCTTTCAGATCTGTTCCCCTGATCTGAAACCAGCCACACTGGCCTCCTTGCGGAAATTCACTGACATGCTCCTGCCTCAATGCCTTTGCACATGCTCTGCCCACAACACTCTTCCTCCAGGTGTCTGTGTGGCTGGCATCATTCCTTTGCCATCTTCGCTCAGCTGTCACCTTTACTGTGGGTCCTTCTCTGGGCATCTTATTTAAAATTGCACCTTCTCCACCTCAAGCCCTCTCCTCTCCTCCTTTAGTTGTTTCTTAGCACGTGTCTCCTTTTGATGAGCTGTGGTTTCATCTGTTCAAAGTGCTGTTGTCTGTCACCCCTGCTAGAATGCATGTTCCAGAAGGCAGGGACTTTGGTCCACATTCACTGCTGTATCCCGGTTCTAGAACACCTCTGGACACACAGTAGGTGCTCAATAAATGTGTCGAATGTCAGGTGCTGGCTAGGCATGGCCTGACCTGGCATCCCACTGCAGGATGTTTTGGGACCTGAAGTTGTCTGTCTGTCCCTGCGTCTGATACCTTTTCCCTCACCTGAGACCCCCTTCCAACTCACCACAGGACACCACCACCCCCCAAAGTCCCTGGGCCTTCAGCTACTCCCTCCCTGTCTCTCTTGTGGGTGGTCAGGATGGTCCTCTGCAGAGCGGAGCTGGTTGCTCTGGAGAGGCCGGGGTTTGGGATAATAATAATAAGGTCCTGGCTACTCCAGGCCTCAGTTTTCCCCATCCATGAAATGGGCACGATCAGATCACTGGTCTCTCGAGGCTGTTAGGGGGCTTAAGTGAGGTGACACATGCAGGGGCTTACTGGCACTGAGAGCTCAGAGAAAGACTTCAGTTCAATTGGTATTTGGTGGCATTGGTATTTTCAGTATGCTGTGTGGATGTTTCCTTTGCTGTTTTTTTGGAGGAGGGGTGAAATATCATAGCTGGACGACTCCAGGTGCCTGGGAGACTTTAAGCCGGTGTTCCCTCGGGTGGGTGGCCTCTGAATATTCTTGTGATCTGGGACAGCTCCTTCCTGGCTCTGTACACCCCAGACCCCATCCCAGGAAAGGGAGTCCTGTGCTTAGGGGTGGGGATGGGGGAGGTGTGAGGGGAGCACTCCCAGGGCCTAGAAGCCTGTCTGCTGTTCAGTGAGAGAGAAGACCCCAAGTAACTCCATGAAACCCAGGGACGGGAGGACCGCTTCTCCCTTTCTTGAACTGGATTCTTCTTTTGCTCCGAGCCTCAGTTTCCATATCTGAAAAATGGAAGTGTCCTCCCTGCCTCCAGGAGGGGTAGGGTAGATTAGGGCACCTAGGGTGTCATCAGTGATGGTGACCTTCCCTGGACAGGTGGTGTGCATGCCATCTCCCTCCTTGAATTCCTTGTTTGGTCTCTGTGCAGGGCTCGGGGGTTGGAGGTGGAGTCTGAGTTGACAGAGGCTTTCCGGGCAAGCTCACTGCATGCTGTTTCATATTAGCTCATTTAAGCCTCCCAATAATGAGAGCCTCACAATGACCACAATCACACTTGTGGTCAGAACTGTTAATTTCCCTGTTTAATGATGGGGAAGTCAAGGCACAGAGGGGTGATGTCATTGGTTCAGGGCACACAGCCTGTAAGCCCCTTCCTTGGTGTGTGGTTGTTGTGGGGAACATCTGGCCTTTCTTTCTGTCTCCCTCGCCCCCACCCCTGGACTGTGGACCCTGGGGACTGGCCCTGGGTGCCTTGGCCTGGCCTGGCCCGACCCCCTTGAGGTCACCCTCTCAGGCTCCCTGCAGGCTCCCGGGCTCTGCCTTGCAGGAAGCTGACCCCACTGTCGAGACTATAAATAGCAGCCGCAGCAGCAGGCAGGAAGCTGCTCATGGCACCTGGGCTCTGGCTGCTGTCCCCTTGCTGCAGCGCCTCCTGGAACTGAGCTTCTCCTGGTGGAAATGCCAAGGTGGAAGCATGTGTGCACCCCAGGCGTTGCTCTGCAGGTTTGCTGTGTGACCTTTGGGCCCTCCCTGCCCTCTCTGTGCCCCTGAGCCCCTGGCCATGTGTCTGGGATGCCTCTTATATGCCTTATGCCTGGGCCATAAAGAGTGTCTCCAGGGTGTTTGGATGGCAGCCAGGGAGGTGTGGAGGGCTTGGTGGGTGGTTTGACATAGTGGGGGTAGTTTTTTCCTTGGAGGGGAGATAAGTGGGAGGAGGGCATTGATGGAGCCTGGAGAGGGGTGATGGGCCCTTTTTAAAGGGGTGGAGCTGTCTGGAGGGTCCTGGACTGGGAGAT
This sequence comes from Dama dama, assembly GCF_033118175.1. NCBI lineage: Eukaryota > Metazoa > Chordata > Mammalia > Artiodactyla > Cervidae > Dama > Dama dama. The sequence goes on along the minus strand of NC_083685.1, from coordinate 21,516,689 downwards.
GGACCATGGGCGTGGGCACTGGGCATTTGAGACCCATCTTAGGTTGCTGTGTAATTCTTGTATGACCTCTTTGGCCTTGGCATCATCTTCCCAGATTTATCTGCCAGGAAAGAGATGCACAAAGGTTTTGAAGCCAGGAGACTCTGTCACTGTGTCCTCTATCATCTTTCACGTTGATGACTACTATGTCAATATTATTATGTGGGGTCATGGGACAGGGTTCACCTTGTCTCTGTCTGCACTGCCGGGTCCCTAGAGACCCGGCTCCAGCGTGGGGTCAGTGAGCTGTGGTCATCAGGAGCAATGGGGAAAGGGTGCTGACTCACTCCAGGGACGCCCCAGCTGGTCGTGCTGCTGGGTGCATTGGGTGGCCTGTTCCCCGGTCCCTCCTCACCACCCATGCCTGTCTCTAGCCGATACCAGCTATGCAGTGAGGGCTTGGTCCTTGGGGCAGTTTTCCAAGTTTAAGTATCATGCTACAGGTCAGTGGTACCTTGCAAACTTTTCGTTTTCCCAGGGGTTAGGCGCTTTGTTAATGCCAGTGGTATTCTTGACTTAGAATGCAGGGACATGAAGAAGAAAGTTTAACAGGACATCTTCCCTGTTACGGATCTTGCTGGAGTGGGAGATGTACAATAGGTTGATTTATGACTGGTCCCCCTCAAACCCACAAAAGTTGCCTGAGGGAATTGATGGGTGAGTTATTCATTGTCTTAGAGAAGTCTCTAGTGATAAGCCGTAGGGCTCCGCTTGATTCACATTTTCATCAAAGACTAGATTGAGCACCCTTGGGATATGTATTCACCATCCAGGTGACATAAAGGGGTATGCCTTCTCTTGCTGTGTAGGTGTGGGGAGACTGAGTCACGTGGACTCAGCAGTTGCCTCCTAGAGTTCAGGGTTTGTAGAGTGGGCCTATGGAGTGGTTCCCTCGAGCCCCAGAGATTTTTGGAGCCGGTGGCAAGGCAGATAGGTGATGGTCTCCTTCAAAGATCTGTACAATCCGAAATCCCACAACCTGTGATTGTTCTGGGTTACATTGTTGTTCAGTCGCTAAGTCGTGTCCACTCTTTGCCACCCCATGGACTGCAGCACACCACGTTTCCCTGTCCTTCACTATCTCCCGGAATTTGCTCAAACTCATATCCATGGAGTTGGTGATGCTGTCCAGCCATCTCATCATCATGGCAACGGGGAATTAAGGTTGCAGATGGAATTAAGGATGTCAGTCATCCTTTGACCTTGAGATGGGGGTAGTTATTCTGGATAGTTATGGTGGGCTCAGGGTAATCACAGGTGTCCTTATACGGAGGAGGCAGGAGATTTGAAGATGCTGTGTTCCTGGCTTTGAGGATCAAGGATGGGGCAGAGAGCTAGGAATACAGGCAGCCCCTAGAGTCCGAAATAACAAGGAGTGCATTCTCGTGGAGAACCCCCAGCAGGGGCATAGCCCTGCTAACACCCTGATTTTCTCCCTGTTAGATCCATTTCGGACTTCTGACCTCCAGAATTACAAGATAATGAATTTGTGCTGTTTTAGGTCACCGTGTTTGTGAGCATTTGTTACTGCAGCAAGAGGAAGCTCAAACAGAGCCTGTATCTTCCCTGAGAACGCCAGCAGCCAGGGGCAGCCCCGTCACTTAGGTCACGTGTGTCCCCGGCCACTAATAACCTTGGGATCAGACTGAGGGACACGGAGTGAAGATAGGAAGCTGCAAACCATAAAAAGGCTGTCCTGGAGGAAAAAATAAAATGCAAAGAGGAAAAGAAGTCTGGTAGTTCAGCAGTCAAGAGTCTGCCTATTGATGGAGCAGAGGCGGGTTCGATCCCTGGTCAGGGAACTAAGATCCCTTGTGTCTCAGGGCAGCTAAGCTTGAGCACCACAACTAGAGAACCCCATGCGCTGCAACTAAGTCCCGATGCAACCAAATAAATAAATATTTAAAAATTAAAAAAAAAAAAAAAAAAAAGGTCTAGAACCAGAGAGATTGCCAGAGATTTTGGAGCAGAAAAGGAATGGTGTGAGGTAGGGATGTTTGTGTGTTCTTTCTTTCTTTTTTTTCATTCCTTCCAATCCAGTGGGGGTACCTGGCTCAGATGAAAGGCCAGAGAAAACTCTGTGTCCCCAGCCTGTCCCCCACTTTGCTGAGCCACAGATGATTCTCCTGGGTGGGGTCTCCCAAGGGGCAGGTGCTGAACTTTCTCGGAAGAAACGGGCGATGCCACACACTGCTTCCTTCTTGGCTTTATTGGAAAGAGGAAGAAGATGACCCACGCTTTCAGCCCCAAAGGCCTCTGGGCCGGCGTCCAGAAACCTGAAACCTGCAATTAAATGAAACTGGATCCTTAGGTGGGGAGAGCTTCTCCAACCTGGGGGCGGAGGCACTGGAGACCAGGTCCTGGGGACCCGGCTGCTCGTGGATGGGCTATGTGGGGTCCAGGGGCAGGGAGGCTGCCATGGGGAGAGGGGAGAGGTTAGGAATGTTCTAGTCAGCCTTGGTCCAGGAGGCTGGGCTCCAGGCCACCAGCTACGGTGGCCACCTTTTTAAAAAAAAAAAAAAAAATTTACTTGGCTGTGCTGGGTCTTAGTTGCAGCACATGGTGTTCAGTACCCTGACCAGGGATTGAACCCAGGCCTTGGGAGGATGGAGTTTGAGCTACTGGGCCACCAGGGAAGTCCCAGGTGGCTGCCTTTTATTTCCCCCTGCCAAAAAAAAAAAATTGCAGATGACTTTCTGGTCACCTGAGTCCCCTCCCCTGGAGACTACCACTTCTCCACTGAATATGTGCTCTTCTAAAAATGTTGTCACACTTGCAGGGGGCCTCTGCATGCTTTCCCGAAGGACCTAGGAGCCCTGTCTCATCTCTAGGCAGAAAAGATGCACGTGGCCAAGTCCTTCTGTGTGTGCCGCTCTGCAGTTTGCTGTCAGAACGAGCTGTGGGACTCTGCCAGTTTTGTAGGTCAAAAGTGGCCGAATATCGACAGCTTTTATATAACTCAGCCTAGTAATTTCCTCTCCACACTGAGACAGGCAAGCAGACCGAAGTGGTTCCGAGCAGGGATTCTGATGGCGTGGGTTTCCACCCCCTCCATGGCCTCTTAGCAGCTGCGGGGCGTCGCCCTGTGCCTCAATTGCCCTGTATGTAAAATAGGGACTGAAGTAGTATGTGTTTTCTAGAATCGTTCTAAGGATTAAAAATGTAATACACAAGACTGTGTACCTACTGTGTGCTAAGTCGCTTCAGTTGTGTCCGACTCTTTGTGACCCTATGGTCTGTAGCCCGCTAGGCTCCTCTGTCCGTGGGATTTTCCAGGCAAGAATGCTGGAGTGGGTTGCCATGCCCTCCTCCAGGGGATCTTCCTGATCCAGGAATCAAACCCAAGTCTCCTAAGGCTCCTGCGTTGCAGACGGATTCTTTACCACTGAGCCACCAGGGAGGCCTGTGTACCTATTACTATTATTTTTAAAAAATTCCCTGGTGGTCCCACAGTTAGGACTCTGGACTCTCACTGCTGAGGGCCCAAGTTCAATCCCTGGTCAGGGAACTAAGATCCCACAAACCACAGAGCACAGTCAAAAAAATAAAAAATTAGGATTTTGTGGCTTAAAAAACAAATAGTTTTAAATTTTGTACTGGGTTATAGCCGATTAATAAACAATGTTGTGATAGTTTCAGGTGCCCAGCAAAGGGACTCAGCCATACATATACATTTATCTATTCTGCCCCAACCCCCGTCCCTTCCAGGTTGCCACATAACACTGAGCAGAGCTCCATGTGCTATATAGTAGGTCCTTGTTGGTGATCCACTTAAAGTGTAGCAGTGTGTGATTTGTGACGTTTTGATGCAGTTAGATCTCGTTGATGAATTTTAACTTCTGTAGAGATAGCATCTTGTCATGGTGATACAGGACACATGATCGGTGTATTCCCTAGATGCTGCGAGGGTGGGTTGCAGTGTTTGGAGCTTCTCCAAGTGCCTCCAGGTGCTCATGTGCTGTTCTCCTCTGTGTATTCCTGGGAGTGAGATGGCCAGCTTGTGGCTCTCCTAGATAATGCTGGTAGGCTCTGCAAGGGGGCTGCCCTGGCTGGTCCTCTGCATTGGGGTGTAAGATCTCCCCGCAGCCAAGGCCTTCGGTAAGACGTGTGGTTTGACAGCTACCTTACAAAAAAGACTTTCTTGGTTTCTTTTTTACCTTTTTTTGGTGGTGCTGAGTGACATGCCAGATCTTAGTTCCCTGATCAGGGATCAAACTTGCAGCCCCTCCAGTGGAAGCATGGAGTCCTAACCACTGGACCAGAGAAGTCTCTTTCTTGGTTTTCAGAAGCAGAACAGATGTGTTCTCTATAAATTGGAAAATGAAGAAACCAAAAAAGCCTGCATATTAAAAAAGAAAAATGCAACCACATTCCCAACCCCCAGAGAGAGACTGTTGGCATCTTAGTGTCTGTGGGTTTGGATAGAAAGGACCAGTTCTGACCTCTGCTGCCTGGACGTGACCATGGGGAGAGGGAATGGGGAACTGTCTAGATTCTGCAGTCCCTTTTCTAGACCTGGCGGGTCAGAATTTTCAGGAATAGGGCGGGTGTCTGGCGGCTCTGGGACGGGGCTTTGAGTCAGTTGGGCCTGGGCCCTGCCTCTGCCCTGCAGTCTCTGTGTGACACGGAACACAAAACCTCGCCTCTGTGACCTCGTCTCCTTGCAGGCTTTTGTGCATGTTGTAGGTGCTCAATTAATGCTCAAGTGAATGTAGCGCCTCAGGATTTCTCGCCTGGGCATTGCTGATCTTCGGGGTGGATGCTTCTATTTGGGGGCTGTCCTGGGCACTGTCAAATGCTTAGCATCATCCCTGGTCTTTACCCTTGGTACCCTCCACCCATCGTGATAACCAGAAATGATGGCAGAGGTTGCCCAGTGTCCTCTGGGGGAGGGGTGCACAAACACCCCCCCAGGACGCCTGTGGTACATGAGGGCTTTTAGGAGGGCAGAGAGGTCCTGTGAGGGAGTTTTCCTCGGAGTCTGTGTCCAGTGTGTAGATTTTGTTTATTCGGATGCTCTCTCTGAGGGGACCTACTGGGTGCCAAGAGCTATCTCAAGTTCTAAGATGTGGCTGGGATTACATCAGGCAAGTGCAGCCTGGCTGCTCCCCCTCTACCAAGGCATTAGCTGGACACTCTGCTCACCCACTTCTGATTTGGCATCCTGATATGGTGGTGACTTAAGGCCCATCCCTGTCTTAGTCTCCCCATCTGTGAAATGGAAAAAGCGTTGTCCTAAGGGTTGCCACTGATCCTGCGGGGAACCCAGTCACCTTTGTGGGCTTCCCAGGTGGTGCTTGTGGTAAAGAATCTGCCTGCCACTGCAGGAAATCCCATGGACAGAGAAGTCTGGCGGGCTGCAGTCCATGGGGTTGTAACGAGTTGGAAACGACGGAGCAACTAATGCTAGCACTTCCCCAGCCACAGGGCACACAAGATGCTTCATGATTGGTGAGCAGATGATGTGTGCACAGACTTACAGGGCCAGTGTGCACACATCTGCCTTTGGGGGTCGCTGCAATTGGGCACTGAGGGGTGGGGTTGGGGGTGTGAGTGAGGTGTGGGCGGGCCTGGCTGTGCAAGTGGGGGTCTTTGCTGGAGGGTACTCAGCTGCCCTCCTCCTCGAGTCCCTGAGGAGCCGGCTCAGTGGAGATCCCTAAGGCGATTAAGTGGGTTCATTTGATCCTGAACGTGAACTTGAGCAGGCGGCTTATCTCCTGGAGATGAAAGCCGGGCTGGCGAGGAGCCACCTGGCCCAGTTGGGGAGTGCGGGATTTTCTCCTCCACGCCCTGCCCACCCAGGGGGCCTGTGCTAGGGGGCTTTTGCCCCATCCGCCTCCAGTCCCTTCAGGCTGCCCGCGGTGAACCGGGGCCGTGTGCTTTTTCTGTGTCAAATAGCAGCAGGCACTCGCCGCGTTCATTCGTTCGGTCCTCTCCATCTCGTGAGCTAGCAAGGATCACATCATCACTTTCCCTGTGTTTCAGGCAAATGGCTAAGGCTCAGAAAGGTTGGCTGACTTACCTAGAGCCACACAGCATCCTGACAACCCCTGAGGATATTTACAGCATAATCTTGGAAAATCCCCTTTACTCCTTGGCACTGAGATTTCCTCCTGAATACAGTCTTGACTTTGCACAGAATTAACCAGAACAACAACAATCAGTGTATGCCCCATTGTAGTATAAGAGGAAATGGGAGGAAGTTGCTGCTGGCTCCTACTCAGCATGAGTAAGTGTCGATTCGAGGCAAGTGAGATCAGAGGCGTTTCGGCTCTGGAAACACATGAAAGTGATGTTCAAGAAAAGGCTAGTGTTTGGATCAGTTCTGGCAGGTTTTGTTTTTTTTTTTAACGGCCAGGTTATTTGAAAATTGTGTGGGGAGGGTGCCTTTCGTGGCGTGGGACTGTCCCACTGGCCAAGTGCCAGTCATAGGACAGCCAAAAACATCCCTGTCTGTTTCTGAGATGTTCCAGGGTGGGGACCCTGCCTAGGAGACCCCCTAACAACACACAAATAACAATATGCTGTTAGTGGTGGGGGACGAGACCACTGTGGTCGAAACCCTCTCTGCTTTCGTAACAGCAGGTCAGGCACTGTGGTCCTCCTCCCTGCTCCACTGTCTGACCTGGGCACCCATCCAGCCTTCTCCTGGCCTTGGAATCCATCCATTCTTGTTCCTACCATTTTCTTCATGCTCTCTAAAGGAGAATGAGAATCTTCAGTTCCTGGTCTCACATCCTTCCCTCCCTACTTTTCCTCCTCCTATGAGAATAAGACCAGAGACTTTGAGCATGCTGGGGAGCTGTCCCCCACCACCCACCTCCCTGTCATTGATGTATCTCCAGCCACATCCCTCCCCACCCTGGCCTCTGTACTCAGCCTCTCTACTTGCTATTCCCCCACCAGGAATGCTGTTCCCTGTGATTGGCATGGCGACTGTCATCAGGTCTCAGGTCACATGTCACCCTCAAGAAGTCCTCCTGGCTGCCCAGTCAAGCACCGCCCCCCACCCCAAGCCACTATGCCAGCCCCTCACTCAGGACTGTAGTTGTTGATCCATGAAGTTTCTCGGTTGATTCCGTCCCTTGGTGTGTTGTTGGCCTTCCCACATCAGAAGGTCACTTCCAAGAAAGCAGGGGCTGCTTCTGTCTTGTCCGCAGCTGAGCCCCCAGTGCCTGGATCGGCATCAGGACATGACAGGGGCTTCCTGCCAAGGAATCCATTGGCTGTCAGTGTGGATGGCTTGTGTGTTTCTTGGCAGGGAGACCAGGCCTGGCCTGACCTGGAGAAGAAGGAGGATGGGTCCTGGACACAGGGTCCTTGTCCCTTCAGTGGGTTCTGCCCTGTCTGGAACTGACCAGACCAGAGGGCTGGCCCAGGGGAGGGGTGGGTACCACTCGCTGCTATTTCCTGCCCAGGAATAGAGGCTCTTAGTGGGGACCATGGTGGGGATGGGGTCAGTGGGGTGACATTGCCCCCAGGATTATTTGTCCATGTCTGAAGACATTTCATTTGTCCCAACCCTGGGGAGGTGCAACAGGTGTAGTGGGTCGAGGCCAGAGATGCTGTGAACATCCTATAGTGCACAAGTGTTCATGCTAAGTCACTCCAGTCATGTCCGACTCTTTGCGACCCTGTGGACCTGGGATTCTCCAGGCAAGAATACTGGAGTGGGTTGTCGATAAGAACCAAGTGTCTTAAGTGTGAGGACCTGGCATCAGGCCTTAGAAACGCACATCTTGGTTCCGCCCCGGGCAGGGGAGGGCAGGAACACCAAGGTTCCCTTTTCGTGCTGTGTCTGTATTTCTGTGGCCCATAGTATGCCCTCTCCTCCAACCCCCCTGCTTCTAAAGGGACTCTGAACATCCCAGAGTTGCTTGTCCTAGCTGTCACCAGCACCGGGAAGCCTGGCGGTTCCCTGGGTGACATGCCCCATGCCTGCTTGGTTCCACAGTCTGGCTGCCACAGTCTCTCTCGCCTTTCTGGTGGGAAATCCCTCTTGAGAGTGTCCTTTCCAGTACCCTTGTTTACAAATGGGGAAGTGGTGGCCCAGAGAGGGTAAGGAGTTGACCCAGGGTCACACAGCACAACACAGCCTGGATATGGGAGGCCTGATGCTTGAGCAAGAAAGGCCCTGAGCAAGGGACTGTTAGCTCTGGGGCTACTATGGTCCCCTCTCTCCAGCCAACTGGTTCTTCCTTCTGGCCAGATTGCACACTATATCACTACAGTCTTTATGGTTATTTTATAACACTGCAAGTTTTAAAGTATTTCACGTCTGTGTGTATTTATATATATTGTCAGATTGCCTTTCTGTATCATTCAGGACACATTTATTCTTCTTATTTAAAAAATAAATAGTTGGTCCATCCGTACAATGGAATACTATTCAGCCATAAAAAAGGAACGAAGTGCTAATCCATGTTGTAATGTGGATGAACCTTGAAAACATGAGGCTGAGTGAAAAAAACCAGACGCCAAGGGCTGCATATGGTGTGGTCCCATTTCTATGAAATGTCCAGAACAGTTAATCCATAGAGACTGAAAGCAGATGAGTGGTTGCCAGGGGCTGGGGGGAAAAGAGGGGGCATGGAGGCAAAAAGCTCGGTGAGTAGGGGATTTCTTTTCTGAGTGCTGGAAATGCTGGGAACTAGAGCTGGTGACCTCACAGTGCCGTGAATGTAATCAAGTCCACTGAATTTTTCACTTTATAATGGTTATTTTTATGTTGTATGAATTTCACCTCAATTAAAAAAACCCATTTGGGAACTGAAAAAGATACATCTTTATTGGGCTCTTACTGTATGCTCAGCAGTCTGTAGGCATACTTTAACTGAGTCTCTGAGTCCTGTGAGATGAGAATTTCCATTTCACAGGCGAGGAACTGGCTCGGAGATGTGAAGCAACACACCCGGGGTCACCCAGCCGAAAGCAGGGGAACCTGGATTAGAAGCTAGGTCTCAGGCCAGATCCTCAGGTCACCGCAGCTGTGCTCTGCCGACTTTCCTGCCCGCCTGCCCTCCGGCCTGGAACATCCCTGCAGGCACTTCCCTGCTGGGGCCCCGGGTGGGGGCGGGGCTGGATGCGATACAAAGGCCCTGGGGCAGGTGGCTGCTAGCCTAGCGGCCCCCCACCCCCACTCCACCACAGAAGCAGGAACTTTCCAACACAGAGCCCGGCTGTGAATCAGCGCGACTCACTCTGGAGAGTTCGTGGGGCCTCCGGGGCTGTTTTCAGTTTCCGTCGAGTTTCTCACTCTGACTCAGTGTGGGCCCCCGCCGCCGTGCCCCAGCGACCTGGGCTTCTGAGCACCTGCGGGACATCACAGAGAGCCGGCTTTGAGGCTGCCCTTTGCTGGGTGCTCGGGCCTCAGTTTTCTCATCTGTGTAGTGGGGGCAGTGAGGGAGGTGTTTGGGGTGTTTACTGGCATCAAACAGTGGATCCCGGGGGCCGCATGTACCCAGGGTGTGTGTGTGGAGGGTTTTGGTGTGGACATGAAGGGCTGAAAGCTGGGAGCTCCTTGGGGGGACTCAACGGTGGGGAGGCCCACACCCCGTACCCGCTCCAGATCTGTCCTCGGAGGGTCTGAATGGATGGCTGTGTGTGTCCAGGGCATTCTGTTCTCTATGACAGGCCAAGCCCGGTCAAGGGATGGTGGCCTCAGCAGCCTATGTTTCCCACTGGGTCCTACTGCAGAGGCTGGGCGGGGGTCTGTGCAGGGGTATTGTCATCAATACCACCATCAGGCTGGGGGCCTGAGCCTGGGTGTCCTAGGTTCTGGCGGGGCTGGGCCTGGGTCCCTGCGGTGGCGGGCTGGTGAACCCTGATGGTAAGCTTGCCCTGAGCCCCTGCTGTGTGCCAAGCTGTGTGTTTCCGCTCAAAGTAACCCTTGGCATCACCCCCCCCCCCCCCCCATTTTACAGACGGGGAAACCAAGACTCAGAGAAGCCAAGTGATGGCCTCAAGATTAATGACATGGTAGAGCTGGCATTTGTGCCTGAGCCGGCCTTGTTTTAGTTCCCCTGCTTATCGCCTCCCTCTCACAAAAGCATAGGAAGCAGTCTCAGAGGTTTAAGCAACAGGCATGGTCACCTAGCTTGAGCTTGGTGCGGCTGGGATTGGATCTGGGTCTGTGGCCGGATCCTGGGCTGTCAGGACTCTGTGTGTGGACTCGCTTGCCAGGCATCTCTGTCCCCTTCTGTGCAGGATGGGCTGGTCTCCCTGGTGTGCAGGTCCTGGATGCTGGGGTGGGTCAGAGGCTGGTGTTGGGGAGGGGATGGGTTCCCCGTGGAGACATGAGCTTTTACCAGTGTGCAGTGTGTAGAGGGGATGGGGGTGGGGGAGGGGAATGGAGAGCTCCAGAGGTCCTAATCTCCCTCCCTGGACCCGGTCAGTGGGGACCACCCCTCCCTCCCACCCGGGGTCGCTGGACTCTTTGGAATATTCCCTGGGCCCCCCGGGTGACAAATCTCTTTCACCATCTCTTGACCCAGACAATTAATTGCTTCTGGCGATCCATCCATGGTTCCATGACCTCCCTGCTCTCCCAGCCTGCTGCCCTCAAGACTCCACACCTCCACCCCTCCCCAACCCCCCCCCCCCCCCTCCCTGCAGCTGCTAATGGCCCAGACCCTGCTCCAGGGCAGGGAAGCCTGGGGTTTGGGGGTTGGGCCTGGGAACGTTGCAGTGGCTTTCCCTTCTGGCTGACCATCAGGCAGCCTCTTCCCCAGAGAACACTGAAGCTAGCATTTTAGGGCACTTGCCCTGTGTTCCTACAGGGTGGAACTATCTTTACAGAGAGTCCAGGATGGGGCCTCTGAGGGACTTCCAGAGGCTTCTGGAAGTTTCCACCCCACGCAGTCCCCGGTGCCCCATTCCCAGAAAGCCCTCTCTCTTATCTCCCATCCCTCAGGGGACTCCCATGCAGAGGTGATGTGTGGTTAAAGTGGACGCCCAGATGCAAATCTTAGCTGTGGGAACCCTGGGTACACTTTCTTGCCTCTCTGCCTCATTGCTCCCATCTGTAAAATGGGGAGAGTCATGGTAACTCGTGCGTACGATGCTTGTAAGAATTAAACCAGTTAGTAAGCTAGAGGGCTTAGCATGGTGCCCACTCAGAGAAAGCCACGGCAGGGGGGTTCCGGGTGTCTGCCACTGGTGGTGCTGGTGATGGACAGACAGGGCATCTCTTGGGTCTCCGCAGGCCTTGAAGCAAAGCCGCCCACCCTGCCCCACCCCAGCCCCCACCCTGGCCTGGTCTGTGCCGCCTGCCTTGCCTTGCCTTGGGCTTGGCTGGGAGCCAGGCTGCCAACACTGGGTGTGGCCCGAGTCCCCTCCCATCCCTCCCGTTCCTTCCAGAAATGGGTCGATATCCTGGCTCCTTCCTGGCGTCTAATTGCTCCTGTTGGCTGCTGTCTTCACAGATGGCCCCACACCCTGTAGTGAGAAGATGGGAGGTTTCTGAAAAGTGTGTTCCGAGGTCAAATTGAGGGTGGAAGGCGTGGAGGATGGGGTGGCCAAGGGCAGTCGCCTGGGTGCCCATCTCTCTGCCCCTCACCGGCTGTGCCAGCTCAGGCGGATGGCTGAACTATTTTGGGTCTCAGGTTACCCATCTGTAAAATGGGGTCAGGATAGATGGCCCAGAACCTGGCATACCGTAAGCGCACTTACGGGAGGGGACTATTATTATTGCTGTGGTGACCCGCTGTGCTTGTTTCGCCTGCGATCAGTGCAGGTCTCTAGGGAGCCCAGGTGGGTGATTTGGAGGCTGGGGCACTCATGGGCAGGGGTCAGGGCTACTCCTCCTTCTCCTCCTGACTCTGTGCCTCCCTTGGATGGCCCTCGAGCCCCGTGGAGTGGGGCGGTGCCCCCCATGGTTAGGTGGGCTGTGTCCCCTTTGGGCGGGGTCATGCATCACCTTCTGTTGGGCCAGAGCCCCTCCTCCCCGCTTTGTCCTCCCCCAGGCCCTGTCCACTCAACATCCATGCTGGCTGTGGTTTTGATTTGACTGCCCCGCCGCCCCACCCCCCACCCCTCGACTGTCGCTGACTGCCGCAGTCTGGTGGGGAATCAGAGACCTGGGTGAACTCTTGCTGACTGCCTCTCCGCAGTTTCAAGGAGAGCCAGCCTCAGCTGTCACTTGAGAAGGAAAATAAAATACCCCAGTGACTTCTAAATGGAAGGGGCCGCCTCCCTCTCGCTCTGACTGTCTGGCCTGCTTACTACTGCAGTGACAGGGAAGGGCGACACCTGGCCCCAGGGGACAGGGGAGACTTCCTTGTTCATCTAGTGTGAAGAGATGTGCCCGGCAGGCCCAGGAGGTTCTGGGAGGGGTGTTAGTTACCCCCCTAACCCCCTGCCACCTTCTAATGCCTCAGGGCCCTGGCTTGCTCCCGCCCTGGGCACCTGGGTCACACTGCACCTGAAGTCCCCAAATTCAGCATGCAGGGACAGCTTCCAGAAGTTATGCCTGCCCCTTGGGGGCAGTGCTGGGATCTGCAGGGTCCTGTTTAGGGCCTCTGCAAAGCACGTTTTGTGACTGGTTCATCTTGGCCTAGCAAGTTCACACTGCCACGTGGAGGCTTATGTGGGGGTCACTTCCCTTTCCTCAAAGTAGCAGGCATTGCAGTGGTCCCCAGGCCCTGGGTGATTTTTGTGGATCATGACCTATGCTACTGAAGGAGCTTGAGGTGGGAAGGCGGGGGCCGCCAGGGACGGGGGACCCTGGTGGGCTTGCGTCTATGGGGTCGCACAGGTTCGGACACGACTGAAGTGACTTAGCAGCAGCAGCTGGTGAAGGAGCGTCTTTTCTCCAAGGCTGACTCGAAGAGGGACCTAGTTCAGGCCCTGAGGGTCCTGGCTGGGGACCTTGTCCCAGCCCCTAAGCTCATTGGCCGAGTGATTGAACTTGACCTGTGCCCACTGAGGGTGTTGAGATGAAACGACAGGGACTATGGGTGGAGCATCTCCTCTCTGAGGGGCGGTACTGAGGGTCCGGGGCTGGATGGGCAGAGCCTGGGCGGGGAACCTGCCCTGGGAGGAGGTGATGACTGGGCGGGACTACAGTGGTTAGTTGTGACTCCTGCTTCTGGTTGGGCGCTGGCTTCTGGCCTCTGCACTGATTGGGGGAGAATCATGGAGGACCCGCCCACTGGGTGGACCACTGAGGTGAATGGCAGCCTGGCTGTGCAATCCCCTCTTGGAGCCTCAGTCTGTCCATCAGAGAGATGGGCAGCAGCAGCTCTGGAGGATCGGGTCAGGTTACTGCTGCCCTTGGACTGAGGGTCTGAGAACACAGAGGAGGGTACCACTCAACTTGAGAAGGAAAGTGACAAGAAGAGCGCTCAACCCCATGCGTGCAGTTAAGGCCGTCTGGGCACCTGTCCTGACCTCTCACCAGCCATATGAGCCTGGGGCAAATGACTCAACCTCCCCAAGTCTCAGATTCCTCATCTGTAAAATGGGGATAATAAATAACCCACCTGAGGGACTTCCCTGGTGGTCCAGTGGTTAAGAATCTGCCTTCCAATGCAGGGGACGCCGGTTTGATCCCTGGTTGGGGAACTAGATCCCACAAGCCACAACTAAGACCTGGTGCAGCCAAATAAATTTAATGAAAGGGCTTTTTGAGGTCTACACTGTGCCAGGCACTGTTCCAAGAGGCTGAGCTGTATTGATTCATTTAATCATCACAGCAACCCTCTGAGGGGACACTGTTACCACCCCTCAGTTTACAGACAGGGGGAGGGGGAGACAGAGGCACAAGGAATAAAGTGACTTGGGTGCGCAGTGCGGTAGTGGCCGACCAGGACTGGAACCTTAACTTCTCTAGCCTGTAGGCTGCAGGCACTACAAGGGCTCCGTCAGCATCTGGAAGGTGTGCCCCCGGGGGGCCCTGCGGAGGATGCAGCCCGCATGGCTGGAGGCCCGGAGGAGGCAGGGCTGGGAGAGAGGATTTGTTCTGAGCCCTGGCTTGGGCAATCGCTTTTAGCAACTTGCCCAAGGAATAGGCTTCCCTGGTGGCTCAGAGGTTAAAGCGTCTGCCTGCAATGCGGGAGACCTGGGTTCGATCCCTAGGTGGGGAAGATCCCCTGGAGAAGGAAATGGCAACCCACTCCAGTATTCTAGCCTGGAGAATCCCATGGACAGAGGAGCCTGGTGGGCTACAGTCCACGGGGTCGCAAAGAGTTGGACAGGACTGAGCGACTTCACTTTCAAGGAACAGGTGGAGGCAAAGGCCAGGTGTTGCCAGGGCCTCAGGGGGCCCTCAGAGTCAGGGCATTGCCCCTGGGTGTCCTGGGGAGAAAGGCCTGGAGGTACTGAGGCTTAGCTACCAAGCACTTAACTAGTATTGAGGCTGGAGCCCTGAGGTTCTGACCTTAGGAGAGACGCCTGTGCAGGGAGACGCTGGTTTTGGGGAAGAGGACACCGCCCCCATGGAGCCCTCAGGGATTGACCTGGAGGTGTCTCCCTGGCCCTGCCTCACACCGTTCTACTTGGTTTCAGTTCAGAATGTGCTACTCCCCTCCTGTGGCCTCACCCTGGAAATAGTGATAAAACCCTCACCTCCTGGGACACCCTCGCTGTCTTCCCATTTTTCCTCCTCACCTGCCATCACTCCTGTCACTCACTGCAGGCTTACCCTGGTTTGGGCTTTACTTGTGGCTCAGCTGGTAGAGAATTCGCCTGCAGTGCAGGAGACCCTGGTTCATTCCCTGGATTGGGAAGATCCCCTGGAGAAGGGAAAGGCTACCCACTCTAGTGTTCTGGCCTGAGAATTCCATGGAAAGTATAGTCCATGGGGTCACAAAGAGTCGAACATAAGTGAGCAACTTTCACTTTCACTTTACCCTGGTTTGTCTGTTCAGTCACTGCTTTTTTTTTTTTTTTTCAGTCACTGCCTTTTGATGTCATCTTGTTCTTTTCTTTTTTTTTCTTTTCCCTTTAAATTTTTGGTTGTGCCTTGGGAATTCCCAGGTGGTGCTAGTGGTAAGAACCCTCCTTCCAATGCAGGAGACATAAGAGAAGCAGGTTTGATCCCTGGGTGGGGAAGATTCCCTGGAGGAGGGCATGGCAACCCACTCCAGTATTCTTGCCTGGAGAATCCTATGGACAGAGGAGCCTGGCGGGCTACAGCCCATAGGGTTGTACAGAGTCTGACATGGCTGAAGCAACCTAGCACATGTGCATGAGCCCATGAAAACGTGTGTGTGTGTGTGTGTGTGTGTGTGTGACTGAGGGTGTGCATGAACTGCTGAGTGTGCAAGCACAGGTGTGATTGAGACCTTGAATGAGGGGGTCTGCTCTCTGACTGGACTCCCTTGCACAGGGGTCAGAGCTGCCCGCCTCCTAGGAGGCCCAGGGCAGGGGGACCTTTCCAAGCCCAGGGAAGTCCCAGTGGGTGTGGCTCTGGTGGGAAGTTCCTGCAGCTTGGGGTCAACCTGGGGACTGGAGCGGCCACCTCCCCCCTCCCACTCCTCCTGTTCACACCCAAGGAAGGTTTACTGCACTGCACACCCCTCTGCCCATCCCCCACCCAGTGACCGGATCTGGATTTGAATCCTGGCTCCTTCCTTTCCTAGTGGGATATCCTTGGGTGAGTTACCCTCACTCTCAGCATCAACTTCCTGGGCTGAAACAGAGGCCACCCCCATCTCCCAGGATAGTTGTGGGAATTATATGGGGTAACGGGGAAGCAGCTGGAACCCGGAAAGGCTACAGGAAGTCTATGTAGTTCTCCTTCCGTCCCCAACCCAGAGCCGTCTCCAGGCCAGGAGGCTGTGGGAGCCCAGCATGGTCACCATGGCTTTCATCCCTCTTCTGTGTGGACACTACTTGCAAAATATTCTCCATCCTGTCCATTTGTCCCACTTCCATCTCCATCCATCCTCCACTCCAGAGACCGAAAAATGCACTCTGCAAATTCCAGTGGGACCGGTCCCTTCTCTGCATGCAGAACCCTCCGAAGGGTCTCCTTGCCCCGGGGAATAAAGCCCCCAATCCGCAGGGCCCAGCGTGATCAGCTCTGTCTCTTCAGCATTCACACACACTCTGTTCCGACTTTTGCGCTGGGATCAGCTGTCTCTGCTTGGGCCCCCTGTCTTCTTGTGTTGCCAACCCATCTCCTCCCCACCCCAATTCGGGCCAAGCACACCTTCCTCCTTGGGGCTCGGCCTGGCTTCTCCCGGGAAGTCCCCAAGTTCTCCAGGCTGGGAACCGCTCTCTGGACCTGCATGTTGCCGGCATTGCTGAAAGAACTCCGTCTGTCCTCCCGGGGCTTGTGACCCTGGGGCTGGCCCAGGCCAGTCTTGACCCCACACCATCAGAGGATTCCTTTGGGGACTGGAGCTGGGAGAAGGTGGGAAGCAGGTGGGATCTGATCTCCAAGCTGCCCTTCCAAGGTGGTGCCTGGAGAGAGCGCTCACCCACCTGACCCTGCCTGAGCTCTTCATAGGAACTGCTGCAGGGGACTGGCCATGGAGGTTCCCGGGAGCCCGGGGCCGGGAAGGCTATGGAGACACACCTGGTCTCCCTACTTCCAGCCTTCCTGTTGGGCCTTGTCTCTGCAGCTGCCCAGGACAAGTACCTAGCCTGGAGGCATCATAGTGGAAAAAAAAAAACTTAAAAGAATAGGAGAGAAGGGGCAGGATCCTCCCTCTTGAGCCACTGGCTGCAGCGGCCCCTTTTAGGACTTCTGGGTCTTGGAGCTTAGCTGCCAGCCCCTGCATCGGGGTAACGTAATATCCAGCAGGAACTGAGCCCATGTTGGCTACGCAGGCACTTCATCCCCACGGTGTCCCTGTAAGGTCAGTGTTTTTATCTTTCGTCTTACCCATTTTATTTTTGAATTAAAAAAGAATTTTTTTTGACTGCACTGCATGGTTAGCAAGATCTCAGTTCCTTGACCAGGGATCAGACCTGGGCCCTCAGCAGTGAAAGTTCAGAGTCCTGACCACTGGACCGCCAGGGAATTAAATTCCCTTGCCCCCATTTTAGAGAGGAAGAAACTGAGGCTCAGAGAGTTGAAGCTACTTGCCCCAGGTGTGCGCACAGCTAGGAGGGGCAGAGCCCAGCTTTGAACCCAGGAAGCTTGGTTCTGGAGCCTGAGCCCCACATGCAGTGGTCTTGTGAGCGCCGGTAGCCTCAGCTCCACTTGCCGCTGATGCAGAGGCGGTTCCCTGAAGGTCCAGTCAAGGCAGAGATGTTTGTGAACGGATGGGTCTTGAAGATGGCCTTGGGGAGTGGACCCGTCTTCTGGATGGGAAAACTGAGGTCAGAGAGAACTGAGGGCTTGCCCAAGGTCATAGCCGTTAGTAGAACTGGGACCACAGCCAGGTTTTTGATCTCTGTCCAGTGGTCTGCCCATTACCATTTGTTTGAAGTGTGTTGCCTGCTCAGTTGTCTCTGACTCTTTGTGACCCCACGGACTGTAGTCAGACTCCTCTGTTCATGGAATTCTCCAAGCTAGAATACTGAATCGGTTGCCATTCCCTTCTCCAGGGGATCTTCCTGACCCAGGGATTGAACATGGGTCTCCTGACTTGCAGGCAAGATTCTTTACCATCTGAGACACCAGGGAAGCCCACTGTTTGTTTACTTGTTCTTTTTGTGTGCGTATGCAAAGACTTACACAGTAAAGAATGCATAAATACCTGGGTGCAGATTAGTGAATAATTGTTAAGGAGATAGGTGATCAGTGTTCTAATTTTTGTGGGAAACATCTTCTTTTGTTCTAGGGTGACTGCCTCTGCAGACCTCTTGTGAAAGTGGAGTCTTGCCTTTCCCAGAATCCTATAAATGGAATCCTAATGCGAGCTTAGTGTCTGAGTCTGACATTCTTCCATGTGGTTGTGTGTCTGTAGTTTGTTCAGATTTATTATAGAGTAGTAGTCCATGGTATGGCTGTACCGCTGGTTGTTTTTCCCTTTGTCTATGGATGAATATATTGTTTACAGTTTTTTTTGTGTGTGTGATGATGAATAAAGCTGTTATGAACATTCACGTATTGGTACAACTCTTTGTGTGAGCATATGCTTTCATTTTTCTTGGGTAAATACCCAGCAGTGAAATTGCTGGGTCATATGGTCACCCAAATGTATGTTTAACTTCGTAAGAAACTGCCAAACTGTTTTCCTAAGTAGTTGCACCATTTTGCATTCCACTAGTAATGTCTGAGAATTCCAGTTGATCTGCATTTTTGCCAACACTTGGTATTGTCTGTCTTATTTTGGCCATCCAGATGGATGCGTAGGGTGTGTCTTGTTCTAATTTTTAAAAATATTTATTTGTTTGGCTGTGCCAGGTCTTAGTTGCAGCAAACGGGATCTTTTAGTTTTGGCATGTGGGGTCTAGTTCCCCGACCAGGGCGCAAACCCTGGGCCCCCTGCATTGGGAGTGGGGGGTCTTAGCCATTGGACCACCAGGGAAGTCCCTGGTCTCTTGTTTTTAGTTTGCAGTTTTCTGCTGACTAATGATATTGAGCATCTTTTCGTGTGCTCATTGGCCATTTCTATATCCACTTTTGCAAAGTGCTGTCAAGTCTTTTTGCCCATTTTTCTATTGGGTCGACTGGTTCTTATTTATTTGTGAGTGTGCTTTTTATATCCTGGATGCTTGTTTTTATTGTGCTGGCTTTGACTTTGAAGGGTGACTCAGGAATTGTTGAATGAGAGTAATAGGCCCACCCCTCTTTCAGGTGTCCCTTACTGACGTTATGGGGTCCCCTGGGAAGTTAATGGGTGATTTTCATGGCAACACTGTAATCTGGGCCTGGGGTCCCTGGTTGGGGGGGGGGGGGGTTTGATGGGGTGTGGGCTGCCTTTGTAACCACACAGTTTGGACTGGAATCCCAGCTCCATGACTTCCTAGTTGTGGATCCTGGGACTTGAGACTTTGATTCTCTGAACCTCAGTTTCCCTCTCTGTCAAATGAGCTAGCAGTACCGCCTCATAGAGTTGTCATGGAGAAATACTTGACCCCAGGCCAGGGCCTTGCCATCTACCTGCACTTTGATGTGGTCATGCTCTGGGCCATGCGTGGAGGCTGGGATCCTTGCTAACAAGACCCGCATTTTCCCCTGCAGGTCCCAGGGAGTCTCTGAGTTGCTGGCGGCTTTTTCTGGTAGGTTCCTGTTCGTCCCCACTTGCTGTCTCCAACATATTGCTGGGACCTCCTCGGGGTGGTGGGTCGGAAGTTGCTGGGTTGTCATATTCTACTGGTGAGTGGATATGGTGGATCGGGGCGGGGGGCGGGGGCCGCGCTCCATGTGGCTTCATGGGGTGCGGAATGGGCAGCACCATTGCCCAGTGTGAAGGCTGCGGGGTCCTCCAGGATGGAATATTTTCTAACCGGATGCAGTGCTCTTCAGAAAGGGCCTGGGAGAAGGAGCTGCCCCGACAGTGCAGGTGTGGTACTGTGCATTTTCTGCATCTCTGGGGTTCACAGGCACAGGGCTTCTGTGCCCTGATGGTGGGCGGCAGGCTCAGAGAGGGCGGGGCCAAGGTGCAGGCTCGGAGGGGGCGGGGCCTGTGTGCGGATTCAGAGAGGGCGGAGTCAGTGGGCAGGCTCAGAGAGGGCGGGGCCAGTGTGCAGGCCCTTGAGCTGGGACGTTGGATGTTGGAGGAGGGTGCGGGGCTGGGTGCGGGGCTGGACCCCGGTACGCCACTGTGGTCACTGTGCCCAGTGGGAGAAGAAGTGACCTGGGTCCCAGTGTCGGCCACTTTCATGCCGAGCGCCCAGGGCAGGTCACTCACCTCCCTGTGTCTCCATCTCCCCTTCCGTAAACCAGGGGTAATGAGCAGTCCCCAGCTGGGGTCGCTGCAACGGTTCAGTGCGCTGCTGTGGGACAGCGTCTGGCCCAGAGGAGGTGCTCAAAAGTCCATCAGCATTAGGGCTTTTCGTGTGACCCCGTTTTGTCACCCTCGTGGTGATGCTGCAAAACGGACTGTTATCCTCATTTTAACAAATGAGGAAAGGGAGGCACGCATAGATCACCTGTTCCATGTCTCAGCTGGAAGCAAAGAGCTGGCTGAGACTAATTCTTTGACCCTCCCAGGGAACCCGGTGGATGCTTCCTCAGCGCAGTTCACAGCCGTTTCACTGGGCAGACTGAGGCTGGTGTTGGGCATGTCTGTGCCCACTGCCCTCCCTGCCTCCACCACCCACCTGGTACCTCTGAAGGCAGGGGTCTCTCCAGAGAGCTTCTTCCCCAGAGGGACTGTAGGGAGGCCATAGGGGGCACTGGCAAGGTTTGGAGTGTCAGGGGGAAGAGAAGGCAGACCAGATGTGGGTCAGTGGGCTGGGCACAGGCTTGTTTTTTCTTTGGCTATGCAGTGCAATTTGTTGGATCTTAGTTGCCTGACTAGGGATTGAACCCAGGCCCCCGGCAGTGAAAAGCACCAAAGTCCTAACCACTGGACCACCAGGGAAACCCAAACACAGGCTTGGAGGAGGGGATTCAGGTACTGGTCTGACTAGCCAGAGAGGGAGGCATCTTTTATCTTATTTTATTTTTTTAAACCAGGGGAGGCAGGTGGTCCTGAGCAAGGAGCTCAGACCCTGACTGCTGAGTGCATATCACACTCTGCCACTTATCGTCTTTGTGACTTTGGGCAAGGCCCTGAGCCACCTCATACCTTAGTTTCTGCATCTGTAGAATGGGGATGGAATCAAATGCTCCCATAGAACTGGTGATGAACAGATTGTTGCTAGGATCTTGGTGCTTTGTATTTTTGTTGAAGCGGTCAGGTGCCCTAGCGGAGGAGGGGCTGAATTTGCAGGCCCCCTCCCTGTGTGTTGTCTTTGGCTCCCAGGACAGGGGGCTGCGAGCTGTTCCAGGCCTGGGAGAGGCAGTCCTGTCCCCCGGAGACCCCTATGGATGTGATGAGGACATGCCACTCCCTCCCCTTCCCCAACCCCCAGCTTTTCCAGAGAGTCAGGAATTTTGGGGAAGAAGCAGAGACACATCCTGGAGGGTACATGGGGTGCCCAAGCAATCCATGCCAGTGAGGAAGGGCTGGTCAGTGGGTGCGGCTGCTGGGGAGCAGGCGCTGGCCCTTTGCAGATGTCAGCTTGGCCCCTTCCCAGCTCTGGCCACTGATTGGGATTGGTGTTCAGCCACTGGGGCTTGGGACATAGGGCGTGGGCTATCGCAGGCACCAGTTCTCAGCAGGCAGGAAGCACTCATTTAGCACCCCCAGCATTTTTCCTTTCTTTTTTTTTTTAATATATATTTTCTTGCCCGTGTGCTCAGGATGTGGGATCTTAGTTCCTTGACTGCAGACTGAACTTGTGCCCCCTGCATTGGAAGTGCGGAGTCTTAACCACTGGCCCACCAGGAAAGTCCCTCCAGCATCTTTCTTTACCTCTTATTGATGAAGCTGTTCGTCCAGGACTAGAGAGGGTTGTCAGCCAGGCCTGACTCCAGGGAGCGTTGGAGGAGGGTCTGAAGAGCCCCCACTCTGGCCCTTGGTGTTCACGGTGGGGTCAAGATCTGTTACCTTCTCCTCTGGCTACTGAGTACCGGTCACCGCTGTTCCCCCATCAGGGCCACACTGGTGCAGTTGGGACTGGGGCAGTGCTCTGGATGGGACAGTGGGAGTGTTGTCACTTATGCAGCCCCATTCTGCAGAGGAGCAAACTGAGGCTGAGAGATGGGAAAGGGTTTCTCTCAGGCTAAAACACTGAGAGGCAGATTGAGGGTGAGTTTTGGTTGTCTCATCTGTGATATCCAGCCCTGGACTGGCATCCTGAGTCTCTGGGGTGGTTTTGCAGTGGGTGGACCTCTTGCAGTGCATATGTGCTAAGTCATGTCTGACTCTTTGCAACCCCCTGGCTCGTAGCCCGCCAGGCTCCTCTGTCCATGGAATTTTCCAGACAAGAATACTGGAGTGGGTTGCCATGCCCTCCTCCAGGGGATCCTCTTGAGCCAGGGATCTCCTGCATTGGCAGGGCAGATTCTTTAGCACTAGTGCCACCTGGGAAGCCTCCTGCAGACCTGGGTGCAAGTCCCAGGAAGCTGAGACACTTTCGTGCCTTAGTTTCCTCATCTGACAAATGGGTGTCCTCCAAGGGTTGCTGAGGGCACTGCTGGGCACTTCCTGACTGCTACTGGGAGATTTTATTCTTCTTCTGAATACATTCATCATTGAACAATTCTTTCTAAAGTGTGCCAGGCCCTGTTCTGGGGCTGGAGCTAGAGCTGGGAGTAAGACAGACAAGCATCTTGTCCTCCTTAGGCGAGACAGACAGTTCCCAAGTCAGATACATGGTGTGTCCTTCAGGGGGAGCACTAGGGTGAAGAACCAACAGGAAGGGTGTCTGGGGAGTGTGCAAGTAGTTTGGGGGTTGCAGTTTCAAATGGGAGGGGGGATCAAAGTGGCCTCCCTGAGAAGGTAGCATTTGAGCAAAGACCTGCAAGAGGTCTTTGGAGGAAGGGTGTAGGTCTCTAGGGGAAGGGTGACCCAGGCAGAGGGAACAGTCTGTGCAAAGGCCCTGAGGCTGTATGGAATGGGCCTCCTGGTTTGTAGGAGTCTGTATGAGTCACCTGGCTGGGGTTTTCTTGAGTCAGACCTCACTCCTTTGTTCTGAGCCTTTGGGCCTCTCCAGTAGGCAGGAGGGAAGGACAGCCTTGGAGGTTGTCTGCTTCTTGAGCCAGGCCTTTGGTCCCACAGCAGTGGTAGGTTTCATCTTGGAGGCAGGGAGCATGGGTGACACCAATGGTGGTCCCCACAGAGGTGGTCAGCCCAGCTGGGCTTTCTACCTGGCCTTCTTGATGCCTTTGAAGTTGGAAGGCAGGCGGCCTTGCCTGGGGTGTTTTTCCCTCCACTTCTTCTCTGCCTCTCCGTCCTCCATCAATCCCCATCGAAGGTCTAATGGAGAGCCTTCCTCCTGTGGCTGAGTTATCTGCTTGTCACGCCAGTGGCCCACCCGAGGACGATAAAAGGGCTTTTTGTCTGCAAGCACTTAGCTTCCTCCTCTGGGGCGATCCATCACGTGTGAGGGAGGTGGGAGGCAGACAGCGGGGAGGGAGAGAGGAGGTCCCTCCCCCTGCCGAGGAAGCCAGTGCTCCCAGGAGCCCCACTGGCAGGACCCAAGTGTCTCCTCAGCCCAGAGATGAGTCCTGTCTGGGGACAGGCAGGGGCAGCTGGGAGGGAGGCCCCCAGGGGGCATGGAGGTTGGGTGGATGCTCTGGGCTCCTCTCCCGTGCCCAGGAGCTCCCAGTTGGCAGCTCAGGGGCCTTCTGAGACCCTCCTCACCCTACCATTGGGGGCTGGAGTGGGGGTTCTGGTGGGGCTGGAGTCAGGTTCAGGGGAACAGGTATTTCTGAGGAAAAAACCACAATAAGAGGGAGAAGGGAAGCTGTGTGTGAGTCAAGGGGGATGGAAGTCCTGAATGATCATGAAACAGCAGCTGCAAACACTTCAACACTCTTCTGTCCTTATGCCCATTCAGCAGACGAGGAAACTGAGTTACAAAAGGTGATGTGTTGGAGGAGGTGGTGTTTGGGCCCCTAAGCTAGGTGTAGGTTTTGACCTCGAGGTGGGGAATTGCGTGAGTGCAGGGTATAGGTGGGAAAGTGGGGTTCGCATGAGCCTTGAGTCTCTCCCAGTATGGTGCCTGGTGGTGTATACATGAGGAGTGAGGAGTTGAGTGTGGCTGGAGGCTGAAGGTGGGCAGGAGGGGGGCTTTCTGGATCCCCTGGGGAGGAAGATCGGGACCAACCAGCTCCCAGGCAGACAAGTGGCCAATTGTATGTGGAGGGGATGGCGGAATGTTCAGGGGACTGGGACAGGCAGAATCACACCTGTCTGGACTCTGTTTGCCCCACCTGGGCAATGGGTTGATGGGCATGTCCCTAGCTGGTGGGGGGCCCTGGTCCCTCCGTTGGGTGGAAGAGGAGAATGTATGGGTGGTTCTCTCTCCTTCCAGTTCAGGGCGCTCAGCCCTAGCCAGCTGTCCTTCCCCCGCCTTCCTTCCCCTCCTCTCCTCTCTCCATCCCTCACAGCTCCCTGCTCCTCCTCCCTTTTCCTTCCCCTCCCCTTCCCACAGTCCCCCTCCTTCTCTCCACAGGCTACCCTCAAATGACAGCAATTAATGGTGCCTCTGATGGCGGCTGGGAGGATGAGGCTGACAGTTGAGCGTGTCTGCCTGCGGCTGGCCCTCTAATCGGGCCCGGGGGACGCCCCGCCTGCCCGGGCTCCCAGGCGCTGCCTGCCCGCTCCATCACTCACAGGGCAGCTGGAGCCGCCCTCAGACAGGCACACGGGAGGCCAGCACAGCATCTGCACCTCAGTTCCCGAAGTCCCCTCCCCGTCGTCCTTTTCCCATCATCCTTCTTCCTACATAAGTGAGTGGGCTCCAGGTCACCCTGTCCTGCCCCAGTTACTCATGATGGCCTGACTGCCAAGGCACCCTTCTCTACCAGGAGGTCCTCTCCACCAGCCAGCTCCTGTCCCCAGATGACCTCTCAGGTTGTACCACACCGCCCTCAGGGCGAGTTCCTCCCCACCTGGCCTTCATCCTTTTGTGTCTGCTCTCCTGGGAGGATTGAGTTGGGTGGAGTCAAGGAGACTTGTCCTGTCCTGGACAGCAGACATCCATTAAATGCTGGAACCTTGGCAGTCTGGAGCCTTCAGTGATGGGGGCAGCTACCTGGACCTGGAGTCTCGTCTGGCAGTGAGGGGCTTGTACGTGCCTGGGGGACAAGAATCCTGGCCAACCCTGTCCACAGTGGGCTGGGTCCTTGCTCGTTCATTATTTTGCAGTAGCAGTAATGAGGCCCCTGCTGTATGCCAGGGCCTGCAGCAGGTACTTCACCTTGGTGCGTTTTACTCCACCATAATTCTCCAATGATCATGCTATTTATAACCCTGCTTCGGTAGATGGGGAACCTGACAAGCAGAGAGGCGAAAGTGATTTTCCCTAAATGACTCAGGAAGGAAGGGATAAATCTGGGATTCAACCCTGATCTGCCTTGTCCAGGGCTTATAAATCAGGGCCTTTGGGGAAACTTGAGGGACAGTAAAGGAACTAGCAGACCTGAGCTAGAAATGAGAATATAGTTCCTAGGCATGGTTGATTGGAGTTTGTGGTGTTAATATATACATATATTTTTCTGTTACAGTTAAAAAGAAAAACAGCCTTACTGAGATGGAATTAACCTGTAAAAAGATGCACCCATTTTTAGAGTTCAGTTCCTTGAGTTTTGGCAAAATGTAAACATTCATATGACTACCATTATCAGGAGGGTTTCTATCACCCCCCAAAAATCTCCATCCCCTGGCACCCACTGATCTGCTTTCATAGAGGTTATAGAATCTTCTAGGTTTTTGTACTAAAATTATCTTAAAGTGTGTACTTTTTGGTGTTTGGCTTCTTTCACTGTGTGAAGTTTTTGAGATTCATTTGTCATTGTGTGCATATATGATTCCATTTGTTTATTCATTGATGAGTTGATAGACCTTTAGGTTGTATCCATTTCTTGGCTATTAATGAATGAAGCTAGAAAGTCTTTAAGCCACTTTGCTTTTTCTTGCCTTATTGCATTGGCTGAAGCCACAGGGTAGCGTTGACTAGTGGCAGTTGGCGGTTTTAAGGTTAGCTGGCTGTGGGTGTTGTCCTAAATACTCCCATTTGACAGATGAGGAAACTGAGCCTCTGAGAGGTCAGGTGACTTATAGAAGGTCATCCGGTGAGAGTGGAGTGCTCTTTCTCCATCTCCAAGCTGGGAGATGGCCCCATTGTTCTACCAATGTGCTTGCTGGTCCAGAGGGTCACCTCAGAAATCAGTGGCTGGGCGGGGGTGCCTAGAATCACCCTTCTTTCCCCCTGAGATGAGGGTATAAAGGACATTTTATACCTTGTGCCTTTCGGGTCACATACTGTCTGTGGGCACCCAGCACTGTTGAGTGAATGTCAGCCTTTGGGTTTCAGTCACAGAGACCTTCCGGGGAGCTATTTTGGGGTGAGGAAGCCCAGGAATGGGGCAGGGCGACAGAGAAGAGGGTCCCCTCCTTCTTTGCCCAAGGAGTGTGAGCTAAGATGACTTTTCGGGGAAGGAGGCCTGTAAATTAAATAAGCAATCCCGTAAATAAATAAGTAATGAAATTAGTGGGGTGCCTAATTACATCAGATTCATAATTATGGATGGATGCCTGCCCGATAATTGTACTTGTTTTTAATCTTCGGTTCTGACATGTGTCTCCTTCCATCTGATAGGATTCCCTGCCCTCAGCTGGTGGGAGGAGGGAGGCCCTGCTTTTTGGGGCTCCTGGTGAGCCTAGGTGGTGGTGGGGTCCCCCAGACCCCATGGATCCAGGTGTTCTTGTCTTTTTCCTGCAGTTAGGTTTCTAAACCTTCTGAAATTGCAGCAAATGACGGCAGTAACAAGAACAGGGTTTATCATAGTAATCATGCTGTACTTTACCTATTATAATTTATTTAATTTTCCAGTCCTGCCTGTGAAGTAGAGATTGTTGTCATCTCTACTTTGCTGGTGAAGAAATTGAGGAATAGAGAGGTTAAGTGACTTGCCTGAGGTCACACAGCCAGTGAGATTTGAACCAGGCTGTCTGCCCCAGAGCCTGCATCCTTCTGGGTCTCCTGTCTTAGCCTCTAGGTCGTCTTGTGTGGGACACAGACACGTGGAGAGCTGTCTCTGCTAGGCATGTGCCCTCAGAGGGAGATGCTAATTTAGGGGGGCTCAAGGCCCCAAGAGGTTTAAGTGCTGGAAAGATCAGGTCATGCTTTCCACAGTTGCTGTAAATCCGAACAGAAACCATTCTGAAACATGACACGTAAAATTAAGTTTCGTGTAATGAGAAAGCAAGCCCATTTGCAGAAATTAAAATGACTTCTTTCTAGACCTTTCTTTCTTTGTGGCTTTGATTTGCTGGCTCTTTGGGCACTCCTGGTACTGTCTATGGTAGCTACTGTGCCAGTGATCATTAGACCCAGCCCATTTTCCAGATGAGGAAACTGAGGCTCAGTGAGGTAGAGGGACTTGAGTGAGGTGCTGGAGCTGGCATTCTAACCAGCTCTTAGCATCTTGTTTGGGGCCACGTCAGGTCCCTGGCATGAAGAGGGGTGCCTCTCCTGTCTGAGAAGTGGAGGGGCCATGCTCGGCAAAGGCTGGCTTCACCAGGTCCCTAGCTGTGCTTGGGGGCCAGGAAATAGCTGTGCCCACCTCGTGTGGGGGACAGGAAGGATGGGAGTGGCTGTGGGGGCATTGTTGTTCTCACTCGCCATCTCTGGAGACCCCAGACCCCTCAGCAGAAGTCACTGCGTGTCCTTCCACAGTGTGCCCTGTGTCTCGGACGTCTGACCCTGTCAGGGGCAGTGGGCCCTGAGCCCTTGGGACACCCAGGCCTCCACCAGGAATTGCCCCTTTGCAGACTGCAGGGAAGGAGCACCCTTCACTTTCTGGGGCGCCTGATGGGGCCTGCACTTCTGAGAGTCCAGCAGGAGCTGCGGCTTGGGCTGGTATGCAGCATGCATGTGCTGACTTTAGTCTGGTGGGGCTTTGGGGCTCTTCTCTCTGTAGCCTGGGATGGAAAGGGGAATTGACGACAGACTCACATGAGGAATTCTGTGTGTTCATGTCGCTCCTGAGGGTTGGAGCAATCTGGGGAGGCTGCCTGGAAGAGCTGAAACAAGCCGGTTGAATGAAGAACAAACATACCTTTGTTGAATAAGAAACATACTTTGGAGGAACTCCTGTAAAGCACCTCAAACAGGCACAGAGAAAATGCTACATTTATTACTCAAGCTAACACTTCCTGATTTTTTTTGCTTGCCTTGGTGTGAGAGTTTGCTGTTACCATTATTATGAACCCTAGAGTTTCTAATGATTCCTGCCCATATATTTTTATGCCAGGCTGTGTTCTAAATATGTCATATACACCCACTCACGTTCTCAAGGCTGCCGTATAAGGTAAGGGCTAGTATTACCAGCCTTGTTTTATATGGAAGGACGCTGCAGGCACAGAGAGGTTAAGTGATGTGCCTAAGGTCACACAGCTGGCAGCTGGCAGAGCTGGGATTTGAACCCAGGAAGCTTGACTCCATGGCACCTGCTGTTAATTGTGGGGACCGTGCAGGCACCACCTGTAGCCCCCCCCGAGCCTGGAGCCAGACTGAATCTCTTGGCAGAGCCGCATCGGCAGTGGGCCAGGCTCCATGTGTCACGTAGGGCCCTCAGGCATGCAGCAGCTGCTCTGGGCTGGGCAGGATTGGTCAGGACATGAGGGGGTCTGCTTCCTGCCTCCTTGCAGCCAGCCTGGTGTCCCCATGGCCTCCTGGGAGAGGGAGTGGGTTGTGATACTCAGCCAACAAGACGCCAGGCCCTTGCCTTGTGGATCCTATGGGCTGATGGGGAGATGGACAGTGTAGTAAACACACATGCTCTTACAAGGCAGGGAAATCCTGGCTGTGGAATAACAGTGCGGAACAATTCTGCTTTTCAGGGGGGTGGGGTGGGGGTGGGGGCTACTTGCTTTAGGTCAAGGAATCACAGATAGTCTCCAAGGAGGTGGCAGTTGAACTGGGACCTGGACCAAGAGAAGGAACCAGACCTGTGCAAGGAAGAGGGATGAGCCAGCGGGGTAGGGAGATTGGCTTATGCAACGGCCCTGGGGTCATGATGTCCCAGGAATGCTGAGGAGGCCTACCTGGCTGAAACAGAGTCAGAGGCACCAGGTTAGTTCTCTGGATCTGAGGCTGTTCTGTAGGCAACAGGGGTTAGGCCCTTTATCGCATTTAAGGCAGACATCCATGGCTTTGGTTTCCTTCTTTTGTTCTTTTGCTAGCTGGTTAATTTACATTTACTGGGCACATGGAATGTTTCGGAGTCAGAATGATGGAAAAAGTCAGGCATCATTCATGCCTTTGAGGAGTTTAGTGTCCGGAGGGAGAGGGTCAGTTAAACAAGTGACATCAAGGGTCACACGGACAGAGTTCAGACCATCACTGGAGCGTAACAAGTTTCCAATTTGCCTCTGGGTCAGGACAGGCTTCTTTGGACAAGTGTCAGTGGAGGCGAGACCTAAGGGTGATTTGTTAGGACCCCTGAGTCGTGGTGGAGACACATTTAGGCTGGTTTAGACCACAAGGAGGAATCGATGGGTGCTCCTATTGGCAGAGTGTCCAGGGTAGGGCAAGTTCAGGCATGGCTGGATCCAGGGGCTCAAACCACACCTTGGAGAGCTGGCTTTGTGTCAGTTCTGCTTCCTTCTGTGTGGGCTTTGTTCTCAGGCAAATTGATGCCACCAGCACAGCAAACCAGGAGGAGGAAGAATCGCCTGAAGCCCCAAGAACAGCCCCTCTTGCTCTTTGCCATTTCCTTACTGAATGAGGCCTTCAGTGTTTGTTCACCTATTTTTACTGTTGGGTGGAGGTGGCTAAGGTAAGGGGAAGGAGTGTCCCCAACTCAGATGCAGTCAAGGAAAGGAATGAGGCAAATGGGAGGGGTGGGGATTGTGGCTAACCAGCCTGCTGGATATTCTGATTTTTTTCCGAGAGAAGCTAGAAATCTGGATTTTATAAGCAATGCCCTAATTTAAAAACAAAACAAAACATGATGTGTGTCAGAAAGAGCTTCCTTGTTGGCCACAGCTGCCCATCATCCTTCTGTGGCCTCTTGTGCTTAGCTGTGACTTTCATTTCAAAATATTTTGCCCTCTATGATCTAGGCAGACTGGTCCATGGAATGTCACAGAAGGTCCTAAGACTTGGAAAGTCACGTTTTGGGCCTCCAGAGAGATGCCGTCTCCTTGAGTAAAGGCCTGAGGCTGCAGAATTGATCCCAGAGCTCTCCAGAGGAGCTCAACCTGGTCTGAGAGACAGTCTAGCCAAGTGGTTAGTGACTGGGGCATTCAGATCCTGACTTGGCCACTCCTAGCCGTATGCCCTCGGACAAGTCACTTCACCTCTCTGTTCCTTGGTTTCCCCATCTGTAAAACGAGGTTGACAGTATCCTTTTGGGTTGTTGTGAGGCATCAAGGAACATGTGGGAAGCCTGTTCTTTCCAGCGCCTGGCACGTTGGGAGGGTGTGTGTCCTGGGGCTGGTGTAATTTGTCCTTCCTGGGTTGAGTCCTGGCATCTGGGGGCTGGTGGTGGCCAAGAGCTTTCCTGGACACCTCCTTCCTCTGCTTCTGGGTGTGGGTCCCCCTCCCCCAGCGATCCTTGCCAGTTGCTCTGTGCCCTTGGCTGCAGGATGGCTCTGCACTTGGACGTGCAGCAATTAGCCCTGCCCGAGGCCAGTTCACAGCTGTTGCCGGTGGGGGCAGCCCCTTTTTAAAATAAAAGCTGCACACAGGAAACCAGCCCTAGGGGCCAGTTCACTGCCTTTAGCCAGCACGGCCAAGGGTTTAATGTGATGCTTTTGTGCCTGGAAGAAATGATGAAGTACAGTGCATTTGGTCTGGGGAAGTCTCCCCCTCAGGGAGGCCCCCTTCCTGCCAGCTGCCTATGAGTGGCTCATGGATCCCGCTTTCAGGGAAGGGTGTCTGGGTTCTTTGGGGTCTGTTCTCGTCTGGCTCAGCCTGGGTGGGGAGCTCTTGGGGGAAGGGATGGTTTCTTTAAAATGCTCAAGCATCTACTATACGTGGAAGTGTATACATGTCAGTGCTACTCTCTCAGTTCATCCTCTCTCAGTTCGCCTGCCCCCACCTCACCGTGTCTGTTCTCTATGTCTGCGTCTCTATTCCTACCCTGCAAATAGGTTCATCAGTGCCATTTTTCTAGACTTCCATGTATATGCGTTAATGTACGATGTTCGTTTTCCTCTTTCTGACTTCATTCTGTATGACAGACTCCATATTCATCGTATCACTGCAAATGACCCTGTTTCATTCCTTTTGATGGCTGGGTAATACTCCATTACATATGTGCTGCAGCTTCTTTATCCATTTATCTGCCTGGATTTTATTTAAATCACACTTAGAGATCTGTTTGTGGACTGCAAAGCCCTACCTGATCCCTCCAGGCCCACCTCCCCTGCCACGCTTTGCGGGCTCCTGGCTGCTCCCGGAACTCACCGAGGACAGCAGCCTCCGGGCCTCTGCCCTGGCTGTTTGGTCGGCTTGGGACACTGTTCCCTGAGAAGTTTCCACATCTCTCTGTCTTACTCCATCCAGGCCACTGTTGAACTGTCACCTCCCCAGAAACCACCCGTCCACAGCTGCTACCGTTCCTTGATGTCATCACATCTTTTCTGTTGCTGACTTCCTCACCTTTTCCCAAGTCACCCCCACGGGGGCAAGGATCCTTTTCTTGTTCCTGCTGTATTCTTTGTGCCTGGTGTGTATCACCGGGGCTCCCTAAATGTCTGGTGTCTCCAGGCCTGGGGTCACGGACTCTTAGAGGTGGGCACAGCTTTCAGAAGGTCAGTAAACTGGATTGGAGTGGAGTCTGTTCAACCAAACCATCTTTTTATTCATTTTGAATTTAGACGAAATTCACATCATGTAAAATTTACCATTGGAAAGTGCACAGTTCAGGGACTTCCCTGGTGGTCCAGTGATTGAGTCTGTGTTTCCACTGCAGGGAACACTGGTTCGATCCTTGGTGGAGGAGTTAAGATCCTACATATCTCGTGGTGCCAAGCCAAAAAAAGGTGCATGACTCATTGGTGTTTAGTATGTAAACAGTGTTGTACAACCGATACTTCTAATTCTAAAACAGCTCCATCACCCTGTAAGGAGCCTCTGAACCCATCAGCAGGCACTTTCACCCTTCCTCCTCGCAAATCCTGGCAGCCACCAGGCAGACAGAGCTTTCTGTCTCTTTGGAGTTGCCTGCTCTGGACATTTCCTATAAATGGGATCATACAAAATGTGACCTTTCATGTCTGACTTCTGGCCCTGGGCATGATGTTTTCGAGGTTCGTCCACGTGGTTGCATGACTCAGTACTTTATTCCTTTCTCCGGCTGAAGAATATGACATTGTATGGATGGACATCCACAAAGTCACCTTCTGAGTAGTTGATCAGTAGTCACCCGCCCAAATCTGGGAGCGCTGGGCTTCAGGAAAGGAAAGGAGGAGGTAAAAACAGCCAGATGTTTCTTTTTTTTTTAAAGTTTAATTTGTTTGTTTTTGGCTGCGCTGAGTCTTCATTGCTTTGTGCCGGCTTTCTCTAGTTGCGGCAAGCGGGGCTACTCTGTAGTTGGGGTGCGAGGGCTTCTCCTCACGGCAGCTTCTCTTGCTGCAGAGCGTGGGCTGTAGGGTATGTGGGCTTCAGTAGTTGTGGCGCACAGGCCTAGCTGCTTCTCAGCACGTGGGATCCTCCCAGACCAGGGACCGAACCTGTGTCCCCAACATTGGCAGGCAGATTCTCATCCACTGCGCCCCCAGGGAAGTCCCAGCCAGATGTTTCTAACTCGTTTTTCTCTTTCTCTTCCCCCAGCCCCCGCTCTGCTCCCAACCTTATCTTAGAGCCTGGCTAGATCAGGAAGCAGCCACGAGGAGAGGGAGTGAGCAAGGATCCCTTCCACTCGGGACTGAAGGCTGAATGGGAGCCATGACCACGGGTCCCCTCTGGTCTCCTGAGGCTCCTCCCAAAACAGATGTAGTTTCTGCTGACCCTAACAGAGGCAGCAGGCAGGTGTGCCCCCATTTCACAGCTGAGCAGACTGATGTCTGCAGAGACTGAGATCTTACCCAGGGCCACTTGCCCTAGGGACCCCTCCTGCTTCTGTGGTCCCCATCACTGTGTATTCTGTAATGTCACTGGTCTTTCCCATCGTCCAAAGCTTTGCCCACAGACAGGTTTCTGGAAGTACATGCTGGTGAATCTTGGTTTTTTAGAACACCGAGGGATGCTCGCCATCAGAGTCTTGGGGAATGAGGACTTCTCTTGCTAAGCAGACGGCCGCACACTAACATATTCTGAACATGAGCTTGGTTTTGGTGGCTGGCTCTATCTCGAGGGGGCTGCCTGGGGCTGTTTCTGGTCTATGATGATTTCCCATCTTCACAGAGTCACTCAGCAAACCATTTTCTTTCCTTGGCTCCTTGTAGGGCAGAAACAAGAAGTGACCGTGGAATGACCTGGCCTAGCTTTGAACCTGCCCGAAGCATAAATCCCTCTGGTGGGGGTTTGGGGTGTTACTCCTGATTCCAGGGCCAGCCTCTGAGAAAGTCTGGGGGCAGGTCTGTGTCCAAAACAAACAGAAAAGAACAAAAGGAACCCATGCTTTCTGACCCGGCTGCTTTGGGCTCCACCGCCTGCCTATGTTTTGGTGGGGCTAGTTTGGCTCGCTCTTGAGATCCTCTGATGGTCATGGTGAGAGTGGATGGGTGGGATCTTTGGTTTAAAAATATAGCATTCGATCGCTCACATCTTCCTGTGCCTCGGTTTCCCCACCAACAAAAGAAAGCAGATCTGCCGAATTCTTCCATAATCCTCCGGAGTGTTTTCTTGGGAGAGGCTGAAGGGTGAGCTGATGGGGGTTGGCACACACGTGGCCTTCCCGTGGGTCTCTTCAGGGGGTCTCCTAGTGGCTGTTCTGGCCCTTCAGCTGGTTCAGTGGCCATGAACCTTTGTCACGTGCAAATCTGATCTGCTGCAAACCCTCTATGGCTCTCCGCTGGTGGATGCAAGCCAGATTTGCACCGTTCAAACCTCAGTTCAGCCACTTCCCAGCTGTGTGACCTAGGGCAAGCCAGTTAACGTCTCTGGGCCTGTTTCCTTCTTTGTATATTGGGTGCCCCTGTCTTTTGTTGTGTTGTCCTGAGAACAGATGGGTTAATTGGTGAAGTGCTTACAAAAGCGCTTGGGATCCAGGATGAGTTACTATCACTATCGTCATCATTATTTAAAATTTTTTTTTGTTTTGACTGCACCTAATCTTAGTTGGCAGGATCTTTTTTTTTCAGTTGTGGCATGTGGGGTCTAGTTCCTTGACCAGGGATCGAACCTGGGCCCCCTGCATTGGGAACGCAGAGTCTGAGCCATTGGACCACCAGGGAAGTCCCCTTATCATCATCATTACTTTCTGGGGTGTCTGCAGTCCAGGGAGTTAGGTGATTTGCCCAGAATTCTCATGCTCTCCCTCCCCTACTCCTCTCCCACCACTCTCTGACCTTGAATTCTAATGCCGTCGCCACATCCCTGCTGGACTTGGCCACATCAGTTTCCTCTCTGCTTTTGCGACGCACCCAAGTCGGTCCGGCCTCCAGACCTTTGTCCTTGCTGCACCTCCTGCCTACGCCGCCTTTCCCCTCATCCGTATCCCGAGGGAGCCCTTCGCATCACTTAGGATGCCGTCTCGGGCAAACAGCGTTGGGCCCGACTCCTGGCTGCTGGGGGCAGGGGAGCGAATCTAGAAATCCCTCTGGATCTTCTCCTGACACCTCGTTGCTGTTGCTCAGGGCACCGGGGAAGCTGAGAGGAGCCTGCCCGGCTGCAGAGGGGAAATTGACACCCAGAGAAGCTCAGACTTGTCTCTGAGTCACATAGCTAGCTGCAGCCAAGATTCAGACGCCTGGCTGACCATCAAGTCACCCATTTTGGCCAGTGTGCATGCGTGCGTGTGAGTGTGTGTGTCTGGTGTGTGTGTGTGTAACTGTATCTTTTTTAACCCTCTGGGCCTGTCAGCTGTGCTGACCCTGGCTCAGAATGCCAATGTGAAGGGGTCATGTTTGCTTTTCCTGGGATGACAAGGACAGAAATATTTTAAAGGCAGAGCCTGCCCAGTGGCCATGTCACCCTGGAGACCGGAGGGCCGAGAAGGGATGGGGGTAGAGGCGTCAGTTCATGCTGGGTCCGGGTCGGGGCAGCCATGCTGCTCTCTGGGTGGATGGTCCAGCTCGGCGGGGGAGACTGGGTTGAGGAGGAGACGCCGGCGGGGAGCTCGCTTTTGCCTGGGAGCGGTGAACAGTGAGGAGGTTTTTCTACCGAGCTATAAAAAGGCCTCCCCGTGTTTCAGCTCCCGAGTGTCGGCTGGAAGCCCGCCAGGGTTACCATGGCGATGAGGAATTATTACTTACTGCCAAGGCTGGGAGAGAAAGCTCGTACTTTTGGCTTCCCAACAAGAGGAGTGGACTTATGTAATTCCCTGTGTTTATAGGCCCGGAGTGGCAGGAGGCAAGCAGGGATCCTGTGGCCCAACACCGCGTTTTCACCCTGCTGTGGGTCAGGTGGCCCCGTGGGTTGTCCCTGGGGAGGGGGGCTCTGCTCGCCCCATCTAAGGGGAGGTATTGGGCCGGGAGCCTGGGGGGCCGGGTTGGCTGCAGGCCCCCCCACCCCATCCCCGAACCAGGGTGGGAGCCCGCAGTCTCGCGGGAAGGCAAGCGTGGCTGCTCGGTGGGGTCGTCCCTCTTCCAAGTCAGCCCCGGAGGGAGGATGGGTTTGAGGTTGGACGCCATGTGTCCTCTGGAAGCCAACAGCCCAGTCTGTGTGTGTGGACTCTGCTGACCCACTTGCTGGCACCTTCTACTTCTTTCTTTTTCTTTTCTTTTTTTTTTGTTTTTTGTGGGAGAGTTACTTCAAGTTGTGTTTGGAGCTGACGCGAGCGAGACAGAGGCTGGTCATGTGCTTGGGTAAGAGAAGTTTCCGGGCTTGGTGGTGGGCAGGGAGATGCGGCGTGGCCCGGTCACCCGGCCGAGGAAGGGTGGGCAGAGAGACTGGGGGCCACAGATTGTAGGAGGACCTGGACGTGGGGTGGGGGCCCTGTATGGGGGCTGATGGTTTCGCATTCTGGCTCCCTGGGTCTGTCTGGGGAGGCTGGCCATGGCCAGGAGGTAGTGGCCCCCAATGCCTTATCAGAGTGGCTGAAGCCCCAGAATGGGTGCTGGGTGGGCGGGTGCCCCAGAAGGACAGGCTGCCCCCTGGAGTGGATGCGTGGGGTGGGGGGTGGGGGTGCTGCTCTCTGGAGCCCCTGTACCTCGTCCCTGCAGGGAAGCAGGCAAGACCAGGGATCTGGCATCCATTCATCGGTGTTGGCCCTGGGGGTGGGCTGGGGGCCTGGGGATTTGGGGGGCGGGCGCCTCAGTGGCCATGGAGCAGGGGAGGGGGCCAGGTGCAGGCAGTGCCTTGGCTGCCCTGGCGCCCGGCTCCCACCGCGGTGGCGCTTGGCTGGGTGCCCGTGTCTGGTTTGAAATCAGCGCCACCGGCCCAGGCTTGCCCAGGGACCTGGCAGAGAGGAGCCGGGATAAACACTGGAAAGTTGGAAGGGCTTCCTGAGCTCACAAGGAGCCTTCAGTTGCAAGTGAAGGGGATGAGGGAGCGATTTGTCCTGAGGTCT
The DNA here is from genome assembly GCF_033118175.1 of Dama dama. Taxonomy (NCBI): domain Eukaryota; kingdom Metazoa; phylum Chordata; class Mammalia; order Artiodactyla; family Cervidae; genus Dama; species Dama dama. The sequence goes on along the minus strand of NC_083685.1, from coordinate 21,480,406 downwards.
GGGTGCGCCGGGGCTGTTGGGAGGCAGTGGGCCGTCTTGTAGGGCGTGTGAGCACAGGCCAGGGAGGGTTGAGTTTCCAGATGGCGGGGCTCGGTAGCTGTGGACCCGGGTTTGAATCCTGGCTCTGGCCCTTTTTACACTGGGCCTCCCAGTGTGAGCCTCAGTTTCTTTGCCTGTCAAATGGGACATGATGGGGGTGTGAGGATGAGGTACCTGCTTTCCTCTGTTGCCAGACTGCCTGGATTCATATCCCAGCTGTGTGACCTTAGACCAGTCACTTCACAGCTCCGAGCCTCAGTTTTCCTATCTGGCAAATGGACACTCCATCTGTCTGCATCCCTAAGTTGTTGAATGGCTTTAAGGGGGCTAATGAATGGTTCCTGCCCCACCTCTCATGGACAGGGTGATCTTGGGCAGGTCATGGAACCCCACGGAGCCTCAGTTCTCCTATCCATCCATGGAGAGCTGCCCACAGAGGTACTTTGGGGAAGACAGAGATGCACCGGCAGGGGCCTCGAGTGGGCTGATGTGGAGAGAGTCTGTAAGTGTAGACCACAAGGCTGCATTTAAGTTAGTTATTAATACATCTTGGACTCCATTGGTTTGTCTTTTCCCTGTTGAGAGCCCTCCCATTTTATGGATATGAAACCCCAGCGAGTTAAGAAGGGTCCCTCCTCAGCCCCAGGCTCAGTCTGCATTTGGACCTGGGCTGGGGTCCCTGGGTACCCCTCACATCCCATGTATGCCTGTTTCTGCCCCGTCCCCCACCAAGACTGGGCCAGGCACCCCGACAGCGGTTGGTGTGGCCTGGGGGCAGGGCACACACGGCTGGCTCTCCTGCGGAGGGTGGCAACTGTCCTGTGTTTGTAAGTGACACCGGATGCTGGGCCGGTGGCTGGCTCAGGCCCTCTCCTCTGGGGCCAGCGGGAGCCAGCAGGGACTTCCCCGGGTGTCCAGGCTGCCCTTGCCAGCTGCCCGCTGTCCGATTGTCCTCAGGCCTCTCGTGGGGACCTCAGGAAAGGCTGGTGCAGCAGGGGACCCCATGAACGTCCCCTTGCTGCCCGTAAGCCCTTGGTAGCCACGTGGGTCAGCCACAGAACTGTACTGTCCCTGCCCTGTCCTAAAGGTCTCAGTGACCCGATCCCCCATCCACTGAGAAAGACAGTCACGTGTGGTGGTTCAGACCAGAGGTCGCACAAGAACCCCTTGTGGTAGAACTGTCTTGCATCAATTGCAGTGGCCACAGGAATCTACACTGAGATAAAAGTGCATAAATCTACACACACACACACACACACACACACACACTAAGTGAGTGCATGTAAATCCCCGAGATCTGAATAAGATCAGTTACATCAGTGTCAGTTTCCAGGTTGCAGGTATTATAAGGATGATGCCATTAGAGGAAGCTGGCCAAAGGGTCCATGCGATCCAACTATATTGTTTCTTACAGCTGCACATGAATCTTGTTCAGTCCCTAAGTCGTGTCTGACTCTTTATGACCCCATGGTCTGCAGCATACCAAGCTCTTCTGTCCTTCACTATCTCTGGGAGTTTGCTCAAACTCATGTCCATCGAGTCGGTGATGCTATCTAACCATCTCATCCTCTGCCGCCCCCTTCTCCTTTTGCCTTCGATCTTTCCCAGCATCAGGATCTTTTCTAATGAGTCGGCTCCTCACAGTGATCTGAAAAGGAAAGAGAGCACAGACTCGGAGTACTGGCTGTCCTGGGTTTGATCCTTTTGTGCCCCTTAGTAGCCGTGTGAGTTACACCAGGTGGCTTAAGCCGGCTGCCTCAATCCCCTCATTTGTGAAAGGTGGGCAGTGTCAGGTACCTCATCAGGCTCACATGAAGATTAGATGCGTTGGCTTGCGTGAAGATTAGATGCGTTGGTTCACGCTAAGTGCTTAGGAAGCTGCTGGCACGTGTTGGGGGGTGAGGGGTGTTGTCACTGGTACTCTTATCACCCCGATGGGATGACTGCGGTTTGCCCCATGCTGTCTAATTTCATACCCGAATCAGCCGCAGGAAGGGAGGGTGCTGCATGATCCCCATTTTTAAGAGGAGGAAACTGAGGCTTGGCTGTGTGCCCTCCCCCACCCCCCGCAAGGGCACACAGTTTGTAAGGACCGGAGCTAGGACTCAAACCCCAAGCCAGAGCCTGTGTGTGGAGTTTCTTTCTGCTGGGTGACCCTGGGGAGATTGCTTGCCCTCTCTGAGCCCCAGTCCTCTCCTCCTCTTCTCATCTGTCAGCTGGACAGGGGGATGGGTCATGACCTGTGAAAACTAGGAAGCCTCGACTCTGGGCCCCTTTGCTCACTTCCGGGGCCCACCGAGAGCTCGCACCTCTCAGCCACGTCCTCTGAGGCCTGTCTGTGCAACCCCAAGGTGGGGCTGGGTCTCAGTTCTGTCTGTGGGCTCCCTCCTGACCTCGGCCTCCTCTCCAAGCACTTTGACCCCCTCGCTCTGTCCGCTGGGTGCAGCCTTTACCTCCTAGTGCTCTCTGCGGCAGCTACTGGTTTTTCTCAGGCTCCTTCCTGCCTCTAGCAGTGGTGTGAGAAAGCCTATGGGGTGTAACTAGCTCACCCTTTCCTGATGGTGCCAGTGGTAAAGAACCTGCCTGCCAATGCAGGAGATGGGGGTTCGATCCCTGGGTTGGGAAGATCCCCCAGAGGAGGAAATGACAACCCACAGTAGTCTTGACTGGGAATTCCATGGACAGAGGAGCCTGGTGGGCTACAGTCCATGGTGTCACAGAAGAGTTGGACACAACTAAGCATGCGCGCGCGCGCACACACACACACACACACACACACACACACACACACACACACACACACACACACACACACACACACACACACACACCCACACACACACACACCCCCTAGAGTGAGCTGGGTTACCTTTGTTGGCACTCAGCGATTCTGCAGGGCTGATTCTCCAGAAAAGCATTTCTCCAGGGCTCCTGGGAAAGGTCATCAGATGGTTGTGCCCCGCACAGCTGGTTAGTAAGTCAGCATGGGTCCTTGGGCATCTCAAGAGGTCCAGGCAGGGCAGGTTTTGTGCCTCAGGATTCGGGAGAGTTTCAGGACATCCCAGGCTGGGACAGGTGGATGCCTACGGTGCCCGGGGTGGGGGTCTGAGCTGCTGACAGGGAGTGATGATGACGATCATGATGGAGTGATGCAGGCTTGTGTCTCGGGGGAGGGGACATTGATCACATCTCAGGGCCTCGGGTTCTGGCTTTGCCGGGCAGAGCCAGGAGGGGCAGGGAGTTGGGTGGGAGTTTAGGGACGTTCCAACTGCAGGAGGCTCTTGACTGTTTCTCAGAAGCTCCAATCCGGGTTCCGCCTTGGAACCTTCCTACCTGCTGAGCTCTTCCTGGGATGCCCTTCTCTGAGATCTTCACACCCTCCCCTCACTGAGCCTCTGCTCGAATGTCACATCCTGAGAGAGGCCTCCACCTCTCCATCATCACTTCTGTTATCTTGCTGCTCTCATCACCTGCAGTTTACTGTATGCCATGTCCCTCCAGCCTCTCCATGTGGGATTTTGTTCATCTTGGTCATCACTGTGTCCCCGGCGCTGGACATAGTAAGTGATCTTAGAAAACTTCCCTGGTAGGTCAGGCATTAAGGAGACCCAGGTTCTATCCTGAGTTGGGAAGATCCCCTGGAGAAGTAAGTGGCAGCCCACTCCAGTATTCTGGCCTGGAGAATTCCATGGACTGTATAGTCCATGGGGTTGCAAAGAGTCAGACACAACTGAGCGACTTTCACTTAGAAAACTATTGTGCCCGATTCAGTGTTCCCCACGAACTGTGGACCTGGGTCTGTGCTCTCAAGGTCCACGGGGACAGATGTGCACATGTGCAAGGGCCCTGGCTAGGGAGACCTAGGTCCCTTGAGCTGGAATGCATGGTAAATTCATCTCCTTGCACCCCAGGACGACTACTCCCGAGGGTTGAGAATGCACTGGGGTGGGGGGGTATTCTTGGAAAACTAGAGTCTTTGGAAAAAAGCAGTTATTGTACGTTTACTCAAGAATGCCTTGATCAAACCTGCCAAGCATCCCCAGAAAGTCTGCACCTCCTGGATAGTCAAGGAGGTGGGGCTTGTGAGCAAGGAAAGTGCCCCCCTCCCCCCAAGGGGTTCAGGGTGTGGGAGCGGGGTGCTGACAGCATCTGCTTTGTGTGTTGGGGACTGACACTGTGGAGTGAGCATTCTGCACACCTTCGTGTATCAGGTCCTGCCCACAAGCCTCTCCAGAGGAAGCACAGAGAGGTAAGCAGCGTGCCCAAAGACACACAGCTGCAGACACCTTGCTGAGAGGCATGATTAATAGGTAGTGGCATTTCCTATGCGGCTGTTTCCGTGCCCCCGGGCGCTGCTCAGCTCTTTAAGCGGATGATCTTACTTCATCCTCAGGAGGCCCTTTGGTGTCCCTGTCTCAGAGGACAGTGGCACAGCTGTAGGGAAGACAGGCTCTGGACCTGGATTCTGTTGGCGACCTTCCTCAGAGCTGGTGCTATTTTCTGGGAATCTGGCTCCAACCTGGGGAAGGGCTCACTTCCCAGTCAGAGCCTCATTGGAACCAGATCTGAGGATGGGAGATGCCCATATGCTTCTAGAAGGCAGGGAGTTAGTTTGTCAGAGTGGCTCTGAAGCTGGAAGGCAGGAGGGGCTGTCCCCACCCCCCCACCCCAGTCATAGATTTGCATGACAATGAGCCCTTTGTCCCTGGGTCCTGCCTCCTTCCCAGGCTAATAACATAATTCCAGGCCTGTGATGTCATAATGGGCCCTTTCTGCGAAGAGTGGGAGGCTGGGTGGGCAGCTGTGTAGGCCTGGCCGGGGCTGGGAATAAGGGGGGTGGTGGTAATTTTCAGGGGGCAGAGGCTCTCTCCTTCCAGGATCCTCTTTCATCCTTTAGCAGGTGGGATTTGCTCCCATTTGACACAGGAGCAAACACACTCTGAGGTGTGTGTCCTCCCCCTCCCCCTTTCTTCCCCTCCCCCCCGCCCCGCCACGGAACCACTTGGCCTGTGAAGTGGGGGGATGGGGGGTGAGTCATCACCCGTGGGCCTTCTCCTGAAGGCGTGGGCGTGAGAGTGTTGTGCTTCCTCTAAGTGGGAGGGAGGCCCTTGTGCCCTGCTCAGAGAAAGAAGAATCAAACTCCGGGCGTGTGGCACCTCAGTTTGCTCATCTGCTTCATGGGGATTGTGCTGGGCCTTGCCCATGGGACCAGGCGGGGAATGAGCTCTCAGTGGATGGGCGATCAGAAAAAAAGTGAGGTCAGTGTAGTCGGGTGAGCGGTAGCCCCCCAGACGCATGTGCTTGTGTCTAAACGTGACCTGCTTTGAAGATATGTCTTGAGATGAGGTGATCCTGGGTTATCTGGGTGAGCCCTAAGTTCAGAGACTGGTGTCCTTGTGAGAGACAGAAAGAGGAGGAAGACATACAGAGGGATGGCCATGTGAAGATGGGCAGAGACAGAGGGATGCGGCCACAAGCCAAGGGACCCCTCCCTGGAGCCTCCAGGACCTGGAAGAGGCCAGAAGGGATCCTCCCCTTGAGCCCTCGGAGGGCGTGGCCTTGAAGATGCCTATATCTCCGACTTCTGGCTTCCAGAGCAGTTAGAGAATAAATTTCTATTGTTTTAAGCCACTGGATCATTATTATTTGTTTACAGTGGATCTGGGGAAACTAATACAGCTGGTGACACCCCCCCCCCCTCCCAATCTTTGGAGGTTGGGTGGAGCAATCCCTGGGAGGGGCTTGGCTGATGTCTTTTCCCACCCAAGCCTTGAGGGCCCAGTGGTGTGAGGAGCCCCAAATGAAGAGTCTGGAACCCACTTCCCTCACCCAGAACACATATCCTGTTTTTTTTTTTTTTTTAATGCTTAATCGCTCAGTTGGATTCTTTGCGACCCCCTGGACTGTAGCCCACCAGGCTCCTCTGTCCATGGGATTCTCCAGGCAAAAATACTGGAGTGGGTTGCCCCATTTCCTTCTCCAGAGGATCTTCCCGACTCAGGGAAGAAGTTTTTCTAAAACTTTTGTTTATTTATTTGGCTGTGTTAAGCTTTGCCGCAGCATGTGCTTCTCTCTAGTTGTGGTTTGTGGGCCGCAGAGTGCGCGGGACTCAGTAGTTGCAGCTCACAGTCTTAGTTCCTCTTCGGCATGTGAGATCTTAGTTCCTCAACCAGGGATCGAACCCACATGCCCTGCTTTGGAAGGTAGATTCTTAACCACTAGACCCCTTGAAAAGTCCCTAAATCCACAAATTCTTGAACCTGACCATCGCCTGCTGCTAACCTCTCCCATCTCTGAGGAGGAGGCCCCCTGGTTCCATGCCAGACCCCTCTCTAAGCCCAGAATGCCCATTCCCCATATGCCTGGCAGCTCACCAGCACTCGGATCGTCACTGTTCCCTGGGAAGCTGCCTCATTTGTCAGCTGCCCTTGACGAACCGAGACACCGAGGCTCAGAGAGGACAGGCTACCTGGGGAAGATCGCACAGTCCCTTGGTGGTGGTGAGAGCCTTTGGAGACCCAGTCATGGCTAATGGATGGGCTGGCACCGTGGCTTCCGGGAGGGAGGGATCAGAGCCCTGGGCCACCTTGACAGTGAAGCAGGCAGTGTGTATGTGGATCAGTTTCTGGGACACGCTGGCCCAGTGTAGATAACATCCTGAAATCTGGCTTTCAGTAGACACTGTCTTGGCCTCAGTTTCTCTATTTGCAAAGTGGTCTTTGATCTTTAGCTCAGAGCCTGGAATTCTGCTCTTAGAAAGTTTGTGGATTTAACAATTATTTATAGATTGCCTGCTGCGTGTGACGTGCTGGGGCTCAGTGATGGACAAAGCAGAGGTAGCTCCTGCTTTCATGGATCTTATATTTGGGTTTGTGGGGGGATGGGAAATAAGGCAGCAGGACTTTGCGAAGGAGGATTCCAGGCCCTGAGGAGGGAAGGAAGAGGGCCGGGGGCTGGGGTGGGGGTCCAGATGTTGCCTGCCTTCTCCTTCCAGGGCTTGGGGTCAGGGGTTTGCAGCAAGCTTTGGGGGCTGACTGGTAGACATGAAGATGGTTGCGTCCCTTCTCCAGAGATCTGTGGGCGCCTCCAGCTGGCAAAACTTGGCCTGAACCCATGAGCAGTGATGTTGGGTGTGAGACCTGGAGCCTGGTTAGGGGGATGGGTCTCCTCCAATCCAGGAAGAAAGACAGGGGTACTCTGGTGGTGACACAGTGGATAAGAGTTGAATGCTGGAGAGAGCTTTGCATCCAGGCTGTGTGCTCTCAGGCAAGTTACTTAGCCTCTCTGTGCTTCAGTCTTGCCCCCAGGGATGTTGGGTTGATTCAGTGAACAGATGCCAGCAAACACCGTGTTAGGGACTAGCTGGGATCGTAAACGCAAGATTTACTTTTGGATCTAATACAGTGACTGCTTAGAACCTGGAAGCCAATGTTGTGTTTGTTAATCTTTGCTGCCCCATTCTTACCTGGGGGATATTGGACAGGCTTCTTTGCTGTCAGACGCTCAGTCTGTGAAGTGGGACATGCTACAAGCCTGTGGTCAGATGGAGGTCGAGGAGGAAAGGGGATGGTGGGAGAAGCTGAGGGCGGATGGGGCCAGGATCTCCATCTGCTGGTTCAAGTCTTGGCCACCTTGCCAGTCAGGAGCAGCTGCCCATTTTATAGCCCAGGAAACTGAGGCCCTGGAACAACCCTGGTGCACCCATGGGTGGGCGGAGCCCCTTTAGCCTCCTGACTGCAGACAGTGCCTGTCTTCTGACCCCGCAGGTCTGCTAGGACCTGCTTAAGCCGGTCTCTGTTTATCAGCATGTTTAGTTCAGGGTAGCAGATGTTCAGAGAGAGAGAGAGAGAGAAAGTGCACTCGTGATGTTACTCCAGAAACCAAGGCTGGGGGCTGTATTTACTGCCTGGGGCAGTGTGGGTGGGGTTTGCTTGCGGTTGGGGAATGACCCAGATCTGAGTCAGCCAGGAGAGGCACCTTTATCTGCAAAGCCACTGTCTGCTGTATCCCCACTAGAACCACTGATGGCTCAGGCTGGGCCGGGAGACACCACTTCTGTCGGGTGAGAAACAGGGCAAACGGATCCCAGGCTCCTGCCTGGCCCCTTCTACACTGAATCTGTCCCGGGCTCCCTCTCAGTTCCCTTCCCTCCTTGTAGCTGTTTTTAGACCTCTCCCAACCTATACAGGGCAGCTTCCCTGGTGGCTCAGTGGTAAAGAATCTGCCTGCAATGCAGGAGCCGTGGGTTTGATCCCTGGGTTGGAAAGATCCCCTGGAGAAGGGGATGGCTACCCACTCCAATATTCTTGCCTGGAGAATCCCATGGACAGAGGAGTCTGGCCAGCTACAGTCCATGGGGTCACAAGAGTTGGACAAAACTGAGTGACTAACACTTTCACTTTTCACTTTCACTACCTGGACAGGTGAGGGAACCAGAGGGTGGAGGAAATCTGATTCCCGGGAGATTTCATGTTTGGAACTTGGGTTTTAGGGTGTTGCTGTGGTAGGTCTCTTGGTTGCAATTGGCAGACTCTTCTGCTCCTCCTGTATTTAATACAGAAGGCTTGGGGTAAGCTTCAGGAACTGTTGGATCCAGGCACTCAGGTGACAAAATGATTTTCATGTCCAGTCCCTGGTAGCACAGACTCACTGCAGCTCAGTAGCCCCAGTGGAAGGTAAGCATGTTGTTCCTGAAATCACAGCTAAAGTCCTGGGACTGAGGTTTATCAGCTCGGAGTTGAAAGCCTCACCCAAACCAATCACTGCAGCAAGTGCTGCCTCAACTGGTGCTGACTGGCTGGACCTGAGAGGTGGGGTCAGCCTACCCCAAAGCCAGGACTGAGGGTACAAGAGGGACCTCAAGAACACTGGGGTGTGGTTTGCCATAAAAAACTCCATGGGTTGGAGATGAGCCCGTTCTCCTCTCACATCCAGTGTGTGTCCTGTTGGGGCTGGGATGGTGTTGCTGGTGGGTAAGTGGGCTCTGTCCCTCCCACTCCCTGTTGTAATTAGGGGTCCCCTGGGCCCCCCTTCTCCTTCAAGCTCCCCAGACTTTGCCAGGCCCTCTCTTGTGGCTCCCAGCTGACCACATGTCAGAAGCCACAGGTCACATCCTGGCAGCTCATGGGCTGTATTTGGATGTCAGGCTGATTTATTGCATTGGGTTTCTAGTCCAGTGTTTTTTAAATAAAAATTTCAAATTGAGGGATGTCTCAAAATCAGAATTTCTTCTCTCCCCCTTTTAAAAAAATTAAGTAATTTTTTTGGCTGCACTGAGTCTTTGTTGCTGAGAGGGCTTTGTCTAGTTGCAACGAGTGGGGGCTACTCTCTAGCTGTGGTGCGTGTGGCTTCTCTTGTTGTGGAGCACCGGCTCAGTAGTTGTAGCTCACAGGGCTTAGTTGCCCCGTGGCATCTGAAATCATGCCGGACCAGGGATCAAACCTGTGTCCCCTGACTGGCAGGCGGATTCTTGACCATTGGACCACCAGGGAAGCCCCAGACTTCCTTCTCTTGAAGGAATCAGAAGCTGTGATGGCCTGGGCCAGCCCCTTCCTGTGCCCCGCGCACACACAGCCCCACCTGTCCTTGCTTGTCACGGTTCCAGCCTGGCCCGAGATACTGCAGGCGGCTGGTGGGTGTCCACATCCCCCCTTTCTCTTTTCGCCTCCCTCCTTCTGGCCTGGGACCCTCTGTCTTGGAGTATTTTTATTTTCCTTTCAATATTTAATTGTATTTATTTGGCTGTACCAGGTCTTAGTTGCAGTGTTTGATCCCCAGGGATCAAACCCGGGGCCCCTGCACTGGGAGCGCAGAGTCTTAGCCACTGGACTACCAGGGATGTCCCACCTGGAGCTTTTTAGATTCTCCTTTCTCCCCAAAGGGATAATCAATCCTAGGGGCACTCTTGCTACTCCTGGGCACTGAAAGCGCGTTCACCATCTGGAACTCCTGGCTGCAGGGCCGGAGGACCTTGGGTTCCTGGTCATTTCTCCATCATCAGACACTCACTCATCAGTGAACACACTCAGGCTATTTCAATGGCCCGTTAAGCATCCACATTTGAGAGTTGAACAGATTGGATCAAAGTGGGTCCTTTGCCCTTCGGCCTGGGCCTCTTGGTGGCAGTAGGGGGTCTTGCAGCCAGGCCTGTGGGAAGTGGGCCCTCGGAGTCCAGACCGGTGGTTTGCTGGGGGTTGGGGAGAGAGGTGATGTATGGAAGGGCGGGTGATGAGTGGGTGGGCTCCTGGCCTAGAGCAGCTATTCTTAGCAGCAGAAACATTTGTCCTTGTTCACATGTGGTGGAGGACGTCCCCCAGAGATCTGCCCTGAAATATTAGAGGCGACCCCATAAATTCCTCGGAAAGCTGTCCTTGAGGGCCTGTGTGTGCGGAGGAGGCTGGGAGCAGGCGTTTCCGGCAGCTGCACGGCTGTGGACACGTTTGCCAGATGTTGGTGCCGGGGAGTCGGTGGGAACCCAGGGGCTGCCCGTCTCACCCTTGGGCAGGGACCCATCTTAAGAGGCACAGAGTTTCTAGTCAGCCCCTCCCTGCATCCAGGCCATCTGGGTAGAAGCGGCTGGTCAGTGGAGAGCTCAGTTTATGGGGCACTGCTGAGGGACCAGAGCTGTGAGGCGCTGGTCTGCAGGCCCAGTTGGGTCGTGTGGCTATCAGAGCCTGCCGTCAGCCCTTGACTGTGGTCCCACTCAGCCCTTGGCTCTGAGGGTCCACTGAGTGAACCCTGTCAGTATTCTTGGCAATACTCTCTTTTCATGGGGCGGCTCTGACAGTGGGAACCCCCAGAGAGCAGTTAGGTGCTCTTAGCTAGCAATCAGGGAGGCCTCCCTAGAGGAGGTGTGTGTGTTAAAAAAATTTTTTTTTGTAAACTATCGTACAGTTTAAACACACATAGCAAAAAGTTTACCATCTCAGCCATTTTTTGTTTGTTTGGCCAAGCTGTGCAGCATGTGGGACTCTTAGTTCCCCAACCAGGGATTGAACCCGCACCCCTTGCTTTGGAAGCTCAGGGTCTTAACCACTGAATCTCCAGGGAAGTCCCTCAGCCGTTTTTAAATATACAGCTCAGTAGTGTTTTAGTACATTCACAGTTGCGCAACCATTACCACCATCATCACCAGAACTTTTTTATCTTGCAAAACAGAAACTCTGTGCCCATTAAACACGAGCTTCCCTTCTGCCTCCCCCAGCTCCTGGCACCTATCCTTCTATTATACTTTCTGTGACTCTGGACTACTCTGGGGCTCTCATTTGGGTGGAATCTACAGTGTTTGTCCTTCTGTGTCTGGCTTATTTCACTCAGCAGAATGTCAAGAGCTGTGTTCTGCAGGCTGTTTTCGCCTCGGTTGTTGGTTCAGTCCCCTCCAGGCTGAAGTCAAGTGGACGGACCCAGGACCCCGAACCCCTCATCCTTTCTGACGCCAGGGTCCTCCCAGAATTAGTAACCCGGTCACAGCATCTCACCACCAGCAGGCATGATGCTGAGCCCCACATAGCTTGTCCTGTCGTGTGCCTGCACTCCATAGCCCCCCATCCCCATCCCAGCCTCAGGGCAGGGGGTTAATCGTTTTGCCCGGGTCACACAGCTGGTGCCAGCGCCCCATCCCCCACTACCCAGACACCAGCCTCTTCTCTCTGTGTCCCCCCCTCCCCCCCCCACTCTCTGCAGAGAAAATTGCCGTTTGGAAGGCCAGATGGAGGAGCTGGGTCTAATGGAAACCACGTCCCTCCTGGGGCGCCCAGAACTTAATGAGGAAGAGCCAGGAAAAATCCGGTGTAATGTTTGTGAAATACCCCGGAGGGAGGGCGCGTCGCACGGCAGGGTTCTCGTGCAGAACCCTGAGACCTGGTGTGCCAGGAGGGTTCGTCAGGGCTGTGGCTTCCCGCTCTCTCTCTCCCTTTTAAAATTAAAAGGGGAGTGGGGTGGGGGGAAGGAAAAAGGGTCGAGGAGGAAGTGATTTTGAGCAGATCTTGCCCTGGCAGGGGAGCAATGCTGGACGGCCGAGCTGGCCGCAGCCCAGTGGACACAAATGTACCAATTAAATTGGAAACAGAAATGGGCCTCCTTGACGGCTCCAACCAGCACCGCCTCCCTTCTGCTTGCTTTGGGAGGGGGCCTGGGCTGGCCGTTTGAGGTATCAGAATGAAGCTTGGCTGCTTGCTCGCTGTGTGACCTTGGGCAAGTGAGTTCACCTCTCTGAGCTTCCGTTTCCTATTCTGTTGAATGGGGACAGTCGTGTTTGATGTGGGAAATTGGATTCTTCCGGTGAGTGGGTGCCAGTGGATAAAGCAGAACTGCCGGTAGTGAGGGACAGCTATGAGGACCCTGAGAGGGCTTCTCCGAGCAGAATGAGTGGCAGGCTGTGCGGTGGGAAGTTCTCCCAGTAGCTGGGGATCCTTTTTCAGGGAGGTTAAGAGGTGGGGCGGGTGCCAGGGGTGTGTTTTTCCTGGAAGGTTTTGTTTTGTTTTGTTTTGGCTGCACTTGCGGGATTGCCGCTTGCAGGCTTTTAGTTCCCCAACCAGGAATCGAACCCGTGCCTCCTGCAGTGGACATCAGAATCCTGGCTTCCCTGGTAGCTCAGCTGGTAAAGAATATGCCTACAATGCAGAAGACCCTGGTTTGATTCCTAGGTGGGGAAGATCCTCTGGAGGAGAGCATGGCAACCCACTCCGTATTCTTGCCTGGAGAATCCCCATGGACAGAGGAGGCTGGCTGGCTACAGTCCACGGGGTCGCAGAGTCCGACACCGCTGAGCGACTACGCACAGCACTGCACAACCTCTCAATTGCCAGGAAGTCCCTTCCTTGGAAGGTTTGATGCAGGATGTGGCGTTTGGGGTGGGTAGGGGATCTTATCCATGGCCCCCCAGCCAGGTTGCAGAGGCATTTCTGTCCCGGGACCTGGTTATCCTGTGGGGCTGGAGCCCTTCCCCTGGCTGGTCCCCGGGCTCAGCGCAGACCACTCAGTTCAGCCCGTTGCCACCCCTGCCCCAGATATCTGCACCACGCGGGCGGAGTGATCCAGTTTAGGAGGGCGGAGTCTGGCCAGGAGGCAACAGCCTGCTGACCCTCTTCCTGCCTCAGTTTCCCATCTGTAACGAGAGGGTGTTGAGTGAGCAGCCCTGAGGCCAAGGTCGCAGGGCGGGGAAGGACAGCCCCCTCCTCCTTGTTTCCAGACTGTGCGAGGCCCCGCTCACCCCGGGGAATCAGTCCTCTGCTTTTTCCATCATCATGTGTGGGGCTCCCCTGTCCCGTCCAACCTCCTAATTACGGACTCACTCCACCATTTGGTCGGCTCTCTTTCCCCAGCTTAAGTTTCCTCATCTGCATCATGGGGACAGTCACGGTAACTACCTCTGCCGGTAACATCAGCAGCATCATGGCTGTTAACTTGCCTCCCTTCCTCCCCCTCGTATTTGGAGTAATGCAGGGTGGTAACAGCCTTAGCTCTGATTTGGGGGGGCTCATTATTATTTACAAATATTTTTTAACTTTTTATTTATTTGACTGCTTCGGGTCTTAGTTGCAGCATTCCCCATCTTCACTGAGGAGCATTGTCTGGCACAAGGGCTTATTAGTTGCCCCAGCATGTGGGATTTTGGTTCCCTGACCAGGGATCGAACTCTTGTCCCCTGTCTTAGAAGGTGGATTCTTAACCATTGGACCACCAGGGATGTCCCTGGGGACTCATTTATGGGCGTTGAGCTTTCCATAGATCTCCCCAAAGAGTCATCTTTCCACTGGCCCTAGGGAGAGAGTTTGACAGATGGGATGTTAATAAAGCTCAGAGAGGACTTCCCTGGTGATACAATGGAGAAGAATCTGCCCGCCAACGCAGGAGACCTGGGTCTGATCCCTGATCCGGGAAGATTCCACATGCCCCAGAGCAACTAAAGCCCATGTGCCACAGCTACTGAGCCGGAGTTCTAGAGTCCTCGAGCCACAACTACTGAGTCCGAGTGCTGCAACTACTGAAGCCTGTGTGCCTAGAGCCCGTGCTCTGCAATAAGAGAAGCCACCACAGTGAGAAGCCCATGCACCACACTAGGAGTCGCCCCGGCTTGCTGCAACTAGAGAAAGCCCAGGCACAGCAGCGAGGACCCACCCCAACCAAAAAAAAAAAAAAAGAAAGCCCAGAGAGGTCGGTACTGTGCCCCCAGGGTCACACAGCCACATAGTAGCAGAATTGGAAGTTGAACCTAGTTGGCCACTTTCCACACTTGGCAGTGTGTGGGCAGGTGGTGGCTTGGTCGAGAGGGTGCATCTCTAGGGTGAGGGTGACTTGCTGCAGGGCACCACCTTTTCCCTTAGTGCCTGAGGGGCTGTGACTCGGCCCACAGCCTCCAGGGCTCCTGCTATGCAGGTGATCCAAGATAGAGCTCACTCTGCTGGCTGGGAGCTCTCTCCGGGGGCTGGGAGACAGTGGGTAAACAGACGGCAGTGGTGCGTGGCATTGGGCCCATGGGGGTGGCAGGAAGAGAGAGGCTCTTGGGAACCCAGGTTGGGGAGCTGGAGTTGGGGGAGGGTTCCTGGGAAGTGATGGTGGAGGCAAGGGCTCCATCCACGCAGCCAGGCCTGAAGGAGAAGGGGAACTGTGCTCTCGGTCATCGAGTCCTGTTTCAGCCTGGGGACATAAACAAAGGTAGCAGACTATGAGGGGACATGGCAATCAGGAGAGGGGTGGCCATCCCACGTGGGCAACCCCTGCTCACCTCCAGCCGGTCATGCCCCTAAATGATTTTGTTGCGGAAAAATACACATAAGATTTACCGTTTGAACCATATTAAAGTGTGTGGTTCATGGATGTGTAATAGATTCAGTGGCGTGCCCCACTGTCACCACTGTCTCATCCTAAAATGTGTTCATCATCCCAAGGGAAACCTAATACCTATTAACAGTCACTTCCCATCCTCCCCTCCCCCAGCCTCTGGTAGCCGCCAGCCTTCATTTAACTCAGTGGATTTGCCTCTTTTGGACATTTTGCATAAATGGCATCATTCAATATGTGCTTCTTCCTTTTGGCATAATACTTTCATGGTTTATGTATCTCCCCCCCCCCCCCCACCTTTTAAAAATAATTTAATTTCTTTTTGGCTGCACTGGGGTCTTCATTGCTTCGCAGACTTTTCTCCAGTTGCACCGAGTGGGGGCTACTTTCTAGTTGTGGTGCTGGGGCTTCTTATTGTGGTGGCTTCTCTTGTGGAGCACAGGCTCTGGGGCTCGAGGCCTCAGTAGCGGCGACTCATGGGCTCAGTAGTTGCAGCTCCCAGGCTCTAGAATTTAGGCTCAGTAGTTGTGACGCATGGGTTTAGTTGCTCCGCAGCATGTGGGATCTTCCCGGATCAGGGATCGAACCCAAGTCTCCTGCATTGTCAGGAGGATTCTGTACTGCTGAGCCACCAGGGAAGCCCTATGTGTCCATTTTTATGGCTAAATAATATTCCAATGAGTGGATCCATCGCAGTCTGTTTACCCACTCATCAGTTGAAGAAATGTTTGGGTTGTTTCTATTTCTTGGCTGTTGTGAATAGTGCTGCTGTGAACATTCATGTTTGTTTTGTTTCATCACCTGCCTTCATTTTTTGGGCTGTATGCCTGGGAGTAGAATTGCTGGGTCACACGGTATCTCTGTGTTTATCTTAGTGAGGTGCTGCCAGACTGTTTTTCACAGAGACTGCACCATTTTACATCCCTGCCTGCCACGTGTGTGAGTCCCTAGTTTTCAGAGAAGCCAGAAATTAGGGGTGTTTCTGTGAACTCCCTCTTGGTAACGCTTTGTGTTGAGCTGGTCCCTGGGGCCTGGCTCAGCTGGATGGGGAGAAGGGGAGCAGGTCCCTGGAAACCTGCCCAATGAGAACAGATCTGGGGGTGTATGCCACATTCTGGACCCACTGGAAGCTGTTTTTCTGGCTATTGCTTGGTGCCTGAGTGTGGCATGATGTGTTGTGATACCCGGGGCTGTAAATCCATTGGCCACAGGGAAAATGTTTCTGAGGCTATAGTCAACGGGCTTTTCTTTTCTCCTCTTCCCCAGGAGGAAGGGGTGCTGGCTGTGGGTTGAGGAGAAGTGCTGCCCATGGGAGGGTGGGCCTTGAGTCCGTCCCATTGGGATTCTGGAGGTTGGAATCAGGGGCAGCTTTTCCCTTGGGTTTCTGTGCCCAGCATCCTGAGGCTTGGGGAGCACTTGTGTGGGCTTGGGAGGGGGTTCATGGGGATGATGGTGCTCATCTGTGTCCCCCATGGTGGCTGGCAGGAAGCCTGATGTGGGGATATTAGTGGAATAAAAACATGCTTGGCTCTGAGGGTTGGTTAAAAAAGTAACCTCTGAAAAGTGGAACAGTTAAATTGGTATCCATTGGTTGATTAGTTCCTCCATCTATCCGTCCATCCATCCCCTCCTTCATCCATCCCCGCATCCGTCCTTCCTCCCTCACCCACCCATCCATTCTTCACTCATCTCATTCTTCACCTTCATCCATCCATTCATCCCCTCTCCATCTATTCATCCATCCATCCATCCTTCCCCCCCTTCATCCATCCATCCCTTCATCTGTCCATCCTTCCTCCCTCATCTACTCAACCCTCCATCCATTCCTCACTCATCTCATTCATCACCTTCATTCATCCATTCATCCCTTCTCCATCTATTCATCCATCCATCCATCATCCATCCCCCCCTTCATCCATCCCTCTTGTCAGCTCTGATTGGCAGGCCTTTTGTCTGCTATAGCTCCAGTGTTTGGAATACTGCCTGTACATTGTAGGTACCCAAATAATTTCCTGATTGGCCAGAATGTGTGGAGATTCCCGTTGGCTTGGGTTTGTCTCATCTGGTACCAGATTGGTGGGGGGGAGCAGGTGGCACCCCTATGGGCGGCACATTGAGTTGACTCTGAGAATGGTGATCCTTGGCCACTCTGGACCAGCACCCCTTGGGCATGGCCAAGGACAGGCTGTGGTTGGGGTCCTGGCTCCTCATTATGATCCCAGTGACCTCTTTGCCAGGTGAGGAGCAGGGAGGCTGGTCTTCCTGCTGGAGTTGCCCAGGTGGGCAGGGGCCCATTTCTGTAGGATCCTGGGTGGTGGTTTTTTTTTTGCTGCACTGCTTGGCATGTGGGATCTTAGTTCTCCATCTAGGGATTGAACCTCTGTCCCCTGCATTGGCAGCACAGAGTTTTAACCTCTGGACCACTAGGGAAGTCCCTGGATGGTGGCTTTAATAGTGTTAGGATTATAGGTGGGCCAGCCCTTTTACCTGCACCCAATGCACAGAGGCCTGCGCCCATGGCTGTAGACAGGGGGCAGAGCTGAAGTTTCCTTGAGCACAGAGATGCTGGGGCAGGCTTAGCGTAGGAGACCCTTCACATCGCCCCAGCCCACAGGGTGTCATCCTTCCCATCTCACTTGGAGTGAAAGCCCCGTGTGACCTCCACTCTCACCATCTGGGTCTCCCTGCTGTTCCTACCTCAGGGCCTTTGCACTTGCTCTTGCACTTGCACTTCCCTCTGCCTGGAACACCCTTCCAAGACATCTACATGGTTTCCTCTCTCTCCTCCTCCACGTGTTTGCATAAGGACACCTTTCGGTGAGACTGTCCCTGGGCACCCACTTTAAAACTGCACCCCAGCCCCCATTCCCTGTCTACCTACTTCATGCTTCTATTTTTCTCCATAGTACAAACACTGTCCGCCATCCTATAATTATTCCCATGTCACCTCCTGGAACACCAGTTCCGAGATGGTGGGTGGGAGTTTGAGTCTGTCACTTGCTCCTGTGTGCTGGTACCCACCCCACAAATGAAAGTGAAAGTGTTAATCGCTCAATCGTGTCCAGCTCTTTGGGACCCTATGGACAGTAGCCTGCCAGGCTCCTCTGTCCATGGAATTTTCCAGGCAAGAATATTGGAGTGGGTAGCCATGCCCTTCTCCAGGAGATCTTCCCAACCCAGAGATCAACCCCGGGTCTCCTGGATTGCAGGCAGATTCTTTACTATCTGAGCTACCAGGGAAGCCCAACAAGAGGTGCCTATAAATCGTGGTTGACAGTAGGGGGTGGCCAGGGCACCGGGCAGGATCTCTGCCCATGCCCTCATTCACATGGGCTCTTCTGGCTCTTATGGGCCAGGCCAGATGAGGCTCACCCATACCACTTCCCACCTTCATCTCATGACTTGGTTCAGAGTCGGGTTCCTGGGCGTTCATTCTGCACCATGAGCCCCTGCTGAAGGCGACCTTCAAATAGATGACCTGTTCCCGATTTTTACTGTATGTCACAAGCTAGAAACACAAAGTGTGAACAGTCAGCTTCATTCTAGCTGGTGTTTCTGCAACATCTTCACCTCACATTCCAGAACTCTTTTTGTCTGAATGCCTACTTTGTGCCAGGCTCGGAGATATAGCAGTGAACAAAGCACCTATTTATTGAGCACCTTACTGTATTGGGTTGGGGCTTTCCAGGTGGCACTAGTGGTAAAGAACCCACCTGCCAATGCAGGAGACATAAGAGATGTGGGTTTAGTTCCTGGGTCGGAAAGATCCCCTGGAGGAGGGCATGGCAACCCAGTCCAGTGTTCTTGCCTGGAGAATCCCCGTGGACACAGGAGCCTGGAGGGCGACAGTCTATAGGGTTGCACAGAGTCAGACATGACTGAAGTGATTTAGTGTGCATTGTATTGGGTTAAGTGGTGTCCTCCTCAAGTTCATGTCCACCTGGAACCTATGAGTGTGACTTTATTGGAAGAGAGGATCTTTGTAGATATAATTAGTTAAGTTGAGGTCACACTAGAGAGGCTAGGCCTTAAGTCCAATATAAGTGGAATCCTTATAAGAAGAGGAGGCCAGGGACTTTTTTGGTTAGGACTCTGCACTCCCAACGTTAGGCACCCAGGTTTAATCTCTTGTCGGGGAACTAAGATCCTGCATGCTGCATGGTGTGGCCAAAAAGAAGAGGAGGCCAAAATGAAGACAGATACAAAGAAAAAAAGGCCATGTGAAGGTGGGCAGAGGTTGGAGCAGTGGGGCCACAAGCTAAGGAAACTCGGAGCCATCAGGAGCTGGAAGAGTGAGGAAAAGGTCCTCCCCTGGAACCTCTGGAAGGAGTGTGGCCTTGTTGACACCCTGATTTTGGACTTCTGGCCACCAGATCAGTGAGAAGATCCATTTACGCTGTCTTTAGCCGTTCAGTTTGTGGCAATTTGTTACAGTGGCTCCAGGAAAACAATACACCTACTGTGTGCACCATGCCCCTTGTGGGGGATTCAGCAGTCACCTAAACGTTTATGGAGCAGCTACTGTGTGTCAGATGAGCTTCCCTGGTGGCTCAGCAATAAAGAATCTGCCTGCCAATGCAGGAGACTCAGGTTCGATTCCTGGGCTGGGAAGATCCCCTGGAGGAGGGCAGGGCAACCCAGTCCAGTATTCTTGCCTGGAGAATCCCCATGGACAGAGGAGCCTGGCAGGCTACAGCCCATGGGATCACAAAGAGTCGGACAGGACTTCGCGACTGAACAACTGTGTGTCAGACATTGAAGAGAGCGATGAGGTCTCTGCCTGCAGGCTCTCAGATCATCTGTGTGTCTCTGACCCGAGACAGTCTGAGTGGGGCTGGGGGTGTCATAGACCATGTCCCTTCTGTGAGACTGGTGGCTGCTCTGTGCACAGTGGAGGGTTCTGACGAGTGCTCTTGTGCTTATGCTGGGGGCCTCCTTGCTCCTGCCTGGCAGCTGATTTTAAATTCTGAGGCTCCTCCACCCGCCGCAGTTTCCAGCGTGGGTGCCCATTAGCTCCAAGAAAATGTTAGGCACGTGCGATGCAGACAGCTCCCCTTTCATCTTCCAAGGCTCAGGTCTGAAGGGTCCCAGGCACATTTCAGCTTTAGTTCCGGGCTCTTAACAGCCAATCCACCCGCTTCCCTGAGCTCTCAGAGACATTCCAGCCCCGGCGGCCGTGATCCACCCAGCAGGTGCTGAGCCAGGCTGCTCGGGAAACAGAAAGTCCATGGACTGTGACTTGGTATGGCCTCCCTGGCCGTCTTGCCTGGGGCCTAAGAGGGATGTCGGGGCAGGACGGCAACTTACCCTCCCTCCATCCAAAGAAAGAGACCTCTCCCCAGCAGGGTTGGGGACTGGGGATGCAGGTGTGGTGGGCTCTGTCCTCACCTTGTGTTACTTGTGTTCATCTTCTCTCCAGAGGTTCAATTCATTGAGCACCTGCTATGTGCCTGGTGCTGTGCTAGGCTCCTGGGAGGCCACAGGGGGCAAGGCCGACACAGGATCCGAGGCAGCGGTGAGTTCTCTCTGTGGATGCGGGACGTGGGGTTGGCAGCATTGTGGGGGTGCTGCCCAGTCAGAGCCACAGCCTATAGGGTGTCTCCTCTGGGGCAGGCGTGGTGGGGGTCCCTGCTGTGTGCATGGGGAGCCCCCGGTTTGCAGCCCTCCTCAGGCTGATTCCGCAGGGCAGCAGGGGGCAGGTGCCCCCCCCCCCCCCCCCCCCCCCCCCCGCCGTGGTTTGTGGTTTGGATGTGTGAGCCCAGCGGGTCTTGCGGTGTCCCCATCCCATGGGGCTCAGGAGTGTCCTATGCTGCCTGTTGAAGCAAGCCCTTAACCTCACCAGAGCGCCCCCTCTTCTCCCTGGAACGCTGACCTGGCTGAGTTTGCTTTATTGAGCACCTTCTGTTCACCAGGCATCACTTCACAAGCGTGCTGTCCTCCTGGGTCCATGGAGCAGGAACACGCATGCTTCCTGTCTGCCATTGAGGAAATAGAGGACCAGAGCCCCCAGGCGTCTTGCCAGAGGAGGGGAACCACGGCCGCCATCCCTAGGGGAACGCATGGCCTTCTTCACCCCCAGAGCAAGGTGTTTCTGAGGCCGGCAATCTCCTTCCCAACCACACAGGCTGCTTCTGCTTCTTTGTTCCTGCTGCCCCGATCCCACCAGCATCATCCACGTATCTTGTGATAACACCCCCCACCCCCGGCCTCCTGGTTCCGTGCTTGCTCTTCACAATGCCTGCTTGTCAAACACTCCGGCCCTTTCCTCTCTCCATCAACCACCTTCTGTAGCTCCCCATTGCCCTTCAAACAAAATCCACCCTTTCCATGGCCCATGGGCCTTGAATGACTCGAGGAATTTCTCAAGCACACAGTGCCTGGTCTCTCTCTGGGTTCTTGCTTAGGTGGTGGCCTCTTCCCCCTCCCCCAGCTGTGTCTTGTTCACACTCCAGGAGGTTCTCCCTGGCTCCCTCTTGCGCTCCTCAAGGCTTGCAGAGCCCCCAGCCTGCACTCAGAGGTCACTATTTACTGCTTGTCTGCTCCCTGCCGCACCCTGCCGGAGCGCCAAAACCATCTGTGGCCTGGACCCTGCCTCATTCAGTAGCTTGGGGCTGAGCTCTGAGTGAGGACCCCAAAGTGTCTGGAGAACAATGGATGCCCACCATCCTCTCCTGACCCCAGAGCCCCAGACCTGCAGTGATGTTGGGGCCACTGCATCTCTTTCCTGATCTAACCTGGATCCTGTTCTCAGAACCCTGTTCAGCCAAGGCTAAATTCAGGAGACCCCCTACGTTGCCCCATGGGTCTCTCTCATCCTCTCTTCCCCTTGTCTTTATGTGAATGTATTTGGCTGCGCCAGGTCTTAGGCTTGCAGCACGTGGGATCTTTAGTTGTGGCATGCAAACTCGTAGTTGCGGCGTGTGGGATCTAGTTCTCTGACCAGGGATTGAACCTGGGCCCCCTGCATTGGGATCATGGAGTGCTGGCCACTAGACCACCAGGAAAGTCCTCCCTGCACCCTTGTCTTTGGTGAAGCAATATCATACTTTTTCTTGTTCTGCACCTCCCAGCATTGCTGATGAAGTCAAAACTTAATCCCTCAATGTTATGTAAACACCACCATTATCTAGTTTTAAAACTTGCCTGGTAACCCTTACATGTATCAGCACCCTCCCCACCCTCCATCCCACCCCTTGCCCCTGGCAGCCACCAATCTGTTTTGTCTCTGTGGATTTACTGTTCTGGACATTTCACATCAGTGGAATCATCCAGTGTTTGTCCTTTCGTGTCTGGCTTCTGTCACTCAGCATCCTGTTCACAGGGTCCATCCACGTAATGGCGGGTGTCCGTGTTTCGTTCCTTTTTAGAGCTGAATCATATTCCATCATAGGGATGGACCACATTCCGTTTATTTATCCACTCATCTGTTGACGGACACTTGGGTTGTTTCCACCTTTGACTGTAGTGAATAGTGGTATTGTGAATACGTGCGTGTACATTGATTTGTTTGAATCTCTGTTTTCCATTCTTTTGGGTCTATGCCTAGGAGTGGAATTGCTGGGTCATATGGTAATTCTATGTTTAACATTTTGAGGAATTGCCAGACTATTTTCCTAAAAAAAAAAAATTTTTTTTTTTCAAGTTGGCAAAAAAATCTGGCTGAGGTTTGGAGGAATGGAAATTGAGCTTATTAAAATAAGCTCGTGGTGAATGTAAGAAGTGTGAGGTCCCAAGGGTCTCCTGGCCTTGGGGACAACCTGCACATGAGGATGCTGGACCAGGGAGCTGGTGGAGTGCCTTTGGCTGGTGGGTGGCAGGGGTGTCAGCCCCTAAGCTTGGCGGTGGACACTCTATGAGTGTTGATGGAGTGGGAAGCCAGCCAGGCTGGGCTTGAGGAGGGTGGGGGGTGGCCAGGGATTCTCCAGGGCTGGTTTGAAAAGGTGTTGCTTCCCTGGCTTCTGGAGCCCATGAGCAGTGCACAATGTGTGCATCTGTCCAGGGCTGCCATCCCGAGTCGGCATTTCATTAGACAAAGAAGGTCAGAAAAGCTGTGGGTACATCAGACTTCTCACCACCTTGTGCAATGCAAAGCCACAGAGCAATTTGGAAGTTGCCGTGGTGCTCTTGGAGGAAAGGCAAGCAGTGCTGGCTTCTACCTGCCCAGCCGCTGGCCTCGTCCTCTTGCTGGCCTCTCTGGGAAACCCAGAGAGAGGCTGGGATAGAATTGGCTTTGCTGCATCGGACCACCAGGGTCTGCTGGGCTTTGTGACAAGCTGGGACAAAGGGAATTCTGGAACAGGGTCCAGCACTGGTGGCCACAACTGACCCCTCTCCGGAGGCCGGTCTCTTGTCTCTGGGCTGCAGGACAGATGCCAAATTGCTCTTGGTGTGGACTGTCAGGGGCAGCTTGGCCTCCCTTCCACATCGCTGTGACGAGGCTACAGTTACTGCAGTGACAGTACTAGTGGTTGTAATCATAGAAGCTCCCGTTTGCTGGGTGAGACTTGTTCCCACGTTCATAAGAATTACACAGTTCATCCTGTCTTGATGGCTGGGAGAAGTCCATGTGGGCTTTTCTCCTGCGGTGGTCGTGGGGATGGCAGTTTTGGCTCTGAATTCTTTGGCTTTGCAGTGGTGGAAGGCTGGACAGCACCCAATGGAAGGGTTGCCTGCTCCAAGGCTCCTTCCTGCTCTGGAAGAATCAGAACTTTTGATGGCAAGTGGCAGAAACCCGGGTTGGGCTGGCCAAAGCAAAACACATAGAAAGAGAGCCTTGACTTCCCTGAATGAAGAAGCAGGCTTTAAGCTGCCTTCGGGCATGGCTGTCCTCAGGACCTGACTGTTCTCTCACCACCCTTCACTTTTGCCTTTCTGGGGGTATGTTCTTGGATAGGTTTCTGCCACCCAGTGGCCCCGCATGACCCCCAAGCTTTCACCCTCCTAGCTTAGAGCCCCAGTGGAGAGTGCCGTTTTCTGGTTCCTTCTCAAAGTCTCAAGACCCAACGACTCTCATTGGCTCATATTGGGTCACATGCCAATCCCTGAGCCTATCACTGGTCCAGGGGAAGCAGGAGTGTGATTGGCCAGGCCTGAATCATGTGATCACTCCTGGAGTCTGGAGAGGGAAGATGGTTCCTGAAAGGAAAGTCAAGTCTACTGTAGCAGGAGATGGGGGTGGAGAGCAGGAAGCAGTCAGGGCCCCCAGATGGAGGGGAGAGGGGTTTGTTCCTCTTCTGACCACCGTGATCCCCGTCTTTCCTCCTAACATCCCTCCACATCAGATCTTCAGTGGGTGGAGCACCAGTGGAGGGTTTAGGGGCATCCATGCCCTTGGAGAAGGATGGTCGTCAGTGGAAGGCAGGGTGATGAGGGATTGTGATGAAATTACAGGGAGCTGGGGGGTACACGTGAGGTGCAACCCCAGCCCTACCTGGGGACATTCAGGTGTTGAGTGCTTGCGCCATCTTGGATTTTCCTCAACTTCTGAGTAGGGGCTGTGAGTGGGGCGTTGCACATGGTGGGGGCCTGATGGACACCCCTTTTCTCTTTTTCTTTTATTTTTGATGTTGGGTATGATTTATTTGGCTCTGAAACAATACAAATGCAACAACCCACGGTCTCCCTTTCTTCCCCTTCTGAGGCACTGTCCTTTTAGCTACAGGGACAAGCAGAAGATTCCACATTACCAGAGCTGTCCCCAACCTCCCAGGCCTTTCCTTCTGTTCTGTTAACCACCCTCCTCCTCCTGTGTGTGGTGCTGGTGTTTCTGAGTGGACACCCCCTTTCAGAGTGGCCCAGTGTGGAGGGGGCCCAGGACCTGCTAGGCTCTCATCCTGGCCTGGGTGGAGGAACCAGTTACAATCCTGGGGAGGCTGCCTGCAGTGTGGCCAGCAAAGAAGGGAGTGAAGGGTCCTGGGGAGAGTGGGGGGCCCCCAGAGACTCCTGGGCAAAGGCCTTTTCTGACCAGAGGCTCTCTTGCTCTCTTGACTGGAGTCCTTTCTTCTTTCTGAGTCTCAGTTTTTCCATCTGAAAAGCCAGTGGACTGTTTCTTGAGATTCCTTCCGTTGTGGACACAGGAGTGCTTTCTCCCCTGTGGAGGTTATCCTTTGCCTGCCCCCAGGAGCCGCTTGGGGCCCACTTGGGTCAGTGTCCTTAGCTGTTTCCCCAGTGTGGCCCTCAGGTTCCCAATGCCCTCGCTCTCAGCTCATATCCTGGCTAACCTCATGTCTGTTCTGTCCCCCAACCCAGTGTCACACTCCCCCAACCTGAGGATCACCAGGAGGCCCAGGCAAGGCCCAGCTTTGCCCGTGATCACACTGTGACCTGCATTCTGCCTGACCTGACCTGTTCACCACTGCCCCCCCAGCTCATGTGGACCTGTCCCCTCCTGGGACAGGCCCATTAGTGCCTGACTGAGCTGCCAGGTGCTTTGGGGGAACTTTGCCCTGGTGACTCAAAGTGGCAGAGGACTGAGGGTGAGGTTGGGTGGGTCAAGGGTGCTCAGGAGCCACTGGGGTGGTGGGGTCAGTGTCCGCAGAGTTGAGGTTCTGTGGGGTGAGGTTGGGTGGACTGAGGGTTCTTGGGGGCCACAGGGGTGGTGGGGGCAGTGTCTGCAGAGCTGGGGTTCCATGGGGTGCAGTTGGGTGGGCTGAGATTGCTTGGGGGCCGTAAGGGCAGCACCTGTAGAGTTGGGGTTCCCATGCCTGCTAAGCAAGGACCTTGGCAGTGGGGGAGGGCACGGCTGTCACCCACGTGGCTTGTGCAGCAGCTGCTGGCCTGCTGTGGCTTGGAGGGGCCTCAGACACCACTTGGCGTCTCCCTCTGCTGTCAGTGGGCAGGGAGTGTGCCAGTAGCATGGAGGAGGGTCCTGGAAGACCCCTGTCTGCTCTCGCTCCCTCACAGGGGCCACAGGAAGGGGCCCCTTCAAGGTCTGCCAGGAGTAGCTGCCCCATGGCTGATCTTGCTTTCTTTTCTGTTTTCACAGGAGCCTAGGACAGGGTGGTCTGCGAGCAGATGACGAAGACTGGCTTTTAATCGTTGTTGACCATTGAGCGGGAGATTACAGGGGCCCAGGAGCCCCCCTGGACACCCACCACCATGTCGGGATCCACGCAGCCTGTGGCACAGACGTGGCGGGCCACCGAGCCCCGCTACCCGCCCCACGGCATCTCCTACCCTGTTCAGATCGCCCGGCCGCACACGGTAAGGGGCACGAATGTTCGCCTGGGGTCACCTTCAGAGTTTTCTTTTGTCGCTGGGTTCCTGTTTCTCCTTGGAGTCGGTGCTGGTGTGGCTCCGATGGTGTCCAGCTAGGGCTCACTGTCCCCCGTGGGGAAGTGGGGTGACTGGGCAGATACCGCTGACATCTGTGGCCTTGCCAGGCCCTGGGACATCTGGGAAAATCTCTTAGCTCCCACTTTAAAGCTGGGAAGGTGGAGCCCAGGGCCAGGCTGAGCTGTGATCCCTGCCTCTGGGTCTGCTGTGGGGTTTGCATGCGGATGTGGAGCTCCTGCTGTATACACTGTCAGCCCAGCCTCAACCAGGATCCCTTGCCTTAGGATTGGAGTGACTTTCTGGGGGCTGTGGCTCGCAGACCCTCCCCTCCAATCCTCAGGGCCTGGAGCCTATTCACTGTGTGATGCTCAGAGCTCCCAAATGACAAGGCCAGCACATGTCATTCTCTGAATCTCTGACATGAGCTGGGGAGCGGAGACGGGGGAGGTCCAGGGAGTTGATTCTGCTCACGGGAGAGCTGCTCCAATGTTGGGGGTGGTAGCCTGCTGGGAAAGGAGCAGGTGCGCCCTTGGTCAGCTTTAAAAAAATTTTTTTGGCCATATCATCTGGCATGTGAAATCTTAGCTCCCCAACCAGGGATCAAACCCGAGCCCCTGTCCTGGAAGCCTAGAGTGCTGACCACTGGACCACCAGAGAAGTCTCCTCGGTCAGCTCTTCTGAGCTGCACCTGACTCTGTCCACCTCCTAGTGGGGACCCCCTTTCCTGACTTCACCTGTAGCTGTCTGTGGCTCTGAGGATGGGCTTTGGTTCTGCTCTGTTGGCACTTATTGGGCACTTACTGTATACCGTGTCTTCGGGGGCTTGCCAGAGTGCCCTCAGAGTCCTGGGCTTCCCCTGTTGGGCCTCCTAGCTACTCAGCGAGGGACCGTGAGGATTTGCAGTCACAGCCGGGGTCGAAGCCGGCCCTGCTGGCCCCGGCGTGTACATGTTTGTGTCTTTCCTGCTCAGGTGGCATGGTCCCTCCTCCTGAGATGCTGAGAGGAAATGGTGTGGGAGGGCTTTTCCAGCCTCTGTGAGAGAGATGTTTTTGCATCTGAGCCCACTGGCCCAGCCTGGGGGTGTCCCAAACACAGTGGCCTCTCTAGAATTTGGGCCCCAAGATGCTTTTGAGAGCTGGCTGTGATCAACGGGCACATTATGGATGGAGTGGTCGAATTCTCACAAACAACCTAATGAAAGAGCACCTCACATTATCCTCCCAGTTTGCAGATGAGGAGATTGAGGCTGGGAGGTTAAATAATAGGCCTCAGCTTCAATTACTGTGAGGAGGCAGAGTTGGCGTCAGCTTCAGGACTCTGTGTGCATGCATGCTCAGTCGTTAAATGGTGTCTGACTTTTTGCGACTCTGCCAGGCTCCTCTGTCTGTGGGATTTTCCAGACATGAATACTAGAGTGGGTTGCCATGTCCTTCTTCAGGGGATCTTCCTGGACCAGGGATTGAACCTGCATCTTTCTCATTGGCAGATAGATTCTTTACAACTGAGCCACCAGGGAAGGACTCTGAGCCCCTGTGAAACAGATGCTTCTGTTTATTGGTCACCTACTGTGTGCCCAGGGCCCAGGACTATGCTCCTGGGGGTCATTTATTATTATGTATTGTCATCAGCTTTGTCATGATCATAGTAGCAAAAATAAGCATTCTCATCCACTGAGCTGGAGAAGGCAGTGGCAACCCACTCCAGTGCTCTTGCCTGGAAAATCCCAAAGACGGAGGAGGCTGGTGGGCTGCAATCCATGGGGTCGCTAAGAGTCGGACACGACTGAGCGGCTTCACTTTCATGCATTGGAGAAGGAAATGGCAACCCACTCCAGTGTTCTTGCCTGGAGAATCCCAGGGACCGGGGAGCCTGGTAGGCTGCTGTCTATGCGGTCGCACAGAGTCAGACACGACTGAAGCGACTTAGCAGCAGCAGCAGCATCCACTGAGTGCTTGCAGGGCAAGCTTTATTTTGTTTTTTTAGTATTTATTTATTTGGCTGTGCCGGGTCTTGGTTGCAGCGTGTGGGATCCAGTTCCTTGCCTGGGGATCAAACTCAGGCTTGCTGCATTGGGAATGTGAAGTCGTAGCCACTGGACCACCAAGGAAGTCCCTAGGGCGAGCGTTTTTTTTATGCTCTTTGTGTATACAGTTGCCCTTGCTCCAGGGGGAACATTTTGCAGGTGAGCAAATAGGATGGGTTATGTAACGACTCTGAGCCTTGGTTTTTCATCCATAAAATGGGGTAATGAGAGCATCTGTTGCCTGGTTTCTCCTGGGGATGAAACGTGATGATCTGTGGAACATCATTATGGCACATGTGTCCAATTGCAAAATTGTCACTGTCATTAGAGCTGCCTGGAGGAGGCTCTCCCCACCCCCCTCCCCCGGGGTCCCCACCCGCCACTCCGGCCCAGGCCCAGCCTTGGTGAGTCCTCAAGTCCCCATGGCCCTTGCCATCCTGCCATCCCCTCCTTCCTTTGCCCCATCCCAGCCCTCTTGCAGTCATTTGGAGTCACCACCTGATCACAGACACTTTCTGTGTTGTTCTTGCTGGACTGCCAGTGATGCAGGGTGTGGCTGGGCAGAACCGAGTGGTCACTTCCTCCAGGCAGGAGGCTGAGGCTGCGCGTGGGCAGGGGCCCTGGACAGCTACGAGGTGGGGCATCCTTATCCTGTGTGGTGACCGCAGTGGGGCCCCACTTCCTGACCACCGTGCCTGGTGCTGGGGCGGCTTAGCTGGGGGCCCCTACTTGTTACTGGGAAGGCTTTAAAAGCAAGATTTCTGGGTGTCCGGGGCGGGTGGTGGGGTCTTGCTCTCCCAGGCATGTGTCCAGGGCTTTTCTTTGGCAGGTGGGAGGTGAGCACTGGGACTGTAATCTAGGGGTCCCCCTGCAGCCCTGAGCCCCCTAACCCCTTACCGCCAGGCCATTGTACAGAATTTTTGAGAACTCCCCCCTTCACCCCGAGTCTTTGAAAGACGAATGGCGAAGGAAAAGGGGAATAAAGGCACAGAGAGACAAATGCCTGGTCCAAGGGCCAGATGGGGACCCAGGGTCCCAGCGCCTTGTACAATAGTTGAGGCAGGGATGCTGGGATGAGGGGCGGGGCAAGAAAGCCCAGATGTGCCTTTGAATCCCTGTTCCTCCCAACTTGCTGAGTGACATTGGGCTGCGTGGGGCAGGCTCAGTTTTCCCATGTGTGATATGGCTCTTGTGGGTCTGAGCATCACTGGCAGATGTTTGCAAGGTGCCTAGGGCTGTGTCTGCACGTGGCAATTATCTCTTTCCTCCTGGGAGGCTGGCGGGAGACTGAAGGGGGTTTGGATTCTGAGAGGGGGCTGGGAGCAGCCTCCTCTCCTGGCCTGTGCTTCGACCTGCGTCATCTCCAGGCCGCTTAGTGTGTTATGCCTGGTTCAGAGGGAGGGCTTAATTCAGGTGTGTTTCTCCGATCTGGTGTCAGGCATGCTCAGAGCCTCTCTCCATGGTGCTGTATATGTGGCTTACTCAGTCCCACCTGCTCCTCCCGGACCACCTCTCTGTGTCCTGTTCTCACCATCTCTGTGGTCTTGGCTTTCCTCCCCCACAGTATCAGGACCCCACATTTCCCCCGAGGGTCCTGGAGTCTGATGGTCTCCCAGGATTGAGGGTCCCAACACATTCTCCCCTTCTTGTCTCTTTTCCTGCTTTCTGCAAGCCACCTCAATTCTGCTGTCTCCTTCAGGTCCCCTGGGACCCCTTGACCTCTCTTAAGTTCCTTCAAGCCGTGCACTGAATGAATGCATTAAAGCCCAAAGACACAGGGTCTGAATCCCAATGCGACGCCTTCCTGCTGTGTGGCCTTGGGCAAGTTACTTAAGCTCTCTGTGCCTTAGTGTTAGAAGGGCGTTTAAGTGCACAGATTCTCAAGCTAAGCCCCTTGCACTCAGGTCCTGCCTCAGTGCTATCCTAGCTGTGAAACTGTAGTTTAGTGGCCTGACCACCCCTTGCCATCCATTGAGTGAGGGTAGTTATAAGCCTCTGATAGTGTTACTCAGTCGTGTCTGACTCTTTGCAACCTTATGGAGTGTAACCCTCCAGGCTCCTCTGTCCATGGAATTCTCCAGGCAAGAACACTGGAGTGGGTAGCCATTCCCTTCTCCAGGGGATCTTCCTGACATAGGGATTGAACCTTGGTCTCCTGCATTGTAGGCAGCTTCTTTAAGCCTCTGAGGATCAAGTTAGTTGACACCTGCAGAGGCCTCTGCACAACGCCCGGGAAGGTTAGCGTGACTGATACAGTACTGTGTTGATGACTGATGCTGCTGCTGTCATGACAACAACATGCCCGTTAGCATCCTTTTCCAAGTGGCCCCCAGGGTACACGGCAGGCTTTTCCTCCAGAGGTGGAGTTGGCAAACCTTCTCTGTAAATATTTCAGACTTTTTGGGCCATGCGGTCTCTGTCACAGTGACTTGTGGCTGCTGATGTCCCAGCGCGAAAAGTAGCTCAGCCAACACGTACTGAAGTGGCTGTGGCCATATGCCAGTGACACTTGATGAGACAGGCCGAGCCTGACTTTGGCCTTGGGCCTCGTTGGCCCCAGATCAGTGCTTATCAGGCTCTCTGTGGGAAGGACCAGTCTGTTTCATTTCCAGTTTGTCACAAACGGATACATGGGCCTTCTGCACGTGACCCAGTTTGCGGGTTTGAGGATGGGTTTAGGCCGAGGCCGGCAGGACCGTGCTGGCCATGCACTCAGATGCTACGGTCCTGTCAACAGGCTGTCAAGAAGGATCTGAATCTGCTCATCTTCAGCGCTTCCCCCCAGACCAAGGGTCATGGACTCAGGAGCCCGCTTGGGCCACATACATGTATGGGGGCAGCAGGCGGGGCTGGAATGGTTTGAAACACGTGGAGGGTTCTCATGTTCCGAGATGTGTCTGGAGGGTTCCGGCCAGTGTGCCTGCTGTCTTCAGGCTCCTGGGATCACAATGAGCCTCACTTTTGGCCTCTCTTGGGGTCTCCCCAGTTCTTGCCTTCCCATAAAGATCGAGGCATCCTTGAGGGTCCCTGGACTCAGGGCCCTAGGGTGGAGATTAGTGTGAGTGGCCCCCAAGATGGTCTTTGGGGGAACTATGCTCTAAGCTCATCCCACTTGACTCTTAAACTGGGAAACTGAGGCCAGAAGGGTTCATGCAGTGGCCGCCCCATGCCCTTGCTTCGGGGGCCCCAGGCGCCACGTGCCTTTCTCCACCTCAGTTGGTGACGGTAGGCACGCCATCCTGCCCGGGCCCTCTCCCGAGGGATTGGACTGTCTGCCTTTCTGCTGCTTTGTTCATTTTGCTTTTGTGTGAGAAGGAATTTTCCTCCTGGCAGACTGCAGTGCCTGCTGGTTTCTTCTCACACCTCTGCGTGCGTGTGCACACCACATCCATGCCTGGCAGCCTCGCCAGTGGGATCCCAGAGGCTGCCA
The DNA here is from genome assembly GCF_033118175.1 of Dama dama. Taxonomy (NCBI): domain Eukaryota; kingdom Metazoa; phylum Chordata; class Mammalia; order Artiodactyla; family Cervidae; genus Dama; species Dama dama. The sequence continues at coordinate 21,448,859 of NC_083685.1, read as the reverse complement.
CCCACTCCCTCCAGCCCTTTCTGCTTCTTCCTTTGAGAGCACCTGGTAGACATCCTGGAGTGTGGGGAAGTTCAGGGGAGGCTGAGCCCTCCTCTGCCTCCTGGAAGCTGCCATCAGTCTTGAGGGAAATCCTTGGAGAGTTAAGGGGGATTTGTGGTTGGAGGCATAGAGGCCTCCTTCAGTCCAGGTCAAGCATCCATTTCAGTTTTCTTTCCTTTTATTTGGCCACGCCATGTCGCACGCGGGAATCTCAGTTCCCTGGCCAGGGATTAGAGAGCCTGTGCTCCTGTGATGGAAGAGTGGAGTCTTTACCACTGGACCACCAGGGAATTCAGGCATCCATTTCTAATGGTGAGGACACTGAGGCTCAGAGGGTTTGAGTGATGGACACATACCTCTAGCCTGAGGCCTTATAGCTTCTTGCTTCCATGTTGGGCTGCCCAGGAAGGCCCTTCCCTCAACATTTCCAGCCTCTGAAGTTGACAGGATCCCTCTTGATTCTAGTTACTCATCCCTCCAGCTTCCCAGTCTCCCAGCCTCTTACATGCTGTTGTTTTGGAGGGTCTAAAACACATCCATTCCCAACACACCTACGTGGTATCATCTAATTCTTTTTGCAGAAATAACAGCTTTAAAAAAATAAGCCAGACAGCAAAAGAATGACTAGATTTTTACGGAAGATTGGGAGAATTCAGAAAGGTGCCAAGAAGAAAATAAATCACCTACCATCCCACGCTTTCCCAAGCCTTACTCTTGCCAGACATCACTAACTGATTGCCACCCACAGCGTGAATGTTCTCAGCAGACAGAAGTAATCGATTTGAACTGGTACAAGTAGGAAGCCTGTCCTGTTTTCTCCTTTGAAAGACTTCTTGTTTCAATCTTTTTTTTTTAACATTTTAATATGTGTCTCCAGTCAGCGTGTAGTTGCTAATCGGAGCACATCTAATTCGTTAGTGTTTTGTTTTTCCCCAGATGATAATGGGTGATGATGGCACATTACTGAAGAAGGAGGGTTTTGCCTGGAGTTTATCCTTTTGACTTTGAGCTGTGCTTGTGTATGCGACACACGTGTGTGGGTTTTCCCTCTGCAAATGGGGGACTCCCACGCTGGCGCTTTGTTTTGGAGCCTGGTATTTGAGCCTTGCAGACTGTCAGTGTTTGCTGCGTCACCCACTTCCCCTGACCTGTGTCTTGCTGGGTCTCTTGCACCGGAGACCGACGCGCAGGTTGTGCCTTTTTTCTGGTTTTCTCTGCTGACACATGGGCTTGGTCATCTCATCTGGAAAGAGGGCAGGACTGGGAGATTGTGACAGGATGGGGCACCCTTTAGCTGAACAGGTCACTTCTTGGTGGTCACTGGCCCCAAGAATGCACTCTGGCCAGACAGGGACTGAGGGCCAGGAGAGGATGGGGGAGGCTCCCCGGTGGAGGAGCAGCGCCGAGCAGGGGGCTCTGGCCCTGGGTCACTGTGGGGGGCGCACCGCAGTGGGGTGGGCGCTCACTGGCCTGTCTTCTGCTGCAGGATGTCGGGCTGCTTGAATACCCGCACCACCCCCGTGACTACACCTCACACCTGTCGCCTAGCTCCATCATCCAGCCCCAGCGGAGGAGGCCCTCCCTGCTGTCTGAATTTCAGCCCGGGAATGAAAGGTGAGGAGGGGCTTGTGCATCCATGGCTCAGACGGGGAAGTGGAGGCCTGTGCTGGTGGGGAGCTCGTGGAGATGGGAGGTGTTAAATGAGGGGATGACAGGCGTGTGACTGGGGCAGGGTTGTAGATGAGCAGGGAAGAACCACGTGGCCCCTTGGACTTCCTGCCGTGTGCCTGCAGGGGTCTCTGGGTGTGTGGCCCAGGCAGGAGGGGATGACAAGCTAGAAGTGGGGGAGCAGGGCTGGGTTACTGGTTTGGAGGGATGTGCCTGCAGCTGGCTTCACATGGGGAGCCCCCTTACCGACTGCCCCCCCAACCTTTGTCATCATCCCTTTCTCTCTGAGTCTTCTTCCATTCTTCAGCTGGCGGACGAGGTCCTCTGGGCCTGCCTTGCCTTTGTGAAATCCAGGTGGGAGGGAGCAGGCCATGTGGCAGGTGGGGACCCAGCAGGGGCAGAGCTGAGGCTGTCAGGACAGGCCAGAGCCCTGAGAGAACCTGAAGATGCCTGAGACAGTAATAGCACTCATCGCCAAGAGTCCTGGGCTTTTTGTTGTTGTGCCTTGTGGCTTGTGGGATCTCAGGTTCCCAACCAGGGACTAAATCCAGGCCACACAGTGAAAGCCCAGAATCTTAACCATTAGGCCACCAGGGAACTCCTGAGAGTCTTGAGCTTCTAACTCGTGATGAACTATTGTAGGCTGTGGCTGCCCACATGCACCTAGACAGACAGCCTTGCCCGCAGGGAGCCCATGGTCTTAGCAGGGGAGATACAGCAAACACACAGGATGACTTTAAAATGGGGCAGGTGACTTGTTTCCTACTGGGCCGGGAAGGGCTGCTATTTGGCTGGAGTGGCTGGGAAAGGCCTCTCCGGGGAGAGACACCTGGCACTAAGTAGCCAGTCATTCAGAGAGCCATTTGGAGAGGGGTGACCAACCATTCAGAGAGCAGGGTGAAGGCATTTCAGGTGATGGGAATAGCATGTGCAAAAGCCCAGAGAGGGGGATGTCCTTGGAATATTCCAGAAAGGCAAAGAGGTCGGGTGGCTGTGGTGAACAGGTGATTGGGGGTCCGGAGGGTAAACTTCGCAGAAACCAATGGGAGGGTTTCGAGCTTTGCTAGGCAGGGAGACGGCTGTTAGGAGGAGATGCCCCGGGAACTGAAACAGGAAGGGGAAGAGCTAACATGGAAAGAAAGAGCTGGTGGGGTGGGGGTGTGTGTGGGTGTGGGTGTGTTTTCCAGCCTAGCCAGCGCAAAGACCCTGGGGCAGGAATGCAGCAGGCAAGGTGAACAGGGGCCAGATCGGGCAGGGCCTGAGGGTGGGGGGAAATGCATCTGGATTCTTGTTCTGAGTTTATTGGGGGAAAAAAGGCATGAACTTGAAAATTGTTTCAGCAGGGGCAGCATTTGGACTGTCTGGTCAGCAGCAGTGGCTGGAGGTGGACACTAGGAGTCCTGGGTTTGCTGTGTGTGCTCAGGCAAGGACATGTCCTCTCTGGGCCAGTTTCCTTCTTGGTCCACTAGGGAGGAGGGTTAAGGAAAATTAGTCACGAGTGATTAGGCTGGACAGCTCCTATCTCTGCGAAAGACTGCTGGGCTGAGTTGATAAGGGGGCAAGGCCAGGTTGAACAGCCAGAGTGCTGGGATCGACTAGTGATGATCAGCTCTGGGTGAGTGATGTGCAAATAGCATCATGTGTGTTAACATCTGTGTTAGACCCACAGTGTTTTTCAGACTTCCCCTATGAATCACCCAGGATCTTGTTTGAATGCAGAATAAGATTCAGCAGTTGGGGTAGGACTCAAAAGACTGTGTATTTGTAACCAGCCTCAAGAGGGGCTGATGCTACTGCTCTGGGGACCACACTCAGGGAGCAGGCAGTCACCAGGACCTTCTCTTGCTATAAACGTTGTCAGTGAATGCTGACTCGGAGGAAGACAAATCTGTTTTTGAGTCCTGCCTCGCTGTGTGCCCTTGAGCAGATGGACACTCCTTGCAGGGTGGAAGAGGGTGTGGCTCATGGCCGTGCTTAGCAAGGAGGGCAGCAGATGTGATGTCATGTGGCCCCCCCACAGGTCCCAGGAGCTTCACCTGCGACCCGAGTCCCACTCATACCTGCCTGAGCTGGGCAAGTCAGAGATGGAGTTCCTGGAGAGCAAGCGCCCTCGCCTGGAGCTCCTGCCCGACCCTCTGCTACGGCCCTCGCCCCTGCTGGCCGCTGGCCAGCCTGGGGGCTCCGAGGACCTGTCCAAGGTAAGGCTTGGCCCCCAGCTGGGAGCTCCTCCGAGGATTTGGGTGGTGCTGCGATTGGGCGGAATGCAAGGGAACGGGTGGGTGTGTCAGGCTGGGAGGAGGGACTGAACACCGGGTGTGCAGAGGCTGGGCAGCGACAGGAGGGTCTAGGGATGAGCTTGGCTCCGTGGGCTGTTTCTTGACTGGAGAGGGACGTCTCCCCCACCCCCGTTTTCCACCCCCAAGTGTTTCCCGCCCTTGGGGACCATAGTGCCCTGGAGGGCTCTTGCATTTCACTCTTCTTCAAACAGAGAGTCGAGCTGAGATGGAGGGGGAGAATGTGCATAGATTAAGTGTCCATAGTTTGCTGCTGGGAGAGGTTTTCTGCCATTCCAGTGAACCTCAGGACTGACCTCTAGAAGCTTATTTGGTCTCCATCTAAATGGAGGGATCGCAGCCAGTGGTTCAGATGCTTCTGTCTCCCAGGGTCACCCAGCTGCCTCAGAAGCTGTCATTTCCCTGTCACTGCCTAGGGTGCAACAGGGACCGAGGCCAGGTGACATGCTTGTCCTTGGCCGGCTGCACGATGGATGTCCTTTCTGCACGTGCTGAGCAGTGTCATCATGGTCTTTCATGACCGCGGGGACACACATTAGCTCATTAACGGCTGCCCAGCTGCTGAGTGAGGTCAGTGCTCTTCTTACTGCAGCCTCAGCGGGAGTGGGTGGGGACTGGGAGCCAGGCCAGGGGAGGGAAGTGGTCCACTCGGACCTGCTGGATCTTCTTCTCTGCCTGACACTGGATGGGATTGAATGGTGAGATTTCAGGCTGAGGCAGGTTCCTTAATAGGGGGACTGGCAGGAAATGGGGTTCCTGGGTTGGTCATGATGATGATGATAAACTAACACGGATGGAGGTCTCTGCCTGTGGGCCGGGTATACATGAGTGTCAATTCCATTGTGCCATCTCAGCTGGATGAAGACTGATCTGCGATCATCTTTCTAAAATGTATATATTTTTATTGGGCTGCTCTGGGTCTTAGTTGTGGCATGTGGGATCTTTAGTTTCAATGTGTGGGATCTAATTCCCTGACTAGGGATTGGACTCATGCCCCCTGCATTGGGAGCACAGTCTTAGCTGCTGGACTACTTGGGAAGTTCCTATAATCACTTTTTATATAGGGGACCCCAGGCTGAGAGAGCCACAGTCCCCAGAATGTGGGAAGTGGGCACTGAAGCCCACGTGGCCCAGGTCTGCCCCGTGTGCTGTCCGTGTTTTGGGCTGTCCCTCTGGTCCTTCGAACCTACCATCCTGCCATCCCCTTGTTAGCATCCTCCTCTTAGATTCCATGACTCCTCAGCCTCCTGGGAGGGATGTTGCTATTGGAAAAGCTGTTCCCTGAAGGGGAGCAGGGCGTGTGTGACGGGGGACACAGGGCCACACTAGGGAGGCTTGATGTCCTCCTGGAGGGACTGGAGCCCCAATTGGGTCATGTGCCTGTGCTCACATCTGGTTCTGCCTGGAGAATGGGCTGATGCGGGTCTCTGGCCAGCCCCCAGAGGCCTGCCCCATGGCTTTGCAGAACTGGGCTCCAAGCCCTCAGGCCTTCAGGTCCTTCTGAGGGTCTCCGGGCCTGACAGGGGCTCTGTGAGTCCTTCTGCTTATCCCTCTCCTTCTTAGAGTGCCCTGGGGTGCTTCCTCTCCTTCTGTGAGTCTTTCTCAGTCTCTGCTTCTGTCTCTGTCTCTCTGTCTCTCTGTCCCTGTGTCTCTGTCTTTCTCTGCCTGGATGTGTGTGTGTATCTGTGTGTCTCTCTGTTTCTCTCTCTCTCTGTTTCTTCCCTTCCTGGACCCCATGGGTGCGGGGGAGTGATGGGCCCAGTGTTAGGGCCTGGCTGGACCAACTCCTGTAATTGCTCCAGGCTGTTAAGAGCATTTGGAAAGTATGAGCGCATTTTGGGCAAGGGAAGAAGCCAGGGGAGAAACACAACTCTGAAGGAGTTCAGATGTTTTTTGCGTCTGCTGTGTGGAATTTAGCTGGATGCGTGAGACAGGAATTTGATGGGATTTTTTTTTTTTTTTTTTTTTTTAAAACAGCACTGCCCCTTTCCCCTCTGGCTGTGTTCCTTTTTCATATAAAAATGTTCTGTTTTATAATGCTTCCCTGCCCTCGAGCCTCTGGAGTCCTGTGGCATCAGAGGCTTCCTGTGAAATTCATCAAACTTGGTTCTGGGGACTTTAGAATCATCACAAACGGTACCATTTCTGAAAGTCTCTTTGTCTGTTGGGGCCCTGTTGGCTGAAAGGGACAGAAAACCCAGGCAAAACTGGCTTAAGCAGGAGTTCTGGCTCATATAACTGAAATCCCAGCATCATTGGCTTCAGGCACAGCTTGATCCAGGTGACATGTCCCTGGGTTCCTGTCTCTGTCCATTTCTTGGCTCTGCCATCTTGCATGTGGTCTTGTTAACAAGAAGGCAATTTGAAATTCCAGGCCTTCCTCTTCCCACATTCAAGGTCAACAAAAAGAGCTTTCCCTGTGTTTCCACATTTCCAGACCAGAGCTGTTTATCTCCCTGCCTTTGGGTAAGCCCCTGCCTGTCCTGGAATCCATCATGGTGACTGGCGGAGTGGACTGTGGGTGCCCAAGCCTGGCCCTGCCCTTTCCTGGGTCTGAGACAGAGCAGGCGGAGGCCCAAGGGGTCCTCTCCAGCTCTCAAGGCTTTTGCTTACCTCTGTGTCTGTAATTTTACATAATGAGCTTTTCTGTTCCATGTTGGCCTGAATTTTTATGCCAAGGGCATCTGACGGGGAAAATGGTGCCAACTGCTACCTAGCGACTGGTGAGGGTATTGGATTGTTATTTTCCTCCTGCGGGTTTGGACTGAAATGAAGGCCAGCCGCCATCGGGAGAACCATCTGGAGGCCCAGTAGCCGGGCTCCCCCAGTCTCATTCCTGGAAAACTCAGCACCGCAGAAAGCACTCTTTGCCCTCTGGTGTGCATCTTCTATTCAGATGGAGGGGAAATTCACATAACATGAAATTAAGCATGTTGAAGCGAGCAATTCAGTGGCGTTTAGTACATTCACGGAGTTGTGCACCATCTCTGTCTAGTTCCAGAGAATTTTCATCATCCCAGAAAGGTACCATGACCCATCAACAGCCACTGCCTCCTCCCCAGCCCCTGGCAACCACCCGTCGACTTTCTGTCTCTATGGATTTACGAGTTCTGGACACTTCGTATCAATGGGACCATCCGATATGTGGCCTTTTATGCCTGGCTTCTCTCACTCAGCATCATGTTCTTAAGGTTCATCTGTGTTGTACCATGGGTCTGTACGTCACTCGTTTTTACGGCTGAATCACATTCTATTATATGGAGAGACCACACTTTGTCAGTTGATGGACCCATCTGTGTAGTTGTGCTGAGAATAAAAGCTAAGCCCACACCTTGAGGAAGAAACCATTGAAGAAGACAGCTTTTCCCCATCAAGAATTTGAGAAAAAGTTTCCAACAATTTTTCCAATAGTTCCTGGTCATTGCCAATTGCTTCATCCAACTGCTCTGCTGCCCTTGTCAGCTTTGGGGACGGAAATCTTTTTCCTCATGACATTTTATTAAAAATTTTTTAAATTTCTTTATTTGGCTGCCTGGGCTCTGCGTTGCAGCGTGTGTGCTCTTTATTGCAGTGTGTAGGCTTCTGTAGTTGTGGGGTGCGGGCTTAGCTGCCCGGAGGCATGTGGGATCTTACTTTCCCAACCAGGGATCGAATGCAAGCCCCCTGTGTTGGAAGGCAGATTCTTTACCACTGGACCACCATTCCCGCTCATGTCATTTTGAGAATTATCCCCGAATTAGATGAACTGTTTTGGGGTGTCCTGGCCCCGAAAGCCTCCTGTCCACAGTCCTCATTCTCACCCTGCTTCTCTCCCTCCCTTCTTGGTCCTGGTGGAAGATCAGAGCGAGGCAGGAGAGATGTTTCCTACAGCAGGTAATAGGACTGGGGTTTGGGAACCATGTCACCAAAACCTTTCATCTCAAGAACCCTGAGGAATGATTGAGGCTATTGGGGGAAGACCAGCCAAGTGCCGTGGCGCACAGAGGGAAGGGGCAAAGCTCAGATAAGGGCTGGGGGTGGGGGCATGGATGGTCAGTCTGATATGAGGTGGCACTCAGGTAGAGTCCTGAGAGGGCACAGCTGGTACAAAGGCCCAGAGTTGCCAGGGTACGTGAGCGGCTTCTGGTTTGGCATCTGTGGGGTCAGATACCTGCAGTCCCTGTGTCCCCCAGCTCGTCCCTCCTACTGGGGAGCAGTTACACACACACACCCTTTCTGAGTATTTCTCTAGAGGTTGTTTAATTCCGTGCACAGTTTTGCTTCTAATTCAGGGAGTCGTGGACCCTGGGAGGGACCTCGCTCTTGCTTTCCTGCCCAGCCACGTGGTTCCGAGGGATGAATGAATGTGTGGTGGAGACCTTGTTTCTGCTGTAGGAGCCCCTGCCACCTGGTTGTGTACTCTGCCTGCTTCTGGAGAGTTCTGATTGAGGCCTGGTCTCTCCCATCCTGAGCCCTCCAAGCCAAGGCTCTATCACTTTGTGACTGGTGACCTCAGGCATGTCGTTGAACCTCACTGGATCTTTGGTTTCATCTGGAAAATGGGGAAAACTGTACTTCCACTTCCAGTGTGGGCTGCAACCACTATGTGAGTTAAGAGCATAGCGAGCTCCAATCCTGGCCCTCAGCTTGGGTTTATAAATAAAGTTTTATTGGTACCCAGCCATGCCCGTTCCTCGGTATCCTGTCTTTGACTGCTTTCCCACTGCAATGATAGGTGAGTGCTTGGAACACAGACTGATCTGCAAAGACTGAAGTGTTTTTACACCTGGCTGTTTATAGAAAGTGTGCTGACTGCTGGCTTAGAACCATGCCAAGACCTGTGCCTGCCAGTTCCTTGTTCTCTCATCTGTGCTATGGGGATGCAGTGGCAGCCCCCTGGGAGAACCACAGTCAGAGTTGAGTGGAATGCCTGGTTCGGTTTCCTGAGTGTCCCTGAGGAGGGCCACATCAGAGCCCTGTTAGGGCCACAATGGGCCCTGTAAAGGACTTGGGACCTCTTCTGCCTTTTCCCCAAGGGTTCTGGGTGTGTGGAGGACCTGAGAGTCTCGACACCTGCTCTCCCCCATGTCTCAGATGGAAATGATAAGGCCACAGTGATCCCCAGACCTTTGGTCCCTGTGGGCTTCAGTGGGGTCTGTGTGTGTAGGACCGAGACTCCAAAGACAGAAAGGGTGGACTTAAGATGGCACCAGAGGGCTTCCCTGGTGGCTCAAATGGTAAAGAATCTGCCTGCAATGCAGGAGACCTGGGTTCAATTCCTGTGTCGGGAAGATCCCCTGGAGAAGAGAATGGCAACCCCTTCAGTATTCTTACCTGGAGAATCCCATGGACAGAGGAGCCTGGCGGGCTACAGTCCACGGGGTCGCAACAAGTCGAACACGAGTGAGCAACTAACATACACATAAGATGGCACAGCCCCTGCTCAACTCGAGCTGGAGGGTGGGGGGAGCGTGGCGCTTGGCAGCCCTGGGGCTGCAGTTGTCCCTGGGAATAATGTGTCCTCTGTCCTCCGGGCTGCAGCTGCTGTGGGGGTGGGGAGGCAGCCGCCCGGAGCTTCTCCTGGGGCCTCTTCTGCCAGCAGCTGCCGGCTTGGCCTTGAGGATGGCACAGGGCAGGGGCCAGGTTTTGGGGAGGACGGCTCCAGCCAGCGCCTGTGGAGTCCTGAGAGTGCGCCAGGCTCTGAGCTGAGCGCTCTGCGCATAGGTACTCATTCAAGCCTCACAGCAGCCAGAAAGTGGGGAATGGTCCCATTGTACAGATGAGGAAATGGAGGCAGGTGATAGGCTTGTGGTCACGATGATCCTGGGTGGGGATTTGAACCCAGGGCCACATAGGTGAGTGCTCTGGGGGCAAGGACTGGGTTTTATTTTATATCCTCCTCATTGTGCTCCCAGCAACCTTGGATACTCAATAAACTTTCACTAGTGGAATGGAGCCACTGACTCCCTTGTTTGCTTAACACATTTTTGTTTTGTTTTTATTTTTGGCCACACCGTCTGGCTTGTGGGATTTTATTTCCCTGACCAGGGATTGAACCCAGGCCCTCGGCAGTGAAAGTGTGAAGTCCTAACCACTGGGCCACCAGGGAATTCCCAAGTTGTATTTTTTGTTTTTTTTTTTTTTTTAGCACATTTTGGAAAATGACTTCATTACACAGAAAGTAGCAGTCAGTGAAGGAAAAGCAGAACACTGGTAAATAAAAAGAAGTAGGAAGGAGGGTGGGATGAATTGGGAGATTAGGATTGACATATGTATACTACCATGTGTAAAAGAGATAACTAGTGGAAACCTACTGTATAGTACAGGGAGCTCAACCCAGTGCTTTTTGATGACCTAGAGGGGTGGGATGGGGGGTGGAGGTGAGAGGGAGGTCCAAGATGGAGGGGATATATATATATATCTGATTCACTTATTGTACCACAGAAACTAATGCAACACTATAAAGGCAAGTAGTACCTTAGTTTACAAAAAAGAAAGTGAAAATATCCCCCTTTTCTCCCACTACACCAGTAAATACTTTTGACATCTCTGTTTCCCATTCTTACAGTTTTCCTGTGTGTTTGTGTATATCTTCTACAAAATCAGATTTGTACCGTGTACGATATTCTGTAACTTGCTCATTTGGACTGAGAATCGTGAATACGTGTTTGTGGAGGGTCAACTGAGGCCAGGCCTTGGGTATTAAGAGGTTGTGGGTTTTGATGCCAGTTCTCGAGAAGTTTGATCTGGAGGGAGGACACAGACAGGGTAACAGGGTAGGAGAGAGGTGTGTAATGAGAAAAGGGAAGAGGGAGGCCTTGCAGGGAGGTCTGGAAAACTTGCATGTAGGAAGATAGATAGGATCTGAACTTCGGAGAAGGCCAGGGAGGGAACATCTGGCACGGGACCAGTGAGGGCAAAGGCGGGGAGGTGGGATCAGCAAGCAACCTCATGTCTGGGATGTTGGGGCCGGCACAACAGAGGCCGGGTGTGTTGGTTCCTGAAGTCATGGCTGGAAACCTTCAGTGTATTGGGGGTGGGGGTGCCTCCTGTCCTGATCCCAGGCCTGTTTTTTTCTCCCCTGCAGGACCGCAGCCTGACAGGCAAGCTGGAGCCGGTGTCTCCTCCCAGCCCCCCGCATGCTGACCCTGAGCTGGAGCTGGTACCCCCACGGCTCTCTAAGGAGGAGCTGATCCAGAACATGGACCGGGTGGACCGGGAGATCACCATGGTGGAGCAGCAGATCTCCAAACTGAAGAAGAAGCAGGTGTGGGTGGGGGAATGGTGGATATCAGTTTCTGATCCAACAGCAGCTATGGCTGAGAAGATAACATAGTAGTAATTGCAGTTGTTAACGAGTGCTGAACACTGCCTGTGTGCTGAGTCGTTTTTATGCCCTTTGTGTTTATTGGACAGGAGAGCTGTTTTGTGTGGTGCTGTCTACTGGAACTCCCTAATGGAAATGTTCTGGATCTGCCCTGTCCAAAATGGTAGCCACTACCCATATGTGCCTAGTGCATCTGAGGAACTGAATATTTAATTTTGTTTAATTTGAATTAAATGAGATGTACACTTGGATAACCAAATGTGCCTTCTGTACTGGATGGCACAGGAATGAACAGCTGTGGGGTGGGCAGTTGATTCTCTGTGCCTCCCTTTCCTCATTTATAATGTAAAGGAAAATTTCACATGATTCTGGCCCTGGCTCTGGAATCTGGATGAGCTGGACCTCCTATCTCTGCCTCGGAGCATTCACCTCTCTGAGCCTCAGTTTGCTTGTCTGTAAAATGGGCACAGACATGACACTACCTCATAGGGTTGTGAGGAAGGGACAGAGTCATGTGATGAAAAGAAATCATCATTGTCATTGAAATCAAGGAAAAGTTGACATAAAGAAGAATAATGTAAATTTTATAATTTTATTTTTACCTTTTCTTGGCTCTTCTGCTTCTCTCTCTGGCATCTTCAGGTGTCTGCTCAAATGTTCCCTCCACAGAGGAGACCCTCCCTGACCTTTATAGGAGTCCTCATCCCCACCCATTCTTTATCCTGGAGGTCAGCAAATCCAGCCAGATGTGGCTCAATGCTTATTTTTGTAAATAAAGCCTTATTGGCACACAGCCACATCCAATTGTTTACACATCGTCTGTGGCTGCTTTTATGATACAACCGCAGAGCTGGATGGTCACAAAAGAGACTGTGTGGCCAGCAAAGCCCAAGATATTTACTTTCTGGGCCTTTATATGAAGTTGGCCAATCTCGTCACCCTGCTGAATGGTGTCACCATTTGAACGAATGTATAGTTTGTTTTGTGACATTGTGGTCTTCTCATGACTACAGTGTAAAAGCAGGGTTTCTTTTTTCTTTTTAACTTGTATTTATTTATTTAATTTAGTTTTCGATTGTGCTGGGTCTTTGTTGCTACATTCAGGCTTTCTCTAGTTGCAGTGAATGGAAGGCTACTCTCTCATTGTGGTGTGCAGGCTTCTCACTGCGGTGGCTTCTCCCGTTGCAGAGCACAGGCTCGAGGGTGCATGGGCTTCAGTAGTTGTGGTGCCTGATGCTTAGTTGCTCCACGGCATGTGAAATCTTCCTGGAGCAGGGATTGAGCCCGTGTCTCCTGCATTAGCAGGCAGATTCTCAACCACTGGACCACCAGGGAAGTCCAAAAGCAGGGTTCTTGTCTCCTGTTCCCTGCTGTGCTCCTAGCAACATTGGCACAGAGTAGGTGCTCCTTAAAAACTGTGGATTGAGTCACTGTGACACCTGTCTTGACCCTGGGGGAAGCAGGGTCATACCTGATTCCCTCCAGGTAAGATGCATGGGCTCCATGACGGATCTAAGGGCTCATTCTGGCCACCATAGGCACTGGAAGGAAGGCTAGTGAGATGCTTCCTGGAGGCCAATTTAGGGCAGTGTGACAGGCTTTGAAAGTTATATAGGGGGAGGGGAGCATTGATTCCAAGAGACCCTGGGACTGTCGCTCGCCTGGGGGCACCTGAGGATGGTCCAGCAGCCTGGCCAGTCAGTGAGGCTTGGCCAACTGCAGGAAGTGGGTGGGTTTCCAGGATGGCAATACACCATGTGGGGAGGCCGGGCCCTGATTGGAGTCAGCAGTTATTGCCAAGGCCAGCGGAGTGCTGGGCCTTTAGGTCCCCCAGGCCTGTCTTTGGGGTGAGGCTGAAGCTACAGGCCATGTGCACACGTCTGTGACTAAGGCTGGAAGCCAGATGGCCCAGGGCAGCCCTTGGTAGCCAGATTAAAAAAATAAAAATTCCATTTTGGGCAATTTTTCTTTTTTAAATAAAATTCACAAAACATAAAATGACTCTTTGTAAAGTGAACAATTCAGCGGCATTTAGTCCATTCACAGCGTTGTACGGGCACCCATCCTATCTAGTTCCAAGACATTTTCATGACCTCAAAAGAAGACCCCTGTGCACACTAGCAGCCACTCCCTTTCTCCCTGCCCCAGCAGCCATTAATCTGCTTTCTGTCTGCGGATTTGTCTGGACATTTCCTGTAAATGAACCAAACACTATTTGGCCTCTTCTGTCTGGCGTCTTTCACTCAGTATCATGTCTTCAGGGTTCATCCATGTTGCAGCCTTTGCCAGCACTTCATTCCCTTTGTTGCCAGTATCCCACTGTACGGATAGATGGTCCACGGTTGTTAATTCGTTCATCAGTTGGTGGACATTTAGGTTGTCTCCAGCTTTTGACTATCGTGAATAGTGCTGCTATGAGCTTTTGTGTTCATGTTTCTGTTTGAGCACCTGTTTTCAGTTCTTTGGCTCTGTATCTAGGGATGAAATTTCTAGGTCCTACAGTAACTCTGTGTTTAATTTTTAGTGCCTCAGGGAGGGTCCCCTTCACTGATTGGTGAGAATCTTCTTCCGGGCCATGCATGCCTTCCATTTCTTGGCTTAGTTTCTTTCACACTTTTTGGAGGGATTTCAATGTTTTTCTGAGGGCTGGTTGTCCTTCTGAAAGCCACCACTAGGGGTCACTGTGGGACTGAGGCAGCTTGGCTCAACCAGCCTGGCTTCAGACTTTCTGCATGGCCCCCTCTTGGCTGTATTTTTGAGTTCATAATGGTTTGCTTCATGGTCATGGACAGGATGTGTGAGCCTTATGAGCAAAGAACAGTGTTCTCATCTCCCTCAAGATGCCCTGTCAGACTATTCCCCGGGCATTGGCCTCCTTTGTGACCCTGGGCCAGTGTCTTAAACTCTCTGGTTTTTGCTTTGCCCTTTTGGTATAAAGCAGATAACAGCATGCAGGGAGTTTTTTATGGTGTTTGGAGGAGGGGGGTCCAGTATGAAGACCACAGTGCAGATGACAATGATAATAATGATGATGAGAAGCTGCTCATTAGGTGCTGAGTGCTTTGTGTGCACCAGCTCATTTAATCCTCATATCAACTCTCTAGGATAGAACCTTTTATTATCCCCATTTTCCAGATGAGAAAAGTGAGGCTTGGGGGAGTTCAGCAACTTCTCAAGGTTATATAGCAAGTAAATATAAGTATATAATAAGCAAGCAGTTAAGTCCCCTGCATATGAACGAGTTCCATTCCAAAAGCACATTCCTAAGTCCAATTTGTACCTAAGTCCAACAGAGTTACACAGGCTTCCCTGGTAGCTCAGCTGGTAAAGAATCCACCTGCAATGTGGGAGACCCTGGTTCAATCCCTGGGTTGGAAAGATCCTCTGGAGTAGGGATAGGCTACCCACTCCAGTTTTCTTGGGCTTCCCTGGTGCCTCAGACAGTAAAGAGTCTGCCTGCTATGTGGGAGACCTGGGTTTGGTCCCCTGGAGAAGGGAATGGCCACCCACTCCAATATTCTTGCCTGGAGAATTTCATGGACAGAGGAGCCTGGCAGGCTGCAGTCCACGGGGTCACAAAGAGTTGGGCACAACTGAGTGACTTTCACTATGAACAACTAACTCTGAACCAACAGTTAGCCTAGGTATCCAACTAACACAATTGGGTATATGGTCCTGTACTGTAATAGGTTTATAATACTTTTTACACAAATAATACATGAAAAACAAACACAAAAAATAACCATTTGTAATCTTATAGGACCTTGAAAATTACAGTAATTACATAACAAACAGCTGGCATACAGGGGCATGCTTGCATCTTTGAAAGTCTGCAACTCAAAGGTTCTTATGTAGGAGACTTACTGTCATAGAAATAGGGTTCCAGTATGGACAGTTTGGCTCCAGAGTCTCCATAGCCTCTTCTGAGGATGATGGTGCATGTGTTGGTAATGATGGATAATGGGTCACTTTCAGTGAGCCCCCAGTCTGACTGTACATAAATTAACTCATCCAGGAGGCACGGCCAAGAGACCCACTTTACAGATGAGAGAACTGAGGCACAGCGGGGTTAAACTGCTTGCTAATACTCACCTAGCTGGTAAATCCCCAAGGCTGAACTTACACCCAGGTAGGCTGGCAGCAGAGTCTGGAGCCAGCCCTGGTCGGGCCCTTCCCTGTGGGAACTGGGGCCTCTCCAGGGCTTGGAGTCCCTGCGGGTGACTCAGAGGAAATGGTTAGCAGCCTGACTTCCTGTGTGGGGCCACCAGCCTGGCTGAACGGGGGGCCGCCCCCGCTGTTGGGGGAGCTGCCTCTCCTTCCGCCTGCCGGCGTGCTCACCACTACACTCTCCCCGCTCCCCACAGCAACAGCTGGAAGAGGAGGCCGCCAAGCCGCCGGAGCCCGAGAAGCCCGTGTCACCACCACCCATCGAGTCTAAGCATCGCAGCCTGGTGCAGATCATCTACGACGAGAACCGGGTATGCCCCGTCCTGTCCTTCGTGGCCCCTGCCCCACCTTCTCCTGCTTGCCCTGTGCTGGCCACCAGGTGGGAGGCAGGTGTCACTGTGAAGGGTCTGACTCTCCCGGGGCCTCAGTGTTCCCATCTGTGAAATGGGCGTCTCTTGTGACCACCCTCCCACAGATCTGGGTTTGTGAGTAGGAGGGGGAATGGGTAGCCAGTGGAGACCCATCTTGGTGTGGCTGTGGTTTGGACCGTGGCTGGCCTGTGGGATGCAAATGAAAATCCAGGCATTAGGTCATAGGAGAGCTTCAGGGGCTAATTGATCAGTGAGGGGGATGGGCAATCACTTAGGTACTCAGAAGAAATTCCTGTAATGCAAAGACAGTAGTAACATTATTTGTCATAACAGCAACATTAGTTGAACAGCTCCTTCTTTTCGGGTGATGGGCAAAGTTTTTTTACATAGCAGTCCTCAGAGAGTAGGTATGGTGATTGTTTCCAATTAACACAGGGAGAAACTGAGGCCCAGAGACATTAAGTGACTTGTCTAAAGTCACACAGCTGGGAAGTGATGGGCCTGAGATTTGAACCCGTGAGCTGTCAGATCCCAGGGCCTTATTTGTTGACATTGGCCTCTGTTTACACTGAGCCCTGGAAAGGGCTATTGGGATGGTTGAACATAGAATCTGTAGCAGACTGTGGAGCCTCCTAGGGATCTGTGGAGGGCAGCTGTTGGGAAGGGGCTCAGGGTACCCAAAGCAGAGTATCTCCTGGGGGGCTGAACCCCCAGGCTGGAGCTGCACTGAAGTGGAATCTGGTATCTGGTGAGGTGGTGAGCTCCCCATTTTTCCCAATCAAACCACTAAGAGCTCAGCTTCAATGATTTGCAGTTGACTCTTCAAATGTGCTCAGGGCCTGTGGATGTTGAGTCCCCTCCTTGATTTTACAGGAGAGGAAACTGAGGCACAGAGAGGGGTTGTTCCTTGTCTGTGGTCATACAGTGAAGTGTGACAGATGGACTCCTATGATTCCCCCTTCTCCCGTCCTTGGCTTCTGGCCATGCTTCCCAGCTGCCTCTGCTATGAGATTTGCCCCTGGCTGCTGGATCAGTGCTCAGAGTCCAGGCAGGGGCTGGAGAGTCCATGGTGTCCCATGGCCTGGATGGTTAACTCTAGAGCCTGGGAACATGTGGTTGGTACCTGTGGCTATAGCTCCAGGCAGGAAACTATTGGATCAACTGGTTTGGCTATGCCATCACCTCTTGAAGCTGCAATAGATGCAGGATGAGACTGAACTTGCTGGGAGCCTGGAAACTATGTGCTGGGCCTGTCAGGGCTGGTCACCTCTCACACCCTGGCTTCCTACCCAATTAACACCAGTAACGATCACAGTGATAGGAGAGCTAAAGGAACTGTGTGTTCTTTGGCCAGATGTCCTAGGTTCAGATCCCATCTCTACCATTTTCTGGCTCTGTGACCTTGGGCATATTTCTTAAGCCTCCCTGTAACCCATCTCCCTCACCAGTGAAATGATGATAATTATAGCACCTACCTTGTACCAGAGTGTGGGGATTAAATAAGTTCGTTATGTAGCATCCTTGGAACATTGCCTGCCATCATATAGGTGCTAAGCTGGTGCTATTAATTGTTATCATCATTGTTCTTCTCTTCTTGTTATTGTTTACATTTTGCATGATTTCACTGAATCCTCTCCAGACCTGTATAAGATAGGTACTATTATTCTGTTTTACTCATAAAGAAACCATGGCTCAGAGAGGGAAAATGACCTACCTGAGGTTGCACAGCAAGTGAGTTTTGAGCCTGGGGATCAGAGCCAAGAATGAATTGGCTCCAAGAGGCTGTGGCAGAGGGGTCAAAGGCAGAGCTCCTGGAGCTGTCACCCTCCCTGATCTTCGGATGGTATTGTCCTCTCCTCACCCCAACAGCACCTCAGGCTGGGGACTTTATGCCCATTTATGCTGATTTCATCTTGATGGGGTCCTGACAGTAAGTGAAAGACACTGGCTTTCCCCCAGCCACCCACCCCATATTTTCAGATGAGGAAATAGAAACTCTGGGTAATTTCCCCAAGGCCTTAAAGGTAGTAAGTGGCAGACTGGGACTCAAACCCTAAATCCTGAGTTTCTGAGAGCAGCCCCCTGCCTGGCAAGGTCAGGTGCTCTGGATGCATCACACTTTCCTGTTCATTCATTCATTTATTCACTCATTCAACAGCTGTGTAACTGAACGTCTGCTCTGGGCCTGCCACTGTTCCAGGCACTGGGGGCCCAGCAGGGACCCTGGCCTCCTGTCCACTCACAGTGGCTTTCTGATGGAGGAGATATAACCACACTGAAACCACTCCCCCTGCCCCCCAGGCACACCATGGGTCTGAAGACTTTGCCCCACCTTGTCCAAGTCCCTCTTTCTTTGCTTTCATCTACCCCCACCCCTTGCTCCAGCCTCATGACCCTTGTACTTCCTTGAACACTCAGGCATGTTTCTGCCTCAGGGCCTTTGCACTGACTGGGTCCTCTGCCTGGAGCTCCTTTTCCCCTGTTGGGCTGTCTCTCTCTCACTCCTTCAGCTGTTTGCTCAAATGTCCCCTTTTCGGCCAAGGTCCATTTTGACCCTCTGTTTAATCCTCAAAAACTTCAGTAGCTCCTCTCCCTGGCTTTAATTGTCCCCACTGGACATAATTTATATTTTGTTTGTTTATTGTGAATAGAGGCCCCATGAGGGTGAGGATTCTTTTTTTCCCAGCTGTATCTCCAGCGCCTGGCACACAGTAGGTGCTTATTAAGTATCTGTTGAACAGATGAATGAATGCCAGAGAGGTGGGAGACTTTCCCCCCAAAGAGTCCTCTAGTTTTGGGTGGGACTGGCCTGTGTCCCCATTGGAGGTTGGTGGGGGTCCCCCTACCTGGGCCAAGCCTCAGGGGCTGGAGGCCGGGTGGGCAGGAGCAGTCAGGACTTACTGCCCCTTGGGGGATCAGTCGGATTAAATTTTAATCCTCCTTCCTTCTCTGCGGGTTCCTCTGAGAGGCGGACACAAGGGTCTATCTCTAAATGCCACGCCGGCTGGAAAACGCGGCTTCCTGCCGGGCAGAGCCTGCCTGGCTCTTCTGCAGGCTGGACTCAGGTTCATTATCCATTCGGGGCACATGGACCAGGCGCCAGCATGCATGGGGGAAGCTGCCTGTGTGGGTGGGGCTGGGCAGGTGCACACAGATGGCAGAGCAGGAGGCAGGGTTGCTGCAGGCCCCAAGGGGCAGGAACGGGCAGGGCGGGCAGGGCCGGGATTGGGAAAGGCTTCTTGGAAGCAGTGGGTGGGCCATCGACCCGAGGAGGGCCTTCTGTGGGGGCTGCAGCACAGGTGGAGGCTCACAGAGAGGACGGGCTCTCGTTTGATCTTCAAAGGGAATGTGTAGGGGCGGGAGGTAGAGGTCTGGCGGGTGTGGGAAGAGGCTCACACTTTGAGTTTGGGTACAACAAACACACACACAGCACTAGTGAAGGATGTTTACACATCCTTATACAAATAAGGGACAATTTGCATGGTGCTGGCACTGTAGGAGTTCAGGGCAGTGGGCAATCCAGACAGACTTCCTGGAAGTGACTGGAGCTAGGTCTGCACAAATGGGCACCACTGGGAAAAAGTAGAAGGATACTTCCAGTGGAGAAGATGACAGCCTGTTCCAAAGATGGTGAGGAGGCAGAATTCACGGAGGCAGGGCCCTCCGATTGCTAAGGGATGAGGAGGAAATCAGAGAGTAAGAACCAAGTCCTTTTTTGTCTTAGATTTTAAGCATCTTCCTAGTAAAGTGTGTATACAGTGTGGTTAGGACTAAGCTGGACAAAGATGAATACTTCTATCAGTAATAACCAAGAATGTGAAGCATTTTGTAGAGCATTTTGGGGATCCAGGCACCCTAATGCCCAGCTTCAGACTCCCTGCCCCCTCGAGTTGTGATAGGGGTGTCCCAGGCTGAGCCCCGCCTCTACCTCTGTCTCTGTCCATCATAACTAGCCCTGGAGTCCAAGGCTTCCTCCAGATTCCTGTGCACGTAGAGACTGATGTGCTCTTGAGTTTGTTAACACGAGCCCATGAATTCTGCCTCAGCACTCGGTCATTTCCGTCCCGCACCTGGAAGGGCTCTGGATGGGGTGTTTAGGCTGCAGTTACAGATAAGAAGCTGAGCCTGGGGGGAGGGGTAACTGCTCCCCTGAAATGCTGCAGCACTTGGCAGGTGGACGTGGTGTGGAGGGGAGGGTGGTGCAGCCTGGAGTGGGGTGCGGGGGGTCCCAGACTTCCTGGGTGGCTGGGTGGGTATTTCCTGGTGCTGCCTTCTCTCTGCAGAAGAGGAGGGTGAGGCTTGGAGCTCAGGCTGGAGGAGCTAGAATGGGGGCTTCAAGGGGCGGGGGGCTGGCCAGGGGTCTGGTCAGGGTGCGACTCTGGCCCTCCTGCTCAGGAACTGGAACTATGTGTGTTTGGGGGGAGCAGTTCATGTGTGCATGTGTGTGAGCACATGTGTAATAGTGGACAGTTGTTTTCATGTGTGCAAATTGTGTGTTGGAGACATCTTGCGGGGGTCACGTGTGCACTTGTACCCCACACAGGTATGTGTTTGTTTACGTGGGCAGACCTACTGAAGGCTGTGTGTGTGTGTGTGCATGCACGTGCGCACGCCTTTGTGTGACTCAGCATGTGTGAGGCGTGTGATTCCTGTGCATTTGTATGTCTGTGCACGTGTGTGTGTTCGAGTGGGATGACTCTGTGTGGATACACGTGTTTGAGTCAACACGTGTTTGAGTCAGCACGTGTAGGGCTGAAGTGACTTGCTGAGGGTTCAAGCAGAGCGGACTCCCAGATGTGGGTCCCTGATGGACCCCGCCTGGGGGAGGGACCCCGTAGGCAGGACATCCAGCCCCATCCTGACCACCCCAGCTCGCTGGAAACTACCTAGCAAATTCCCAATGGCACCCTCTCCCCACTGCCCCCACCACCCTGCCCCTGCAAACTGGACCAGAGAGGCTGGGAGCCGGGATGTGCAGCATGAGGTGGAAGAAGCGCCCCCGGGAAGATGTGAGGAGGTGGGCCTGCCTGTCCCAGCCTTCATCGGCTACTTTAGCTGGGTGACCCCAGCCTCGGCTTCCTTGTGTGTAATTGGGGCTGATGCTAGAAGTTTCTACCATGAGTACCTGCAGGAATCCAAAGGGACAGGGCTTACAAGGGATCCAGGCCTGGCACGGATAGGGGGTCACCTGGTGTGAGCCGTGGCCTTGTCGTTATTGTTGACAGCCATAATAACAGCTAGCCCTTACCTAGTGCTCCCCACATGCCAGATCCTGATTTTAGCTCTGATTTTAGCTTGGAATGTGTGTCGATTCATTTAAGTCTCAACAGCTGTGTGGGGCTGTGCTGCTCTTGTCCCCATTTTGTAGATGAGGAAACTGAGGCTCGGAGGCGCTGAAGGGACTTGTCCAGGACCACACAGCCGGCACGTGGATCAGAGCCCAGTCCGGCTACCCGTGTAGCCTTGCTATTGACCACCCTGCTGTGGTGTCCTGTGTTCCAGCGTTGCGGCATCTTTAGGACTGCTCCATGATAGGTTGTTTTTTTTCTTCCCCGCTGGGTGACCTTTTGGAAACTGAGTTGTCTTAAAAAGGCCCCAGGGCTGCTCAGGGCTTCAGTGCAGAGCCTGGGGGAAGGCCTGTTAGGGACCAAAGGTGCTCTCACACCGGCTGTGTGACGGGAGAGTTGGCTGCCCTGGGCTGTGCCCCGTCACCTGGGCTCCCTGGGGCTTTGGAAGGTCAGGAAGGGTCTCCTCCCTGCTCTCTTCCGCAGGGGCTGCAGGAAGGCCCCTCCCCAGGTACTTGTGTTCCTGAGACAGTGAGAATGTGGTAGAAGATGGTATCCTCCCTGGTTCATCGGACACAGGCTTCCTGAGGCCCTGTATGGGGTCTGAGACCCGGGCCCAGGGATATGATGTGGCAGTTCTAGTGTCCACTCGCTCCAGCCCTGCCCTTCCTGTGTTTGACATCACCTCTTTGTCCCAATGGGCAGTTGCCCATCTCACAGAGCCTCATGAATATGCACAAACTCCTATTCATTCCTCAAAACCCGACTGTGTATCCCTCCTTTTACCTTTCTGGAGAGAGTGACTCTGAGCCACTTAATGACTCCCACATATACCTCACGTAC
Source organism: Dama dama (assembly GCF_033118175.1). NCBI lineage: Eukaryota > Metazoa > Chordata > Mammalia > Artiodactyla > Cervidae > Dama > Dama dama. Next base: position 21,426,886 of record NC_083685.1, on the reverse strand, counting down.
CCTTCCTGCCTGAGCGTACTAACCTGCCATCACTGCTCATGACTTACTGCCCACTAGCCTTAGTTTATTGCAGATAGAGACCAAATAGTATTCGTTTTGTTTCATGCTGTGGTGCTTAATACAGAGTGGCTGCTCAAATATTTGGGGAAGCTACCCTGTCCTCTCGCCACCCTATACCCAGTCCTTCTGGTCCAGCTAGGGAATTCTTCCATCTTTGGTTCCCCATCGCTAACAGTTTCTGGCTTTGTGACGTGACCAGGGCTGGGGTGGTCTGCGGTGACTGCCAGACTGGTACCTGCCACAACTCAAAGAAGATGCGGGACCTAAGTCTAGTGGAGGCCCTGGATAGGACCGGCTCTTGTCTTTCTCCCTTCTTGGAGCCTAGAGATCAGAAGAAAGACTTCTTATACTATTTTCCTGGGCCTCAGTTTCATCATCTATAAAATGGGGGTACTTCTATCTCCCTGACTCCATGTTATGTGTGATTCAAATACTAATAATGCATGCCATGTACCCAATGCTTGACTCAGTAGGTTCTCAATGAAATGGCTTTCATTAATAATAATCATCTGCACCCACCACCTCCCACCCGCAAGATTTTCTGGCCCCCAGCCACACTCTGAGGCTGCTGCTCTCAGGGTTCTGGCTTTGCACAAAGGGGGCCAAGATCATGGCTTGTTCTTGGGTGGGCTGGGCCCAGGGCTCTAGGCAGAGCCGTCCTCGGTGCCAGCTTGAGCCCACCTACATACCTGCCCTCTGTCACCGGGGCTGGGGGAGGGGTGAGGCTGGCCCTCAGCACGCCTCCTCCCTGCTGTGACACCTGGGCCTCCAATTCTGTTGTCAGCCGTGTCCTCCAGGGCTCTGGGTCACACCCGTTTGGTGGGTCTAGATTGGGGGATCACTGGGGGAACCTTTTGATCTAATGATGGTGCATTGCTTGGCCTGTCTTCCCAGTCCATGCTGAGTCCTGGCTGGTCTCCCTGAGTTGGGCTGAGTCATGAGCACCCAGCCTGTCCTGGGTCACGGGAGGGTCTCAGATCTCCCATGTGTGCGCTGTGGGCACCCCAATTTCCATTTGATAGAGACACCCCCCGAAGCCACCTTTCCCAGCTCTGTGCCCACCCCATCCCCCAGCTGGCCCAGCCAAGCAGGCCCTGTGGTCCCAGAACTGGGGGCCTGGCCCAGACATAACGTCCACCTTTATGGTCAGGGTTCAGCCTGTTGAATTCGCAGTCACCTAGCCCCTTCTGCCGTATGTTCCTGTTTTCCTAATAAGTCCCGAGTTGTGAGTGGGGAGGGAGGCGGGGAGGCCCCAGGGCAGCTCAGAAGTAGTCACATGATTGTGAAATAGAAGAATCCTAGAAAGGGTATCTTCCCCACGCCTCTATCTCACCCTCTCTCCCCCGCCTCCTCCCCCCTCACTGGCGGCACCAGCTCCGAGGTAATTGGAGACACCCAGCTGGCTTCCAGGCTTCCAAGGCAGAGGAAGGCATCTCGAGGCCTGGCTGGGGATCTGTGCCCACCCCGGGCCCTGGTCGGGGGGGGCGTTGAGCTGGGGGCTTCGGGGGAGCCCGCACCAGAGAACAGGGTGTGTTTGTTCGAATCGAAACTTGGCGGGCTTGCCAGGGCTGCTGTGGGGATGCTCAGGCCTCTCTGTGTTGGTCTCCAGCCCAGGGAGGGCTGGCGAGGGGGACCTTCCCCGCCCCCCACACCCGCCCCTGGGGCCTGGATGGGCGTGCTGGACTGGGCAGCTGCTTGGTGTTCCAGGAGGAGGCCTCTATTTATAATCCGTTCTCTGTGTGTGTGTGTGTGCGTGCGCGTTGGGTGTCTTATTTTTTTTTAATTCTTCCTCTTCTCCGTCCCCCTGCAGAAGAAGGCCGAGGCTGCACATCGGATTCTGGAAGGCCTGGGGCCCCAGGTGGAGCTGGTGAGCTGGGGAACAGGGTGGGGTGCTCTGGGAAGTTGGGGGGGGGTAGCTGGAGAGGTGGACAGGGCGGCAGGTGGGTGTGGAGGCAAGGAGGAAGTTGTCTGTTGCCAAGTGCTGCCCTGTCCTCTGGAGGAGGCAGGAAATCCACCCTTTGATAAGAGGGACAGGCAGATAACAGTGGGCAGGTGGGCCGGGCCGCGCTGGGGGTGAGGTGGGGATGTGTAGTCCTCCGGCTTTGCTCCCAAGCCCGGCCAGTCAAGCTGCAAGATTGATAAGTTGGAGTCCAGGCCATGTGGTCTGGCTGATTGCGGAAAGCCCGTGCTCTGGGCCAGGTGATCTGGGTCCAACTCCCAGGTCTGTTACTTTGTAGCTGTGTGACCTGAGCAGGTGTCTTAACTTCTCTGTGCCCTGTTTCCTCACCTGTAAACTGGGACAAATAATAGCACATACCCATTAGTGAAGATGAGCCATACACCTTTTTGTCAAGCCCTGAACACACCACCCCTTAGACAGTAAGCGTGGAGTGTTAGTTGTTGTTAGTATTACCATTGTCAGTGTCATTTTGCTGATGGGAAGATGCCAGGTCAGCAGCAGAGCCTAGAAGCAGACCCAGGCCTCTTCTCTCTCAGGCACCTGTCACCCTCTGTGTCACCAAGGATAGGAAGCACGGGAGTGTGGAAACTCCTGGCCGGGGGTTTTGGAGTCCTGGGAGAGATGACCAGAGCTCCTGCCTGCCCGGGACCAGTGTCCCATGGCGTGGGTGGGTGCAGAGATGTGGGGGGCAGCACGAGGGACACGCCTGCTGGATGGTATGAGGGTCTCTGTGTGTGTGTACCGGCTGGGGGGGCAGAAATAAAGTTTTGTGCATCTGGAGCCTAATTTTAAATCTGGCCCCACCTTGTGTTTGCTGCATGGCTTTGGGAAAAGGACTCAGTCTTCTCATCTGTGAAATGGGGACGCTGTGGATCTTGATGAGGGACCAATGAAGTCGTGTGCAGAAAAGGCTCGCTGGCACAGCACCTGGCCCACGGCGGGCACTCGGCGTTGTGGTTGCCTCAGAGGGTGGAACTGTTGTCCCTGGAGTTTTTTCTGCAGTGGCAGCTGCTCCTCAGCCTGGGGGGCCGGCTGCTGATGGGCTACTGTGGAGCTGTGAGCAGCTGGCCTCTTCCTGTCCCCAGGTCCTTGCAGGGGGCAGAGCCAGACAGGGAGTTGGGTGGGGGTAAGGGCTCCTATGGCTCAAGGACAGGGCCCAGTGCTCCTCCTGCAGTGGGTGACAAGCTCCCAGCCTGAGCTCTTGCTTCCCGTTGGGCATGCTTTCTGAGATGTCTCTCACAGCCTCTTTTTAAAAAAGCTTTTAAGTAGCTTTATTGAGATGTAATCCACGTGCCATACAGTTCTCCCATTTAAAGAGTACAATTCAGTGGTTTTTAGTATGTTAGCAGATGTGTGTGAGCGTCTCCACAATTGACTTGAGAACATTTCACCCTCTCAGAAAGAACTCTGTTCCCTGAACTATCACCTCCTTATCTTCCCCCTCCTCGCCTCCCACCCCTTCCCCCTCCAACCACCAATCCGCCTTCTGTCTCTATGGATTTGCCTGTTCTGAACATTTCATATCAGTGGAATCAGACAACACGTGGCCTTTTGTGCTTGGCTTCTCTCACTCAGCTTCCTGTTTTTAAGTGCTTGTGTCTTGGTTGCCTCATTCCTTTTTATGGCTGAATTGTATTCCATTGTATGGATGGACCACATTTAGTTTATCCTTTTAGCCATTGATGGGCCTTTAGGTTGATTTTGCTTTTGGCCATTATAAATGAATCGCTGTGAACATAAACATACAGATTTCCGTGTGGATATGTGTTTCCCTTTTTCTTGGGTGGATATTTAAGCCTGGACCTGCTGAAAGTGAAAGTGTTAGTCCCTCACTCATGTCCGACTCTCTGCGACCCCATGGACTGTAGCTGACAGGCTCCTGTGTCCATGGGATTCCCCAGGCAAGAGTACTGGAGTGGGTTGCCATTCCCTTCTCCAGGGGGTCTTTCCGACCCAGGGATCGAACCTGGGTCTCCCACATTGCAGGCAGCTTCTTTACTGTCTCATCCACCCAGCTGGATCATATTCATTCTGTGTTTAACCTCTTGAGGAATTAATTGCCAGATGATTTTCAATCCATCGCTCCACCATTTTCCATCCCCACCAGTCAGCTGCTGTTCACCTTGGTTCCCCTTTTCTTGCCAGGGGGGCTCCAGGACTAGATTTGGCCCCTCAACCATTTCTAGACCTGGAGGCCCTTCCTTTCCCTCCTGACTTAATTACTCCCGGGGTCTCCTGAGTAGGCAGGGTGGGCCTAAAGGGATATCCCTGGGTCGGGAGGCCTGAGGAATTCCGCCGAGAACAGCAGGGTGTCTGTGGGCCTCACAATCTCGTTGATTCTTTCCTGGGTCTTTGAGGGAGAGGATGTCGTCCTCTGCTTGGGGTTCTCAGAGACGAGGCTCCCTCAAGGCTGGTGGCACAGCAGGCGGAGGTCTGGAGTGATTGGGGGGGCTGTGTGGCTGTCACTGGAGTCCTTTTGAAGTCCATAGGCTCTTGACTCGGTGGCCTTCAGGGGGGCTGGAGAGGGGACTCGTGCTGACAGAGCACCTACCTTGTCAGGCCTTGTGGAGATGTCACCATCCATTTTCTAGGTGGGGCTCAGAGAGGGCAGTGCCTTGCCCAGGGTCACACAGCAAGAGATGAGGTGGGGAGGTGTGCTGAGCCCAGCCAATTCCTCACAGGTCTGCCCTCTGTCTTGGGTACCACAAGGCCCGAGTGGCCAGAGGTATCCTCCAAGCAGAGGCAGCTCAGAGGAACACTCTTTGCAGAGAGCTGCTTCGTGCTACGCAGGAGTCCTGTCTCAGGCTGGGAAGGGGGTCCTGGTGCTGCTGACCCCGGGTCTCAGGTCACTGGGTAGCACCACTGGGGAGTCCAGTTCCCCGGGGGTCTCTCCCATCTGCAGCCAGGAAGCAGCCAGCCGAGGAAGACAGTGACCTGGGGGGAGTCCTGGGCCCTGCAGAAACGTGCGTGGGCAAGAGAGATAACAGCGCGGGCAGCTCCGAGCGGGGCTTGGCCCTCCACCCCTGCGCCCTGGGGACCAGGCCTGGCCCAGAGGAAGGGGCAGCCCAGCCCCCACCTCCTCTCCATACCGCTCTGAGTCACTGGTTTCCTTCCTGTTCAGAGGTGTTATTTTAAGAATGCGGTGTCACCAGAGGACCTAGGGCCAGCGCTGACTCTTCCTTTCTAGCACCTCGTCCACCTGGTTCTTCTCGGCCACCCGCCGGCTGCCTGCCCTCAGGCCTCAGGGGGAGCCCCTTCCTTCTCCCCAAGACCTAGCTCCTCTTTCTTAGTCATTTCTGTCCCAGGCCTTCCAGTCTGGCACATCCTCCACTGTGTGCTCTCTTTCTCCCTCCTGAATCAGCTGTGCCCCCATTTCTAGAGGAGGAAATGCAGGCGTGGAGGGGGTGGGCCTTCCTATCGGAACCCCAGCTGCTCCCCCACTCCCGCCCTGCCTTGCTCCTCTGGGGTCCGGGCCAGGGATTTCCCCTCCTAAATCTTTTTTGTTGTTGTTGTTCAGTTTATTATTATTATTCTTGGCTGCGTTGGGTATTTGTTGTTGCGGGCAGCCTTTCTCTAGTTGCGATGCGCGGGCTTCTCACGGCGCTGGCGTCTCTTGTTGCGGAGCACCGACTCTAGGCGCCCGGGCCTCAGTAGTTGTGGCAAGCGGGCTTAGTCCCGCTGTGGAATCTTCCCCGACCAGGGATTGAACCTGTGTCTCCTGCACTGGCAGGCGGATTCTTAACCACTGAACCACCAGGAAAAGTCCCACCTCTTTGGTCTTGGGTCGCCCTGGCAACAGGTGAAACCTGGATGGTAGCAGAGAAAGCTGTGTGGGTGTGAAGGCCAAGGTGGCCTCATGGACAAGGCTGAAGGCCATGCCTCCCAGGACGGAAGCGGGTCTTCCCTGGCCTTGTGCAGCCCCCTGTGGGTGGTGAGGAGGGGCCCTGGGGGGAACCCCCACCTCTGGCCCTGCCCCCTCCCCCCAGCAGTGTACCAGCCAAAGTTGCCTTGTGATCCTTCCTCACTCCCACGACCGGGCAACGAATAGCCTCCTGAGGCCAGAGTGTTTCCTTCCTGCCCAGGTCTGTTTATCTCAGAGTGCCCAGCGAGTGTGCCTCCTTGGAGGACAGCCCCTCTGGTCAGAAGCAGCACACCCCATGGTGTTCTCTGACTTTTCCTGGCCTCTTGCTGAAGGCCACCTGGAGGGGCAGAGTGCTGTGTCCTTGTCTTATCCAGCAGGGCTGGAGGGTGAAAGTGATCCCTTCCCTGCGGGTTTGGTGGGTCAGAGGTGGGCTGGGACCCCACTGCCCTCCCGGAAGTCTGTCTCCTCTTTTCTGGCCCATCCCATCATGTAGAAACGGGCCACCCCCCTGCCTCTCACCCCCAGCCCATCACTGGCACCTGGGGTCTCTCTATGTTGTCCTTCAGCCCTTCCTGGCCTCCTTAGACTGTGGAGACTGCCATCTTTAAAAGCAAAATAAGGCAGTTGAGTCACCAAATCTGACACTTCCTGGGCTTCTCGAAAGCCCTATAAGGTAGTTCCTGTTTGCTCTATGCCCATTTTCCAGATGAGGACGCTGAGGCCCTGACTGTTGAAGGCATAAGCTGACAGTTAGCAACAGGAGCGCCATCACTTAAATTGGGACCCATCTTCTCCCCGAAGTGAACATGTAAGGCATGCCCACTCCCGCCAAGCTTGTGTTTTATTAGCTTGTGGAGAACATAAAAGACCTGATGCAGAGTCACCCGCGATTAAGCACAGCATTTAATGCCCTGGAATTAAGCACAGGCATCTTTGTAGGACTCCTTGCCGTCCCGAGATGTGGGCTGTCAGTCGTGTGCAGTGAGGTGTTAACCTCCTCTGGTTGGGAAGTTCTGCACTGAGTCTGACCGTGGTCTCTCCTGCTGCCCTGCTGTTCAGATACACAGAGTGGGGGTGGGGAAACCTTCTTGATTAGAGCCAAGCACCTGGAAGAGCAGCTGACCCAGCGTGGGGGGAGATGGCCTGTGCCAGCCATGGGGCAACATCTCCATCCTGCGGGGAGTAGCTGAGCTTGGGGCCTGGAATTGCCTGAGGAATGGCGAATTGTCCTCAGCCAAGGCTGTCCATGGAGGTCAGGAGGCCTGTCTCTGGGGAAATGACAGGTTGGACCTGTGCCATGCTGCTTGGGGGTGGTCCCCATCAGCTGGGATGACGCCAGGAGGTGTGTTCAGCTCCATCTTCAGGGGCTGGTTCAAGGGCAGGGCCTGATATGCCATCATCCCTCACCTCAGGGCCCTACCCCGAGGCTTCAGGACACCACATCTCCATCTTCGCCTGCCCAGCCTGGCCCATCACCCTCTGTACCTGAGTCTTGTACCACTGTCATCCATGGCTGCCTGTGTGGGTGTGTGAGACAGAGAGAGGGAAGGCAGTGAGAGGGATAGGAAGAGAGGCCAACACAGAGAGACATACGGGAGGAGACGCACAGAGGAGGGTACAGGCAGAGAAGGGTAAACCCCTCCCTCCAGGGCTGGAGCCGAGAGGTGGGAGTCAGGTATCAGCTCATCTCTTTCCAGCCAGAGGCAAATGTTTTAATCTCTCAGAGACTAGGTTTTCTCATCTGTAAAATGGGGATGGTAATTGTATCAGTCAGTAACTGCTGGGTAACAAACTGGCCCCAAATTTAAACAACAGGTTGATATTTCCCACAAGTATAGAAGTCAGCTGAGCAATTTCTCTTGATGTGGGCTCAGCCCACTCACATCTGTGGGCAGCTGGAAAATCAGCTGGTGGTTCTAGCTTTTGGCTCGGATGGTTCTAGCTTTTTGGCTAGTGCTGCTATCCTCCGTGCCGACTTCTTGCCTCCAGCAGGCCAGGCTACACTTAGTTTCTTGACGGTGAGGGGCAGGGGGAGCAGGTGAATAAGAGAGGAAGAAAGAGCAGAAAGGCTTCATCTGCTTTCACAGTTTGCATCTGTCCCATTGGGGCTTCCCTGGTGGCTTAGTCGGTAAAGAATCTGCCTGCAATGCAGGAGGGCCAGGTTTGATCCCTGGGTTGGGAAGATCCCCTGGAGGAGGGCATGGCAACCAACTCTAGTACTCTTGCCCAGAAAATTCCATGGACAGAGGAGCCTGGCAGTCGACAATTCATGGGGTTGCAAAGAGTCGGACACGACTGGGCGACTAATGAACAAACAGAAAAACAAAACACTGGGTGTGGATGAATGCAAGGTGGGCAGGAAAAATTGCTCCCATGAATATAGTCACTGCACCCTGATGGTGATAATGACCCTGAAAGTTCTTGGGCCTCTCAGTCTTCTAGGCATGGCTGAGAGCTTTGCATTCATTATCTCGTTGGATCTTCACAACAACTCTCTGAGTTTAACCCCATTTATGGATGAAAACCTGGGGCACAGATGGGCTGAAGTCACTCCCCCAGAGACATACAGCTGGAAGATGCCAGAGCCGGGATGTGAGCCCGGGGGGTTAGCCTTTAACTGCAGCCCTGCCGTCCAGGAGAGAGAACACACAGCATCTAGCTCAGCTCTTGCCCCATCGCAGACACTGCAGCAACTTCCTCCTTTTGATTTGCACACTTGTTGTTGTTGTTGTATGTGGACCCAGTTCATTCATTTCTCACTGCTGTGTAGCCTTCGAGGTGTAAACGAGTCCTTACTTCCTCATTCCTTTTTCTGAAGGTGGATACTTAGCTTGCTTCTTTTTAAAACATCTTTGGCTGTACCGTGCAGCATGTAAGATCGTAGTTCCCCGACTAGGGATTGAACCTGTGCCCCCTGCATTGGAAGCGTGGAGTCTGAACCACTTGACCATCAAGGAAGTCCTGGCTTGCTTCTAATGTGTTGCTGTTATGAACAGTGCCTTCCGGGCATTCTGGGGTCCATCTCCTGGTGGGACACAGTGCCTGACTGTTTCCAGGGCACCTGCAGGAAGGGAGGGGGTCCTCGGGCACACCTGCCTTCACATCTCTGGGGCACAGATACCTGTGTATATTTCCAACGGCTGTACACACGCCTTCCTATCTCCCCACGTCTTTGCCAACCCTTGGCACTGTTGGGCTGTTTTCTCTTCTGCCAGTCCCTGGTGGTGACAGGGTAGCTCACCGTGTTAGAACAGTTTTCTCTGTTCAAGACCGTTGCTGATCTCAGCTCACCTGGGATGTGTGTGCTTGTCCTTGGGTGCTCATGCCAGCCCTGCCCTGTGTCCTGCAGGGCAGCCATGGCGGCCCCGGGGGAGGGGGTCATAGTACCCATCACTGCGCCCAGAGGGTCACAGTCTGTTCCTGGCTGGGGCTGTGGGCTGGGTCCCCATGTTCCGTTTCATGCCTGCCGGCAGCTGGTTCTCACACCAGTGGACAGCTCCCTGATGCCAGGGCCTGGGGCGCCGCAACAGGGCAGTGGCCAGCCCAGCCCGCGCCAGCTGCCCACAGTCCTGGCCCAGCTCTGACCTGCCTCCCTCTCTGTTTTCCTGCAGCCATTGTACAACCAGCCCTCCGACACCAGGCAGTATCATGAGAACATCAAAATGTGAGTACTTGAGGGCAGCCGTGCAGACGTGCAGTGGCGTGGGGGGCCCGGGATGGGATGTGGGTTCTCAGTTCCCGTCGGGTCTCCCAGCCAGGGCCGGGTGCTGGAGGAGGGGACAGAAGGGGGTGATTCGGGCAGGAATTCTGGGCCAGGCAGGGCCTTGGATGGAGAGGCAGAGGTGATGAGGGGCCAAGGGAGTGGCCCCATGGAACTTTGGGAGACAGACCGTGGTTTGGGAGGGTGGGCAAGCTGCTTGCATAGCTTCTGAGAGACAGAGGTGGAGGTCCTCCTCCTTTGAGCTGAAGGAAGCTGTTACCAGGAGGAGGGGTGTGTGCTCGTGGGGGTGGCCGTGGAGAAAGCAGGGACCCTGTGCTTTGAGCTACGATGTAAGCATAGTTAGGACTATCTGTGGTCCACACAGAGGGTCATCTGTGACACAGCCCAGTGTGGGAGCACCTGGGAGCACTCACCCAGACCTAGAGGCTTTGGAATGGCCAGTATGATATAGCCCAGTGAAGGGGCCTTTTCCCAGATGAACACTAGAAGCGGAAAAATATCAGTGAAGTGCCACACAAAGTTGGCGTGGGCCGAGCTGGCAGACCAGGGGCACCAGGACGGTGCTGGTGGCCAGTGTCTTTATGTGTCCAAGTTGGGCACCAGGCGTTGAGGAATTGTGGCTGTCAGAAAGAGGTTGACTTTTTTCTGGGGATGCATTAGTAGGAGCATAGCCTCCTTGGCCGAGGAGGGGATATTACCTCATGTCGTTATCCAGGAGTCTGAAAGGTCAGAGGGGTCTTGCCTGTTGAAGAACATGTGGCTGTGAACACTCTGGGAATGTTAGGTTATGGGTAGGTCCTTTGGGATCACAATCTTTGAACTGTTCAGGGGTTCATTTTTGTGTGACCTCAGGAGGGCGGTGCTTAGCTCGTTCAATGGGCAGTCCAATTTGGTCTAACTGTCCGAACTTCCTTGGGGTGGAGTTTCAGGGTGTATGTGCGGCAGTAAGCTCCCCATCCCTGGGGGCATGCAAGCCTCCTAATGGTTTTCAAGTATCTGCTGGTCCTGGACTAGTTGTTGGGGAGGTCCCTCCTCTTGTAGTGTTTGGACCCACATGACTAGTCTAGGCTCTGGTGACCCAACAGGGCCACCCCCCCTTGCAGCTCCCAGTGGCTGATGAAGCAACCTAGAAAAATCTCTTGTTGCCATCGAGGTCCCTGGCTTATTTGGGCTTGGGAGTACCCACCTCACCTTCGTTGCTGCCTGCCACTCAGCCTGTGGCTGGCAGGGGCTGTGGGATGTGCTGTCCAGGGGAGCATTGGGGTATCCCTGGGTTTTCCGTGTCCTATGTGGCCTGTGCTTTTGTTTGGCCTCGAGAGTGTGTTCACTGCTCAGGTACCAAATCCCTCTCAACACTACATGGTTTATTTTCCATTCAGGCCACATTAGTCCTTTATAAAGCTTCCTGGGGCCACTGCTGGGGGTAGGGGAGCCTCAGATGGAGTTTGGGTGAGGGCATGGGGCCCTTTAGGGCCTCTCATGGCTGGATTAGGGGATGAATGTGGCATGTTCTCAGCTGAGCAGAGCCTGCTGGAAACTTTCAATCGTTCTATACACATTTATTACACTCACTATGTGCCGGACCCTGTTCTAGGACCTGGGGTCTTACTGTGTACAAGACGAAGTTCCCCATACTTTGATTAAGCTTTGTCTAGCAGTGGAGGCAGAAAACAAGTTAAGTAAACGAGAAGATATCAGCGAATAAAAAGTACTGCGGTCACATAGCTGTCTTAAGCTCTTTATGCTTTAATATACCGAGTTGTATTTTTCCTTTCAGCATAACAATTTTTGATAGCAGTATTATTACACTAGAAGTCTTGCATACATTTTTTTCACTAGACTACAAATGAGTAATACTTTAGGCTGAATAGCGTGGATGATTTCAGGTTATAAAAATGGCCATAGGATCCAAACAACAAAGGCAAAAGGTATCCATACAAATAATACTAACTGATAAGATACTGCTACATATAAGTAAAATAAAACTATGAGTTTACTGAAACCAGTGCCCAATTTTTATATCCTATAATCTTCATCAGAGGACAGTTCTCCTCTACTAGAGTACATTTTGGCTAAGTAGGTAACTGCCTAGTGAAATTTACTCCAAATCTAAGTCACAGATGAACATGTTTAAGTTTAAAACATAGAGATAAATAATTTTGAGATTTCTTCGGTGATAAAGTGGTCTGTTTCATGTTAGAAAAATGTATCTGTAAGCAAGTTATTTGAATTGCTCTCTTCTTAGAATTTTAATTTTTTCCCCCATAGTTTGCCACTGAAATCATAATCACTTCTGTAATTTTAGTTTCAGTGTGGTCATGATTAAATCAGTGCGGTCATTTACTTTAAAAAATACAATGAAGGGACTTCCTTGGTGGTCCAGTGGTTAAGACTCCACTGCAGAGAGCATGGGTTCCATCCCTGGTCAGGTAACTAAGATCCCACATGCTGTGTGGCATGGCCAAAAAAAAAACAAAGACAAAAAAAAAAAGATGCTATGAAGATGGCAAACAGGCTGATGGGAGAGAATGTGAGGGGTGACTTAGCCAAGGGGATCCTGGGCCAGGGCCTGACAGCTGAGGGAACATTCAGAGACCAAGCAGCAGCTGGCATGTAGACCCTTCCCCCCACCACAGGCAGGTGGAAAAGGCGTTGCAAAGGCCCTGGGGCTGGACTGAGCTGGCGGGATCACAGAGAAGGCTGGCATTTCCTGAAGGGGTAGGTGAAGGAGAAGAAGGTGCTAGGCAGATCACCTAGGGCTGGTGACGAGTTTTGGGTTTATTATCTGTGCTAAAGGAGGCTAGTGATGAGGTTTACTTTAAGTGATATATGGGGTTTTTGTGAGCCCATGGTCTGGGGGTGGGGCAGGTTGAGGACCACAAGCATCTGGCTCATGAGGCCAGTCACTCTTGGTGCCTTGGTTGCCCCATCTGTGAGATGGGTTGAAGATTCAATGAATTCCTAAAAGTTATTCAGTGTCAGGCATGTAGGAAGTGTTCTGTGATTTTTCTCACTTCATCAACAGAGACCAAGAGAGTTCTCCTCCCTCATTCATTCACTCATTCATTCAGCAGATATTTAGGAACACCTGCTCTATGCCAGGCACCGTTCTGGGCCCCAGGGAGAGAGTAGTGAATGAGGAGGTCTGCCATTCTGGTGGCTCAGACAGATCATAAAAAATATGTAGTCTGTGATATAATGATAGCTTGATAAGGACAAGAAGACAGATCAGGCTGGGGCTGGGGTGAGGCGTTCTCTTTCTCAGAGTGCAAAGCTTTACCAGCTCACCCTGACTGGGGCTCCTCCCAGGCTCCCTCCCCTCCCACCTCTGTAATCGCCACCAGGTGGAAGGTTATCCCTTCCCCAAGGACCTTGCCCTGTCACTTTAATTTCTCTGTGTCTGCGCGCTGGGGCCTCTGAGTTAAAGTTAATTTCACGCTTGACTTCCTGCTGCACTGGCAATTTCGGACGTGTTGAAGTCACCTGTACCCACCTCGATGCTGTCCTCTGCCACCTGCCTCCTCGGGAGGCATGGGGGCGGCCGCCCATGCTCCTGGCAGGGGCGGGGGTGGTGTGGGAGACTGGTTGCAGTCTGGTCTTAGCCCTAGTCCTTGGCAGTGACTCCGCAGACCTCCCAGGCTTTGGGAAGCAGGGGAGGGGGTGGGGGGGGCGACCCCAGAGCGGCATCAGTGGGTGCTCCATGGAGGGGCTCCCTGCCCTCTGCAGGCTGGACCCACAGGGAGAGCTGGGGGCTGAATTCTCCGGGTCAGGGAGCCTACGGTGATTTGGTGAAAGGTCGTGGGTTTGATGCAATGATTACAGTTGCAGCTCCTGTGTGCTCTGCTCTGGCCACCCCTTCACCTGGTGGTGAGCCTTGTCCTCTCCTCCCCTCGAGACTGGAAGCCTGCTGGCTCCTTCTGGCTCTTCCTTCCAGATTTTCTTGTCTTACAGACTGATTTCTCCCCTTTTCCTGCCTTGCTGGGGTTTGGCTGATGCCCTAGGGCCATGCAGGTGGGAAGGGTACTCTGGGCCCAGGTTACTGTTAACTGGTCCTTGTGGTCTTGCTCTGGAGGTTCAGAGATGTTGAGTAGCTTCCCCGGGGCCACCCAGCCACACTCTTTAGACCAGCCCCATCTGCACACCCACCCTGCTTTCCTTGCCTGTGTCTGCAGCCCCGGCTCTGCCCGCGTTTCCCCCCCCCCCCCCCCCCCCCCCAACCCAGTGACCTTGGGCACGTCACATCACTTTGCTTGCCAATAAGTTGGTTTCCTTGGAAGTCACATTGTGTGGGAAAAGTGCTTGGCCCCCAGTGAGCATGTTTCGGACCATCAGTCACCCCAATCTGACAAGCTTTTCCCAAGGCATTCAGGGGCCTGCATGGGCTGCTTCCATCTTACTCTTCCCCTGAAGTCAGGGGATCTGGTTCTCCCTGAACACCCCTCCTTACCCCTTCCAAATTCACTATCACCCTTACTCCCTTGGGTGGGTGCCCACCTCATTTCTCTTTGCCCACCCATTCACTGCTTCTCTGAAGCCTCTGCTCAAACCTCATCTCCTTCAGGAAGCCTCCCTTGATTGTGCCCCGCTTTCCTTTTTCAGAATCCTGTAGACCCCAGGGCTTGGCCAGACTCTCCTCGAACATCCACTGACTTTTCATTCCTTCCTAGCTCCCCTTCTCCTAGTTCAGTGTCAGCTGACAAGGCCTGTATTTCTTGACAGGTTGTGCTTTTTTTTTTAAAGATAAACAAATTTTAATTTCTTTTAAAATATAAAAAAAGAAAGAAAAAAATTTTTTTCGTTTTACAAACCCTTGTGTCGAGGGCTGACTTTCAGTAGATCGCAGCGAGGGAGCTGCTCTGCTACGTACGAAACCCCGACCCAGAAGCAGGTCGTCTACGAATGGTTTAGCACCACGTTCCCCACGAACGTGCGGTGCGTGACGGGCGAGGGGGCGGCCACCTTTCCGGCCGCGCCCCGTGTCCCGGGACGAAGGGCTCTCCGCACCGGACCCCGGTCCCCGATGCTCGGCGCGGCCCCGAGGGACACGGGCACAGCCCGCCGGCGGGGACGGCGGGGGACCCGCTATCCGAGGCCAACCGAGGCTCCCGCGGCGCTGCCGTAAGGTTGTGCTTTTTTAAACCCTGACTTCTCCAGGAAACTGAGATATCCTCTGCACCCTAAAAATGTTTCCACCAACGAACTCATCACATTGCTGGTCTGTCAGTCCTTCCAGAACCCTTTGAGAGAGACTCTGCTTCTTATTTTTGTCAGACAAAATCTCGGCAGAGATTTGTCTGCAGTATGCTGTTTGCAGCTGCAGTACCTAAACACTTCCTGCGACAAAATAAACACTCAAAAAAAAAAAAAAAAAAAAGTTTGCCAGAAGAGTGTTGAACAAATGAACACCCCAAGCCAGATGTCTAGAAGCTTGTGAACCCAGATGTGTGCCTCTGGGGCAGGAACAAGGTTAGAGAGGGAAGGGCTGGTGGGAGGTGCTAGGGAGTGTGGGGACTAGGGTAAGTGGTGAGCTTGTCACTCTTTTAAATGGGCAATCAGGGGACTTCCCTGATGGTCCAGTGGGTAGAACTCCAGTCTTCCAGTGCTGGGGACAGAGGTTCGATCCCTGGCCAGGGAACTAGATCCCACGTAGCCCAATTAAGTGTTCATATGCCACAACTGAGACCCGGCACAGCCAAATAAATAAACATTTTTAAAGGGTGGCAAGGGGGCAGTCAGACCTCAGTTCCCAGTCTGTGGCCATAATGGAGTGTGATCAGGCTGCCTGATTTTTTTTTTTTTTTTTAGAGAAGCTGTCTGTTCAGCTTTTTATGCAGCAGCTTCTGGTTTTCAATAATGGCAACAAACGCAGTGTTTTCCGAAAGCTCCACAGCCTGAACACAGCAGTCTCAGGAACTGGCCCTGCTTGGTGGACTGCACCTGTTGGCAACCTGTGGACTTGACATTGGTCCTCTTTGGCAGTCAGCAAATGGATACCTGCCATGGATACCAGCTTGCTCTGGAAGGAAACCCGGATCAGCTAGGGAGGACACGTGCCCTCCAGTAGCTGTGGGGGATGGAGGCGGCTGCTTGCCTGGCCTCTGCCCCTGCGAGCAAGCCTTTGTTCTCACCGAGGCCTCTTCAGCTCGAAGCCACAGCACCGTGCTTGGGGTAGACTGTTCCAGGCTGTGTGAGTTTCCTCAGGCTGCCAGAACTCGTCACAACAACCAGGCTGCCTGGAAACTATAGTGATTCATTGTCTCGTGGTTCTGGAAGCCGGAAGTTGGAAATCCAGGGATTGGCAGGATGATCTCTTGCAGGTGCTACAGGGAGGATCCTTCCATGCATTTTCTAGCTTCTGGTGTTTGCTAAGCATCCTTGGCGCTCCTTAGCCTGTAGACACTTCATTCCAACCCTATCTTCGCATGGCCCTCTTCCTGTGTCTTTTCATCCCCAAACCATCTCCTAGTCCATGGAAAAATTGTCTTGCATGAAACCTGTCTGTGGTGCCCAAAAGGTTGGGGACCACGCACAGACTTTCTTTGGATTTTCCATTTTCCCACAGATGCTTGTTTTCTGGTCCAAGATCTGATCCAGAATCCTTCTCTGTACTTCATCCTCGTGACCCCTTGGTCTTTGCTCTGTGACCATTTCTTAATCTTCCTCGATTTTCCTTACCTTGTCACTTTTGAAGAGGACTGCTCAGGGAATCTGTAGAATGTCCTACTATTTGGGTGTGTTTGATATTTTCTCAGGAGGAGGCTGGGCTTGTGGATTTGGGGGAAGAGTTCCCCTGAGGTGAGGGGGTGCCCTTCCCATCACGATATATCAGGGGCACCCAACACCCTGGCTGGGGGTGTTTATGTCACTACAGGTGGTGTTGACTTTGCTCCCTTGCTCAGGGAAGTGTCAGCTGTGTCTCCACTGTCAAGCTGTTGTCTTTCCCATCCCTACTCTGTGCATTATTTTTTATTTTTATATTTTTGAATGTGGGCCATTTTTAAAGTCTTTATTGAATTTGTTACAATATTGTTTCTGTTTTTACATTTTGGTTTTATTGGCCAGGCGGCATGTGGGATCTTAGTTTCCTGACCAGAGGTCAAACTTGTGTCACCTGCATTGGAAGGTGAAGTCTTAACCATCACTCTGGACCACCAGAGAAGTCCCCACTCTGTGCTTCAGAAGCAAGTCCCTGTCCAGCCTACTGTCAAGGGGAGGGGAGACAGCTGCACCTCCTAAAAGGGAATACCAAAGATTTTGTGGACTCAAGTGAAAGCTGCCACGATGCTTAGTAAATATTTGGGGAAAATGCTTTGCAGCTATGCAAATTTCTCATCTTTCCTCAACATTTTGCCAACCAGTTTAACATTCATGAAAGGGTCTTGCCTGTAACAATTAGCACCGTGGTATCTAATAGTGATTTTCTACTTCCCTTAGTCCTTCTGCGTTTAGTTAATTGAAATTCTGTAAGGCTTCCCAGGTGGCTCAGTGGTAAAGAACCCGCCTGCAGTGCAGGAGACACAGGCTTTGATCCCTGCATCAAGAAGATCCCCTGGAGAAGGAAATGGCAACCCACTCCAGAATTCTTGCCTGGGAAATCCCATGGACAGAGGAGTCTGGCGGGGTACAGTCCATGGGGTCGCAAAGAGTTGGACTTGACTGAGCATGCATGCACACACACAAAGAACATGTGTCCCTTCTCTCTCCTTTGTTTATTTATTCTATAATTTATTTACATCTGTGTAGATGTGTGGATATTTATTTTATTCTTCAGGTTATAATCTAGCACTAGTGTTATTTACTTTGCTTCTCAGACTGTTCCAGCTTTGGCAGTCAGAAACTCTTTTAGGTTGGGTCCTGTGTCCTTTTGACCCCCCCTGCCCCCACCCAGCTTTTTTTTTTTCCCCTTCCTTTTTAACACTTCTCTACTTAAAGATGTTCTGGGCTCATCTTGTATGTTTTCTGCCCCAGCACTGGACTCAGTCATTCCTCCAGGGAGAAATGGCTCTATTTTTTTTTTTTTTTTTTTTTATTTGGCCATGTCCCTTTGCATGCAAGATCCTAGTTCTCTGACCAGGGATCGAACCCGTGCCCCCTGCAGTGGAAGCACCGAGTCTTAACCATTAGACTGCCGGAGAAGTCCTGAGAAATGGCTCATTTTACTGGAGAATGGTGTTAGAGACCAAGACCTCAGAGCTGGTGGGCTCATTGCTCTGGGCTGTCATGGCTTCTTGGCCTTCTCAGCTGCTGCCTTTAGGTCCAAAGCCTCTCTTGTGTTCCAACCCATGAGGCCTTGCACTGTGGGCCCTGCTCACCTTGTTGCTCTCCTCCCCTCTGTTGCTCCTCAGCACTCTGCAGCCACAAGGATCTGTCTGTTCTGCAAGCACTTGAGTTTGTTCCCACCTCAGGGCCTTTGCACACCCATGTACTCTGCCTGGAGTGCGTCTCCCTGTGGGCCGTTCCACAGCTGGGCCCTCCTGGTGATTGAAATGTCCAGGCCAACTCTGAGACACTTTTCTGCACCCCGATTCTAAAACAGCTATGCCCTCCCCTCCCCCAGTCACTACCCCATCCCTCTGTGTAAGTTTCTGAATTTAAGGTTATCATTTTTTAAAATATTTCTTTACTTGGCTGCGTTGGGTCTTAGTCGTGGCACGCAAGATCTTGGTTGCTACACACAGACTCTCTAGTTGTGAGGTGCCGGCTTAGTTGCTTCAGGACATGTGGGATCTTAGTTCCCTGACCAGGGCTCGAACCCACGTCCTCTGCATTGCCTGGCAGATTCTTAACCACTTGACCACCAGGGAAGTCCCCAGGATTATATTGCTTATTGTCAGTATGGTCCCTCTATGTGTCGCCTGCCTCCATGAGGACTCGAGGCTTTGTGTTGCTTACCCCTGGGTCTCCAGGGCCCAAAACAGTGCCTGGCGCATAGTAGGTCTTGGTGAACTTTTGCTGAGTGACTGAGGAGATGAAAGCATGATGCCATTGCTCCCATTATTCAGATGAGTAAACTGAGGCTGAGAGACCTGAGATTTGCTCAGAGATACCCTGCTGTGGAATGAGGGGTTCTGGTCTCAGCCTGTGTGGCTGAGGACCCCTGGTGCCCACCCTGCTGGGGAGGGCAAGATTGATGTTAAGTAGTGAGACCTCGAGGTGGGAGGCCTGCACGGTGGGAGGTGAAATCAGATTGATCCAGGGATCCCAGGGTTTCTTACCAGCAACCCTCTTCGAAGTGAGCGTGGCCTTTCCTTGTCGGGAGATGGGTGGAGACAGGGCTCTAAGCCTGGCTGGGGTCCATAAATGAAGAGGGTCCGTGCAGGCCTGTCAGCCTCTCAGACTTGAGACCCGATAGTGAGGATGCTGGAAATCACTGCAGGGTCTGGGGTCACTCATCCGGACAGGGGTAAGGCGTGCTGTTAGACCCCTGCAGGCATAGCTCCCAGCCGTCGGTCTGTGAGCTTTTTGCAAGGGTTTTGGGTGCAGCTGAGGCTATGAGTAAGTCGGGGGACCCCGCCCCAGAAAAATTGATCCCACTGTACAGTCGGATGGGGGCAAGCAAGTTCACAGGCCTGATGGCCTCCCTGTGACCCCCGCAGACCCCAGCTGCTGCACTCTGCTGGGCATTGGAGGTTGTGGGGAGGGGGCGGGGGGACGTGGGTCCTCGGGTGTGTCTTTCCCCGTTTTCTGTATCGGTCCGCCTCTCTGACTCTCCCTCTGCCTCCTTCTAGGGCTCCATCTCCCTCTCTTTCATTTTTATTTTATTATTGAAGCATGGTTGATTGACAGTGTTGTGTTGTTCTGTACAATTCTTCTGCACAGCAAATATATATATATACAAATATATACGTTCTTTTAATATTCCTTTTTAAAGTTTTGCTTCCTATATACCATTTCCATTCCTTTATTTATTCTTAATTGGAGCATAATGGCTTTACAGTATTTCATTGGTTTCTGCCACACATCAACATGAATTGGCCATCGGTATACATACGTCCCCTCCTTCTTGAACCTCCCTTCCACCTCCCTCCCCGTCCCACCCCTCTAGGCTGTCACAGAACTGGCTGTTTTACATACAGGAATATTAATATTCTTTCCCCTTGTGGTTTATCACAGGATATTAAGCACAGTTCCCTGTGCTGTACAGCAGGTCCTTGTTATTTATCCATCGTTTCCCCCCTCCCCCCTTCTTTGGATCTTGTCCTCCTCTGCCTGGAGGCCTGTTCCCCCCTTGTCTCTCTGTCTCTCTCTTTCTGCCAGGCTCCTTCCCCTCTGGGGCTCTGTCCTCATTTGGGGTCTTATCCACTTCTCTCTCTCTCCCCTCGCTTCTCTCTGGGGCTCTGTCTGTCTTTCTGCCTTCCTTTTCTCCCTCATCCTGGGTCTCGGTGTCTCTCTCTCTGCCTCTCTTTCTCTCTGAACCGCCCGCATCCCTCCCACCCCCTGGAAGTGCCCCCTCCCCTCTGAGCAGTGCTGTGTGTGGCCTCCTCGGTTGAGAACCCTGATGGCGGGAGGGGTCTGGCTTCACCGACCTGAGGCGTGAGACCCCTCGAGTGCTTCCTGGAGTTCCTGCCATGCTGGCTCCCCCCAGCCTGTCCCTGGCCTATCCACATCACTCCCACCCCAGGCGGGCAGGGCAGGGGCTTTCTTGGTTGGAGGTGGCTTGGGGTCACCGAAGCCAGACCCCAAGATCCTGCCTCTATGTGGCTGCAGCTTTCAGGGGCTTAGTCTGCCGGGCCTGCGTTCCTGGTCTAAGGCTGTGGCTTTTTCTCTGTGGCTGGTTTCCCGTGGCTGATGAGAGAGGGGAGCTTGGGTGTGTGTAGCGGTGATGGCAACTCTGGGGAGGGCAGGAAGTCAGAGGACCTTGTCCCCCCTTCGGACCTCTCTTTTCTTGCAGACCATGCTCAGCCAGAGTGTGGGTGGGGGGCACCTCGTATAGGGTAGGGGAAAGATACACATTGGCAGTATGTGGCTTGCCCTGGGGTACTATGGGGTCTCTTCCCTCACCGGGAGCCCGTGATGGGGCAAACTTCAGCAAGGGACGAAATTCCTGAAACCCTGCCTTTCTGACCTGCCCCGTTGGCTGTCTCCTTCCTGCTTAGAAACCAGGCGATGCGGAAAAAGTTAATCTTGTACTTCAAGAGGAGGAATCACGCCCGGAAACAATGGGTAAGTCATCACTGGGGCCCCCAGCCCTGGAATCTCTTCTGCTGCCCCCTGCCTTCTGTGGACCAGGCTTCCTGGAGAGTGGCAATGGTCCCCACCACTCAGGCCATGGCCCCCGGGACCCCGGGGTTCTGAGCCTGATTCCTGAGTGTCCGGGGCATGAAGAAAAGCCAAGGACAGCAAGAGAAACGGGAAAAGACAGCAGCTGCTTTAGTGAAGCCGGGGGCTCGGGGCTCAGCTGCCTCAAGGAGGCAGGGGTGTGGGCAGGACGGGGTGCTGGGGACACTGCCCCTCCTTTTTCAACCTGGAAGAGGAGAAAGCATAACATTAGCTGGGAAAACTGGTCCCTTGTCAGAGGACCCACTGTGGATATTTTGGGCAGAGAGAGGTCTGTTGGCAGAGGTGGAGGACGGGGGTGGGCTGTGTGCTGGGTGGCTGTGATTGCAGGGGATTCCCTGAGAAATGAGCCTTTCCCAGCCCACTGTGGCTTTCCTGAGCCATTCTGGGCTCAGGAAAATCAGGACCCAGAGAGGCAGTGAGGCCTCCTTGCTTAGACAGTGGTACGACTCCTGCATTCCGCTGCATGCACACTCCAGTCTCAGCTGGGAGGCAGCCCCAAAGCAGGGACAGTCCACGCCAGAGAACATCTTTAGTTGTGGTTGGGGTGCTCGTTAACATCACTGGTTTGCTGGGGGAGGTTAGGGCTGAGGGATGGAGGGAGTGTTACCTATTATTATTCAGCTGTGAGAGGAAGAAAAGCTGGCTCGGATGGGCTTAACCAGTCAAGGAACTTCTGTAGCTGTCAAAGTCTACTGGGTGGAGTCCAGGGGTGGTTTGATCAGGTTGTACCTGATCTGATGTACCTGAAGTCTATGCGGTTTCTTGGTGGTTGTTTTTTTTTCCCCAACTCTTTGTTAGCATATTGACAAACTGATTTTCCTTTGGGACCTGAATTTCTGTAGTAGGCTTGGAGGCCAGAAAGAGAGAAACTTCTCTTTCATAGACCATCTCACAAAAGCTCGGATCGTACCACTTGAGGGCCCTAGACCCTTTGAAACAGTTCCGAACCCACCCTGCTCTGGCCCTAGATGTCAGCTGGACCCTCAGAGAAGGGAGATGCTTCTGTCTCAGATGCTGAAGGACTGAGAGGCGGGGCAGGGGGGCAACACCTTTGGACTCTGGGGACCCATGGGGTGAGAAGTGGTGGGCTTCCCAACCTTCCCTTTCTTGACCTTCTCAGACTCCTAAATTGACTGGATGGTGACCAGAAGCACCTAACTGGTTAGATGGAGTTCATGAAATAGGGCATCCTATGTTATTCATTGAATTAAGAAATATTTACTGAATACCTGCTGTGGGCCTGGTGCAGTGCTGAGCTGTGTTATGCTGAGTGGAGGAGACAGAGGGACAAATGTCGTGCAGAGAAGTGGGGTGGGGTACAGCCTGGATGTCCCACCTCAGAACTGAGAGAGGAATGACCAGAATGGATGACCTGTATGAATATCTGGGGGTCTGAGTGTCAAGAAGAGGGCACAGCAAATGCAAAGGCCCTGAGGTAGGAACCAGCATGGGGTAACATGGGACAGAATGCAACAGGCAAGTTGAATTACAGAGCATGAATGAGGAGACTGTGGGGGAAAACCATTCTGTACTAGGATGGAACATTTGGATTTTATTCCAAATACAGTGAGACAATTTATTCTTAATAAAGAATACAAAATCTTTAATGTAAAGATTTTTAGTGATTCAGAAAACTTGACAGTCATGTAGGCAGTTTGACAGAATACGGTGAACACCATCTAGAATTCCTCATGGTTAACATTTCTTTGGGCTTCCCAAAGAAGCCACCTTCTTTGGTAAAGCTGCCTTAGTGGTAAAGAACCCACCTGCCAATGCAGGAGACGGAAGAGATGCCGGTTTGATTCCTGGGTCGGGAAGATCCCCTGGAGGAGGGCATGGCTACCCACTCCAGTATTCCTGCCTGGAGAATCCCATGGACAGAGGAGTCTGGCGGGCTACAGTCCATGGGGTCGCAATGAGTCAGACATAACCGAAGTGACTTAAGGTGTGTGCACAGCATTTCTTCTTTGCATTCACTTTGTGTGTGTGTGTGTCTGTGTGTGAGTATGAATGTTTTTTGTGTTGAACTCTTAGAAAGTAAGTGTGGATGCCCAGACTCTCACCTGTCATGCTTCCATGTCTCTCTCCTGGATGAAGGAAATTCAGGAGCACACCTAAGGATGTACAGCTTTTCCCGAGTGGTCCTGCCTGGGAGCGAAGGGCATGGTTGGGGAGGTCCTTTAGCTGGTGAGAAAGGAGATCTGATCTACATTTTAAAAGGATCCTGGTGACTGCTGAGGGTGGAGTTGGGTGGACGTAAGTTCTTAAGAAATCTCCCAGGGCTCCTTGGAGGTCCTTTGAGGGGATGGAGGGGAAATGGGCTTATTTAAAGATAGAGGAAGAGGAACTGGAGACTTCTAAGAAACTCTGGGTGGCTTTGTGGCCAAGCTGAGCCCGTCTTAAGAGAGGCTCTTGTGAAAACGAATTCGGAAACCACAGAAACTATGACAGGAGGGCATCGGGAATGGTCTTGCTCTAGTTCTTATATAACGAGCCCCAAGTCCTGTGCACTGTTGTCAGGCGAGGCCTAGAGGGGGCTTGGTCAGGACATGCCTCTTCGGATCTGTGTGTTTCTCGCCTCCGCCTGAGTTAGTTCTCTGGTGGAGCTCTCACTTTTCAGAGGTTTCTGGGACTGTGACCTAGCAGCCCAGGCTGCCCTGCATGCCTCCTCTGCCCAGAGAGCTGAGGCTCTTTTCCCGGAGGAGTGCCCAACCCCAACAGGAACCCCCACTGGGCCTGCCGTATCCTTCCCTGAGCTTACCCCACAACCCTGGAAGCCAGGTTGTGTGTGTGTGTGTGTGTGTGTGTGTGTGTGTGTGTGTGTGTGTATGTGTGTGTTGGGGGAGGGGGGTGTAAGGCTGAGTCACTGATGCACAGGTTCAAACCCCATCCACCATACCTGCTGTGAGTGGTCCTGGGAGAGCTGTCTGGCCCCAAGCCTTGCTTTTCCTCATCTGTGAAATGGGGTCATGGTGGCGCTGCAGGAAGCGCAGTGCCTGGTGGGGAGAGTGGGTGTGATTGATGGTGGCCCAGCAGGATGGGTTAGTCAGCGGTGAGCCCAGCCTGGACGGTGGGTGTATTCACTTCCTGAGGCGGCGGTAACAAATGGCCACAGACTAGGTGCCTGAGAACAACAGACATGTACTCTCTCTCTGTGCTGGAGGCCAGAAGTTCAAGATGAAGATGTGGGCTGGTTGTGCTCCCTTTAGAGGCCCTAGAGGAAGCTCCTTCCTGCCTCTTCCAGCTCCTGGTGCTCCAGACAGTTCTTGGCTGTGGCCACAGGACTCCCATCTTGGGCTCCATCCTCACCTCCCCTTTCCCCTCTCCTCTCTTACATGGACATCTGTCCTGCGGTCTAGTGTGTGTGTTAGTCCCTCATTTGTGTCCAGCTCTTTGCAATCCCATGGACTGCAGTAAGCCAGGCTTCCTTGTCCTTCACCATCTCCCAGAGCTTGTTCAAACTCAAGTCCATGGAGTCGGTGATGCCATCCAACCATCTCATCCTCTGTCGTTCTCTTCTCCTCCTGCCCTCCATCTTTCTCAGTATCAGGGTCTTTTCCAATGAATCGGCTCTTTGCATCAGGTGGCCAAAGTATTGGAGCTTCAGCATTGGTCCTTCCAATGAATATTCAGGGTTGATTTCCTTTAGGATGAACTGGTTTGATCTTGCAGTCCAAGGGACTCCCAAGAGTCTTTTCCAGCACCACAGTTCGAAAGCATCAGTTCTTTTTTTAAGAGATGGCTAAAGGATGCACACTCTGTATCCCCTGCACCTCTGATGTCCTTATGCTTCACATCTGGCTTTGTCCTGACTTGGCCCAGCATCTGCTTCTGTAGCCTGAGTGATGGGCCGCAGGACACAGGCTGGGAGAGCCCTAGCCTGTCCCCTTCACCCATCGCTGAACACGCAGGACAGCCAGTGGGGGAACATTTCTGCGACTCCGTGGCACCTGAACCGCTGAGCCCAGTGGGAGAAAGCCTTTACATGAGGCTGCAGGCTCCCTGGGGGTCTGGAGGATGCCAGGTCACTAGGTGACCATAGAGATCAGCTTTCCTGGCCAGCCAGCTCCAGTCAGCTCCCTATCACCTCCCTCCATGTTCTCCGTTGGTTTGAGACTGTCTTCCTCAGTTTAGGAGGTTCCTCCTGGGCACCCCATCTCTTATTTCCTCACTAATTGTCGAGCTGCATCCTGCCACATCTGGCAGGGCAGGAGAGGTTCAAATCCTGGCCCTGTTCGGTGACCGGGGCAAATCATTGAACTCCTGGCCTCAGTTCTCTGTTTCATTCAGTGGGGACTGTAGGAACACCCACCTCATCAGGCTACTGAGCGAGAGGCTGCAAGCAGCATGTTTGGGGCGATGCCCGGACTACTGTGGGTGCTTGGAACTGTCAGCTGCAAGCCGACCCTCAAATTCAGAGGGACCCCAAATAGCCAAAACAGTCTTGAAAAAGAACAACCAAGTTGGAAGACTCAATTCCTCATTTTAAAACATATCGCAGGACTTCCCTGGCAGTCCAGTGGTTAAGAAGTCACTTTCCAACACAGGGGACATAGGTTTGATCCCCGCTCCGGGAAGATCCCACATGCCGTGGGGCAACTAAGTCCATGCGCCACAGCTACTGAGCCCAGGCTTTAGAGCCCTTGAGCCATAACTATTGATCCTGAGCACCCACAGCCCATGCTCCACAACAAGAGAAGTCATTGCTTGCCACAACTGGAGAAAGGCCTCAGGTAGCAATGAAGACCTAGCACAGCCAAAATTTAAAAATAAATTTAAAAAACCCTGTAAAACTGCAGTAATCAGAACAGTGTGATTCTAGCCTAAGGACAGACACGGAGGACAGCGGAACAGAATAGAGAGTCTCGAATTAAGCCCTCACATCTGTGGCCGGTGGATTTTTGACAGGAGGCCAAGTCCAATCAATGAGTTAGGACCGTCTCTTCAACAAATGGTGCTGGGACAACAGGACAGTCACACACGCAGGAATGGAGCTGGACTCCACCTCACAGAATTAACACAAACACTCACCCAAAATAAGTTAGAGACCTAAATGCGAGAGTGAAAGCCAGGACTTCCCTGGTGGTCCAGTGGTTAAGAATGCACCTCCCATTCTAGGGGACACGGGTTCAATCCCTGGTTCAGGAAGATCCCACATGCCTCGGAGCAGCTAAGCAGCTGTGCCACAACTACTGCAGCCCCTGCCCTTAGAACCCATGCTCCGCAACAAAGGAAGCCACTGCAGTGAGAAGCCTGTGCACCGCCACTAGAGAGCAGCCCCTGCTTGTTGCAACTAGAGAAAGCCCTCATGCAGCAAGGAAGACCCAACGCAGCCAAAAATAAATAAAATAAATCTTAAAAAACCAAAAACCTCTAAAGCCATACAATTAAGAAAACCCCTGGTGGGGAATCTTTATGACCTTGGATTTGGCAGTGGCTCTTGGGTGTGACCACCAAAAGCATGAGCAGTGAAAGGAAAAGTAAGCACACTGGACGTTCTCAGAAGAACTGTCAGGATCCTGACCTCCTGTCTGGACTGTGTGATCCAGGCCTGGTGGCCCCCAAGCTCTGAACTCCCACCTGTACAGAGGGGATGGTGGTCACCGCTTTTGGGGGGTTTGGGAGAGTCAGTCACGGGGAGGACTCAGCTCTGTGCCTGGCCCATGACGCAGGGTACCTAGGCCAGTGTCAGTGGTGATGCCGATGTTGTGATGGTGATGATGGTGTTGATGGTGTTGGTGAAGATGCTAATGGTGATGCTGATGATGCTGTTTATGATGATGACGATAGGATGGTGAGGAAGATGATGATGGTGATGGTGCTGGTACAAAGAATCCTCACTGAGGGTGACAAACTGTGGTCACAGGGGCCATCCTTCCTTTCCTGTGCATGTTCTTGCCCCTGGCACCTGCAGGCTAGCTTAGCGGTGCTCCAGCCTCTGGAATGTGTGAGACAGTGTGTGAGTACATGTGTGCTTGAGAGTGGGTGTGTGAGTTTATGAGTGAGTGTGTGTGGCTTGTATTGTGAGTGAGAATATGGGTGATGTATTTGTCACTATGAGTGTGTGTGTATAAGAAAGTGTGTGTGCGCTTGTGTACATGAGTGGGGATGTATGTGAATGTATGTGCATCAATGTGTGTGTGTGTGTGTGTGTGTGTGTGTGTGTGTGTGTGTGAGTGTGTGATCCGTATCCTCCCCCGGCCAGCAGGCCCACCCAGGTGGAATCTCCTGGCAGGGTCATTGCTGCCCCAGGAGGGGCTACAGCCACTGCCATGGGCTGTCCTGCGGTGCTCTCGGCCCTCCATGGACAGAGAGGACGCCTAACACACAGGTGACAGCAGGTGGCACTGTGGTCAGGTATGGAGGGGGACTTCCTCATGTTGAATAGTCCTCAGGAGCTGCTCATGTCTTTGTGTGTGGTGATTGGGGCTGGGCAGTGTGATTGGATGACCCCTCACGGCCATTCCTGTCCCTTTTTCTCTGCAAGGCCCCCAGGCAGGGCTGGGTCATCTTGCCGGCTGCCCCTCCACTGGGCAGTTGGTTGGTGGCCCCCGCGGGTTTCTTGCTTGTCTTCACTGGTAACTGTATTCCTTCTCTCTGCTAGTTTTTGGGTGAGCATGTTCTCACCTTTTCCTCATCTGACATTTTCCTGCCCTCACCCATCAGACCAAGGCCTCCTGGGCACTACAGGACAGCCTGTGGCCGTGGCCACAGCCCCTCCTGGGGCAGCAATGACCCTGCCAGGATTTCCACCTGGGTGGCCCCGCTGGCCGGGGGAGGATACAGATCACACACTCACACTGAGAGGGTGGGGAGGGTCCCCTGCTCTGATGATGGGTGTCCTTCATGTTGGTTCCCACCCCAGGAGTGCTGCCTGCAGCACGTTGCCATGAACACGTGTGGCCATTGCGTGCTGCTAGAATGTGACCTCCCAAGGGTTCTCGGGGCAGTCTGGTATGTGTGGCGCCCCAGGTAGCTGGGGGTCAAGTTCTGTTCCCCCTCATAGATGGCCTGACAGCCCCCTGGGGACCGTCAACGCTGCTGGGTTTGTTGAGGACCAAGGTCACAGACTGCCTTGGTCAGAAGCTGAAATTCAGGATGGGATGGGATGTCTGGGCACGAAGACCAGAGATGGGCTTTCTGATTATGCTGAAGTGTCGAGAAGGCATTCAAGCGAGACTCCCAGACCGTGCCATCTGTCCACAGCAGCTGTTAGAGATGGGGAGATCGGGTCTCAAGAGCAGCCGGACGCTCCCTGCCTGCTCGAGGTCTGGGTCACCTTGGAGACTCGGCAGCTTACATTCTGGGCCGGGCAGGGGTCTTTTCTCTAAGGAGGGACATGCATACAGCAGGAAGCACTGTGGTTAGACTTAAAGAGGGACTTCCTTGTCGTGGCCGGACGGCAGCTTGAGTCTTTACATCCAGTCCTTGGATCTGGGGAGCATGGCTGGGCCTGAGGCTGCGGGGTGAGGAACTATTCAGAAAGAGAATGCTTTCCATGGGGCTGCCCCAAGTCTGACGGGCACCCCAGAGCTGCACTGTCTGACCCAACTTACAATGATGGAAATGGTCTGTGTGCACTGTCCACTGCAGACAGTAGCCCTGGCTCCAGTGGCAGATGGACCAGGGACCTGAATTTAAATACGACTTAGTTTTACATGATTCAGCTTTAACGGCGACATGTGACTGGAAGCTTCTGTATAGTACAAGGCCTTTCTAGAGGAAGGCTGAGAGTGGGGCTGGCCCACACCCCAAGGAGCAAGGCAGCTGGATCCTTAGGGCAGGCCGTGGGTTTTCTGGCCTGGGTCTGCCCCGGTCTCCGTGTGATCTGTGTGTCTGCCCGTGCACCTGTGTGTGATCACATACCTGCCCGTGTGCACGGCAGAGGAGGGGAGCCTGGGGGTGCCGAATGTCAGATGCAGGAGGAGCAGCTGCCACACAGCTCCCCCGCGTCTCCCCAGGAACAGAAGTTCTGCCAGCGCTATGACCAGCTCATGGAGGCCTGGGAGAAGAAGGTGGAGCGCATCGAGAATAACCCCCGGCGGCGGGCCAAGGAGAGCAAGGTGCGCGAGTACTACGAGAAGCAGTTCCCCGAGATCCGCAAGCAGCGGGAGCTGCAGGAGCGCATGCAGAGGTGAGCTGCGGACCGGGCCCACTCACACCTCTCACCCTCCTTCTCCCCACACCGCCCCGCCCCCACCTCCTTCCCTGCCTCCCAGGACCTGGGTCCGCCTGCGGCACTGTCCCCAGAGGAGCCCTGGCTGGCATGTAAAAGGACAGCACAGCAGGGTCTAGAATTGCACCCCAAGGGCCGAGTTAAGTCCTTGGGTGTGTCACTTAGCACCTGCCTGGACTTAACACTTTTTGGAAAGAAACTTAAATCCATTTTGATGGAGTGAGCTCTCCTTCCGGCGTGCCATGGGCTGGTACCCACCCCAGCTTTGTTCATTTATGTGGCCCCCGAGTATGAGATCCCTGGTGTAGGTCAAAGGGAAAGGATGCTGGTCACGTGTGGCGGCCCTGAGGGCTAGGTGCAATCCTGTGTGAGAGTGCCCAGCACACAGTAGGTGCTTGGTGGCGTGTGAGTGTGGTTTCTGTTGTCACACAGATAAGGCAATGGGCTGTGAGCAGGGATGATGGACTTCACTCTTTTTTATTTAAAAACAAATACATGAAAATTTATTATTGTATGATTCTTAGTTTTAAGTTATTCCTGCATGTTGTCTCCTTTTTCCATTAGAGCCCTTAATTATTTGCCGTAGTTCTTTTTTTTAAATTTTTGGCCACACCGCATGTCATGTGAAATCTTAGTTCCCTGACCAGGGATTGAACCCATGTCCCCCCAAGAGTGGAAGCTCAGCGTCTTAACCATTGGACCACCAGGGAAGTCTCTGGATCTCACTCTTTACTGGATGCTCACAGCCCGTATCTCGCTGAATGCCTGTTCCCAGTCCTGGGAGCTGGGCACCACCTCATCCCCAGGTTACATGGGAGGACATGGAGGGAGAGGCTGTGAAGAGGCAGGGCTGGACTTTATACGTGGATCTGTGTAGCTGGTCTTTTGTGTGTGGGGGGGGGGCATCTTAGGAGAGATAAAGGGTTCTGGCATTTTCTGGGTGAGAGTTGGGGTGCTCCATCCCTCCCCCAGACCCCTCGGCTTGGGGCCATCTGTGTGGGTGTGGGAGGCCTGGCTCCTCCCCGCTGCCCACACGCCGCCTCTGGGGAAGTTGTGGGCTCGGGGCTGTGCCGCTGCGCTGGCTGCGAGGGGCCGGTCCTGAGTGTGTGCCTTCGATCTCCAGCAGGGTGGGGCAGCGGGGCAGTGGGCTCTCCATGTCGGCCGCCCGCAGTGAGCACGAGGTGTCCGAGATCATCGATGGCCTGTCGGAGCAGGAGGTAAGTCCCTGACCCTGACCTCAGCCCCACCCGCTGTGTCCCCTGTCCAGGGAGAGGGTCCAGCAGGAAACAGAATTCACCTGGATGGTTGAGATCCAACGGGCTTGTTACTGAATGTGGGCGGAACGGAGGTGGGATGGGGAGGCCCCAGGGGAGCAGCCATTGGCTGTCCCCAGGCCTGCAGGCCGAGTGGGAGAGGGGTCTTCCTGGGGCCGTGGAGGAGAGGCCACCTGGTAGGACACGGCCAGTAAGGGTCACAGCCAGGGCCCTGTCATGACGCCATGGCGGAGTAAGTAGCCTGGCCTCTCACTCCTCCCCTGCTCCCTCTATCTTTGAGTGCTTCCCATTGGCTGGACCCGACCAGAAGCCAGAAGGCATAGGAGCCTGAGGGTGGTGGTTTGTAGGTCAGCCTCCCAGTTGTCCAGAACTAGGGTCAGAGGGGGGTTTCCCAGCTCACCAGCTGTTCACCAAGCTGGGGACCTTCTATCAAGAGTTCCCAGGTGACCTTCTATCAGCCAGGTGACCCTGGCTCTGGTCACTGGAGCCCAGAGGTGGCCAGGGAGCAGAGAGAGGAGGCGTTTGCTCCTGGGGCAGGGCTGGTGCAGGCCTGTCCCCTCCCAGGTCTTACAAGCATCTCATGTGTCAGTTCCCCATCCCCCCCCTTCCATGTTCCTAACATCACAGTGGAAAGGAGGGCGCTTCGCAAAAGGAGGGGAACACATTCTTCCTCCCCCGGGCCTTGTGTCCAGGGAGAGCTTTTGTCCAGCTGGGAGGTATTACAACTCCAGATCCATGCAGTCACTGCTCACGAGCTGCATGTGGCTATTTAAATGGAAATGGCCAGAAACGAAATAAAATTAAAAACTCAGTGCCTCCAGTGTCACCAGTCGCATTGTAAGTGCTCAGAAGCCACGTGTGGTTCGTGGCCCCCATGTTGCAGAGAGCAGGCTGTAAACACCTGCGTCGCTGCAGAACATTCTACTGGGCGGTGCTGCCCTAGGCCACTGAGTCTCATATGGGACAGACTTAAGAGTCCTGGGGACACACACACACACACAAAAAAAAAGAGTCCTGGGGAGGGGACATCCAGCTTGAATTGTGATTTCCCAGGTCCCCCACCCCCAGCGGTTCTGATTTAGCTAGTCTGGGGTGGCAGAACTCAGAAATCTGCATTTTCACCAGGCTGTTCTTGCAAGTCTGACACAGATAGTTCAGACCACCTGGCTATTAAAAAAAGAGCCTTCATTTTATTTTTATAAACTTTAATCAATAATTTTTTTTCTTGTCCTCACCTGGCTACATGTGAGATCTTAGATCCCCAACCAGGGATTGAACCTGTGCCCCCTGCATTGGAAGGAGGAGTCTTAACCACTGGACTACCAGGGAAAAGTGTGAAAGTCAAAGTGTCAGTTGCTCAGTCATGTCCGACTCTTTGGGACCCCATGGACTGTAGCCTGCCAGGCTTCTCTGTCCATGAGATTCTCCAGGCAAGAATTCTGGAGTGGGTTGCCATGCCCTCCTCCAGGGGATCTTCCCGACCTAGGGATCGAACCTGGGTCTCCTGCATTGCAGGCAGATTCTTTACCATCTGAGCTACTAGGGAAGCTGAAATCCAAGCCTTTGTGTTAAAACCTCACATGATGTGGCCCTGTTTTGAACACCCTCCAGTCCTCAGAAAGCAGAACTCGGAATGCCTTTGTCCACACCTGTGGGTTTGCTCCGGCTCCTGTCCCACCGATGGTGGCCAAGTACACAACCCACACTGGCATGTGGAAGCAGGAAGAGGGTGACCCTTTCTTGCAGGCTCCCTGCTTGATGCAGGGTGCATGGCATCTCAGCTGATTCAGTGTCCAGCACCACCCCCATCCCAGAGGACCACTTCCCCAGCTCCTGGCCACATGAGAATGCAGCCATCAGGGTCCTTGGGGAGGTTGAGGGGACAGCGTTTAGGGGTGATGGTTGGAAAGAGAATTCAGGGCAGCAACTGTTCACCCAGTCCAGCCCGACCTGAGGTTCCCTGGGAGGGTGGGAAGGCGGGAACTGGGCAGGAAGAGAGCCGCTCGCGATTTGGGGGGAGCTTGCAGTAGTCAGCATGTGAGCCCACTGTGGATGGGACCGTGGAGTAGGGTGGGGGTTCCTGCCAGGAGGTACCCGGCCTGCATCTGCCAGGACTGTGTGTCTCGTGCAGGTGAGGGCGACGGGGAGGTGATGGTATTCGAGGGTTGCTCAATTGCCGGGGAGGCTCAGGCCTCCCTGGGAGTCCTCCTCTCAGCCAAGGTCAGGGCTGTGCCTCCGCTGTGCTCCCCTGCTTCTGTTGGGAATCCCCAGCACTGAATGGAGCGCTTAGCTGTGGGAGGCTGGGCAGCGGATCCTTTGAACCGGCTGACCTTGGCTGGGCCGGGGCCCTCGCCTGCCTCCGGAGATGGGTAATTAATCGCCAGTAATGGGCTGGCTGCAGAGATTTGGGGAAATGAGTCCAGCTGAGTGGCGGCTCTGAGCCTCTTAATAGCTGCCCCGATGCATTAGGAGCGAGCCCGCCCGACTCCTGCTGCGCACAGGGCTGGGCAGGCTTGGTCCCCAGTGGGCACGCTTGAAGGAGCGGGATCCGGGGCTGGAGGTGGACGGCTGGTGAGGAAATGGTTCTGCAGCCTCGCCGGGGGCCCTCCCAGAGCAAGACAGCCCCTCGCCCCACCCTGCATGCCCTCTGAACCTGGGGTGGGAGGGGGGAGCAGCCCCCCTGCCGAGCCAGCCAGGTTGCACATCTTCCCTGTAGTGTTTTATGGCACTTGCATTTCTAAAGGGAAGATTCATCACTCCCCTCTTACTGCAGATAAGGTGACTGCTGCTTTCTGTGTTGAATTTACAGCCCTGCCCACCATAAACCTGTCTGGGGCTGCCTTTAAATTCTCCCTTCCCCCTGCATGGGCCTGTTGTATTTTTTAACCCATCATGTGCTTTCTCTCTGGTTCTGTGTTTTCCCATTCTGACTTGGAGTATCCCTACCCTCTGCTCACTCACTTGGGTTCCCTTGTACAGGCGGGAGCACCCTGTCCCCTCCCCCACCCGGCCCCCAGCTCCTTGTCTTCTTGCATTTTCTGACCAGGGGGGTGCCCTCCGTCATCTCCATTTTCCTTCCAGAACCTGGAGAAGCAGATGCGTCAGCTGGCTGTGATCCCGCCCATGCTGTACGATGCCGACCAGCAGCGGATCAAATTCATCAACATGAATGGGCTCATGGATGATCCCATGAAGGTGTACAAAGACCGCCAGGTCATGAACATGTGGAGCGAGCAGGAGAAGGAGACCTTCCGGGAGAAGTGAGTCCCCCATCGGTGGGGTGGGGGGGGCCTGGCCAAGGCTGCCCTCCCCTGTCCTGGGAAGCCTGTCCTGTTGAGGTTTGCCCTGGCTTCCCAGGGCTGTGATGACAAGTGTCCCCCAACTGTGTGGCTCACAACAGCTGGAATGTATTCTCCTACAGTTCTGGAGGCCAGCAGTCTAAGATCAAGGTGTGGGCAGGGTGGTTCCTTCTAGAGGCTCCGAGGGAGGGTCCCTTCCAGCCTGGTTCCCAGTGGTGGCTGGAGATCTCTGTCACCCCTCGGCCTGCAGATGGATCCCTCCATCTCAGCTGTCTTCAGCTGTGGTCTTGTTTCCCATGTGTCTCTCTCTCTGTGTCTTCTCCTTTTCCTATAAATTCACCAGTCACATTGGATTCAGGGCCCACCCTACTCTAGCATGACCTCATCTTAACTAATTATATCCACAAAGATCTCATCGCCAAATAAGGCCACATTCTGAGGTTCTGGGAGGACAAGATATTTGGGGGGACACTATTCAGACCAGTACAGAGTGTCAGGGAAGCTTTATGTGAAATGAGTCAGTATGTATTAGAAGAACAAGGCAGGAGGACCTTCGAGGCTGGGCTGAAGGCTTGGGCAGGGGTATGTGGCTGGCCGGTAACTCTGGTTTTCATTTTATTTGGAAAGTGACTATTGGTTGAGCACCTCCTTCATCACAGACGCTAGACAGATGTCTTCTGGGGTTTGTGCATTTGTCCTGCTTATCCCCCATAACAGCATTACCCATCCCCATTACACAGATGTGGAAACAGAGGCTCAGAGAAGTTAAGACACTTAACAAAGGTCACACAGCCTGCAAAGGGTGGAGGCAGGATTCAGAATCCCCCAGCTTCAGGTCAGGGGCTCAGCTGCAACTGAGAGGCTTGTCGCGGGAGAGGGAAGATGGAACCAGGGAGTAGGGAGTGCTTTGGGAAGCAGAGGCAGGATCTGGATGCTCAGAGGTGAAGCTGGGGCTTCTAAAATGGAAGAGCAGAATGACTGTTTTGGGGAGATGAGCGAAGGGCCAGATGGAGAAAGCCCTCCTTTCCCCCACCAGATTCAAAAGGAGTGTCCCAGGGAACCCCATCCTGAGCACATTGCACCTTCACAGGACTGAGGACCCCTGTGAAGCAAAAGGGTGGGAAACTGAGGGACAGGTGGAGACCTTAGTGCTCAACCAGGAGGGTGTTGGGGGCTTAGGTGCTGGACGTCCATGCCCACCACCTCTTTCATCGCCAGGAGAGTTTCCTCAAAAGAGATGACCCGCGTGGGACATTAACTTCTCCAGCCACCCGCTGCGGTTCCAGGCCATAGGGGCTGGAGCTGTCTCTGCCCTTTGTAGGGTCGAGTGGCCCCAAAATGCCAAACTGGGCTCCGGAGATGGGGATGCTTCTGGGTCACGGGCAAGGCTGGGGTGCGTCAGCCAGTGCAGTCACCAGGACTTGGAAATGCAGGAGACGCAACTGAAGAGGCTCTTGTATGGAAAGTGGTGTGGGTTTTTTTGTTTTGTTTTGTTTTTTAATGGCTTTTGATTATGGAAATTCTAAAACATATATAAAAATAGAGGGATGGTATAATGCCCCCTTGAGCACCTGACACAGATTCAGCAGCCTTCCACAGGAAAGAGGGCTTTGGGAGCAATTTCCACATGTGTTTGGGGACTACTGCTCAGAGATAGGAAACCCAGGTACTTAGTGGCTCCTTAGTGTCCTCACACTCACAGATGTGCTTGCTCTGCCATTGAATCAAGTCCTCCGTATTAGGTGTTTTACACTTTAAGAACCAGCTATAGTATGGTCATGGATTCCAAGAATTACTGTTGCATTAGGTATTTAAATCCCCCTAATATGTTTCCTATTTTTATTTATGCTTTTTTTTAAAAAGAGGTTTCTGGGGGTGCTTTCTGTGTTTTGGCCTTTTGGAGCTTTCCTGTTCTGACCTAATGATTGCATACTGTTAGTACAGTAGCTGAAGAATGGGGGACCCAGGCTGGGCTGATGTGTGCTGAGACCCAATTTGGCAGCTTGTGTCTTTCAGGGTCCCGGGTGATCTCTCCTTTTCAGCGGAAGTTATAGCACTCAGGCCCTTTGAAAATCGCTGACAATCGTGTGTTGGTGGCGTAGAGCTCACTTAGTGGCTTCGTGATTTCAAACAGCCACTTCTCCCTGAGCCTCAGTTTCCACATCTGTAAAATGGGTGTAGCCTCAGTGCCTCCTTGTGTGGCCGTCGACGTGCCCAGTGTCAGAGTAAATTCTCAATAAACATCGCAGAGGATACAGGAGTAGGTTGGAGGGAGGTGGAACAGTTGACCTAAGGGAATCCTCTGAGTTTGCTTCTTGGTCTCCCGGGGGCCCCATCTCGACTTGGGGAAACCCCGAGGAAGAGATATTTTTTGGGAGGTGGGGGAAGGAAGTGTCACAGGGGCAGGGAGAGAAAGGGAAGATTCTGTCTGTCTGGAAAATCAGGGCGTTAGGCCGCCTCCAGCTTTGCAAGCTGCCTGAGGCGGGCTTGCAGGCCGGGAAAGCTGCCTGGCTCGCGGCTTCCTCTGGGAAGACAGAAGAGGCTGTTCCGGATTCTCCAGTGTCTGGTTGGAGAGCCGGGGAGGGGCCAGCTGGCCTCCATCCCAACCATCTGGAGGGCTGGGCAGGATGATCGCCAGCCCTGGCCCGGACTCCCTGGGGGTGGGGGTGGGGGACCCGGGGCCCCTGCCTCCCCAGCAGCCTCTTCCCTCCCCAGGGAGGCCGCGGGGCCGTGGTGCGTCTTGAGGATGGGGGTGTGGGGGTGGGCCGGCCAAGGCCCCGCCCAGCATCCCTGGGGCCCCAGCAGCGGTGACCCACATCTCCACCCCCGCCGTCCGCCTGCTCCTGTGGCCCTGACATTTCAGCCTGGCCCAGCTCTTTCCCAGTAATTCTCTCGGCTTCGCAGGAAGCCAGTTGGTGGGGCGCCAGTTCCCCCGCCACCCCTCCAACTTCGGTCCTTCTTGCCGCCTCCTGGGCTGGCTTGCCTCCTGCCCGCCTCCCCGCGGGCACTCGGAGCCTCTGCTCCCATCTCTCCCGGGGAGGCCCGACAGCCTCGAGATTCTGTGCCGTGACCTCGCCCGTGGGGGCCCCGTGTGGGCCGGGCGAGGCCCAGCTTCCCAGGCCCAGCCGGAGATAGAAACAAAAGCAGATTTTTAAAAGGGGGGGAACCCCACCACAGGGCTGCATGTAATGTCCTCATTTTTCCTGGAACCCGCCTCTAGCAGGACAAACAAATGTATTTTCAAAGGCGCTAAAACCAGTGACTCACTCCAAGGAACGCCCTCTCTTACCCCTCGGTCCCGCCCGCCGCGGCCCTTCCCACACCCCCCTGGGCTTAATTGCTCCGAGTGGGGCGGCGCCCGTCCAGCCGGGCCCGCGGAGATGGCAGGCGCCCGGGAGCTCGGCGGCCGCCCAGCCGGGCAGCCCCCCTCGGCCTGGTCTCAGGCCCCCCCTTCTCTCCCCGCAGATTCATGCAGCACCCCAAGAACTTCGGCCTGATCGCATCATTCCTGGAGAGGAAGGTGAGTCTGCCCAGGAGTGCAGCGCCGCCCGCCCCTCCCCGTTCCCCTCTGGCGTCCACTTCTGCGGGTAGCCGCTAGGGCTGCTGGTGAAGGACCCTCCCTCCCCACCCACGAGGCCTCTGCCTGCCGTCCCCTTGCTCTCCTTGCTGTGTCTGACAGCGCTTCCCTCCTGCCTCCCTCCTGGGAGCAGCCACAGGCCCCGCCCCAGCCTCCCGAGCCCTCGGGGGCGGAGCTCCAGGCTGGGAAACCCCAGGAGAGCTGTGTGCACCAGCTCCTCCTCCGACGTGGCAGCGAGCATCCTGGCAGATTGGACCTGGGTTCTAGAAGCTGCGCTGTGCCTGGCATCCTAATTAAGGCTTTATGGGGAAGAGTGCTGGTCTTCCAGGGCGCTGGGTGGAATGACCTTTCTAGGTCCCTCCGATGGTCGCTCTATGCTGACACACTTTATGCCAAGCCAGGCATGTGGCTGGCAAAGTCCTCATCCCCCTTGGATAAAACTTGATGGAGAACTGACATTCGAGCTCCACAGGGGCGGTGCCCTTCTCTGCTCCAGCTCCCTATTGGCAGGTGGACACAGAACGTCCTAGGGAATGGTAACGCCCCCTTTTGTGCACCCACGAGGCTGGGCTGGACGTGGTCCTAGGTCAGAGCCTGCCATTGGACCCAAGCATCATCGGGGCGGAGCCAGACAAGCTTCCTGAAAAGGTTTACTTTCTGGAGCTGCTTGTCTGGGTGTTTAAAGCAGCGTTTCCCCGAATCTTGTTTCTCAATGTGGGGGTGTCTGCCTACCCCTAGCTTTGCAAATACACTGCTAGTGGAGGCCTTACGCTTCCTAATTTTGTGAGGGCAGTTGGAGCAGGATCCAGGCGGGTGTTTTAAAGGGTAACAGTTGTTCCCAGCATCTGCCCTTAATGAACTGATATCCATAGAAGGAGGGAGATTGGGGCAGCGTGGGGAAGCGAAATCTCTCCCGGCCTGAAAAACCAGTGTGGAGAAGCAAGCCCATAAATAGCGTCTCCTCTGAGTTAGTGACAGCTTCTTACTAGGGGTGTGGACAACGCAGGAGACTCTAGGTTGGGGCTCCCCAGAGATTCAAGCAGGGGTTTCAGACATTGGTAATTGAGCAGCACTGTTTGAATGAGGAAATCAGAGGTCTCTATGCTGGAGAATAAACTTTATGGTGTTCTTTGGCTAAGAGGCAGCCCAAGCTGAGACTCAAATAGAGCTTCCAGAAGGGTCTAAGCTGGAGCTGCCTTCTGTGCCTCTGGGGATTGGTGTGTCCTGATGGTGAGTGAGGCCAGTAATAGGGTGGGAGCCCGGTGGACTGGCCAGCCCGTGCCCACCTACAGGGGCAAGGCTTAGGACCTCTTAAGGCTTAGGGCCAGCTCATTGGTTGTCCAATGCAGGAAGG
Organism: Dama dama; assembly: GCF_033118175.1. Taxonomy (NCBI): domain Eukaryota; kingdom Metazoa; phylum Chordata; class Mammalia; order Artiodactyla; family Cervidae; genus Dama; species Dama dama. The sequence goes on along the minus strand of NC_083685.1, from coordinate 21,388,323 downwards.
CACTCTCATGACTTGTTCAAGGGGAAGTCAGACAGCCAAATCCCCCAGTTTGCAGATACTAGCATCTGATTATAACATGTTATTCCGAACTATTTTGCGGGCCGTGCGTGTGGTCAGGTTTAGCCTGGGAGCCACCTCTGTTCAGTCCGTCCCAGGAAGTGGATGAGGACACAGGGATTTGAGGCCCAGCCCGCCTCTGCACCCAGCAGCCCTCATGGATTGCCCCTCAGAGGCCAGTTCCTGGCTTGGCACCAGCTCCGAGCATCACAGAAACATTTTACATCATGTCAGTAATGGCTGCCGGCATAAGTGAGCTGTCACCTATGGAGTGGGCCCAGGTGATGGCATCATTGCGTGCTGTCCTCTAGTTGCTCTCTGTGGATGATGCCCTCTTACTGGTCTCATTTGGACAAGGAGGAGGTGGTGGGGTTCAGAGAGAACCAGCCACTTACTCAGCAAGTGGCAGTGTCAGGTCCACATGGAAAAGACCACGATAGAGAAAAGACATACACGTCCCAAGAGGTGAAGAGTCGTGTGGGGACATTAGTCAGGCTGGATGCATGAAGCTTGGAAGAGGTGACCCAGGGCCCCAACTATTCAGTTCAGTTCAGTTCAGTCACTCAGTCGTGTCCAACTCTTTGCGACCCCATGAATCGCAGCACGCCAGGCTTCCCTGTCCATCACCAACTCCCGGAGTTTACTCAAACTCATGCCCATCGAATCGGTGATGCCATCCAGCCATCTCATCCTCTGTCGTCCCCTTCTCCTCCTGCCTCCGATCCCTCCCAGCATCAGGGTCTTTTCCAATGAGTCAACTCTTCAGGGAGGAGGAAACTGGTGTGAGAGAAAGGAGACCCCAGACCCCGGTTGGGGAGCTGGAGCCTTGTTCTCCTCGAGTGGATAGCAGGTGACGGCTTTATCGTCGCGATTGCTAATAGTAGCAGCACCCACCATACGGAGAGGCCACACATTTGCAGTGCGTGCCCTGTGGTCCTAAGTCCTTTACATGTATGTATATTAACTTACCCAGTCTTCATGACAAATCTATGAAGTATGTGGTAAAGTACTCCCAAACACCGGTGAGAAAACCAAAGCCCAGAGAGGTTCAGTAAACTAGCCAGGGTCACCCAGCCAGTGTGTGGAGGAAGTGGGATTTGAACCCAGGCTTTCTGCTCCGGCTGCCCACACTGCACACTCCTCAGAAGTCTTGTCTCTCTCTCTGTCCTGCAGACAGTGGCTGAGTGTGTCCTCTATTACTACCTGACCAAGAAGAATGAGAACTATAAGAGCCTGGTGAGGCGGAGCTACCGTCGTCGAGGCAAAAGCCAGGTAAGAAGGGGGCAGGGCGGGCTTCTGGATGGGTTCCCAGCATGCTCTGTGGCTGACTCCCAGCATGCTTGGCAGCTGGCAGGCCTGACTGCCACTTGCGGTGACATTTCCATGTTTCTCAGCAGTGGGTCCCTCATTTTGGGTCCTCTCAGTGGCAGCTGGGAGACCCTCTCTGGGGGTATTTGTCCTACCCCAACAGTAGAGAAGAGAGCTGGGAGAAATGGCCATTTCCATGTTCAGCCTGGAAAATTCTAGAACAGCTGACTTGGTGACCCATAGGCTCTGAGATGAATAGGGTCACATTCCCAGAGCAAGGCCTAGGCTTCCAGGATGACTTGGACTGGTCCACAAACTAAACATTTAAAATTTTTAAATAGTTTCTGGTATTTAGTGTAACGCGTTTTTGAAGGAAGTACTTGAAGCCAGTACTTGAAATTGCTGTATTTCAAACGTCACTAGATATGACTGAGGGATGATTTAAGTTAGAGCAGGACTTGGCAAACTAAGGTTCTTGGGTGAGTCAGGCCCTCCACTTGTTTTGTGAATAAAGTTTTATTGACACGGGGCCACACACACCTGTTGAGGAATTACCGTGGCAGCTTTTCTGTTACAACAGCAGAGTTGAATAGTCATGACAAACTGCAGAGCTTGACATATTCCCCTTCTGGTCCTTTGTAGAAAAAGTCTGCTGACCACTGAGTTAGAGGAAAAGGCTGTTCGTTTAAAAAAAAATTTTAGTAAATATGTCAGTGGCACACATTTTTAAGGGGGCTCACGAGTGTTTGGCATCGGGGAGACAGAGGGACAGGGATGGGTTAGCCTTACTTTTGGGCTAATGAGAATCAGCCCTGAGCCGATGCTGGGAGTACTGAGGTTGGAGGAGGGAGGGGGAAGGTGGGGAGATAGTCGAGTGGACTTGTGCTGCAGGCAGGGGGATGTAGGCAGGACCCTGCAGAAGGTGCTGGGCACTGCTGCTACATGCTGGACTGGAACTAGTTGAAGCATATCCTTCTCTGGGGCCTCTGGCCTGGGAGGTCGGATAAGGGAAAGGGACGAAGGTCAGAATTAGCAGGACAGAAGAGCAGGACTCAGAGGTTCTGGTAGGTGAGAGCTCCCTGACATTGGCATTTTCCCTTTCCGAGGCCAGCGGGGACAGGAGCCTGAGGGTGTCAAGTCCAGCCGTCTCCCATGGGGTTCCAGTGTCCACTGTGAAGCAGTTACTCTGTGATCAAGGCTCACAGCCTTTGAGGGGTTGGTCTGCACATCCCCTGTCTCCTTTCTTGCTTTCTGGAAACTGCTTCAGGGCTGTGAGTCCATTCCCCTGTTGGTTAAGCCACATATAATTAGGGAAGCAAATCTGTTGGCAGGGGGTAATAGACAACCCCTTACTGCATCCTGAACATCAGGCCAAAATGATTGAGACCAAGCATTGGTTGTTGTGGGCCCAGTCGTTGAAGGGTGGCTGCGATTGGTTTGAGGATAGGGTTTTCTTCTAGGTTTAGCATGGCCACAGTTGGCCAGCCTGCTTGCCCATCTAACAGATGTGTAAAACCGAGGTGTACTAGCTTGGAGCTAGTCAGTTCTAGAGACCTAGCTGCCGTGTGTTAGAAATTGAAGTGCGTTTAGGAAGTTTTCTAGACTGAGAGGCAAGAACTCAAATAAATGCCAGGCAGAGAGCCTAACTATGCTGGCATAAGAGGCAGTAGGGCATGGTGTGGACTGTGGCTAAACAAAGTGGGAGTAAGGCCTCTAGATTGATTTGAAAAACATCGTCAGGTATTTTTTGAGCATCTCCTGTGTACCAGAACCCCTGCTTCCCTACCTTTGTAGGGACCTTGTGGGTGGGACTCAGGAGCCCCCTTCTTGTGGCTGAGCTGGGTGCTCAGGAGAGGAAAATGTTTTGAGTCAGATGGGGAGAGACAGGGCCATTTTCCTCGCCTTGTGCTGAAAGCCACGTTTGCATGGAGGGAGGCAAAGAAAGACTGTGTGTTGGTTTCACCTTAGGGAGGGGGTATCTCCAGAGGAGTCCTGGGGGGGTAGGGGGCTGTCAATGCCCGACGCCCCTGGTCCTGGCTGCCATGCTTTTCACTCTGTGGTGTTTATGCCTCGCTTGCTGACTCATCTGTCCACGGGACGCTTGTGTGCTGATACTGGGGGCTCCATGCCCGGTCATCTAGACTAGGTGTACAGGGGTGGTTCCAAGTCGGCATGCCAGTGGTCTGCCTGAGAGGCTCCGTTGAGGAAGGGGCCCCAAAGATGAGGTTGAGGAGCAGCCCCTCTGGAGGACGAGGACAGAGGTGAGGGTGACCTGGGCAGAGAGAACAGCAGGTACAACACCAGGGCACGAGAGAGTGCACAGGGCCCTGAGAGTCTTAGGAGCAGGGCCTAAGTACCTGAGTACCTTCCAGGGTCTTAAATGAATGAAGAGATGGAGAATCCATGGGAGACAGTGGGGAATGGTGAGGCCTGGGGTTAACTAGCTAGCTTGTACCTCATCCGCTCCAGCTGACTACTTGGCCCTGTATTGTCAGATCTGATTTTTAAAAACTTTTATCTAATTTAGCTTTTTAAAATTGTATTTATTTGTTAATTCTTGGTTGGGATGAGTTTTTCTACATATCATTGTGGTGGCTTCTCTTGTTGCGGAGCACAGGCTATAAAGCGCGTGGGCCCAGTACTTGTGATGCACAGCACACAGTTGTTGCCCCCTAGCATGTGGGATCTTCCAGAACCAGGAATCATACCTGTATTCCCTGCGTTGGCAGGAGGATTCTTAACCACTGGACCACCAGGGAAGTCCAGATCTGATTTTTTTTTTTTTTTATAATGATGACCTGGAGATCTGGAATTACATGAAACTGCCTGATTTTTAAATCTTAGGTCACATACGAAACGATGACAACAATATGCTGAAAGGCCAGACAACTCATATTTGCTCTTGAAATCTGTCCTCAGCCCTCAGGACCTGTGGACTGGAGTGTGATAAGGCTTGGGGAGGAGGTACAGAGAATGTGTGTGTGACTTGCAACAGAGGCCAGGATCAGGGCATCGGGGGCCCTGGAGTGCTTTATGGCTACAGGAGAAATGTTTGCTTCCTCTTTTCATCTGAGTCGTCCTGGGTCAGCTGTGGCTGTGCTGCTCAGGTCATGGGGCTTCTCTGGTGACGTTGTACCCTCTGCCCAAGCTGGTGTCTTGAGCTGGGGCTCCCAGGGTGGAACAGGGATGCAGAAAGAGAGAAGAAGGCAGGGCAGGAGGCCTCCATCTCCTTGGGGCTCTCCCCTCCCTCTGATCAGTGGGGGCTGCAAGGAGGCGCGGTGTGGTCCCAGCCTTGCCAGGGACAGAGATTTACACGCAAACCCCGGAAGGGCCCCTGTGCGAGGCAGATCCACCGCCCTCACCACCTTCCGCCAGCCCTGTTCATAAATACGGGATAAATGGGTCACCCCAGGTGTTGACTTTGTGGTCATAACTCATCTCTTGGCCCCGTGACAGCAAAATAAAAGGCAGACACAGGCCCCGCAGCCCCTCTTCTTAATTCAAGATGCACTTACTGGAGTGAACCTGAGCTGCTTTCTCTCTTCATGATTTTATAAAACCTGTGATCCTGCTGATAAATCTCCCAGGAGGTGGACGGAGGTGCCCCAGCCTGGCATGGATCGAGGGCAGGTGTATCTGTTTGGGCGCCTACGTGTGGATGGATGGATGGGTGCCTGTGGTTGTTGACCCCAGGGGGTTGATACTGTGAGCAGATGGCGGGGTGGGAAGGAGTGGTAAGGCAGGCAGAGACCCTCTGCTCTGTACAGCCAGAAGCGCCAGGTGGGAATGAACCTGGAGGGTGATTCACCATGGGCTAGGGAGCAGTCACCATCCGCCATAGGTACAGCGGGTGCTCAGGTGACAGCTCGGCTGTCCCATCCTTGTGTCTGACCAACACTTGGCCCCTCCAGCAGCTCAGAACCTTGGCACAGGCTGTGGTCCTGGTGTGTTTCCTGTGGCTCTGGCCACGCCATAGCTAAGGACGGCCACTAGGGACTGGTCAACTTGTCTGCCCACAGATGCCCCTCAGGTGGGCGGGCCCTCCTGCTTCCATTTCTCCAAAGTCGACCCCCGGCGCCCACCTCCACTGAGGTGCTGGATGTATGACACTGTGTGGTCACCCGCCTTCCCTGGTGGCTCATGGTAAAGAATCCACCTGCCAATGCAGGAGATGCGGGTTTGATTCCTGGGTCAGGAAGATCCCCTGGAGAAGGGAATGGCAACCCACTCCAGTATCCTTGCCTGGAGAACGTGGACAGAAGATTCTCTGGTGAGCTAACACCTTCCCAGGTTCTCCAGGTGGGCAGAGAGGGCCAGGTCTTAGCCCAGGGGCCATAAAGGCTGAGTGCATTCGTAGCAGGCTTCTTCTAGGAAGGGACTTGGTCATTCCATCCTGGGGACATATCCCGCATGTCTGCATGTTTGTGAACTACACTCCATGGTGGTCCTGACCTGCCGTGATGCTTAACCACAGAGTGGGCAGCAAGATGTCACCTCATGTGTTCAGGTGACACCCGCCCTGTGACACCCTCTCCACACCCATTGCTGGGCCCCTGGTTCGTCATGGCGGTGGTTGCCATTCAAAAGTGGGGATGATTACAAAAGCAGATATAAAGTTCCTGGATGAAAAGCGTTGGCCAACAGATGTCTCTGGGCTCAGACCCTCGATGACCCGAGAATGCAAGGCTGCCCTGGCCCTGCAGCTGGAGGCAGGGACGCCTGTTGGCCATCTGGAATGTCAGAGAAGGTGCCATCCTGGGGACTTCCCTGGCGGTCCAGTGGTTAAGACTTCATGCTTCCGACGCAGGGGGATGGATTTGATCTTTGTTTGGGGAACTGGATCCTACATGCTGCACAGCGCGGCCAAAAAAAACAAAACAAAACCAGAGAGAGAGGGTGCCATCCACTTTCCAGAAGCTTTCCCCTATCCAGACAGAGGGAGACTCAGGAATTCCAACCCTTTCACACCCACCCCTTGCCAACCCCACACACCTGAGCTTTGGCAGGGAGCCCTCACCCCCTGGACCCCGGCCCCCAAGATCTAGCCATGAGTGGCTAGTGAGCTTGTGGCCAGGGCCCGCGCGTCCTCTCCTCGAGGTGAGTCACCGGCCGAGGCGGGGACCAGCTCAGAGCACCAGTGACGGCACTGTGGTTTATAGTTTATGATTCATGGATGGAGGGGCCACATTATCCCAGCTAAATGCAGTGCTGGAGCCCAGGAATGCTGCGGTCAGAAGTCTCTCCCTGACTTAACTATGCGAACTGTCGGGGAGCCGAGGTTGAGACCAGTGGCCCAGCTCTGCAGGGGGCACTCCTGGCGATGTGGGGGGGGCATGCCGCGGAGGGGGCTTCTCCCCAAGGGTGTGTGGTCCCCCCACTTTGACCCCTCAGGGCCACGTGGGCAGCTGGGAGCTGGGCTGGTCGTGGTCTCCTCGAGCCCACATGGTCTTTCTTTTCTTCCCTCGTAGACGGGCACGGGGACAGGGCGCCCAGCCTCCCACTCCTGGGAGCTGAGAGAGGACGTCTGGGGAGGGGGGTGCCACTTCCTTCCTCCTCTCTCTGGCCTGCAGCCCTGTTCCCCCATCTCTCCTCTCTCTCTGCGTCTGTCTGTCCCCCACAGCCGTCCCTTCCCCTGTATCCCTCATCTTCCTTCAGCCTCCTTCCCTTCCCCCACCTCCTCGCCCAGCTCCCTGCCGGGGGACAGGTGACCTTGTTCCCAGTTGCTCTGCACTCCGGAGACTCCCGCGCCGCGGGCAACTCGCACGGGGGACAGCGTGACCGGAAGGCGTTCCAGGGCAGGGCCAGCCAAGCGGCCGTCCCTGGAGGGAGGGGGCGGCCACCATGCAGGCGGTGCTGGTTCCCAGACCCTGGCTGCCCCCTCCCCGCCCCACCCCCTGCCGGGCGGATGATATCACTGGATGGCTCAGCCTGGTGAAGTCCAGAGGGGACGTGTGGCCCGCCAGTTGCGGCCACATTGCCTCCAGGTTGGGCTGTGCTGCTCCCTGCCCGCTGGGTGAGCACAAGGGGGCCAGTCCCAGACTGCCACCCCGACCGGATGGGCCTCCAGCTTGGGGGTCAGTCTGACTCTCCCAGGCCGCCCAAGCCTGCAGGAGGTGGCCACTTCCGCTCTGCTGGGGGCAGGCTGGGCTGGGCGGGATTGTGTCCAGGTTTAGGGCTCCAGCAAGCAGATGACCCTGATCCCCTGCACGGGTTTGTGGGCAGAGACCTATGGACGGCTTGTCCAGGCCCACGGTCTCCCAGACACATCCCCGCCCGGGGCACATGGTTCCCAGGAAGGCAGCAGGAGGGGCCAGGCCCCAGGGACTCGACAAGCTGGGCTACCGTTTGGGAAACAGAGACACTGCCTTCTCACCAGCCACGACACAGTGGCAGGGGAGACCTGGCTCCCCCTCTGCACTGTCTGAGGCAGACTGCACCAAAGAGACAGGAAGACATGGCAAATGTGAGCAGGGATCAGTCCGACCCCCCGGGGGGTGAGAGCGGTGTGGGCCGACAGACCTCACATCCGGGCATTTCAAGCTTGGCTGCCAAGAATCAGGAAAGAGTTACCAGCAGAGCAGCATTCGTGTGGGCTTTCGCCAGCTCGGGTCTCCACAGGACGGGTCCCCGTGGAGGGGGAGTGGGGGGAGACAGTGGCCAAGCTCCAGTCTGGTTTAGTCCTTCCTTCACAGTGTCACCATTCTAGGTGATGCCACAGTGAACGAGACAAACCGGGTCCCCAGAGCCGTCACGCCCTCCCCGGGGAGATCGACGGTGCTCAAGTAATGACATGGTTATCCGAGGGGGCGGCCAGGGGTACAGACGGTGAGCCGGGGTCAGGAGGCAGCTGACATACAAAAGAAGGCAGCTCTGAGGGAGAGGATCCTAAAGGTTTCTCAGAAGAGGTATCCTTTGGGCTCAGACCGGAGTGATAAGAAGGAACCGGTCGGGCAGAGTAGGAGGGGGAGTCTCCCAGGCAGAGGGCACCCTGAGTGCAAAGGCCCTGAGGCAGGAGGCAGGAACCAGTGTGACATCTTCCAGGAGGGGTGTGCGTGGAGGGGAGGAGCTAGATCACCCGGCCTTGAGGTGTGCACCACTGATTTTATCCCAAGTGGCCGGACAAGATTGACTAACAGTTAAAGCAGACGCTTGGCTGCCTCGAGCAGGCGTCTCCTCGCAGGCAGAACAGACGTGACGGGTGTGGGTGTTGGACGTTGCTCTGGTTTATGCGGATGCATCAGTGTGTGGTGGAGTGCTGGGGAGTGTCTGACAACCAGCTTTCCGGGCGCGAAGCCCCGATTGTAGCACGTGCTGATTGCCATGGTGGAAATACTCCTACCCCGCTGATTCCAGGCTACCAGCTGAATGTGGAGTTGGAAAGGGGTGTGCCTGGCACCTGGTAGGACGCGATCCTATCCTACTTGCGCCGTGTAGGTACAGCTGCATACAAGAGCACAGACCACAGCCAGTTCAGTCAAGTAATGAGAAAGGGGTGCATTTTTGAGTACTCACTACCTTTGTTTTTATTATAATTTCTTTCATTACAGAGTTATGTGTTTCCACTTTTAAGAATGGCTGTTTCTAACAGTTAACCTGCAAAATTCCTGGAAACTGAAGTCTGCACTTGTGAGCTGGTACAAGCCAGCCCAGCACACCTGTATCTGTGTGTCTTATAAAGGACGCTCCTCACCAGCCAACAAGGCCTCCCCCTGCCTGAGTTTTATTTCCAGGAAGACACATGAACTGGATTAGAAGGGTGGGGGCTGAAGGTCAGGGAGGGCCTGCCAGCCACAGAAACCTCTGTTGTGTCTTGGTCCTGACCCCTGACCTCACTCCTCCCACCAAGCCTTGGACTCCTGGGATGTCCCTTCACTCTGCAAGAGATAGGGTGTCTCAAGGGCAGACTCCTCCCGGATTTGCTCGCTGGCACATAGTTCATGCTCAGCAGAATGTTTGTTGAATGAATGAGTGAGATCGTGCTGCAGTCAGTGTTGCTGGGTATTGGGAAATTCTCATCAGGTGTTGGGAGGACCTGTCATGTGAGAACTAAATCTCACCAACTCCTCCCTACACGGTCGCTGCCGCCTCTTCACTGAACTCTCCTCTCATTCCTCAGACCGACGGTCCCTCCTCCCGTGACGAGCTGATGCATCAGCCGCAACATGGGGTGGAACACGTCATTCCCTCCTTGCCTCCACCTTCTGAAAAAGCCCTCAGTGGCTGTCCACTGCCGTCAGGGCGCCTCCTGTATTTCCTTTTCTTTTTTTCCTTTTAAAACGTTTATTTTTTTATTTTTTTGGCTGCGTCGGGTCTCATTTGCAGCACACGGGATCTTCATGGTGCCCTGCGGCTTCAGTGGTTGAGGCACGCAGGCTCTCTAGCTGTGACACACAGGCTTAGTTATAGTTACTCCGGGGCATGTGAGATCTTAGTTCTCCAACCAGGGATTGAAACCTCGTCCCCTGCATTGGAAGGTGAATTCTTCACCACTGGACCACCAGGGAAGTAACCACCTTCCAAATTTCTGAGCCAGGGCGTTAAAGCTGGCCAGACTCTGTCGCCACGTCCAGTATATTGTTCGGTAAGGACAATGGGTGTTTTCTCGGCCTGCTTTTGCTTAAGCGGGCCCCCTCCCTGAAACATCTTCTCTCACCTTTCTTTACCAAAAGCCTCTGGTGGCTCAGCTCAGAGGCCTCCTGCCTCCTCCCTGTTCGTCAGGGTAAATCGCTGTTGCCTCTGCAAGGTGCTGGAACTTTTTAAAATTTTCTTAACACTGCAGCCTCCATGCGTCCTGTCATAGTTCCTTGTCAACTGAAGTGCTAGCTCCGTAAGGTTGGGGACTGTATTTTCTGTGACTTGGTGTTCACCGTGGGGGCTCACAGTGTGTTTGTGGAGGGAATAAACAAGGGCAGTAGGCACACTTTGGCTTAAACGGGAGTGAGAGGAGCCTGTGATTCCCCCAGTCCAGGGTGAGAGGCTGAGCACCTGTCTGTGGGATCTTGCTGGGAAAATGCTGTGTGACCTTTGGTGAGCTACTTAACCTCTCTGTGTCTTTGTGTGATCTTCTGTGAAACAGACTGTTGGGAGGCTGTTATTACTACAGGTATGAACTGAGGAGAAGGCCTCATCACGTGTTCCTTGTGCCTCATCAGTGTTTGTTGCTTTTATTCATAATGTTTTCTGCACTGCTTCCGGTCTGGGGCTTTAGCATAGCGCAGACTTGGTGACGGGCTGCTTGTCCAGCACTCAGCGCTCGGTGAGCAGGGGTCTCTCAGGGATTTGAACTGAGAGCTCTGGCTAGCCCTCGATCCGGTCGGGTTTTCCGCAGAGCTGTGCTGTGGTTTGGGAGGTGGCGTTCGGGCAAGAAGCCCATTGTCAGCATGACCGACGGCGTGTCTGGAAAGCAAAGGCGGACCTCACCGTGGGCTCCAGAATCGTTTGAGATGGTGGAGTCTGGCTTCCGGTTCTCTTCCCGGGTCCACAGGCATCACCAGCTGCTAGTGGCAAGGGTCCTGGGTGTGTTTTGTGAAACAAGGACCACCCCCACCCCCGCCCCCAGAAGCCTGGTTCCTCAGAGTGTGGTCCAGGAACCAGCAGCATTTGGGGGGGGGGGGGGGGGCGGTCCCTGGGAGCTACTTAGAAATGCAGACTCTCAGGGCCTGCTCTAGGCCTGCTGAGTGAGAATCTGCATTTCTCCAATATCCCCAGGTGGTTTGTGTGTGCATTTCCATTTCAACAGTGCTTTTCAAGGACAGGGGATGGGCAAACTATGGCCCGAAGGCCAAATCTGGCCCCCTACCTGTTTTTGTAAATAAAATTTTATTGGCACAGAGCCACGTTTACTTGTTTACATTTTGGCTGTTTTCACGCTATAAATGGCAGAGTCAGTAATTGCGAAAGAGACTGATGGACCGATGGCCGGCCCTGAAGTGTTTACCATCTGGCTCTTACAGAAAAAGTTTGCTGATCGTCAAACCTAGCTGCCCATTGGAATAACCTGGGAATTTAAACACGCTGATGGCAGGCTGTCACCCTGAGGTCCTGATATGACTGGTGTGGGTGGGGCCTGGGCATTGGGACTTCCCAGAGCTCCCCCGGTGACCTGAGTGTGCAGCTGTGAGAACAGTGGCTCTGAATTGCCCGTGAAACCCAGCAAGTGCAGTTTCGATCAATGATGGGCCTAAGATTAGAAGCGGAGCTGTAGTAGGTGTGAATCGTCCCGGAGTTAGCTGTCGCTGTGTCTGCTGTCCTCGAAGGCTTTCAGGGACTGAGCTGGTTGACGGGGACCTGGGAGTTTCGGCCTCCCTCTGGCTCCATCAATCTCCCCAAGTGAGTGGATGCCAGCCCGCTGACCTCCTACATGCCCCAGGCAACTGGTCACTATTGTGCCTGACAGTCCCTCCCAGTGGAAACCAGGTTTCAGGCCGGGACTGACCTGGGGTTTCTCTCTTTTACCCCTTCTACTCGTGTGACTCAGTTTGGGGTACAGGGACACCTCCTCAGAGGAAGGTGGAGTTCAGGCCCCAGGAAACCGGGAGCCCATCCACGGGGCTCTGTGCCCTGGCTCCAGAGTGACCCTGAAGTCACTTCTCCCAGAGGATGGGATGTGGGAGTCACCCACCCCTGCCCTGGGGGGCTTGATAAGAGTGTCAAGTTGGAGGCCACAGGATCTGGCACTGGGATTGCACACCGGGGTGGGAGGCAACAGTAATAATGACCAGGTTCTGGTGCGGATCAGGATTTCAGAGACTGGCAGGGTTGGGGAGGTCAGGGGCTGGGGTGGTGTGGTGGAGATGACAGGAGAGGGGCTTGGTTGTGACCGGGGTCAACTCAGCCTCTGCGTTTGAATCCTGCCGTTGCTGTTGCCCAGCTTTGTCAGGCACCCTCACTGTGCCTCAGTGTCGTCTTCTGTAAAATGGGAGTGAGGCGGGGGTTGGTAAAGGAGATCAGGAAGTACATAAAACATGTGCCAGGCACGGGGCGCTAGGAGCTATTTTTATTATTACTGCTGTGATGTGGATGGTTATGCAGGGGAATGGGTGGTTATGGGCTGGCCCAGGCCCAGGTGGAGGATCGAGGAATCTTGCAAGAGAAACAAGGTAGCCTTGATGAAAAGGGGCAAGGATGCCCATAGAAGCCCCACCTGAGCCCACGATGCCAACCAGGGTATAGGGTCAGGTGAAACCCTCAGAGGGGCTTTGGGGACGATAGGATCAGGCCTACTCCCCCTCTCTGAGAGCCCCCTTTTCCCTCCCTCTGAGACAGTGAGGCTTTGCCTGTCTGAACCTCAGTTGCCTCTTCTGCAGAATGGGAGCAGTGGTCCCTGTCCTTTCCGGACAGAGGTAGGCTAGGTCAGTAAACGAGACAGTATTTGCAAGGCATTCGGCATGGTCCAGGGAAGGAGCGGCCACGGTGGATGAACCCCAGGTCACCATTACTGTTGGTTTTTCATCATCTTTATCCTCAGGACTTCAGAGGGGCCAGGAATTGATCAATAGACCTTGCACAGCACAGCATCGGGCGGGTAGTGAGCGCGCGGAAAGTGCTGGCCTCTTCCTCAGTGGGGCTTTTGGAGGATGTGGGGGAGGGCTGAGTCAGGAGGGCCCTGGGCAGGAGGGCGCAGGAGCAGACTTCCTGGGAGCAGTCCCGGTCAGTCGTGCCGTGTTAGTGCAGGGCTGGGGTCTGTGGCACGCTGCCGCCTGGGTCAGCGATTCGGGAGCTGCCTCTGCTGGCCGTGCTGGGGGCAGACAGTGGCCTGCTTTGTGGCCCAAGGGTGAGATTCCAGCGGGGGCTGAAGACACCGCCGCCAGCCTAGACCCAGGGAACAATGGCAGGTGCTCCTGGAGTTGACCGCTGGGAGGGACAGCAGATAAAGCTTCGGAGTGAAGCTACAGCCCAGTTGGGCATGAAGTCCAGCGATGATGTTTCAGGAGACATTAAGCTCCCTGAGGTTGGAAAGCCCCGGCCCTGCCCTTCCGGGCCCTGGGTGTCAGGTTCCTGAGTGTGCAGAAGCCAGGCAGGTCTCACAGGTGGAGACAGCAGCCATGCCAAGCAGCCCATGGGGCAAGGGTCCCTCCCCAGTCGGCCATGCTATCTCCCCTCGCTCCGGGTCCTGGTCCCTGCCGCCCCACCCCATCTCCCCAGCAGCTGGAAGTTTAGTGTTTCAGGGTTTGGGGTGGTGGTGAGGGACAAGCTAGTTCAAGGACACTGGGCCACCCATTGGGAATTGACAGCGACATTGCAGGGGGTGGAGGGAGGCTCTTCTGCCCCCTTGCCCCTCCTCTTGAAGATCAGAGGGAGGTTCTTGGGGAAGGGGGGCAGACCCGAGCCAGGAGCTTCCTGGGTTCACACTGCTGCAGTCTTGGAAAGCTCACAGCTCCCCATGAATACCCAGACCCCTGCTCTGTACAGATCACCTGTAGCTGGCCCCTGTGCTCAGCCACATCATGAATCATAAATTAAAGCTACAGAGGAGGGCGGGGGGGATTGGGGGTGGTGAGGTCTCAGGCCAGCGCAGTTCGTGCTGGGGATGGGTGTGTGTTCCTGGTGTGGAGGAAAGATGGGGAGAAAGGGAGCCCCCTGCCCTATGCCCTCACCTTCTCCATCTGCTTGGGTTTCTTTCTCTTTGGTTTAAATGTTGGTGTGACCACACCTATCAGCACACATGGAAAGGCTTTGCATTTCGTTTTTGTTTTTTTTTTTAATTTCATTGACTCGGGGATGGAAAGATGGTCTGCTTTAGCAGTGGCCCGCATGGAGCACTTTGGGGGTGGCCAAGAGAATCAGTGTGTGGCTTAAAAGAAATCAGGCAAGACAGAAAGGAAGTTGGGTGGCAGTGTGGGGAGGAGCTCGCCCGCCCTCCCTGTCTTGGTGAGGGCAGGGTCAGCAGCCTGGCTGACTGGGGCAGGTTGGCCAGCGCCGGCTTCACTCACTTGGGAAGGAGATGAAAGGAACAGGCCTGCAGGAAGGGGGCTGGTTTTGCTGTGAGCCCCTTTGATCTCTTCTGTCCAGTGGGCCTGCTCTCTTCCCCTTCAAGGGCTGACTGACTGGAGAGGAAGACCAGGCCCATGGCAGTAAAAGCAGGCCCTCATCATAGCAGCAGCCATCCTCAAATGGGCCTGGGGACAGCCCTTCCATCTACCTATTTTACAGACGTGGAGACTGAGGTCTGGAGAGCTGGCCTGAGCTTTTGTCCGGGGCAGGCAGGCAGGCAGGCAGGGGCCTCAGGCTCTGACCCAGGTTTCCTCGTGTTCACCCTGCTCTTGCCTAAATCTGACCAGGGCCCCACCCTTCTGCCATGGGGTTCCCACTGCGCTTAAATACTGGTGCCAGATGCCAACTCTGTAAGCATGCTCTTGTTTGAGCCTCCCCATGCCTGGCTGAGGGGTAGGCATGCTTTCAAAGGGAAGAATTGGAACACAGAGAGCTTAAGACCCTCATCCAAGGTCACGCAGTCACCAAGTGCCAGAGGCCAGGTGTCTGACCCAAGCACTTTCTATATCTCGCCCTTTGACTCCTGCCTCCCAGTGCCCCAGACCATGGGGCTTTCTGCCCAGCTCACACTGCAGGTGTTGGAGAGGGGGGCTCCCCCGGACTCCCCCTCCCCTCCAGCTCTCAGTCCGGGTGCAGAGCCTCACCTGCCTCACTCTTTCCCTCTCTCCCCCACCGCCCCCCGCCCTCCCCTGGGACCCGGCAGCAGCAGCAGCAGCAGCAGCAGCAGCAGCAGATGCCCCGCAGCAGCCAGGAGGAGAAAGATGAGAAGGAGAAGGAGAAGGAGGCGGAGAAGGAGGAGGAGAAGCCCGATGTGGAGAATGACAAGGAGGAGCTGATCAAGTAAGGCCAGCCCGGCCGCCCTGCCAGGGGCCTGGCCACGACCCCCAGGTGGCGGGAGGGCGGGCGGGCAGGCAGGCAGGCAGGGGGGCCGTGGTCGGTACTCAGCTTGCAGGCCGCCCGCCCTCCGTAAAGGTGTGTGAGCATTTGCAGTCTATCTACAGCAGATCGCCTGCTGAGAAAGGAAGCGCTTTCTGCTTTGCCAGTCCCCTGGCAGCACGGTCCCCCCCCCCCCCAACGCCCCCCTTCCGGAAGCTTGCTCCTCTCTCTTCCCTCCACCCGCCCGCCCTTTCTCTTGAAGCCTCTGGAGACCTTAGAGACTGATGGCTCATTTGAGCTCTACTCCTGAGCTAATAAATCCAGGCAATGACTTTGGAACTCTGCCTGGCCCCCCCACCTCCCCATCTCCTCCCCTTTCCTCGGCTGAGTCTCCTGAGATGCTGAGAGCGGGAGGGGGGTGGATCTGAGAGGACGAGGTACACGCAGGCGGCAGCCCTCACCTTTAGAATTATCGCTGTCAGTGTGAGTTCTTGCAGATCAAGGCACAGCCTCGCCTCGGGGCCCCTGACGCCTCCCGTGCCTGCCAGGGGCGGAGCACCGCCAGCTGGAGATTCACTCCGAGCAAGGGGTGAGGGGGGGGCGGGCACAGCTTAGCGCCAGGTACCTGGAGCGGGCTCAGGAATGTGGCTTCTGAGAACATCTGGCTTCGTTACCCCCTGTCTCCCAGACGCTCCTGCGAGGGCCTCAGGAAGATGAATGGAAGGCGGTGGTGATAAATCTGAGCCGCCCTGCAGTAAACTCCCCTGAGTCGGCTTCTGAGAAAAGTCCCAGCCCCAGCTATTGAGGTCACATGCTCCCCACACACCTGACTCAGCCCGTATCAGGCCGGCGGAATACTCTCCTCTAGCGTTTTCTGCAAGACCCAGTGGCCCATGATAACACAGAAGGCAAAGTTAGCATTGTTTGTAGGGGGACATCTCTTTGGGCAGTAAAGTGGCCTGAAGGGTGTACCAGCCTGCACCCCTATGCATTTAATCCAGTAATCTTGCAAACGGATAGCAGAGAGCATCTCTAGTTGATGTATAAAATGGGCTTGCAGGGCTTCCCTGGTGGCTCAGTGGTAAAGAATCCGCCTGCCAGTGCAGGAGACACAGGTTTGATCCCTGGTCCAGGAAGATCCCACATGTCTTGGAGTAACTAAGCCCGTGCGCTTCAGCTACTGAACCTATGAGCCTAGAGCCCAGGAGCCACAACTCTTGAAAGCCCATGTGCACCAGAGCCCATGCTCTGCAACTATAGAAGCCACTGCGATGAGAAGCCTCAGCACCACAACTAGAGAGTAGCCCCCACTCTCCACAACTAGAAAAAAGCCCTTGGAGAAATGAAGACCTACCCTGGTCAAATAAATAACATTTTTTTAAAAAATGGGTTTGCAGATAGCCACCATACCCACTATGGATGAATAAAATAAGCCAATCAGTTACCTAGCAGCCCACATCCCTGTTAGGAGAATAAAGTAGATGACAGCTACCAGCTCTCACCTCCCTTGTGATAAATAAGATGGCATTGCAGACCTCTACCAGCCTCAGTCCCTCAGTCTGGTGGATAAAGGAGCCTTGCAGATTGCTACCATGTCACCCTGAGCTTTCCCCCTTTTTTCCACTCCCTGACTAGTAGAAAATCGCTGGCAGCCAGCGCTCATCTTGCTAAAGAAAAGCGGGTCTCTTGAAACTGCTGTTTAGGTTCCTGGCCCAGCTGAAACCATCCCTGTCTCCCCTCTCTGGCCTTTAGGGAGAAGACGGACGACACCTCTGGGGAAGACAACGATGAGAAGGAGGCAGTGACCTCCAAAGGCCGAAAAACCGCCAACAGCCAGGGGAGACGCAAAGGCCGCATCACCCGCTCAATGGCCAACGAGGCCAACAGCGAGGAGGCCGTCACGCCGCAGCAGAGCGCTGAGCTGGGTGAGTCTTGGGCTGGGGAAGGGGCGCTGAGGCCCAGTGGGCTCAGAATCCCAACATTCACTGCAGATTTGCTGTTTGACCTGCGGTGAGTTCCTTGACCTCTCTGTGCCCTGGTGGCTTCATCAGCACCCGGGTTGTGAGTAATGCCTGTAACTGTGGGCTTGAGCGTTTCAGCGACTTTGTATGTAGGAAGAGCCTAGAACAGCGCCTGGGGCAGGTTCGCTGGCTGTCAGCTGTGATCCTCTCAGAGCTGGAGAATTCACCTGCAAATCCAGAGCACCAATTTGGTTTTGTTTTTCAATCAGAAGATCTGCCCTCGGGTCTTCCCAAGGCTTTCACTGCCAGGGGCCAGGGTTCAGTTCCTGGTCAGGGAACTAGGATCCCACAAGCCACACAGCATGGCCAAAAAACCCACCCCTTTTCAAGAGTGCCCGAGTGCTGCTGTCCCTGCCAGCCCTGGGAGGCATCTGGGTTTGTACCGTCACTTCTGTGGGCCTCAGTTTCTCCTGCTCAACGGGTGCCCACCCACAGGTGCTCTGAACCTGAGGTGGGGGAAAAAGAATTGCTTAGCAGTTCCCAAGTTTGGCCACAGGGGGGCAGCCGGCGCGTGCTTGTCTGAACCATTTTGGCTGGAGCCTGCCCTCTCCTGTCTGTGGGGACCCGGACCTGAGGCCTGAGTGCTCAGGCTGAGGCCCCAACCGCCTGGATGTCTTCCCAGGGTGGGAGTTGATGGAAGGGATGGTTTCTGTCTCACAGATGCCCTCCTTGTCCACACCCGAGGTTTGTGCCAGGCTCCTCGCCCTTTTCCTGCGAGAGATCATTTGTACCCGTTTCATAGATGGGCTGTTTGAGTCTGAGAGAAGGGACATTGCCTGCGTAAAGTCATGGAGTCAGTTGGGATTCAAACCCAGCCCACTGGCCACAAATCCCATTTGACTCCTGTAAGCTCTTGCCGGCTGCCCTTTGGTGCTGGTGTGTGGGGAGGCTCAGGGCAGGAGGGTTCTTTTCAGAAGGGTGTTGGTGCACCTGACTTCTAGGGTCATTCTTCTGGACCTCAAGCTGATGTTGGGGCTGGGTGGTGGAAAACACAAGCCTGGTCCCTCTGATGGGCTCCCCATCCTGGGCTCCGGCTTCCAGAGCCTCCCTCTGGGGGTCCTGTAGGCAGGGGGAGGGGAAGTTGGCCGTGGCAGCAGGGAGCCGGGGAAGCTGCCCGAACTTTCCCCGGAGGGTCGGCGGACTTTACCAAGCGCATACTCTGTGCCTGGCGCTGTTCCAGGCACTAGGTCCATGAAGCTGACGTCCCTCATGCTCACCCCTCTCATGATGTCTTAAGCAACTTTCAGGGAAGGACCAGGGCTCACGTGTGGGGGATCTCGGAGGAGAGGCTCAGAAACAGCCATAGCAAACCCTTGGCCAGCTCCCTGAAGGCAGCTGCCTTACTTCTCGGCAACACGAACCACCTCCTCTGTGTGTTATACAGGTCGGAGCAGAGTCTAATAATCACCCTGTAGAACAAAGTCCCCCAGCAGGGGACAGGGGGCCATGTCTGGGGACATTTTGGATTGTCCCAGCTGGAGTGGGGGCTCCTAGCCCCTGCTGGGTAGAAGCCAGAGCTGCTGCTCCAGCCCCTGAAACACCTGGGGTGGCCCTCACCACAGAGACTCATCCGGCCCCGGTGAGTCCACGCTCAGATGAGGTCCTTGCCCATCTGAAGCTCGTGTCCCTCCTCGTCTCCCCACCCTCACGCAGTCACCAAGCTCTGCCAGGTGTATGCAGAGGCCCTGGACTGCCTCAGCTTCCCCATCTGTGAAATGGGGTGATTGCACACACACACACCCCCATCCCAGCAGGTGCCCCAAGCTGCCAGAGGCAGAGAAACTGCCCCTCTGCGGACTGCTGCCAACACACCCGTTGTCTTCCTTTTCAGCTTCCATGGAGATGAATGAGAGTTCTCGCTGGACGGAAGAAGAGATGGAGACAGCCAAGAAAGGTGAGTGGTTTCTGGCCGCTCTTATCACCCTCGATGTGTGTGCAGGCCCTACAGCTCATGTGGTTGGGAGGAGGTTGAGACATGCCCTTACTGGGGCTGTGGTGTGGTCTGCAGGGGCCAGGCTTTGCTTCCGGGTGTTCTCAGACTGGCCTTGTCTCCTCAGAGCCTCAGTTTTGTCCTCCAGAAAATGGGTCCGTGTGACCATGTTGTGGGGGACCGCGTCCGTGGCCTCTGGGGCCAGCACATCATGGCCTTGTAGACAGAGGGGTGACAGCGCTCCTGGGCGCCTTGAGGGGAGGGGCAGAGCCTGCTCGTATCTACCACTGCGGGGTCACGGTGTCAGCCCGTCAGCTGTGCCGTCTCCCTGGGCTGCGATGCCGACCCCACATTCTCCGTGGAAGCCATCCGCGTGTCCCCATTGTTCGTTAGAGCCTGAATGGCTGGGCCTTTGCCTCCCCCGCTTAGTGGACTGTCTCTGCGCCTCAGTTTCCCCATCCGTAAGATGGGAGGGGTGTCCAGATGGGCCCAGAGAAGCCAGAGGTAACAGGCACTGTCGGGGCTGTGTCGGTGTCAGTTCCCCGGCCCCCATCTCTGGGAGATGTTCGGGGGCCGTCAGACTAATGCTGCGCCAACGGGAAGGCTGAGGCTGGCAGGGTCGGAGATGGGCACATCTGAGCCATATTCGCAGGCTCACTCTCGTTCATCTTGACCCAAGCCCTGAGCGGTGGTCTTGTTTCTGGCTGTTTTGTGGATGTGGAAGGAAGGAGCAGAGGCCAGGGATGGCCGGGATCCTGGGCTGGTGATCTGGGCCCCCCGCTCCCTCCCGCCCCCCAGCTCTTGTCCCCGAGGTCCTTCTGAGGCCCCACTGCTCACGGGCTGCATCTTTGTGCCCAGAGCGCCAGGTCGTGACTCAGGGAGGGAACAAACGGTCTTCCTCATGAGGGACCCAGGTGCACAGGGGCGGTCGTGTGCAAGGACAGCTGGGCCTGGAGGCTGAGATCTTAGACTGCGGGCTGAGGGCCCTGCCTCCACCCTCCGCCCCAGGTAGGGGTGCCGAGGGGCCGGGGTGTCTGGTCCTGGTGTTTCAGAAGCTGATCAGATAGAGACTCAGATGGAGAGAACAAGCATATGGACACCAAGGCGGGGAGGGGAGAGGGTGGTGGAATGAATTGGAAGATTGGGATTGATATATATACACCATTGATACTATGTATAAAATAGATGACTAATGAGAACCTATTGTATAGCTCAGGCTCTACTCTGTGCTCTGTGAAGACTTAGATGGGAAGGAAATCCAAAAAAGAGGGGATGTGTGTATAGGCACAGCTGCTACACAGCGGAGTGTAACCCAGATTGCTTCTCCAGTGGTTCAGTGGGAAAGAATTTGCCTGCATTTAAGGAGACCGGGTTCAGTCCCTGGGTTGGGATGATCCCCTGGAGGGCATGGCAATGCATTCCAGTATTCTTGCCCGGGAAATCCCGTGACCAAGGAGCCTGGTGGGCTACAGTGCATAGGGTTCCAAAGAGTCGAACACGACTGGAGCGATTCAACACGGGTGCCCAGAAACATTGTCAAGCAACCGTGTGGCGGTGTGGTTTGTCGCTCAGTCACGTCCGACTCTTTGCGACCCCATGGACTGTAGCCTGCCAGGCTCCTTGGTCCATGGGATTTCCCAGGCAAGGATACTTGAGTGGGTTGCCACGCCCTCCCTTCAGGGGCGCTTCCCGACCCAGGGATACAACCTGGGTCTCCTGCATTGCAGGTGGATTCTTGACCAACTGAGCCACCAAGGAAACTCCTATAAGGAACTTTTAGTCCAGTAAAAATTAAAAGAAAGCAAAGAGAAACTGACCAGGAACAGCCCCAGACCTGGTCAGGCCCTCCACCTGGGTCCCAACCCCTCCCCTCAGGGGCTCCTGTCCAAGGTACCCTGCCCCTTGGAGGCTCCAGACCTCCCTCCTCCAAACTCCCAGCCGTCAGGTGAGATGGAGCAGGAGCAAGGGCCCAGCTGGCCCTCAGCATCATGGATAACAGGAGGAGCAGTCACGCTTCCTGTCATGGGGGAGGTCCTGCCTTCAGCATCTCAGTGGGGCACTCATGGGGGGCCTGTGGGCATGGTCTCTAGCTGCCAGGGCACGGAGGTGCTGTCAGCCCCCCTAGGCGGCTGTGTCATCCTTTGCTTCTGTGTTTATTTTGTCGTTTCTGGTATGGATTTCACCGTGGGGTGAAACAGAGACTTTATTTGAAAAATGAGTGATTTTTCTCCCCCACCTTTAATTTTGGTGAAATACACATAACATCAGATCTACCATTTTCACCATCTTAACGTGTACGATTCAGTGGCATGAAGTACATTCCCAGTATGGTGCGACCATTACTCTAGAACTTTTTATCACCCCACACGGAAACCCGGTACCCATTAGCAGCCACTCCCCATCCCTCCAAACCCTGACAACCTTCAGCATGCACCAGTCTGCTTTCTATCACTGTGGATTTGCCTGTTTGGGACTTTTGCATGAATTGAGTCATACAGTGAATTCCCTTTTGTATCTGGGTTCTTCCTCTCAGCATCATGCTGTCCATCCCTGTCCTAGCCTGTGTCAGCACTTCATCCCTTTTTATGACTGAGTCGTAGTCCTCTGTATGGACATACCACATTCTGTTTATCCATCTGTCCGTTAGTTGATGGATGCTTGGGTTGTTTCCACCTATGAGCTCTTGTGCCTAGTGTTGCTGTGAACATTTGTGTAGAATTGCATGGTTTTTTAAAACCACACATCAGACCCTGAGATCTCAGCCATTGGCAGTAATATCGCCCCAGGGGACCCCACCACCACCACCAGGGCCGTGAGGGGCTCCACGTGCACATCCCAGGGCCGCCAGCCTGAGCTGCATCTTCTGTCATCATGGCAACCCCATCCCTGTCTCCCTCCCTGTTGCCCGGGAACGGGGAGTTGGCTGCGTGGCCCTCTCTCTCCCTTTGGGAAGGGCAGACCCAGGGGCTGGGAGGACGACTGGGGATGACTCATCGGCTGAGCCAGGAGTGCGCCCCACTGTCTCAAGGTTGGGTCCTCAGGGACGGCAGTGATCTCATCCTGAGTCCCAGCCCACAGAGACGGTGGTGTGTGAGTCCCCCCGGGGGACGGTGCATGCCGAGGCCCTGCTCAGTGACATTTCTGATAATGTGACGAGCACCAGTGCGCTCGTCCGCCGTGAATTACAGCAATCTGCACAATTACCGCTCAGGGTGGCTGCTAAAGGCAGCGTGTTTCAGGCAGCAGGAGGGGGTCGGGGCAGGGAGGCAGGTGCTGGCAGCCCCCAGGACTCCTCTCCACAGTGAGCAGGGATGTGGGGTGGGGGGGGCAGTTCCAAGGCCCCCAGCCCTCAGAAACCCAGGAAAGTACCGCAAACCCAGCTGTGCCCGAGGCAGACGGCACCCACCCATCCTCCCACCCATCACTCACATCAACCCAGTGCTTTACCCCGTGCTGGGCAAGGGTACCAGAAATGAGCCAGCTCTGGTCCCTCCCTCAGGGAGCCCAGGGAGTGAGCATCCAGGTGTCCCCGAGGTCTTGGGACCACTGAGCCTGCCCTGAGCATCCTGGGGGACTTCCAATAGCCAGGCCTTGTAGGATAATCTGCAGATGGTCCATCATCCCCAGAGAGACACTGGACCTCAGCCTCGGGATCTCTTAGCTCTGTGATATCAGGCAAACCAGTCCACCTCTCCCTGCCTTGGTTTCCTCATCTGTACAATGGAAACTTGAGGTTCACCCACTGTATTAGTTTCCTGGGGCTGCCATAACAAAGCACAAACTTAGGTGGCTTAAGAACAACAGAGACATGTTCTCTCGCAGTTCTGGAGGCCGTGAGTCCGAAGTCAAGGTGTCGGCAGGGCTGGGCTCCCTCCTTAGGGCCCTGGGGGAGGATCCTGCCTCTCCTCTTCCAGCCTCTGCTGTTGCTGGCAGTCGTTGGCGTTCCTCGGCTTGTAGACATTCCAATCCCTGCCTCCATCTTCCATGGCTGCCTTCCCTCTGCGTGTCTGTGTCCAGATTTTCCTCTTCTTATAAGGACCCACCCTAATCCAGCATGACCTCATCTGAACTTGATCGCATCTATAAAGACTTTTTCCAAATAAGGTCACATTCGCAGGTTACAGGTGGGTGGACGTGAAATTGACGAGAGGCGGGGGGACACTAATCCAGTACGATGACTTTTTAAAAAAAATTTATTTATTTTATTTTTGGCTGTACTGGGTCTTCACTTGCTGCGTGGGCTTTTCTCTAGTTGCGGCAAGCAGGGGCCACTCTCTAGCTGTGGTGCCCAGGCTTCTCGTTGTGGCGGCTTCTCTTGTTGTGGAACACAGGGTCTAAGTGTGCAGGCTTCAGTAGTTTCGGCACGAGGGCTCAGCGGTTGCAGTTCTTGGGCTTAGCTGCTCCGCAACCACGTGAGATTTTCTGCTATCAGGGATCAAACCCATGTCTCCTGCACTGGCAGATTCTTTACTACTGAGCCACCAGGGAAGCCCCTTTGTGGGGATTTGGTAAAAGAAAACAGAAGCGCTTAGGAGGGTGGTGACTTAGACACACTGGGTTCCCTGTCAACCATTTGGAATGATAACCAGCCCCTCAGCCTTGTGACCCTGGCCTGGCCCATCCCTGTCTTGGCCTCGTTTTCCCTTGTCCTCCAAAATGAGACAGGGATCATCACTGAAAGGCATTAGAAGGGTGACGTGAGCCTTATTTGTGCAGTGCTTGGTATACAGGAGGTTCTCAGAAGTGGCAGGCCTGCAGTTCAGCACACAGACTCTGCGTTTGAGTCCTGGCTCTGTCCCTTGTGGGTGACGCGGAACAGTAGCTGCACCTCTGGGGGCCTCAGCCCCTTCCCTGCACAGCTGGGAAGGGGATTGGTGGTGTAAGATGACATTTGGAGGTGGTTTCATGGCACTGGGAAAGGGCCCTGGGGCTGACACCCAAAGCACAGAATAATAAGTAATACTATTAAGTATTTGTCAGTACTTCTGTGTAGCAGGTACTGCTAAAGGCGATCTGTGTGTTAAGTCACTTCATCCCCACCAACGTTATGAGGCAGATGCTATTTCTTGTTTCTTTACCCAAAATGATGAAACTGAGACCCAGAGAAGTTAAGTGACCTGCCCAAGGTCACAGAGCTGTTAATTGGTAGAGCTGGAATTCAAACCCAGGCACCCTAGTTACAGAATGGGGCTGGTGTGAGGTTTGAATAAATGAGACCATGGGCCGGGCTACTATTAATCTGATGATGAAGTGGGGGGAGCGCCTCCCAGTAAAGGAAAAGCATGTGCAAAAGCCCTGGGGCAAGGGCAGTGAAGTCAAGTAACAGGCTGTTAAAACCCAGCAAGCAGGACTTTCCTGATGGTCCAGTGGTTAAGACTCCACCTTCCAGTGCAAGGAGTGCAGGTTCAATCCCTGGTCAGGGAACTAAGATCCCACCTGCTGCAGGGTGTGGCCAAAAGTTAAATAAAACAAAACAACAACAACCAAAAAAACCCAGAGAGCAAGGGAAAGAGAGGCAAGGGATGGAGAGGCCGTTGGGAGGGCTACCCCCATCCCACCCCTGCTGGCCCGACCAGCTGTGGGCAAGAGTTCGGTGGTCGCTCTAGAGCAGGGGAAGGCCATAATGTGGGGAGGCGTGGCCCAGGGACAAGAGAGCTGCAGGGTTCCAGGTAGCTGGTGAGCACCTGCCCTTTGTACATGGAGTAGGGCTGCCTGCCCTGGGGCTTACACCAAGTGGGGACCGAGCAAGTGCAGGGCAGCCCTGGGGAGCTGGCCGCCTGCCCCAGGGCCCAGTGCCATGCTAGGCAGGCACTGGGCTGGGATGTGAAGCTCTGGTTCCCCTGGGAAAGGTCAGCCTGGCCTGGCTTGCAGTCTTGACCCAACTAAGCGGGAGGCCCCGGGCTCGGCTGGCACCCCCTCCTGGTCCCCAGCCCCCTTCTCTGGTGGACAGGGCACCAGCTGTGGAGGGGGGTGGGGAAGCCCCTGGGCACACCATTCCCAAGACCAGAAATAGGCACTGGCCCAGCTCCACACTGCCATCCCCTCCCTGGCCTCAAGTGGCCCGCCTGGTGAGGAGGGTGAGGGCAGGGTGCATGGACCCAGGGGAGGGCCCTGCAGAGACCAGGCCCTGGTGGCCCCAAGCAAAGCCCTTCAGCCCGGGTGGAGCCCAGGTGGGTCCCAGAGCTCTTCCCCCAGTAACTCCAGGCCCGCTCTACCCGCAGGACTCGCCTCCTTTCATGGGGGGTGAGGGAGAAACCACTAATTGCTTTGCACCTCCAAAGTGCTTGCTCTGCACACTGGCTGGTTTAATTAGTTTTTACGGATGAAGAGTCGAGGGCTTGGGGAGGGGAGGTGTGAGTCTCCAGCCTGGAAGCTCGGGCCTCCGCTTCCACATGTCTGTCATCAAAGCCTCCCGACCACGGGAGAGCAACGGCGGGTGTGCTTGGCCTGGACAGCCATGCACATGCCCACTGGGGCTTACGATGGGCAGCGTGACACCATGGTCAGTGCACAGGGCTGGCAGCTGATGGAGGCACCCGGGTTCAGGATGCTGGGTCACTTCTGAGCACATGAATCAATGAGGGTCCAGCAGGAGACAGGACCAGCATGCCAAGTGGGGACTGAGGACAGTTGATGGACAGGGTCGGGGGCGGGTGTGATCTCGAAGATCATTAGAAGAGCCTGCAGCATCCCGGGGCTGGCATTGGTGGGGAGCTGTCACCACCTCCAGCTGGAGCTGAACTTCATCTTGGGTGCACTATCCCCCAAACCTGGATTCTTCTGGTGTTCAGAAGGAGGAGAGAGTTGGGGTTTCTGCCTGAACTTGGGGAACCCAGCCAGATACCAGGGTAAGCTCCAGACCCTTCTCATGTTGCTTGTCAGCACCCTTGAAAGTAAAGTCAAGCATCTCCCAGCCCAGTCGAACTTCTAGGAGCAAAATCCAGACGTGGGCATTCAAGTTGATGCTTCCTCAGAGAAAGAGACCCGAGGCAGGTTACACAGTAATGACAATGCCTGTTAGCATGTGGTCGGTGATCACTGGTCCTGAATTTTGCATGAATGATCTTACTTAATCCTCCAAGGGACCCTCAAGGCAGCTTCTCCAATATTTGAGGACACACGTGTGTGCATACACTCACACATGCACACAGACACACCTTCTGCTTTGCAGATGGGAAAACTGAGGCCCAAGGGGCTGAATGATGAGCTGGGGCTTGTACAACAAATAACCTGGAGTTGCTTGGCCCCAGAATTTACCACTTGGCTGTGCTCTATTGGAAAACCTGACATTGAACGCATAATTTCCCAAAATGGTAGGATGCCAGGTTACACACAGGTGTTATTTTTTTCATCTTAATGTCTTTGATCATGTGTTGGGAGATCACATTGTCCCTAAGATTTGCAGATATAATAGCTGAAGCTGAGGCTGAGGCTAATGTAGGCACTGAGTCTTTATTTTGAAAAGAGTAGAAAGGTAAGTCCAAGTTCAGGTGTGAGGTTGTCTGGCCGAATCCCCTCAGGGACTGGCAGGAGGTGTGTTGGAGGCTCAGATACACAGTAGGTTCCCAGCAAGGTCGCCAACCCTGCGCTGAGTCCAAGTCAAATCTGCCCAGGGCTTGGAGTTTCTGAAATAAGGAAGTGGCATGACTCAGGACTAAATCGGCTGGTTTTTCTTTCTTTCTTTTTTTTCCCCCTGCTCCTTTGATAGTGTTTTAGGCCGAAAATCTTGTTTTGCAAACCAGGGTTTCTCTTGGAAAGCGGCGGTAGGTGGGAGGGCTATGGACATGTCCGTCTTGCAAGTGGCCGGTGCTGCTTCACGGAGGGAATAGAAAACCTCAGGCTGGATGGGCTGCCTGGGATGGTGGGAAGCGAGTGTTTCCTGCGGGGGATGCTAGTTTCCAGGGGGGGCGCAGCTGTGAAATTCCCGGGACGCAGATGGATGGCAGTGTGGTACTGCCCGCAGGTGCTGGAAAGATCCCTCCACCCCCAGGTTATCAGAACTTGCCCATGGTGGGGTTGGGGGGTGTAGTTGGTGCAGGTTTGCAGACCCCAGAGATGAGAGCTGCCTGCAGTGGGGACCCTGAGAGGGTAGCACCTTGGGGAGGGATATGACAGGGACAAGGTCTCTCTGGGGGTCAGTGTACTTGAGTTGATGGGGGCTTAGACACTGTTCCCATGATAACACTTCATCTCAGGCCCCCAGACAGTGTATGAGAAGCTCCCTCCTGAGGGTAGCCAGAGCGGCCAGGCCAAGCCCCCACACAGGGAAGCCCCCCTCACCATCACCTCTCCGGCTTCCCCCTGCTCCTTCACCTCCTTCTGTGCCCGGTGACTCAGACGTCCTGGCTTGACTTCCTGTCTTGGTCAATTTCACTTCCTAGTTCCTGCCTCCCCAACGCTTCAGAACGAAACTCCTTCCTTAGAAATTAGAAGTGAGGTCGGGGAATCCAAACCACAGGGGATGTTGGCAGAATCTGCCGTCTGGGGCACCGGCGCAGAGTGCGTGAGGGCGGGCCCCTGGTGTGAGAGGGGGGCACTCCCTCCCTTCTCTTCTGGGGAGGGTTCAGGAGCCCCCATGGGGATAAAGGCACAGCCCGCTCCTCTCTTTGAAGCTGGGGGCCCCAGCGAGGTAGCAGAGGTACCTGGGGGACGCCCAGTGAGCCCCCAAACCCACACGCCTAGGGTATCTGGAGCTTTCTTCATTTGCCGGATGCCTCCTGCACACCTAGCAGTTGTGGGTGCAGAGACACTGCCCTCAGTGAGCAGTGGAGCCAAGGAGCTAATTTCAGGGAGCAGCGATAAGTGCTCTGGAGATACCAAAACCCCATGACGGCAGGGTGGCCGGGAGGACAGCTTTGGAAAGAGTGGTCACAGCAGACTTCTCTGAGGAGCTGTCTCTTAAAGCTGAGAAGTGAAGGAAGGCAGAAGGAGATCTGTGAAAAAGCCATGCAGGCAGCAGGGACAGTGAGTACAGATGTCCTGGGGCACACCTAGGGGCTGGGCAGGAAAGGTCCCCGTGGGTGGCTGGAGCAAGGGAAGAGGTAGGAATCGGGTTGGACGACGGGTGTGGGATGAGTCTGCCGGGCCTCACGCACCACGCCAAGGCCTTTGGGTGTTATTCCAAGAGCATTGGGTCATCCCTGGCAAATCTGAAGCAGAGGAGTGACCCGATTGGATTGGCATCCTTAGAAGCCCCCTTGGGCCTCCCTTGCAGAGAAAGGATCCTGGGACTCGAGTGGGACGTCCGGCTCCCCAACACGGTTGTCTCTGTTGCCCTCCCTGGGGGTGTGCCCCAGGACCCAGGGCGAGGTCTGGGGGCAAGGCAGTGGGACAGGGGTGGGCCGTTGTTCCTTGGGTTTTGTGGGCAGGATGGAAAGGCTTGAGGGCAGAAGAGATGAGCAGGTCAACGACCTGGGAGTTGGAGAAATCGGTCGTGACCTGGATCTCGCTCCAAAGTTCAACTCAGTTAACTTTCAACTCCCTGGGAGCTGCCTGGGGAATCTGTAGCAGGTGTTTTTTATGGGGCACAGGCTGACCTGGGTGTCTCAGAGAGGGAAGAAAAAGGTAGCCCTGGCCCCAAGACCCTCGGGGAGCAGAGAGCCCTCTAAGGACACCAGACCCTCCCCCCCTCCCATCCTCAGGGGTTGGAGGTCTCATTTGCACTTGGAAGAATCCCCTCAGATTCTAAGTTTCCTCCTAGAAGGCGAACCTAGCCCTGCCCACCCACTGCCCGCTTCCAGCCCATCCAGACTTCTAAAGTCCCCCACGACGGGCCTGGCCGCCCTGACAGCAGTCAGGCGGGAAGGGGGGCAGACCACAGGTGGAACCAGCGCACAGGGGAATGACGGCGGAAGAAGCTGTTTGCTCCCCGGCTGCCTGCGGGGTGGAGAAGCTCTGTTTTTCTGAACCCTCATCTGTTCTTACCGCTGCTGACGCCGCCACCGCCGCGGATGGGGAGAGAGGGAGGGGGAGGCCAGTGCCAAGTTGGCCCGCCCCCTTCTGAACCTGGGCTTCTGCCACGCTCCCCCGCCCGCCCGCTCCCGGGAGCCTCCGTCTGGAGGTCACATTCAGCCCTGACGCGTCTCGCTGGGTCAGGCAGCAGGAAGATCGGCCGAGTCCTTGCGCGCCGCGGCGAGGCTGCGGGACAGGCGGTGGGGGTGGGGTCTTTGGTTTCTGCCCGGTGGGCGCGTCAGGGGTCCGGGGGCTGAGCGCCCACGCTGGGCACGTCGGTGCCCGGAGGAGGCGCGGACGCGGTGCTCCCTGGTGACGCCTGGCACGGGGCACCTCTCGCACACAGCCGACAACTTGCCGCCGCCCTCCCCCATCAGGCGAAGGGCACCTCGCAGGCCCGCAGCTGCGGGGGGTGGGGGAGACGGCTCAAGGGGTGGCAGCGCTGCCGGAGGAGCCCTGGGCCACCACGGGCGGGCGGGCCGGCGCGCGCAGCACGGAGCTGCTTCCCCGCCCTCCCCGGAGCCAGCCTCCGCCTGCCGCCCTCCACCGCCCGGCCCCTCCCACCTCCCTCCTCCCTCCTCCTTCCTCCCTCCCCCCTCCCTCCTCCCTCGCGCCGCCGTTGGACGAGAAGGATGTGAGGCTGAGCTGAGCCGCCAGCAGACGCCAGCCAGAAGCCTTGCGGAGCCGGCACCACGGCCGCCCAGCCTCCCGCCTCCCAGCCCGCTGCTCCCAGCTCCGATCCCTGGAGCATCCTCCAAGCCGTATGTTTCCGGAAAACTTGGCCGAGGGGGAGACGCAGATGAGAGGATGTGAGTGAGTGGCTCCGGGGAGGGGACTGGGGGCGGGGGGGGGGGTGCTTTTGGGCCACGGTGACAGGGACCCCAGGGGTGACAAGGACCTCAGGCTGGGGCGGGGGGGAGGGCTCGGGGTTTCTCTACCGTGGGGTCCCACCTCACTTTCTTCTAGGGCCCCTTCCCAGCCTCTCTGGCTGTCGGGTGGGGGCTCCCTGGGAAGGAGGTCTGTGTTGAGGCGGATCCGGGAGGGGTCCTGGACAGCTGTGCTCAGAGGTGCTCTCTCCAGGTCGAGAGGTGGGGGTCTTTCTGCTGCATCGGGTTCAGGTTGTCCCTGAGGCATGGTGAGGTCTACAGGGCATCTCCCTGTGCCCAGCACCCTTGGTCTGGGTTCTCAGAACCAGAAGACAGCCCATACCCGTCCACCCCCACCCCAGGTGTCCTGGCCCTTAATATTAGGACACTCACCCCAGCTCTCTGCACAGCATTTAAAAGAAACTGAGGCCCAGAGAGCAGAGGGAATGGTGCGGACCACACACAGCAAGTCTGGGCAGGGCTTCAGGATGGCTCAGTCCAGCGGTCCTTCCCAAGCAGCTTTCAGGCAGGGCTGGGCGACCCCCCCCCCCCCAGCCCCCCAAGCCCCTGCTGCTGCCACGAGTGGAGTTAATTAGAACCTCAGCCTCTCAGCCAACTCCACACCATATCCTTATTTATGTGTCCAGTTTGTAAATGTCAACCTCCCTGGGGTTCAGCCTCCCCCTGGGTCCTTGTCCACCGCCCCTCCCTACCCCCCACATACTTACCCCCCCCCCCCCAGCAGGCCCAGATGGGAGACCCGCCCTCTCCCTCCCGGGGTTCCGGCCCAACGTGTTTGCCTGGGCTCCCTTGGCCCCGGTTGGGGAAATATAAATAAACGTGTCCCCGTCGTCCTCCGCCAGGTTCTCTGGAAGTGGCAGCTGCTGCTGGCGCAGGCGGCGGGAAAGGTCAGGGGGCTGGGTTACACTTGATCCCACGCCCCGGCTCCCCCCCCAACCCCCCCAACCCCCCGCCCCGTGCCTGTCCTTGAGAGAACCCTGAGCAGCGGCCGTAGAGCCACGTGGCCTGGTGGCCTCCGCAGGGGAGCAGGTGGCCTGTCAGTCCAGCACCCCCACCCCCACCCCTCTGGGCCTACAGGCAGGAGAGAGGACAGCCCCGGTCTCCACGTCTACTTGGCCCTGTGGCCCACCCCAGGAGCTTGTAAGTTGCTCTGATCTCTGGAGCATCAGTTTCCCTCCCGTCCAGGGGATGTGAAAACGGCCGTGGCCTCGACAGCAAGGATAAGAGGGAACCAAGTCTTTGAAGGGCTTTGCAAACTCCAGGTTGCTCGGCCATGTGACACGGTGGTTTGTCGATGTTGTTTTTGATGCTGTTTTATATCTGTGTGAGCCTTGTATGTAGCAACCTGCCGGCACATGTTTGGATGAATGGGTAGATGGAGAGATGGATGGATAGATGAATGAATGAAAGACAGAAAATATCGACAGGCAGAATATCAGCCCCTCAGACTCCCATCCCTACAAAATATAGCCTTCCTGGCTTGCAGCTTGATTTGATTCAAGGAAAACGACCTCAAACTTCGTTATGGGAAATCTTTCAGTAGTCGTTAGGAGTCTAGCTCTGGGGCTCAGAGGCCGCTCTGTTCCCAGCAACGTGACTCAGGCTTCGTTCCTGCTGCCCTCTGGGGGCCCAGTCCTGCCCCGCAGCCCCTGGAGGCTGGAACCTCCCCTCAGCCCCTCCTGCAGCCGTCAGGAGTGGGGGCAGGCCCTACCTGCTCGGGCTGACCTGAGCGCCCAAGGCATGCTGCTCACCAGGAGATGTGAGACATAAAGACGTAGAGACACCGGCGGATGTGAGGCGAGCCCGTGTACTGGGAGCACGGCGGGCAGATGGGCTGAGACTCAGGGCTGGCTTGCTGGAGGGGGGGACTGCATTTCTGCTGAGCCTGGTGTTTACGGTGTTGAAAATGGAATAGGGGCTGGAGGCGCAGCTCTGGCCCAAGTCTGTGGGCATGGAGGGAGCTTTCTCTGCCCTAGGTGAGTCTGGGGTGGTGCCTACCAATTCCTAGGGGTGTCTCCCCACATCAGGAGTCTGCGAAGCTGTGTGAGAAGCTCATGGAGATGAGGGTGACTGTGATTTGTGGGGGCAACTCCACCCCAGATCCCGAACCAGCCTGGTGGGGCCCGAGTCCAGGGTGGGCCTTTAGGTGTCCCGGGGGAGCTTGGGGTTGCCCCGGTTAACCTGGGCGCGGAGGCTCCTGGCCCAATTCACCCCCACCCGGACTCCACCCTCCCACCCCTGCTCACACGTTCCTTCCTTTCCCTGGC
Organism: Dama dama; assembly: GCF_033118175.1. Lineage (NCBI taxonomy): Eukaryota > Metazoa > Chordata > Mammalia > Artiodactyla > Cervidae > Dama > Dama dama. The sequence goes on along the minus strand of NC_083685.1, from coordinate 21,356,033 downwards.
CCGGTGCGGCCGGAAAACAGCCCGGTCTCCCGAGGCCTCCTCGTCTGCAGCTGCGAGCGAGTGTCAGTGCCGGGTCACGACCGGCAGGGGAGGAGGAGAGGTGGGGCCCCGGGCGGGGTCTGTGCCCCTGACCTCAGCCCTCAGCCCCCAGAACCCCTTGATGGTGACCTCAGCAGGGGTGCACCCTGGCTGTTCCTACCTGCCCTTCCAGTTCCTGGAGCCCAGACCTCTCCCAGGGAGCCCAGCCCCCTCCTTCTTGTGCCCTCCCCCCCCCAGCCCAATCCCCATCTGTATCTCTTTCCAGAAACCCTGGACCGGTACAGTGAGCCTAAGGCCCGGGATCAGGGCTGTTTTCTGCCCGGGGCTCTGTCTGCTCTTCTTGCCACGGACACAGGCCCTCTCTGCCCTTCCAGCCCCCTGACGCCCCTCACATGCCTCCCTCCTCCCACAGGCCTCCTGGAACACGGCCGGAACTGGTCGGCCATCGCCCGGATGGTGGGCTCCAAGACGGTGTCCCAGTGTAAGAACTTCTACTTCAACTACAAGAAGAGGCAGAACCTGGATGAGATTCTACAGCAGCACAAGCTGAAGATGGTGAGTCCCCCACCAACCTCCTCTCCCCTCCTTCCCCACTGGGGTCACACCGTGGGCCCGTGTGGGCACTACAGCCCTGGAGCCCTGGGCGGGGAGGGGTCTTAACACCCGGTCTGGCTCAGGATTCAGCCCCTCCCGGTTCTTGCTCAGCGGTCCCCCTGGAATGCTGCTGGGATTGATCCTGTGCCGTCAGCATCCCTCCTGGGTACTTCAGTGGGCAGGCCCACCCTCCCACCTCCCCGGCTCCACCACCACCCCCCGCCCCCTTCTCGCTAGCACTCCCCAGGCAGACCCCTCTGAGGGCCTTGAGCTCCGGGCAGGGAGGAAGGAAGGAGCGTGGTGGGTCAGGGCGGTGACTCACCAGAGACTTGGGGCTGTCAGCACATTGGAATGAAGACCCGGGGCAGATGAACCCTAAGTCAGCATCTCCCCCCACCCCTGTTTGAACTCACAGTCTCAGGGCCACCCCGGGGAGCAGCCGGCCCAGCCCTGTCCTCCTGGGGACTGGAGAAGCAGCTCAGACCTCTCCCTCCCCCAGGAACACAGAAGGGGCGGGCTCGCCTCACTGCTCCTATGAATGGTCTGCACGCTTCCTCCGCAGCTGTTACTGGGAAGCTGTTACAGGGCCATTTGTGGGCGGCATCTTTTCTTCTCTCTTTTTTTTTTCCCCTTTTCTTTTCCCTCTCTCTCTGCCTCCCTCTCTTCCTTCTCTTTCTCTCCCTCCTTCCATCCCCCTCCCTTCCCCTTTGGGGCACACTTGTGACATGTCAAGCACGGTCATCATTTCAGATCTGGGGAAACTGAGACTCAGCCAGGCTCATAAACAGCTGACTTGGGGGTGAACCCACAACTACATGACCTGAGGACTCATGCCTCTGGTCGGCAGGCTGCATAGTTCCTTGTAGATGTGAGGGCACAGGAGGGGGATGCACAGCTGTCCACCCCCCAGTTCTGCACGATCGGGCCACTTCTGCTGGGTTTGAAGTATGTGAAGCCTGTCTGGGGGGTGGGGGTTGAATTGCTCCTCATGCAGCCCACTGTGGTCCAGAGAGGGCAAGCACGCTGCTGGGGTCACACAGTGTGGCCGGCGGATCAGGAACCAGAATCTCCGTCTTTGAATGCTCCTGGAGTGCTGTGCCGAATTTGAGGACATCACTCCCCAGCCCCCTGGGCTTCCCAAGTGGTGCAATTGGTAAAAAACCTTCCTGCCAATGCAGGAGACATAAGAGACATGGGTTCGATCTTTGGGTCAGGAAGATCCCTTGGAGGAGGAAATGGCAGCCCACGCCAGTATTCTTGCCTGGAGAATCCCACGGACAGGGGAGCCTGGCTACAGTCCATGGGGTCGCAAAGAGTCTGACAGGACTGAACGACTTAGCCCACCCACTCCCCAGCCCCCTGAGTGTTCTTGGCTGGAGGAGGATTGCCATGGCCCTGTGGTCAGGGCTGAGGCCCACCTGCCGGCTTCATTGGGTCAGGCCTCTACCTGCGCCGCGTCCCCATTGTGTCGGGTCGGGCTCTGCCCCCTGCCCGTCCCCTGCTTGCTCTGAAGTTGGTTCCCGGTGCTCCTCTGTTCCTCCTCAAGCTACAGGCAGGGCTCGCTCTAACACAAGGAGCTCTGCTGGTCTTCTAAATGTTCCAGGACTCTGCTTTCTACAGGGAGGAAGGTGGTGAGGGCCGAGGCTGAGGGGCACCTGGTCTGGAGCACAACGCTTGCTAAGATCCCGTAGCACGAGGTGGCGGTGGTGGTTGGAGGTGGGTGGCAGGTCACCTGTACACACCGGGGACAGGGGCTGGCCCTGACATCCCCCAGGGACAGAAAGGTCTTCCTGCTCCCTCCCCTTCTCCTTCTGACCTGTCAGTCCTCCCTGCCTCTCCCCTCCCCCTCCCTTTCCCTGCTCAGCCCAGCCCAGTGCCCACACACCAGCGTGCTTTCCCCCGGCTATTGGGTTACAGGAGTCTCCTCTTACAGCCTGCTGGCCCACGGCCTCACTTTCCAGGTTTCCTTGGGACATGGCCCTGCTGCACCCCTGAAGACCCCAGAATTTGAGAGGGAGGGTTGGGGAACCAGAGATACTAGCTGGATAGGTGGTGTGGCTTGTCCTCTGGGAGAAAGTGGAATCAAGCCCTGGCTTCATGAATTGACACCTGTGACCTTGGGTAGCGGCTTCATCCCCACAAGCCTCAGTTTCCTCATCTGTAAAGTGGGAGAATGATAATGACAACCCTTACTCCTGGAACTCAGGCTGCCCTAATTACTAGTAGTGGTATCAGCATCATTTTTATTTTAAAGCCACTGACCCCCCCCTTTTCTTCACAGGGGTGTTTGAGGTGCTCTCTTGAATAATATGTGTAGGAACAACCATGGTAGGGACTTGCCCCAGACACCCAGGTTCAGATGCAGATTCTGATGCTTCTTAGCTATGCAACCTTGGGCGAGTGGTTTGTCTTCTCTGGGCCTTAGTTTTCCTACTTATGAAATGGGGATAATTCCCACCTCAAAGTGGGCTTCCCAGGTGGCGTAGTTGGTAAAGAATCCACCTGCTAATGCAGGAGACACAAGAGACATGGGTTTGATCCCTGGGTGGGGAATATCCCCTCGAAGAGACCAGTATTCTTGCCTTGAGAATCCCCATGGACAGAGGAGCCTGGCAGGCTGTAGTCCATGGGGTCACAAAGAGTCAGACACGACTGAGCACACACATGTCCCCCTCAAAGGGCTGCTGTGGGGACCATTTGCGTGAAATGGGTGTGGGGTGCTTAGAAGTGTTCCTGGTATGTTGTGAGCGTCCCTCACTGAGAGCCACGTGGCGGTGGCAGTGTTGGCGGTTTCAGTAGTGAATTGCCCGTGTCCGCCTGGTGCCTGGTAGCTGGGATGACTGGATAATGTAAGTGCACTCCTTCCCTGCTGACTGCAAAGGAGTGGACTTATATTGAAGGCCGCGGAGAAAGTGCACTGAGGGACGGGGTGTCGCATCTCTCTTGGTTGTTAATTGGGTACAGAGTATGTCCGCTCCTGGATTGCCTGAGGAATTGGTTCATTGATCGATTGGTTCATTCATTCATTCACTCATCCAAAGAGGCAGCCTAGCCAGATGGTATAGAGTGGGGCTCTGGGTTAAAGGGCGCACAGAGCTCTGCCACGTCCTGACTGGTGGTGCCCGTGGGTTTGCGGCCTCAGCACTCGGCCTCGCTTTGAAGGAGGTGAGAGCGGCCCCGCTCGTGGGGTTGCTGTGAGCTGCAGAGGCTCTCCTGCTTGTAAAGGGCCGGGTGCCGCCCTGACTGGTGTTGCTAAGTGTTGGACCGCAGCCCCGTTGCACGCTCGGCACGGCTTTCCTCAGTGCCTGCTATGTGCCAGGGAAGGAATGGCAGGTGCCATCCATACACACGTGGGTGGGGTTTCCTGCTGGGCTGAGGAACTGGGTCTTTCTTTAATGGACAGTGGGAGCCATCGAGGGTTTGTGAGCTGAGAGGCCACCCAGCGGGGGCTGGGCTTGAGGTAGATTGTGCGGGTCCCAGCAAAGCGCGGCCAAAGTTGATAGAGACGGTCATCCTCCTTGTTCCTGGACCCTGAACTTGCTGGTGGACGGGCGGCATCACTGGCAGGCTGAGGAGGAGGGGCGGGTGTGAGCAGCAGGGGGACCCTGAGCTCCATCTTGGGCCCCTCCCCAGACCCCTGAGGTCGTCACCGTTGACCCTATCCTCAGGTGAAGATGCTGAGATCAGATGGGAGAAGGGCCTGGTGAGGCCACAGGGAGGGTTTGAACTCACATCTGTAGGCGCCCCTGGCTTCCCTTTCTGGATCCCCTCCCTATGTTCCAGAACTCCCATGGAACTCAGCAGAGGTGGTCCTGGTGGGAAGCAGTGGCCCAGAAGGTGGGGGCCGGTAGGCCATGTTCTGAGGCCAGCAGACGGGTGAACCTGGCTGGTCACTTATGGATGAGAAAGGGCTGTTTGGGAGAGTGGGGTTGGCTCTCCTTCCCTGCTGACTGCAAAGGAGTGGACTTACGTTGAAGGCTGTGGATAGAGTGTACTGAGGGATTTGGGGACCCATCAACCCGGGTCCAGCCATCCTGACAGTTGGCCACCCAGGGTGCAGGGATGAGTTCCCCGTCACTGGAGAATGCAAGCAGGCCTCCCAAGATGCTGCCCCGCACCCTCCAGACCCCGGGAGGGAGACAGATCCTTACGATTCCTGAAGCAGGGGCCGCCACCTCTGGCTGCCGGCCAGGCCCCGTCTGGAGCTCAGGAAGACATGTCACCCTCCGCCAGCAGAGGAAGCAGTAGGGGAAGCAGGGGGTCAGGGGGTGTCCCCTCCTGACTTGCGCCAGACCTGGCCTGAGTGTGGCCGCTGACAACGTCAGCAGGAAGCAGGGTCGGGTGGGCAGGCGGAGCACGTCCCAGAGTTATGTAACATCTGGCACTGGTGACTTCTCCGAGGTTTTCCCTCCCTCTCCTAATGGCCAAAGGTTACCCTTTCCTCCCATCTGTGAATCCAGGCCCCGGGGCTCAGCTTCTGTGTCTCTCCGCGTCTGTCTGTCTCAACCCATCCCCCACCTCACTGTGTTTTCCTCTGTTGCCTCTTCCATCTGAAGCTGCACAGGCCTGAAGAGAGAGAGATGATCAGGCAGGGAAGTACTTGAACCTGACCTGCAATGAAGTCTGGGCTTCTTGACCCCACGAACTGTGTGATCTTGGGCGGGTGTTTTTGCCTCTCTGAGCCAGTGTCTTTGTCTGTCAGTTTCATGCATCTAAAGAAGTAATTACAGAGTGCCTATTCTGCACGAGGCTCTGTTCTAGGTGTGCTGGGAATTCAGCTGAGAACAAAGGTGCCAGCCCTCGACAAGTTAGTTCTAGCTGGAGAGACAAATTAATGTTAACACACTGATAATTTCTGATTGTGGTCTGAAGATGGTACAATGAGGGATAGTAGTAGAAAGTGATTGATGGGGAGTGAGATTACCTCATTTTGACAGAGTAATCAGGGAAGGCCTCTCTGGGGAGGTGATGTACGAGTGAAACCCTAATGGAGGCAGGCATTGTGGGTGTCTGGGAGAAGGATGTTCAGCCAGAAGAATGAGCAGTGCAAAGGTCCTGTGGCCAGGGCATTGTGAGCACATCTGCATAAGAAGGGCAGTGTTTGTAGAAGACCTGGAAGGTAAACCAGTTAGAGAGCTGAGTGGGGTCTAGATCTAAATCACACTGGACTGTATGGAGTGTGGAGGACTTGAGTTTTTATATTGTGGGTTCTCGGAATGGCTGGAGAGTTTAAAGCAGGGAGCAGAATTCTCTGACTTGCAGAGCAGATGTGCAGACCCAGGAAATTTGTAAGTAGAGAAGGCTTGGCACATAGTAGGTGCTTAATAAACATCAGCTGTAATCACTAACAGTCGTATCGCCGGCATCTCCTATTCCATACACAACTCTCAATTCTGGGGTTTGGGGCCACGTGTGGAAGGATTTGGTATGATTCCTGGGACACGAAGTCCACCAGCCTCTCAGACGTGCTGTTGGGGAGATTCGGTCTTGACGTCATACTCACCCTGCTTGGGACAACGTGGCCTGGGCTGCGGGTCCAAGGGACCTCAGTTTCCCCAGGAGATGCCTCCCCGCCTGGCCCACAGGAAGCCCCCATTCCCTATGAGGCTCCAAGTGTTCCCCCTGACCCAGCCCCCAGGCAGCTGATCGCTCACCCTCACCCAGCCCCAAACACTCGAGTGGGTCCCTGTCTGTTAAAAATAGATTGGGGAAGAAGCGGGAACCCTCAGCCGCACCCACAGAACCCACATGCCACACCACTTTCTCGTGTCCTCACGAGCTCCAGCCGGGGGACCCTCCCGGGAGAAGCTCGGGATTTGGTGCTGGACTGCGCCAGCCCCTGGAAGTGGGCAGATGGCGGCGGAGCTGGGCGCGCCCAGGGGCCCGGTGGACGCTCAGCAGGGTGGGGCTGCAGCCCTGGCCGAGCGCTGGTGACGGAAACCGTGACTAACGGGCAAACGGACTTTCCCTCTTCTTCCCTATACTCTGAGTGGCTGCACTCCAAGGAGCCCCGTTTGCTCAGGAAGGAGACAGGACAGGAAGTGATCCGACTCCTGGGCAGGGGCTGGGGCCTGGGGACCCCTGAGGCCTGCTCGCGGCCCCGCATGGTAAGGGGCCAGGCTGCGCAGGGCCTGCTGGCACCTGGAGGTGATGGGGCATTTGTCTGAGAGTGAGTTGGGCTGCATGGGGCTGGGGAACTGGCAGAGGGGAGGTGCACTAGGTGCCCTTTTCCCTGTAATAGCGTACCACAGACTGGTACGGGAACTTGCTATCTTGCAATCCTAGAGGCTAGAAGTCTGAAATCAAGATGTCGGCAGGGTCCTGCTTCTTCCAAAGGCTCCAGGGGAGGCCCCCCACCCTGCTCTCCCAGCTTCTGGGGCCGGCCCACAATCCCGGACATTCCTCGGCTGGTGGCTCGGGTGCCTCTGTGTCCAAGAGTCCCTCTTCTTCTAAGGACACTAGTCATGTTAGATTTAGGGTCCTCCCTCATAGCTCAGTTGGGCTTCCCTAATAGCTCAGTTGGTAAAGAATCTGGCTGCAATGCAGGAGACCTGGGTTTGATTCCTGGGTTGGGAAGATCCCCTGGAGAAGGAAATGGCTACCCACTCCAATATTCTGGCCTGGAGAATTCCATGAACTGTATAGTCCATGGGGTTGCAAAGAGTCGGATACAACTAAGCAGCCTTCTTTCTTCTTCTCACCTAATAAGACCTCGTCTCACCTAATTACCTCTGGAAAGAGCTCATTTCTAAGTTAAGGTCCCATTCTAGGGTTCAAAGTGGAAGTGAAGTCGCTCAGTCATGTCCGACTCTTTGCGACCCTGTGGACTGTAGCCCACCAGGCTCCTCCGTCTATGGGATTCTCCGGGGCAAGAATTCTGGAGTCAGTTGCCATTTCCTTCTCCAGGGGATCTTCCTGACCCAGGGATCGAACCCGGGTCTTCCGCATTGGAGGCAGACGCTTTAACCTCTGAGCCACCAGGGACCTTTATTCTGGGAGGAATCTAGTCAGCCCAGGGTAAGGGGCTTCACTGGGAGCTGTTGACATGTCTAGGAGCATTTCGGTTCCATCTTCTTCCTTGGGAACCCCAAGGGGTTCAGGCTGTGACCCCTCCAATCATACTGACTGTATTGGGGTGGGTCCCATCTTAGGGGCCAGTCCACCCCCCTGGGAGTCCCTGGTCACTTCGGATCCCCAGCACATGATGCCTCTACACGTGCCCTGACTCTGCCAACTGTGTGTTCAGGCTCCCGATTCAGTCACTCAGTAAGTCAATCAACAAACGCTTTCTGAACCTCTGCCTGGCTCAGCCTGGGGGTAAAGAGACATCCTCCTGGGGCACCTGGCACAGTGAGGTGCAAAGACAGGAGCCGTCAAGGAGGAGTTGTGCCCCGGCTGGGGGTGGGCCCTTGGCTCCCAGAGTGGGGAGCATGGCTTCTGGGGACCAGACTGGGGGGAGGTGTGGAGGGAAGTGAAAGGCTGCTGACCAAGGGCCTTCTTTCTGTTCCTCGAACCACCCAGCTGGTTCCACCTCCAGCCTCCGTACTTGCAGTTCCTTCCACCTGGGCCACTCTTGTCCAGAGCCTTGTCTGGCCAGCTTCTTCTCAGGACTCAGCTCAGATGTCACCTCTTCCGAGAAGTCTTTCCTGAGCCCCACCCCCCTGCACTCTCACCCCACCCTGTCTGTCCCCACGGGCTGCCGTGCTTCCACCTCTGAGTCTTTTTAATTGATGTGTCAATTGCCGTCTCCCTGACTAGCTGGCCTGTGGAGGGGCAGAGACCCTGTCTACATCTTTCGTTGTGCTTTCTTATCCTCTGATATACTGTAAAAACCGGTGGGGTGAAATGACACGCCACCCAAGCTAACCTGGGGGCAGATGGTGCCGCAAGGGGACGCTTCATCCATTCATTCTCTCCAGTGTACTGACTGCACTGCCTGGCAGTGTGCCCTCCAGGGAGTGCAGTCATCGCTCTGGCTTGGACAGCCAGCAGGGCTGGAGCAATCATGGGGGGCCTCCAGGCAGAGGCAGTCCTTCCTCACCTGTTCTGGAAGGATGTCGGGGCAGCCCATAGGCCAGGCTGCACCCTGGTGTATCTGGGACACGATGGAAGGATGAAGCTCTGGGTAAAAATAACCACTGGCATGTCTGGCCGTGCAGTTTGGGAGCGAGCGGGGAAGAGCGCCCTTGGGATCACGTGGCCGGGATCACTGTCCCTAGGAGCTATGGCAGGCTTCTGGCTCCAGGAGTCCCCGGGCTGACAGCCCAGGTCCTGGCCCTGGTGCTGGCCCTGACCCACCACTATCCCTGTGCCCTAGGAGAAGGAGAGGAATGCACGGAGGAAGAAGAAGAAAGCCCCGGCTGCTGCCAGTGAGGAGGCCGCCTTCCCACCCGTAGTGGAGGACGAGGAGATGGAGGCGTCGGGCGTGAGTGGAAACGAAGAGGAGATGGCAGAGGAGGCAGAAGGTGAGGGTGGGCGGTGGGAGCTGACCTCTTCCAGAAATGCCTGGGTCCTGCTGAGAAGGGGCCTGGACTGCCCCAAGGGGAGAGGGTGATGATCATGGTGGTGATGGTGACGATGGTGGTGATGATGTCAGTGATGGTGATAGTGATGATGACGGTGATCATGGTGATGATGGTGATGTTTGACGATGGTGGTGATGGTGATGACGACGATGATGGTGATGGTGACGGTGGTGGTGATGGTGACGATGATGGTGATGATGTCAGTGATGGTGATAGTGATGATGATGATGATCATGGTGATGATGGTGATGTTTGACAATGGTGGTGATGGTGATGGTGATGATGGTGATGGTGACGGTGGTGGTGATGTCAGTGATGCTGATGGTGATGATGGTGATGTTTGATGATGGTGGTGATGGTAGTGATCATGGTGATGATGGTGATGTTTGATGATGGTGGTGATGGTGATGACGACGATGATGGTGATGGTGACGGTGGTGATGATGGTGACGATGATGGTGATGATGTCAGTGATGGTGACAGTGATGATGATGATGATGATCATGGTGATGTTTGACAGTGATGGTGATGGTAATGATCATGGTGACGATGGCGTTGACAGTGGCAACAATAATCATGGTAATCTGCCTCTCTGCACTCACAGGACACTTGTTCATTCAATCCTCCTGCCCCCTATGAGTTCAGTCTTGGTGACCTTATGCATTCAGGACATATCCAGTTCTGGTGACACCTGTTATCTTGCCAGCATATCTGGTGTCACATTTTAGGGAAAAAAATGTTTATTGTTTATTTTTGAAAATAGGTGGTTTTTTTTTTTAATCACACCACATAGCACGTGGGATCTTAGCTCTCTGACCAGAAATCAAACCTGTGCCCCTTGCAGTGGAAACATGGAGTCTTAACCACCGGACCACCAGAGAAGTCCATAAAAATAGTTTTCTGACCTGAACCATTATTTTATACTCCAGTATTCTTGCCTGGAGAATCCCATGGACAGAGGAGTCTGGTGGACTACAGTCCATGGGGTTGCATTAGAGTCAGGAAACGACTGAGCGACTAATATACATTATTTTTTGACCAGTGTAAGCAGAACCAATACCGTTGGTCGATAGGTATTCAAAAGTTATGTAATTATGCTTCATTTTGCTCCCAAGTGTCCAAATTTCGATGGTAAACTGCACAGCCCCCAGCTTTCTGCCTGGGGGCACTGAGGCTGGGGGCAGTTGCATAAGGTACCCCAGAGGTGCATCGTCGGCCTGGATCTTAGATGAATTCTGCCACCTGGTGAGGGCTGCTAAAGAGAGAGTGAGAATTAATATTTAAATTTTGCTCTTGGTTCTGATCACTTCTCAAAAGGAGGATTTCGACTACATGAGATGGTCACTCAGCTTCAGAGCCTAGCCCCCGTGTAACACCTGGCTCCGCTATGCAAATAGCATTTATAAATGTGGAAGATACACCAGGCTGCCCAAGGGCAGGCCTGCGTCCCTGGTCACTGATTACTCTGCCTTTGGCCCCCAGCCCTCTCCCTTTTACTTCGTCTACACCAGTCCCTCAAGGCATAACAGCTCTGAAGACCCCACACACAACACCCCTGAAGACCCCCCCTCCCTGCTTTGCTAAATGTGTCTGCTTCTCCTTCTGCCATCCCGCCCACCAGAACTCCCCAGCGGGGCCTCATGTTCTTGGTGAAGGCACCCTCCTCTCCTCCCATCCCGTCTCCTGCCCAGGTTTCCCTCCTCTCGCTCCTATCTGCCTGCCCCTGCATTTAAACTCCCAAACTTCTGCCAGTGTGTGCAAGGAAGGTGTGAATCACCCCCGGCTCTGTAAGCAAGACATGCAAATAAATCCAAGTTGTGCCAGCCTGCAGTGTATTCACCAGTCTGAATCCTACTTCCAGGTTGAAAATGAAGAATCGGCCCATTTGGTTGTTGTTATCATGTTGGGGGTGACCTGGGGTGCTGAGTCTGGCCTCCTCCTCAGCCCTGGGTCTCTCCAGCCCAGGTTGGCTAGAGGCCTGACCAGTTTCTGATGGAAGGCTCCAAATCCCTCAGGTCCTTGAATTCTGAGTCCTGGGTCTGTAACCAGGAAAAGGGAACCTGGGGAGCAAGAACGCACTCTTCTCTTTAAATATCCTCCCGGCTGTGTGTGGGCAGGATGCAGCCTTGGTGGGAAAGTTAAAGGAAGCCAGACTTTGGCTCGGCATTAAAAGCAGAACAGATGCTGCCCAGTTAGAGAATTTTGAGGTAGTGAGTTCTCTGTCCCCTGTAGGGTTCACCCTCCCTATCAAGGATGGGAGAGGGGCATTCTTGGCTGGCCTGCTGAACTCAGGGCTTCTGTGACCACCTGGTGGCCCCGAGCACATCAAAGGAGGCAGTTGAGAAGATTCTGCCCAAAGGCACTGGGTGATGGTCCCATCTTACAGATGAGGAAACAGAGGCCTCATGTGGGGAAGGAGAGGAGAATTACTCACACAGGGTGTCATGTAGCTGGTAGAGTTGGAATCTGCCAATCAGACTGGCATTTGCTGTGTAAACCTGTCCCTTGTGACCAGGATAGGGGAGGGGAGGTAGATCCCAGGTTAGGGCCTCAGGTCTTTCCAATGGAACTGTCTAGAATATCCCACCAGCCCCAACAGCACCACAGACCCCTCCAAGGTGTAGGCAGCAAGGGCCTTGTATCCAGGCTGGAGATGAGTCCAGGGGATGGAGAAGTGATCCATTTGACCCTGTAGTTTCTCCAATAAAGACTGTGGTTGTAATAAGAGCATCAGCCTTGAATTATGCCCTTTAATCGTCACAACAGCCCAATGAGTGCTGTTGTCACCCCATTTTATAGACAAGGACTCTGAGACACAGGGAAGTTATCCAAGGAAGCTAGTTGGCCTGTTTGGGGACCAGGATTTAAACTTGTCAGAAATACTGATTCTTGGGCCCCACCTGGACCTACTGAGTGAGGAATGTTTTGGGGGTGGGCCTAGCTGAGTCTTCACAGCCCTCAGGCACGCTCATGCCTGAGAATCCCTGACAGAGATAAGCTGCTGGATAAGAGAGAGAGCCAGGCATAAACCACTCATTTTATAGATAAATGCACAGACTCTGGGACTAAGCCATTTGTCCAGAGGACCTCAGTGCTGGCCCCCTTCGTCCTGTAGTGTGACGATGTGGAAGGAGGGAGTGACATTGCTGGAGTCAGAAGACAGGGTCAGGAACCCTGTGGTTAGGGATACAGGATGCTGGGGTCAACCCTCTCCTGCCCCCATGCAGTGTGGCCTGGGACAAGTGACTCAGCCTCTCTGTTTCCTCATCTGCAAAGCAGAGTGGTGATGATCGTCTCTAACTTAGAGGTGATTGAGGATGAGTTGTGTGTGTTGAAGAGCTTTGCCCAGAGCCCAACACCCACAGAGCAAGCCTGTGTTGCTGCTGTTGGGATGGTCATTTCTGGGAGGAGTGGCCTTTGCTCTGGGCCTTAAGGCAAGAGATGGGAGACGTGGGAGTCTGGGGGCAGTAAAGGCTGAAGGAAGTGTTTTTGCAGGGCACTGGCAGCCCCTGTTGGCCTGGCTCCGTGCCTGAGGGGTGAGATGGGGCCGGGTAGCCCCAAAGGCCTCTCCCTCCAGCCCTGCCCCACTCTGAGACCAGCACCCCACCCCGAGGACCCTGGAGCTGGGAACCAGAGAAGGCCAGTGACTTGTCCAAGGACACCCAGGAGTGTTCTGGGCTGCGGGCTTTTGGGACAGGGTTGTAGGTCCTCCCTGCCTGCCTGGCCCCAGATCCTCTTCTCTCCCCACCTGCTCCTTATGCCACCTCGCTTCTAACCCTTCTCTCACTTCCTTCCAGCCTTACACGCCTCTGGGAACGAGGTCCCCAGAGGGGAATGCAGTGGCCCAGGTACGAATGTGGCCAGCTGGCCTGGGGGGGTGGGGGTAGGGCCAGGCCGGGGTGGGGGGCACCCCCAGGTCCCCTGTTGTCTATGAGGGGCCCCACCTCTGTGAGCGCACCACTGCTGGTGCCACCGCCGCCTCTGTCCCCCCTCCTCAGTGCAGTGTCTGTTCCCCATGCTGTTCCTGGCTCGCACCTGCAGATCAGTGCACTTGACTCCACTGTTCCGTTGATTTCTTACTAGTGTGTTCACCTGTGACTCTTACCCACTTCTGTTTCCCTTACAGCAGGTGTCGGGGAGGGAGGTTTCAAATGTCCCCATTCTGTAGAAAGTGAGGAAAACTGAAACCCAAAGAGGACAGGAGTCATGGTTAAGGCTAAGGAGCCAGGTCTGGAGCTGAGGTCCCCTTTCCCTTCATCTGTGCACATTGTCTTTTGATCAGCACTTATTGTGCACCTGCTGCATACCAGCCCTATGGACAGTGGCCAGGGGCTGTAGTTGGTGTGGAGCTTCTCCCCGTGAGCTCCTCCAGGTTCACTGGCCGCATTTCATGAGGACGACAGTGATAACACAACAGCAAACAGTTGCCAGGTGTCACCCTGTGTGCCACAACCCCTGTGAGGTGGGAACTGTTCTCCCCACTCTACAGATGGGGAAAGTGAGGCCGGGAGGTCACTGTGTCAGCAGGGCCAGAGCCAGGGCTGCAGCTCCAGTGAGAACAAGGAGACCCCAGAGCAAAAGCTTGCACCCCTCGCTGCCCCTAGCCTGGCTCCGTAGGGCGCTGGCCACCCACCCAGCCACTCCGGGGATCGGAAGTTAACAGGTCCTGGGCTCCTCCAGGGTCAGCAGGTGGAGAGGGCGGCCAGAGGAGGACAGGCCTGGGAGGGGCTAGGCGGGCTGCCCAGGCGTGTAGGTGCCTCGGGGCTGTTTGGTGTCCAGGGATGGGACCGCGGTCCCCTGAACTCCTACCCAGAGCCAGGCTGCACGGTCTGGGTCATTGGGTGGTGGGGGGAGCGTGGGCAGGGCCCCACCTGTCTCGACCCTGAGCCTCCCCCACACCACTCACCCCATCTTTGCTCTCTCCCCGCAGCCGCCGTCAACAACAGCTCCGACACCGAGAGCGTCCCCTCACCCCGCACTGAGGCCGCCAAGGACACGGGGCAGAATGGGCCCAAGCCCCCGCCCGCCCCGGGCACGGATGCGCCACCTCCCGAGCCACCCACCCCGCCGCCCGAGGACGCCCCGGCCCCCACCGAGCCCGCCCCGGCCCCCGAAGCCACCAGCCCGCCCACACCCCCGCCAGCCCCCCAGTCGCCCACCACGCCCCCTGCCGTGGTCCCCAAGGAGGAGAAGGAGGAAGAGGCCACAGCCGCCCCCTCAACCGAGGAGGGGGAGGAGCAGAAGCCCCCCGTGGCCCCAGAGCTGGCGGCCGACGTGGGCAAGGCCAAGACGGAGGAGCCGGGCGAGGTGCACCCCGCGGAACCCATCAAGACTGAGTGCGAGGAGGAGGCCGCCGGAGAGGGGCCCGACAAGGTGAAGGCGGGCCCGGAGGCTGCGGTGGAGGCCGCGCCCGAGGGGGTGCTCAAGGTGGAGAAGAAGGAGGCCAGCAGCTCTGGGGGCAAAGGCCCGGCGGCCAAGGGCTCGGGCGCCCCGCAGGACAGTGACTCCAGCGCGACCTGCAGTGCTGACGAGGTGGACGAGCCCGAGGGCGGCGACAAGAACAGGTGAGGGCGCCGGCTACGTCGTCTCCTTCTGTACCTGCTCAGTGAGCGTCACCCGTGTACCGAGACCACGGCACACGAGGCTGATTCCTCGCCTGCCCTCGGAGGAAGAGGGGCCGCCACTAAGTGTTCTCTGTCAGGCAGGAGTTCCAGTGTTGGGACAGGGCAGCATCGATGGGGTTGGTTTCCCCTTAGCGGTGGCCTCTGAGCTGAGTCTGGGTGGGGAGAAGTAGGGTAACAGTGGTCATGGAATAGCTTCCAGAGCTGTCACCACCAAGGGCCACCCCAGAGTCAAGGCATCGGCAGGGCCACTCCCCCTGAAGGCTCCTTCCTGCCTCCTCCAGCCTCTGGTGGTGCCGGCCATCCTTGACTTGTAGATGCATCACTTTGTGGTCCCGTGACATTCTCTGCACGTGTCCCTGTGCCCACATTTCCCTTTGGCCGTAAGAATGTCGGTCCTTGGATGAGGGTCCACCCTTAGGACCTCCTCTTAACTGCATCACATTTGCAAAGAGCCTATTTCCAAAGAAGTTCACATAGTTCTACCCTCAACACGGTGGGCCCAGCAAGTGCAGAGGCAGGGTGCGGGACTGAGCCTGCACGATTTCAGCAGACCAGCCCGCCTTGCGGGGCCTCCGGGCTGGTTGGGTGGCTGCATTTTGTTCTCAGGACAATGAGACCTCCACAGCTTGTGCCTGAGACTTGGGGTGTGTCTCAGGCTCTGAAACTTGCCAGCGGTGTGAGGAGGGAGATTTAATGGGGGGCCGGAGGAGCAGAGGGATGCGCTTTGTGAGGCGGCCTTGGGGGTGTCCTGTGGCTGGTGAGGCTGGTGGCGGTGGACGTGGGGGCAAGTGGCAGATTCCCGGGATCCTGGCTGATTCATCTTCTGCCCACTGAGGGTCCCCGAGACCCCAGCCAGAGTGGAAGCCGGCAGGCCCCACTCAGGGCCCAACATGGGCAGCAAAGGGCAGGGCTGCGGAGAGCCACGCCCGCCTGCATCTGGGCGGCTTAAGGAATTGTTTTCTCGTGAGGCGGGCCGGTCATTTTTATTTTGACTGAAAACAGTGCAGTCTGTTTTCGCTCCTTTCACGTCTCTCGGAAAAGTTCTGGGCAGCGTGAGAGGGAGGAAAATCTGACTTTCAAATCCGACTGGTTCACTGGGAGCCGTTTCCTCTGCGCCGTGATTCACCTTGGGGCATGCGAAGATGGCAAGTGCTAGAACGTTTCATGTGAAAACCGGACTTGGTCAGAGCTCGCTGGGTCCCCACCTGTTCGGTGAGCTACCTTTGGTCCCTGGCAGGACCCTCAGCCCTCTTGTATGGCTCTTGGATAAGCAGAGGTCTGGCCAGCAGGTTTCTGGGGGCCCGGAGGTCCTGAGTTTCCTGCCCAGTGGGTGCAGCTTGGAAAACAAGAGTTCACAGCGGCCCGATCTGCCGGGGAGGGCCCTGGGCCAGAGTCTCGCTCTTTGTGCCTGGGTAATGGGGTCAGGGTGGGCGGCTCCCCACCCAACTCCTGCTGGCCGCAGAGACAGAGTCATGGAAACACACGTTTCTGCTCTTAGCGGGAAGAACGTTGAGCTCATGGGACAGCCATGCTGATAAGCGGCCTCCTGGAGCTGTGTTTTGGGTACACATGGCCTGCCTGGGCTGGCCAGCTCGGAGGGTTGGCCTGGGTCCCAACAGTTTCTCCCTGGACCTCTCGGGCCAGGCCTGAAGCCCCGCAGCCTACTTTCAGCCTCTCCCCCAACAACCTCAGCCCCACCCAGGGACGTGTCCTTCTCTCCCCCAGCTGGGTCTGGCTCCTGTCCACTCTTCCTGCCTGAGCGTCCAGCCTTCAGTCCCTTGGGAGCAGGAGCCCTGGGCTGGGAGTCAGGACACCTGGTTTGTCACGCCCTCTGTGACCGAGGCCAGTCCCCCGCCTTTAGGGTGAGGCTGGACTCAGGCCAGCCTCCTGACCTCTTCCTGGCTGGCAGTCCGCCACCCCTCCCTCCTGCCCCGGCTGTGGCCGCACAGGGCCAGGCGGGCGCCGGAGGACGCAGGCGAGATGCGTCAGAGTGCGCCCTGGCAGCCAGCACCACCCCCCACTGCCCCAGAGAGATCGGTGGGCGACCCCAGGTCCTGGCCCTCTGCCCACAGCCCTGCCTCCCGCCTGGCAGTCTCAGCGCAGTGCACTGGGCGTCCCTGGACAAGACACAAGATGCATTGCGTTCTGGCCCGTGCCCGTACGGCTTTGGGAGAGAAAATCATATCCTGCTTTTTACTCTCCATTGCTTTCTGCCAGACAGCTCTGCCTGGGAGTTTTCTTGGCCAGCGGCCAGAGATAGTGGCTTTGATTGCAGAGCCTTGAGCTCGCCTGCCCCAGCCTGTTCCGTTTCCCAGAGACAGTGCTGGGCACTTTCTGGCAGGGCTGGGCCTTCAGAAGTGCCTTGCCCTGGACCTCAGGTTTTTCACCCACAAGACGGGCGTGGGTATCCCTGCTTACGGGCTGCTTGGGAGGATAATGGAGTTCCAAGCCCATGGTAAGATGCTCAATGAAAAGAGTTGCTCCCTTCCTTTGGAACTGCTTCAGGAGCCCCCAAAGTTCATTCCACGAGGAGGTTGGAATGTAGTCGCTTCCGCTGAGCCCCTGGAATTTCAAAAGAATGTAACAGCAATTTCTCCTTTATTTCTCTATTCCATAAATGATTAACTAGGCACTGGGGTGTGCCAGGTACCATCCTGGACTCAAGGGGAGCAGCGACAAATGAGGTCCTGGCTCCAGGGAGCTTACATTTCACTGGGAGCGACTCATACGGAATTGGAACAGCAGTGGAAGAAAGGGAATGCTGGTGTGATGAGGGCATGAGGGAGAGATTGGTCATGGGGGGAGTGTGAGGGGCAGTCAGGGAGACCTGCCTGAGGAGGTGACATTGAAGGATGATGGGAACACAGACTATGAGGCGTGGAGGGAAAGTCGGCAGAGAGAACAGCCAGTGCAAGGATCCTATGGCCTCACGAGATTATGTTCTGTAAACGGCAAAGAGGCCTGTGGCAGAGAGCGGAGCGAGTGAGGGAAGGAGGAGAGGGCCTGAGGGGAGGTCACAGAGGTGGGCAGAGTCCTGGCTCTACCTGGCCCCACAGGGCCCCGGGGGTTAAGGCGAGGAGTGGGGTTTTATCTTGGGGGCATGGGAGACCAGCATGACCATGCCTTTGTGTATCTTCATGATCCTGCCTTCCCAGCCCCAACTTGGCAGCCGGGATTATCCCAGCCCAGCGGTAATGAGGAATCTGGGGAGGGGGCTCAGCAGAGAAGGGACATACTGTTGCAGACCCAGAGTCCCCTGGGGCCCTGTGCCCTCCCCAGCCCTGGCCTTCCGGGGTGGGAAGAAAACCCACAGGGATGAGAAGATGCCCAGGGCGCTCAGCACTGGACGTTGTCATCACGGCTTCCTGTGCCTTCCCGTGTCCTACCCACAGGACAGTCACTGGAGGGAGCGACTTTTCTCATACCCATTTCACAGATGAGGAAACTGAGTGAGGCACAGTCGGTCAAGTGATCCGGCCGGTGGTGGGATTTGAACTGGGAGGTGGAGTCTTGAACTTCAGGGTTAAGGGGCAGGGCCCCGGCTGCTCCCAGCCGAGTTGCCGGCTTCCCCCGCCACCCAGCTTCCCCCCAACCCCCGCCCCCACCCCTCCCGGCCCAGGTCACGTGCACAGTGCCAGGCTCCGAGAGCCCCTACCCTGCCCCGGTCTCTGCGAGGAAAATAAACGCCCTGTCTTCCGAGAAAACAAAGGAGAGAGAACAGAGGGAGGGCGACACACTGAGGAGAGCTCCTGGAGGTGGTGGCTCCTGCTGCTGCGGAGGTGGGATGAGGCAGTTCGCGGGCCACGTGAGCGCCAGGCATCTTCCCGCCCTTCGGGGTGGTGGGGAGGCTCAGGCCCCTCGGGCTTGTTGAAGATCAGGATTCAGGCCCTTGCTCTCGGCTGCTCTCTTTACAGTGAGCGGTCAGGCTGCTCTCATCTGGTCAACTGTGCAGTGCGGTGCCCGTGGCTGCAGCCCCCGCTGAGCTCTTGCCTCCCCGGGTGGGGTCGGGGGGACTCAGGAGAGAGGGGTCTGGGCGTCCATGCACACCCCCAGCTGGTGCCTGCTGAGGGCATTTGAGGGTGATCCCTGCTCCCCTCCAATCTGCCTGCCCCCTGCCTGGACAGGGAGCCACAGGGAAACCAGGGCAGGACAAAGGCCCTAGATCACTGACAATCAGAGTGAGACACACACTTGGCTTTTTATTTGAGTCATAAAAGCATATTTTGTGTCCCTACAAAATTATATTTACATAGATATAAAAGTTTATATTTTAACTTTAAAATTTGCATTTTTAAATATTTTATACAGTAGATAATAGTATAGCATTATTCCTTTATTGTTTATTGAAACAATATACTTAATATATCAAACCCTTGATTTTGTGGCCAGCAAGGAGTATGTTCTTTATCTTTTCCTTGTAACAGCTTTACTGAGACATAATTCACAAGCCATACAATTCAGCCATTGAAGTGTGATTTTTTTAGTACATTCACAGAGTTATGTAGTCATCACTGTTTAATTCCAGCATATTGTCAACTACCCCCAAAAGAATCCCCAGGCCATTAGCAGTCAGTCCTTATCCCCCTCCCCCCAGCCCCTGGTACCCACTCATCTTATCTTCTGTGTCTGTGGATTTGCCTCTTATGGGAATTTCATGTAAATGGAATCGTGCAGTACGTGGCCTTTTGCAACCGGCTTCTTGCCTCAGCATCATGCTTCTGAGGTTCATCCAAGTTGTAGCCTGGAGTCATTCTTTTTGGCTAAGTAATATTCCACTGCATGGACATACCACATTTTGCTTATCCATTTCACCTGGTTTTGTCCATGGCGGTTGCTTCCACCTTTTGGCTTTTGCAGATCGTGGCTGCTATGATCTTTCGTGAACGGTTGGTGTGTGGGCGTGTGTGTGTGTCTACTCTCACGAGTGTAAGCCCAGCAGTGCAAGTGCTGGGCCCTAAAGTGACTCTAATGCACTTCCTGAGGAAATGCCGGAGCATTTTCCAGAAGGGCTGCAGTGTATTCACTCTTAAGTTTACAAATACTAGTTGATTGAAGCAGACAGTGATAATTAGTTGCAAGAGGAGGGGCGCGAGGCTGGGATGGTGACATTTGAAGCCGGCAGTGAGGAGTACAGGACAAGTGAGAGCATGGGTTCTTGGACCTGGTCAGGGTGCTTTGGCCCAAGGGTAGTGGGCAAAACGAGGCTGGGCTTGGGTCTCTGGGGGAGCGAAGGTGGGCAGCCACAGAGGAGAGGCCTCCGGTGGTCCTAGGAGCCTGAGCAGGATCTGGAGAGGTCAAGAGAGGTGAGGACGGCAGGGAGGGTGAGCTGGTCAGGAGGACTGTGAAGCCCAGCTGAGCATGAAGTCAGTCTGACCTCGGAGCCCGGCGCCACTTGCATGCCATGGGCAGCCCCAGGGGGTGTTGCCGAGACTGTCTCTGCTCAACTGAGCGTGTGGCAGATGTGGGCAGGGGGTCAGCGCCCGAGGGACTGGCTTGTCACGGGCTGCGGTCCCATCACTGCAGAGAGCAGGGGGCCCATTGGCTGCACATCACGCGTCTGTCCTGCATGCTGGCGGGAAGGCATGTGATCCACTCTTGCATCCGGCAGCCAGCTCTGGGTGGTGTGAGCTGCACCCTGGCTGTCACGGATCTTACCTGGAAGATCTGCATATGGCATCTGCACAGACCTGCAACGGTCTGCACATGGCATCAGCCAGGATGGTCATGGCACATGCTAGGGGCTGTGCCCACAGGACCCTCAGGCTTTGCTGACCTGACTTGTGAATCTCCCTCCTGGCTGAATCCAGCCCATGGCCAGTGCCTTGTGTGTGCACACTGTTTGATTCCCCAGGCCTGCTGTGTATTCAGCGAGTGGTGGTCCCAGGTGGGACTCGAGAGCTGGGCAGGAACCCAGCAGCCCTAGTGTGGAGGTGAGGGGCTCTGAGGCTGGGGCTCTGAGCTTCTGCCCTCGAGACCTCGTGCCAGCTGGTGAACCAGACGGGGCTTGTGGCGTGGCACCGGGCCAGGGCTGTTGTGTCCTGGAAATCCCTGAAGACGTCTTGAGGAGGGGACACTGGTGATCAGCTCTGGAGCCATGCCCCAGGGCAGCCTCGGCCCCGGGCACCCAAGCCACTGCAGCAGCTCTACCCTGGGGTGACCCCAGCCCTGGCAGCCCACACACACACACACATACACACACACACACACCAGGTTGCTCACACACACACACACACACACACACACACACCAGGTTGCTGCCCTGGCAGCCCACACACACACACACACACACACACACACACACACACACACACACACACACACACACACCAGGTTGCTGCCCTGTTCTGCATGTCAGCAGCAGACAGACGTGACCTTGCTTTAGAGGACAAGCTACCTGCAGGCCCAGCTCAGCACCACAGCCCCACTTATGGCTGCAGGGCAGGTGATGTACACGCTGACCCTGTGCCGGCAGAGCCTACGCCCGCCTGGTATGCGGGTGAGATTCCGGTTAGCCACACATTCTGGTTGAGTGGGAGGGCACCCCAGTCCTCATTTCCAGTAAGCAGGGTCCACTCAGCACCATACCCCAGACCCCTACCCTGGGGCCTGAGCCTCTCATACTTGGATGATGAGTCATCTCCCTGAATCTCTTAAGCTTCCCAAGCCTTAATCAGGTTGATTCTTGGGTTTCCCAGCAGCTTCCCAAGGACCGAGCGTGGTGTGGGCCCTGAGTATGGGCTTCTCTGGGACTTTCCTTGCCCTGGGCCATCTTGGGAGCATTTGATCCTCTGGGCTGGGGTGGGAGGGGTCTTGGTTCCTTGCATGGAACAGAGGAGGGAGGGCAAAGCCCCCATCCCGACCCCAGGTCTCCCCAGCCCTGGATGTTCGCCTCCCTCTGGCAGCCCCCCCACTCCCCCGCCCCAGCCACATCATCCAGGCAGGAGCCAGGAGAGGCTGTGAGCCCGTGGGCCTGACGCTGGTCTCCCCGTCCCCCCCACCCCCCCCAACCCCATGCCCGCCCACCGCCAGGCTCCTGTCGCCGCGGCCCAGCCTCCTCACCCCGACCAGCGACGCCAGGACCCACGCCTCGCCCCAGAAGCCGCTGGACCTGAAACAGCTGAAGCAGCGGGCAGCTGCCATCCCCCCGATCGTGAGTCCTGGGCCCCCCTCCCATGGCCAGGACCCCTATCTAGCCCGGCCGCCCAGAGACCCCGTGACCCTCACTTCCTGGTGGGGAGACAATAAATCAGGCTGATCACAGACAAGGGAGGTGGAGGCCCGGCACCTGCAGCCCCCCCTCTTCCCACCGCCTCCTGTTTCCTGTAGAAATCCCCATGGAGACAGGCAGGAACAGTAGGGGGGCCGGGGGGCCCCCAAAGTACCCGGCCTGCAGATCTCCTCCTTCTGGCTTCCCAGCCTGGCAGCTCTCACCCCACCACCCCCGCCTGCCGAGGGTTCTCCAGAGCCCCCCAGACCAGGCAGGAAGCCCCCCACTGTCACAGCACCTCAGAAAGGAAGGCAGGGCCCCACCAGTTAACTTAAGACCCTCTACAGGGTTTGGGGGGTTGTCCAGAAGATTCTCCAGGCCAAGCAGGAGGACCCTCAGAGGGGCCCCTAATTGTAACGGCTCAGTCATTGGTGGTGCTAGTGGTAAAGAACCTGTCTGCCAATGCAGGAGACGTAAGAGATGCGGGTTCAATCCCTGGGTTGGGAAGATCCCCTGGAGGAGGGCATGGTAACCCACTCCAGTATTCTTGCCTGGGAAATCCCATGGACAGAGGAGCCTGGCGGGCTCCAGTCCGTAGGGTAGCCTAGAGTTGGACACGACTGAAGTGACTTGGCACCCTCACATAGTCATTGCCCTCTCCCAGGACATGAGCCTGGCCTTCCAGTGCACCTGGGGGCTGTGGGCTGAAAGACTCCGAGCTGACCAGGGCTTTTTAAGTGAGGGGTACAAGGAGTGCCAGGCTGTGCTGCCTGTTCCCCACAGCCGGGCACTGTCCCATTTGTCAGCTCTGATCTCTCTGAGACCCCAAGAAATTTGGGGAAGGGAGAAGGGGCTAAGGGCAGGGTAATGAGGGCTCCCCATCCACAGCCAGGCGCCCGGGATGCTGGGCACACCCCCTACACTTGGCACAAAGCCCTACCCTCCTGGCCCTCAAGCCGTGTGCTCTTAGGTATGTTGCTACCTCTCCTTGGCCTCAGCTTCGAGGCTGGTCACACGCAGGGGGCCTGGAAGGCTTTCCCTGATCTCTGGGACCTGCAAACAGCCTGTAAAGACGCTCCCTCCTCCTGGCTTTCCCCCAGCAGGTCACCAAAGTCCACGAGCCGCCCCGGGAGGAAGCAGCTCCCCCTAAGCCAGCTCCCCCTGCCCCCCCACCATCGCAGCACCTGCAACCGGAGAGTGACACCCCCCAGCCGCCCAGCAGCAGTCCTCGAGGCAAAAGCAGGAGTCCTGCGCCTCCTGCCGAGAAGGAGGGTAAGTGTGTGTCAGCGGCTGAGGGAGTCAGAGGGAGAGGGGGCCTGATGGGCGGGAATAAGGGGCCTTTTGTGTATGCCGAGCAGCTGTTTCCAACTCCATGGCCGTGGTGGCAGGACAGGCCAAGTTAATGAGTGAAACACTTGGGAGTCAGGCAGTAGAGGGTGGTGGGGACTGCAGCAAATTGGAGAACTCATGCTCTTTCTGAAGTGGGCTCACACTGGCCTCAGCCAAGAGTCACCATGTGGCAATTCAGGCCTGGGATTGTGGGTTGTTCTTTCAGAGAAGCTAGAAATCCATCTTTTCATGTGAAATCTTCGAGTTTCTCAACATTGGCTACTTCTCAAAATTTCCACAAGCTTTGTGCGTATACGAAAACACGTCTGTGGCTGTTTCTGATTCCATGTGATTCAGTCCACACGTGAGCTTCTAGAACCCTGAGGCTCAGCGCCAGCTGGCAACGGCTCTGGGCCTGGGCAGGAAGCATTGCCGTCTCCAGCTTTCACCCTGACCTTATTCCAGGCCGAGGTCACTGGGTTCACTGGGGAGCCAGTGAGCGATTCCCCGAGCAGCTGTGTTGCAGCAACTGCCCGGGGCGTGCTTTACTGTCACCACGTGAAGTTCAAGGTCAGGAGACAGGTGGGGTCTGGTTTCTTGTTCTCTGGATCTTCTATCTCTGCCCCACTCCCCACCAGCCCCAAGAAGTCTCAAGCCTGTATCCCTAAGGGACACCCATCCCAGATCAGCCTGTCATAACACAGGCACTGGGGGCTGACCCCCTCCCCAGAGGCTCCCCCCATGCTGTGCTGGCCAAGGCTCCTGAAGGCTGCTCTAGGGGTCTGAGGGTAGCAGGACCCCAGGCCACCCTCCCTGTCCAACACGGCCAGGGATAGACTCGGGCGGCCAGGGCCATCTGCGCCCGCACCTTGAGCAACTTCTGGTATGGCATCTTGCCTTCTCTAGAAAGTCAGGCTGGCCCTCGGCCATGGGCCTCCCTGAGGGTGGTGCTGTGTGTCTGAGGCCAAAAGCAGGGCTGTCCCTAAAGGAGGCCAACTCCACATGTCACGAGTGATAGGGGTCTGCCAGACTCTCCCCGGCTAATCGGCCGACCCCCGACCTGTCTCCCTGCGGCTACCTTCACCTGCCACAGGAAGTCTCAGATGCCACCCACGCAGACGGGGACGCATCCATCCAGCGTGTGGCCAGGGGGTCAGGACACGTGTTGAACACCCACCACTGCCAAGCACTACCCATGGGTAGTGGGGGTCTGGCAGTGAGTAGGATGAACTTCCTGCTCCGGGCAGCCGCCCTTTTTGTGAATGAGAGTATGTTAAGCAGGGGAACACGTGAGGAAGCAAGATGACCTCAGGGTAGTTCACGGAACGAATGACACAAAATGGGCTGAGTGACGAGGGGCTCAGAGAAAGGGGTCTCTGAGACCAGGAGAAGGCAGTGGTGGGAAGATCTGGGGGAAGGGCATTCCAGGCACAGGGAACAGCATGTGCAAAGGCCCTGGGGTAGGAACAAGCTTGCTGTGTCGGCGGAGCTGCCAAGAGGTCATGGTGGCTGGGGAGAGGGGAGGGGAGGATGGGGGCCAGATTGTGTAGGGCCTTGTAGGCTATGGTGCTATGGACATTTGGTCTTGGGTGCAGGGAAAAAAAGCCTTTGCAAGAGGAATTTTCAGGGGGGGGTGTGTTGGGGACTGAGAAGAGGTCAGGCTATCTGGTTTCTATTTTGGAAAGATCTCTTTTTCTCTGTCCATTGTTGGGAAGAAAGGGCTACAGGGAGTTGTGGGCAGATGGAGGAGGGCACAGTGC
Organism: Dama dama; assembly: GCF_033118175.1. Taxonomy (NCBI): domain Eukaryota; kingdom Metazoa; phylum Chordata; class Mammalia; order Artiodactyla; family Cervidae; genus Dama; species Dama dama. The sequence goes on along the minus strand of NC_083685.1, from coordinate 21,330,955 downwards.
TGTTCCCGCCAGCTGTGGTGACAGTCTGGACTATATGGGTGACCCTGGAGATGGAAGGAAGGTGGGGGGGGGGCAGTGCTTGGGATTTTGTTTCAGAGGCAAAGCCAGTGGGACCCGCTGATGAACCTGAGTGTGGGGTTGAAAGCAGGGTGTCAGCCACCTCCTGGGACCCTGCCGGTCACCCATGCTGGGCACGAGACTCCCCATGGTGGGGGTGTGGTTTGCTGGGCAAGAGTGTAGTGTGAGACATGGGGTATGGTCTGGAAGGACATTCGAGGGCTGGGGCACTAGCCCAGGGCAGGGTAGCCGCATAGCAACGACAGGGGCCCACACAGCCTTGGCCAGCGCCAGATCTGAGCCAGGCCAGGCTGCGCTTGGGTGGCTGGACACCGCACAGGGCCAGGCAGAGCCTGCTGGGACGGGTCACAGGCCCTGTCCTGGCAGAAGGTGAGCCACCACCCCCCTGGTTTCTGAGTCTGGCGTTCGGCCCGTTGGCACAGCGGAGGGCCGCGCCATTTCCTGGAATCGCTCGGCGGCACCAGAGACTGTGCACCTGGCGTCGGGTATGCGGCCAGCACCCTTAGGCACATGCGTGAACTTGACACCCAGCGCGACCTAGCTCTGGTCTCTCCTGGCTCCGCCCACCCCTCGGGCTCCCCGGGCCCAGCTGGAGGAACAGGTTGTCTCTCCAGGCTCTCAGCCACCCGCCCAGCCTGGCCCCGGGCTCAAGTTTCCCTTCCAGCACCGGAGGCCTCCCGCCGCCTCCCACCACAGCCACGGCTGAGCTGGAGAGAGCAGCCCGGGTGCGCACAGGGTCGGGTCGCTGGATGAACACCGTCCAGGGCATTTGGGGATTTTTCTGGGCCCGGTGCAGGCCCTAGAGAGGTGCTCCTTTAGAGGAGATTGAGTGTGAGAACCCCTACCTGGATTACTGCCCGCATGTGTGACCCCCCTCCTGCAGGCTACCCCTGCCAGCAGGCACATAGGTCCGGGGGGAGCTCTGTCTCTCCCAGGAGAGACGCGGAGGGGGTACAGCACGCACAGCCTCCACCCCACCTGCCAGGCCCACAGCGGGCACCTCTCATCGCTGCCAACATGCTTCTGCTCGCCCAGCTGGGTCTTAAGAGCCTCCTCCCTTCGTCATCTGGAGGTGGCACCAGGGAGGACACCTGCCTGCCGTTCCCATCCCAGGCCCGGTGTTCCCAAGTTGTTAGCAGCTGGTTACTCTCTGGTCCCCCCACCCCCACCCCCCAGCTCCCATGGGTCCTCCAGCCTAACACCAAATCTCAAGGGAGAGGTTCGGTGCTTAGGGCCGATTTCAGCAGCGAGAGGCCACAGGAGAGCACCGTGAAGACGGCCATGCCTTTTGCCGTGTCTGCAGACAGTCCTCAGGCCTGAGAATCCAGGGTCAATCATTGCTCCTCTTGTGGTGCTCAGCGTGTGTTGCGAAGGTAAAGGTCACAGCCTGCAGCCCATCTGCCTGGGCTCAGGGCTCCTGCTCGCTGGCTGTGAGCCTTTGACACGGTGACTTTGCCTCTCCGAGCCTCTGTGTTCCCATCTGCTGAATGGGGATAATCCTCCTCAGTTCCCTGAAGGGTATTAGGAGGATAAACAAGTCAGTTGACACAGTGTCCTTAGTTGGAGCCCCCGCAGGGGAGCTGTTCTGTTACCTGCTGCTGCAGCGGCCATGAGGTCAAGGGGTCAAATCCTGACTTAGTCAGATGTTTGCTGGCAACCCTAGATAAGTCCATCAGAGTGTCCGTACTCAGCTCCCATTCCACAGCGCCGGACCTGGGTGCTCTCTTCCTCCCAAGTCTGCGAGGAGGCTCGTTGAGTTCGTGCTTTCGAAACGCCCGGCCCAGTGCCTGGTCGTAGAACGTGCTATTATACAGGCTGACGTGCGCGTGCTGTCATCCCAAGCATGTGGGCTCCCAGCCACACCCGCCAGAGCACACGTACATGGGTCTCAGCAAACTGTTCTGACCACCTTCATCATCAGAAGAGATCAGCAAGCCTCTTCCGGAAAGGGCCAGATAGTAAATATTTCAGGCTTTGCGGGCCAGACAGTCTCTGTTGCAACTCCTCAGCTCTGCCGTAGATGGTAAATAAGCGGGTAGACGTGACCATGTTCTGGCACAAGTGTACATGCAAAATCAGGTGGTGGGCAGGCCCCTTGCCGCCACCTCCGTCCCCTGGTTGGGAGGTTTGTCCAGGCCCCTTGCTCACCTGGGGCCAGGCCAGTGCTTGTGTCTTTCCAGGGCTGAAATCAAGGGTCGCCGAGAGCCCCCCAGCCCACTCCCAAGGCACACTCGTGCCCGGCAGGACATTAGCAGAGTCAGAGTGATGCCTGGTCTGCAGACTTGGGGGAGCACCACGCTAGCAGCCCCCCCTCCTCCCCGTCACCGTTGGCTGGGACCCTCCTCTGGCCAAGGCTGGTGCTGCAGGCAAGGGGAGGGGGCTCATTTGAGCAGATCAGCCAGGACTGGGGGCCTGAGGGCTGGCGGAGCATGGCTGACTGCCTGCCCTGCCTCACCCCTCAGCAGAGAAGCCTGTGTTCTTCCCGGCCTTTGCAACTGAGGGCCAGAAGCTGCCCACGGACCCCTCCTGCTGGACATCAGGCCTGCCCTTCCCCGTGCCCCCTCGCGAGGTGATCAAGGCCTCTCCACATGCCCCTGACCCCCTGGCCTTCTCCTACGCCCCACCTGGTGAGTAGTTCACCCCAGCCTGGCCTCCTCCTCAAGTCAGCTAGCGGGCAATCACTGGGTACCACCAATCACCCACCAAACACTGGGCACTGCTTGGAACTGCATGCAGAAGGATCTCAGAGTCTGACGGGTCCTGACGGGAGAGATGGTCTGGTCAATGAAGGGAAAGGGGGTTCCGTTGAAGTTTGAGGAATCTCCAGGATGACAGTGGAAGCACTGGTACTAGGGAGCCATAGGAGGTGCTTAAGCTGATGATGAGAGAGGCAGATTTGGAGTGGGAGTGCCACCAGTGACTTAGAGCTGGAGAATGAGCAGGTCGAGAGAAAGGTGTAAGGAGGGGAGGAGACAGCTTTGGCTTACAAATATAGTCAGGCTGGATTTAGATCCTTCTTGAGGTTCCCAGTCCTGCTGGGCCCTACCAGCCATCGAAGGGGCACAGCTTGAGGTGGATAAGGACTTGAATTAGCAAAGGTCATCCTCAGCAGAGCTGATCTTGCAGGATGAGTGAGGCAAAAGAGCCAAAAAAACAGGGAAGGGTATGCCAGGCAGTGGGAACAGCATGTGCAAAGGTCCAGAGGCAGGAAAGAGCAGGCGAAGCTTGAGACACTGAATCAGACTGCCGTGGTGGAAGCGCGGTACCCAGTGAGCCTGGGGAGACCACACCCACAAGGTCCGGCGGACGTGAAAGCTGTGTAACAGGCTAAGATCTTACCCTGAAGGCAGTGGGGAGCCATAGAAGGCTCACAGCAGGGGAGGCGGGGGGAGCAGGTGAGCCAGTAGACTTTGAAAAAGATCCTTTTGGTTCCTGTGAGGGAAATGAATTATTGGAGGGTAAAGGAGGGATGAAGAGACCAGTTAAGGAGTCTAGGGAGAGTGAAGGGACCTGGTCCAGGACCTGGAGGTGGGGTGGATGGAGGGAGGTGGGGTGGGTGGAAGTAGTGTTGTCTGAACCAAGGATGCAGACAGCTCATCAGAGCAGAGGTGGGAGAGGAGCATTAGGGGGGCATGTGTGGACAGGCACTCCCCTGGACAGGACAAGGGCAGGGTGGGGAGTGGCCCCGGGGGCTGTATCTCTCACTGCTCCGGAGCCCCATGAAGGACAGACATGTGCCCTGCAGGTCACCCGCTGCCCCTGGGCCTCCACGACAGCGCCCGGCCCGTCCTGCCACGGCCACCCACCATCTCCAACCCACCGCCCCTCATCTCCTCCACCAAGCACCCCAGCGTCCTCGAGAGGCAAATGGGGGCCATCTCCCAGGTGAGGTGGGAGGGCCAGCCCCCCAGAAACACCCGTGCCAGATGGTGCCCAGAGAATAGCCCCTTCCTCTTTCAGGGGTTTGGCCTTTCCATCTGTATACTTGGGGGAGGGGGTCACTGGGACCGATGGTGTCTGGTTGGGGGGCCAGGCACCCAAGTGGCTGGGTCCAAGCTGGTTGCAGTCTGCCCCAGGCCTCAGGACCTTGGGAGGTCACCCCATGGGGCATTCAAGAGCAGGGGTGCTGCATCCAGACTGTGCGGCCTTCGGCAAGTTACTTAACCTCGCTGCGCCCCACTGTGAAACAGGGAGCATGCTCACTAGACACCCAGCACCAGCACGTGCAAAGCCTTGGTCTACCTGCCCCTTCGTCTCCCTGACCTGCTGCCGTGGGTTGTAGGGCAGGGCAAGGCTTCTGCTTTGCCCAGATGCTCATGGGCACCATTTCCTTTAAACCAGGCCATGATTGGCCACCACACAGGTGCGGGCCCTGAGGCTCAGGAGAGGCAGCGACTTGTCCCCAGTCGCTCAGAGGGGCAGCGGGGCCGGGACTTGAGCCCCAGGCCTCTCCTCCCTGACCCGTGTGTGGTCCCAAGGTTCCCCTCCTCTTGCACTCTCGTGAAAGCGGGTGTCAGGAAGCCCTGGTTGAAGCCTCTGGGACCCATGACCTCTGCCCCCACAGGGAATGTCGGTGCAGCTCCACGTCCCGTACTCAGAGCATGCCAAGGCCCCCGTGGGCCCCATTGCCATGGGGCTGCCCCTCGCCATGGACCCCAAGAAACTGGGTAAGGATCCAGGGCCCCCAACCTCGACAGCCGGGGCTCGTCTCCCACCCTTTGTGTCAGGGGGCGAGGGAGGGCAATTTGGCCTTTGGGACTCTGGAGCAAGCGTGGCAGGGAGGACCTCTAGCCCCTGGGTAGGGCGGGGAGGGGAGCCATGCCTCCGGATCCCTGCCCTGTGGCTCTGCTTACCGCTCTGGCCCATCCCCAGCGCCGTTCAGCGGAGTGAAGCAGGAGCAGCTGTCCCCACGGGGCCAGGCCGGACCCCCCGAGAGCCTGGGGGTGCCTACGGCCCAGGAGACGTCCGTCCTGAGAGGTGAGAGCGTGGGAACTGGGTATGAGGCCCGGTGTCTTGCCCTCATCCCTGCAGCTGCCCTTCCATCCTGGGGAGGGTCGAGGCAGGAATGAGACCCCTTATCCAAAACCTGCTGAGAAGTGTCAGCTCCCAGAGGGTCTGGCAGCCTCTCTTCCCAAGTGTCTCTCTCTCCATTTAGGGGCAGGGGGACTCTGCATTGAGACACTGCGACTGAAGGGGATGGAACTTGCAGGTCACCTGGAGCATAATCGGGGTGGCTCTGGGTCCAGCTCTAAGCCCTGTGTCTCCTGTCTTCCAGGGACGTCTCTGGGCTCAGTTCCAGGCGGAAGCATCACCAAGGGCACCCCCAGCACGCGGGTCCCCTCCGAGAGCCCCATCACGTACCGTGGCTCCATCACCCACGTAGGTGTCTGGGGCCACAGCGTGCGGGTCCAGGGTGGGACTCGCAGGCGGCATTCTGGACGTGGCCCCGATTGTGGACAAAGCAGTGGGCAGCCCACCCATTCCCCCCTCAGCATCCCTGCGTGGCCCCCGCCCCAGTGGATGGGGTGGCTTCTTGGGGGTACCCACTTGTTCTGTGAGCATTCATCTCTCCTGGGAGCCAGGCATTTAAGGTGCTGAGCAAAAACCTCGAGCCCCCCCGAGGAGCTGGCAGGGTAGCAGAGGGAGGCAGTCAGGTGAAAACTGAGTGGTGATTTCAGACTTTGAGTCCAACACTGCGATTAAGAGCATCCAATGCTGCCGAGGCCACATAGACAGGGGAGCTGGGGGAGACCACTCAGAGGTGTGAGCCCTGCAGGAACCTCAGGGAACAGCATTCTGGGCCCGGGGAAGAGCACTCCCTCCCACACGTGTCTTAATGATGAAACTTCAGGCCACAGGCTCTGACAGTGAGGTGTCTTTGCACCCCAGAGGCCTCAGATCACACCACGGAGGGGGGTCCCTCAGGCTTCATGTTTCTCTAAGACCTGTCAGTTTTGAAATCACCAGCTTACAAAGGCAGCTGCCAGGTACCCAGGGCCAAAGGCAGGCCACAGACACTCAAGCCGCAACCCTGCCGCACACTCACCCAGGCAGGCGACCGACGGCCCCTGAGTCAGTTTTGAAACCCCTTTGGTAAAAATGTCTCTCGCTGAGTCATTCTCATACTGAGCTGTTACTATTGAGTCGTTCAGTTGTGTCTGACTTTTTGCAACCCCATGGAATGCAGCAGGCACACACACCAGGCCTCCCTGTCCCTCACTATCTCCCGGAGTTTGCCCAAGTTCATGTTCATTGAATCAGTGATGCCATTTAACCATCTCATCCTCTGTCACCCTCTTCTTTTGCCTTGAATCTTTCCCAGCATCAGGGTCTTTTTCAATGAGTCGGCTTTTTGCATCAGGTGGCCAAAGTATTGGAGCTTCAGTATCAGTACTCATATAGAGTAGGGATTCTTAAGTCACTTTGTTTTTTTTTTTTGGCATGTGGGATCTTAACTCCCCAAACCAGGGATTGAACCTGCGCCCCTGCGTTTGCAGTGCAGAGTCTTAACCAGCGGACAGCCAGGGAAGTCCTGCTGAGTCATTCTCATAGAGTGGTTTGGGATTAAAGGTTGACATCTGAAGTGCCTGGGCATCCATCGGCCTCTGCTTTCCAGGTGGCCGTGACCTGAGCCTTGTCGGTCATTCACACCCCTGTGATGGTTGTTGGCAGAGGGTGGCAGCTGCCAAACATGTGAGGGTCAGACTTTCCCACAGCCTTTCGACCAGGTGGTGATGAAATCTGTGCAGGAAACACAAACACACAGACTCACACGTACATAAACACACCCATAAACAAACTCGCACACACATAGAGGAGAGGCCTTTCCTGATGGCTTGCAGTTGGCTTCTCTGCCCTGTGCCCTTTGAGGAGAGAGGTGACTGCCCACCCCTGGACTGTCACCCAAACCAAAGCCCATTTATTCTACGCTGTTTGTGCCCAAGTCTTCTAAAGTGTGACCAGGGGATCCTATCTAGGGTGCCTGCTTTGAGACATCTGGGGAGACCTGTCTGGAGTTAGGGCATTTCATTTTTCTCCTCCTTGAAGACCAGGATTTGGGATAAAAGCCCAGGGGGTGCCAGCTGTTGCCCTTACCCCACAGAAGGATGTTACTTGGCAGAGATGCTCCCATGGGGAGACTCGAAGGGCACCAGTCCCGGGCTTGGCACACAGTCAGACTCACATCTCTGAATCGGCTCTTGGATTCATAGAAAGAGAAGAGAGACGTCTTGATCTGGGGACAGCTTGTCTGTGCCAGGTGCCTTTAAGAATTGTAGACAGAGATTGTGTCTGTTTTGCAGATGTACAGACTGAGGCTTCAGAGAGGCAAAGTGACTTGACGAAGGTCACACGGCAACTTGTTGGTAAAGCTGCTGTTTGCCATCCAGCAGTCTGACTCCAGATTCATATTCCGACCCCCACACTCATGTTCTTGGAAGTCACCCAAGGCAGGATGCTACCCCATGGGGCTATCTTCTGTCTGCCTGAATATACCCCTCAATAGGAAGCGCACTCCCCCTAAGGCCGTAGTTCCTGACGGGGGCAATCTTATCCCCCAGGGAACACTGGGCAGTGTCTGGGGGCGTCTTTGATTGTCACATCTGGGGGGGCAGGTTGAGGGGATCACATGGCGTCTAGTGGGTAGAGCCCAGGGTGCCGGGGTAGGGGGCGCTCCTGCAGCACCCAGGATGGCCCCTACCACAAGAAGCATCTGGCGCCGCAGGTCACAATGCCGAAGCTGAGAAACCCTGTGTCAGAGCTCAGATCTCTGGTGTCCCGCCTTGATGTGTCCCCATTCTCGTTTGGGGAGCGACCCATCACAGGCACGTGGACTGACATCCCAGCATCCAGGCTCTGAGAAAGTACAACTCACATAGTATAAGTAGAAGCACAGACCCGGGACCAGGCTGCCTGGCTTCCCAGCCTGGCTCTGCCTCCGTTTAGCCAGGTGACCCTGGGCGAAGCTACCTGGTGCCTTGGTTTCCTCATCTGAAATAGGCACAGTAGTACCTGACTCAGGGCTGTTACCAGGGTTAAATGAGTTGATACCTGCACAGGGTTCAGATCTTATTATTAGTGTCATTGATGTTTGTTCCTTGTGGTTGTGTTCTGGAGGGCTCTGCCTCCCCCATTTTGTCTTTTTTCCCTTGGTCACATGGCAGCTTGCGGGATCTTAGTTCCTCGACCAGGAATTGAACCTGGGTGCTGGCAGTGAAAGCATGCAGTCCTAACTGCTGGACCGCCAGGGAATTCGCTCTGCCTTCCCTTTTGAAGCCGCATGTGTATGAACACATATGCGTGATATACACATGTGTGCCTGTGTGGATTTGGAAGGCACACGTGCACACGTCCTGGGTCATGTCTGGCGAGTGGGGGGGTGGGGTGCGCTCCCTGGCCAGAGCCTGCAGGTGCTCACCCCCCCCCCCCCCCCCGCACCCCCAGGGCACGCCGGCCGATGTCCTGTACAAGGGAACCATCACCAGGATCATCGGTGAGGACAGCCCGAGCCGCCTGGACCGCAGCCGGGAGGATGGGCTCCCCAAGGGCCACGTCATCTACGAGGGCAAGAAGGGCCACGTGCTATCCTACGAGGGTGAGTGATGCCGCCGTGGCTGTGAGAAGCTGGTGGGCGGGCAGGGGCTGGCCAGGCCATCCCATTCAGGGCTCTTTGATGTCCAGCAAGGACTCCTGAGGTAGAGGACCAATGGGGACCTGGTGGTAGTTGTTCGGATGTTTACTGGGGGTCCAGCAGACGAAGCCCCCCCTCAGAAGGCTCTCAGGACAACTACCCCCCACCCCCCCAGGTGCAAATGGGAAGTTACCTTGTTAATCTTGTCATTAAACCTGTCTGTATCCACTGTGGCTTATTCACCAAACCCCAGACTTTGGTGTTTCTGGAGCTGGTCAAGAGAGAAGTTTCCAGAAAACATGCTTGGGTTTAAAGGGCAGCCAGTTGTCTTCAGAAAACAAGTCTGGGGGAGTGTGTTGCCTTCCTATCAGCTGTGTGTGGTTGAGAGCCGAGGTGAGGGACTGTCTTTCCATTTTACAGATGTGGGAGCTGAGGTACAGTGGTGTCCAATGGTTCTTCTGTACCCCTCAGAGAACAGGAGCCCTGGGACGGGGGTGGGGAGAGTCTTTGGCCCATTGAGGTGAGTTCTTCGCGAGGCAGGGCTGACGTGACACCAGGAAGCACAATCAGAGAGGTGGTGACCTCCCCGTCCCTGTAGGTATGTAAGTCAGAGCAGGTGAAGATCGGCCTTAGCTGCCTCCCACCTCTGCCTAGTTCTTTACAGTTTAGGAAGCAGACTCATGGCCAGCCTTGTGAGTGGGGGAACAGACCCAGGGAGCAGAAGCCCCCAGCTCACTCCCCTCGGCCTCTGGCTCAGCACTCCTGGCAAAGGCTGCACTCTGACGGCACGAGGGTGGCAGGCAGGGGCGGTAACCGGTGACGCGTCACCCCCTTACACCCTGGGCCCCCCACTTCAGTGCTCCTCACTCTACTCACCCTCCCTGGGTTCCGCTTCCCCACCCGGGAGCCCTGCCTGGAAGGAATTAAGGGAATCAAGGGCTGAGATGTCAATTTCCTGGCAGCCTCAGGCACCCAGGGGTGCAGAGATAAAAGCCGCTAATGGGCGCCCCTCTCAGTCACTGGCAGCCATAGGGCTGCAAATTGCTTCTGCTATAATGGGCGGGTGTTTTTTCCTCACTATCCGCCTCCACCGGCCCAGCCCCCAGCCCCCACGGCCCCCCAGGTCCTGGGATGCGGAGGTGGTACCGTGGGCCTCAGGCACTTGCCTCTCTCTGCTGCCAAGTGGTAGAGACAGCCTTGGGGACAGGCTGTCAGCTGCGTTCTGTGCCAACCTTGGTACCCGGCTGAGTGCCCTGGGGGGTGGCCAGGGGCCCTGGGAAGGGCGGATGGAGAGGCAGTCGAGGTGTTGTGAGCAGGGACGCCTGGGTGGCATCTCAGCTCAGGCCTCCAGATCAGTTCTTGAGACCCTACAGGCCTTAGGTTTAGCATCCGTAGAACGGGTGTCCGTCAAGGCTTTTCATTTCTCATGTGCTTCCTGGGGCCTGGGGACTAGTGATGCCAGCGGCAGGCGGTAGATGGCGGGGAGGAGACTGTGGCGACCCTGAGAGTGACAGCTGTGTCTACAGGGGCCCCTGCCTCTGTTCTCCGACAGCTGATTGTCGCCCTGTAACAAGTGCGAGCTCGCCGGCCAGACTTCTGATCTCTGCATTTTTATCTGACATCTCCTGGTGTTTAAACATCAGCAATCAATTTTGAGAAAAATTAGGAGGGGCAATACCGTCTATCTGCTGGCCACTAGTTTGTAAGCCCGTGGAGGAGCTCCTGCTCTGAGGATCTTTTGGGGTCGTGATGGAAATCCGTGAGAGCCAGGGCACCCTTTATCCTAAGGGGCCGGCCTGGGGCGTGCGGGACGTGCTTCTGATACCTGTGGACCCCACCACCCCTGGAAGGAGAGGCCGACTCAGAAGCCCCCAGCCCAATGGGCAAGACCAAACCATGGCCTCCTCAGGGCCCCTCTCCTCAAGCTGCTCAGACCCTTGGCCTGTAGGGCACCCGTGTGCCCAGCCTGATGTGCCCGCCCTCTGGACTCAGCCTGGCCTGATGAGGCCACCTGTGCTGTGGACCCTCCTTGTCCCTCCCAAGCAACAGTCAACCAGACACACACTCTCCCCACGTGGACACAGATGCACATAGTTTTTTGCACGTGGCCTCACTTTGTTCACAGTGGACAGGTGTGCGCACACAGTGTCACACATGTGCACACACACACACACAGACCCACATTGACACACACAGATGGTTGTGCCAACCCTGCGTGTTCACACTCTGCTGGTGCATCCTTGTTCACGTGCATGTGGTTCCGCCCGTTCATGTCACATGTCCACTCCCGCGAGTGCTCGTTTGTGCACAGACTCACATGCCCCTGGACAGGCAAAGGTTCAGACCTACCAACCAGCAGAGCAGGCCCTGGGTTGGACTGCCGGCTAGGGGTTCCTGCGGGAAGGCTCAGCTGGGCCCGGCTTCAGCCATGGGACCGACGGGCCCTCGTGACGAGGGTCTGTTTGAGCCGCTGTTGCCTTCCGGCCCTGCCAGTTTGCTGGTACTGGGCTCGGTACACACAGTTTCCCAGGGGCTGCCCCGCATCGTGAGCGTGGTCTGGTTTCCAGGTGGCATGTCCGTGTCCCAGTGCTCCAAGGAAGACGGGAGGAGCAGCTCGGGCCCTCCCCACGAGACGGCCGCCCCTAAGCGCACCTACGACATGATGGAGGGCCGCGTCAGCCGGGCCATCTCCTCAGCCAGCATCGAAGGTGTGTGCCCTGCCCAGCTCCCTACTCTGGGGGTGGAGCGGGGGCCATAGGACCTGCCCCGGGGGCTTCCCCACTTGCTGGGTTACATCAGCTCCCCCTGGACGGAGTGTGGGAATAGTTATCCTGACTTTACAGATAGGAAAACTGAGGCTGGGTGTTTCTGAGGCTCCATCTGAAGGTAGCAAAGGACCTAGAAAACGGGCCACTTGCCAGCTGGGTCCTCTGTCGCCACCACCAGCCCCACCATCATCTCGGGGACTGGGTGGCTAGAGGGAAGCGGAGGCTGTATGTTGACTCTGACCGGTCACTGCCCAAGGCCGGGTCAGGGAGCCGTGAGACGATGCTGTCGCCCGCCCCCTCCAGGTCTCATGGGCCGCGCCATCCCGCCTGAGCGACACAGCCCCCACCACCTCAAAGAGCAGCACCATATCCGAGGCTCCATCACGCAAGGTACGCTGCCCTCTGCTCCCGGCGTGCCCAGCCACCACACCCTCGTGGTGGCTGCAACAAGCCCTCGGGTTTACAGTCAAGATGGGCAGGGGAGGGGAGGCAGGCCAGAGTGCCGTGAGCACCCAGGGAATGCGTGTAACACACGTGTACATGACAGGTACGGGTGTAGGTTGAAGGGCAGAGTAAGGGATGAAAACAAAAATTGAAAGCAAACTACTACCCATCACCCTTCACTCTGTCATTCACTGAGCATCTCCTGTGCTCTGTGCTGGGTGCTACCCCAAGTGCTCTCTGTTCATCATCTTATGGAACAGCCTCCAAAAGGAAGACACCCATGTTCTCCTGGCTGGTCAGCGACAAGCCAGATACTTTTTAACATGCTTTGTATCTGTATCATCCCACTGAATAAGAATGACTTGGTGAGGTGCTTCAGTTAATATTCCCATTCTATAGATGAAGAAGTTGAGGCTCAGAGAGGTCAAGTCATGTGCTCAAGGTCACACAACAAGTAAGGACTTGAACCCAGGTAGTCAGGCTTCAGAATCTGCCAGTGTGGAGGCCCCAGGTTAGGATGAGCAAGGTGGGAGGCAAGTGTACACGGGTCAGCGCCCCCTCCTCCCTGGCAGGGATCCCACGGTCCTACGTGGAGGCCCAGGAAGACTACCAGCGCCGGGAGGCCAAGCTTCTGAAGCGCGAGGGCACGCCGCCACCGCCGCCTCCGCCCCCTCGGGACCTGGCTGAGGCCTACAAGGCCCGGCCCTTGGAGGCCCTGGGTCCCCTGAAGCTGAAGCCTGCCCACGAGGGCCTGGTGGCAACGGTGAAGGAGGCCGGCCGCTCCATCCACGAGATTCCACGGGAGGAGCTGCGGCGCACGCCCGAGCTGCCCCTGGCCCCCCGGCCGCTCAAGGAGGGCTCCATCACGCAGGTACGGGGGCCCAGGTCGGGGCAGAGGATACCGATAGGCATGGCTCTGGTCCCTACAAATGGGGAAACTGAAGCCCGGACTTGCTGAGTGCCATACCCAAGGTCACACAGCTGCTCACTGGTGACCTGTCATTACATCCATTCCAGGGGCCATAGCAGGGGCTTTATATTATACTCATGATCTCATTCAGTTGTATTTACAGCCCAGGAGAGTCATACTCAGGCTTCCCATGGGGCTCAGTGGGTGAAGAATCCGCCTGACACTCAGGCTTCCCACGGGGCTCAGTGGGTGAAGAATCCACCTGCAATGCAGGAGACGCAGGAGACATGGGTTTGATCCCTGGACTGGGAAGATCCCCTGGAGAAGGGCATGGCAACCCGCTCCAGTATTCTTGCCTGGAGAATCCCATGAACAGAGGACCCTTGCAGGCTATAGTCCATAGGGTCACAAAGAGCTGGACACAACTGAAGCATCTGAGCACGAAGTCATACCCATCACCCCCATTCTTCAGATGGAAAAACTGAGGCCCAGAGAGGTCAAGAAGCTTGCTGAAAGCCCAGAGCTAGGTGTAATAAAGCTTGATTGCACCCTAAGTGTGAGCCAGGTGCTCGCTGCCTGAGAATTTGGCGTCATGACTTATGTAACCTTCACAACAGTGTTGTGAGGTGCCCTCATTTTAGTGGTGGGTAAACAGGTTCAGAGAGGATAAGCAACTTGTCTGGGGTCACAGAGCAAGGAAATGGCCATTGTGAATCTCAAATCCAGATGTCCTTACATCTGTAACATCTTTGCGTCTTGGCCTCCTCCACCAGGTTGCAGCCCCACTCCACCCCTGCAACTAACCACTGCCTGTGGAACTGGGCCCCCCAGAAGCCCCATCCTGGAAGGGGAAGATGAACTCTGACTCTGTGAGGAGCTGGTCCCTTAGAGGACCTAAGGGCCACTGTCTCTTCACAGGGTCAGAGATGTGAACAAGGAAGGAGAATGAGATCCATGGGGGCCTGTATGGCTGAGAGGTGGTAGGGAGGTGTCCAGGGTGCATCACAGTTGAGTCAAGGCTCAGAAGCGCCTAGGGAGAAGGCAGGAGCGGTAGGAAGGCCATCGAAGGCCAAGGGTTGGGTTTGGTGCTCAGCCTCCAGGCAACTGTGGAGTCACTGGCAAGAGTCCACCATAGATCCAAAAGGGAGGCCAGTCTGATTCTAGAATATTCTTTCTAAAATGAGGGCATTTCCCCTTCTTAAGAAAATAAGTAAAACATTCCTGAATAAAAACAGAGTTCTCTTACATGCCCACTGTATCCTGGGTTTCCCAGGCCTACTTAGACAGGGTGGGGTCTTCTCCCAGGCAGCTGGGTTGCAGTCTCATCCATGATCCCTGTTCCTTCAGCTGCCCTTTCTGGCCCAAGAGCAGACATAACCTCAGCCCTGACCTCTGAGACTTGAACTTCAGGGTGGTGAAACTGGATTTTACGGCTGGATTTTCTGGCTTGACTTTGGGTGGATCAAGGAGGGTCCCAGACTGATGGAAAGAAGGCATTTGCCCTCATGGGGGTATTAAGTTTCTTTCCAGCAAACCCCAAGGGCCAGCCGAGGGTCCCCCACTTGCTCTAGGAAGGGCTGACCTCTACACTTTGTGCCCGCTTCTGCAGCCCCCAAGGTGGCTCTGGGGGCCAGGGGCGGGCAGGTGGGCTTATCTTAGGCTTAGCAAAGCCCTGCACCCCTGCCTCAGACGCGTGAGATGTCCCTCCCATTGCATAGCACAGAAACTGAGGCTCAGAGAGGTTGTGCGGCTGGTGGTCACGCCCCCGCTTCCCTCCCCGCCCTCCCCCAGGGCACCCCGCTCAAGTATGACACCAGCACGTCCTCCACTGGCTCCAAAAAGCACGACGTGCGTTCCATCATCGGCAGTCCAGGCCGGACGTTCCCGTCTGTGCACCCGCTGGACGTGATGGCCGACACCCGGGCGCTGGAGCGTGCCTGCTACGAGGAGAGCCTGAAGAGCCGGTCAGGTGCCGTCAGCAGCTCGGGGGGCTCCATCACCCGGGGGGCTCCGGTCATCGTGCCTGAGCTGGGAAAGCCGCGACAGAGCCCCCTGACCTACGAGGACCACGCGGCGCCCTTCGCCGGTCACCTACCCCGCGGATCACCAGTGACCACACGGGAGCCCACCCCGCGCCTGCAGGAGGGTGCGTGGGGCAGGGCGCAAGGAGGGGCGGGACACGGGGGTGGGGTGAGGGCGGGGCGGGGCGGGGCCGCCGTGGGCTCCAGTCTCCGAGAACTGCTTCACAGTCGTCCACTCCTTAGCTCAGGAGCATCTCCAGGGCCACCACATCCAGCCCACCTGCCAAACCTGTGGGTTCTGCCTCCAAACCATCCTCAGAATTCTCCGCATCTCTCTGCCGCCTCCAGACCACCTGGCTTCCCTGACTACTCCTTTGTGCTGCTATAATCTGCTCCCCAAAACGGCAGCCAGAATACTTTTTTGAAATATTTACATCAGTTATGCCATTGTTCTGCTTAAATCTTTCTAGTGACTTCTCACTGCTCTTAAGGGGATTAAAAAAAAAAAAAAATCACCGTTTTCTGCCATGGCCGTGCAGGATCTGGCTCCACCAGCCTTTCCATCTCACAGCTTTATCTCTGTTACTTGACCTCACTCAGCTCTCTTTGCTCAGGACCTTTGCACATGCAGTTTCCCTGTGCCTGAAATGCACCCTCCCCGCTTCAGATTTTTACCTAACTGGTTTCTTTTTGCCCTTCAGGACTCTGTTCAAATGTCACATCATCAGGGAGGTTTCTTATGGTCACCCTCCCCCTTCACTATTCTGGTCACATTCTGTCACAGTTTAAATTTTTCTTCAGAGCATTTATTACTTTGAAATTCTTTTTTGATGACTAGTTGATCATCTGTCTCCTACATTGAATGTCAGCCCCATGGGTGCCAGGATTTTCCTATTTTGTTTGGTGGGGGAGCCCCAGCTCTTAGAAAGTACTAGACTTATCATAGACACATGATAAGTAGTTTTGGTTGATTAAATGAATGAGCAGAAAAGGGAACAGAAGAATGGATGAGCTTTTTAAAAAGAATAAAAAGCAGAAGCAAATGGGTGAATGAGTAAGTAAAAGGAAAAATGAACTGAGGCAAATGGATGGATGAAGAGCCCGGTTTCCTGGAACCCCAGAGACCCTCTCCTCAAACGATTTCCCATAAGCACTAGCTCCGGCAGCCCCCATGTAGGGGGTGGGACACCCATGTCTGAGGTCTGATGCCATCCGCACTTGGCTCATCCCCACAGGCAGTCTCTCGTCCAGCAAGGCATCCCAGGACCGAAAGCTGACATCCACGCCCCGGGAGATTGCCAAGTCCCCACACAGCAGTGTGCCTGAGCACCACCCCCACCCCATCTCGCCCTACGAGCACCTGCTCCGGGGGGTGAGCGGCGTGGACCTGTACCGCGGCCACATCCCGCTGGCCTTCGACCCCACCTCCATACCCCGAGGAATCCCTCTGGATGCAGGTAATTGTCCTAGACCCAGGGAGCCCTGTAGCATCAGTGTCAGCCCAGGGGCTCCTCAGGCATCAACTAGGCTCCACTAGAAGGGGAAACAGGCATGCAGGGCAGAGAGAGGGAGGGACCCACCATTGCAGTCATGTCAGCAGTTGAGGTGAGAAACAATTTCTCTTGGAGGGTCTCAGGGTCATGCTGGGTTAAACATTTGTTCAGTGGTTTTCTTTTCCTGTGAGACTTACCAGCACCTTGAAAATTGCAAATGTATCAAAAGAGGGCTCAAGGGTGTGTGTTCCCCAACAGACATGATCTGAAAATCTGTGTAAAAGGACACAGCCCTTAGGTATTTTTGTGATCCACATTTCGAATACCCTGTGTTTGGGTGAATTCTGATCCCAAGAATATTATCAATAAGAGGCACTCTCTTGTATGTTGGGGAGCAAGGGTTTTTCTGCTTCAAGGCTCTCAATTCTGTTTTGTGGGGGTGTTTGGGAGAAGCTGTGGAGGCATTAAGACAGGCAGAAGGGCATTCCCAGCCGAGGTGTGAGCCGGCCTGAACTTATTCCCTTTCTCCTGGCAGCCGCTGCCTATTACCTGCCCCGGCACCTGGCCCCCAACCCCACCTACCCACACCTGTACCCGCCTTACCTCATCCGCGGCTACCCCGACACGGCGGCGCTGGAGAACCGCCAGACAATCATCAACGACTACATCACCTCGCAGCAGATGCACCACAACGCGGCCACCGCCATGGCCCAGCGAGCCGACATGCTGAGGGGCCTGTCGCCCCGAGAGTCCTCGCTGGCCCTCAACTACGCCACCGGCCCGCGAGGTGGGTGGGGCAGGGCGCTGCCAGGCACACGGGCGGGCAGAACCCTCTGCCCAGAATCGGCCTTATCCCTGGTCTGCCCAGGTTCCTGAAAACACAGGACACGTGTGTGCCCACACCTGTACACGTGTTCTTGCCGAGAGTGGTCCCCTTAGAGGCCCAGGGGGTGTCACCATGCTGAGAGCACACACAGACCCAGCGCGTGGTTTATTTCAACATTAATATATTTTGGCCACACCTCACAGCTTGTGGGATCTTGGTTCCCCGACCAGGGATCAAACCCAGGTCCACAACAATGAAAGCCCACGTCTTAACCACCACACTGCCCGTGGTTTAGAGTTGCGTGTGGTTGCATCCTGGGTGACACACAGGCTGTGCATGTGCCTGTGTCCTGTTGGTGTATGCGGTCCTTAAAAAAACACGTGGAAATGTAAGGCGGTTTGAACTTCTTGTTCCCTTGATGAGCAACCAGCCCGTGGCTACTTTGCACATGACTATTACACTTTCTAGAAACACTTCCGGAATGTTCTTTCGGAACAACCAAGTCCTAGTTAGGGTCCGGTTGTTAAAACTGGTCCCATTAGGCATTTCAAACAGTGGGGGTTGAATACAAGCAACTGAGGGCCTTGGGTCACAGGCAAAAGGGGCACAGCAGTGTATGCAGTGGCGCCACCTGCAAGCGACGTCTGCTTCAGGGCTTGGGAGCAAAGGGAGGAGGGGCTCCGAGCAGCTGGCATTCAGACCTAGGGCATGGACCGAGGAGGAGCACCCAGCAGTGCTGCTTCTCAGGGTGCGGTGCTCTGCTGGGTGGGGCGGTCCAGCGAGCAGGCAGCCTGGCTCCTCTCCTCCGCACGTGGCTGCAGCCCCCAGCCCCACCTCCTCTCCCACAGGCATCATCGACCTGTCTCAAGTGCCACATCTGCCTGTGCTGGTGCCCCCCACGCCAGGCACGCCGGCCACCGCCATGGACCGCCTCGCCTACCTCCCCACCGCACCCCAGCACTTCAGCAGCCGGCTCAGCAGCTCTCCGCTCTCCCCAGGTGACGCCCCCACCCCAGTGCTGGGTGTCCTCGGGCAGACGCCTTGCCCTCTCTGTTCCATCCCGGAAGATGAGTCGGGGTGGTGGGGCGGCTTCCTGTCCCTGGAGCTGAGCCGCAGGCCTTTGGGTTTCCAGGAGGCCCGACTCACTTGGCAAAACCCACCACCACGTCCTCGACCGAGAGGGAGCGGGAACGGGAGCGCGATCGGGAGCGCGAACGCGAGCGGGAGAAGTCCATCCTCACATCCACCACCACGGTGGAGCACGCGCCCATCTGGAGACCGGGTGGGCCGGCCGAGCCCCCAGCCCGCGCCCCGGGGGTGGGGGCGGGGTCCTCGCAGCCGCTCCAGGTCTCTGACAGCACAGCTCGTCTCCCCCAGGCACCGAGCAGAGCAGCGGCGGCGGCGTCGGCGGCAGCGGCGGGGGTGGGGGCAGCAGCAGCAGCCGCCCCGCCTCCCACTCCCACGCCCACCAGCACTCGCCCATCTCACCGCGGACCCAGGACGCCATCCAGCAGAGGCCCAGCGTGCTGCACAACACGGGCATGAAGAGCATCATCACCTCCGTGGAGCCCAGCACGCCCACGGTCCTGAGGTGGGCCAGGTTGGCACGGGGGAGGGGACAGTCCCATGGAGGGGGTGCTGGGAGAGGGGTGCTGGTCTCTGGATACAGGAGGAGAGATGTCCAAGGGTACCAGTAGATCCAGGGATAAATGGGAGGGTGAGCGATGGGTGGGCAGAGAGGTGGGTGAGGAGGTAAATTGATGGGTGATTCGGTTAGATGGATGGGTAGTAATAGATTTGGATACGTGGATATTATCCGCTTATGTGGATGGATGACAGGTGAGTAGGTAGGTGCATAGGTGGGTCAGTGGTAGATGGATGGATGGCAGACTAGATGAATGGATAATGGTGGGTGGGTAGATAGGTAGATGACAGTGGGCGGATGAATGGACTGATGGTTAGAGCTAGGTGAATAGGTGGATGATTAGATGGGAGGGTGAGTAATTGGATGGTTAGATGGGTGAGTAGGTAGGTGGATGGAGGGTAGATGGGTGAATGGGTAGATGATGGGTTGGGTAAGTGGAGGAATGGATTAGGGTTTGGTTAGGTAGTAGGTGGGTGGGTGGGTAGATGGGGAGGTGGAGAGGTGATGAGTTTTGTACGTGGATGGGGGTTGGGTAGGTAGATGGATGAGTAGGTGGATGGTGAGTTGGGTGGGTGGATAGGTAAGTAGCTGAGTAGGTTGTCGAGTTTGGGAATGGAGTCTGTGGAGCAGAGAGGGAGAGACAGGGTGAGGGCTTTGAGGAGAGGCTTTCCCACTCCTCCAGGGATTCAGCAGAGCCCCACAGGGAGGAGGAGATCGGGTGCCTCTTGTCTGGACAAAGTCCAGAGGTTCCCTGGAGACTGGAGAATCTGCAGAGGTCCCGGATGTGTCTGGTCCCCGGAGTCCACTTCCTATCACAACAGGCCCGAGTTCCCGCTGGTGACCCACTTCCTACTGCTGCCCAAGGCCTGTGGGCTGAGCTGCCTGATGGGGGGGCAGGAGTTTCCCCAGGGCCCCTCCCTGCCCAGGGACCTGTGTGGAGGCAGCTGCTTCTTCCAAAATGAAGCGTCCGTTTGTGCAAGTGTCCCCGCACTTGGCTGCTCTAAATCACGCCCTCCCCACCACAATTCCAATTACAAAAAAATGACATCATTTACCAGAAGCATCGTCTTGGTGTCCTCCGAGTCAGGTCTCAGCAGTTACACAGAACAGGAGCACCTGACTCTAAGAGCAGGGTGCCCAGACATGAGCTCCCATCAGCAACAGCCGGTGAGAAGCTGGAGCAGGAACATCAAGGCCTTCCCCAGTGGCTGCTGAGGAAGACCCTTGAGGGTGAGGGTTAGTGAAAGACTTCCTCATGGAAGTCTTGGACTAGAGAGAGAGGCCAACGAGAGATAGAGTCGGGCCAGCGCATGCCCAAGCCTATTTCCTCATCTGCAGCGTGGGGATAATTACACTAGCCCTTGAAGGTCAGAGTGAGTGCATTTGTGCATTTCTTCCTCCTGGTGGGCTTGCAGTGGGTCTCCTGCCCTGTGCTGGGTATGGGGGACATGGTGATGCAAGCCCTGCCCTCTTAGGGCTTATGGTCTAGACCAAGGCAGCAATCAGGGAAGGCTGCTTGAAGGAAGAGGCATGGGACTCTCGAGTTGCCGGCTCCACCCCCATTGGAGTGTGGTGAGCACTATGGGCAGAGAATACAGCAAGGAGCCCTGTGTGGCCCCTGGTGGCTGAGGTGGAAGTACTGGGCACCCCTGCCCTTTCCTCTAACCACCCACCCTGACCCACTCTGAGGGCCTTTGCCCTTGGCATTCTGATCCTTCACGGGGCTCGCTTACTTCCTCTCTGGGTCATATGCCAGCCCCTCTGAGAGACACCCCGCTACTCATGCCTGAGAGCTCCCTTGCTGTTTGCTTGTTTTCCACCCAGAATCGTTACCTTCAAGCAATTGCCACAATAATAGAACTTTAATTTATCATATTATTATATGACCCTGTATGTAATGTGTCTCCTCACCTAGAACATAAGGCACTTTTGACTGTTTTGTGCACAGTCATATCCCTGGTGTCTAGAACAGTGCCTGACATAGTAGGTGCTCAGTAAGAGGTTTTGGGTTGATGGATGATGGGTGGATGGATGGCTGGGTGGATGGATGGGTGGATGGATGGCTGGGTGGATGGATGGATGGATGGGTGGATGGATGGATGGATGGATGGGTAGATGGATGGAGGGATGGAGTAGGTGAGGCCCTGTGGCATGGGGTCTCGCAGGCCACAGTTGGGAGGGTTTATTCTGGGGAATGTGGGAGCTGTTGACACCCCTCAGGGTGTCAAAGTGAGGGAGTGACCCTGCCTCGGCCTCAAGGGCCCCAGCTGTGGCTCCTGCAGCTGCTGACCTCCCTCTCTCCTCCCCCAGGTCCACCTCCACCTCCTCGCCTGTCCGCCCAGCTGCCACATTCCCACCCGCCACCCACTGCCCGCTGGGCAGCACCCTCGATGGGGTCTACCCCACCCTCATGGAGCCTGTCTTGCTGCCTAAGGAGGCCCCTCGGGTCGCCCGGCCCGAGCGGCCCCGTGCGGACGCTGGCCACACGTTCCTCACCAAGCCTCCAGCCCGCGCCGGGCTGGAGCCTGCTTCCTCCCCCGGCAAGGGCTCCGAGCCCCGGCCCCTGGCGCCCCCCGGCTCCGGCCACGCGGCCATCGCCCGCGCCCCAGCGAAGAGCCTCGCATCCCACCACACCAGCCCGGACCAGCCGGCGCCCCCCGCCTCAGCCGCGGACCTGCACCGGGAAAAGACTCAAAGTAAACCCTTTTCCATCCAGGAATTGGAACTCCGTTCTCTGGGTAAGACCACCCTGACAGCGGCCACCTTCATAGACGCGATAATCATGCGTCAAATTGCTCACGATAAAGGGCCGCGAGAAGGAGGTTCGCTGGCCAACGACTCCCCTCGCGATGGTAAGACTTCCGGCCCCGCCACCCACCCACCCCGTCTTGTGGCCTAAAGATATTTTCAGATCTCTGCTTTTTATTTTTCCCCTCCCCCCCATTTTTCGTTGGTTTTGGTATTTTGTTTTGAAACTCGTCTTCGTCGATTGCACGCTCTGATGATTCCTCAAGCTGCGCCTACCCACCCCTCTGATTGGAGAGGGGAGCACTTCATCATTTGCACATCGTTTTTATCATGATTTTTCTTTTTTCTTTTGGATTTTCGCTTTTTTTTCCTTTAATGAATGGATCTGTGATTTTGACTCCAGCCGCGCCTCTCATCTCCCCCTTTGCACCTTTGTCTGGGGAGCGGGGCTGCGGAGGGGCGCAGGCCCACGCCTTTGCCTGCTGCTGTGTGTGGTTTGGAGGATGCCTCCCCCACCCCGCCCCACTGCCCCCGAGGCGTACAGTGCGGGGGGACGTCCGGGAGGAAAGAGGAGCACACCCCCCACCCCCCCCCCGCTTCCCAGGAGGAGCGGGAACCTGGCCCCTGCGTCCTCTGCCCAGGTTGTGAGGGGGTCTTGGGGATGCTCTGGCCCTGTGTCTCCTTTGCCGACCCACCAGCCAGCTTCCCCGGGGAAGAGGAGAGTCTTCTGTGCCTGTCTCCCACCTCCAGCCCCAGCTCAGGGCTCCTCTGTGCTGGAGAGGGGGCTGTGGCGGGGGATGACCCTGCGATCCGAGTGTCACTCGCCACCACACTGACCTCACACCCTTACCACCCATCCGCTGCCTCTACACTCCCTTCCCCGAAACTCATCCTGCCCCATCTCATCCCCACCCCTGGCCCCCACCGGCTGGGTCTGTCTCCGGTCTCCCTTTCCCCACCTTGTTGCTGTCCGTCTCTCACTCTCCCTGGGTCTCTCTCCATCTGCCTCCACCTGTCTGCCTGTGTGTCTCGTTCTCTGCCTTTCTTCTCCATCCACCTCTCTCTGCAGTACTGTCTCGCCCTCCTTTCTGGACATGTCCCCACCCCTGGCTGGCCAGCAGCCCTCACGCCGGTTCACTCCCGCTCTCCATCCGCCCAAATCTTCCCCACCTCTGGCCCGGGGGAACCCGTCCAGCGTGGAGGGGCGGGCTGGGAAGGGCAGCCCTGGCCCTGGCTTTGGCCTGACTCCGGGCCTCGCCCGGCTGCAGGTTACCACGGCGGCAGCTACAGCCCCGACGGGGTGGAGCCCGTGAGCCCCGTGAGCTCGCCCAGCCTGACCCACGACAAGGGGCTCCCCAAGCACCTGGAGGAGCTCGACAAGAGCCACCTGGAGGGAGACCTGCGGCACAAGCAGCCAGGTGGGGTCCCGCCCCGCACAGACGGGGAGGCCAAGGCCCTCGGAGGTGGTGGAGTCTCAGCTCGAAGGGCGAAGCCGGGATCTGAGGACAGCAGCCCCCCCCGGGGAGGGGGGCACCGGCCTTGCCCACCCTGGCCACGCCCTGACCAGCCCTGCTCTGCCCGCAGGCCCGGGGAAGCTCAGCGGCGAGGCGGCACACCTCCCACACCTGCGGCCGCTGCCCGAGAGCCAGCCCTCGTCCAGCCCGCTGCTCCAGACCACCCCGGGGGTCAAAGGTCACCAGCGGGTGGTCACCCTGGCGCAGCACATCAGTGTAACTACCCCGCCTCGTCGTTGCCTTTGCACCTGGGGCGGGACTAGGACCTGAGAAAGGGAGGGGAGGGGGGTCCACATGTCCTCTGATGGGTAAACTGAATCCTGGGTGGGGGTGGGGGGCGAACCAAGGATCTGGGGGTTGGCAAGGGCACGTCATGCCGGGGGTCCCAGAGTCGTCTCCAACTCAGGTGCTGTAGCTGTCCCCCCTCCTCCTCCACTGATGGGGCATCAGGTGCACAAGCCCATCCACAGTCCATACCTCACACATGCTGGCCAGTTGAATCGGACCCGTCTCGGGGCCCAGTTGGGGACCTCTGGCCTCACCCCATGCACCTGGGGGCATTGTGCTGCTATAGGCAGGCCCAAAGCTCCTGGGGAGCCGAGGACCACACCCCAGGGTTCTGCCCCCAAAGCTCAGCTCAGCCCTCATCATATCTGGAAGGTTCTGGCAGCTGGCCGGCACCTGACCCTTCCCATCTCCCCCGACCCTTGGCCTGCAGGAGGTCATCACGCAGGACTACACGCGGCACCACCCGCAGCAGCTCAGCACGCCCCTCCCCGCCCCCCTCTACTCCTTCCCCGGAGCCAGCTGCCCTGTCCTGGACCTTCGCCGCCCACCCAGCGACCTCTACCTCCCACCCCCGGACCACGGTGCCCAGGCCCGTGGCTCACCCCACAGTGAAGGGGGCAAGAGGTGAGCAGGGGTGGGAGACAGGGTGCCCCTTGCCAGTCCCCACCGAGGAGCTTCGTTAGGTTTCTGCTGCAGGAAGGGTGAAGCTCAGGGAACTCGGGGAGTTGGCTCAAGGTCACAGAGCAACTGGACCCCTAGCTGATATACGCACCACACTCGGGGGGGATTCCCGGCACTGAGCTAAACCTTTCACACTCATCAACCAGGATCCTCACCACAGCCTCAGGAAGTGTAGGCAGTGTTACCCCATTTCACAGATGAAGAAACTGAGGCATGGAGCAGTGAGCTCACTTGCCCACAGGGACACAGCCAGTAAGTGGAGGAGCTGGGATTCGAAGCAGAGCTGTGTGGTGTGAGAGCAGCCTCCTAGCAGGCACACATGCACTTCGCACTCCTGGTTACCCCTAGGGGCCCCCGGTCAGAGAGGAGGGGAGAGGGGAGGGCCCCCCTGAGGGCCCTCCACTAGGATGAGGGAGCCATTCCGGGTGGCGCACAGAGGAAAGGAGATGGCAGGATGTCTTTGGAGGAATACTGGGGTCCCTGGCGTGGGGGTGCAGCAGAGGTTCAACAAAGTGCCACCCACGGGGGCCAAATCCCGACCATAGCCTGTTCTTGCACAGTCCATGAGCTGAAGACAGTTTTACATTTTTAAAGGGTTATTCTTTTTAAACAAAGAAGAACACAGCCGAGACCACAATAGGCCCATCACTCCTGAAATATTTACTATCTGGCCCTTTACAGGAAAATAAAGGGTGCTAAGCGCTGGTTTAGAGTGAGGCAGGGCTTGCAGGGGAGTGGAGGGAGGGGTGCACCCGCTTCGAGAGAGAGAGAGCTCAGAGCTCTGACCACTGCTGGGACCCTCTCTCTACCCAGGTCTCCAGAGCCAAGCAAGACGTCAGCCCTGGGCAGCGGCGAGGATGGTATTGAACCTGTGTCCCCACCGGAGGGCATAGTGGAGCCCGGGCATCCGCGGGGCACCATGTATCCACTGCTGTACCGGGACGGGGAGCAGATGGAGCCCAGGTATCTTCTTGGCGGCCCCTCCCCTTCCCCGGGTGCTCAGGAATATGACCCTTGCCCACCTGTGGCCTCGGTCCACTGCTATGCAGTTGGGGGCTTGACAAGGGCTTCGGGGTGCAACTGAGGACCTCAGACCTACTAAACAAGGTCGAAACCTGAGAGACCTCCATGGCAACTTCCAGAGTCTTGGGCTGGGGTCTCTCAGCTCAGGCTGGGCCCCTGTTGCCGACATTTGAGGACCTGAGATTTAAAGAGTTAAATGTGCTGGACCAAGCTGGGGCCCAGGGCTGGGATGGAGGCAGAGAAAAAAGCCCCCTGATCTCAGGGGAAGATGTGATCTGAGCCCATTTTGGTTCCCCAAGCCTTTTTCTGGGCATCTGGCTGTGGCAGGCAGACAGGTATGGCCCACCAGGGCAGCTGAGGCTCTCCAGAGATACCCTGAGCCCATGGATAGGGGATTTCAGGAGACATGGTCCCTAAGAGACCAAGGAAGCAGGTTTGGGGGTGGGAGAAGCATCATTCTGAATTTCTAAGGCAGCTCAGGTGGTGAGCACCCTGTCATCAAGGGTGTGCAAACTCAGCCCCAAGTGAACTGACCTGGGGTGTCTGATCCTCACAGCAGGATGGGCTCCAAATCTCCAGGCAACACCAGCCAGCCGCCAGCGTTCTTCAGCAAGCTGACCGAGAGCAATTCAGCCATGGTCAAATCTAAGAAACAGGAGATCAATAAGAAGCTGAACACCCACAACCGGAACGAGCCAGAATACAGTAAGGGGCCCACCCCTCCCCGGAAGCGTGATGACAGGGGGGCGGGGCTGGGGGCCAGCTTGGCCGGGTGGACCTGCCGACCACCTCTCCCACTGGCCCATCACCTCATGTTCAAGGAGCCTGGGGTGGTCTCTCTCTTTACTGTAGGTATCTGGTGGCACAGAATGCTGTGCCCAGGATGATTCCCAGCATACAGGGAGGGGGCTCTTGGGGAATATTTGCATGAATGGGCCAGTTCACGCTGGGCTCCAGAGATTGGGGTCACGCTCACACAGGACTCCGTGTGTCTCCCATTCACAGTGTTCCTTACATTTGTGATTTTCCTCTATTTATGTGGTTCCTGGGATGTCAGTCCTAGCTCAGCTCCCCACCTCTATTAGCATAGCGCCTAGCCCGTCACAGATGCTTAAGAGAACCTATGAGCCGGTAAACCAATGAATGAAGGGTCCTCACATCTTCAGCCTCAAAGAGCTCTTTAGTTGGGGGGAGCTCGAGGGCCTTGCAGAGCCTTTTCTTTTTCTGGGGCTGGTGTTAAAACCCTACAGACAGTCCCTGGCCCAGGCTGTTAAATCCAGAACCTTGTCAAGTGCCATGCACCGGCCAGCAGGTGAGCAGTCCCCGAGAGCTGACTCAGA
Source organism: Dama dama (assembly GCF_033118175.1). NCBI lineage: Eukaryota > Metazoa > Chordata > Mammalia > Artiodactyla > Cervidae > Dama > Dama dama. The sequence continues at coordinate 21,304,547 of NC_083685.1, read as the reverse complement.
ATGCAAAATCTTGGATGTCAAGGCCATCTGGCTGTGACCTCTGTCACCCCATTGATCACCAGCGTTGATTCGGCTGACCTGGCTGGCTGGCAGGTGTCCCCTTCCTCCCTCACTGCTCCATGTGTGTGCCTCCCAGAGCTGTGCGCTCAGTTGAAGAGGATGGCCTTCCCCCTCTTTGGTCAAGGGTGTATCAGTAGCTCTGTGCTCCCCTCTAGCTGTGCTAGAACCTCCACACAAGCCCTCAGGGTCCATTTGTAGGAGAATCCCATGGACAGAAGAGCCACAGGCCATGAGGTCGCAAAGAGTCAGACATGACTGAGCAACTTAGCATATACACACAGGGTAGTCAAGCTTCCAAGACTCAAGACATAGCCAAGTGTGGTGTTATGTATGACAGCCTGCCGTACATAATAGAGAGAAATACAGACTCTCAAGTGCTGCCCCAGATGGTGCTAGTGGTAAAGAATCCACCTGCCAATGCAGGTAGATGTCAACAGGCACAAGTTCGATCCCTGGGTCAGGAAGATCCCTTTGAGGAGGGCATGGCAACCCACTCTAGTATTGTTGCCAGGAGAATCCCATGGACCGAGACTAGCCCTGCCGCGTTGCACAAGCTCCCGGCTGGCGCACCTTGCCTAGACCAGACGGGAGCGGGGCAGGTGGTTGGGGTGTGGGGTGAGGGGGACGGGGCAGATGATTTCCAGGATCCGTGGGCCCGTCGCCCTCACCCTCCTTATTGTCTCCCTCCAGATATCGGCCAGCCGGGGACGGAGATCTTCAACATGCCGGCCATCACCGGAGCAGGTAACCATCCATCCTGGTGATCGCCAGCCCTGTGCCTGTCCTCCCACCCCACCCCCGTCACTATGCACCCTGGGGAGGTCACACTGGGTGTCTGGACCCAGGAGGAGACTCAGGGATGAGGTCATGAAGGTCTCTGGGCCCCACACCAGCTGTAACTGTGGTGACAAGGGGCCTTTCTCCGTTCAAGTGCGTCCCCTCCTCTGGTCTAAACAAACCTTGCGGTGGGGATACAGATGCACATAAAAGGCCGGAGGCAGGGGAGGGGGGAGGCCTGCAACCAGTTTCTATTTGGAGTTCAATTTCAAGGCCTCCTGGTGCATTTAGGACAGTGTTAGAATCACACAGCTGTCCAGAAACTTACCCGGCTTGTCTGTTGGGGTCTCAGATGGAGACTCGAGTCTGTGGATGGAGAGTGAGCCTGTGTGCATACAGGCTGCCCTTGGAGTCCAGGTGGGCATTTTATATAGATAGAGCATGAGTTTTACTTGAAAATACCAGCCAGGAGGCTAGGGGAACACTACAGATATATTCTGAGAGAAGTGTAAAACCCACATGTGTTTTTAAGCTGAAACTTAAGCCTTCTATGATGTGTTGGAGGCCCTTGGAGTCGGATCCCCCAGCCTCCAGTAGGGGCCACACTGTGCATTTCTGCTGCCTCTGTAGGAATGGGTGGGGCATTGGGGAAGGGCCTTGTGTCTGGTATGAAACGACTGAGCCCAGAGCAGATGGGGCTGACCCTCTGCCAGAGTGGGAGCATCTTCGGGAGGGACACGGGGGGTCACAATGACCTTCTCTGGGGGCCATCACAGCTCCAGGAACGGGGTGAGCAAAAGACAACTATTGGATTTTATCAGGGGGCCACGGGGCCTCTAAATGCTGAGCCTTAGGCAACAGGGAGGAGGCAATTTGGTCGAAACAACAAGATGGTCAGAAATGGATGTTTTCAGAATGTTCCAAACCTTGACCGAGTCGCTGAGACATGCAGGTGCATGTGTATGTAGAAATTCATGTGCAACAACCAAGATTTATGTGAAAACTTGTATATAAATTAGATTCAACTTTTTTTTTCGAAGCAGTTTAATCCAAACAAAGGAATTTCCCCCAGACCCCAGTCTCTGCTGCTTTAGCTCCTGCTTCAGAACTGGCGGTGGTCAGCTTCCTGACTAAGCACCAGTCAGATCACGTACCCATGACCTTGGTGTCAGGCTCATCTGTGATCGTAGGATGCTAACCTACAGAGTAACCATCATTACCAGTATCCCTCACATTTTTTCCACTTCCCAGTGTTTTAGTTTGTAGGATCATAAATGCTTTCTCTGCTCCTCTACCCATCCATCACCCCTGTTGGAAAATTTCCTTTTTCTTGGTGGACATGGCTTTTTTATTTGAAGTGCTGATGAAACATGGCCAAGACCCAGCTTAAAAAAAAAAAAAAAAAGTCAAGGGGTCTTGTGGCTGTGAATGAGTTTGAAAGTAAAAGGAAGAAAAGAAAAAGAAAATGTAGACAGCAGATAGTTGCTTTGGAAATGTGATTTTAGAAGCTGCCGTGTCACGAAGTCAGCAGTCCAGTTTACAGATGAGTCAGGGGTCAGCCAGACTTGCTAATCATACAGTTGGCTCTGAGCAGAAGTTTTAAAATTCATGAAAAATTTTGCCTGGTGGCAGGCAGAGAGCTTCGTCGGCAGTTTTTGAAAGCAGAGTCTGGTTTAACCAAAAAAAAAAAAAAAAATGCCCCAAAGAGGCACATTCCCCGGGGTTTGCAAAAAGTCCCTGGGATGGTTCACAAGGAAACACCAGAGGGTCAGGAAACCTGGTAAACAGAAAAAGAGGAGTAACGGGCTTGACTTCGCAGTGGGTGTCTGGAAGGATCTGTGGGGGGGCAACTGTCGATTGGACCACTGTGGGCTGGGGTGGCTGGGCGGGCGCGGCCAGGCCACTGTCTCCAGCTCTGCCCTGACCCCCGCACGCACCGTAACTGCATGGCTGCGACCCTCCCTCACCGTCCGTCTCTGCACCTCTTTCTCCTCGTGGCTCCTTGGGCGGGGAGAAGGCGTGGGAGGAGAGTTAGGCCCAGCTGCCGGCGGGGGGGCAGGGGGCTCCCAGGTGGGGGTGGCTGGAGGACTGTTTGGTCACCTTCCCCCCGTCCCTCTCCCCAGCATACCCTGGGAACCAAGGAAGGACTCCCCCACGCCCAGCACTGCGCTTAGGCTGGACTTAGTTTCTCCGCAGCCCTTTCCCGTCAATAAAGGGACCTCTGATCCCACCCTCCACCCCACTCCCTGTTTTTAAGGCCACTTGGATTGTAATTAATGACGCAGCCCCAGCTGGGGTTAGGGAGCCAGTAGGGGCTTCCGCTTCCCCAGAGCGCAGAGTAGAAGTGAGGCTTGGTGGGGGGTGATGAGCTTGTAACTGCCCCAAAACCTACCTCTCCCCCCTCACCCGCACCGCACCGGGAATCCCTGAGAGTCAGAGACAGGCCTCCCGCCCCACCGCCCTGCAGGGAACACCAGGGCGGGCGGGGCAGACAGGGAAACGGAGAATCGTGGCTTTGCCGAAATGTGCTCACTGTGTATTCTCTCTTCTCCTCCCTCTCCCCCTCTGTGCTTCTCTCCCCCTCCCCCCTGGCCCCCCCGGCCCCCCTGTGTGTGTCTCTCTCCCAGGCCTCATGACCTGCAGAAGCCAGGCGGTGCAGGAACATGCCAGCACCAACATGGGGCTGGAGGCTATTATTAGAAAGGCGCTCATGGGTAAATATGATCAGTGGGAAGAGCACCCGCTCAGCGCCAATGCTTTTAACCCTCTGAATGCCAGTGCCAGCCTGCCCGCTGCTGCTATGCCCATAACCGCTGCTGACGGACGAAGCGAACACGCACTCACCTCGCCAGGTCTGCAGGCCTCCTCCCGCCTCGGCCCTCCAGCCCCGCCCGCCCCGTCTGTCCCCACCCCGGTGTCATTAATCCTCCCGCCGCCCGCCGCAGCCTCCTCCTCCTCCTCCACCACGTTCCTCTGACCAACGCCACCCCGCCTCCCGCCCCCCACCCCCAGCTTTGGAGCTTGTGACTTGATTTTTTTGTGCGTGTTTGACGTGGTCCTGGAGTTGGCTAACCCCAAGCCGGGCGGGCACCCCCAGGTGTCCGAGTTGCCCCGGGTCCGCCCTTGCCCACTGGGCACGAAGGAACTGCCGCTTTTCTAAAACCACTCACGCCGCTGCCCGAGCCCTGCCCCGCCTTCCTCGAACCCTGCCGGACACGGGTCCCCAGAGGCCCGCGTCCTGGCCCCTCTTGTGTCTCCTTGGGGGCAGTCGGGCTGGAGTGAGGTCCTTACCTTCTCTGTGTGGGTCGAGGGGACCCCTGGGCTCATGGGCAGCCAGGCTGGTAGGCTCTGTGCCTGTGGCGGCCACCCTGCATGTCCACGGCTGGCCCTCAGGCCTGATGGGGAGGAGATCAGATGAGTTAGGGAAACCACACGGGCCAGCTCGCCCTCGGGCCTGGGTCCCTAATCAACACTCCACATATCAGAGCAAGGGCTGGGCAAGGAGAGCGCTTGAGCCATTTTTCTAACCTGGACACTGTGGCCCCAGGAAATTTCTGGACATAACTCTAACCCAGGCCTGGCCTCAGGGCTCCCAGCTTCTCTGCAGAGGGCCTGCAGCCCGCCAGGCCCCAGCATAGTCCTGGGGCTGTGGTCAGGGCCAAGCCGGAGGCCTGAGGCTTTGTGCTTGGAGTATTAGCCCATAGTGGGTAGATGGGCCTCGGGGCAGCCTGAGGAGGCTTTGCACATAATTCTACCCACTGCCCTAGTAGAAACCCCTGCACATCCAGGCGCATGGCTGGGTCTGGACATCTGGTTGACCTCTTTGGCTTCCTAGGGGCCTGAGCTGCTGTTCTCCCTCCCTGGGGGGCCCAGGAAGCAGGGGGTCAGGGCCTCACCCATCCCCAAATCCCCACAGCACAAGAGCTGTCCTCACAGTCCAACGCGGCCCCTTCCGTGTGTCCCCCTGCAGGTGGCGGCGGAAAGGCCAAAGTCTCCGGCAGACCCAGCAGCCGAAAAGCCAAGTCCCCAGCCCCGGGCCTGGCGTCTGGGGACCGGCCACCCTCCGTCTCCTCGGTGCACTCGGAGGGAGACTGCAACCGCCGGACTCCACTCACCAACCGCGTGTGGGAGGACCGGCCCTCATCCGCAGGTGGGTGCCGGGGCCGGGCAAGGGGGCCAGGCCGACTGCTCAAGCACCTACTGTGTGCCGAGCATGTGGTCAGGCCTGTTCTGAGAAGACCGCCCAGGGCCCTGCCCAGCTAAACGCAAGCTCGCACACAGTCAGGACACTCCCTGTAAGGGCCCAGCTGGAGGGCAAGGGCGCAGTTAGAGAGGATGAAGGATTCCGGAAGTGGAGAGAGAGGCTCGTGGGCAGGGACCAGTCCCATGGGTTTGCAGGGGGGTTGCAAGGAGCCCCCCACCCCCGATTTCTCTGTGAGTGCCAAGAAGTCCCTGGGGGAGGTTCGGGAGATCCCTTGGCTGCAGAACAGGCCCCGGGGACAAGGGCAGGAGCAGCGAGGAGGCTCCTGCAGGGCTAGAAGACAGACTGCCAGGCATGGATGGGGTGGTAGTGGTGGCGAGGAGCCCGGGTGGGCAGTTTGAGAACCTTCAGGAGATAGAAGGGCAGCGGACGCAGGAAAGCAAGGCCCCAGGGTGGCAGGTGGGTGGGGCCCGCGGGGACCACTTGGCTCACCGTGTCGTCTCTCCCGGTCTCTCCGGCAGGGTCCACCCCATTCCCCTACAACCCCCTGATCATGCGGCTACAGGCGGGGGTCATGGCCTCCCCGCCCCCGCCCGGCCTCCCCGCGGGCAGCGGGCCCCTGGCCGGCCCCCACCACGCCTGGGACGAGGAGCCCAAGCCACTGCTCTGCTCGCAGTACGAGACGCTGTCCGACAGCGAGTGACGGTCAGAGTGGGGAGGGGGCGGCAAGCAGCTGGAGCAGCGGGGCGAGGAGCGGGCGGCCGCCGACTCCCCAGACCGAGGAAGGAGCCCCTGAGTCTGCCTGTGCGCCCGTCTGTCCGTCCGTCCGTCCGTCCAGAGCCGGCATCCTTGCCTGTCTAAAGCCTTAACTACGACTCCCGCCCCGGCTGGCCCGCGCAGTGACCTTACTCAGGGGATGTTTACCTGGTGCTCGGGAGGGACCGGGCCGGGCAGGGGGCGCGGCAGGCGTGTGTGGCGGCCACACGCGTACAGCCGGGGCGGCCAGGGACCCAAAGCAGGACGACCACCCACCTCCCACGCCACTGCCTCCCCCCTTAACGCATTTGGAACCAAAGTCTAAACTGAGCTCGCAGCCCCCGCACCCCCAGCCCCGTCCGCCCCCCACCCCCCTCCCGCTTAGCACTCTGGACAGACGGACACGGGCCCTGTCCAGGCCCCAGCACTCTTGTCCCCGGGCCCCAGGGGCTGCCCCAGCCCCAGGCGACGAGACCGTGGGAAACCGAGTCAGGCCAGGCGGGCGGGCGGCAGGGCCAGGTGCGGCCTGGGGCGAGCGGCTGCTCCGAGGAACTGGACTGTTTCGTTCACGCAGCATTGCCGCAGCGGCGGGAAGGAAAGGCAGGTGTAAATGATATATTGGTTTACAGGGTATATTTTTGATACCTTCAATGAATTAATTCAGATGTTTTAAGCAAGGAAGGACTTACCCAGTATTATTGCTGCTGTGCTTTCGATCCCTGCTTACCGTTCAAGAGGCGTGCGCAGGCTGACAGTCGGTGACCCCATCGTCCGCAGGACCAAGGGGGGGGGTGGGGGTTGCTGGCCCCCGAGCTCCCCCCGCGTCCTCCCTTCCTCCCTTCCTTGGGCAGAATGAATTTGATGGGTATTCTGTGACCGCCATCTGCGCACGGCGGTGGCGTCCTGTCATTTACACATGTTCTTCTCATTAAAAAGCAAATTATACTCGAGTTACAGAGGCTCCTTCTCTATCTATCTCGGACCCGCAGCCCGGAGGGTGGGCAACACAGAACGGGACGGTGGGAGTGTAGCCCTGCGGGGGACGAGGGCACGTCCCCGGACTCACCAGACTCGTCCCATCTGCAGGTGAATGTTGCTTAATTACTCAGTTGTGTCCGACTCTTTGCAACCCCATCGGCTGCAGCAAGCCAGGCTTCCCTGTCCTTCACTATCTCCCGGAGCAAACTTATGTCTATTGGGTCAGGGATGCCATCCAACCATCTCATCCTCTGTCGTCCCCTTCTCCTCCTGCCTTCAGTCTTTCCCAGCATCAGGGTCTTTTCCAGTGAGTTGGCTCCTCTGCAGGTGAGTATTTATACCAACGGTAGGGATGTCAATGTGCGGGCATTGAACCATCACACCCATGGTGGGAGTATTGAATTTTCACCCACAAGGAGGGTATTGGAAATTCACACCCATGCTGACAGTGTCCAAGGTGGCCATCATCACCTCTGAACTGTTAAATACCTTAAAACGTTATTATTCTGGGACTTGGCTGGTGGTCCAGTGGTTACGAATCCGCCTTGTAGCACAGGGGGCATGGGTGCAATCCCTGGTCGGGGAACTTAGATCCCACATGCCGTGGGGCAGCTATGCCTGTGCGCGGCAGTGAAGATCCCATGTGCCCCAACTAAGACGCAACACAGCCAAATAAATAAATACTTTAAAAAATAAAAATTATTCCACCTATGCCTTGTTAGAAAACAGACAAGATCCTTGGCTTTGCATATGAGGCAGAAGAGGGAACAGCCTCCCAGCTCGAGTCTTGAGACATCTGCCAATTGGCGACTTGTGGTTTTGGTAAAACGGATCTCAGGGGCTGTGTGCTCTCACGCCTGCCATGTTCCTTCAGGAGCGGAGCCAGCGCTTCAGAGAGGCTGAAGTTCTTTGCAGCGGACATGCATGCGGGATTGGGGTTCAGCGTGGGGGGCAGAGGGGGAGAGAACCAGGGCCACTGTAGGGAGAAATTGCCATCCCCAGCCCAACCTTTAACCAGGTGGTCAACCCAGCACCCCCATTTCCCCAGGGTGTAGACCGGGGCGTGGGGTGGGGAGGAGCTCTGCGTTCCCAGGAGACTCTGCCCAGCCTCTGTGGCGCTCCAAGTTTACCCTGCGAACCTTTGCCGTGAAGGGAGTGGGCAGAGGGCTTGAGCCCCACAGGGCGCAGCCTGGCACCTGGGCTGCAGTACTGGTGCTGACAGGCAGGTGGCAGTGTTGGGCCGCCAAAGGGTCTTGTCCTCGGCCGGCCTCCCTCTGCCTGGGGTGCAGGCCAGCCCCCACCTGGAATCCAGGGTGGGTCAGGTTGTGCTGGCCACACCAGCCACCAGGGATTAGCCAGGCATGCTGGTGTCACCCAGGATCCCATGCCTCCTCCCTCAGCTGTAGTCAGACCAGGGTGATATAGAGGTGGGGGGTGGAGGATGGTAACACAAGTGTCAACCCACAGGGTCATCTCTGCCAGCCCTCTGTCTCCAGGACCTCAGAACTGACACAACTCGGCGCCTCTGTCCTCTCTGAGGGCCGGTACACAGACCCCACACCGGAATATTGGCAGGGCACAGGGAGAATTCAGGTCCTCCTGGTGCCGACAGAGGGTCCGCCCTCTCTTCCAGGCTCACCCAGCCAGTCCTCAGCCCCCAAAGGGTTCACCGGACTCCCTTCTGGTTCAGTTTTCTTACTGGTCCATCTTAAAATGGAGACCAATGCTGTGCGCCTTAATTCCCTGGTAGAGTCTGCCTACAGTGCAGAAGACCCGGGTTTGATCCCTGGGTTGGGAAGATCCCCTGGAGGAGGGTATGGGAACCCACTCCAGTATTATTGCCTGAAGAATCCCATGGACGGAGGAGCCTGGCGGGCTACAGTCCATGGGGTCACAAAGAGTCGGACACGACTGAGCAACTAACACTTTCATGCTGTTCCCTGACCCCTATTTCCCTGGAAAACTTTTACACACACTTCAAAACCCAGCTAGGTCATTCCCTCCTCTAAAACCCATTAGCTCTCCCCGTCTTCTCTCTCCTCTGGGTCTCTGCTAACATACCGCAAGCTACTGGACAGAACCCCTGGAGAGCAAGGCTCTTGCTTTTCCCTTCCTGACTGTTGTTGACCAAGCCCCCCGCTGACTGTTGAGCTGAACTGACCCTTGATGATCAGATTCAGCTGGAAATGAGAACGTGGTTTGTAAAGTGGGGGACGGTTGTCGGCTAGTGTCCCTGTGTCTCCGTGTGGCGTTGGTTAGAATCCAGATTCCTGGGCCCTGCCTGGTGGATATATATGATTCTCTGGGTTCACGGTGGGGCCTGGGAATCTGTATTCACCCAGCAGCCCAGATATTCCTGATGCAGATGCATTGCAGCCCTCCTGATGGCGGGGGTGGTACCCAAGGTTGGAGCTAGAACCTGATCCCTTCAGTTCCTTACGGCCAGGAGGTCTCCAGTAAGGCCACAGACAGCTCTTCAGAGGAAGGCACAGCCCCTGCTGGCCTGAAGAGCTGCCGTCCACAGGGAGGGCAGGAATGGGCTGGTCCCCAGGGCCCTCGGGTTGGCTCAGGACAAGCCTTCCTGGGCCCAGGTGACTCAGAAACTGTGACAACTGACCTGGAGCAATCAGGGTGGCTTCCAGGAGGTGGTGGTTCTTGGGGAAGGGATATGCTGAGTGGAAGGAACCTGCGTGGGCAAAGGGTGGGAGGTGAGACCCTGCTGGGCATTCAGGAGGCCAGGGTGGGTGGACATAGTGCAGGGGCCCTGGAATTTCTGCGACAGAGCAAGCAACTGTAAGATGATGGGCTGGTTTTCTGAAACGAGCTCATTGGCTTGTGAGGCTACTGGGTGCTGAGGGGAAAACAGGCCAGGAAACCAGTGTGGGGCCAGGACAGAGATCCACTGCCTCAGGAAGGGCCCCCATCAAGGGGCCAGGCCACTTATGAGGCAGGCAAAAAGGAGGTGGTATAGCCTGCAAGTAAGGACGGACCGCGGGGCCAGCTGCCGCCTAATGGCTGTGTGACCCTGGCCAAGCCATTTGAACCCTCTGTGCCTTGGTTTCCCCATCTGTAAAATGGGATAATGATGTTGCTGGGAGGAGTAACTCAGAGATGGGCTGTGTAGTTCTGTAGAGACACAGTTTACCCATCTGAGCAGGAGTCAGTAGGGTGAGGCCAGGAGAAAAGACATGAATGGGTTTGTGAGGAAAGGAGAGAGAGGGGAGGGAAAACTCCAGGTGGTCCAAGGACAGTGACTCATTTGCATATTACCAGGAGGGGGTGGGACTGACTTGATCACTGGCGGCTGGTGGGAGGGAGCCCTTAGAAGGACAAGGAGGGTCGTCGAAGGAGATGTGTCTGTCTTCATGCCTTCTCTGGGAAGCCGGGGAAGGGTCAGCTGTGGCAGTCACACGACAGGCTGTCTGTCCATCTCACCCCTCTGGAGTTTGGCCAGGTCCCACTTCCTCATTAGAATGTCTCACCAGCTACCTCACAGGCTCCTTGGAAAGATTAAATGCAAAAAAGTGCTGACAGCAGGGTCAGGCAGTCTGCAGACAGAGAAGGTGGTCCATGTACATGCCGGCTGCCAGGGCCGCTGTTGGCAGCATCACGAAGGGCGGGTGGGGATGAGACTGCCGACAGGGCACCTGTTTGTAGGTGGGCAGGGGCTGCCGAGTTGGATTTGAGGCCTGTGAGTGTGATGAACCCAGAGACTGGCTGGGGTGACCGCAGAAGAAGCTGAGCGAAGTGGATCAGGAAGGGTGTGTGGGGCCAGAGCCGGTCCTCCAACCTGGGAAGTGTTCCTGCAGCTGCATGAGAGATGGACGCCCTGACCCGCCCCCAGGATGGTCCCAGCTTGATTCAATTGCAGCCAAAGCTTTACCAGCATGGACTCTCACTGTCCCAACCGCCAGAAAGGTGAAATCATGTGCCCATTTTGCAGATGCTCAGAGAAGTAAAGCAAGAGACTTTCCATTTCCAGCCACCGTGCCCTTCCCATGTCAGTCTTCCCCTCCCAGGGGGCTTAGTGAGTGGCCTCTGCCCACCCCACAAGGGCTTATCCAGTGCATCTGGATCTGGGGAGCGCTGAGGGGGGACAGAAGACCGAAGCGCCTTCTGCAGGTGGCACCCTGAGCCTCGGTAGTGGGGTCACCGGCCTCCAGGCTCTATTTTGGGCGTAGTAACCCCAAGGGTTGGGACAGTTCCCAGATGAAACGGGCACCACTTTCTGCTGGCCTCCAAGTCCTCTGGGTTCTGGTAGGACACACGGCTTCTCTAGAGGAAAATCGGGCTGTGCTTGAGGGTCTTCTGGCTGCAACCCTTGCACATCTCTTACTCCTCCCCACCGGGTGGGCCTCTTGGAACCCCTGCCATACAAGGAAAAGCAGGCTGGAGTTCCAAGGTCATCAGGGAACATGGAAGCTGTTTGCATGGTCCAAGGAGATGGTCTTGCTTGATTCTCAGAAGCACAAGTGCTACCCAGGTCCTTGGGGAGGTACTGAGATGGTTGGGGCGGGGGGATGAGGCCTATCAGGGGTGACACCTGTGAAAGACAAAAGCAGGAAGCAGGACCCGGCAGGGATCCAGCCTCGGTCAACCAGTCAACCAGGAGCCAAGACGCCCATTGGAGGGGTCCCATCCCTGCACTCTCTGACTGGAAGCCATCAGCTAACTACACACCCCGCAAGTTGTTTCTTGAATGGTGACCCCTGGGACATCTCCAAGGTCACCAGGTTCATTGGAACCATAATTGCACGCGTCAGGAAGCCCAACCCATTCTTCCTTCCAAGTGGGGAGATGAGAGTTGTGACTGGAAAGTAAACTCAGTTGAATTTGCCTGGTGTGAGTGATGCGACCCCAGCACGCGTGCGTGTCCGCACAAAGCCCCAGCGCTGTGTTTGCGCCCTGTTTGTTCTCCCCAAGCAGCCGAGGCCTCAAGGTTCTTTCTCTGGGTGACATGAACTTGCCCCTTGGCCCTGCCTTCCTGCCTCACCGCCCCCACTCCTTGTCAGAGACCATCCTCCATCAAGGCCGGAGCCCCTGCAAAGACACCAAGCGTGCATGCTCAGTCACTTCCATTGTGTCCGACTCTTTGCTACCCCATGGACTGTAGCCCACCAGGCTCCTCTGTCCATGGGATTCTCCAGGCAAGAATACTGGAGTGGGTTGCCATTTCCTTTTCCATGGGATCTTCCCAACCCAGGTATCGAACCCAGGTCTCCTGCATTGCAGGTGAATTCTTTACCCCTGAGCCACTAGGGAAGCCCATTGCAAAGACACCAGCACTCCGCTACTCAAAAGAGGACAATATCCTAAAGCTGCTGAATGACCTCCTCGTTTACAATCTGGGGTCCCAGAGGCCCCTCCAAGGATGTGGGCCAGATGGGGAGAAGATGTAACATGGTCAAGACCTGCTTTGCAGAGGCAGCATGGGCCCTTGTCCAGAGATACAATGGGCTGTGGGGGTCTGTGAGTGTTGAGGGCTGGCATACAGGCTGGCAAAGCATGGGAGCATCAAATATTCAGATTGCCAGGACTTTCTTTGGAATCAGCCCCAGACCAAGTCCCAGCGTGGGGCCTGGCCCTCTGCATTAATTTCCTAGCTCCTAGGTGGAGCTGGTGCACCCTGAAGCTGTCTATGGGGAAGGGGGTGCTAGCATAGGGCTCTGACCCTTCCGAGTGTCTTCCTGTCCCCTGTGAGCAGCCGGGAGGGACCATGGGCCTGTGAATACCACCCCCTCCTGGGGCATCCAAAGGTCTTGGAAGCATGGAAGAGGGAACCTCTTTGAGTTTGCACATTTTATTAAGATAATCAGTTGTTTCTTAAGTTATTTCTTTGTTAATCAGAAAGCATCTTTGTGGAGAGACCACGCACAGTCTGTGTAGTTATATAAAAATACGTCAATCACCTTGCCTCTCCTGAATGTGAGCTCCAAGTTGCCCTTCTCCCCAGCGAGGGAACTAAAGCCCCATCTTAGGGGGGAAGCCAGGGGAATGTCGGGGTAGCCCCCACCTAAGGGTCCAATCTGAGGGCATCTCTGTGGCCACGTTGGGGGGCTTTTGGGTCACTGGTGCTGAGCAGCCCCAGGTCGTGGCCCCGGCCCCCACATGTCCTGGCTCTTCCCAGGGAGCACGGGGGTCTCACGTCTTCCTCCCTGACCTTGCATGTGTGCCGTGAGCCCTACAGCACCGGCCATTGCTGAGTCATCACAGTAGGAGGGGAAGGCCTGCGCGAGGGCAGCCAGGCCCCACAGCATCTCTTTAAGCTGACGGCTGGCAGGTGGTGGTGGTGATTTCCAAGAGCTTAGACGCCTCCCCTTGGCACCTGGCTCCAGGGCTCTGATGTTCCCGAGTCCTGGTCCTGAAGGCGTCGGCGGACAGAGGTTAGCAGGCTGCCCTGTGGGTGAGGCTCTGGACACGGCGCTGGGCCCTCCATCCTCCGCCCTGGGGCACGGGCAACCGGGACAGTGTGGGCAGGGCTCCTCCTGGCGGCTCCCCAGACACAGCCCACTCTGGCCCTGGCATCGGCGTCCAGCTTTCACCCAGTCTCCTGGCCCACCATCCACCAGAGGTTGCCGGGCTACGGCTCTGGGCGTTAAACTGCATGCATTTGAAAGGCTCGTTTTGGAAACAGCCTCCTCCAGGGCCGCTGGGTGTCTGAATGGCCCCCTTCTTCCCTCCCATGCGGCCAAGGCTGGGATGCCTCCATCCTGCCGATGCTCGGGGTGTCCCCACCTCAGGGGCAGCCAAGGACACGTGCCTTCTTCTCTCCATCGCCGCCTATCCACCTGCCCCCAACCCCTGCTCCTCCGAGAGCCAGGCCCAAGCTGCCTCCCCACATAGGTGCTGATAAAATAGATGTGTTTATTGGGTGAGCCCCAGCGGCCGGGGTAAGACACACCCCAGGGTCCCTCCCAATAGCAGAGTCCATCCTCCGGCCGCCCCAGGGATGGCCCTGGTTCGCCGCAACGCCGCCGCCACCGGGGCCGGGCTGCGGGTCAGAGGGGCGCGGGGCCCAGGAGGCCGGGCCCGGGGCGCGGGCACAGCTGCAGCTGCACGCTGGCTGTGAACCAGCAGCGGGGCCGGCCCAGGCTGAGGTGCAGGGTGGTGCGGAAGGAGTTGCTGGCACACTTGGGGAAGATGATGGTGGTGCTGCGGAAGCGCAGGGCGCGGGGTCGCGGCTCCAGGGTCAGCTGGCTGCGGTAGTTACGCCAAGTGCAGTTGGGCGTGGCCACAATCGTCTCACTGTAGGCCGTGACCGTCGGCACCGGCACGTAGAAGACCTTGTCCCGGAAGTGCTTCTCCGATGCATACTTGACCTCAGAATTGCAGCTGGTGGAGGGGAGGACAGGGGTGAGCTCAGGGCCGGGCAGTCAGGTCACGATCAGAGGGCAAGGTGAACATGGAGCAGCCTGGGCTCTTGCAAAATGTCAAGGTCAAAAGGACAAAGAAGGGACACTGCCGACTCAGAGGAGACTCAAGAAACTGGACAACTATATATTTCACACGTGCCCCTCCTGGACTGGGATTAAAAATAGGCCATAAAAGGACATTTGGGGACAATGGGCGGAATTGGACTAGGCAGTGGTCGTGTTTTTGGCTTTAGCTGATCCGATTTTGGCAAGCAGACCGTCATTATGTGAGAGGATGTCCCTGTTCTCAGGAAGGACACCGGCTGGAGTTATTTAGAGGTTCGAGGTCAGGATGTCGTCATCCTCCTCTCAAACAGGTCAGAAAAAATGTTTTGTTTATGTAGAATGAGTGAGAGCATATGGATATTCAAGCCAACGGGGCAATATGGAAACAGCAAGGAATCAGTTCAACTGGGGTCCCCTATACTCTTCCTGCAACTTTCTTTACGTTTGAAATTTTATCAAAATAAGTTCCCCCAGAGTAGCATTGGCTCCTCTAGATGAGTGAGCCCCTTGCGCTGCCCTGGGCTTAGTCGCCCGGTCGTGTCTGACTCTTTGCGACCCCATAGACTGTAGCCCGCCAGGGTCCTCTGTCCATGGGATTCTCCAGGCAAGAGACCTGGAGTGGGTTGCCATGCCCTCCTCCAGGGGTGACCCCGTTATGAGTGGCCAACTGCTTAGCATCCCCCAGCTCTGCTCCCAGATCATCACACTGGAAGGTAAAGTTGTGGGAAGTGGGGGCTTCACCTGTCTCCTTCCCCACTGGATCCCACAGGTTATACATGAGGGGAGGGAAGCAGACTCACAAGAGCCCAGGCAGCCTGCAACCACCCTGGCTGGGGCCTCTGATAATAAAAACTAAAAAGGAGGACTTTTCGGGCAGAAAATTCTTTAAAGTGGACCCGTTTGTCTCCTGCGATCATATCCAGAGCTGGAGGAACAGGAGGCAGTGGGTCCCACACCCATGGCCAGGCTAGAGTGATGTGAACAAATCCATCTGAGCATCCCAAGGATACGGGGGCCAGACCCACGGACCCTAGACTCCACCTTCTGGAAGCCTGAGCCCCAGAAGCCCTCTCAGGAGGGCAGATGGCTGGAGAAAAGCACCAGAGGGGGCGAGGTTGTTGTTCAGTTGTGTCTGACTCTTTGTGACCCTATGGACTGCAGCACGCCAGGCTTCCCTGTCCTTCACTATCTCCCAGATTTTGCTCGAACTCATGTCCATTGAGTCGGTGATGCCATCCAACCATCTCATCCTCTGTTGCCCCCTTCTCCTGCTCTCAGTCTTTCCCAGCATCAAGGCCTTTGGGCACCTTAACTCAGAAGCGCTTCAGGTGCCACTTGAGACACCCTGTGCATGGGAGGGCACCTAACACACTTCAGGGCAACGGCTCCTTGGGGGATAAAGGGGCAAATTTAAAATAACAATCAGCCAGGTTGGGGGTGAAGTTAGTGTGGAAACGGCCAAATGGGGGCCTGGGACGGGGAGATGGAGGGTGTGGACAGCAAAGGCCACAGAGTCTCTCCAAATCACAGCCATGCCTCCTCAGGGAGCATCACCCAGAAGGGCTGCCTGGAGTGAGGGGACCCTGCCGAGACCCCCAGCCTGGCCCCCTACCCATCCCACCCCACGCCTACCCCACCCCTACCCAGCCCAGCAGCCCCACTCACCGGATCTCCGGTGTGGGTTCCGGGTTCACCTCAATGCTCTCCCCAAAGAACACAGGCAGCATCCGGGGCCTCATCTCTCGCGCTGGGGTGCTCGGGGGGTGGGCGGGGGGCTGTGGGGATAGCCAGGGACACAGCGTCACGTGAGCAGCCCTTCGGCACTACAGCCTCAGCTCCCCACTGGACACAAGAGGAGCTCCCCACACCCTTCCAGTCCTGGCTTTTCTGGAAGCCTGCTTCTGCGGGGTCCATCAGGAAGCCCACCCTAGCGTCCCTCTGTGGAATCTAAGCACCCTGATGCCTACTCACCCACCGGCCTGCCCCCCTAACCACCCAGTTCTCAGGCGTCACTATAAGGGGACGTGGTCATGGTCTCTTTCTACAGCACCCAGCCCACCTGAGCCCCAAGAGCCAGGCTCAGGGCCCTGTAGAACTGAGAACCCTCTGAAGGAGCCCCTGAGCCCAAGCTTCGCGAGCTGCCCCCCGGGGTGACATGGCAGGACGGAGCTCTGCGATGGGCTGAAAACCGCACTCATCAAGGCAAGAGTTCCCAGCCCTTCTTGGTGCATGGCTGTGGGTCCCTCATTCAAATCCTTCACAAGGTCCTCTTTGACCTCACCTGGATGAGGAATCACAGTAGTGGACACTCTTCGAGTGCGAACTGCACCAGGCACTGCTCTGAGAACCCCCACATATCCATTCATTCACTCATGGGACGGAGCTGTTACTAGCACCCCTGTTATATAGATGCTAAAACTGAAGCCCAGAGTGGACAGGTAACTTGCCTGAGGCCACACAGCTAGGAAGGGGCAGAGCTGGTGGTCTAGCTGCAAAGCCTGTGCCCTCGCCCGTGTCCCCCACTGCCTCTCACACCCACAAGACTGGCGCTGTAGCCCCAAGACCTGACCTGTCACCCCGTGCTCAGAGCAAGCTTGCTCTCATGCACAGGATCACAGAGCCTCCCATCCAGGCCCACATTCCGCTAGTCTTGGCCACGCCCCAGGCTGCCTCTGCGCCTTGGTTTATGCTGTTCTCGGTACTAGGAATGTCCTTTTCTTTCTCTCTCACTTGGTTTAAGGCGGCAACTCAGAAACCAGCTTCCTGTCTTCCCAACCATCCTCTGTGGGGTCCCTGGAGCTCCCATCTGCTGGTCTCCATTGCTGCGGCCCCTTTGTGTGTCTGTCACCCCCAGACCATGAGCTCCTTAAGATTCAGGACCAGAGGACCACTCTATCCCCAGTGCCTGGCACCTTTCAGACCCCGTGCTGTCCAAAGGCAGGACCTCACATGAGCAAAGCAGCACACTGCTCCCACACACACTTGTGAGCCCCTGAGCCAGCCCCATGCCCATCTTTCTGCCTATGAATGCCGAAGTCGCCTCCTCAGCTGATCACAGTGTCCCCAGAACACAGGCCAATGAAGAACCACAGGAAGAAAATACCCAAGACCTGGACAAACAAGGGGTTCCCCACAAGCCCCCAGCAGCTGTCTTTAGGGTAGCCCCATCTCTCCTTTGCTGGGTGTGGCAGGTAGAATAACGTCTCCCAAAATGTGAGGTTCTAATGCCCAGTTCCCAGGAATGTGCAACCTTACAGGGAAAAAGGGACTTTGTAGGTGTGATTAAGGATCTTGAGATGGGAAGACTGTCATGGAGTATCCAGTGCCCACCCGACCCCCCCATCATCACAGTGGTCCTTATAAGGGAAAGAGGGAGGGAGCGGGTCAGAGTCAGAAAGACTGAAGACATTACCCTGCTGTCTTAAGGATGGAGGATGGGACCACCAGCCAAGGAATGTGGGCAGCCCCTATAAGGTGGGAAAGGCAAGGATTTTCCCCTAGAGCATTTGGAAAGGATGCATGGGTGTGTGCTCAGGCGCTTTAGTTGTGTCCGACTCTGTGCGACCCTATAGACTGTAGCCTGCCAGACTCCTCTGTCCATGGGGATTCTCCAAGCAAGGATACTAGAGTGGGTTGCCATGCCCTCCTCCAGGAGATCTTCCCAACCCAGGGATCGAATCTGCATCTCTTATGTCTCCTGCTTTGGCAAGCGGGTTCTTTACCACTAGAGCCAGCTGGGAAGGCCCCAGAAAGGATGCCTTGCCCAAATCCTTGCTTTTATTAATAGCCTGTGAGACCCATTTTAGATGGCTGACCTTTGGAACTGTAAGGTATTCTTTACCTTTATTTTTATTTTACTTATTTATTTTTGGCCGTGCTGGGTCTTTCTCACAGCACACGTGCTCTTCGTTGCGGCGCTCAGCCTTCTCTAGCTATGGCGCTTGGGCTTGGTTGCCTGACGGCATGTGGGATCTCAGTTCCCTGAACAAGGATAGAATCCACGTCCCCTGCATTGGTAGGCGGATTCTTAACCACTAGACCACCAGGGAAGTCCCTGGAACTGTAAGGTATTGGGTGTGAGTTGTTTTAAGCCACTACGTGTATGGCCATTTGTTAGAGCAGCGATAGGGGCTAATACATCATGTGACCTGGCAAGCAACTCCCCATTCGGGGTTGCAGCTTCCTAGTCCCTGAAGTGGGGTGACAGAAGCACCTGCCTCACAGGCCGTAGTGAGGACTGAAGGATTCAAAGTGTGTAAATGAGTGGGACTGTGTCTACTGAGGAAGCTCTGTGTAAGAGTGGGCTTGTATTCTGAATGCTTTTCATAAAGGGTCAAGAGGCAGGGGTGGGGGTTCCTCTCCAGAGAGAGGTACAATCCACACCCCCTTTTTAAGCTTGGGACAACCCTGCTCTGACCTGCCAGAAGCAAGCATGCATCATTCAGGAGATTTAAGTTTAAAAATAAAATAGTGATGGGAATTCCCAGGTGGTCCAATGGTTAAGATTCCACACTCACTGCTGAGGGCCCCGGTTCAATCCCTGGTCGGGGAAGATCCCACAAGCTGTGCAGCACAGTCAAAATTTTAAAGAAAGAAAGTAATTCTTAGAAGTGACAAGATTTTGGAACTTCTGGTGTTCTCCATGGCTCTGTGAACTCAACACTGACCTCAGCTATAAAACTCCATGACTTGATGTCCTCAGCTATAAAACTCCATGACCATGCTCTTTCCCTGCAAGACTCTCTGAAGTATGAAAGTGAACATGTTAGTCACTCAGTCGTTTCTAACTCTTTGCGACCCTATGGACTGTAGCCTGCCAGGCTCCTCTGTGCATGGGATTCTCCAGGCAAGAATCCTGGAGTGGTGAGCCATTCCCTATCTGAAGTATGGCACTCCCCCAAGTGTGTGCAGTGGTTTGCTGAGCACCTACTGTGTGCTGAACACCTACCGTGTGCTGAACACCTACTGTGTGCCAGATCCTGTGTGGGTTGGATGAGTCACAGTGCCTCCCAGGATTCGTCTTGTGGACACAGAAGAGGAGAGAGGATGATGCAGGCATGCAAGGGGCTGCGGGTGTGGGTGCTAAGGTTTTCGGTGGCGTCTCTAGGTGGAAGGGTAGAGGAAGGAAGGGGTAGCCTGCCACTGGTTTTCATCACCCACCCCACCCCCACCACACCCCCACCCCTATGAAAAGAACAGTTCCCAAGCTCAGAAGCAGGGAGGCCTTCTTTGGGAGGTAATGAAGAACCGGGTACCACCATCCCTCTCAGGTTCACTCAAGCCTCCTGATGAGAGCTGAATACATGTTTGGGGCCCTATTCTGGCCAGATTTCACTCCCTGACTGGCTGCCAGCAGAAGGGACTAGGCTGACTTCACAGGCTGGGCCAGGAAGCTGGCGCTCTGGGCATCATGTCCCAAGGGCCCCGGTGAAAAACAGCTAAAATCCGTCCCACCCCATACAAGAGCTGGGGGAAGCCACTGAAAACCCAGACGGAGGCTGGCATCCAGGGACCTGGGCCACAGGACAGCTGAAGGCCATCCTCACTGGGCTCCTCGAAGCTCCTAGATGCCCCACAGCTGCCCGCCTGGCCCCAGAAGCTCAGGGCTCAGTCTTACAGCTATGATGGCGGGCCAGGAAGGCAAGCCGCCGACCCTGCAAAAGCAGCTCACCACCCCCCCATCCCCCAGCCACTCCCATGGGAGCCACCAGGGTGAGGGTGGGCTGCAGGGGGGCTGCGGCTCATGGGCCCACAGGACCCCTTCTGCTGCTGCACCTGCTCGCCTGGCCCAGGCCACGTGGAGCGAACACTCCTAGGCACCCTGCTCCCCTCACCACTCCCCAACCCCGGGGGCAGCCACAGGCCAGCTTGTTCCCCCAAAGGCCCAGGTGCTTGCTCCACTCTGAAGAGGACCCACCAAGAGACTCCTGTGCCCAGGGAACCTGCTCACTGTGCCTTAGTTTGCCCATCTGTACAATGGGATTGTGCCATTTGTGAGGCCCACAGTCCGGGGTGCCCAGGTACAGGCTGGCTAGTTTCCTTGGGGCCCCTTGAAGCCCTGGGGGGCAGGGCCAGAGGAAAAGCAGCTGAGCCTCCAGGGCAGAGGAGCGGAAAGGCTGAAGGCTGGATCCCTATCTCCCAAACACCACGCCCTCCACCCTAGGATGGTAACACAGTTGGACCAGCCCCCAACTCCTTCTGGGAACCAGAAGAGCCCCGTTCTAGCCTGGGGAGGGGGCTGGCCTGGCTCCCTGGTCTCCTGGGCAGGCCGGGCGTCTGTGTGGGGACCAGGGAGGACTTCAGAGAAAGCAAGACCCAGAGAGCAGTGGGCCGCGGCTGCCCTCTGCCCGCCAGGCCCCACCCACCTCGCCCAGTGATTCATGTGCGAGGATAAATACTGGGAGTAAAAATACACATGGGCGTCTGGAGCACTCCGCGTCTCTGGCTGCTGTACACAGCGCGGCCCACAAGACGCCAACGAAAGATAAGCGCTGCTGGGCTGTGAGAGCTCTGTGCCACGTGCTGACAGCCCAGCCCGACCGGGGGTCCCAGCCTGGCTGGCAGGGACAGCTAGGGACAGCACAGGGGCGTTTGTCCCCAGCCGGGTGACCCACGGCGGTCCCCCACCTGCCCACTGCATGGAATGTGGCTAGAACCACGTGTGCCCCACGAAACTTTCTGCTCAGTCAGGGAGTATCAAGCCTCCATCAGTGGAGAGTGAGTGGCAGGAGGAAGGATCCAGGGAGATCCCATACTGGCATGTGGGCAGGGCACCCTCATCAAAGCCATGGGGAACCTTTGTGAAGGCTGAAATGGCCCTTCTCAAGGCCGCTGACCTCGCTGGGGGCCATGGCTTCTACTGCAATCAGAATTAAATTGATTGAGACCAAAAGTTGAGACCAAAAGCTCCCATGGTGGGCTAAGTGGACGTTAGCCTTCACTCATGAGGAAAGCGATTCAAGAAGGGGTTATTTATGCCCCAAGAATCCTCATCCCTTTTACGAAAGGCCTTGGGGATTGATGGTCAGTTCTGGGTTGGTGTGGGACGGGGCAGCAGCGGGGGCACGCGGCTCCCAAAGGCTACTTGCTCAACATGGCACAACAGAGGAGGTGAGCGGGGCCAGGCTGGGGGAGCCAAGGACACCCCAAATGGTCCAGGGGCTGACACTCAGACAGGGAACCTGAGCAAAGCTGTAGATCACAGGTCGGAGGCAGGGCTGAAGGACGGGCCTGCTCCCCAAGACAAGTGACCAGAGGGGCCCAAGCGACAGGTGGGTGCTGGGTTGGCTTGTGACCCCCACAAAAGTATATGTGTGCATGTGAGTCACTCAGTTCTGTCCGACTCTCAGTGACCCCATGGACTGTATGTAGTCCACCAGGCTCCTCTGTCCATGGGATTCTCCAGGCAAGAATATTGGAGTGGGTTGCCATTCCCTTCTCAAGAAGATCTTCCCAACCCAGGGGTTGAACCCGGGTCTCCTGCATTGCAGGCAGATTCTTTACCGTCTGAGCCACCAGGGAAGCCCCTGCAAAAGTATGTTCACATCTTAACTGCTGGGACCTGGGGTATGACCCTCTTTGGAAATAGGGTTTTTAAGTAAGGAAGAGCAATTTAAGATGAGGTCCCACTGGGTGGGGGTGGGGCCTGATTCAGTACGGCTGGTGTCCTTATAAAAAGAGGAAGCTTTCGACACGGGATATACAGAGGGAAGAAGGTCACATGGGGACGGGGGCGTGTGTCAACAAGCCGAGGCACACCAAGGCTGGCAGCCACCACCAGAAGCTGGGACAGGCGCATGGATGGATTCTCCCCTAGAACCTCTGGAGGGACGGTGGGCCTGCTGACACCTGGGTCTCAGACTTGGGGCCCCTTTGTACCATATCCCTCCCCTGAAAGGGAGGCCCGAGTCCCAAGGGCGAGAAGGACAGACCCATCTCCGGGCGGCCCTCCGCCGGGTGCCACTTTCCCAGGATGCTGGCTCCTGATTGCCCCCTCACCCCCAGAGCAGCTGGCAGGACGAGGGCCTGTTTGTCTTCTCTTCACACTAAAGCTCCAGGTGTAGCTTCTCAGACAGGTGAGCCTTTCACAGAGAAGCGGGGCTGTCAGAGAGGTCGCGGGGTTTCCGCTGGAGGCCGCTTTGTCCAGGATTAAGCAGACGGGGGCTGAAAGGAGGCGCCAGGGTTTCTGGCTCCTCACAGCCTTTCTTCCTTCACACAGGCTCCTCCCTCCGTGGCGTGACACACCTGGTTCTCTTCCCCTGACCCTGCTCAGGCAACTGTGCTGGTCAGGGACACACCTGTGGGCCTACTAGGGGGCCAGGAGGCTCACCTTGTCTTCACAGTCCGCCTGTCCATACACCTAACCTTCCATTTTTCTCTTCATTTGTCCATCCACTCGTCTGTCCATCCCATTCATCCATCCATCCATCCACCCATCCACCCTTCTGTCTATGCGTCCATCCATCTGTGTGTCCATCCATTGTCCATTTATCCACCCATCTGTCCATTTGTCCATCCATCCTTCTGTCCACGTATGCATTCATCTGCCCATCCTCCCATCTATCCATCCATCCATTCATTTGTCCATACATCCTTCCCAATCCTGGGCCCTAACTGCCTAAATTCCTAACTCCCTTCCCCCTCTGCCCTCATCCTTGGTTTCATCATCACAGACCAGAAAAAGAGAAATGAGAAAATCCAAGTGTCCTGAGATGGAGGGCTCTGGGGGACACAGCCAAGATCCTAAGAGGTGGCTGTGACCAAGATTTCCAAGAGCTGGGCGGCAGCCTCAGGAAATTTTCAAGGATGGGGCAAAGACAGCCCACTCCCCATCACCAATTCTACCTGGATCTGGCCCCAAGGGCTGCCCTCAGAATCCAAGTCCAGGGAACCAGCACCTCGTCCTTTGGGAAATTCTCCAGTGGGCCACTCAGGTATACATTCGATGTATAAACAGACCCCAGGAGATGAGATGGGGGTGACAGGGCCCAGAACACTGGCCGCTGGGGAATCCACATCCGTACCTGAGGGGTAACGGCTCAGCCCGCCACCTCTGGTCACAGGGGGGTGAGCCCTTCATCTGCCACAGGTGGGTAATCTCTCATCTCCCCCACCCCATGGTGGTTGTCCCCTCCAGTGGGCACCCAGAGATCATGACTTGAGATCCCAATGCCATTTGCATTCTCCCTAAGGGTGGTAAAGAGGGGAAGGGCTAGTTGCCCGAACTGCCCAGGTTAACTTGGAGGGGTGGGTGTCTGCCACACACACTCACTCAGCCCTCCTAGCAACATAAGCCTCTCCCCACGATGTCCCCGAAGTCCCCCAGCTCCTCCAGGCAGGACAGGGAGCAGGGGGAGGAAGTACACAAGAGTTAGCGGTCCAGGGCCTGGGAGCCTGAAGGTGGTACAGACGGCTTCTGTCCTGTTCCTGGCTGTATCCCTCACCCAGCCTGGCTTAAATATTTGAAGGATGAATGCAGCTGACAGGCAGAGCCTGGCTGACCCGGCAGGCAGCCTTGGCTGTCCCGGTGTCCTGCAGGCAAGCAGGGCCCTACCACATGGAGATAAGACCTCCCTCCACCCTCCATAGAGTCTGTTCCACACGGGTCCCTCTCAGTCAAGCCTCTGATTTGGGTTTCTAAATTTGGGGGAATCTGGGAACTCATGAGGCTCTCAAAAAATGAAAAAAAAAAAAACAAAAAAACCAGTCACAAGTCCATTTTTAAAAGACCAAATGGAATTTTACTTTCTGGTCTCAGCTGGGTCTACAAGTCCCTGTGTTGGCCCTGGCCGGCCTCACTGAGGCAACTCAACCATGCCAGCTTGCTCCTGCCTCAGGGCCTTTGCACTGGCCATTCCCTTGGACTGACACTCGTTTCAGGCCTATGACTGGGAGGGCCACTCTTTCATTTTTTCTGGTTTCCATTAACTGTCACTTCCCTGACCACCCTGTCCACTCGCACCCATCTCTGTTTTAAGGGCACTTAACAATCTGTCTAGCGTTATATCACGTATTTAAGTTGGTGACTGTCTCTCCCACTTGAATGCCAGTTCTATGGGGGCAGGGACCACCTTTGACATCATGTTCACCACTGTGTCACCCACGAGCCCCAAAACTGCATGACATACAGTAGGTGCTCAGTAAGTATTGGTGGGATGATTCCCAGATCTTCCTTTGGCTTGGGAATTACTAGGAGCATTACCATCTTTGCTCCAAAGAGTGGGCAAGAAAAAAGAAAAAACCTATGGTCAAGATGGGGGCTGGTGGTCAGGGATTCACTCACACCCAGCCTGGTCCCCAGTGCCTTTTAGGTCTTGGGGGGCAATGTTGCAGCCAGCCAGTTACCCTACATCCATGCAGTACTGTCCAGAAGGTAAGTTTAACTTATTCACAAAAAAGTAGGGGGAGAGGGGACCTCTTTGTAGAGGGTGAGCAAATTTAACATGCACGTCCAGCATAATAAATACGGTGACAAGCCTGTGAGGACCTCAGTGACCTGGGGGTGGGGACAGAACTGCAGCTCACCCCACCCCTCTCCACCCGCTGGGGCGTGTGGTTCCAATGTTGACCGGGAAGGCAGTGCCGGGAACAGGGTGTCAGAACAGAGGTGTCTACCCCAGGCTGAACCCCAGGCCCACAAGGGGTGCCAAAGCAAACCCGGCCCTGCGTGCAGCCAGCATCTTCCTGGGCATTTGAAACCATCAGCTCCAAAACACAGGAGAGCTTTCTGTCCTTTTGTGCAAGATTGGCAGCTGGTATTTTTGCCTACATCTGCTCCTAGGAAGCATTCTCAGTGTGTGTGTGTGTGTGTGTGTGTGTGTGTGTGTGTGTATGCTAAGTCACTTCAGTCGTGTCTGACTCTTTGTGACCCTATGGACTGTAGCCCACCAGGCTCCTCTGTCTGTGGGATTCTCCAGGCAAGAATACTGGAGCAGGTTGCCATTTCCGCCTCCAAGGGATCTTCCCGACCCAGGGATCAAACCCACATCTCTTATGTCTCCTGTATTGGCAGGTGGGTTCTTTACCACTGGCGCCACCTGGGAAGCCCCCAATCAACTATACTCCAATAAAAAATTTAAAAATAAAAAAATATATTAAACCAAAAAATAAAGTATGTTTAAAAAAATTTTTTTAATAAAATTTTAAAACCCACACAGATAGTTAATTAGCCACACAATGAAAAATAGGATAATGCAAGGTTTAAGGGTAGAGACTCTGGAGCCCAATTCCCTGGGTTCTAATCCAGCAAAGTCACTAACCTCTCTGAGCCTCAGTCTCCCCCTCTGGAAAATGGATCTAACAAGAGCACCTACATACTTCATAGGGATAAGAAGATGAAATAAGTTGGCAGAAGTAAAGAGCTTTAGGACAGTTCTTAGCACCTGGGAAGGCTGTCTAAATGCAGATGTCATTACCTGTGTAGACAAAGCCCTAAGTCTTGCCCTCAAGCCAAATTAAAAAGATTAGAGACACAGCTCAGTTCCATACCTGGCATCTAGTTAGCAAGGAGAGGGAAAAATAAAATCAACCAGGACAGCCAAGACAAGTAAGCCAGGAGTGCTGTTCCTGTGGCTGCCCCTGGCTGGCAGGAAAAGCATCCAGAAAACCTTCTATAAAGCAAATTCTGGGTGACCCAAAGAGTAAAGGGGAAGCCTGCTTCTCTGCCCTATCCTCCAGGCCCCATTGTGTAGGACACCAGAGGAACTGAGTCATAACGCGAGCAGCCCAAATAACCCCCATTCAACCGTGCCAAGTCTGAGACACTCGTGCAGGAAAGTTGGCACGTTTGGACAACAGGATCAGTTTCACTGCCAACAGCCGGGGTCACACCTATCGATCCCTGGAAGTCCGGAATGCCTCTCCCGCCCCCTCACACACAAAGAGAGACCAAAGTTCAAATTCAACACATGATTTTGGTCTAAGACAAGTGTTTCCCAAACTTTGCTGCACTAGGATTACCTGGGGATGTTTTAAAAATCCTGATGTCCAGCTCGCAGCCTCTAATAAATCAAATGAGAATGTCTGGAAGTACGAGGTGGGTATGGGATTTTTTTTTTTTTTTTTTTAAATCTCCCAGAGATTCCCATGCCCTCTCAAGGTTGGGACGCACCGGAGCAAAGAGCAAGGGAGACAACAGTGACATTCCTGTCTGTGGGCGGGAGGTGGGATAACCATTCCTTTCGGTTCTGGGGAGATTTTCCAACGAGCGGGATGCATTTACTGCCTTGTCAGGGACCCCTGAGGGCCGGGGGCCCCAGGAAAGTGGTGCCAGGCTGCAGCAGTGCTGGTACACCCGCTAAAGCATGCAGAGAACTGCGAGAGCGGGGAGATGCCACTGGGGCTGTGAGCGGCCCCCGGATCTGTCTGTCCTTCCTCAAAGCAGAAGGCGCCCAATCCCGCCCGCTTGGCTCCCGCCTGCCGCGGAAGGGGTGGGGTGGGGGGAACCCAGTCTCAGCCCAGCCACCAAGCGGGGAGACCCCCGCAGTCCACCTGAAGGTCCCAGAGCCTCTGGCAAGGGGTAAAACTCTTGCGTCTCCAGACCTGGGGTTCCAGCCTTCCCCAGGCACCGCCTCAACTCCACGTCAACATCCCTCAAAATCCCGAGGAGGAAGGGTTCCTGTCTGGGTTTGGTTAAAAAAAAGGCTTTCACGTTGGCAGCCCAAGGGGAGCAGTAAACAGGGAACCTGGGTCCACTGCTGGGGCCTGGGGCTCCAGCTCACCTCTGGGAAGCCAGCCTCTAAGTATTTCAGACGGTCCTCACCCCCGGTTCTTTTACTGCTGATAGTAAGACTCCTTAACGAGGCCGGCAGCCAGGGAGAGGTCTGCAGGGACCAGGCTGGCCCACCCCCACCGAGGCGCTCCGATCCCCACCTGGGGAGCATGGCTGTCTCTTGAGACACCTTCTTGGCTGGGGGGATGCCGGGAGGGATCCAGGCCCGGCTCCTGAAGTACCCCGTCTCCTTGGGGGGTGAGGGGGCGGGCACTGCCCCACTTTCTGCCCGAAGGTGCGTGCTTACCGCTCTGGCCTCGCCGGGTCCGGGGGCCTCGGAGGAGGCGCCGGCGCCCCCAGCGCGGGCGTCGAGGATGCCAGGCGCCAACGAGTAGAAGGGCGGGCTGGGGCTGGGGCTGGGGGGTAGCCCGGAGTCGGGGCTGTCCAGCACGCCCTCCCGGCTCTTCTCCTTGAGGCTCTCCTCCATGCCCTGCAGATGCAGGTGGCCCACCATGTCTGGGGGGCGCGGGGCGCAGGCCCCCGGCTCCTCGGGGGGCTCCTCCACCGCGCTCCGGGGCCCGGGGCGGGCAGGCGGGCGGCGGCGGTGGGGCGAGGGCTGCGCGCGCCCGGGACCTGCAGGCAGAGCCGAGAGGTGGCGCGTCAGGCCCCGGGGCTCCCCGAGTCCCCGGGTTCCCCGACCGGCCGGGCCGTGCGCGCCGCGTCCAGGAGGGGCCTGCGATCCGGCGCCCGGCTCTGCGCGCTCGGGGCAGCCGCCGCGCCGCGCTGCCACGCCGGGCCTGCCGCTCGCCCGCCGCTGCTGGCCGCGCTCCAGCCACGCCGGGCCCGGCCTCGTCTCTGAGCTCCACCGCCCGCGGCCCGGCCCAGCCCGAGGCGCACGCCGCCGCCGGGCCCTCTCTGCACCTTCCCGGCCGCGCCTCCTTTTCTAGGCGCCTCCTCCTCCCTCCTCTCTCCTCCTCCCGGCCCACCCCGCCCCCGGCCTCCTCCGCGGTGGGCAACCGCCCCGGCCGGCGCCTCCGCCAGCCCGCGCCCGCGGGGACTGCACAGCTCGACGTTATGTGTGTTTTAGTCGCTCAGTCGTGTCTGACTTTTTGCGAACCCATGGACTGTAGCCAGCCAGGCTCCTCTGTCCATGGGGATTCTCCAGGCAAGAATACTGGAGTGGGTTGCCATCCCGGCTCCAGCGAATCTTCCCAACCCAGGGATCGAACCCGGGTCTCCTGCATTGCAGGTAGATTCTTTGCCATCTGAGCTACCTGAGAAGCCCTACAAGCCGCCGGAATAAACACCCCCAGTGGCAGCACTGGGGGGTGATTCATGGGGTCCTCAAGCCATCGTAAGTAACAGCAGTAGTAGTCGTGTCTGATGTAACCTTTCGAGGTTTCCTTCCGCTCACTAAAGTCCCATAAAAGAATCTTCAGAGATCTCTGTTTTAGAAAGTCTGTAACTGACAATGGAAATGGCAACCCACTCCAGTACTCTTGCCTGGAAAATGCCATGGACGGAGGAGCCTGGTAGGCTACAGTCCATGGGGTCGCAAAGAATCGGACACGACTGAGTGACTTCAATGTCAATGTCAACTTACAACGGAAGGGGCGAAAACAAGATGCTTAAACGCTCACCAGGCTTCAAGACCCGTTCCTTGGCTCCTCTCTTTCCAACGCGACTGTCCACCCCTCTGTTTACCTTCTAAGATAGGAACCAGTGGCCAGGGGTACTTGTGTCTCCCTCATCGATCATCCGAGGCCAACACACTGGGCCTTTGCTGGTGGAAAGCACTGAGTGAAAATGGGGCTGGGGGAGGTGGCCGGGAGATTAGAAATATGTCCTGAATCCTCCAGCATTTTGCTGTGTGCCTAGTTTCTTCCAAGCAGGTTCTTGCTCGCTGACAAAGATCTCACCCTTCTTTTCCCTGTTTTCCTTCCTTGGAAGGGAGAAGGCACTTGCTTCCCTTTCTTCAGGTGACTGATAAGGGGGTCCTTACATTTCCAGGTCCCACCTACCCATCTACCCACACAGACACTCCTACACCATCCCCAGGTGAGCCAGCCTTCCATTCTGAAAGTGGGGACTTCAGATGACTGATAAAGGGGATCCTTACCTTTTCAGCCCCCACCCACTCAGCCACTCCACAACACTTCCATGTGATCCAGCGTTCCATTCTGAAAGCAGGGAACCCAGGGATATCTGCAGGTTGCTTTGAAAGGACCAGAGGAATGTGGGAGAGGCTCATATTCTAGCTAAGGGAACAGAGGTCGCAGGGAAGGTGTGAGAGTGTGGACAGATACACTAGTTTAGTTTCTCTTTGGTGTCTGCTCTTCAGACAGCCCCAAACTGAAGGCACCACCTTCAAGCATGTTCATCCCATCAGGATTGATCAAGCCGCCACTGTGCCCCCAGCCCTGGCTCAACCTCAGAACTACCCAAAAGCAAGATAGTCCAGCTCTGGGGTGCCCAGTCTGATGAGTGGGGGAAGCAACACTGTGAGTTTCAGGGAGGAAATTAACAAGGAAATGCCAGCAAGAACCATCAGCAGGACACTTCCTTGCTGGGGTGCTGATGGAAGTTGACTCTGAGAAGGTGACATTTTCAGATGAGTCCTGAATAACTACACGTGAGCTGGAGGAAGAAAATTAGCCTTCCAGGTGGGGGACACCAAGGACAAAGGTGCTCTCAGAAGTGAGAATGAGGTTCATTCCAGGAAGGCACAGAAGGGTGGGGTAGCTTCCTTCAAGTGTTGGGGGGGGGGGCATAGACGGACATGTTATCATGAATTTACAGCCCATTTCCATATCAACCAGGAAGATCATGGGCAGCCTGCTGCCCAAACAGAACTTTGAATATCTGGAGCATTCTGGAGAAAAACCATAGAACTGACTGCTTCAATTCTTGTACAAGACAGGAATTCCTCAGCCTTGGGCTCCTTGACCAGAAACACATGGGTGACTTATCATTCACAGGACAGAAGTGGGGGACTGTGCCTTCCAGAACATGAACACATTAAGATGCACTTTCTTTTTCTTCATTTTTTTTTTTTTTCGGCCGCTCCACAAGGCATGTGGGATCTCAGTTCACCAACCAGAGATCAAACCCATGTCCCTTACAGAGGACACTCATAATCTTAACACTGGACTGCCAGGGAAGTTCCAAGATGCACTTTCCCCAAATGCTCACCCACTCGAGTCCACAGAAGAGAGCTTGCATCCACTGCTGGGCTGCCCTGGAGAAAAACCTTTGACAAGAACTGACTGCTTCTTATCCCAGGCAGCAGCATCCACCGAGGGCAGGTGGGGGGCTGGGGGCGGTGTGCGGGGCAGACTTGCATCCTTGAACAGTTATCTTGACTTTATTTAACGTGTTGCTCTGTTGCTCACCTGGAATTTTTTGTATCAAGTTAGACCTGTAAAACATTGCAATAAAATAGTATTTGTCATGATTTCTGAGTATGGGACATTTCCTTTTTTTTTTTTTTTTTTGGCCATGTACTATTCAGGATGTTAGTTCCCCGACCAGGGATCGAACACATACCCCCTGCATCGGAAGCTCAGAATCTTAACCACTGGGACACCAGGGAAGTTCCTGGGACATTTCCTTAAATTTTGTTCTCTAGGAGAGTGCCCCACTCTCCTCCCCCAATCCTGGCTCTCTTGTGCCATTCAGGCTTATTAGAGTTGCCTTCACGACTGTGCCCACTTGGGTTCTGGAAGTTTCCTTGCACCCACACACAACTTCCCCTGAACTGGAGTAACACTGGGGATGTGTATACACCCAGCAGCAGGAAAAACATGACTACACTACAAATGTCAAACACCCAATGAGCAGCCCGCACAAATGACCCCAGTGACCATGACCTCTCACCTATTCAAGTCCACTGCTACAGGCCGGGGGCTGTCCATCCACTGAAAGCCGGTACTGTAAAAAGCTTCTGTCTCTCACTGTGCCAGATGGTCTGCAAATGTCAAAGAGAGGAGAAAAGGCCGAAATTTCCATAAGTTAGCTTGAGCCAGGGGCTAGCAGTGGGTGGCTGGCTGGCTGTCTTGGCTGGTCTCTGGAGGAAAAGGGGCTGGAATCTCAGTCACAGGAGGCCAGAAGAGCAAGAAGAGGGATCGTTCCAGATTGGAGTAAAGGCTCTGGGCCAGGTGCTGTGGGTGGAAGCCGAGATCGAGTTTGCCGGGATGCCTATGTGGGGCTAAGGGATTTGGACTTTATCTGCCTGAGGATGCGGAACATGTACATTTTAAGAATGATATGGGATGTCCCTGGTAGTCCAGGAGCTGTGACTCTGAGCTCCCAATGCAGGGGGCCTGGGTTTGATCCCTGGTCAGAGAACTAGATCCCACACACCACGGCTAAAGACCCTGCGTGTCACAATGAAGATCAACGATCCTGCACACCACAACTGTGACCCCGCGCAGCCAAAGAAATAAAGAAATACTAAAAAAAAAAAAAAAAAAAGAGTGAGCTGATGCAACTTGCTTCTGAAGTTGGAGTAAAGAGGGGAGAGTGGAGACAGAGAAAAATTGGGTAAAGTCAATATTTAACAGAAAAGCAATATTAGAGTACCCCGACAAGGGGTCCAAAGTGGGTATCCAATACTGGAGAGACAGAGATTCAGGTACCACACACTTCCGGGAAGGAAGAGGTTCATTCAGCAGCTCAGGCAGTCACCTACTTTTAAGAAAGGTGACCTAGGGTGGTCCCAAGTTCCACGGGGCTCACCCAGCACTCCAGCCTCAGGGGGACTTCCTCGGAGCTGTTTTGTAAGGGAGAGAAGCTCAATGCTGGGAGAAGGAAAGGCCAGCGGATGAAGGGGAAGGGCACAGAGGAGAAAAGGCTTTTTCATGGAGAGCCATGAGCCACTTGTTCCAAGCAGCAGTGAGCAACATTCATGAGGTGGGGCTGTGCCTTCTGGGATAGCTGACAAAGGCCCCTGCACACGCGCTGTCTCACCCAGGAACCACGCAAACTACCCTGACACTCCAGATTCGCGTGCATTCCTTCCAATTTAAAATAGAGCAGCTCAATCCGTGGAGGCTCAGAGAGGGTAAGTGATTTGCCTGAGGTCACACAGCTATGAAGATGAAAGCAGAGTGGGGGCCTTGAGGATGGATATGGGGGAAAGTTGTCAGTGGGTCCCAATGTATTGTGAAATGGGTGAGGCAAGAGTAAGGTCCCAGTGCCTGACAATGAGGCATTCCCCTGACCTGCACAGAGAACCCCAAAGCAAACAGTCCATTTGGGGAGCAAGTGGAAGACCCCAAAGGCCCAGTCAGTGGAAAGCAAAGACTTGGCTTATGTGACATAGTGATTGTTCACAGATCACCTCCCGGCTTGCCAACTGCCCTGGAAGTTCCCCGAGGATAGGGCTTGGCACTCCTGTTTCCTGGTGGGCTGTGCACAACATACACAGCAAGTCTGAGTAACTGTTCTGCATCAGAAGGGCCCTAGTCACTCACATAGCTGTCCCCGGGGAGGCGGTGGCCAGTTCATTTAATCAGATCTGTATAGTTCCCCAGGTTTCCTGGTGGCTCAAATGGTAAAGAATATGCCTGCAATGCAGGAGACCTGGGTTTGTCCCTGGGTTGGTCAGATCCCCTGGAGAAGGGAATGGCAACCCACTCCAGTATTCTTGCCTGGAGAATCCATGGACAGTGGAGCCTAGTGGGCTACAGTCAGTGGGGTCACAAAGAGTCGGACAGGACTGAATGACTAAGCGCGCACGCACACGCACATATAGTTCCCCACAGTTGCTCAATGGTTGACATCATGTTCTGGAAAGACTGGCAGAATATGGAGAATTATATCACCTTTAGAGATGAGAAAACAGAGAGAGTAAGTGTTTTGCCTAAAGTCACACAGCAGAGCCCATTCTTCAGATCCTCATCTGGGATCCATCTTGGTGATTACTCAGGGGTCTGTCTGCAACAAGGAGCTGCCCCTCTGCAGGGGTTGAAGTCAATACCCACCCAGAAGTGCCCTTCTTCCTGCAATGAGGATTCGGTTCCCACAGGCAGATCGGAGCTTGTCTGCTCTTAATTCAGGAGCTTCCATCAGAGTCTAGATGAGGGGCTCTTGCTGGCAGGAATGGGGTGCACCCCTGGGTGGGGCACTGGGGCCCATGGGCACAGATTCTCTTCACCGCTGGCTGTGGTCACAGCTGTAATACTACACCACCCCCCCCCCTACTTCCAGGAGAGCTCCCACTGGAGGGAAAGGGGTCTTCCCGTTGTCGGCATGCTTGGCTGCCCGGGTTGGAATCTCAGTCCTGTGTGATTTGGGTAATTTTCATGTCCTCTCTGTGCCTAAATGTCCCCACCCATAAAGTGGGGATGTTAATACAGGAATTAAATGAGGATTAAATCCACTGGGATTAAGTGTAAGCTTAACTAGAGTCAGCTTCCAGGTCTGCCAGTGCCAGGCTGAGCCCTTGGCGCAATGCCAGCGAAAATTCTCCAGGCTTGGCCCTCCCCTGCTCTTAATCACAGTACCTCATTTCCTCTCTAGTTAAAGTGAGCAAAGCAATTAACATATTAAATATGTATATATATATCGACAAAGAATCAATATTGAATACCTGTGTATATGTATATAAGCACACGTACACATGCACACATATATATTAATATATGCAAGCTCAGTCACTAAGTCGTGTCTGACTCTTTGCAACCCCATGGACTGTAACCCACCAGGATCCTCTGTCTGTGGAACTTTCCAGGCAAGAATACTGGAGTGGGTTGCCATTTCCTCCTCCGGGGCACCTCCCCCATCCAGGGATCGAACACACATCTCTGGCATCTCCTATACTGGCAGGCAGATTCTTTACCAAAAAAGAATATATATATATATATATATATATATATATATATTTGTATTTATATGTAAGAGAAGGAGGTGAAATGTGAGCTAAATCCTTATCTTTTACATGCAGAGTGCACAGATGTTGTCTATCTTTAGGGAATCCAGGAAACGACAGTAATCAGACATTATTTGGTGTCAGAAGGCAGCCACCAGGACTCTAAGTGGAGTTTGAAGAGGCAAAGGGGGACTTCCCTGGTGGTCCAGTTGTTAAGACTCCAAGCTTCCAATGCAAGGGACTCAGGTTCAATCCCTGGTTGGGGAACTAAGATCCCATATGCCAGGCAGCCAAAAGATAAACAAACAAAAAATTAAAAACAAACAAAAAAAGCACAGAGGCAGAGGGCAGAGAGGTTGAGAAACAGTTGCTTTGTTATCATAAGCTCTAGACAACTCCCAACAGATTTTTTTTGAAGTATAGTTGATTTACAATGTTGTGTTAATTTTTGCTGATTCAG
The DNA here is from genome assembly GCF_033118175.1 of Dama dama. Classification (NCBI taxonomy): domain Eukaryota; kingdom Metazoa; phylum Chordata; class Mammalia; order Artiodactyla; family Cervidae; genus Dama; species Dama dama. The sequence continues at coordinate 21,270,317 of NC_083685.1, read as the reverse complement.
TGATACATACACACACACACACACACTTTTTTCATATTCTTTTCCATTCTGGCCTATCACAGCATATTGACTAGAGACCCCTGTGATCTACAGTAGGGCTTTGCTGTTTATCCATCCTCTATATACTAGATTACATCTGCTAAGCGCAAACTCCCAATCCATCTGTCCCACCCCTGTCCACTTTGGCAACTGCAAGTCTATTGTCTGTCTATGAGTCTGTTTCTCCCATTCGATTTGTTCCCAAGGGCATGGGATCCAATGGAACTGGCTTTCAGTGAGAGGCCCAGGGCTGAATGTGCAATGACAATGACATCTGGGCCACAGCCCAGCCCATCCCGGCCAGTAGAGCCTTGTCCGCCCCTGTTGGCCATCTGGCCTGAGAGACTTTTCCATAGCACCCTTGCTCAGTGCCCAGCTCGGGCCACAGGTGTCCCTGCCGGGACATAGCTTCACCAGTGACTCACTTCTTCAATTTTAGCGCATCCTGTGAGCCTGGGGCTGTGTCGGCCCGGCAGCTGTCTGTCTGGGGGTCAGGGACTGTGCCCGCCTCACTGCCCTCAGGTCCGTGCAAGAGGGCAGGGACCAGCGTCCGTGCCAGGCCCAGCTCTTGACAACCGGCTCCACGAGGGACATGAAGACAAAATACAGCCAGAGCGTATCTGGACCTGGGATTGCATCCTTCTGCTGACCTCTCAACGGATGAGTCTGGTCTAGCCTCAGGATGCTCAATGCCTCAAGCAAGATGATTAAAACTGCTCTAAGAGTCTGTGGGCTGCCTTTCTGGCTTGCAATTCCTGCTGCTCTTCACTTCTCTCCTTCTAGAAGCTCTCGCCTCTCTCCTTCTAGCTGACTGCATCACTGCACGCTTGCGTGCAGAGGCGCCCACAGCTGAAAGGGTTTTCACGGCTGTTAACTTACTGGTTCACACCTTCGGGCTTTAAGGAGCTTTTTAGCTGAAAAGGCCTTTTCTGCCAGCTTCTCCCAAGCTTGAGTAAACAAAAAACTATTTATGTCTTCAGAGCACTTCATTAAGGCAGGGCAAGGATAAGATCAGTGACGGGGTGTAGTAAAAACGCAGCCTTTTAAGTCAGGAGAAGGCGGGCGGCCCCAGGCCAGCTGTGCGTTCTTGGGGAAGCCAGGTCCCTGACCAATTTTTGTTTTGTAAAGCTGCAAGAATAATATCATGAAAGCCCAAACATCCTTCTCCACCACACTTCAACCATTAATGCAATGATATTACAGAATCTCGATTTCATCTCAAAATTCCCGCCATTGGACTTCCCTGGTGGTGCAGTGGATAGGAATGCCCCTGCCAATTCAGGGGACCCAGGTTCAATCCCTGGTCCTTCGATCCATGTGCTGCAGGGCAACTCAGCCCGTGCGCCACAACTACTGAGCCCGAGCACTGAGAGTCTCTGCTCCCCAACGAGAGATGCCACTACAGTGAGAAGCCTGTGCACCACAATTAGAGAGCAGCCCCTGCTCGCTGCAACTAGAGAAAGCCCGCATGCAGCAACAAAGACTCAGTACTGCCAAAAATAAATTAAATAAAATTTTAAAATAAATAAATGAATATAGCAGTGTGTATATGTCAAAAAAATTTCCCCCAATGATCCCAACGATGCTGGAGAACTGCTTTCTTTTTCAGTCTGGGGCCCAAGCATTTGGTGTTCCTAGCTGTCACTGCTGGGGGCCCATTTCCATGGGTCTCTTGTATTTCTGCACATCTTGGGAGCAGACGCTCTGGCTGCCCTTTGCCTGGACTGTCATTTCTAGGATGTTTGTGAGAAGTACAGCTCCAAAAGGTAGAGACAGTGTCTCCTGCCAAAGCAAAGTGTAGGCGTGTTTACCATCCAGTGTAGGAAAGATAATACCATGATTTCGCCAGTGGTCCAGTGGTTAGGACTCCAAGCTTCTGATGCAGAGGGCGAAGGTTCGATCCCTGGTCAGGGAACTAAGATCCCATATACCATACGGAGCAGAAAAAAAAAAAAAGAAAGAAAGAAAGGTAATACCTCTTTTGGAGGGCGGGGGGATCAGGCAGGCTTATTGTCCATTATAAAATATTTGGGCTTCTCCCACTCAGGGTTCCTCTACTATAAGGCAAGCAAGGCAGTATGTGTACAGGTGACACCTGGCCTTCTTTGAGTGGCCCTGTGGGACCCGGGGCTTGGGAAAAGAAGATGCTGGCACTCTGGCTACTGCAAGGGCTATGAGCAATAACACCCTCTGTCCCTCGTCCCAGGGTCTTCTGTGTTTTTCCAGGACCCAGGCGACCGGGGCAGGCTAACTTCTTCGCTGGCTGGGAGGGTGAGATCTCAGACCTTTCTAGCCTTTGATCATCATTTTCAGACAAGCGTATGAGTCACTTCACACCTTCAAAAGTCATTTCTCTTGCATCCTTTATTCTAGAATAATCCCGTGCCTTTCTATGTCTGTCTAGACTTTGCCGGTTCCAAAGCATACAGGCCAGTCCCTTTGTAGCAAGTCCCACAGTCGGCGTTAGTTTGATTGCTCCCTGACGATTAGACTCCACATAAACACTCCTGCAGGAAATTCACAGGGTTGCTGTGGGCACTAACAGCAGAAGGGACGTCGGGTCAGCCTGTCCCATTGTCAATCAGGCAAACATCTTGTCACTTGGCCGAGGTGGTGTACGACCAAAGTTATCTTTCTCTTTGTAATTCATCTGGAATCCGTGGAAAGATGTTTTGACCCATGGGGATATCCTGTCCCTGACAAGCCTTAACCTCCACAAACTCCAGTCAATTCATCTGCGAGAGGCAGTGTGCTCGGTGACAGCCCCACGGATACCACGGCAGTTATGCTTATCTTCAGCAACTGAGATCACCTGACCTGCAGAGCCTAAAATGTTTCCCACCCTGCCCCTTGTAGGGAAAGTCTGCCGACCCTGCAAGGTGGTGGATGGAAGCAGAGTTGTTAGTCAAGGACTTACCATCAGTAAATCTCCTCTAACATGTTCATCCTTCTCTTTCTCTTAGGCCAAGTTGCACGGATTGAGGGATCAAACCCATGCCCCCTTCATTGGAAGCTTGGAGTCCTAACCACTGGACCACCAGAGAATTCCCCCAATATATTCATCTTTCTGTACCAGTTTTGTTACTATTTTTTTCTAGTTTTTTTTTTTTTTTTTTTTTAGGGTTTCATGGTTTTCCTGCTCTCAAGCTGCGCTTAAAATTAAACACAAACATCTTCAGGGCTTGACGCATGTGGACCCGGGGTGCACGCACAGCGGACTAAAAACTGTGGAAGCCGCCCCTTCTTCATGCCTCTTGCTTGGCGAATCTGCGAGAGGCAAAATGTTCCCAAACGTGGCACACCATCTAAATCGGTTTCAAATGATTTTCTCTGAGTAAAAAGCATGATGTTACGTGAATTGGAAGATGTGTCTGCCCAGACCCATGATGCCTAAACATTATTTCTCGATTTTTTCTTGCCTGGAGAATCTCATGAACAGAGGAGACTGGCAGGCTACAGTCCATGGGCTCGCAAAGAGTTGGACACGACTGAAGTGACTTAGCACGCATCCACTCAGACACACGGTCGGGGGGAGTGGGAATGAAAAAGTTGTTATACTGAGAAAATTCCTCCAAAAATCACAATGGCTTTTCACTTTGCCAGTATGACAAACGCTCATTAACTGGACAGTCGTTCTCTACATCTGAATAAAGAAGCAGAAGGGACACCTATGTGCATTAAATATACATAAGTGGACTTCTCCTGTGGTCCAGTGGTTAAGACTCCGTCTTCCTACGCAAGGGAGCACAGTTTCGATCCCTGGTCAGGGAACTAAGATCCCTTATGCTGCACAGTGGGGCCAAAAACTTAAAATTTAAAATGTTTTTTTTTTTTTTTTAATAAAAATGCAAGTTTCCTTTTTTAAAAAAACACAACATACATAAGAGTAAGTCTAGCCTGGGTGGCGCCCAAAGGAGGCGAGAGTAGCCGAGAGGCGCGCAGACAAGAGAACAAACTCTTTCCTAGCTCCTGCCAAACTCCAAGCTATTTCTCTGTGCCTCAGAGGGACTAAGGGTGGAGGCGAAGCTGCCGGGGGCCCTGTGTTCCCCTCTGAGAGGGCCCTGGGGTGAACACACTGCAGCGCAGGGCAAACAAATACTGTTTGCATTCATTTCTCAAGGAAGACACAAGTCTGGGCAGATTTTCCGGTTGTGTGGTTTGCAGCTGACAGTGGAAACCAGGGGCATTGAGTAGGAAGCCAAAGAAAGACTGGGCTTCTGGCATGATGCCCCGGAACTCCAGGGAGGCAGAGTCTGGGTACCAGACTCTAGAGAGGATGTGGCTGTGGGCAGAGGGAGGCTCAGCAATGCTCTCCATGTAGTCTCAAGACACTGAGGGGAAGGGGGAGGAACTCTTATCCTCCGTGCCTTCAATCACGCTACCATGCATGCTAAGTCACTTCAGTCGTGTCCGACTATTTGCTACCCTATGGACTGTAGCCTGCCAGGCTTATCTGTCCATGGGATTCTCCAGACAAGAATACTGGAGTACGTTGTCATACTTTCCTCCAGGGGATCTTCCCGACCCAGGGATCGAACTCCTGTCTCTTACGCCTCCTCTCCTGCATTGGCAGGTGAGTTCTTTACCACTAGGGCCACCTGGGAAGCCCATCCCTTCAATCGGTAGTTATTAATTGAGCACCAGCTGCATGCATGGCACGGGGGATACAGCCATGGACAAGTCAAGCTTGGTCCCCATTGTTATGGAATTTCCAGTCGGGGCTGGAGATGGATGGGAGAGAAAATAGCTGATCAAGATAATTCCAGAGACTTATGAATATTATACAAATATAATGGGATGACAGGAAAAGAATAACCAGGATGGGTCTGCTGTTGATGGGTTGGTGAGGAAGGCCAAGTAAGCTCCTTTTGAGGTGGGTTTGAATGGTGAAAAGGAGCTGGCCCTGAGTACAGTCTGAGAAAGGGCATTCTTTGAAGAGGACACTGAAGGTGCAAAGGCCCTGGGGCCACCACAAACTCGAGGTGCTCTTTATTTTTTAATAATGTAACACAGGATTTATTAGCAGTAAGGGTCATATTCAATTCAAAATAGAAGACACTTTCTATAAAAATTACAATGTAATATCCCTTCAGCTGGGTAGTAGCAGAACCAACAAGCAAAACCTTGTGTCTATTCTGGGTGTCCTGTTTTTACCCATGCCTTTAGTAAGTTTTAGACTAAGTGAAATGTAGATTTTGTTGGAAATAGCTGAACCAGATATTGAAGTGCTCTTTATATAGGGATGAATGAAGAGAGAGAGACAGAGAGGAGTAGGGTGGTGGTGGAAATAAACAGAGAAAGGGAGACAAGAAAAAAAGAGATAGGGGAACTTCCCTGGAGGTCTAGTAGTTAAGACTCCATGCTTCCAATGCAGTGGGAACAGGATCAGTCCCCGGTTAGAGAACTAAAACCCCACATGCCATGCAGAAAGGTCAAAAAATAATTTACAAAAAGAAAGAAAAGGAACTGGGAGACAAAAAGTGAAAGAGACCAGTTGTGAAAGACTGAAGGTGAAGGACAGGAGAATTCATGGAGGGGATGGGGAAGAAAGCCACTGCCTATAAAAACAAATTGTGTGCTTGTGGGGAGAGGGAGACAAGGTATGTGCAAAGCGGGCCCACACTGCCTTCACTCCTGAATGATCCCCTTTTGTCTCTACATGCATGGACTTGGAATTTTTGCTGGCTTCCCATGTGTTTAGTTCTTATTTCCCCAATTGGATTATGAACTTTGCAAAAGCAGAGCGTATGACTTATACTGTTTCCCCTCTTTCTGCATAGCACTTATCACAAGGCTCTATATACGGTGGGCTCATTAATTATTGTTTGAACAAATGGATGGATGGATGGATGGATAGCTGAAAGAAAGTGAAGTCACTAGACTTCAAACTAGACCGAAAGAAAGTAAAGTCACTCAGTCGTGTCTGACTCTGCGACCCCATGGACTGTAGCCTACCAGGCTCCTCCATCCATGGGATTTTCCAGGCAAGAGTATGAGAGTGGGTTGCCATTTCCTTCTCCAGGGGATCTTCCCAACCCAGGGTTTGAACTCAGGTCTTCCACTTTGCAGGTGGATTCTTTTACCAGCTGAGCCACAAGGGAAGCTAGACTGTGTCTCTCTGCCATTAACCATGTTGTTTATATTTTGCTCAGGTTGTATAAATATTGTGCACATAGATATGCCCATGTGAAACACAAGCTCACCTAGCTTTAAAATTGTCTCTGACCTTCAGCAAGTTGGCAAACTAAACAGAGGTTTAGGATGAGGCAAGGATTACCTGCTTCATCTGAGTGAACATGGATGCCTGAGCCAGACACATCAGTGTTTAGCTGAGACGAACAAGAACAGGAAGGAGATATCAAAAAGAAGATGGAAATATAGGTAAGCGTGGTCAAATTGCTAAGGCTCACCGGTGTTGAAGTTCTGCTCTCCTTCCAGGAGTTGTGTGTGCTAAGTCATTTCAGTCATGTCCGACTCTTTGCAATGCCAGGGACTATAGCCTGCCAGGCTCCTCTGTCCATGGGATTCTCCAGGCAAGAATACTGGAGTCGGTTGCCATGCCCTCCTCCAGGGGATCCTCCCTACCCAGGGATCGAACCCACATCTGTTATGTCTCCTGCACTGGAAGGTGAGTTCTTTACCACTAGTGCCACATGGGATGCCCTCCAGGGAATGAGGCTTCACTGTATCCCCCAGGCTTCTGGGCAGTTAGGTGTGGCCACTGGACTGTGGATGGGATCCATGCGCACTACATCTAGGACCAATCCATAGAACTTCTGCATTCCTTCTCCCACAACTGGCTGAAGGGAGGGGATTCGAAGGACCTAAAGGAGGGAGGAGCCACAGGATGGAGGGAGCCTGGGATCCTGAGTGACTATGTAGAGAAGAGCCTGCTTGCTGATAGCTCTGCAGCTGCTGAGAAGTGGGGGTTGTTTGTTACAGCAGCTAACACTGCCTAACCTGACCCATTCAGAAGAGATGGAGAAGATGAGAAGTAGTGGGGCTTTTCCTTTGCACAGAAGAATCCAGAAGACAGAGATCTCCACTCAGTGGTGTCTAGATGTCAACTATGGGAACACAGCCCAGGGGGGTGAAACTCTTCTCTCTGTGACACCAGGGTGGTCCACAAGCCCAGGGAAGGAAGGACAGAAGGGCTTCATTTCCCAGGGCATCAGGTACCCAAACAGGGGCATCTAAAGTCAAGCCACTTGACAGAGGGGCTGAAGATTTCATATTTTAAAAACAAGAGGGAAAAAAGGATGATAGATTAATAGTTCGGAAAAAAAAAAAAAGAGGTTTGATTGGAACTCCATCTTGAAACATAAATCTAAAATGATAAAACTAAAATTAAGGTAAGTTCATTTTCATTTACCAAAGCATGGTAACTGTGCTAAGGCTTAGAATAGACAAATAACCAATAATAAATTTTTTCTTTAACTTTCCATGTTTTATCCCCCCCAAATTGTCTAAAAGCATGATTGACATGCTTCCCTTCACATTTTGACCTTTCACAGCCCTTGTGGTTCAGAGATGATTTTTTTCTTTTCAGTTCACTGCAGCACTATTTACAACAGTCAGGACATGGAAGCAACGGAAATGTTCATCATTGGGTTAATGGGTAAAGATGATGTGATCCATATATGTAATGAAATACTACTCAGCCATAAAAAAGGATGAAATAATACCATTTCACAGCAACATGGATGAACCTAGAGACTGCTATACTGAGTGATAGTTAGACAGGCAAAGACAAATCACACTTATGTGGACTCTTAAAA